>NC_141878.1:540416583-541710877 GCF_056163025.1 Triticum urartu | reverse complement strand
TCTTCCTCTGCTGCAACTGTGAATGCCAGAGTGATCGAGGATGAAGACGATGCTACTTCACCGCCACCTCCCACAGCATGCTTCGACACTGCTCCAAGCTCCTCTGCACCGCCGAACACCACCGACGACCCTGCTGCTTCACCTACTCCTCATGGGAACGAGTAGATGCTCTATGTTTTCAAACCTTTTTGGTCCTTACTGACAAAAGGGGGAGAAACATATGAGTTTGATAGTCTTCAAGCGGGTCCATATGGCCGGGTGCTTCATATTTTGCTTTGTGTTTACAACTCTCGTTTTGATACATTTGGTTCTTTGAGTTGTAACACTTAAACTCGATGGTCGTCTGCTACTTATTTGCCACTTTGTGATGCGATGATAAATTCCGCATGTGCGACGATAAATTCCGCACTTAGATCATTTTGTAGACGTCCATTTTCCATTATGCATGTCATTATCTTCACACACCTTCACATGCATAGTGGATTGTCATCATAAGTTGAAGAGAATCTCCACAAGCACAACCTGCCATGTGCATTTGCATTTCAAAAGCAAATTACTTATATGCACATCTTCAGGGGGAGCCCTTGCAACTTATGAAGACAATTCCTTATCCTTTACAATTTCACATATTATATTCCCCGTTGAAAACTTCAACTAGTTTGTCATCAGTCACCAAAAAGGGGGAGATTGTAAGTGCATCTAGTGCCACCCCTAGTTGGTTTTGGAGTATTGATGACAAACCTAGTTGAGGGACTAATGTGTTTGTGAGAATTGCAGGACAACACAGGAAGAAGTCCCTCATGGATTCGGTTTTCCTACCAGAGATGACCCCTAAAAATGTATGAAGACATTGAAGTCAAAGGTGGTATATGAAGACATTCACATTGAAGACTATGACAAGAGCAGACATCGCATGAAGCCTATGGAGCTCGAAGACTTAGATCTTTCGTAGTTCTTTTTATTCTTTGTTGAGTCATAGGAACCACCGTACTATTAAGTGGGGTCCAAGAGAACCAGTCAGAATGACTGAAGTGATGCTTAACCAAAACCTATGTCTTCGAGTGAAGACTATGAGAGCGAATCTTGTCCAGAGTCGGACAAGTCAGCTTTGCTTGTAGCCCAAGTAAAGTTGCCGTGTGGGTTTGAAATATGACCATTGGAACACGTGTCAGTTCCTTAGTGACCCAGGGTCATTTCGGACAAATCAGGTTGGGTTGCCTAGTGGCTATAAATAGCCCACCCCCTACAACCATAAACGGTTGGCTGCTCAGAGTTAGTGTACGGCTTTTGTCATTTGAGAGCAACCCACCTCGAAGCCTTTGAGAGAGAATTCCTTGCGAGGATAAAGCCCTAACCACCCAGAGCCAAAGAGAATTAGGCATCACTTAAGTCTTCTTGTCTGTGTGATCTGAAGACTTATTACACTTGAGGACTGTGAATCCTCCAGCCAGTTAGGCGTCGCGTTCTGAGCATCCAAGAGACATTGTGGATTGCCGGTGAACGAAGTCTGTGAAGGTTTGAGAGTCTACCTTGAAGACTTACCAGAGTGATTGGGCGAGGTCTATGTGACCTTAGCTCAAGGGGAATACGGTGAGGACTGGTGTCCTGATCTGCGTGTTCAGGACTGGGTGTCCGGGACTGTGTGTCCTCAGGCTTAAATACCTAGCCGCCCTAACCAGACGTACAGTTGTCATAGCAACTGGAACTGGTCCAACAAATCATTGTCTTCGACGTGTCACTGGTTTCATCCTTTCCTTCCCTTTACTTACTGTTGGTTCTTGTGAAGTCATTGTATGATTGCACTATCTTTTATCTTCACTGAGTGACCGCGTGTTCTGTTTGGCTTCATAATATCTTCCTACCTGATCCTTACTACATTGCTGCTATTAGTCATTGTGCTTTCACTCCATTGTATACTTGACTATGGTTTGCCTAGTGTAGTCTACCTTCCGCTGTATGGTAATAGGCTTATTTCTGTCATTTGTCTTCAAAACTTCCACGTTTTGAAGACTTTCATAAAAATCGCCTATTCACCCCCCTCTAGTCGATATAACGCACTTTCACTACCCCTGGAACTCTGATTGCCACCTATGTGAGGCTCAAGACCGAGTTTGAGGAGATAGTCGCCGTTGAGAAGCAGTATTCCCCTGGCAAGGTGATGGCCCCCTTCGAGGACGAGGAGATGGCCCCCGGAGGGATGAGATCCCCCGGTGAGCTGCACAAGGTAAAAAATAATGGCTTATTACCATAGTTGTGGTTTTTGATTATTTGCAATGTGCTTGCTAATATGTTAGGGTTGTGCAGGTGCCGGTGGACGTCCTTGATGATTCCGATGTCGTGGCCCGTCCTGTTGGCATCGCCCCGGAGATCGATTCCGATGCCACTGTCCATCATGTGGACATTGCCCAAGAGATCGATTCTGATGTCGCAGTCAGTCCTACGGACATCGCCCCAAAAATCGATTCCCATGCCGCTGTCCGTGCTGTGGTCATTGCCCGAGAGATCGATGACAAGAAATAGTTGGTCGGGCTAATCCTTCAGGGTAGTTTGCATTGCCCTGTGTTTAATTACCAGAACGATGCGTGTTATCAAACCATCTTAGGGCTAGTGCACTGTCTTGTGTGGGCGGATCTTGCTACTTTTGTTTGATAGTGAATCATGCGATGAATCATGTGAACCCTCTCCGAGTTATGGAAACAGATGTATCCTCACCAGCTTTTGATGTAATATATGGCATGATTAGATGTAAGTTTGAAATGTTTATCATATCGGCAGGGCTTGTTTGATGATTCTTGGTGTTAGTAGGCTAGCTACTGTGCGAGCTATAGTACTTGGAAAACACTCACCGAAGAGAAACATTGGGGCTGATGAGCTCGTGGTACACTTATACTTATCCCTCGTCGATCGACCAATAGCCCTAGCTCCTAAAATTGTAGGCTTAGCGATCGATGACCTAGGCGGGCTAGTTTGGCCTAGTGGGTTTCAGTGATATGACGTGCAACACAAAATCATAGCAGTGCAGAGATGTACTCCCTCCGTTCCAAAATAGATGACCTAGGCGGGCTAGTTTGCCCTAGTGGGTTTCAGTGATATGACGTGGTACAGTGCCGTCCAGTCTTCGCGTGTGGTAGCAGTATTGCGGGTACAGTAAGTTTTCTTGAAGAAGCAGAATTCAACGAAGTCATGATGGTTCCTTCGTCCGAACAACCTACAGTGGGAAAGGTTGGGCCTGCGATACAACTGGGGTAGACCAGGATAATTTTGTGCATGGCAGGTGGACCAGGATGGTCGACGTCCCACATGTCGGCGAATGAAAGTATTCTTTCCGATATAGAGTACGAGCAACGAGTATTCATTGTTTATTTTTGATGAAAGCTATTGTCTCCACTGTTACGACGGAGGAGTGTGAAACACGGCAGCCCAGTGAACTTGGCATGTGCACCACTCCCTCCTTCCTCATGTAATGCCCAGGTTACAGCTTTTTCTCACTTTCTCTCTATCTATTTCCTCTCAAATGTTTTTTACCTTTCTTTTTTAAGACACAATTGTTTTTATGCCTTTTTTAGAATTTTTTTATACCTAGGAGCACGTGTAGAGACGGGCTCTTGCAGAGCCCACTCCTTGACTTTGTCAATGCCTCTCTCTCCTCCACATAAGGAGTACTACTTGCTATGCATGCATGCGGCGGGCAGCTGGCGTCTTGAGGGGCCAGGGCGGTGATAGCGGGCTCCGGAAGCGGTCCGGACTCTAGCATAATTTTGGTTTTTACAGTATTTCTTTCTCCATTGACAGGTAGGCCCGCATAGATAGATAAAGAACACGAGCTGATGAGGCGCATGCAGACTGTTTGACTGGTCAACCAGACAAATACGGAGCTATATGCTGAGCCAGTGACCGTATAATCACCATATCTCGTATACAATGATCAAAGTGAGCTATCAAGGCAAGTTCGATGACCGCCAATGCATTTTACTCAGTAATAAATGACCAGGATTGAAGGGGAATCCAAATTTGCTTCATCTTCTATCCTTGAGCTCTTGACAAACCAATGCACTATACAGTTGTTCGGCCACTCCACCCCAGAGCTCTCACCAAGCGTCATTCATGCCACCGCACCGCACACTAACCGGTCAGGCAGCGATGGCATCCTGCCGTGCCGAGTTCCTCGCCGCCCACGACCGCACACAAAATGGTAGCGAAGCGATGGCATCCCGCCGTGCCGAGTTCATCGCCGCTCGCGACCTCACAACTATGTGGGAGGAATTTGAAGATGCCAAGGCCGAATGGGCGGTAGAGCAAGAGGCGGCCAAAGCCGCACAGAGGGAGCGGAAAAGTCAGAAAGCACTCAAGAAAAGAGAGGCCCGCCGCCACAAGAAAGAAAAGGACGCACACGCTGCTGCAGAGAGGTCGGCGGAGATCCAAGCACGGTGGGGTGTCGCCGACAAAGCCGGGAAGGAGAACGACGGCGTCTGGCCAGCATGTGAGAAGTAGTAGTACTAGTAGTTAGTGTGTGTGTGTGTCTGAGTACGAGCATGTACCGGTACGACTAGTTACTACTGTAGTTTTTAGAGCAAATTACCAGTACATTGGCCTAGACTAAATGGAAAAATTCCTATCCTAAGCATTAAATGGCATCTCTTTCTCTATAGGAATTGAGATGCATGTCATCTCACTTCCTATGATTTTCATATTCCTATCCTATGAACGAAAGGAGGCCTCTGTTGGAGTAACTACTGTAGCTAGCAGTACTGCTGGTACATTAGTTTTCTTCAAGAAGCGGAATTCAATGAAGTCATGATGGTTCCTTCGTCCAAGCAACTTCAAAGTGGGAAGTGGGCCTGTGATTTGACGGCTCATTAGTTATTGTTACTGCGGCGCGACAACCTGGGTGACTCCCTTGGAGTTCTGCATGCATGGCAAGTGGACAAGGATGGTCGACGTCCCACATGTTGGCGAACAGAAGTATTCTTTCTGATATCGAGGAGCAAGGAAACCGCGTGGTATAGTATCGCTGCTGATTGGTTCGCAAAAAAATAGTAGCACTGCCGATTTATAATTATTTTTTATTTCTGATGAATGCTAGCGTTTCAACTCATATGACGAAGGGTGCCAAACACGGCACGTGCTGGATGTCCCACACATCAGCGAAAGGAGTGGGACATGAACAACGTGGTAGAGCCCAGCATAAAAAAACAGCGTGGTAGAGCGTCTCCACTTCTTCCACTTCTGGGTCGGAGACCACACGTAGTAGTACTTAGTGGTATGAACGATACAAAGTGCGATCTAGAGACAAAGAAACGTCTAGTTGGAAGGTCTCGGGGCATACACGTAAACAAATATAAAAGTTAATATGTGCCTCCAACTAATATAGTAGTCGTAAAGTACTTAGGCACGTACTCCATAACATCACCGTGCATTGCACGTACAACATTTAGTGGTAATACGTAGTAAGAGACAAATGCCTCCCAAGAGTTCCCTTCTCAACCTACTTTTGGGTGTTTGGTAGAGTGTATGGAGGGTGCATGAGTCCACACTAGTTTAGCACAAATACACTAGAAGCATGCATGAAGAGGGGTGTTGAGTTGAGCATGCATGAAGAGGGAACAACTATGCTGAGACGAGAATGCAACCAAACACACCCTATATGCCACACATGTTCATACCATTTGTGCCTTTCTACTTCACTTACTGCGCTACATTACTCAGGTTCGTACGTCCACTCCTGGGTACATGTTCGTCTCGTAGTTCCAGTCCCACGTGTTCTTCATATAGATGGAACTATCCTTGCATAACACGTGCACCTTGATGCTAGATGTCTCTCGTGTAGGCAAAAGGATGAACAAAGCTCACGTAAAAAATAGAGTGGAAGAACATAGATTCCGGACGATCGAGAAGAAGCAAGGAACCTCATGATGGAGCGTCTCCACTCATAATATTTAATATTATTCAACGATATAAAATTAAGCAATCATCTGCACAGTGGACTGGAAGAGTACGAAACACGGCAGCCCAGTGTAGTATTATAGTAGTACATGGCTAACCCACGCTATCACCATATTTCTTGGCTTCCGTGCGACACCTATCTCTAGTAATCCAGCAGCCTGTATCGCTTCTCCCTCCTCGTCTCTATCAAAGTGCGGCGGGCTGGCGTTTCTGCCATCTATTGAGGTCGGTTAACTATCACATGTTAGCGACATGCCAAGAGCATTCTAAAAAAAATCCTTTCACATTCCGTTTTCAAAAAGAAAAAATCCTTTCACGTATGAATTTGCCTGTATGCTTTGAGCAACTTGCATGTCCTATACTGCTCCTGTTTGATACTCTAACTTAGCTAGAGGTTAGACTAACTCATGACTAACCCTGAACTAACTGTAGCCAAAGAGGTGTTTGGGTGACAGGGTTAGATTGACAATAATTGCACTTCATGGAGAGAGAAAAATGATTTTTCAGTGGTCCCCATGAGAACTATCTCCAGTTAGCACCTCTTGGGTGGGATAGTTTTTTTGGTGGGTTCGGTGCAACTTGCTCCAATTTAAACCCTCATGCTTGGATAGTTTAGGGCTATTTGAGCCTCAACTAGCTCAAACTAACTCTAACCCATGGATCCAAACAGGGCCTATGGTCAGTCTCGACGCGGAGCAGTCGCGTGCACTGGGAAGTGGCGCTCTCTCGACCGTCGCGCCACTTCAAAGCCGGCGCCAGTGAGAGGTCGCCTCTGCTCTGGCCGGGCATTAATGCGGCACTGACGCTCCAGGGGGACGCTGACCGTTTCACGCGGGAAGCGCGCGCTAGCAAGGGAGTATAGGTTTTGAACCGTTTCAGGTGTAGTACTAGTAGTTTGCAAAACTACTCAATTATTGCACTCAGTTTCCTAAGAAATTGTGGTAAAAAACGTTACTCCACAGCCCGCTTCCCTTCTCCTTCCTCTTCCACCGCCCGCGCACGTCCGCGGGAAGTGACCGGTCAACCCTTATATAGGAGTGCTAGCACAAAAAGATGCATGCATGACCACTAAAATTTCCATATTAAAGCGCCGCTCTGGCGGGAGTATGGCGTATGTTGTTACCTTCGGCCGGCCCATGGCTACCGGGCGACGGCGACCAGAGAAGAGGCGGCGGGAGGGGAATGAATGCAACTACTGTTTGGGTTCGCCTTCCGACTTAAATAAATGCGCAGCATCACGTGTACCCGCGGGTGCACAAATTGTAACATACATGTCTGCTTAAGTGGGCGTCACGTAACTGGTGTGTGTGTGAGAGAGATTCTGAGAGACAGAGTGCGTGTGTGCAACTCTACTCTTCGGACATGTACTCAACCTTTTGCATCGGGATATAAGTATAATGCTATTTACTTTAGCTAGTGATTTACGTGGCCATGTTAACGTGGTTGTGTCAAAAAAATGTCACTTCCTGCTTGTGATTTGCGTTATATAATTACAAGCAAGATTCTCGTGCATTGCACGGAACATGAATATGCATTTTTTTACAGAACACCTGTTGTGATTGACCCATGCAGGTGTAGTGACCCGACCTTAGATGGTCAAGTCTTTGTGCTTCAGTGTCATCCCTGGATCGGTAATGCTGACACACATAGTACTCGAGGATTTATAACAGAGTAGCAATCACACACTTATTACATCGAAAAGTCTAAAAGAGAACTTATTACAAGAATATGGCTTAAAGCCATCTAATACGATAACAGCGGAAGGCTTGGAAGATAAGGTGAGTCCATCAACTCCAACGGCATAGCTGAGCTGCACGGCAACGACCTAACGAACCTTACTCCTCGTCTGAAAAGTCTGCAACATAATACATTGCAGCCCGAAAACGGGTCAGCACATGGAATATGCTGGCAATATAACACAGTAGAGCAGAAACAGAATAATGCTATCACTACATGCATATATGGCTGGTGGAAAGCTGTATGGTTGTAGTTTTTGCGTAAAGCCAATTTTCCCTACAACAAAGGAATAGATTTAAATTTAACTATCATGGTGGTTGAAACATCATTGAGAAGGTATCCCCAACTCAATCCCAATTAAAGTGATTAACAACCCAACAGTATTAATTAGACATGGTGAGATACATGTGATAACCCAAGTACTAGATACTCAAGAATTGTCCATAACCGGGGACATGGCTAACCATGATTAGATTGTACACTCTGCAGAGGTTTGCGCACTTTTCCCCACAAGACTCGATCGCCTCTGTTGGATTTCTCGCACTACATGGTGTTTGAGAAACGGATGACCGAGACACAGTCTTTCAGAAACGTTAACTCTCTACTCCGGGTAGACCATACCAAACCTACAAAACCCACTACCTGCTGATCTACCTCTTCAAGAGCTTCACGTAACTTACTCAACTATGCTAGAGCCCATAATAGTTTGTGGCTGCACATGGAAGTTTCAAGCATGAATCATCTCAGTCCCCTTTGAGCCTGGGTGGCGGTCCATAGGAAGATCACACGGGTACCCCGGGATTTCCCAAAAAAATACAGGCAACACTGGGTTCCCCAGGTGCCTCAATCCACCCAGTTGTTTGATTAAGTTGCCACCTTAAGTTGAACCATTAATTAACAATCTCACATCTGACATGAATTTCATTCAAACCCAAACCACGTCTACGAGCATAGCATAGCAATATAAGGAATACGTAGAAGTAACTCCCAAGGTTTGAATATAACAGGGCAATAGGTTCTACCTCAGCAACTACTTCCCAACCCACAAGTTAATGACATCCTAATCATGCAATGTTTGAGGATTGGAACTAATGCATAAAAACTAGGTTATAATGGGATATGATCAAAGTGTTACTTGCCTTGCTGACGATCCGCGAATCCTAGAGACTCGTAGTAACATGCTTCGCACTCCGGGAATTCTATCACAAGAAAACAATAACATACATAAGTAACAGGCAACGATGCACAAGAAAAACTCAAATAAGAGAGGTTGACCAGAGAGTTCAACTTAAGAACTCCGGTACGCAAAAAGAATCAAATCAAACGAAGCAACGAAAGTCAAACGGCGAAAGAAAACCACATCGTTTACTAATTTGAACATAGGTCAAATTTTACAGTAGAGAAAACTTGTTTGAGTTGGTTAAACGGAAGTAGGGTTTTGGGACGAAACTCTAGGCGCTTGAATCGCCTGATTTCGATAAACGAGCGAAAAGATAAACAGAAATTAAGATCGGATCAGAAATCGCGATCAAAAAAATCGCGGAATAAATCCGATAAAAGAAAACTCACGAACAGACTAACGAACGAGCATTCGTTAGTTGTAACTAACGGGCGAGGAACCGTTTGTTAAAACGAACGTTCGTACGAACGTCCGCTAACTAGAAGAACCGAAAAAAACCGGCGAATCCAAAAAAACAGATCTAGGGTTTCTAAAAAAACCGAACGGTCTTTATAAAAAAACCGGCAGCGGGGCGCGGCGGCTACCTTCGGTGAGAGGTCCGGCGAGGCGAGGCAGCGGCGGGCGGCGGCTTGCGGGGCGGCAGCGCTCGGCGGTGGCGCGAGCTGCGGCGGTGGCGGCGGCAAGCGGTGGCGACGGCTTGGCGTGGTGCGGGCTGCGGCGGTGGTGGTGTGGTGTTGGGGGCGGGGTGGCGGCGTATATAAAGGGGGTGGGGCTGCAACTTGGAGGAGGGGGCAAGGCGCGGCGGAGGCGGAGTCCAACTCGGACTCCGGTCCGAGTGGCGGCGGCAGCGCGCGCGTGTGCAGGAGGCGGCGGCGGCGGCCTGGCGCGGCTGGGCCTTAGGCCCAGTCGGCGCGGGATCCCTATTTTTGTTAAAACTTCGCCGACCGAAATAAAATCCTAGAAAAAAATAAATAAAAACCTAAAAATGCCAAAACAAATTTTCACCGTCTAAATAAAATATTTAGGACGAGTTGAACATTTTCTTGGCCCTAAAATGCAATTTTGAAAACGTGCAATTTTTCTAATGCAAATAAAATCTGAATAAAACCAAATAAAATCCAATAAATGATTTTAATATTTTCCCTCCAATATTTCAATTAAGTTGGAGAAGTCATATTATCTCCACTCATTTGATTTAATATGAAATATTTTTCGGAGAGAAAAATTATTAAAATCAAAATCCTCGTTTCATTATTTGGATAAAAATCAAATATGAAAACCGGAAAATCCCCAACTCTCTCCGTGGATCCTTGAGTTGCTTAGTATTTCGAGGATTGCGGAACGGAAATGCAATAAATCATGATATGCATGGATGATCTATGTATAACATTCCAAATTGAAAATTTGGGATGTTACAAACCTACCCCCGTTAAGATGAATCTCGCCCTCGAGATTTGGGTTGGCTAAAAAAATAGGTATGGGTGGTCCTTGCGGAGATCATCCTCTCGTTCCCAGGTAGCTTCATCCTCGGTATGGTGGCTCCACTGAACTTTGCAAAACTTGATAACCTTACTGCGGGTGACTCTGCTGGCAAACTCAAGAATCTTAACTGGCTTCTCCTCGTAAGTCAAATCACTGTCCAACTGAATCACCTCCAAGGGCACCGTATCTCTTAATGGTATATCCGCCATCTCAGCATGACACTTCTTCAGCTGTGAAACATGGAACACATCGTGGACTCCTGACAATCCCTCAAGTAACTCCAACTTGTAGGCAACTTCTCCCATCCGTTCCAAAATGCGATATGGTCCTACAAATATCGGGGCTAACTTTCCTTTAACTCCAAAACGTTTTACTCCTCACAAGGGCGATACTCGCAGATATGCTCTGTCTCCAATTTCATAGGTTACCTCCTTGCGTTTTGAGTCTGCATAACTCTTCTGCCTGGACTGAGCAATCTTCAGTCGGTCTCGGATCAATTTTACCTTCTCCTCAGATTCTTTAATTAAGTCTGGTCCAAACAACTGTCGGTCTCCTACCTCATCCCACATCAACGATGTTCTGCACCTACATCCATACAGGGCTTCAAACTGTGCCATCTTCAAACTGGCTTGGTAGCTATTGTTGTATGAGAACTCTGCATACGGCAAATTGTCATCCCAACTAGATCCATAATCTAGTGCACAGGCTCTCAACATGTCCTCCAAAATTTGATTGACTCTCTCAGTCTGTCCATCTGTCTGCAGGTGAAACGCTGTACTGAACTCCAATCTCGTTCCCAGAGTCTGGTGTAACTGATGCCAAAACTTTGAAGTAAACTGTGTTCCTCGATCTGATATGATGGTCCTCGGAACTCCATGCAGACGTACGATCCTGGACATATAGATCTTGGCCAACTTTGCACTTGTATAGGTGGTTTTCACTGGGATGAAGTGAGCTACTTTGGTCAAACGATCAACTACTACCCATATGGAATCATATCCTACTTTAGTCCTGGGTAATCCGGTGATAAAGTCCATGCCAAGTTTATCCCACTACCATTCGGGTATCGGCATAGGCTGTAACAGTCCTGCTGGCTTCTGATGTTCTGCCTTAACTCTCTGACATACATCACATACGGCTACATACTCGGCAATATCCTTCTTCATACCAGTCCACCAGAAACGTTCCTTCAAATCCAAATACATCTTGGTGTTCCGGGGTTATCGAGTATGGTGAGTCATGGGCCTCTTGAAGTATTAACTTTCTGATCTCCTGGTTATTGGGCACATAAACTCGGTCCTCAAATCATAGGGTATCGTGCTCATCTTCACGAAAACCTTTGGCCTTTCCTTTGCTCATCTTCTCCTTTATCTCGGCAATCTCTTTATCATGTTTCTGAGCTTCCCAAATCTTGTCCAGCAATGTCGACTAAACCTCCATTGTGGCAATGAACCTTCTAGGTACAATCTCTAATCGAAGTTCCATGATGTCCTTTGCTAATTCCTTCGATAGTGCTTTACTTTCAAGGATATTAGCATAACTCTTCCGACTCAATGCGTCTGCTATGACATTGGCCTTTCCTGGATGATAATGTAGCTTCATGTCATAATCCTTTATAAGCTCCAACCATCTCCTCTGCCTAAGGTTCAGCTCCTTCTGGGTGAAGATGTACTTCAAACTCTTGTGATCCGTGTACACATCACAACGGTTTCCAATAAGGTAATGTCTCCAAGTATTCAACACATGCACTACGGCTGCTAGCTCCAAATCATGCGTATCATAATTCAACTCATGAGGTTTTAGTTGTCATGAGGCATACGAAACAACTCTTCCGTCCTGCATAAGCACACATCCAAGTCCTAAGCAAGAGGCGTCGCAATACACTTGGAACTCCTTATGTATATCTGGCAGTACTAGCACTGGGGCTGTAGTCAAACGTTCCTTCAACTCCTGGAAACTTGCTTCACAATCTTCTGTCCATTTAAACTTAGTATCCTTCTTCAACAGTTCAGTCATTGGTTTTGCAATCTTGGAAAAATTCTCAATGAATCTCCGGTAGTATCCTGCGAGTCCAAGAAAACTGCGGATCTCGCTAACTGAGGTGGGTGCCAACCATTCAGTGACTGACTAAACCTTGCTGGGGTCTACTGCTATACCTTCTCCTGATATAACATGTCCAAGGAATCCGACTTCCTTCAGCCAAAACTCGCATTTGCTAAACTTAGCATACAACTGGTGTTCCCTGAGCTTCTCGAGAACTAAACGCAAATGCTCTTTGTGCTCCTCCTCGTTCTTCGAGTATACCATGATATCATCAATAAACACCACAACAAACTTGTCCTAATACTCCATGAACACCTTGTTCATCATGCTCATGAAATAGGCAGGGGCGTTAGTCAGTCCAAACGACATGACCGTGTACTCGTATAATCGATATCGCGTTGTGAACGCCGTCTTTGGTATGTCCTTCTCTCGTATCTTCAACTGATGATACCCTGATCGTAAATCAATCTTTGAGAACACTTTAGCTCCTTGCAACTGATCAAACAGATCGTTGATCATCGGTAGTGGGTACTTGTTCTTTATCGTCACTTCATTCAAGGCTCGATAATCAACAACCATCCTTAGGGATTTATCCCTCTTCTCAACCAAAAGTACTGGGGCTCCCCAAGGTGATGAACTTCTTCAGATGTATCCTTTCTCCAATAACTCCTTGATCTGTTTCTTAATTTGTTCCAGATCATTTGCGAGCATCCGATAGGGTCTCTTGGATATTGGTCCAGTTCCTAGTAACAGCTCTATCAAAAACTCAATATCTCTGTCCGATGGCATGCCTGGTAACTCCTCTGGGAAAACATCCTGGCAATCCTTTACTACCGGCACTTCCTCCTGAACAACTCCCATAAGGGCATTCACTTGGCTCCTTTTTGGCACATGCCTAGACACATACTTAATCCTTTTTCCCTCCGGGGTGGTGAGATAAATCGACTTACTCGCACAGTCAATGCTTCCTCCATACTTTGACATCCAGTCCATACCCAATATCACATCCAATCCTTGCGACTCCAAGATAATTAGGTCGGACGGAAACATATGTGTGCCAATGGTTAAGGGTATCTGGTCACACCATCGGCTAGCCATATATTCTGCTCCGGGTGAACTCACTAAAAGAGGGGTCCTAAGGGTTTGGGTTGGTAGTTTAAACTTATCCACAAATACCCTTGATATGTATGAATGCGATGCACCAGTATCGAAAAGAACAAGAGCGGTAAATGACTTAACCAAAAACTTACCTATTACCGTGTCCAGCTGCTCTTCAACCTCCTCCACGTTAACGTGGTTCACTTGTCCTTTGTTGAATGGATTGGGCTTCTTCCTAGCGCTTCCATTTCTGTTTCCATTCCTTCCTTTGGGGCAATCATTGGCATAGTGCCCTGTCTTCCCGCACTTAAAACAGGTAACCTGACTTAAGTCTCTTTTGGCGGGAGTGGACGGGTTGGAGCGGTTCTGATTGTTGTTAGCTCCGTTCCCATTCTTAGCACCACTGTGGTTATGTGATCCTCCTCCAGTGTAGTTGTGACCTCCATGGTTGTGAACAAGTCCTCCCGAGTTCGGGGTTAGGCAGGGCTTCTGCTGAGCTCCTGAGTTATACTTCCCTTGTCCATACTTTCTCTTGCGGCTCTCAATCTGCTGCTGTTTCCCTTCAATCATAAGAGCCTTATCTACCAACTCCTAGTAGTTGTTGAAGGTTGCTACCATCAATTGCATGCTCATCTCATCATTCAGCCCTCCCATAAACTTCTCCTGCTTCGCGGCATCTGTGGCCACATCATCAGGGGCATAGCGTGATAACTTGCTAAACTCATCCATGTACTGAGCCACAGTACGGTTCCCCTGGCGTAGGTTGCAGAACTCCCGCTTCTTCATCTGCATAGCTCCAGTTGAGACATGGGCGGTGTGGAAAGCTTGCTGAAACTGGTCCCAAGTGACATTAGCTACCGGAAAAGTGGCTGTGTAATTCTCCCACCATGAGGCTTGTCGGGTGGTAGGTGCGACATATGCCAACGGGTGGCTTATCATTGTGGGAGCCAGTAAGACATCGCCGGTGCCTGGAAACGGGATAAGGCGAAGACATGCACGCCGGCGGATCTTACCCAACTTCGGGGCTCTCCGTGGAGATAACACCCCTACTGCTGCTCTGCGGGGTCTCCGCATGATCACTAGATAGACAAGTAGCTACACAATGCTCCTTGAGCTGTTTGGTGGGAGGAGGAAGAAGGGCACGGCTAGCCTGCTTCTTCTCCTTGTGTGGTGTCTAGGACTAGAAGGGGGTTCAACCCTTTGCATGGGTGCCCCGGGGGGTTTATATAGGCCTACCCCCCGGGGGTACAATGGTAATCCGACTGGGCGCGGGGCCCAGCCGTCTGTGACTGCGCTCGCCGGCATCTGCCCCGGCTGCTGGGGCCCGCCGACTGGCGGGTCCCGCCGGCTGCCGGCCCCTTGGTCGACAGGCAGGCCCCACTATCCAGGGCCTGGTCGGCGGCTGGTTACTGTTGCTCTATCTTGGTGACGTGGGCTTCGTCATGGTAGGCGCGGCTACAGTGCCGCTGCCCGTCGGGCGATCGCTGTAGCCTCACCGCGTCTTGTCTCCTTAATGGGGCGTCTCCTTTGAGGGAGGCGGCAAGTCGGCTGTGGGGAGCCGGCTCTGTCTTGGGCCGACTGGGGGGAGGCGTGGCCGCCTTCGGGTGTCTCTCTGCCCGAAGGGACCCACCATCTGTGGGCCACGCTGGCGGCCCGTCGTGGGTGACACCAAGGTCAGCATGGCAATAGTGCTGCGCCGGACGGGTCATGCCTACTCCGTACGACGCACTGTGCCAGGCGTGCTCCGGGATTCGGGGGTGGCAGGCTCCACTGTAGTCACGCCCCGTCACATCGCCGTTAGGTGGATGCAAACTTTGAGGGTACGGTCTCGACCGCTTTATGGGAGCCGGCTTCTTGGAGTTAGCCTTCTCGCGGCCGGCTTCTTGAAGTCTGCCCTCCCATGGCTTTCTTCATGAGGGCTAAAGTTGGACCGCCTTCCGAAAGCCGGCCTGGGTGGCAGCCAGCAAGGGGAAGGCGGCTCCATGTCTTGGATTCTTGAGAGCCGGACGGGCTCGTAATTTTTTCAGAAGGGCCAGGGGAAGCCGGCTAGGCTACCCATGGCTATTTACTCCGACAGTAGTCCCCGAAGCTGATCGAGCTCCGAGGCAGACAAAGGGACGAGAAGCTTGGTCAGCTTCCCATCCTGAAGAGCCGGCTTTGCGGGTGTATGCCGACTTCAGAGAGCTCCGCGTCTTGCAGGCGGAAAAGGGGCCGACCTGCGTGCTGACCGCGGGCCCCCCCGCGGCCACGTGGCAGCGAGATCCTGCCAGCGCACGCGCGCGACGGGACGCCGCCGCAGGCCTGGGCCCGCCACTCGCAGGCCTTGGTCCGAGCGCGGATCTTCCGTGGCCCACATGGGCCGCTCGCCTTCCCGCGGCGGTTTTATTTCGCCGTTAAGGCACAATAAGCGCGGGACGTGGGGGAGTGGGCACGATTGATCCCCACGTTTCCCCACGCTGCGCCTCCTCGGCTCCGCCACATGAGCCTATAAGTAGGGGGAGGAGGGGGAGCGACAGAGGTTCGCACGCTCTCTCTCGCTCCGCCCCTTCTCGCCCTCGTTTCTTCCTCTTGTTGCCGCCGCAGCCTCCCGTCTCAGCGCCGCCACGCCTCCACATCGTCTTGCTCCCATGGCGCTGTCGAGCTCGCGGGACGGCTCCAACGTCCATGAGGACCATGTTGAGTTCCTCCGCCAGACTCGGCGCCTGCCCGACGCCAACCTCGTGCGGGTCTGCCTGGCGCTAGAGGCGGAGGTCTCGCCGGCGCCGGAGGAGGGCGAGCGGGTCGTCTTCCGCTCGCACTTCCTGCGCGACTTCGGCCTTCCAACGAGCGGATTTCTGCGCTCCTTCCTCGAGTTCTACAACCTTCAGCCGCATCACCTCACGCCCAATGCGGTGATGCTACTGTCGGCCTTCGTCTCCCTCTGCGAAGGTTTCTTGGGGCTGCTCCCCACGTTGGAGCTCTGGGGGGAGTTCTTCCAGAGCAAACTCGGCACCGTCGTCGCAGGCGGGGCCTTCATCGCCATGAGGAGGGCGGGCGAGAACAACCCGTTCCCGCCCACCCCCTGATCCAGTCGATGAAGATCTGGCAGAAGTCATACTTCTATGTGAAGAACGTCGCCGAGCAAGGAGACCACGTCAACCTGCCGTCTTACGTAGCCGGCGCGCCGGCTGGGAGGCAGCCTTCATGGAGTTTCCGGTCCCGGTCACTGTCTCAGGCCGGGAACGCCGCCGTCTCCCGGCTTCGGGTGATGATCCAGTCGGAAGGCCTAAGCGGGGCCGACTTGGTGGCCGCCTTCATGGAGCGCCAGATATCTCCTCTCCAAAGCCGGCCCCACATGATGTGCCAGATGAGCGGCCGCTTCGACCCAAGCCGGCTGAGCACCAGGGAGATGCCTCACGCGGAGGTATCGTATATGGTAAACTATATCTCCAACTGCAAGCTTGTCGAGGACTGGCGATACGGCAAGGTGCCGTATTCTCGCGCCAACCCTCCGCCCATGGTAAGCTTTCCTTTCTTTCTTCTTCTCGTTGGTTGCCGGCTTTATGATGGCCGGCTTCTGATCAGTCGGTTCTTCTTAGCAGAACCCCCTTCTCCCGCCGACCACCGGAGCAGCGGGGATAGAGCGCCAGTATGCCCCCGACCGCACGGCAGACGACGTCGACGACCCGGATTTGGGGGATGCCGCCATGGAAGACGCGGTCGTGGGGGACGACGCCGAGCCCGGGGGCTCAAGGCTTACCGCCAGCTTCGAGGACTGGCCGGATGATGCTGAAGCCGAAGTCACCCCGCGTCACCAGCCGGCGGCCGACCATCAGGGCACGGGCTCGTCCATCGCGCCGGCTGCCGGCGGTGGTGCACAGAAGCGCCGGGCCGCTTCAGGCCTCTTCGGCAGTCGGCCGAAGAAGTCCAAAGCCTCCACCGCGGCGACCAAGCGAGATGAGGCGGCTGCGAAAGCGGCCCGCTTCTGCAAGGCGGTGAAGCAGCCTCAAGCGGTCTCAGCGTAAGTCGTCAATTGCCCTGTCGCATGCTTTTCATCATTCTCTTCTTGTTCGAGCATTCTTCTTAATTTCTTCCGCTTGCTGGACAGGGTGCCGCTTTCCCTTGAGCGTGGTCCGGGCGGCTCCGTAGTTGGGCGACTGGAGGTTCTTCAAGCTCCCGCCGCGTGGACCCCCGCGCCGACCTCAGGGAGGCCACAGAGCGGAACGCCCGTGAAGCGCGGGAGGAGCGCGAGGCGGCGGAGAAAGCGGCCGCCCAGGCGGCGAGGGAGCAGGCCGACGCGGCAGCCAAGGCCCAGACTGAGGCGGCGACCGCGAAGACGGAGGCGGAGGGTTCGCGCAACCAGCCTCCGCTGCTCGCCATTCCCCTCCGAGCCATGGCCCCCGACACCCCATTGCCCTTGGTGGAGGAGATCGTCCAAGACCCGCCGCTGATGGAGAGGGGGGAGGACCCCGTGGCCTTTGCGAGGAGAGCGCCGCCAGCAGCGCCAACCGGAGCGGGCCAAGGCGGCCAATCGTCAGCGGCGCCAGAGGGGCCGACCGGGGGTGAGCCGGAGGACAGAGCCGGCCTCGAGGTGCAGCCGGTAACGGGCCGGCGCGCAGGGGGAGGCGCCGCTCCGCCGGAGTTGCGCCGAGTCGCGGGCGCAGGCCGGTCGGCGGAAGATCTGGAGGCGGCCAGCACTGCTACGTCCGAGTGGACTCCCAGCGGGGGGACTGGCGAGCTGAATGTGGCGGCTCAAGGGATCCGGAGCCGGCTGCAAGCTCAGGCCGCCCTGCTGCAACAGTTCACCCAGGAGTTCCTGTCGACGCGAGCCGCCATCCGGGTGAGTCCTTCATTCTTGGCCGCTTTGATCTCTTGATTTCTTCCGTGGGGGCGCGTCAGCGCACCCACCGGGTGTAGTCCCCGAGATTCGGGCTGACTGCTGCGCAGTCGGGTCGGATCTTTCTTGAGGGCTACCTTACCTTTGCTTCTTGTCTGAACTTCCAGGAATATCACAACTCCCGTGTTGCCGCCTTCAACTCCCAAGCTCGGGAGTTGAGCTGGAGGACCGACGACCTGGCCGACAGCCAAAGTAAGTACTCGATCTCGTCTGTCTCCTGTGGGGGCGCGTCAGCGCACCCACTGGGTGTAGTCCCCGAGATTCGGGCCGACTGCTGAGCACTCGGGTCGGATCTTTCTTGACGACTCTTTCCTTATTGGTTTTTCTTTTTCTTTGTCTTCAGGGGCCAACGCCGACTTGAGGAAGGAGCTCGGTGAAGCGAAGGCCGCCCTTCATACCAAGGATGCCGAGTACGCTGCCTTGGTCCAGGAACGTGATCGCCTGGCCAAGAAGCTGGCCGACCAAGAGAAGAGCCACAAGGCGGCCCTGCAGAAGGCGCAGGATAGCGAGGCCGCCCTGAAGGCAGAGTATGAGACCGAGGCGGCGAGCTGGGCTGAGACCCGGCGAGCACTGGATGAAGGCTTCGGCCGGATTGAGGACTTGATCGATGGTAAGCCGCCTTCCTCGCCCCTCTCCTGCCCCTTGCCGCCTGGGTTTTTGTCTTAACTTGAGCTGCTGCTTGTTTTTTGGTGCAGACTACTTCCCCGGCTACTCCGCCTTCGCCGCCCAAAGCATCGAGGCCCATCGCGAGGCGCGCCGTCAGGCGGGGGCCAACATCACGCCGGATGCGAACCGGATGCTTGAGGAGCAGCTCTTGGCTGTCTAGGCGCGGTTGCAGCTGGCTCATCGGATGCTTCGCCGGCTCCAACATGCCGGGGCGCAAGTGTTGGCCGCCCTCTGGCCCGGCGAGACGATTCCCTGCACCCCAAGCCGAACTGCCGACTGGCTGGAGGTGGCAGTCGGTCGCTTTGAGGCTTGGAAGGCGTCGGCGGCCCGCCTCGGAGCCGGGCGGGCGTTGGAGTTCGTTCGGGCTTGGTACCCAGGGCTGAGCCTGGATCAGCTGCGCACTTGGCGGATGGAGGCCGACGCGGAGCTGGAGGAGGTGAGGCCGGCTATCGCTCAGCGGGCTTCAACGATCGCCGAGTGCACTAACATCAGCATTTTCGCACCCGAAATCGATGATGACGGTGTTGCTCAGCCGGAGGAGTGGTTCAGGCTCAACCCGGCGGTGGGCGAGGACTCGGTAGAGGAGATCGCCTCCAGCGACGAGGGCGAGGATGACGAAGAGGAGGACGGCGAAGACGTCGAGCCGGCTGGTGGAACAACTGGCCGACCTCAGGCCGACCGTGCCTCCAGCAACAAGGCGCGTGGAAGCGTGCCCTCTGCGGGAGACGGTGACCAAGCCGAAGTTCGCCAGCCGGCCGCTCCTTCAGCCGGCACTACCGTCTCCGCCAACCAGCCCGGCTCGTCGGTTGCTCCGCCAGCTTGACCTGCCATCCTTATTTTTCCTGCTTGTTGTCTTTTGAACAATCTTCATTAAGTTTTCGCAGTTCCACCCACTGGGGGTGTATCCAAACTATGTTGAATGCTGGCCTCTGGGAGGTCTTTTATGTAAATATTGTTATGTGCATGTTTGGTTTCCATTCGCGTATGCTTTTTATCCTTAGGCCTTTTCCTTTGCCGCCTTCCCTCTTTGGGGAGGCAAGTACTCGAGCTTTCTTGGATTGAACTGAAGTGAATGGAAACCGGCCGGCGGGCTACTCTGGTAGCCAGTCGGCGGTGGGAGAAAAACCGGCTTTTGTTATATTAGTCCGTTAGTCCCTAGCCGTTTTCTGTGTGGGCGCCCGTTCCTGCCTTTAACTCTTGCCAGCCGGACAGCCGGTTCTTCGAACTGCGACTTTTGGCAAGAGAAGGCTTGGGAGCCGGCACACTACTTGTCTGATTGCGGGTAGGACTTCTAATATAACCCCAGTCGGCCAGTCCCCGAGCCGACTAGTCGAACCCGGTGCCGGACGGAACAAGTAAATGAAATGACAAGGTCATAAGCATGATACTTTTCATTCATAGATAAGAGATGGCAGTCCCCGAGCCCTCCTCGGGGGGCCTATTGTCTCGAACTTAGTACAAAAGTTAGAGTGATACATACTGCATTTCAGCTGTAAAATCTTCGAAGGAGGTTGGCGTTCCATGGTCGTTCCGACTCCTTGCCGGAGTCGTCTCTCTTGCGTGCCTTCGGCTTCTGTGCGTCAATCAGGTAGTAGGAGTCGTTGCCTAGAGCTCTGCTAATGATGAAGGGGCCTTCCCAAGGGGCCGAGAGCTTGTGCTGGCCGGTTGTTCGCTGGATCAGCCGGAGCACAAGATCACCCTCTTGGAAAGATCTTGGCCTGACCTTCCGGCTGTGGTAGCGGCGTAAACCCTGCTGGTAGATGGCAGACCGGCTGAGGGCTAACAGCCGGCTTTCTTCCAGCAAGTCGACGTCGTCTTCTCGTGCTTCCTTGGCCTCCGCTTCCGTGTACATGGTTACTCGAGGCGAGTCGAACTCGGTGTCAGTTGGGATGACCACCTCGGCACCATACACAAGGAAGAAAGGGGTGAAGCCGGTTGACTTGTTTGGTGTAGTGTGCAGACTCCAGAGGACAGCCGGCAGCTCATCGAGCCAACAGCCGGCTGAACGCTCTAGAGGTATGATCAGTCGGGGCTTGATGCCGGAGAGGATGAGGCCGTTGGCTCGCTCGACCTGGCCGTTTGACTGCGGGTGGGCGACGGATGCTAAGTCCAGACGGATACCTTGGGCTGCGCAGAAACGTGCCAAGGCTCCTTTGGCAAAATTCGTGCCATTGTCGGTGATGATGCTGTGTGGCACGCCGTACCGAGTTGTTATGTCTGTGATGAACGTCACAACAGTCGGCCCATTCAGCTTCTTGATCGGCTTTGCTTCAATCCACTTGGTGAATTTGTCCACGGCGACGAGCAGATGCGTCATGCCGCCGCACGCCGTCTTGAATGGGCCCACCATGTCCAGTCCCCAAACGGCGAAGGGCCAAGTGAGGGGAATGGTCTTGAGTGCCGAAGCCGGCATGTGTTGCTTGGAGATGAAGAGTTGGCACCCCTTGCAATGTTTAACTAATTCTTTGGCGTCATCCAAAGCAGTCGGCCAGAAGAAACCATGGCGGAAGGCTTTGGCGACAAGTGATCTTGAGGCCGCATGGTGGCCGCATTCTCCTTGTTGAATGTCTCTGAGGATTGCAATGCCCTTCTCTTGCTCGACGCACCATTGGAGCACTCCAGTGATACTGCGTTTGACGAGTTCTCTGTTGACGATTGTGTATGCTCCGGCTCGACGTTGGACTTGTCTTGCCTCTGTTTCGTCAGCCGGCAGATCTTGGTTTACTAGGAAGTTGAGGATGGACTGAGCCCATGACGGAGCCGCGAATTCTTCTACTGCCAATGTGACTACTGCCACCAGGGTGGGCGGGCTAGGTGGTGAAATGCTGGAGTCGGCCGCCGGCTGTTGTGCTGGTGCAGTCCCCGGGCCGGCTACCGCAGTCCTCGAGCCGGGTGTGGCAGTCCCCGAGCCGGTTGCCGAAGTCCCCGGGCTGGCTACGGGAGTCTCGGGGTCGCCTGCTTGGCTCTTCGAGCCGGACCCGGCCGCGTCGGGGTCAGGCGGCACGAAGATGGAATCGGACTCTGGAGACGGCTTGATAGATGGCTTGAGGAGGCGTTGTAGAGCGACGCCGGTTGGTATTGCTTGCTGAGTAGAGCCTATTCGAGCCAGGGCATCGGCTGGCTCGTTGTCGGCTCGCGGTACGTGGAGGAACTCGCATCCTTCAAAGTATCCGCTGAGTTGTTGGACCAGGAAGCGGTAACTCGCCATATTTGCGTCCTTGGCGTCCCAGTCGCCGGATGATTGCTGGACCACCAGGTCCGAGTCGCCATAACATAGGATCCGGCGAATGCCGAGTTCTTTGGCAAGCCGGAGCCCGTGTATGAGCGCCTCGTACTCGGCCACGTTGTTGGAGGCGGCAAAGTGGGTCTGTAGCGTGTATCTGAGCTTGTCGCCTTTGGGAGAGGTAAGGACGACGCCGGCTCCCAAGCCGGTGTGCATCTTGGACCCGTCGAAGTGCATGCGCCAATGGGTGGAGTCGGGAGCCGGCGGCAGGTACTGGGTCTCGGCCCAGTCGATGAGGAAGTCGGCCAGTGCTTGGGACTTGATGGCGGTGCAGGGCTGGTAGAAGATCGTGTAAGGGGCCAGCTCGATGGCCCATTTCGCCACCCGGCCGGATGCGTCCCGACTGCCTATGATCTCGGCCAGCGGGGCGGTGCATACGACCATGACGGGATGCTCTTGAAAGTAGGGCTTCAGCTTCTTGGCGGTGAAGTACACGCCGTAACACATCTTCTGGTAGTGCGGGTAGTTCTGCTTTGAAGCAGACAACACCTAGCTCAAATAATACACCAGCCTCTGGACCAGCTGGGCTCGGCCTTCTTCTGGGTGTTGGACTACGATGACGATGCTGACCACCCGGCTGGTTGCGGCGATGTAGAGGAGCATGGGCTCTTTCTCAGTCGGCACCGCCAGAACGGGCGGCGTGGCCAGCATCTTCTTCAGCTCGTGAAAAGCTTGGTCGGCTGGTCGTTCCACTCGAAGTGAGTGCTCTTCTTCATGAGGCGGTAGAGGGGGAGAGCTTTCTCTCCGAGCCGGCTGATGAAGCGGTTCAAGGAGGCCAAGCACCCGGTGAACTTTTGAATGTCTCGAAGCTTGGTGGGGATCGCCATTCTCTCGATGGCCTTGATCTTCACCGGGTTGCATTCGATGCCGCGTTCGGAGACCAGGAAGCCTAGGAGCTGGCCGGCTGGCACTCCGAACACGCATTTCTCGGGGTTGAGCTTGATTTGGAACTGGCGTAGGTTCTCAAACGTTTCCTTGAGGTCTCCCAGCAAGGTGCCGCGCTTCTCCGTCTTCACCACGATGTCGTCCACGTAAACATGAGCGTTTCTGCCGAGCTGCTTGAGGAGGCACTTCTGCATGCAACGCTGAAAAGTGGCACCGGCATTTCTCAAGCCGAATGTCATAGTCAGGTAGCAGAAGGCTCCAAATGGCATGATGAAGGCGGTTTTCAGGCGGTCGTCCGGATCCAGCTTTATCTGGTGACATCCTGAGTAAGCATCCAAGAAGCTCAACAGCTCGCATCCGGCTGTGGAGTCTATCACTTGGTCAATCCTTGGCAGGGCAAAGGGATCTTTGGGGCAGGCCTTGTTGAGGCTTGTGTAGTCTATGCACATGCGCCACTTGTTGTTCTTCTTTAGCATGAGGACCGGGTTGGCGAGCCACTCTGGAAAGAAAACTTCCATAATAAAGCCGGATGCCAGAAGCCGGGCTATCTCCTCCCCTACAATCCTGCGTTTCTCCTCCGACAGTCGGCGAAGGGGTTGTTTGACTGGCTTTGCGTCTTCTCGAACGTGTAGTTTGTGCTCGGCGAATTTCCTCGGAACACCCGGCATGTCCTTGGGGGACCATGCAAAGATGTCCCGATTCTCACGGAGGAAATCGGCGAGCTCGCCTTCCTATTTGCTGTTCAGGTTCGCCCCAATGACAGAAAACCTCTCTGGGTGCTCGGGGTCAAGAGGTATCTTCTTCGTCTCCTTGGCCGGCTAGAAAGATCCTTGAGCATCATGCTCCTTGGGGGCGGGGGACACGGCCGACTGCTTGCCGGCTATGGCCACGACTCGGTCCAACATCTTCTTTTCTTTGACAATTACAAGGGACTCGGCCAGCCGGCTGCTGGCTGCTGCGCACTCAGAGGACTTCTTGTAATCGCCGTCTACGGTGATGACGCCTTTGGTGCTTGGTATCTTCATCTTGAGGTATGCATAGTGGGGAACTGCCATGAATTTGGCCAAGGCAGGTCGGCCAAGCAATGCATGGTAAGGGCTCTCCAGGTCCACCACTTCAAACCAGATCGCTTCCCGGCAGAAATGCTCCTTGTCCCCAAAAAGTACATCAATCTTGATCTTGCCAATGGGGGCGCATGACAGGCCGGGTACGATGCCATGAAACACTGTTCGAGTGGGCATGAGCTGCTTTGTCTTGACGTTTAGCTTCTCCAAGGTGTCACGGTACAGGATGTTGATGCTGCTCCCGCCATCTATCAACACACGGGAGAAGCGGGTAGCGCGTCTGTCCGTCGCGAGGGTGGCTTCCAGGACCAACGCATAAGAGCCGGGAGACGGCATCACCTCTGGATGGTCGGCCCGGCTCCAGCTGATGGGCTTTTCTGACCAATGCATGTGTCCGGCGGGGTTGGCAGCGACCACGCTGACTTCTTGGTGCTCTCGGCGTCTACTGCGCCGGTCTTCGGGCTGGCTTGTAAAGACGATGTAGGTTGCTTGCTCGTCGGGGAATTCATCGTGCATGGCTCCGACTGCGGGCCGAGCGGCCGGAGGCGACGGGGCCGGAGGCGGCGGGCCGGCAGGCGGAGGCGGCACGAGCCCCTCGCCTTTAGAGATTCGGGTGAGCCAATGGCACTTCCGGGTTGTGTGGTTGGACGGCTTCGCGTCGCTGTGGAACTTGCACGGGGCGTCGAGAGTTTGCTCGTAGGAGAAGGCCGGCTGCCAAGCCGGCCTGCCGCCCTTGGGCTTCTTGGGCGGGGGTCGCCCTTTAGGCGGCACGTCTTCAACTGTGGTCACCTGCCGACTGGCGGGAGGCGGTGCGGGGCCCTTGCGCTTGTGGTCATTCGAGTGTGGGCGTCGGCCGGAATCCCCAGCCGGCGTCTTGGGCGCCGGGTTAAGTACTTTCCCGGACGCGTCTACCCAAAGCTCGGTCTTCATCGAGGAGTCGGCGGTGGCGTACTTGTCGGCTATGTCCAGAAGCTCGTCGAGGGTAGTCGGCTCGTCGCAGAGGAGCTTGTGCTTGAGGAGGGTGCCTTCTCGGCATCCGGCTGTGAAGTATTCTATGGCTTGCACCTCGTGCACCCCTTCGCAAGAGTTGCGGAGCTCGGCCCAACGCGTGAGGTAGTCGCGAGTGGACTCGGCGGGGCCTTGTACGCACAAGGAGAGCTGTCTGGGCTTGGGAGCCCGCTTGTAGGTGCTGGTGAAGTTGCGGATGAAGGCTTCTGTGAAGTCCAGCCAGCTGTTGATGCTGCATGGCTAGAGGCTGTTGAGCCAGGTCCGCGCTGTGCCTTGCAGCATGAGGGGCACGTACTTCACGGCAACGCGCCGGTTGCCGTTGGCTATGCTAACCGCCGTGGAGTAGTCGATCAACCAATCTTCCGGCTTCACGGAGCCGTTGTACTTGGGCGTGTCTCTTGGGAGCGAGAACCCTTTGGGGAAGGGCTCGTCGCGGATGCGGGGGCTGAAACAAGGCGGGCTGACATCGTCTTCTTCTTACAACGCCAGGGATCGCGCTAGGCGGTCGATCCGATGGCAGGCGTCATTCTCGCCGACTCCTTCGCGGCGGCCTAGCCGGCCGCTGAGAGTCGGGTGCGCCACTGGCGGCGGGGCGGGACATCTCTCTCCACGGGGTGAAGGCGGAGGCGGGTTGCCCTGCCATTCCATGGCTCGGGGATGGCCGTCCGCGTCTCGCTCGATGGAGATTCGGGTCCGGCTGCGGCTGGCAGCCGGCTCTTTCTCACACCGCGCGCGGGTGTTGCTCGTAGTCGGTGTCCAGGACGTCGCGCCGTGATCTCGGCGCGGGGGAGGGCTTTCCGCGTGGGTGTCGGCTTCATGTCGCTGCGTGGCTGCGTCAATCAGTTGCTGGATGCGCTGGGTCATGTGGGGGAGGTCTTCGGCCTCTAAGCCGTCCAACTCGTCTACGGCCGCCTGGGCGGCACGCAAGTTCTCGAGCGGAGTGGCATAGACCGGGCGGTCAACTCCCAGCGTGTCGGCGATGACGGCGCCGCGTTGCTTGACAAGGCCGGCCCGGCTTGGCCCGCCCGGGGCCGACATGCCGAAGGCGGCGCGGTCAGCTTCACGCTGGTAGGCCTCAGTGAGGCGTCTTACGGAAGCCAGCCTCCGGCCCTCTGCGAGGAGGGCGAGGCGGCGTGCCTCCAGTGCTTCGTCGTCGGCATTAGCCGGGAGGGGGGTGGACAAGTCATGGGCCGCCGCGTGCGGGGCGTCATCGTCGCTCTCGTCGGCCGGGCCGCCGTGGCCGACAACCATCACTTCGGTGGTGACAGCGTCGCAGCCACCGGCTCAGGGAAGCGGGTCGTTGTAGATCGTGACGTTGGTGGGGAAGGTGTCGAACGAGGCCGTGTCGGAGTCGACAGGCATCGGGTCGGTGGAGCCAACCGACTCCAGGTCCACAGCGGGCTTGCTGGAGACATGGAGCTGGCCGAGAAGGTTGGCGAGGTGGTCGGTGCCCGCATCGGAGGCGAGATCGTCGGAGATGAGGGTTTTGTTGAGGAGATCGGCGAGGCTGCTCGCCGCGCAGACGCTGGTGATGCCTTGCAGCACGTCGTGGCAAGCGCCATCGGGCGTGCCGGGCTGGCTACGCTCGCGGGGGAGGAAGAAGGTTCCCGTCCAGAACAGGTCTCCGGACGACGGTGCACCTGGCCCCATGGTGGGCGCCAAATGTCGGGTGGTAGGTGCGACATATGCCAACGGGTGGCTTATCATTGTGGGAGCCAGTAAGACATCGCCGGTGCCTGGAAACGGGATAAGGCGAAGACATGCACGCCGGCGGATCTTACCCAGCTTCGGGGCTCTCCGTGGAGATAACACCCCTACTGCTGCTCTGCGGGGTCTCCGCATGATCACTAGATGGACAAGTAGCTACACAATGCTCCTTGAGCTGTTTGGTGGGAGGAGGAAGAAGGGCACGGCTAGCCTGCTTCTTCTCCTTGTGTGGTGTCTAGGACTAGCAGGGGGTTCAACCCTTTGCATGGGTGCCCCGGGGGGTTTATATAGGCCTACCCCCCGGGGGTACAATGGTAATCCGACTGGGCGCGGGGCCTAGCCGTCTGTGACTGCGCTCGCCGGCTTCTGCGCCGGCTGCTGGGGCCCGCCGACTGGCGGGTCCCGCCGGCTGCCGGCCCCTTGGTCGACAGGCAGGCCCCACTGTCCAGGGCCTGGTCAGCGGCTGGTTACTGTTGCTCTATCTTGGTGATGTGGGCTTCGTCATGGTAGGCGCGACTACAGTGCCGCTGCCCGTCGGGTGATCGCTGTAGCCTCACCGCGTCTTGTCTCCTTAATGGGGCGTCTCCTTCGAGGGAGGCGGCAAGCCGGCTGCGGGGAGCCGGCTCTGTCTTGGGCCGACTGGGGGGAGGCGTGGCCGCCTTCGGGTGTCTCTCTGCCCGAAGGGACCCACCATCTGTGGGCCATGCTGGCGGCCCGTCGTGGGTGACACCAAGGTCAGCATGGCAACAGTGCCGCGCCGGACGGGTCATGCCTACTCCGTACGACGCACTGTGCCAGGCGTGCTCCGGGATTCGGGGGTGACAGGCTCCACTGTAGTCATGCCCCGTCACATCGCCGTTAGGTGGATGCAAACTTTGAGGGTACGGTCTCGACCGCTTTATGGGAGCCGGCTTCTTGGAGTCAGCCTTCTCGCGGCCGGCTTCTTGAAGTCGGCCCTCCCATGGCTTTATTCATGAGGGCTAAAGTCGGACCGCCTTCCGAAAGCCGGCCTGGGTGGCAGCCAGCAAGGGGAAGGCGGCTCCATGTCTTCGATTCTTGAGAGCCGGACGGGCTCGTAATTTTTTCAGAAGGGCCAGGGGAAGCCGGCTAGGCTACCCATGGCTATTTACTCCGACAAGGCTGCTGGTCCATCCAATTGATGTGCGGCAAAGCGCACCCTCTCAGCATCTTTGCAACCTGCGGTGGTCAACTCCCTTCCAATACGTCGTAGCCAATCATCAGCAACTATAGGCTCGGTGCTACTAGAAAACACCGGCAGCTGTAACCTTAGAAAACGGGCTAGGTTGTCCACTTGTAGTGGGTTGTTGTTATTATTGTTGTTGTTGTTGCCCTGGTTCTGAACTAGCAATTGCATCAAGGCATTTTGCTGCTGGATCAACTGGGTGAGCTCCGGTGGGAAAGCAAAACCGGGGTCACGTCTCGGAGGCATCTGAGGGGTTTAGATGGGAGAGATTTAGAATAGAAGAGGTCTAATGAGAAAACACTACCCATATGCACATGAGAGAAACACAATCATTTCACTCAATCAATCAAGCAAGGGCATACAAACGATCTAGAACTATCGCACAAGTGCTCAACTACTACTAAATACATGGGGTAATACTAGTGATATATGGTAGTCATCTAGAAATTTTGATCGGTGGAAGACTCCATGATGTCTGCTCCAGCTTCGTCTCCAAAGTCATCATCACTAGGATCGGAATCGGTGTCATCAATGATGATGTAGTCCTCGGGGCGTATTTCCTTGGGTTCTTCTTCTTCTTCTATTGGTGCTGGTCCTCCCATGAATACTACGATCTTCTTGACTAAGTCGTCATTCTTCTCCAGTAGTGTCTTGATTTCCTCCTCATATCCATCGCGGGTAAACTTGAGTTCTTTCTCCAGCTCAATGATCCTAGTCTTCGCCTTCTTCAAGTCCATCATGTTTGCACACATCTGGTTTTCCTGACGTTGGATGTGCTGGTTTAATTCTTGGATGAAAGCTGCAATGGATCTATCCTTGCTGGTGCTGATTACTTCCCATTGCTTGTCTCGGCGCCCACATATTTGGTAAATAGTGTCCTTAAGCTCCCTGTTGTAAACTTCTCCAATGCGTCCCATGGTAATGTGGGCTGCCATGCTCTTGCCTAGACTCCAGGTGGGTGCTTCGAAAGAAAATTCTATGGGTTTAGAAGTTGGCGAGAACGTCCTTCCTAGAACTTGTACTTGAATCATTCAGCACTCCTCTTCAGGTAAAGTGGCATTGTACGTCCCGGTGAAGCTTGGTATTCCAATGTTCAAGTACCTAGTGACTTCCTTCAAGTGGCGTCCAAAAGGTGTGTCTTCATCCGGTTGTGCAAACTTGTTCTTCATCTCCGTCATCCTAAAGAGTAGAAAATGGAGAGGAGTCAGAAATGAGAAGACAAGTGTGACCTAGGGTTTATCTTAGTGGTCGTGTCCTACACTCAGCGTGTGCTCTGATACCATCTTGTAGCGACCCGACCTCAGATGGTCAAGTCTCTGTGCTTCAGTGTCATCCCTGGATCGGTAATGCTGACACACACAGTACTCGAGGATTTATAACAGAGTAGCAATCACACACTTATTACATCGAAAAGTCTAAAAGAGAACTTATTACAAGAATATGGCTTAAGGCCATCTAATACAATAACAGCGGAAGGCTTGGAAGATAAGGCGAGTCCATCAACTCCAACGGCATAGCTGAGCTGCACGGCAACGACCTAACGAACCTTACTCCTCGTCTGAAAAGTCTGCAACATAATACGTTGCAGCTCGAAAACGGGTCAGCACATGGAATATGCTGGCAATATAACACAGTAGAGCAGAAACAGAATAATGCTATCACTACATGCATATATGGCTGGTGGAAAGCTATATGGTTGTAGTTTCTGCGTAAAGCCAATTTTTCCCTACAATAAAGGAATAGATTTTAATTTAACTATCTTGGTGGTTGAAACATCATTGAGAAGGTATCCCCAACTCAATCCCAATTAAAGTGATTAACAACCCAACAAAATTAATTAAACATGGTGAGATACATGTGATAACCCAAGTACTAGATACTCAAGAATTGTCCATAACCGGGGACACAGCTAACCATGATTAGATTGTACACTCTGCAGAGGTTTGCACACTTTTCCCCACAAGACTCGATCGCCTCCGTTGGATTTCTCGCACTACATGGTGTTTGAGAAACGGATGACCGAGACACAGTCTTTCAGAAACGTTAACTCTCTACTCCGGGTAGACCATACCAACCTACGAAACCCACTACGTGCTAATCTACCTCTTCAAGAGCTTCACGTAACTTACTCAACTATGCTAGAGCCCATAATAGCTTGTGGCTGCACACGGAAGTTTCTAGCATGAATCATCTCAGTTCCCTTTGAGCCTGGGTGGCGGTCCATAGGAAGATCACACGGGTACCCCGGGATTTCCCAAAAAAATACAGGCAACACTGGGTTCCCCAGGTGCCTCAATCCACCCAGTTATTTGATTAAGTTGCCACCTTAATTTGAACCATTAATTAACAATCTCACATCTAACATGAATTTAACTCAAACCCAAACCACGTCTACGAGCATAGCATAGCAATATAAGCAATACGTAGAAGTAACTCCCAAGGTTTGAATATAACAGGGCAATAGGTTCTACCTCAGCAACTACTTCCCAACCCATAAGTTAATGACATCCTAATCATGCAATGTTTGAGGATTGGAACTAATGCATAAAAACTAGGTAATAATGGGATATGATCAAAGTGTTACTTGCCTTGCTGACGATCCGCGAATCCTAGAGACTCGTAGTAACATGCTTCGCACTCCGGGAATTCTATCGCAAGAAAACAATAACATGCATAAGTAACAAGCAACGATGCACAAGCAAAACTCAAATAAGAGAGGTTGACCAGAAAGTTCAACTTAAGAACTCCGGTACGCAAAAAGAATCAAATCAAATGAAGCAACGAAAGTCAAATGGCGAAAGAAAACCACTTCATTTACTAATTTGAACTTACGTCAAATTTTACAGTAGATAAAACTTGTTTGAGTTGGTTAAACAGAAGGAGGGTTTCGGGACGAAACTCTAGGCGCTTGAATCGCCTGATTCCGATAAACGAGCGAAAAGATAAAGAGAAATTAAGATCGGATCAGAAATCACGATCAGAAAAATCACGGAATAAATCCGATAAAAGAAAACTCACGAACAGACTAACGAACGAGCGTTCGTTAGTTGTAACTAACAGGCGAGGAACCGTTTGTTAAAACGAACGTTCGGACGAACGTCCGCTAACTAGAAGAACCGGAAAAAAAACCGGCGAATCCGAAAAAAACGGATCTAGGGTTTCTAAAAAACCCGAACGGTCTTTATAAAAAAGCCGGTGGCGGGGCGTGGCGGCTACCTCCGGCGAGAGGTCCGGTGAGGCGAGACAGCGGCGGGCGGCTGCTTGCGGGGCGGCGGCGCTCGGCGGTGGCGGCGGCAAGCGGCGGCGGCGGCTTGGCGTGGGCGGCGGTGGTGGTGGTGTGGTGTTGGGGGCGGGGTGGCGGTGTATATAAAGGGGGTGGGGCAGCGACTTGCAGGAGGGGGCAAGGCGCGGCGGAGGCGGAGTCCAACTCGGACTCCGGTCCGAGTGGCGGCGGCGGCGCGCGCGCAGGAGGCGGCGGCGGTGGCCTGGTGCGGCTGGGCCTTAGGCCCAATCGGCGCGGGAACCCTATTTTTTTTAAACTTTGCCGACCGAAATAAAATCCTAGAAAAAAATAAATAAAAACCTAAAAATGCCAAAACAAATTTTCACCGTCTAAATAAAATATTTAGGACGAGTCGAACATTTTCTTGGCCCTAAAATGCAATTTTGAAAACGTGCAATTTTTCTAATGCAAATAAAATCCAAATAAAACCAAATAAAATCCAATAAATTATTTTAATATTTTCCCTCCAATATTTCAATTATTTTGGAGAAGTCATATTATCTCCACTCATTTGATTTAATATGAAATATTTTTCGAAGAGAAAAATTATTAAAATCAAAATCCTCGTTTCATTATTTGCATAAAACTCAAATATGAAAACCGGAAAATCCCCAACTCTGTCCGTGGGTCCTTGAGTTGCTTAGGATTTCGAGGATTGCGGAACGGAAATGCAATAAATCATGATATGCATGGATGATCTATGTATAACATTCCAAATTGAAAATTTGAGATGTTACTGCAGGAGTAATCCCATGTGTAAAAACTAGTGATATCTCAAGAATTTTATCGGAAAACTAGTATCTCGAGAATGTCATCGAAAAAATGAAAGATGAGAGATAAGGCGAGGAGGAGTGGAGCGTGGTGGTGACTGGTGGTCGGAATGGGTGGAGGCATGGGGATGGACGGCGCCGGCAGGCGGCAGCGGCCACCATGCATGCTAGATTGTTCCAGAGACTTATTCCTTTTTTAATTGCTGAGCAATGAGGTTGCGAGAGATAATTATGTGGAGAGAGGTGCCGGTATCTTTTGTAAAATTATCATAGTTTGCTTTCTATCCTCAGATATAGATCATACGGTCTGTATTACAAGATGGTAGGCACACCATCACCACCAACTCGTTTTTTATAAGCGTACAGATGATAAGTTTGCTGACTACTAATGTAAAGTGGAATTTGTCCATGTTATGCAAGTAAATAAAGGTGATTGTTTATCATACGGGTAAGTTTGGATGAAGGGTGGTAGGAACAAATGCTCCGCCTAGAGCATGTGTGTGTGAGATGGAGTCTTAGTGTGTGTGTGAGAGAGAGAGAGAGAGGAGAGAGAGATGGAGTCTTAGTTTGTGTGTGTGAGAGAGGGAGAGAGATGGAGTCTTAGTGTGTGTGTGTGGGGGGGGGCGTGCGTGCTTGCGTGTGTGTGTGTTTGTGTGTGTGTGTGAGTGAGAGAGATGGAGTCTTAGTGTGTGTGTGTGTTGGGTGTGTGTGTGTGTCGCGGGGTCCTCTGTGGCGGATATAATTTAAGTGTGCATGGCTTTCATCATAGAGAGGTGATGTGTATGGCAGAGGCCAGCAACGATGGGGTGCGAGAGAGAAAATGCCCGTAGAGAGGGGAGAGAAGGTGTGTGAGTGTGAGAGGAGTCGACTTCGAGAGAACGTGTTTGTTCGAGAGACACCGAGGAAGACTACTATATATCGATGGTGCATGTAGGCGGGAATTAAACTAAGGGATGGTCTTATTGGTTTCGGGGATATAGGGGAAGAGTGAGAGGCGGGGGGGGGGGGGGGGGGGTAGCTAGAAGGAGATTGTTAAGTGTGAGTGTGTGTTTTACCCATCCAGGCGGAAGTTATGTGCACAAAAGAGGAGAACAATTCGATGTGGCGTTAGGATTGAGGGTAATTAACTACGTATGGAGACATAGAGACCTTGAACGTGCATGTGTGAGAGGTATACATGTATACGTGGGATGTGTGTGTGTGCGCATGCGCATGATCGAGATAAAAGAAAGAAGACATAAGTCATAAGATCAACGACATGGGAGAGACGGATCAGTATGACAATATGCATGCATGTGAGAATGCATGGAAGAAGTCCCGACAATTGAGCATGTGTTTTTGTCTTTAAGAGATAGTGGTGTGGGCTGGAGCATGCATCTATGGCGAGTAGAGGGAGTGAGGCGCAACGATTGTGCAAAAGAGACCAACCTATAAATGCATATGTATGGAGAGACATATATAGTGTGGGTGATAGGAAGCAAGACTCCGTGCGAGTAAGAAATGTTGATGGAGAAACTACAGATAGATACAGAGATGGAGATGCTAGCTAGAGGGACATCCGCTAGTTTGGGTGTTGGAGATGACCGTCGGGTGGTTCAAAGGGTGAAGTTATATATGTGTGTGAGAGGGCACTTGACTGCATGTAGAGAGAAACATATGTAGTGTGCGTGATAGGAATCAAGAGTGAGGGCGAGAAAGAAGGTTGATGGAGAAACAGATAAATAGAAAGATAAAGATGCTAGCTAGTGTGCGTTAGAGATAGGAGTCGAGTGGATCAGAAGGCTGGGTTATGTGTGTGGGTGTGAGAGAGATAGAGAGAGGGTGCGTGTGAGTCACATACAAATAGATATCAGAGAGAAATGAGATCCAGAGAGACGGAGTTTTGTGTCTGCTAGAGAGAAAGATATTTCACAATGAGAGTGATAGCTAGAGAGACATACGAGGGAACACAAGATATCTCTAGGGAGAGAGGGTGTGTGTGAGCGACATACAAGAGAACAATGGAGAAATATGAGACCCTGGGAGACAGAGTTTGTGTTTGTGTGTGAGAAAGAGATATTGATGAGGAAGAGTCGTAGGTTCTCATATCTAAGGAGCGAAAGACATCTCTGTATGAGGGGTGTGCGAGTGGCACACATGGGAATAGTAGAGAGAAATGAGACCCCCGGAGACAAAGTTTTGTGTTTGTGTGAGAGAAAGAGATTCCACATGGGGAATCATAGTTAGAGACACATAGCAGGGAGCGAGATATACTTAGAGAGAGATAGAGTGATGAAGGTCGAGGGAGAGAGTATCGTCAGTGTGTTACGAAGATAAAAGATCATTGTCGACATACAGGTAGCACGAGAGTTACCTGAGAGACGATGAACGCGTATAGGTCCAGAGAGATAGTCCTATATAAGCATGAGTGATAGCTATATGAGACGAATATCTGGATTAAAGGGGATTCAAATATTTAAACTGGAGATCACGACATTGATAATATCATAACGGAAATTGGTGTATCAAACATGCATATTCATTTGAATTTGGGCACACGTGTAATGTTATATAGTTTATCAATATTGGTGATCCATAGATTCTTCACTTACAAACAATGCATGGTTTATATGCAATTAATGTCTAAACAGGATTACAGTATATGTTCCGTGTGTGAAACACACCATACATGTTTGAGAAGTAAAAAAAACCCGCATGAAACACACATTAATTGGAGACAGTTAGCGAGGAATGCATACATTGGATTTCAACATAAAGTAGTTTCAAATATTTGAAAATCCAAATTGATGGATACAACCTTATGAATCTGAGATCATGCCATTTTTAAACCATATTTATGTATAAATGGTGTTGTGCTTTTGAAAGTATATATAAAAAATGATGTATATAGAATGTAATTCCAATTGAAAATGGATCCCGCCCGAAAAATAGAATACAAACGGGATTCGAATTGAGTTGGCACGGTAAACGTGCACTCTACAAAATTTGAACGAAGCGGGGAAAGTCACAGTAACCACGCGGAACCAAAATCTGCGAGATGGAAATCACTGTTGCCTATCCCTGCCACGCAAAGCCTATATGCTGGATTTCTATAGGTTTCGATAGGGGTAGGTTTGTAATTTCACACAAACATGACGTAACCGCCTCTCACCCGGATTCATACACGGTGGGCGCCAAAACACAGTGTGTCCTCGGCCGAAATCGACTCCCTCCCCGATTCATATTCATACACGGTGGGCGCCAAAAACAAACTCTCGTCGGCAAATATTCGGTGTATGCGAGATTACCGTCCTATCCCCGACCGACTAGTGTTGCTGTGATGTAGTAGAAATTTGAAACGGGGGCTAAGTTTGTAAATTTCCTCACATTTGAGACAAGCGCGCCCTAAATACATGGTTCCCCTTCCTCTCTACCTCCCTTTTTCGCATTCGTACTCCGTGGGCGCCAAAACACCCTCTCCACCCCACCCTCCTCCGTCCGCCGCCTTCCGCCACCCCTTCCACCGCCGTCCTCCTCCACCATGCCGGAGCTGATACCCCGACGCCGCCGTCCATTACAAGAGATCGACCTCTCTCATCCACGGCTTCGGACCGGGATCCTTGCATCCCGTCCTCTCGCTTCATCCCCGCCGTCGTCCACCTTGCCGGCGCCGCTCCTACGATCGTCTCGTCCACCGCGCCCCGCCACCACCGTCTACCCTCCTAGATCTGCTTCCACGCCGCCGACAGCCATCGCGACCGCAGCACCGTCAAATTCTCAGCATATGCCTAGACGGCGCCGCACTAGAGGCGGTACTCTTTCGTATCTGCTCAACTTATTTATCGCAGCAAGAAAATAGATCGCCACTGCTTTACTATGATTTCTTGTCTTGGTTGCGAAGTTGCCTTTGTCTGGTTTGCACCTTCAGATCCGCCATGGCACGCTCAACACCATACTCGCAATGCTTACGGTTTTCCCCTTTTATATTCCACACTAGTTAAATCACAGTAGACTAAATTTCAAAATTGGGTCAGTCGATTTTTCAGAGCTCGCCGGAGTTCGCCGGTGCGATCGAAGAGGCTCGGGTGGTTGTGGGGCCTCGCCGAACGAAGAAAACTCGACGCGGGTGGGGGTGGGGGGTGGGGGTGGCGGAGGAACACAGGCGGTGGGGGCCGGTCGTCCGGCCGGCGGCCCGTGCGGTGTTCTGTATGGGAAGAATCAGAGACAAGGAAGAAGAAGGGTTAGGAGATGTAGGATCTTCATCCAACCGCCTGAAATGGTCGAGAGACAGCTAGGAGTTGCATTCTTAATGCGCTCTGGTTCATCATGTGTGGGCACTGCACAACCAACATTTTATTATCCAAAATCTGCTTGCTCTTCTTTACCATGTTCCTCTTCCGTTCTTCTTTAATATGTACTCTCTCCGTTCCTAAATACAAGTCTTTGTATAGATTCCACCATGGACTACATATGGAGCAAAATGAGTGAATCTACACTCTAAAATGTACCTGGATACATCTGTATGTGATCCATAGTGGAAATCTCTACCAAGACTTATATTTTGGAACGGAGGGAGTATGATAGTAGTACAATATGTTCCTTGCACTAAAGATGAGCAGGGACATTTGCAGTGTAGAGGTCTATACGGTCGGTTGTGATGGACACTTTGAGCCTCTTTGATTCGTAGGATCTTGTAAACATAGGAATAGGATTTGTAGTGGCCTGCCCACTTGAATCCTATAAGAATAGCAAGGAAATGCGGGGAGCTGTGTCGCCTTTGAGAGTTACATTGATATTAACAGTACCGCACCTTCACTTGAAGAGAGCTGGTATCCGAAGCCTTTCTAGCCGTACCGGCAATACTAGCACATATATTCCAGCAAGTTCCACTTTGCTGATTTTACTCTGATGCTTAAGCTTTTCCCGTTATATCTACACTATGATCTGTGTAGCTGCTTTGTGTTGCACTAGCAGCAGTCCACTCTTGAAGCTAAACATTGCAATGACTTACAAAATTGGCACCAAGGCATTGAGTGACATTCTGGATGCAATGAAACTCATACACTCCCCACCTGTTGATTCTTGTTCAGAATATCATCCTAATGACTATTCTAACCTTGAGGAGTCAAAGGCAGATGGCCTGTCCTGTTCACCCATCAAGGTGCCTGTTCTAATTTGGCAATGTTTTATTGATTGCGGGTATCTTGCATATGTTGTCTTGCATTTCTTCTACTTTGTTGCACCGCCATCTGCTTAGTTTACTCATCATATATGTTGAGATGCCATGCCCATCCATTATCAATACATATTCCATCTGTCATCATACCATGTTTTCCACTCAAATGCTGTTCTTGTGCATCAGACATCAAAAAGGAAGAGGGTGATTGCCGAACCTGAAGGAGCACCAGCAAAGTCCTTGAAAAACGTGGTGGTGCCGGAGAAATCAGACAGCACCCCACTTATATTGGATGTACAACCAGTGACACAAAACGTAGAACCGACTCCAGCAGACTGTACCCATACTTCACTGGCCACACCACTAGCCCCACCACACAGGACCCGCACTCTAGCAAAAGGTATACTGATTTAATTTGCCATAGCACCAGCTGTACCACAGAAAAATCCCACTCCAGCAAAAAGTACAGCAAGTACACCGGCCGAAGACCTATCCCAACTGCAGAGATGGCCAATTCCTGCAGATTGGAACCCCATTCCATTTATTCCCAGTTTAAAATACAATGCTTTCAATGTTGTTAGGGACTACGTGCATATATTCCCATGATGGGAAGATTATTGTGAAGACAAACACCATTTTCACATCTTCCTGTCCAACTTACGTGTAAGTGCTATTATTCATGGCTATTATTTTCCTGTTTTCTGCTGATTGAACACATCAATGATTTACATTACATTGTTGTAACTAGGAGAGGGTCAATCTGGATAGTCATGACGAGCAAAGCTTGCTTGTGCTTTTCAAGGAAGCATTGCAACAGTATCGGTGTTACCTGAGGAAATCACACTTTGATGGCAAGTCTATAAACGAATTTCTGGTGAAGTCTCCTATGCTAAATTTAGAAGACATTGAATGGAAAAACCTTGTTATGCACTGGTCTCGTTCCCAGGATGAGGTACTGTCTATGAAATCACATGAAATTTGAACTTCTACTTTTCCGCATGTGCCTTACGGATCTTTTTTGCAGGAAATCTGCTTGAAGAAGAATTCCGGTTTGACAAGAATGACAGGATATCTCAAATATGCTGCCGCTGCTTTGCTCTTGTTAGTACCTGTTGTCCTGTATCACTGAACTTGCATACATACCTGGTTCATTATGTGACAGCAGTATGCATGATAGCTTGCTTATCAATTGTTCGCTCCAAATTATCTGATCTGTATGAATGGTTACATTAGTGTAGAATATATCCAATGCCAATGTTTTTTTAGCTCTACATTGTTCTTGTAAGTACATGTTGTCCTTTATCAGTGTACTTATAATGACAGGTAGTTGTTCATGTACCATCATTCTGCAACTTATTTTCCTTTGCCCTCCATTTTCTACACATCAGATCTATATTTACTCTTACCATAAGGTTGGTACTGAAGAAGTTTAGCTATGCATTCCTCTTGGCTGTACCTTTTGCCTGTATCGCTGCACTTACATTTATAGCTAGTTGGTTATGTAGCATCAATCTTCATCTTATCTTAAATATTCTTCATTTTTTCGTATATTATCACATCTATATTTACTCTTAACAAAATGTAGAATAAAGGCAATGCTTTTGAAGAAGATTCTGTGCTAAACTTCTTGAATTGTCCCCCATCAGCATGGACAAGGCCTTTATAGAGCATGTCTTCACCAATAATGTAAGTTTGTCCATCTCAAGCCTTCAAACTTTGTTGTATATATTTGGTTAGGCATGACTGCAACAGCTGTTTATTTTTGGTGTTTGCATCAAATTGCTTGTTTAAAGTTTATTATATGTAGTTCATAAACAAAAGTTCGTCCTTTCTCAATTTAAGTTTTCAGTTGTACAACCAAGTTCCTTCTTCATACCATGTAAATTAAACTATACAGAGCAAGTGATCTTCTTTTGCACTGCATGTATGCTTCTGTTCTTCATCTGTAATCCAGTGGTGTGGTGAACCTACCCACTACAGCACAATGTCATATTCTACAATGTCTTAACTATGAAAAATGTCATATCATTCTACTATTATTTAAACCGTCTCTTTATTTGCCAATCTGAAATGGTATAAATTGACAGCACACTAACCATTGATACTTATGAGTTCCTGTTCTGTAATCTAGTGGTGTCGTGAAGCTGCCAACTCCTTCACAATGTCATTTCCTGCCATGTCTTGACCTGAACAATACCATATTGTGTTAATGCAAATTTAAACTGTGTCACTTTATTCGTCAGTAAGAAATGTGATGAATTGTCAGCACCGATACTTTTATGTGCAAAACCTGTCATCTATCTGCTTGTTTATCTTTCAGAGTGAGGAAGATATAAGTGTTGAACAAGCGCAGTCTCATCATCTTGCTCAGCTGCTTGCGCTGCAGCTCCCCAGCAGGGCTAACCTTTCTTGAACTCTATTGAAGTGCTGTCGGTTTTGTATATTATTTTGTCGGCGTGTTTATTTGCACTGGTGGCGATCTTTGATGCCCAGTGTATGTAATCTGCTGTCTGCTTGTGCTTTATTATCATAGTGGCGAACTTTGATGCCCAATGGATGTAATATGCCGTAATTTCTTTATTGTATAGTATAGGTTTTTTCTTATTCATGATGCTACAGTTATTTTACTGTATATATATATATCCTGTCTTCGCAGTATACCGGCCAAACCATAAAATTACGGTACATAATCGGGCCGTCATGCAATCATGATGTAGGTTGGGCCTGAAACGTGCCGATCAGCTCACGGGCCGGCAGCAGCCCAAAATGAACCCCGGCCCATGATTGTGCGAATCAAATCACGGGCTTTTAACAGGCCAAAATTGTCTGGGTCCTTGTTTGGCCCAATCAGATATCGGCTGTGAGCAGGCTGGATGCAAACCGGGCCGTAGTTAGGCCCAACTATATGACGGGCTTTTAACAGGCCAAAATGTTAAACGGGCCCTTAACAGGCCAAAACTAATATCAGGCCGAATTACTAAGTGGGCCTTTAGCAAGTGGGCCCAAAAGCATAGTGTCCAGTTGACGGGCCAAATCTGATATGGGCCAAAATTGAGCCCAAAGCCTCTTAAAGGGCCGAACCTGATCTGGGCCGTAATTTGGCCCAGAACATGGTAGGCTTTTAACGGGCCGGATCTCATATGGGCCACTATTAGGCCCGGAGCGTGGCAGGCCATTAATGGACCGGATCAAATATGGGCCGGCATTTGGCCCAAAACATGGCAACCAGTTAATGGACCGGCCTACTAGGGTCCTCAAAATCTTGTGGGACTACAGCTGGGCTGGCCCATTAATGTCGGCGAAATCTTGTGGGCCTTTAGCTGAGCTGGCCCATTATGACCCGCAAGAATCTTATGGGCCTTTACCTGGGCCGGCCCATTATGGCACAAAAAATCTTGTGGGCCTTTACCTGGGCTGGCCCATTATGGCCTGCAAAATCTTGTGGGCCTTTAGCGGGGCCAGCCCATTATGGTCTGCAAAGTTTCGTGGGCCTTTAGCTGGGCCGGCCCATTATGGTCCGCAAAATCTTGTGGGCCTCTAGTTGGGCCGGCCCATTTAAACTTGTTGGGCCGTGCCACGTGTCGACGTATCATAGGCGCCTTCTGTCTAGTGAGTGGATGACATCTGTCCCGACGATGAGCCGACACGTGTTTCCTCTAGCCAATGATGATTTTACACATGGAAAATCCCCATTGTTCGGGGCTGTTAACGGGTTATCGGATCCAAAACCCAACCCGATAGCTTAACGGTGTTCCGTTACGGTGGATGCCACATGTCGGTCACCCTTAACGAAAGCACTTCTGTGGCGCGCGATTTATCATCATGGAAGTGGACACTTCCGTGATGATAATTTTGGTAATGTCATGGAACACTTCTATGACATCACATGTATGACTATCTTGATTCTGTCATAAATTTGTCATCGATGTACATGCATGACAAAAAAGCAACCTACTGTGACAAACACGTATCATCACGGAAGTGTATTTTTTTTGTAGTGCAAGCTCCGGCGCAACATACACAAACGCCGAAGCAATGGCGATAACACCGATGACACTACAGTTCACGCTGGATTCAGTGGCTCCAAGTCCGGCCAGCGAAAGAAGCCCTATAAAAGGAACGGCGGAGGACCATCCAGCTTGGACCGCATACTCGATCGTCCGTGCTAGATACACGGCACCCCAGACAAACCGGCCAACCATACTAACAGAGATTGCCGGGTCTTTAAGCAAGTCAGCAAGGTAAATAGCGGAAACAAGGAAGTGGAACCGCAAAGCGAGGACGATGACGAGGAGCCCCGGCAGCCGAACACTGGGGGGGGGAGAATAAATTCCCGCCTCAAGTCAAAACGGTGAACATGATATATGCTACACACATCCCCACAAGGGAGCGCAAGTGCGCACTCAGGGACGTTTATGCGGTAGAACCAGTCACCCCAAAATTCAACCCATGGTCATCATTCCCGACCACCTTTGATCGTCGTGATCATCCAACTAGCATCCGTCATGGCGGTTCGGCCGCACTGGTACTGGACCCAATCATCGGCGGATTTCACATGACACGAGTCCTGATGGACGGTGGTAGCAGCCTCAACCTGTTCTATCAGGATACAGTACGCAAAATGGGCATTAATCCCTCATGAATCAAGCCCACGATAACTACCTTTAAAGGAGTTACACCAGGCATAGAGGCTCGTTGGACGGGGTCAATCACGCTGGAGGTGGTCTTTGGTTCCCCGGATAACTTCCGAAGCGAAGAGCTAATCTTCGATTTCGTCCCCTTCCGCAGCAGCTACCATGCACTGCTATGACAAACCGCGTATGCTAGATTCAATGCGGTGCCACATTATGCTTACCTCAAGCTCAAGATGCTCAGTCCACGCGACGTCATTACAGTAAATGGAAACACTGAACGTTCCCTCCATACAGAGGAGCATACCGCAGCCCTAGCAGCAGAAGTACAGAGCGGCCTTCTCAAGCGGCACCATAACCCGACTGCCAAGCCCCTGGACATCATTAAGAAGGTCCAGACTACACCGCAACAGGGCAACTCAGTTCGTCAAGAGCTGAATTAGTAAATTCGGCCTCCGTCCTAGCCCCGATGAGGAAATGGCATCCGTACCGTGCGTACATAACTACGCACTCAAAACCCCATGGGTACTGATGGAGGCATAACTCGCTCACAATCCACAGTGCGGCTTGACCGACCCTGGGATTCACACACCTTTACTTTTTCTTTTTATTACAGATTTTTTCTCTTTTCTAGGTCTATGCGGACGACCCACTTGCAGAACACACCAAGGAGGCAAGGAGCTCTGGCATACAAGGGAATCCCCAGGTGGTCTCTACTAAACAATTGCCATACTTGTTTTACATACCCGCACGCAGCTCGCCCTTGGTTGCGGCATGTTAAATAGCTTTACTTGCTTATCACATTACTTGCACAAAGTATGCCTCGACGTACTAATTACATCACAATGGTGGCGTCAGCTTATTACTTAATTTTCATGTTTCCTCACCTTTGTATATATTACTTATTGCACATGTACACCACGGTACGTATTACTACACCAGGGGCTTCATTACACCCCGCATTACGATAATAAAAGTCCAAACACTTTTCCAGTATAGTTCGGCACCCCGAACTTATAGCATTATATGCATCGGCTCTGAATCATGTCTTTGGTCAATAGTTGGGTTGCCCGGCTCCTATGCTTACTACCTTACGTTCCGCTATATCGGCTAGGGTAGTAAAGGGAGAACTACTGCAATTGTGTCCTGGTTCTTCTGGACGAGCACCTCAGTAGAGAAAGCCGAAAACTGACTATCATGATGCGGCGAGAGCTGGTCAGCTATTCGAGAGGTTCCAAATTGTTAGAGATTTTTTCCGCTTCTTGCGAAGAATCGGTTCCCCCGGTTAGGCGTGTACAACGCCCCTAGTTCGGCCGTCCGAATACCAGGGGCTTCGCCAACTTTCTTAATTGTCGAACTCCTATGGCTAAGTGAGGGCGGTAAAGGCCGCATAGTCTGATTGCCTTGTTTGTTGCGCTAAACACCTCCTTTAAGGACCAGAATGTGGAATAAAGAGTGTTTAGATTTATCCCGAACACCCCCGTACTATCTATGTGGGGGCAGAAGCCGACGATCGGTCAACCCTCAGATTTTATAAACGGCCGCACAGGAGGTAAACATGTAAATCGCAAGCAATATAATACATAACATCATTGTTCCATATTACATGACAGGATAATACAAATGTTCTCATGGGAATATGACATCCTTCGAACATTGCTCCGCCACAAGGCAGGACCCCTCCAGGACGCCATCAAAATAGAGCTCGGGTCGACGATGCTCCTTGCCCTCCGGCGGCCCCTCGGTCATCAGCTTCTTGGCATCCAACTTTGCCCAATGCGTCTTGATGCGGGCAAATGCCATACGCGCACCTTCAATACAGACCGACCGCTTCACGGCTTCGAGCCACGAACATGCACTTACAAGCCGATTAACAAGTCCGAAGTAGCTGCTAGGTATAGGCTCTGCAGGCCACAGCCGGACTATCAGGTCCTTCATGGCTAGCTCTGCCGACCTGTGCAGCTCGACCAACTGCTTTAGCTCGTCGCTGAAGGCCAACGGATGTTCAGGTCCACGATATTTGGACCAGAATAGCTTCTCCGTAGACATCCCTTCTTCGGCTCTATAATGCTCGGCAGCATCTGATATACTATGCGGCAGATCCGTAAACGCCCCTAGAAAACCCAAATTCGGATAAGTACAAGGAACGTTTCTTCTACATACTTGCTTTGCATGGTGAAAGAATTACCCGCCGCAATCTTCTTGGCTGCCTGAATTTCCTGGAGGGCGTTCTGGGCTTCGGCTCGTGCATCCTGTGCGCTCTGGTGGGCCTTCGCCAGTTCGGACTCTTGCGCCTTATAATCGCGCTCCAAGGACTCAAATCTCTCGATCGCACCCTGGAGCTGTTGCTGCGCCTCGCCAACCCGAGCCTCGTGCTTCTTGCGCGCGACGCTTTCCTTGGCCGCTTTGTCCTCGACCTTGGCTAACGCCGTCTTGAGGGCTGCCACCTCGGTCGTGGCCCCTAATAAAGTTTATGACACCTCAATTCGGATGGACTATTCATTTTTTCTTAAAATGTACCCGCAGGTTACTACATACCTTGGCTATCCTCCAGCTGCTTCTTCACGAGGCCGAGCTCCTCCTTGGCCCGCTCCTCCTCGACCCGCTCCAGTTTCCGCTTCAGTCCGGAGACCTCCACAACATGAGCGGTGGCAGCCTACAGTGATACCTGCTTATTCACATAGACAACTTATGTTAGACTCCTGCGATATTTCTTCTTGATCCTCTGTTCAGCTTTTTCTCCCCGAACACCAAACAGAGCATCAGGGGCTACCGTCTATACTGTGATATTCTTCCTACAAATGCATTACTTACCTCAAAGCCCGATAGAAGGCTAGTGCAGGCTTCAGTCAGTCCTCTTTTGATGAACTGGACCTTCTCTATTACCGTGCCCATAAGGGCGCGGTGTTCATCCACAATAGAGGTGCCTCGTAGCGCCTCCAGCAGATTATCCAGTGCCTCTGGTTGGATAGAGGTCACCGGCGGAACAGGCACAATCCCTCCTTTTGGGGAATGTCGTTCGCTGGACTCCGGAGCCGCGTAGATCTTCGGAACAGTATCCGGCTCAGGTCCGAAGGGAACTCGGCCCCCGTGACCAGTCCCCATAGGGGCTTTTTACCCCATGTGTCCGGCGACTGAGGAATCGTCCTGGGGCGCCACCCCGATGATCTCCGGAAGCTCCCCCCGGTCGGGGAAGGTCTTTTGCGACACCACCTCGTCGTCATCCTTGGGAGAGACAGAATGAGCAGGTGGCAGAGACATGCTAGCCATCTCCTTTGAGTCTAGCGATCCCTCTGTCGAGGATCGCAGGGAGCCATCGCGTGCTGTACTGTAATAAAAAGGTTTAAGGTATATCAATATTACAAACTGGAAAGGCCAGGCGTTTTCGGATTCTAGTACTTATGAGGCGGCCCGAGGCTTGGTCCAGCGAGGTCGCTCCGGACTGCTATCAACATCCCACACGGAGTTATCCGCGAGGGAGCCTCTAACCCTCTTAGGCGCTTTTGCCTCCGGATTTGTGGGGGCCGCTCTCTTCTTCCTCCCCACTTCAGGTGGGGAGTCATTTTCTTCTTCCTCTTTGTCGTCATCGTCAGCGGATGAAGAGGAAGTCTCATCTTTGGACATCACGTCCGGAGCGCCTTTTTGGCAAGGGCCCTGTTGTGGTTCTAAGTCTGATAGTAGAATATGGGGGTAGGAATGGAGAGGCAAGATCTTAGCTATGGAGGAGTTGTACACACAAGGTTTACGAGTTCAGGCCCTTCTCGAAGGATGTAACATCCCTACGTCTCGGAGCCCGGAGGTGGTCGACTGGATTATACGTGTGTGAGTTACAGGGGGTGCGAACCCTTGTCCCAGAGGAGGGGGTGGCTTATATAGAGTATGCCAGGACCCCAGCTCCCCTCCGTTACACAGGGTTCAATATACATTAAGAGGAGGCATTACAGGTAACGCCTGTATTAAGGTGCTACAAATGAGCATTAAGTATGAGAATGAATGCTTGACCGTTGCTGCGCATAGTGGCTTTAGGTCTTCTGATATCTCGAGTGGTTTGGTGGTCGAGTGACCTGAGTAAGAGAGGTCTCCGAGTGATTGATAGGTCGATGGACTTCGCTTCGACACCTTTGTTGGTCCTCTGCTTCTGACTCTTGAACTCCTTAGTTCTTAGGACAAGACTTTAGGTGGGGCGTATAGGTCAGGCCTATTACCCTACCCTAGGTCTGTGTCTACATCATTAGCCCCCGAATGGATCGAGGTTTGAGTGAAAAAGAAGGACGGTAGTTGACCTGGTTCTCGCCCTTGATCTCCCTTGTCTCCTTCTCCGAGTGGAGGACAACTGTTTGAAACTTTCGACTTCATTTCAGTCACCTTGATCGATTGAAAAATCACCGACTGGTTTGTTCAGTGACATCTGTCGAGTGATATCTCTGATTGGAATCTTTGGTGAGATCAGTTACAGAGGATCCCAGATCTCACGGGATTCAAAATTTGGGTGGAAGCGCGCCAGGCGGAGCGTCCCGCGGTGAGTGGAGTAGATAAATCAGACGTTTCGATTTCCGCACCACCTTTTTCGCCATGTATCACGTGTGCAACTTTTGGGGGGATTTGACAGGGCTGATCGGGCCCACGCGTCAGCCACTCGGAAGTAGGCCTTTAAAAGCAGCAAAGCCGAGGCATTCGCATCGTGCGAGCTCATTTCCCTTCTTCTTCCTCTCGCGTCTCCACCTCGCATAGCACGACCACTCTCGACACCGCTGTTCTGCCGCCATGGGGAAGGACAAAACGATGGCGTTAGAGCATGCGAAGAAGGCGACGGGGCGGCGAAGAACAAGAAGATGAATCAGGGGTCTTCATCGCGCTCGAGGCTGCCGTCAGGTTGGATACAGGGAGACTGGATCCGATCTTCGCTCCGGCAAGAGGACTTGGATGATTTGGCCGAGTTAGGGCTGATCGTCCATGAATCCGCGCGCCTGCCGAAGGGGGAATCGGAGCCACAGCCGCAACCGGGTGAGTGTGTCTTGCTCGCCACCCATGTCGACCGTGGTTTCTTGCTTCCACCACATCCTTTCTTTCGGGGCTTCTTAAACTTTTTCGGTGCCCAACTCCATCACTTTACTCCCAATACCATCACGTACCTTGCTGCATTCTCTCTATGTGTGAGAACTTTTTGGGGTGCCGGCCGCACTGGGGCCTCTTCAAACACATCTTTACCATCCGATCCCAAACCATGAAGAAAGCAAACTCGAAAGATGAGAAAACCCACGTTATCCAGATGTGCGGGGGCCTGGGCATTCAGAAGAGGAAGAGGAGCTCTTTTCCTCCAATGACTCTTCCTGAATCGGTCAGGGGTTGGCAGTCGACCTGGTTCTATTGCCAGGATATTGCGACCCCAGGCCAGTCGACCGGACTTCCCCCTTTTTCTTTTGATTGTATCCAAACTCCATCTTCCTTGCGAGTGACCGCTGCTGAGAAGGCAGAGACAGGCATGCTAGTTGAGAGAGTAGTCCAACTGATCAATCAGGGCGTCACTGGTATGGACTTGCTTGAGGTGTTCCTCAGTCGGCGGATCCAACCCCTCCAAGCTCACGATCATTCTATGTGGATGTACTCCGGGGCTGGTGACACTGCTCGGGTTCATCCGGAGGAAGTGGAGGCCAAAACCGTGGCCGACTGGCTGATGGGTATTACCAGGAACAAAGACAACCCAGGGGTGCGAGGAGAGTCGACCCTTTCAGCGACAGCAACCTGCCAGACAAGGTCTAGTCGTCATAACCAAATTTTCGAACATATTTTCCGACTGATTGAGGTTCCGACTGACTTATGATCGGTTCCTTGTTTTGCAGATCTACACGGAGATGTATTCGATGCCCAATGGTGAACAAGCCCTGGAGCAAGACCAAGAGGGTGGGGACAGCACCGAGGAGAGTGGCGAGTGGGAGTCCCCAGCTGATGGTGAAGATGACGAGAGTGATGAGTCTGACGATGAGGAGGTGGCCGACTCGCCGCCTCGCTCTGAACGTCGATCCAAGCAGCGACACGACCCCGTGAGCAGATGCGGCAAAGCCGCAGCGTCGAGTGCTCCATCTCACAAGTGCACTCGGTCTTCGACTCCAGAGTTGACTGAGACGGTCCCCAAGCAGCCCAAAGCTAATCCTTCGAAGGCTTGGAAGACCTTGCCCAGGATCAAGATGGACGTCCCTGTTCCCTCTGGGTAAATGTTCTTCTCATATTTTCTCGTTCCGATCGGTTTTCTTGTTCTGACCGAGCGGATGATGGACCTGTATAGCCCGACCTCGGCTGCGACTGATATGGATGTTGACAAGACCCCTGCCGATGAGGAAGCTGATGATGCTATTACCTCCAAAGCCAGTAAGTTTGCCCGACTCGAAGTTTGTTTGGTCAACTGGAATATTGGTCAGTTGTCTTTATGGCTCTCTCTGTTTATTGCAGCTCCACGAGACATTGTTGTGCTCCCAGACGACGAAGAGGAAGTACCGCTGAGAGGAAGGAGGAGGAAGGACAAGGAGCCGGGCAGGAAGGCGACCGAAGCCCAAGTTCTTCGGTCGACTGGGACGCCTGCGGCGACGGTCGAGCGGTCGACAGACCCGGCTTGAACCAACGTCACCTTTGCTGTTCCTTTGTCGACTAATTGTCCCTCGGGATCAGCTGCTCAGGCTCCTGCTGCGCCGACGTCATTCCATGCTTCAGATCCGGCGGCTGCTTCGACTGCTCTACCTCCGTCGCTTTTTGCTGTATATCAGACTCCGGACGATCCACCGGCTGCTGCCAGAGAAGCTCTTCTTCAACTGAACCTTGTGATGGGGCAGCTGAAGGTGGTGCATGAGGCCAGTCAGGTGGCCTTCAATGCCGGAGCTGCCATGCAAACCAATGTCCAGGTTAGTTGATTTTTTGATCGACCGTTTTTTTGTCTAACCACCCACTGGAGTGTGGCTGTTCGGAAATAGTATATCTCTTTGTGTCGGTTCGAACTGATTCTTTGTACTAGTGGGGGCATGCTGAGTGCACCCACTGGGTGTAGTCCCCGAGACCGCAGTTGACTGCGGGCAGTCGACTGTGGTCTGAGAATTTGGACCTGTCTTCTTTTTTTCGAAGGACAGTCGACCGTCGACTGTGATCTGGAAATTAGTGGGGGCACGCTAAGTGCACCCACTGGGTGTAGTCCCCGAGACTGCCGTTGAATGTTTGATTCAGCGGTAGTCTTAGAATAATTATCTCTTTTTATCTCTGTTGACTGATATGGCTGTGACTGCAGAAATCTTGTGATCTTGGGGCTCAACTTTCTGACATGAACAAACAACAAATCAGCCTCAACCTTGATCTGGAACTGGCCAAGAAGAACCTCAAGACTGCTCGTGATGAAGTAGCTGCCATGGGAGGTAACCAATCGACCGCTCCATATCCCAACACTGGCACTTTTCCTTTCCATCTTTGAACCGAGTGGCTTCACTCGAGCAGATGTATGTAGTGAAAACCGCCAACTCCAAGCTCGCCTGAAGAATGTTATTTCTTTAGAGAAAATGAAGGAAGCTCTGGAGAAGAAGGATCTGGATCTTGCTGTAGCACAGAAGGAGGCGCACGAGAAGACATCGCTTGCTGACAAGAAGCTTGCTTCAGTCGGCAAGTTAGAAGAAGAAAACTCCAAGCTAAAGACTGCCGTATCTGACGCCAATCAGGAGGTCGAGCGACTGAAGAAGAACAAAGAGAAGTTGACCGACGAACTTGGAAGCCTCAAGGCCAAGAATGGTGAGCTAGAGTCTTATCTGGGCCAACTTGCTGTGAAGCTAGTCTTGAAACTTGAAGGTATTGACTAATCTGTCTTATTTCTGTCGACTGACAAGTCTAGTGGTGCCGTCCACTCATAATTCTCTCGATCATGCAGAACTTTGCCAAGACTTTGAAGCGGAAACCGGGTGGGTCGAGACGGGTCTCGATCCCATCAACTGTCCAGTCAAAGATGATGTTGCGATGAACGTGCTGCGGTTGGAGTCTCGCATGGACAGCGCGGTTGCTTATCTGGCACGCTTTAGCTGCAATGACTCGGGTTGATTCTGGTCTTTGGCCTCAGGCGGAGCTGTCTCAAGATCTCGAGTCTTTGATGGCTCGACTGAATCAAATCCCTGAACGCGTGCGAGTATGGAAGAAGTCATCTGCTCGCTGTGGTGCTGACGTCGCTCTGTCTCTGGTTCAAGTGCACTGCAAGGATGTCAAAGAAGACAAGCTGGCGGAGCTCAAGGTTGCTAACACGAGGAAGCATACGTTTCAATCTTTCATGGACACCTTCCTTGACGCCGCCACTCACATTGCAGACAGCATTGACCTCGACAGTTTCTGCGACCCAGCCAGTCCTTCTCCTGATGCGTGACCGAAAAACATTACGCTCCACTTTTATTTGCCTCGGAATGTCGAGTGATTGTGTAACCATTAAACTTCTTCGGGCTTGATGATTGAATACTTTTGATCTGCCGTCTGGGACCTTGGGGTTTATCCGAACTTGGTTTATTTCTGAATATGCTGGTGTTTGCTTTCGACTGGAATTTGTTTTTTTTGCTCGGAATACTCTTTGTGCTTGGAATGCAGCTCTGAGGTGGGGAGTACTTAGGCGAGCACTTGGACTGCAACTAAGTTCCCGAGTGGGAGGATCGCTCACCACTCGGTAGAATTTTTAAACTTAGGCAAGTACTTGGACTGCAGCTAAGCCTCCGAGTGGGAGGATCGCTCACCACTCGGTAGGATTTTTAAAACTTAGGCGAGTACTTGACTGCAGCTAAGCCTCCGAGTGGGAGGATCGCCCGACACTCGGTAGGATTTTTAAAACATAGGCGAGTACTTGACTGCAGCTAAGCCTCCGAGTGGGAGGATCGCCCGACACTTGGTAGGATTTTTAAAACTTAGGCGAGTACTTGACTGCAGCTAAGCCTCCGAGTGGGAGGATCGCCCGCCACTTGGTAGGATTTTTAAAACTTAGGCGAGTACTTGACTGCAGCTAAGCCTCCGAGTGGGAGGATCGCCCGCCACTTGGTAGGATTTTTAAAACTTAGGCGAGTACTTGGACTGCAGCTAAGCCTCCGAGTGGGAGGATCGCTCACCACTCGGTAGGATTTTTAAAACTTAGGCGAGTACTTGGACTGCAGCTAAGCCTCCGAGTGGGAGGATCGCTCACCACTCGGTAGGATTTTTAAAACTTAGGCGAGTACTTGGACTACAGCTAAGCCTCCGAGTGGGAGGATCGCTCACCACTCGGTAGGACTTTTAAAACTTAGGCGAGTACTTGGACTGCAGCTAAGCCCCCGAGTGGGAGGATCGCTCACCACTCGGTAGGATTTTTTAAAACTTAGGCGAGTACTTGGACAGCAGCTAAGCCCCCGAGTGGGAGGCTGGCTCACCACTCGGTAGGATTTTTTTTAAAAACTTAGGCGAGTACTTGGACTGCAGCTAAGCCCCCGAGTGGGAGGCTGGCTCACCACTCGGTAGGATTTTTAAAACTTAGGCGAGTACTTGGACTGCAGCTAAGCCCCCGAGTGGGAGGCTGGCTCACCAGTCGGTAGGATTTTTTTTAAAACTTAGGCGAGTACTTGGACTGCAGCTAAGCCCCCGTGTGGGAGGCTGGCTCACCACTCGGTAGGATTTTTAAAACTTAGGTGAGTACTTGGACTGCAGCTAAGCCCCCGAGTGGGAGGCTGGCTCACCAGTCGGTAGGATTTTTTTAAAACTTACGCGAGTACTTGGACTGCAGCTAAGCCCCCGAGTGGGAGGCTGGCTCACCACTCGGTAGGATTTTTTAAAACTTAGGCGAAACGGATTCGCAGCTAAGCCCCCGAGTGGGAGGCTGGCTCACCACTCGGTAGGATTTTTTAAAACTTAGGCGAAATGGATTCGCAGCTAAGCCCCCCGAGTGGGAGGCTGGCTCACCACTCGGCAGGATTTTTTTAAAACTTAGGCAAAACGGATTCGCAGCTAAGCCCCCGAGTGGAAGGCTGGCTCACCACTCGGTAGGATTTTTTAAAACTTAGGCGAAATGGATTCGCTGCTAATCCACCCACTGGGGGATTTCTCACGTAAACAAAAGCAACAACAATCACTGGGAAAATTATAACACTTTTGTCTTTTGATAAACAAACTACAGAGGTATCTCTTATTACATCTCATCCGAGTGAGTACTTAAGTATAATAGGGGCGGAGCAGCTCTGCGTTCCAGGCTCGTGGCTCATCAATCTGACGATTGACATTGTAAAGATGGTATGCTCCATTGTGGAGAACTCTGGTGATGATGAAAGGACCTTCCCAAGTAGGAGCGAGCTTGTGTGGTTTCTGTTGATCCACTCGGAGGACCAAGTCTCCTTCTTGGAAGGCTTGACTCTTCACATTTCTAGCATGGAATCGACGCAAGTCCTGTTGATAGATGGTTGATCGGATCATGGCCATCTCTCTTTCCTCTTCTAGGAGGTCGACTGAGTCCTGCCGGGCTTGTTCTGCTTCATCTTCAGAGTAGAGTTCGACTCGGGGTGCATTACGAAGCAAGTCACTCGGCAAAACTGCTTCAGCTCCATAGACCAGAAAGAATGGGGTTCATCCAGTCGACCGATTCGGGGTGGTCCTCAATCCCCAAAGAACTGATGGAAGTTCGTTGACCCATGCGCCTGCTGCATGTTTGAGATCACACATCAGTCGAGGTTTTAGTCCTTTGAGAAGTAGACCATTAGCTCTTTCTGCTTGTCCATTCGACCGGGGGTGAGCGACTGATGCGTAGTCGACTCGTGTGCCTTGAGAGGCGCAAAAAGCTCTGAACTTGTCGGAATCGAAGTTTGACCCATTATCAGTGATGATGCTATGCGGAACTCCATATCTGAATATCAACTCTCTGATAAAGCTGATAGCGGTGCAGGCATCAAGATTCTTGATAGGTTTAGCTTCAATCCATTTAGTGAATTTGTCGACTGCCACCAGCACATGGGTGAAGCCGCTCCTGCCAGTTCTCAGCGGTCCAACCATATCCAATCCCCAAACAGCGAAGGGCCAGATGAGTGGAATGGTCTTCAAGGCTGAGGTGGGTTTGTGCGACATATTGGAATAGAACTGACATCCTTTACATTTGTCGACTATCTCCTTCGCCATCTCATTTGCTTTTGGCCAGTAAAATCCCGCTCGGTATGCTTTAGCCACGATGGTCCGAGAGGACGCATCATGGCCACAGGTCCCCGAGTGGATATCATCAAGAATTATTTGACCTTCTTCTGGCGTTATACATTTTTAACCGACTCCAGTCACGCTTTCCCTGTACAACTGTCCCTTTATCACAATGAAGGCCTTAGATCGATGGACGATCTGTCGAGCCTCTTCTTCATTCTCTGGGAGTTCTTTCCTTAAGATGTACGCGATGTAGGACACTGTCCAGTCGGGAGTGATGACCAAAACTTCCATGATCATGTCGACCACTGCTGGAACCTCAACTTCAGTCGGATCCGTGGCACTTTTTGGTTGCGGGACTTCTTCGGTGAAAGGATCCTCTTGAACTGATGGTGTGTGGATGTGTTCCAGAAACACATTGCTGGGAATGGCTTCTCTCTTGGAACCTATTTTTGCCAAATCATCAGCTGCTTGATGTTTTAGTCGGGGTATATGATGCAGCTCTAACCCCTCGAATTTCTTCTCTAGCTTTCTCACTGCATTGCAATAACCGGTCATGGCTGGACTTCTAACGTCCCACTCCTTCATCACTTGATTCACCACCAAATCTGAGTCGCCATAGACCATGAGGCGACGGACGCCGAGTGAAATGAACATATCTGAGCTTATCTCCTCGGGGGGAAACCAATACTACCCCAGCACCGGAACCATTCAGCATCTTAGAACCGTCGAAGAACATGGTCCAGTGCTCCGAGTGAACTTGAGTCAGCAGTTGCTGTTCAATCCACTCGATGACGAAATCTGCAATTGCTTGGGACTTGATAGCTTTCTTTGCCTCAAACTTGATATCTAGGGGAAGGAGTTCAATTGCCCATTTTGCCACTCGACCAGTTGCATCTCTGTTGTGCAGAATCTCTGACAATGGAGCGTCGCTGACGACTGTAATGGAATGGTCAGAGAAGTAATGTGCAACCTTCTTCATGGTCATATAAATCCCATATACAAGCTTCTGATAATGAGGATATCTTTGCTTTGATGGGGTGAAAACTTCAGAAACATAATATACTGGGCACTGAACTTTAAAGGTTTTTCCTTCTTCTTCCCGCTCGACCGTAAGTACTGAACTGACGACTTGTCCTGTGGCTGCAATGTAAAGTAGCAAAGGCTCTTCGCTGATTGGGGCAGCAAGCACCGGCTGGGTGGAGAGCAGGGCTTTTAGCTCTGCAAATGCTGCATCAACTTCAGGAGTCCACTCGAACTTGTCTAACTTCTTCATCTGTCGGTAAAGAGGCAATGCCTTTTCACCGAGACGAGAAATGAATCGTCTTAAAGCGGCCAAGCAACCAGTAAGCTTCTGGACATCGTGCACGCGCACAGGGTGCTTCATTCGGAGTATAGTACCAATTTTTTCTGGGTTGGCGTCGATTCCTCGTTCGGAAACGAGAAAACCGAGTAACTTTCCGCCAGGAACTCCGAATGTGCACTTTGATGGGTTAAGCTTGATATCATACCTCCTGAGGTTGGCAAATGTCTCAGCAAGGTCAGTCAGCAGGTCGGAACCTTTCCATGACTTGACCACAATATCATCCATGTATGCTTCCACATTCCAACTGATTTGAGTGAGCAAACACTTCTGAATCATCCTCATGAACGTGGCTCCGGCATTTTTGAGGCCGAATGGCATGGTAACATAACAGAAGCACCTGAATGGAGTGATGAAAGATGTTTTGATCTTGTCGGGACCATACAGACGGATCTGATGGTAACCGGAATAGGCGTCTAAAAAAGACAGGCACTCGCATCCCGCAGTCGAGTCGACTATCTGGTCGATGCGGGGGAGAGGAAAATAATCTTTCGGGCAGGCCCGATTGATATGTTTGAAGTCAATGCACATGCGAAGTGACTTGTCCTTCTTGGGGACCATGACAACATTGGCGAGCCACTCGGAGTGGTAAATCTCTCAGATAAACTCTGCTGCTAAGAGCCGAGCCACCTCCTCGCCGATGGCCTTTCTCTTTTGGACGGCGGACTGTCGAAGATGTTCTTTGACCGGTTTCACTTTTGAGTCGACTCGTAGACGGTGCTCATCTAGCCCTCTGGGAAGACCCGGCATGTCAGAAGGCTTCCATGCGAAGATGTCCCAGTTCTCACGGAGGAACTGGATGAGCGCTTCTTCCTATTTGGAGTCGAGTGTCATAGAGATATGAGTCGGAGAAGCACTAGGGTCGGTTGGGTGAATGTGAATCGGCTTTGTCTCACCGGACGACTGAAACGCTGATTCCGTAGCGGGCTTCTTGGCTCGCAATAAATCACTCGGGTCTGCAGTTTTCTGGTATTCCTGCAGCTCTACCACTGCCATCTGAGCATCGGCGATCTTTGAGCCTTTCTGAAAGCACTCTTCCGCTTTCTTCCAATTGCCGGTAATAATGATCACACCTCTGGGACCAGGCATCTTCAGTTTGAGGTACACGTAACATGGTCGAGCCATGAATCGTGCATAAGCTGGCCTGCCTAGAATAGCGTGATAAGTGCTCTGGAAGTCCACAACTTCAAACGTCAACTTTTCTTTGCGGTAATTTTTGGAATCACCGAAAACCACATCAAGAGCAAGTTGGCCGAGTGACTCAGCCTTCTTTCCAGGAATGACTCCATGGAAGCTCATGTTGCTGGTACTGAGTCTGGACATCGGAATGCCCATCCCTTTCAACGTCTCTGCATACAGTATATTCAGGCCACTGCCTCCATCCATCAAAACCTTGGTCAGTCGAGTGCCTTCAACAATTGGGTCGACCACCAAAGCTTGCCTCCCAGGGGTGGCTATGTGTGTTGGGTGACCGGACTGGTCGAATGTGATGGCAGTCTGAGACCATTTCAAATAACTGGGTGTCGCCGGGGCGACCATATTCACTTCTCGGTTGATAACTTTCAATCGACTTTTGCTTTCAACATCAGCAAAAATCATCAGGGTAGAATTGACCTAGGGATACCCATCATCACTATCTTCCTTGTCCTCAACTTTGTCCGACTCCTTTTCCTTATCTTTGGGCTGTTTCCCTTGGAACTGCTGGATCAAGAGCCGGCACTGTCGAGTGGTATGCTTCGGATAAATGAGTTTACCCTCTTCATCTTTCTTTGTGTGAATGTGACATGGCAGATCCAACACATCATTTCCGTCTTGGTCTTTCACCTTCTTGGGGTTCCAAGGCCCTTTGGGCTTCCCCTTGAACTTTCCTTGAGTCATGGCCAAGGCTTCTCTAGGAGCAGCTGGCTTGGCTTTCCGCTTCTGCTTCCGACTGGAGTTCCCTCCTCCGGTTTCGTGGGCGACTGACTTGTGCTTGCCACTCCGGAGCCGATCCTCTTCTTCACCATTGGCATACTTGGTGGCAATCTCCATCATTCGACTCAGAGACATGTCTCTAGTTCGACCGAATTTCAGGTTCAGTTCTTTGTACTTAACGCCTTCCTTGAAGGCACAGACTGCTTGGTGATCAGATATGTTCTCTACTGTGTGATGCAATGTAATCCATCTCTGGATGTAGGCCCTCAAAGTTTCATTCGGCTTCTGCACGCAAGATTGCAGCTCTGTCAACCCTGCTGGTCGCTTGCAAGTTCCTTCAAATGTTCTGACAAACACTCAAGCAAGATCTTCCCAAGTGTAAATGCTGCTGGGCGCTAACTGATTCAGCCATGCTCTGGCCGAGCCTTCCAACATAAGAGGCAGGTGTTTCATTGCCACTTCATCGTTACCGCCGCCAATCTGAATAGCCACTCGGTAATCCTCAAGCCAAGTATTAGGCTTGGACTCACCAGTGAACTTACTGACTCCAGTCGCCAACCTAAAGTTGGGAGGAATCACCGCGGCTCTGATGGCTCTACTGAAGCACTCCGGTCCTGAGACGTGTACTCTGCTGCTGGTGGGTACATCTCCGTCTCGACCTTCTCGGTGGGCTCTGTTCCTGTCGACCAAACCTTGAACGAGACCGGATCTCGCATCGAAGCCTAGCTCCCTGGGGTCGACTGGAATCCTTCGCCCAACACTGTGAGGGCGTCTGTCATCCTGCTGTCGAGGCACGTACGATCCACTCCTTGGGGGAGGGGTGGGTACTCGACGACGATCATCCCGATCGAGTCGGTGATCATACTGCTCACGGTTCTTGTTCTGATCGCGCCGGTCTCCACGTCCCTCACGCCTCGGGGGCGATCTTGGGCTATGGGCCGACTGGACTGTATCTGTAGCGACGGATCTGCTGTGGATCCTATTTCGCGACTGTGACACAGCTGAATTCTGATCTCCTGCCACCCGGAGCAATGCTCTGATCTGCAACAAGCCTCTGCTAGCCTCTGACTGAGAAGGCTGAATCGACTCTGCTATACGGGCTGCAGCTGCTAAATTCTGAATCAGAGTTCGATATACCTGTTTCGGTGGCAGAAAGAGATGACGTCCTGGATGTTGGAATCCGTTGTCACGCACTCTTGTCGAGTGCTCGCTGGAGGTTCTCCAGTCGAGTGCGCTCAGCCAAGTTGGCCAAGCACGCGTCCTCTAAGGCACAGGCCTCGAGAGTTTCTCCAACGATAGGAGTGTGCAGCGCATCCATGTTCCGGCGGCGAAGTTCTTCTCTCTACAGCGAAGTAAGGGGCTCGGGGAGATACTCTTCATGAGTATGCGACGGACCGCCTCCGCCGTCGCCTCCGTCGGTGCGGGGAAAGCCGGGGGGACTGCGTGGTTCATCGACCATTAGAACCTCTGCCGCTGGATCACTTCTGTCGCACTCGGATGCAGTCTCTGCGGAGCCAGTCGACAGGTCGAACAAGCCGTAGAGAGATTCGTCGGGCTCGATCGCCGCGACTGGGGGGGGCTGACTGGCGAGCCAGCGCGTGTCTCACCCACTGCTGAAGTTCCGACTGACCGGAGCGCTTGCGCCGGCGGGAAACAGGGAGGGAGGACGACACAGGGGTCGACCGATACTGGGTCGACGGCTGCCGCAAGAGGACACCGTGGACGCACGCGCGAAAGTGCGTTGCCCCGTGGACAGGGAGCACGTCGACGTTGAGCGGAGCCTCCTGAAGCCAAGCGGAGTCATCGGCGATGAACGTGAGCGCGCCGAGACGGATCTCGCGGCCCTCCACCAAAACTCTGCCTGAAACCATGATGAAGGGGATCAGAAAAATCGCAACTTCTCCAACAAGACGCTAGGACACCTACCCCACGGTGGGCGCTAACTGTCGTGGTTCTAAGTCTGACAGTAGAATATGGGGGTAGGAATGGAGAGGCAAGATCTTAGCTATGGAGGAGTTGTACACACAAGGTTTACGACTTCAGGCCCTTCTCGGAGGAAGTAACATCCCTACGTCTCGGAGCCTGGAGGCGGTCGACTAGATTATACGTGTGTGAGTTACAGGGGGTGCGAACCCTTGTCCCAGAGGAGGAGGGTGGCTTATATAGAGTACGCCAGGACCCCAGCTCCCCTCCGTTACACAGGGTTCAATATACATTAAGAGGAGGCGTTATAGGTAACGCCTGTATTAAGGTGCTACAAATGAGCATTAAGTATGCGAATGAATGCTTGACCGTTGCTGCGCAGAGTGGCTTTAGGTCTTGTGATATGTCGAGTGGTTTGGTGGTCAAGTGACCTGAGTAAGAGAGGTCTCCGAGTGATTGATAGGTCGAGTGGACTTTGCTTTGACACCTTTGTTGGTCCTCTGCTTCTGACTCTTGAACTCCTTAGTTCTTAGGACAAGACTTTAGGTGGGGCGTATAGGTTAGGCCTATTACCCTACCCTAGGTCTGTGTCTACATCAGGCCCTTCTTGGCCCCTTTGGCTGCTTTCTTGGCCATCTTCTCTGGCACCTCATAAGGTGCTAGGAAAAGCATTTTCGTCAGTAATGGGAATTCTTGGTCTTCGGGCAGCGGAGCCGGACAGTTAATCCCCTCAGCTACCTTGATCCAGGCCTGAAAACATGGGTAGGAAAGCTTAGGCTTTTTCTCAAAATATGCTAGTAAAGGGTACGCCTTGAAAACATTAAAAGAGCTTACCGGGTTAGCCTGGCGTTCTAAGCTAAGCCCGCGATCTTCGGTCGTGGGCGGTGGCGTCTTGCCAGCCTTGAAGAACACTTTCCAGATTTCTTCGTGCGTCGTGCCAAAGAGTCTAGTTGCATCTGGTGCTTGGCCGGATCGTACTCCCACAGATAGCAAGTCCGGCGTTGGCACGGAAGGACCCAATGAATGAGCATGACCTGGACCACGTTGACAAGCTTGATCTTCCTACCTATCATGTTCTGGACGCACGTCTGGAGCCCAGTCAGCTCGTCCGAGGGACCCCAGGTTAGGCCCCTCTCCTGCCAGGAGGTGAGCCGCATCGGGATTCTGGATCGGAATTCGGGGGCCGCCACCCAATTGGCGTCACGCGGCTCGGTGATATAGAACCACCCTGATTGCCACCCTTTCACCGTCTTTGTGAATGAGCCTTCAGGCCAGGTAACGTTGGGCATCTTGCCCACCATGGCGCCTCCGCACTCTACTTTTTGGCCGCTCACCACCTTCGGCTTCACATTGAAGGTCTTCAGCCATAGGCCGAAATGAGGCGGGATGTGGAGAAAGGCCTTGCACACGACAATGAATGCCATGATATTGAGGATGAAGTTGGGGGCTAGGTCATGGAAGTCTAACCTGTAGTAAAACATCAGTCCATGGACGAAGGGGTGAAGAGGGAAGCCCAGCCCGTGGATGAAATGTGTAAGAAACACAACCCTCTCGTGGGGCTCTGGAGTAGGGACGATTTGTCCCTTGGCCGGGAGTCGGTGAGCGATCTCCTTGGCCAGATATCCGGCCTCCCGGATCTCCTTGATATCCCTCTTCTTGACGGACGAGGCCATCCACTTACCCCCAGCTCCGGATCTGGACATCTTTGGAGTGCTTTCTCAGACGAGGGAAAAGCTAAAAGCTTGGGCGCTGGAGCTCAGGGACGGAAGGACTGAGGAGGAGCCGAGGTGTGGGTGAAGAAAGGGAATCCTTATCCCCTTATAAAGGCCATGAATATCAAGCATCTCCCCACTCGCCTATTCCCAAGGGCCGTGCAAATGGCACGGTTGGGTCACCCACGCCCGTATTGATGAGAATCCCGTAATAAGGGGACACGATCTCTGCTTTGACAAGACATGCCAATGGCAACCGCGTCTCAAAACATGGAGCGGCAGATGAAAAACGGTTTGAAATTATGACCGGACATACGTGATGTCATGTTGTAAAAAGCTGTCAGCAGATTAGACTCGTGTAAAAATATATTCTCTCTGCAGTTATGTATGGTGTGTGTGACAAGTCCGGATACTATCATCGCATCCGAAGACTATCTTGAAGTTCGGATAGAAGGGAACCCGCCTTGCAATGTCGAAGACAATCTGCGCGCCGGACTCCTCGTCATTGAAGCCAGGTTCAGGGGCTACTGAGGGAGTCCTAGACTAAGGGGTCCTCGGGCGTCCGGCCTGTTATCCATGGGCCGGACTGATGGGATGTGAAGACTGTACCTATTTCCGTATTGGACTCTCCTTGGCGTGGAAGGCAAGCTTGGCGACCGACTATGAAGATTCCTTCTTATGTAACCGACTCTATGTAATCCTAGATTCCCCCTCGGTGTCTATATAAACTGGGGGGGTTAGTCCGGAAAGGATATATTCATGACCATAGTCATACAGGCTAGGCTTCTAGGGTTTAGCCATTATGATCTCATGGTAGATCAACTCTTGTAATACTCATATTCATCAAGATCAATCAAGTAGGAAGTAGGGTATTACCTCCATAGAGAGGGCCCGAACCTAGGTAAACATCGTGTCCCCCGTCTCCTGTTACCATCGATCCTAGACGCATAGTTCGGGACCCCCTACCTGAGATCCGCCGGTTTTGACACCGACAACCACCATGAGGGTGGGGGCGCGCCCTACCCCCTGGGCACGCCCCCTACCTCATGGCCGCCTCGGGGACTCTCCTGACTTGTTCCCGACTCCAACACCTCCTATATATACCCAAGCTTCCAGAAAGAAACCTAGATCGGGAGTTCCACCGCCGCAAGCCTCCGTAGCCACCAAAAACCAATCTAGACCCGTTCCGACACCTTACCGGAGGGGGCAATCCCTCTCCAGTGGTCATCTTCATCATCCCGGCGCTCTCCATGATGAAGAAGGAGTAGTTCACCCTCGGGGTTGAGGGTATGTACCAGTAGCTATGTGTTTGATCTCTCTCTCTCTCGTGTTCTTGATTCGGCACGATCTTGATGTATCGCGAGCTTTGCTATTATAGTTGGATCTTATGATGTTTCCCCCCTGTACTCTCTTGTGATGGATTGAGTTTTCCCTTTAAAGTTATCTTATCAGATTGAGTCTTTAAGGATTTGAGAACACTTGATGTATGTCTTGCATGTGCTTATCTGTGGTGACAATGGGATATCACGTGATCCACTTGATGTATGTTTTGGTGATCAACTTGCGAGTTCCGTGACCTCGTGAAATTATGCATAGGGGTTGGCACACGTTTTCGTCTTGACTCTCCGGTAGAAACTTTGGGGCACTCTTTGAAGCTCTTTGTGTTGGTTGAATAGATGAATCTGAGATTGTGTGATGCATATCGTATAATCATACCCACAGATACTTGAGGTGACAATGGAGTATCTAGGTGACATTAGGGTTTTGGTTGATTTGTGTCTTAAGGTGTTATTCTAGTACGAACTCTAGGATAGATCGAACAGAAATAATAACTTTGAGGTGGTTTCGTACCCTACAATAATATCTTCATTTGTTCTCTGCTATTAGTGACTTTGGAGTGACTCTTTGTTGCATGTTGAGGGATAGTTATATGATCCAATTATGTTATTATTGTTGAGAGAACTTGCACTAGTGAAAGTATGAACACTAGGCCTTGTTTCAACGCATTGCAATACCATTTTTGCTCACTTTTATCATTAGTTACCTTGCTGTTTTTATATTTTCATATTACAAAAACCTTTATCTTCCATCCATATTGCACTTGTATCACCATCTCTTCGCCGAACTAGTGCACCTATACAATTTACCATTGTATTGGGTGTGTTGGGGACACAAGAGACTCTTTGCTATTTAGTTGCAGGGTTGTTTGAGAGAGACTATCTTCATCCTACGCCTCCCACGGATTGATAAAGCTTAGGTCATCCACTTGAGGGAAATTTGGTACTGTCCTACAAACCTCTACACTTCTAGGCCCAACAACATCTACAAGAAGAAGGTTGTGTAGTAGACATCAAGCTCTTTTCTAGCGCCGTTGCCGGGGAGGTGAGTGCTTGAAGGTATATCTTTAGATCTTGCAATCGAATCTTTTAGTTTCTTGTTTTATCACTAGTTTAGTCTATAAAAGAAAACTACAAAAAATGGAATTGAGGGTGCCTCATATGCTTCTTCTTTTTAATGTCTTTCGTGAAAATAAGGATTCCCATAATTGTGCCAAAGTGTTAGAAGAAGAATGCATTAAAATGTTTGGCACTAAATATTTGAATGATGAGCATGATTGCAATGTTGTTAGTATGAATTCCTTGAATACCCATGATGCTAATGATATGCAAATCCACAAGCTTGGGGATGCTATGTTTGATGAATATGATATTTTTAGTCCTCGAATTTTTGATGAGAATATTAATTATGATGAAAGCATGCCTCCTATCTATGTTGATTATTGTGATGACATGTATGCTATAAAGAATAATGATAACCATTAAACTTGTCATCATGATTTTAATTTTCAATTGGATTATGCCTCACATGATAGTTATTTTGTTAAGTTTGCTCCCACTACTATTCATGAGAATAAATTTGCTTATGTGGAGAGTAATAAAGTTTCTATGCTTGTGCATCATGAAAATAATACTTTATGTGATGGTTATATTGTTGAATTCATTCATGATTCTACTAAAAATTATTATGAGAGAGGAACATATGCTTTTACATATTGCAATAATATCAAGTTTCCTCTCTATGTGCTTAAAATCTTGAAGTTATGCTTGTTTTGCTTTCCTATGCTAGTTGATTATTGTTCCCATAAATTGTTTGCTCACAAAATCTCTATGCATAGGAAGTGGGTTAGGCTTAAATTTGCTAGTTATATTCTTCATGATGTTCTCTTTATGTTTTGATTCTTATCTTTTATGTGAGCATCATTGAAATCGTCATGCCTAGTTAGGGGCGTTAAACGTAGCGCTTGTTGGGAGCCAACCCAATTTTATTTTTGTTCTTTGATTTTTTCTCCTGTTTAGTAATAAATAATTCATCTAACCTCTGTTTAGATTTGGTTTTATGTTTAAATTAGTGTTTTTGCCAAGTAGAACCTTTGGGAAGACTTGGGTGAAGTCTTTGCGATCTTGCTGTAAAAAACAGAAACTTTTGCGCTCACGAGATTAGCTGCCATTTTTTACTGGAGAGTGAGATTAGGTTGATTCTTTTGCAGATGATTAATATACAAATTCCTCAGGTCCACCAATTTATTTCAGAATTTTTGGAGTGACAGAATTAATCGAATGATACAGATTACTACAGACTGTTCTGTTTTTGCGAGTTCCATTTCATTCTGTTTTCATTGAGTAGTATCGGAGGGTATGAACCATAGAGAAGTTGGAATACAGTAGATATTACACCAATATGAATTTATAATGAGTTCACAACAGTACCTCAGTGGTGATTTATTTTCTTATACTAACGGAGCTTACGAGTTTTCTGTTGAGTTTTGTGTTGTGAAGTTTTCAAGTTTTGGGTAAAGATTCGATGGACTATGGAATAAGGAGTGGCAAGAGCCTAAGCTTGGGGATGCCCAAGGCACCCCAAGGTAATATCCAAGGACAACCAAGAGCCTAAGCTTGGGGATGCCCCGGATGGCATCCCCTCTTTCGTCTTCGTTCATCGGTAACTTCACTTGGAGCTATATTTTTATTCACCACATGAGATGTGTTTTTTTTTGAGCGTCATTTTATTTTCTTTTGTTTTTCTTGATATTTGAATAAAATACCAAGATCTTAAATTCTTAAATGTTAGAGAGTCTTCACATAGTTGCATAATTATTCGACTACTCATTGATCTTCACTTATATCTTTTGGAGTAGTTTGTCGTTTTCTCTAGTTCTTCACTTATATCCTTTTAGAGCACGGCGGTGGTTTTATTTTGAAGAAATAGATGAACTCTCATGCTTCACTAATATTATTTTGAGAGTCTTTTAGAACATCATGGTAATTTGCTTTGGTTATGAAATTAGTCCTAATATGATAGGCATCCAAGATGGGTATAATAAAAACTTCATATAAAGTGCATTGAATACTATAAGAAGTTTAATACTTGATGATTGTTTTGAGATATGAAGATGGTGATATTAGGGTCATGCTAGTTGAGTAGTTGTGAATTTGAGAGATACTTGTGTTAAAGTTTGTGATTCCCGTAGCATGCACGTATGGTAAACTGTTATGTGATGAAGTCGGAACATGATTTATTTTTTGATTGTCTTCCTTATGAGTGGCGGTCGGGGACGAGCGATGGTCTTTTCCTACCAATCTATACCCCTAGGAGCATTTGTGTAGTACTTCATTTCGATAACTAATATATTTTTGCAATAAGTATGTGAGTTATTTATGACTAATGTTGAGTCCATGGATTATACGCACTCTCACCCTTCCACCATTGCTAGCCTCTCTAGTACCGCGCAACTTTCGCTGGTACCATAAACCCACCATTTACCTTCCTCGAAACAGCCACCATACCTACCTATTATGGCATTTCCATATCCATTCCGAGATATATTGCCATGCAACTTTCCACCGTTCCGTTTATTATGACACACTCCATCATTGTCATATTGCTTTGCATGATCATGTAGTTGACATCGTATTTGTGGCAAAGCCACCTTTCATAATTCTTTCATACATGTCACTCTTGAATCATTGCACATCCAGGCACACCGCTAGAGGCATTCACATAGAGTCATATTTTGTTCTAAGTATCGAGTTGTAATTCTTGAGTTGTAAGTAAATAAAAGTGTGATGATCATCATTATTAGAGCATTGTTCCAGTGAGGAAAGGATGATGGAGACTATGATTCCCCCACAAGTCGGGATGAGACTCTGGACGAAAATAAAAAAAGAGAAAAAACAGGCCATAAAAAAAGAGAAGGCCCAGAAAAACAAAAAAACAAAAAAGTGAGAGAAAAAGAGAGAAGGGGCAATGCTACTATCCTTTTACCACACTTGTGCTTCAAAGTAGCACCATGATCTTCATGATAGAGAGTCTCCTATGTTGTCACTTTCATATACTAGTGGGAATCTTTCATTATAGAACTTGGCTTGTATGTTCCAATGATGGGCCTCGTCAAAATGCCCTAGGTCTTCGTGAGCAAGCGAGTTGGATGCACACCCACTTAGTTTCTTTTTGAGCTTTCATACACTTATAGCTCTAGTGCATCCGTCGCATGGCAATCCATACTCACTCACATTGATATCTATTGATGGGCATCTCCATAGCCCGTTGATACGCCTAGATGATGTGAGACTATCTTCTCCTTTTTGTCTTCTCTACAACCACCATCTATTCCACCTATAGTGCTATGTCCATGGCTCACGCTCATGTATTGCGTGAAGATTGAAAAAGTTTGAGAACATCAAAAGTATGAAACAATTGCTTGGCTTGCCATCGGGGTTGTGCATGATTTAAATATTTTGTGTGATGAAGATAGAGCATAGCCAGACTATATGATTTTGTAGGGATAGCTTTCTTTGGCCATGTTATTTTGAGAAGACATGATTACTTTGTTAGTATGCTTGAAGTATTATTATTTTTATGCCAATATTGAACTTTTGTCTTGAATCTTTCGGATCTGAATATTCTTGCCACAATAAAGAGAATTACATGGATAAATATGTTAGGTAGCATTCCACAACAAAAATTCTGTTTTTATCATTTACCTACTTGAGGATGAGCAGGAATTAAGCTTGGGGATGCTTGATACGTCTCCGACGTATGTATAATTTTTGATTGTTCCATGCTATTATATTATCAACCTTGGATGTTTTATATGCATCTATATGCTATTTTATATGATTTTTGAGACTAAACTATTAACCTAGAGCCTAGTGCCAATTTCTGTTTTCCTTGTTTTTGAGTATCACAGAAAAGGAAAACCAAACAGAGTCCAATTGACCTGAAATTTCACGGAGATTGTTTTTGGACCAGAAGACGCCCACGGAGTACCAGAGATGGCCCAGAGGAGTCCCGAGGCCACCACGAGGGTGGGGGCACGCCCTACCCCCCTGGACGCACCCCCTACCTCGTGGCCGCCTCGGGGACCCTCCTGACTTGTTCGTGACTCCAACACCTCATATATAAACCCAAACTTCCAGAAAGAAACCTAGATCGGGAGTTCCGCCACTACAAGCCTCTGTAGCCACCAAAAACCAATCTAGACCCGTTCCGGCACCCTGTCGGAGGGGGGAATCCCTCTCCGGTGGTCATCTTCATCATCCCGGCGCTCTCCATGATGAGGAGGGAGTAGTTCACCCTCGGGGCTGAGGGTATGTACCAGTAGCTATGTGTTTCCCTCTCTCTCTCTCTCGTGTTCTTGATTCGGCACGATCTTGATGTATCGCGAGCTTTGCTATTATAGTTGGATCTTATGATGTTTCTCCACCTGTACTCTCTTGTGATGGATTGAGTTTTCCCTTTGAAGTTATCTTATCGGATTGAGTCTTTAAGGATTTGAGAACACTTGATGTATGTCTTGCATGTGCTTATCTGTGGTGACAATGGGATATCACGTGATCCACTTGATGTATGTTTTGGTGATCAACTTGCGAGTTCCATGACCTAATGAACTTATGCATAGGGGTTGGCACACATTTTTGTCTTGACTCTCCGGTAGAAACTTTGGGGCACTCTTTGAAGTTCTTTGTGTTGGTTGAATGGATGAATCTGAGATTGTGTGATGTATATCGTATAATCATACCCAAGGATACCTGAGGTGACATTGGAGTATCTAGGTGGCATTAGGGTTTTGGTTGATTTGTGTCTTAAGGTGTTATTCTGGTACGAACTCTAGGATAGATCGATCAGAAAGAATAACTTTGAGGTGGTTTTGTACCCTACAATAATCTTTTTGTTTGTTCTCCGCTATTAGTGACTTTGGAGTGACTCTTTGTTGCATGTTGAGGGATAGTTATATGATACAATTATGTTATTATTGTTGAGAGAACTTGCACTAGTGAAAGTATGAACCCTAGGCCTTGATTCAACGCATTGCAATACCGTTTTCGCTCAGTTTTATCATTAGTTACCTTGCTGTTTTTATATTTTCAGATTACAAAAACCTTTATCTACAATCCATATTGCACTTGTATCAGCATCTCTTCGCCGAACTAGTGCACCTATACAATTTACCATTGTATTGGGTGTGTTGGTGACACAAGAGACTCTTTGCTATTTGGTTGCAGGGTACTTTAAGAGACACCATCTTCATCCTACGCCTCCCATGGATTGATAAACCTTAGGTCATCCAGTTGATTGAAATTTGCTACTGTCCTACAAACCTCTGCACTTGGAGGCCCAACAACGTCTACAAGAAGAAGGTTGTGTAGTAGACATCAACAAACCTGCTGAAACGGTCGCAAGGCTCTATGGCCATGAAGTAGTGATAGATGAGCACATGATGGCGCACGCACAACTGGGCGACGGCAACCTTCTGATCTATGCCGGGACGATCGGCGGTGTACTGGAGGTCGATGCCGACCACCTTGTACTTGTCTCGAGCAAGCTACTGCTCAACGTTGTTAATGTAGTCGTCCACCACGGCCGGGTCGATGGTGTACACCACCGAGAGATCCGTCTCCCTCGCGTGGGTCTCCACTCTATGATCGCCGAACTCTATTGGAGCGCCGCTAGACATCCCCTCTCTGTGTGTCATCGTGGGTGTGCTTGTTGTGTTGTGGGGCGGGATTGAAAGGTTGAAGAGACTAAGGTTATAATGGCCGCGGGAATTAAAGGGGAAGCCGGACGGCCAGGAATATCGGCAGGCCCTGATGTCAGTTCTAATTTGCAGCGCGTAACTCCATCGTGCCGCACGTTACTGCATCGCGTGGCAATGCGCACGGCGCAACCGCATGCATCTGGGGGCCCCGATGTGATCGTGCGCACGCCGAACCGCTGGCAGAGCGCGCGCGGAGGGACGCGAGCAGAGCGCTCCGCGGTCGCCTCAACGGCGAGCAACCATATATATATATATAGCAGTTGAACATGCAAGGAAAAGCTGTCCACAAGCCGAGCGCACCGACGGACGTGAGCAGAGCGCGCCAATGGACGCGAATAGAGCATGCCGCGGCGCCTAACGGCGAGCACAGCGTGCTCCGGCGCCTAATGGCGGGATAGACCTTCATTCAAGCCAATCAACATGTGTTCAAAAAACAAAAATTATCAAAAAGTAACGGGATAGACACTGGCAGCACAACTTATAAATTGATGGATGGAGTACTAGTTACAGTGATGCATATAATTAGGCAAGAATAAAGATGCATACATCAATGTACGACCTCCTCCTTCTCAACTCAGTGCGTCGGGCCATCGACCGGCGGCTAAGGAGCGGCGGCTTTTGTGGCGAGGTCAAGGTGCTTCTCAACAATGGCATCCAAGGATTCCAGCCAGTTGAAGAAGGCCAATGTCGTAGCGTCCTCACTGGCCTGGTAGATACCTATGTAAATGATTCGCTCATACACATGGATGTCTAGGTCGACGGTTTCTTGCAGGGCGAGGTGCCTCGCGGCGAGCGCGACTTCCAGGTGGACATTTTCGTGGCGTCGGCGGGCAGTCGCAGGGCCACCAGTGCTTGAAAGAGGTTCCAACCATGGAGGACGATTAGGGTGGAAGGCAACGAGGAGCCCGGGCACGCGGGCTAGAGGAGTACGGCGATGACGTCTGCGAGCTTCTTGACGACGGTGAACCTGTTGGTGGTGCGAACGATCATCTGGTCGTACTGAGAGTCGTAGCTGGCATCGACGGCGGCCATCCACCAGCCTGTCACCAACACCGCGTGGAGACGATCCATGGTGCCATGCCGCAGGCCGACATCGTGGACCATCTGGCACAACCGCTGGTCGCTCGCGAGCATCGCTGCCATGAGTCTGGAGTGAGCACGTTTGCTCTTATTAGTGTAGGTGCTTAGGCAAATTCTTAGGTGCGTACGATGTGGTAGATGCATTGGAATGGAGGGGCGCCTTTATATGAGTGCAAACTACGTTGCATTCACATCGTGCTGCCTCGTTTTCTGGTCGTCCTCCCATTACTTCCCTCATGCATTCACACGATGCTACTTGAAGGAGGATGCATCATTGGCCGTTCAACATTTCGGGAACCGCTACCCTCTCCCTCATCTGCATTAAAGCCGTATCGGGAACTGCACCGCCCGCTGTCAAATCGAATAGTACTGTGCCACCCGCTGCACGCCCAGCTGAACACACCTCCTCACCTCCATCTATGCTTAATTACTGAATATTAGTTGCAAAAATTAGATACTGCTAGTGATTTTTAGCTTCATATTTTGAAAAATCACAGTGTTACAAGGTTAGCAAATGACAATGTTACTAGATCAACAAATGTCAATCTTTCTAGTTTGAAAAATGGCAACATACCCAATATGACAGATGCAAATCGCACCAAATTGTTTGTAACTGGTTCACACGGGTCATCCAAAAGAACCGTTTGTGTTCAAGAGATGCAGAAATCCCGCTCTCACTTTGCATACGGGTGTTCTATCTAAAACGTTTGCGATCAAGAGCAATTAAAACCTATAGCCATTAAAAACCAAGACATGTGGCATCATGTGAATGGTTAACCGAACGCACATGGTTTGAATTATACAAACGTTTGAGATATTAAAGTGGCAACTATTTTTTTTTTCAAAATGCCTTTGTTGGCTGTCATTATTCGAGTGCGCCTTCTCTCAAAATGGACACGAAAAATACCACAGCATGTCGGGTGCCCTTCCATGATAGCATGCCAAGTTTAATGAATTTCAGACGAGTTTCAGATTTCCTAGAATTAAAAAACCAGGTATCTCAATGTTTTGCCAGCAATCAACGGTGCCCTTGTGTTTGAAATTCATTCCCATTTATTGCATGGGACCTAAGCATGCACCCAAGGAGACACATTTGATTTTTCAACCAATTTTTATGCACTGGAGCATGCGCATGTAGTCCAAATTTGAATTATGCACATAAATGCATTAAAAACTCAGTTAATGCATAAAAATGTCCAAACGAACCCTGAAATATCACAAAAATTCACACAACACTCCTGTTGTTCTATGTTGACACGAGAATTTTTTTGAAAGCAATAAGAGGCAATGGATACCGTTTCGTCCCTAGAGGTGGGACGTTCCCTACCGAAAACCATCATGCTTGTTGTGAGAAGCTCCGGTTTGTGAGAAGCATAGACCCAAACCTCCCCCAAATGGGACAAAACTTGTACCATGGCATGTTGATGCAGCTCCATGATAGCATGCCAAGTTTCATGAATTTCACACGAGTTTTGGATTTACTAGAATTTAAAAACCAGGCATCCCAATGTTTTTCCGGCAATCAACGGTGCCCTGGTGTTTGAAATTCATTCCCATTTCTTGCATGGGACCTAAGCATGCACCCAAGGAGACAGATTTTATTTTTCAACCAATTTATATGCAATGGAGCGTGCACATGTAGTTCAAATTTGAATTATGCACATAAATCCATTGAAAACTTAGTTACTGCATAAAAATGCCCAAACGAACCCCGAAAAATCACAAAAGTTCACACAACACTCCTGTTGTTCTATGTTGACACGAGAAAAAAATTGAAAGCAATAAGAAGCAATGGATATCGTTTCATCCCCAAAGGTGGGATGTTCCCTAATGAAAAGCATCATGCTTGGTGTGAGAAGCTCTGGTTTGTGAGAAGCATATACCCAAACATGCCCCAAATGGGACAAAAAATTTACCACGGCATGTTGATGCCGCTCCATGATAGCATGGCAAGTTTCATGAATTTCATACGGGTTTTGGATTTACTAGAATTTAAAAACCAGGCATCTCAATGTTTTGCCGGTAATCAACGGTGCCATGGTGTTTGAAATTCATTCCCATTTCTTGCATGGGACCTAAGCATGCACGCAAGGACACATATTTGATTTTTTAACCAGTTTATATGCGCTGGAGCATGTGCATGTAGTTGAAATCTTAATTATGCACATAAATGCATTGAAAACTCACTTAATGCATAAAAATGTCCAAACGAACCCTGAAAAATCACAAAAATTCACGAAACACTCCTGTTGTTCTATGTTGACACGAGAATTTTTTTTGAAAGCAATAAGAGGCAATGGATATCATTTCGTCCCCAAAGGTGGAATGTTCCCTACCGAAAACCATCATGCTTGTTGTGAGAAGCTCCGGTTTGTGGGAAGCATATACCCGAACCTGCCCCAAATGGGACAAAAATTTTACCACGACATGTTGATGCCGATCCATGATAGCATGCCAAGTTTCATGAATTTCAGACGGGTTTTGGATTTACTAGAATTTAAAAACCAGACATCTCAATGTTTTGCCGGCAATCAACGGTGCCATGGTCTTTGAAATTCATTCCCATTTATTGCATGGGACCTAAGCATGCACCCAAGGACACATATTTGATTTTTCAACCAGTTTATATACACTGGAGCATGCGCATGTAGTTCAAATTTGAATTATGCACATAAATGCATTGAAAACTCACTTAATGCATAAAAATGTCCAAACAAACCCTGATAAATCAAAAAAATTCACACAACACTCCTGTTGTTCTATGTTGACACGAGAAAAAAATTTGAAAGCAATAAGAGGCAACGGATATCATTTCGTCCCGAAAGGTGGGACGTTCCCTACCGAAAACCATCATGCTTGTTGTGAGAAGCTCCGGTTTGTGAGAAGCATATACCCAAACCTGCCCCAAATGGGACAAAAAATTTACCACGGCATGTTGATGCCGCTCCATGATAGCATGCCAAGTTTCATGAATTTCAGACGGGGTTTGGATTTACTAGAATTTAAAAACCAGGCATCTCAATATTTGCCGGCAATCAATGGTGCCATGGTTTTTGAAATTCATTCCCATTTCTTGCATGGGACCTAAGCATGCACCCAAGGACAAATATTTGATTTTTCAACCAGTTTATATGCACTGGAGCATGCGCATGTAGTTCAAATTTGAATTATGCACATAAATGCATTGAAAACTCACTTAATGCATAAAAATGTTGAAACGAACCCCGAAAAATCACAAAAATTCACACAACACTCCTGTTGTTCTATTTTGACATGAGAAATTTTTTTGAAAGCAATAAGAGGCAATCGATATTGTTTCATCCCCAAAGGTGGGACGTTCCCTACCAAAACCATCATGCTTGTTATGAGAAGCTCCGGTTTGTGAGAAGCATATACCCAAACCTGCCCCAAATGGGAATTTTTTTACCACGGCATGTTGATGCCGCTCCATGTTAGCATGCCAAGTTTCATGAATTTCAGACGAGTTTTGGATTTACTAGAATTGAAAAACCAGGCATCTCAATGTCTTGCCGGCCATCAACAGTGCCATGGTGTTTGAAATTCATTCCCATTTCTTGCATGGGACCTAAGCATGCAACCAAGGACAAAGATTTGATTTTTCAACAAATATATATGCACTGGAGCATGTGTATGTAGTTCAAATTTGAATTATGCACATAAATGCATTGAAAACTCACTTAATGTATAAAAACGTCCAAACGAACCCTGAATAATTCCAATTCTATTATGATCACTGCAGATAAAAGGTCTAGCAATTCAAACACCGTCCATAGCCGCTGTGACCCCATTATGTAATTCAAATCAAGACCAAACATCAAGTATATCCCACACAGTTTATTGTAACCAACCTTGTGAGATGCAGCACAAAATATCTTCGGACTGTGTCTGAATAAGGGACCATGTCTGATGACACTTTGCACGCCAGTTTTTTATCTGAAGCGATTCCAAATTTTCGGCTTCCACGAAAATATCTACCTCCCCTCCCCTCCCCTTACCAAAAGCGACATTTCCCTTCTTTCCGCCTTGCTTTCCAAGTTGAAACCTTCACTCCTTGCTTGCAGCACCAGTGACCCTCCTTCTTGCTTCTCGGCCTTGCCTATCCAGGCAGGTAATCCACACCCGACCCCCATCCTCCTCCTCCTTCCACATCCCACATGCCCTGACCGCTAGCGCAAGCATGACACCTTGCACCCAAATCACCGACCCCTCCACCAAATAAGCGCCGGCCTAAGCCATGGTGCATGCAATATAGCCAGGACCTCAAGGAGCATTTGGCAGCGGAGAAGCAAATCACGGCCGAACGCATGGATGAGGTCGCGATGGCTGCCATTCGTGCCGACCCCCTGATCTTGGAGGAGCACCTCACCATCGAGGCCACCGTTAACGCCTCGTGCGCCGATGCCGCGACGCGGTTGGTTGCTTTAAACGACAGTTTGTGGTGTTTTCTTGAGGCCACCGTCGGTGCCTTCGACGAAGACTGTGAGGTGTTTTCTCAGCGTGCACGTGCTTACCTCATCTCGAGAGCCAGTAGGTTGGTCCCCGGAGCGGTTGAGGCAACTCACCACTATAACGAGGGCACCCACGATGCAGAGGCCTCACCCTCTTCCATGTCCAAGGAGCCAATCGTCATCGATATCTCCGACAATGAGGAGTGGCTTGTCTTATTAGGTCACTATAAGGACCCATGTGAGTTTGCTAGCTACTTCCTTTCCTTAACAAATTTTGTGCTATCTACACTACAAGAAATATGTCAACTAGTGACCTTCTGTCAGTGACCCTGGAAGAATTGGTCATAGATCTATGACCATCTGAGACCAATTGGTCAAAAGCTGTTCGGGGGGCTCCAAACGCTAAACCATTGCGACCATTTTGGTCAGAAAGGTCGTAATTTCCTTACACGAAATGGTCATAAAGCAAACAGCACTAGTCCGCTGCCTTATTTCTAGTTGTTAACGACCAATATAGATGGTTATAGCCTTGTAAATTGTGGTGGGTTGCGATGACTAGGCGCCATCTCATCAGTTTTGCCTATGTGTCATGTCCATGTGTCATTTTTTGCCCTAGGTTGTGAAGCAACCTATATTTCTGTTATTCCAAAAATTCCAAACAATTCTCATAAATTGTTTGGATCATATCTTCATCAAATATGTCAAAAACCTTCCTTGCCTAGTTCAAAAATAGTTCAACAATATTCATTTTCCTATTCTGTTCAGAGCAGCACTTTGTGAAGGAAGTACCACTTTGGCATGGCCGAATACTATCCATTTTCTACAGTGCTTTCCCATGCCCAAATAACCATCCCCCACCAAATGCCAGCTCAATCCATTCATTATTTTGAGCCCAGCTTCAACATTCGTATTTATGTCTAGTGTGGTACTTTGCAAAGCAAGTACCACCTAGGATCCTCCTTTTGAGCTGAAAATTTTGAAGACGGTCTTCTTAGTAACTGATCATCCTCAGCCAAAACTCACACCCATTAGCCATATACATTTCTCGTACCGCTAATCAAACACTTGGCTACTAATTCATGTTTGAGCATCGATCGGTCTCCTCGTGAGAATCTTATGTTGTAATTTTCTTCCTAGCACCTACCTGGGGAATTCCCAACCCACTAGACATGCCTAGGCTGCCCAGAACACATGGCAACGCCATGGTCATGCGGTGACCACGCGGCGGGCATGCGAGTTTACACGCTCTAGAGTTGGGGCCCTCGGCCACCGCCCAAACCTCGACGTATCGCCACCAAACCATGTTTTTATGATTAAATAGGTACTTATGTAACTATAAATGATTTTTGGAAAAAATAAATAGCAAACTATGAGGCAGCTGCAGTTCAAATTTGACCCGCTTCTAACTGAATTGGTGGAAATTTGTCTTTTTCACGAGAGGTGGATTAAATTTTTTTTACACCCAACCATTTTGTCAATTGTGCATTAAATATCTCCTAGTATTTTAGAAAATTGATTTGGTTCAGTTTTGCAACAATTATTTGGGAGGTCCTTCACAAAAAAACCTCCATTTGGGCACTCGAAAAATGGAAAATGGTTTTTTCGTCCAAAGAAAACGAAATCTCCCTGAGGCAACATTGTTTGGAATTCCAATATGCACTCTTTTGCACAATCTGAGATCATTTGAACAAACTATCCCATGAATGTGGCCATAAGATTGATCATTTGGCTTGAAAGCCATGAATCTTCATGCATGATAGCTCATTTCTGAGAACACTTTTTTAAAATAATTGTTGTATTACAAGTTTGTTGTTTTTCCTGGGAACTTGGCCACATATAATGACAGAATGCGAAGGTCTCCCAAATTTTTATTTTTTTTTATTTTTTTGCCCGTTTCGAAATGCGGTCAAAACGGCGGGAATGACCGTTCCTAGCTAGTGGTTGAATCTTAGAATTTTTTGGTGTTTCTCTGATTAAATAGATACTTATGTACCAAGAAATGATTTTTGGAAAAAACAAATAGCAAACTATGAGGCAGTTGCAGATCAAATTTGACCCGCTTCCAACTAAATCGGCGGAAATTTCTCTTTTTCACGAGAGGTGGATCAAAACTTTTTACACCCAACCATTTTGTCAATTGTGCATTAAATATGTCCTAGTAATTTAGAAAATTGATTTGGTCCAATTTTGCAACAATTATTTGGGAGGTCCTTCACAAAAAACCCTCCTTTTGCGCACTCGAAAAATGGAAAATGATTTTCTTGTCCAAAGAAAATGAAAACTCCCTTAGGCAACATTGTTTGGAATTCCAATATGCACCCTTCTGCACAATATGAGATCATTTGAACAAACTATGCCATGAATATGGCCATAAGATTGATCATTTGGCTTGAAAGCCATGAATCTTCACGCATGATAGCTCATTTCTGAGAACACTTTTTCAAAATAATTGCCGTATTACAAGTTTATTATTTTTCGTGGAAACTTGGTCACATATGATGACACGATGTGAAGGTTTTCCAATTTTTTGATTTTTTGATTTTTTTATGCCTGTTTCAAAATGCGGTCAAAACAGCAGGCTTGACCGCTCCTAACTAGTGGTTGAATATTGGAAATTTTTTGATGTTTCTCTGATTAAATAGATACTTACCTACCTAGAAATGATTTTTGGAAAAAATAAATAGCAAACTATGAGGCAGCTACAGTTCAAATTTGACCCGCTTCCTACTAAATCGGCGGAAATTTGTCTTTTTCATGAGAGGTGCATCGAAACTTTTGACACCTAACCATTTGGTCAATTATGCATTATATATGACCTAGTATTTTATAAAATTGATTTGGTACAATTTTGCAACAAATATATGGTAAGTCCTTCACAAAAAAACTTATTTTGGGCACTCAAAAAATGGAAAATTGTTTTTTCATGCAAAAGAAATAAGAACTCCCTTTGTCAATGTTGTTTGCCAATCTAAGATGTAAACTTGTGAAAAATATGACATCATTTAAACAAATATTTGATAGGTCTTTCATAAAAAAACTCATTTTGAGCATTGAAAATGAAATGAAAAATTTGTATGTAATCAATCATGACCAATTTATATGGTCAAAAAATCTTTAAATTGTTTGGTGCGTTCTGATTGGTCCATAGGCATATCACGTGGATCATGCCTCAACCACCGTTGGATGCTTCTGGATCAAACGGCAGCCCTCAGCCCCTCACCCAACCGCAGCCCAACCACCCAAACCCTAACCCACACCCGCACTCCTCCTCCCTCACCCGCACTCCTCCCTCGGCTCCTCTCCGCCGCCACCTCCTCCCCGCCCCGCAGCGGCGGCCACCGCGTCAGCTGCCGGCCGCCCTCGCGGGTGGTTGCGTCTGCGGCGATGACGGCGGCCTCGTAGTCCCCGGAGGCCGCGGCCGGTCGTCTTCCTATCTGCCTCTCTCTCCAATGCCAGACGAGAGAGATCTGCCTTCCTCCCGAAAGACCACGGTCGGTTCCTCACCACCGCCGGCCCGCTGCCCCTCCCCCGCGGCGCACTCACATCTCATTTGGGATCTGGGATGGCCGCAGCCAGATCTGGGATGGCCGCAGGCACCTCTCCCTCCTCGCAAAGGCTATAGGCTTTGCCGGTATGGGACAGGAGGATTGCTTCCTCATGTGTCTTCTGCTCGGCCGTGCGTGAGGAGATGCCATGGACACCGATGTGAAGATCCACTGCTTTGACCCCGATCCAGATCTGCCCCCTTTTCTCTTCCCCTCTTCGATCTGCCCTTCTTCCATTTCCTTCCTTGAGGCATGCATTTTCTCCTGTTTTTCTTCCTCACACAGGCACCTGCACCATGAACTATATGCAAGGAGAGGAGTGAGGGTGCTGCTGGGAGAAAATGGAAGAACGGGATGCACCTGAGGAGCGAGGGGTTGACATCTTGGTTCCTGGTTGACCGCGTTGCCTATGGTATGCCTCTGCTACTTTCCCTCTTTACAATTGCATGCCTCTGTTTGTTGCTAAAACAACAACCTTGGCCACCAATTGTTTGTTGTTTTGTTAAAATCTTTAGACCTGTATGCCTCTATTTTAGTAATTGCTATAGTAATTGGATCTGGTTGAACTGAAAATGGCGTTGGGGACATCAATTGGTCATTTGGGTTCTCATTTGAGTCTGTGAAATACCTGATGTACATAGTGCATATGATATTTTCTAAACTGTATGTGCTGGATAGGTGGTTCTTATGCTGCAAGGTAATCGGGAGGCCCGCTCCTACCCTGCATATGCCGCATAAGTTAAGATGTTGCCTACCAAGCCCACATATTATTAAGTGGGATGTACTCTAAACATATAATCATTTAGTCTGATGTATTTCTAAAATAGTGATTTATTATACAACACGATGGTACTTTTGGATGGTAGTATGTTAATTTATTAGGATGTAATACTGATACACTAATTCATTCGACTACTAGTGCTGGATGGATTTTCAGGTTGGATGGATCACTGTACTGCTGTGCAACTTCCCCTAGCTTCACATTGCAAGCCCAATGATTCTTGTGCCTAGGATACCCACATAACACATGTTGTTATTTTTCCTTGCCGCCATTCACCATCCGACTGGAGTTTTGCAACATGCAAATTGCATGTACATCTGTTAGGTCAGCAGCATGCTAATTGCTTGAGCTTGAGTACCACAAATGTGAAGTTTTGACCTTCCTATTGTAATGGTTAGCGTGAAACTAGAAATTGTTTCAAAACCTACCTGGAAGTTCCTTGCTTTGACACGTAGTCTTACTAGATGGTACAGTGGCTGTCGTCCAGAAAATAGATCTCTTTGGGAAATAAATATTACGAGACTAATCTGAACAATACTACTCCTTCAACTTGTACATACTCCTAGGCTGTTGCTATATGGTTCCAAAAATCCCAGATAAAAATCTGGATGACATTTACATCTGTAAATACATACGTATGAAATAAGCACCATGGTTCCGTTTAGTGTGTATGCGTCGATATGTTTTAACTTTGACTAAAACAATCTGGATGGCACCTGCATCTGTAGATAAATATGAAGAAGAACCACAGTTTGGTTCAGTTTGTACGTGTCAATTTGGTTTAACTTTCACTGAAAATATATATGAATAAATTTTGGTTTCAAGGTCTGTTTAATGATGGGCTTACTGTCCGACAATGGTCATTCTTCAGTTATCCTTGTTATCCATATGGCCAACCAAGGCGCATGGTGCTCGCAAGTGACGAATGGACGTTGTTCAACATAGGCACGGAGGAGGAGGAGGACGGGCACGGACGGAGGAGGACAGAGCACCTCTCTTCTTCTAGGTTCTTCTCCTTACCTTCACTTGTATGTGCCTGTGCTGCAGCTCACCCATGGTCTTGTTTGTCCTGCAGGTTAGCAAGCAGCATCAGGAGGAGGAGCTCAAGCACGACCACCAAGAGGCACCATCGCAGCAGCAGGTGGCATGTCCATCTCCACCTCCCTCTCCCTCTGCTCCCAATCCTTTTTATTAGAATATATTGAGTACATTCTATCAACTTGTGTGTTAGTAAGAATGAAAACTAATTATCTAAGGTCCTGTTATTATTACCTATATATGACATTGCTACTGGATTGCCTAGCGCCCCTGTTCATGGTGGGCTAAACTTGTATTTGCTCCTGCTGCTGCGTTTTGATGATCATGAGTGTGATGCATTTTGATGATCTCCTTGTACCAGATGAGTCCGTCAATGAAGCGGCAGCGTCTCTGAAGGAAATATGCCCTAGAGGCAATAATAAAGTTATTATTTATTTCCTTATATCATGATAAATGTTTATTATTCATGCTAGAATTGTATTATCCGGAAACATAATACATGTGTGAATACATAGACAAACAGAGTGTCACTAGTATGCCTCTACTTGACTAGCTCGTTAATCAAAGATGGTTATGTTTCCTAACCATGGACAAAGAGTTGTTATTTGATTAACGGGATCACATCATTAGGTGAATGATCTGATTGACATGACCCATTCCATTATCTTAGCACCCGATCGTTTAGTATGTTGCTATTGCTATCTTCATGACTTATACATGTTCCTATGACTATGAGATTATGCAACTCCCGTTTGCCGGAGGAACACTTTGTGTGCTACCAAATGTCACAACATAACTGGGTGATTATAAAGGTGCTCTATAGGTGTCTCCAAAGGTACATGTTGGGTTGGCGTATCTCGAGATTAGGATTTGTCACTCTGATTGTCGGAGAGGTATCTCTGGGCCCTCTCGGTAATGCACATCACTTAAGCCTTGCAAGCATTGCAACTAATGAGTTAGTTGTGAGATGATGTATTACGGAACGAGTAAAGAGACTTGCCGGTAACGAGATTGAACTAGGTATTGAGATACCGACGATCGAATCTCGGGCAAGTAACATACCGATGACAAAGGGAACAACGTATGTTGTTATGCGGTCTGACCGATAAAGATCTTTGTAGAATATGTAGGAACAAATATGAGCATCCAGGTTCCGCTATTGGTTATTGACTGGAGATGTGTCTCGGTCATGTCTACATTGTTCTCAAACCGTAGGGTCCGCACGCTTAACGTTACGATGACAGTTTCATTCTGAGTTTATGTATTTTGATGTACCGAAGGTTGTTTGGAGTCCCGGATGTGATCATGGGCATGACGAGGAGTCTCGAAATGGTTGAGACATAAAGATCGATATATTGGAAGCCTATATTTGGATATCGGAATCGTTCCGGGTGAAATCGGGATTTTACCGGAGTACCGGGGGGTTACCGGAACCCCCCCGGGGGTTGTTGGGCCTAAATGGGCCCTAAGGGAGAAGAGGAAAGGAGGCAAGAGGTGGCCGCGCACCCCTCCCCTCCCTAGTCCGAATAGGACAAGGAGAGGGGGGCGGCGTGCCCCCTTTCCTTTCCCTCTTCCTCCTCTTTCCCACTTCTCCTTCTCCAACTAGGAAAGAAGGGAGTCCTACTCCTCGTGGGAGTAGGACTCCCCCTTGGCGCGCCCTCCTTGGCCGGCCGCCCCCTCCCCTTGGCTCCTTTATATACGGGGGCAAGGGGGCACCCTAGGACACACAAGTTGATCTTCGTGATCGTTCCTTAGCCGTGTGCGGTGCCCCCCTCCACCATATTCCACCTCGGTCATATTGTAGCGGTGCTTAGGCGAAGCCCTGCGACGGTTGAACATCAAGATCGTCACCACGCCGTCGTGCCGAAGGAACTCCTCCCCGAAGCTTTGCTGGATCGGAGCCCGGGGAGCGTCATCGAGCTGAACGTGTGCCAAGAACTCGGTGGTGCTGGAGTAACGGTGCTTGGATCAGTTGGACCGGGAACACGTACAACTACTTCCTCTACGTTGCGTCAACGCTTCCGCTTCGGTCTACAAGGGTACGTAGACAACACTCTCCCCTCTCGTTGCTATGCATCACCATGATCTTGCGTGTGCATAGGAATTTTTTTGAAATTACTACGTTCCCCAACAGTGGCATCCGAGCCAGGTTTTATGGTTTGATGTTATATGCACGAGTAGAACACAAGTGAGTTGTGGGCGATATAAGTCATACTGCTTACAAGCATGTCATACTTTGGTTCGGCGGTATTGTTGGATGAAGCGGCCCGGACCGACATTACGCATACACTTACGCGAGACTGGTTCTACCGCCGTGCTTTGCACACAGGTGGCTGGCGGGTGTCAGTTTCTCCAACTTTAGTTGAACCGAGTGTGGCTACGCCCGGTCCTTGCGAAGGTTAAAACAGCACCAACTTGACAAACTATCGTTGTGGTTTTGATGCGTAGGTAATATTGGTTCTTGCTTAAGCCCGTAGCAGCCACATAAAACTTGCAACAAACAAAGTAGAGGACGTCTAACTTGTTTTTGAAGGGCATGTTGTGATGTGATATGGTCAAGGCATGATGCTAAATTTTATTGTATGAGATGATCATGTTTTGTAACCAAGTTATCGGCAACTGCAGGAGCCATATGGTTGTTGCTTTATTGTATGCAATGCAGTTGCCCTGTAACGCTTTACTTTATCACTAAGCGGTAGCGATAGTCGTAGAAGCATAAGATTGGCGAGATGACAACGATGCTACGATGGAGATCAAGGTGTCGCGCCGGTGACGATGGTGATCATGACGGTGCTTCAGAGATGGAGATCACAAGCACAAGATGATGATGGCCATATCATATCACTTATATTGATTGCATGTGATGTTTATCTTTTATGCATCTTATCTTGCTTTGATTGACGGTAGCATTATAAGATGATCTCTCACTAAATTTCAAGATAAAAAGTGTTCTCCCTGAGTATGCACCGTTGCCAAAGTTCGTCGTGCCCAGACACCACGTGATGATCGGGTGTGATAAGCTCTACGTCCATCTACAACGGGTGCAAGCCAGTTTTGCACACGCAGAATACTCATGTTAAACTTGACGAGCCTAGCATATGCAGATATGGCCTCGGAACACTGAGACCGAAAGGTCGAGCATGAATCATATAGTAGATATGATCAACATAGCGATGTTCACCATTGAAAACTACTCCATTTTACGTGATGATCGGTTATGGTTTAGTTGATTTGGATCACGTGATCACTTAGATGATTAGAGGGATGTCTATGTAAGTGGGAGTTCTTAAGTAATATGATTAATTGAACTTAAATTTATCATGAACTTAGTCCCTGATAGTATCTTGCTTGTTTATGTTGATTGTAGATAGATGGCCCGTGCTGTTGTTCCGTTGAATTTTAATGCGTTCCTTGAGAAGGCAAAGTTGAAAGATGATGGTAGCAATTACATGGACTGGGTCCGTAACTTGAGGATTATCCTCATTGCTGCACAAAAGCTGGTGACTACTCGATAGTTCAATGTGCCATGCTTTACGGCTTAGAACCGGGACTTCAACGACGTTTTGAACGTCATGGGGCATATGAGATGTTCCAGGAGTTGAAGTTAATATTCCAGCAGAATGCTCGGATTGAGAGATATGAAGTCTCCAATAAATTCTATAGCTGCAAGATGGAGGAGAATAGTTCTGTCAGTGAGCATATACTCAATATGTCTGGGTATTGTAATCACTTGATTCAACTGGGAGTTAATCTTCCGGATGATAGTGTCATTGACAGAATTCTCCAATCACTTCCACCAAGCTACAAGAGCTTCGTGATGAACTATAATATGCAAGGGATGGATAAGACAATTCCCGAGCTCTTCGCAATGCTAAAGGCTGCGGAGGTAGAAATCAAGAAGGAGCATCAAGTGTTGATGGTCAACAAGACCACTAGTTTCAAGAAAAAGGGCAAAGGGAAGAAGAAGGGGAACTTCAAGAAGAACAGCAAGCAAGTTGCTGCTCTGGAGAAGAAACCCAAGTCTGGACCTAAGCCTGAAACTGAGTGCTTCTACTGCAAGCAGACTGGTCACTGGAAGCTAAACTGCCCCAAGTATTTAGCGGATAAGAAGGATGGCAAGGTGAACAAAGATATATGTGATATAGAGGTTATTGATGTGTACCTTACTAGAGCTCGCAGTAGCACCTGGTTATTTGATACTGGTTCTGTTGCTAATATTTGCAACTCGAAACAGGGACTACGGATTAAGCGAACACTGGAAAAGGACGAGGTGACGATGCGCGTGGGAAATGGTTCCAAAGTCGATGTGATCGCGGTCGGCACGCTACCTCTACATCTACCTTCAGGATTAGTATTAGACCTAAATAATTGTTATTTGGTGCCAGCGTTGAGCATGAACATTATATCTGGATCTTGTTTGATGCGAGACGGTTATTCATTTAAATCAGAGAATAATGGTTGTTCTATTTATATGAGTAATATCTTTCATGGTCATGCACCCTTGAAGAGTGGTCTATTTTTAATGAATCTCGATAGTAGTGATACACATATTCATAATGTTGAAGCCAAAAGATGCAGAGTTGATAATGATAATGCAACTTATTTGTGGCACTGCCGTTTAGGTCATATCGGTGTAAAGCGCATGAAGAAACTCCATACTGATGGACTTTTGGAACCACTTGATTATGAATCACTTGGTACTTGCGAACCGTGCCTCATGGGCAAGATGACTAAAACGCCGTTCTCCGGTACTATGGAGAGAGCAACATATTTGTTGGAAATCATACATACAGATGTATGTGGTCCGATGAATGTTGAGGCTCGTGGCGAATATCGTTATTTTCTCACCTTCACAGATGATTTAAGCAGATATGGGTATATTTACTTAATGAAGCATAAGTCTGAAACATTTGAAAAGTTCAAAGAATTTCAGAGTGAAGTTGAAAATCATCATAACAAGAAAATAAAGTTTCTATGATCTGATCGTGGAGGAGAATATTTGAGTTACGAGTTTGGTCTACATTTGAAACAATGCGGAATAGTTTCGCAGCTCACGCCACCCGGAACACCACAACGTAATGGTGTGTCCGAACGTCGTAATCGTACTTTACTTGATATGGTGCGATCTAGGATGTCTCTTACAGATTTACCGCTATCATTTTGGGGTTATGCTTTAGAGACGGCCGCATTCACGTTAAATAGGGCACCATCAAAATCCGTTGAGACGACGCCTTATGAACTATGGTTTGGCAAGAAACCAAAGTTGTCGTTTCTTAAAGTTTGGGGCTGTGATGCTTATGTGAAAAAGCTTCAACCTGATAAGCTCGAACCCAAATCGGAGAAATGTGTCTTCATAGGATACCCAAAGGAGACTGTTGGGTACACCTTCTATCACAGATCCGAAGGCAAGACATTCGTTGCTAAAAATGGATCCTTTCTAGAGAGGGAGTTTCTCTTGAAAGAAGTGAGTGGGAGGAAAGTAGAACTTGATGAGGTAACTGTACCTGCTCCCTTATTGGAAAGTAGTACATCACAGAAACCGGTTTCTGTGACACCTAAACCAATTAGTGAGGAAGTTAATGATGATGATCATAGAACTTCAGATCAAGTTGCTACTGAACCTCGTAGATCAAACAGAGTAAGATCCGCACCAGAGTGGTACGGTAATCCTGTTCTGGAAGTCATGCTACTAGATCATGATGAACCTACGAACTATGAAGAAGCGATGGTGAGCCCAGATTCCGCGAAATGGCTTGAAGCCATGAAATCTGAGATGGGATCCATGTATGAGAACAAAGTGTGGACTTTGGTTGACTTGCCCGATGATCGGCAAGCAATTGAGAATAAATGGATCTTCAAGAAGAAGACTGACGCTGATGGTAATGTTACTGTCTACAAAGCTCGACTTGTTGCAAAAGGTTTTCGACAAGTTCAAGGGATTGACTACGATGAGACCTTCTCACCCGTAGCGATGCTTAAGTCTGTCCAAATCATGTTAGCAATTGCCACATTTTATGATTATGAAATTTGGCAAATGGATGTCAAAACTGCATTCCTGAATGGATTTCTGGAAGAAGAGTTGTATATGATGCAACCAGAAGGTTTTGTCGATCCAAAAGGAGCTAACAAAGTGTGCAAGCTCCAGCGATCCATTTATGGACTGGTGCAAGCCTCTCGGAGTTGGAATAAACGCTTTGATAGTGTGATCAAAGCATTTGGTTTTATATAGACTTTTGGAGAAGCCTGTATTTACAAGAAAGTGAGTGGGAGCTCTGTAGCATTTCTGATATTATATGTGGATGACATATTACTAATTGGAAATGATATAGAATTTCTGGATAGCATAAAGCGATACTTGAATAAGAGTTTTTCAATGAAAGACCTCGGTGAAGCTGCTTACATATTAGGCATTAAGATCTATAGAGATAGATCAAGACGCTTAATTGGACTTTCACAAAGCACATACCTTGACAAAGTTTTGAAGAAGTTCAAAATGGATCAAGCAAAGAAAGGGTTCTTGCCTGTGTTACAAGGTGTGAACTTGAGTAAGACTCAATGCCCGACCACTGCAGAAGATAGAGAGAAAATGAAAGATGTTCCCTATGCTTCAGCCATAGGCTCTATCATGTATGCATTGCTGTGTACCAGACTTGATGTGTGCCTTGCTATAAGTCTAGCAGGGAGGTACCAAAGTAATCCAGGAGTGGATCACTGGACAACGGTCAAGAACATCCTGAAATACCTGAAAAGGACTAAGGATATGTTTCTCGTTTATGGAGGTGACAAAGAGCTCATCGTAAATGGTTACGTTGATGCAAGCTTTGACACTGATCCGGACGATTCTAAATCGCAAACCGGATACGTGTTTACATTAAATGGTGGAGCTATCAGTTGGTGCAGTTCTAAACAAAGCGTCGTGGCGGGATCTACGTGTGAAGCGGAATACATAGCTGCTTCGGAAGCAGCAAATGAAGGAGTCTGGATGAAGGAGTTCATATCCGATCTTGGTGTCATACCTAGTGCATCAGGTCCAATGAAAATCTTTTGTGACAATACTGGTGCAATTGCCTTGGCAAAGGAATCCAGATTTCACAAGAGAACCAAGCACATCAAGAGACGCTTCAATTCCATCCGGGATCTAGTCTAGGTGGGAGACATAGAGATTTGCAAGATACATACGGATCTGAATGTAGCAGACCTGTTGACTAAGCCTCTTCCACGAGCAAAACATGATCAGCACCAAGGCTCCATGGGTGTTAGAATCATTACTGTGTAATCTAGATTATTGACTCTAGTGCAAGTGGGAGACTGAAGGAAATATGCCCTAGAGGCAATAATAAAGTTATTATTTATTTCCTTATATCATGATAAATGTTTATTATTCATGCTAGAATTGTATTAACCGGAAACATAATACATGTGTGAATACATAGACAAACAGAGTGTCACTAGTATGCCTCTACTTGACTAGTTCGTTAATCAAAGACGGTTATGTTTCCTAACCATGGACAAAGAGTTGTTATTTGATTAATGGGATCACATCATTAGGTGAATGATCTGATTGACATGACCCATTCCATTAGCTTAGCACCCGATCGTTCAGTATGTTGCTATTGCTTTCTTCATGACTTATACATGTTCCTATGACTATGAGATTATGCAACTCCCGTTTGCCGGAGGAACACTTTGTGTGCTACCAAACGTCACAACGCAACTGGGTGATTATAAAGGTGCTCTACAGGTGTCTCCAAAGGTACATGTTGGGTTGGCGTATTTCGAGGTTAGATTTATCACTCCGATTATCGGAGAGGTATCTCTGGGCCCTCTTGGTAATGCACATCACATAAGCCTTGCAAGCATTGCAACTAATGAGTTAGTTGTGAGATGATGTATTATGGAACGAGTAAAGAGACTTGCCGGTAACGAGATTGAACTAGGTATTGAGATACCGACGATCGAATCTCGGGCAAGTAACATACCGATGACAAAGGGAACAACGTATGTTGTTATGCGGTCTGACCGATAAAGATTTTGTACAATATGTAGGAACCAATATGAACATCCAGGTTCCACTATTGGTTATTGACCGGAGACGTGTCTCGGTCATGTCTACATTGTTCTCGAACCGTAGGGTCCGCACGCTTAACGTTACGATGACAGTTTCATTATGAGTTTATGTATTTTGATGTACCGAAGGTTGTTTGGAGTCCCGGATGTGATCATGGACATGACGAGGAGTCTCGAAATGGACGAGACATAAAGATCGATATATTGGAAGCCTATATTTGGATATCGGAATCGTTCCGGGTGAAATCGGGATTTTACCGGAGTACCGGGCGGTTACCGGAACCCCCCCGGGGTTATTGGGCCTACATGGGCCCTAAGGGAGAAGAGGAAAGGAGGCAAGAGGTGGACACACGCCCCTCCCCTCCCTAGTCCAAATAGGACAAGGAGAGGGGGGCGGCGCCCCCCCCTTTCCTTTCCCTCTTCCTCCTCTTTCCCACTTCTCCTTCTCCAACTAGGAAAGAAGGGAGTCCTACTCCCGGTGCAAGTAGGACTCCCCCTTGGCGCGCCCTCCTTGGTCGGCCGCCCCCTCCCCTTGGCTCCTTTATATACGGGGGCAAGGGGGCACCCTAGGACACACAAGTTGATCGTCATGATCGTTCCTTAGCCGTGTGCGGTGCCCCCTCCACCATATTCCACCTCGGTCATATTGTAGCGGTGCTTAGGCGAAGCCCTGTGACGGTTGAACATCAAGATCGTCACCACGCCGTCGTGCTGACGGAACTCCTCCCCGAAGCTTTGCTGGATCAGAGCCCGGGGAGCGTCATCGAGCTGAACGTGTGCCAAGAACTCGGAGGTGCCGGAGTAACGGTGCTTGGATCGGTTGGACCGGGAAGACGTACGACTACTTCCTCTACGTTGCGTCAACGCTTCCTCTTCGGTCTACAAGGGTACGTAGACAACACTCTCCCCTCTCGTTGCTATGCATCACCATGATCTTGCGTGTGCGTAGGAATTTTTTTGAAATTACTACGTTCCCCAACAGTCTCCTCTAGAGGGTGACGGTGGCGGCGGTGTCTGTGTGCGGCTTCGACTACAACCTCCTCTCCGGTGAGTCCATCTCCTACCTCTAGCTCCATCTCCAAGCTGCTGTAATACAATGCTTTGTTTCATGCTGTGGCTTATTTAGTCTCTGCTTGCTGTGCCTTGTGTATTGGAGCCTAAATAGCTTCTGTTAGGGGATAATCTACTGGTTATACCAAGATTTTACATGAAATTTTGTTCTGCTTATTCTGCTAAGGTTGTTTGCAATGGTTATACATATGTTACACAATTTTTGCTACTGGCTAATCAGCTTTAGAGATGGTAACATGGTGCTGCACTCTCAGGATCATCTTATGATACACAATCAATTTTTGGTGTGCTCAAATTTTTAATTTTAGTGATAAGGAAAGATCCTACCTAGTTTGCTGGCTCTCTCACTTGAGTTGGTTTAACAGTAGTGGCCTCCTGACTTGTAGTTGGGTAGGTGCCTGATGCATGCATCATGTGACATACACAGAATTAACTTTGACATAGTTGCTCTGTTACAGTAGATGGCAAGATGAATAGCTAGTGTCTGTTAAATTCAATCATGCACCTGGTAGTTTAATAGGTACTATTTATTGAATATGAATGTTATTCCTTATACTCAAATGGAACTTCGATCTGTTGTAACTTTGAATCATGCACCTTGCTCATTTGCTGCTAAGTTTGTCATATGTGCCAATTCAATTCCCAATTTTAATGAATAGCCATATTCTGGATAAGTAGAATGATCTGGTTAATAATAATAATATGTAGAATGATAATATACTGGTGTATCTTTACTTTTTATTTTAAAAGTACTCTGTATTCCATTAGTGACATACCTTTTGTTCTCTTTTGAATGCTCAGATGTTTTGCATCAGCCTGTCATTGCTAAGGGAGAAGCGGGACTTGGAGAAGAAATCTTTCCATTAAGCAGATTACATGTTTGGTTGCTGTGAAAGATAGGCTAGTTCTATTTTTTCACGATCCTGGAGTATTTTAGCAGCGCCATGCAAATGCAGTAGCGATAGGTTTCCGATTCACCTGTTGTAAAAACTTAGAGTTAGCCCGTAGTCAGTTAGTAGTAGCTTAGCCAGCCAGCCAACCTCAAATAGTATTGCTGGAATGAATGGTTGTAATAATAACATTGTATGTTGCTTTGAAAATGTGTCAGAACTGCCTAGGCCCAAGATATCTTGTGGTGTGATGTGTTGTAATGTCAATGGCATAATAATTGTTTTTGGATTGGATCAATTTTTTTGGAACTGGGCTAGGCCCAAGTTATATTGAACAATTATTTTTGAGGGAAAAACATGGGAGGCCCAACAAAGAAATGGCCCAGAAAAATACATGATCCAAAAGAAAATCTGCTGTTAAAAGGGCCACACAAATAAATCAATAAGGCTGAATTGTTGGGCCTGACCCATGTAGCTAATAAAAGCATAGGAAAAATATATATTAAAAAGGCCGAATTGTTGGGTTAGGCCCATGAGAAAACCGAATTGGACCGGGCTGATTCTTGTGCCACATCAGCTTGCCATGCTAGATGCCTACGTGGTCTGGGGAGGCTGCTAGTGACCAAAATTTTGGTCGAAGAACCAACGACCTTTTATAGAAGGTCGTTAATTTTAGTTTACGACCGCCAGCTTTTGACCTTCTGTTTTTGGTAAAAAAAGGTCGCAAATGAAAAACAATGACCTTTCAGCGGCTAATAGTGAGGGTCACAAGTTGACATATTTCTTGTAGTGTTACTTTTACCATGCAATCTTCTGCTATAGTGTATATGTTCTATATGTCAAGCAATGTGGTGTTCAATTAACTGCTTGGTTCAATTCTGCAAATGTGATGTTCAATTCTTCAGGGTGCAATATTTCCAAGTTATTAAGCATGCTTGGTTTGGTTAACTGTCTGATCTTCTATTAGGAGTATGTTATATTGTTCAATTGGTGTTTAGTTAACTACTTGGTTCATTTGTTGTGGCTTGGTTCATTTGTTGTGGTGTTTTGTTAACTATTTGCTTCAATTATGCAATGCGATGTTCAATTATTGTGGGTGCATTCTATTATTGTATACCATGTGAGGAATAAATTGAATTTGGTTGTACTAAATACATGGGAAACGAATACAATTGCTATATTTCCAAGTTGTTAAGCATGCTTAGTTTGGTTAACTGTCTGATCTTCTATTAGGAGTATGTTATATTGTGCAATGTGGTGCTCAGTTAACACTTGGTTCATTTGTCGTGGTGTTTAGTTAACTCCTTGGTTCAATTTCTGCAATGCGATGTTCAATTGATGTGGTTGCATTCTCTTATTGTATACCATGTGAGGAATGAATCGAATTTGGCTGTACTAAATACATGAGAAACAAATACAATTGCTCTATTTCCAAGTTGTTAAGCACGCTTGGTTTGGTTAACTGTCTAATCTTCTATTAGGAGTATGTTATATTGCATTGTGGTGCTCAGTTAACGTTTGGTTCCTTTGTTGTGGTGTTTAGTTAAATGCTTGGTTCAATTCTGCAATGTGATGTTCAATTGCTGTGGCTGCATTCTGTTATTGTATACCATGTGAGTAATAAATCAAATTTGGCTGCACTTAATACATGAGAAACATATACAAGTGCTGTATTTCCTAGTTCTTAATCATGCTTGGTTTGGATAAATGGGTTTTCCATGTGGCTTGAATTAATCTGATTAATCTGCAATATGCTTATTTATTATCAACATATTTTACTGATAGCATGCAAACCCTTACTTAACCTGATTACTAACTACCTTATATGTGTTGCAGGGAATCAATGGGAAGCACTGAGGTTTACAAGATGGTACTAACTATTATACCTTGCCTTTTTGTATTCCTTTGCCCCCTTTCCAATATAGAGAATATATTTATGCACATCCTTGTTTTCAAGCTTCACTGATGATTACCTCTCAAACCATCTCTGTGGTCAGGAGGCGAGGAAAGTTTTCATACAACACCCACGGTTCAATATTGAAGTGTTCTTGAAGAGGTCGAAGGATCGACGGTCAATCATCCACAGGCATTGGCCTAAAGTTGCAAAGACCTTCAACATGAATGAAAGCTCAATATTTGTCTTTCGCTTCAGCAGTTTTCCAGATGAGATGCATCTCTCTATGTACCATCTATGATGCTAATTTCAAAAGGTTCTAGATGTTGCATGTGAAACTTGATGCTGGTGTAGTTGTGTAATGGGGTAGCTGAGTGCTGAAGCTATATCATGTTGTACTCCGATGTATTTCAATTATGAAATCCCGCTTCCTTAATATGGGAATGGAATATATTATGTGCTTAATATGAATGTTAATTAGATTAGTAAATGGATTATTAATAATAGGGCAATTAGCGTACTAATTGGCCAATTAGCTTGCTAATTTGGTTTTTCTATTGCGAACGGTTAATGAGAAAACACCATGGGCGATGACCTTAGGCAACACACACAATTTCTAGGAATAAACCGTGTTGGATCAATGAACAATCACACACGACATTCTTTTTTAAAACTATTTGCGTTACGCCACCTTGCGCAAACGTTTTCCTTGTAGAGACTATGTGGGATGTATATACGAACGGAAACGTTTAGCGGGGACTGACTGTGTGGGATGTACTTGCGCCAGAAACAATTTCGCCGTATAATTGTATTTTAGCACTACTGTATGTATTTCCGTATTTGAGCGCTCGCCGGTCGCACATGACCTCATTTTGCCGAGCGTGTGTGCCAGGAGGGCATATCCCCAACGGTTTCTGGGTCATGTGGGAAGGACCCCCCTATCGCCCACACTCACTTGGCAACGGTTCCGAATGCCATCGCGGAAAGAGGTTAAAAACCATTTGTTTAGGACCGACGCGCACCAGTGCTTGCTCTATCAAAAAGAATTATGTGAAAACTGCTTTGTGTGATTTAGGAGCTGGTGTCAGTGTTATGCCTTTCTCTTTATACAAAAGACTTGACTTGAATAAACTCACACCTACTAAAATATCTTTGCAAATGGTTGACAAATCAACTGCCATACCTATCGGTATTTGTGAGGATGTGCCCGTTGTTGTTGCTAATGTTATTATTTTGACTGACTTTGTTATACTTGAGATGCCCGAGGACGACAACATGTCGATTATCCTTGGTAGACCCTTCTTAAATACCGCAGGGGCTGTTATTGATTGTAATAAAAGCAAGGTCACTTTGTATATTAATGGTAATGAGCATCTAGTGCACTTTCCGAAGAAACAATTCCAAGTGAATGATATTAATGTTATTGAAAAATCTCCAACAACCACTATTGGAAGTTTTCAAATACCTCTACCTACTGTCAAAAAGAAATATGAAATGCTTATTGTTGGGGAAATGCAAATCCCCATTGAGGTAACTTAGTGATTTATGGAAGTTCTTCGGTTTCATGCTAATCGAAAGTTGTTGTTAGTAAGACCTGATCAACCTTATTAATGCATCATTTTTGAACGGTATGAAGTTGATGAATTTAGTAAGCACTACTTTCTGTCCCTACTTTTTATTCTCTATATTTATTAGTTAAATAAAATAAAATGCCATGTTTTGTCTGTTTTCTGAATTTCCCGTGGAATAAAAAATGACCCAAAAATAAAAGTTCTCAGAATGCCCTGAAAATTTATATGATTTTTTCTTGAATATTTAAGATTTTTTGGTGCAAAAATTACTAGAGGGATGTGCACCAGGTGGGCACAACCCACCTGGGCGCGCTAGCACCCCCGGCACGCCCTGGTGGGTTGTGGTCCCCACGTGGGCCCCCTCACTTATTTCTTTAGCCAACATCATCACTCACCTCCAGAAAAAAATCCCCATTGCTCTCTCTCCCGTGTTCTTGAGCTCAAACCGGCGGATTTCGATCTCTTTGCTTGAAGCTCCGTTTCCGAAACTGTTTCGGGGAATTGTTGCTTGGTATGTGACTCCACCATTTGTCCAATTAGTGTTTGTTTTAGTGGTTTATACTTTGAATAAATAGCTACTCTTGGTGCTGCTGTAGATGTGCTTGCATGTTCAATTCTTAGTGTTCTAAGTAGTTTGAATGCTTGCTATGGACTCTATGTATCCCCATGAGTAGTTGCTATTAGTTTTGTGAAGTTTTGTCGACAAATTTATTTTTCTCACCGACTTCATCGCAGATGAGTGTGACCAACACCAAATCCTCAAAAATATGTTTGTTCAAAGTTTTACTTTCCTGCCTAGGAATAATCCTCCTGAAGTGAGTTTGGATTTATATGCTGAAAACCATCAGATACCACTTACTGAGTTTTGCAACATATGCATAATCCCGTCTGATGGGAGCTTGGCTGAGCCTAAGCTGGTTGAGTTTGAAGATTTTTGTCACACTTTGACAGTGGGTGATGAGAGAAGAGTGTCAGCCATCACTACTGGTGGTTTACATTTTCCCTCCATTCGTTACTTTGAATATTTCATTACCAAATGCTTGCTTGCTAGTGAGAAGGTGGGTGCTCTTAGTTCACCTGACCTTGCCGTTTTACGTCATGCAGTTGAGGGCGACAACACGTATAGCTTGGGAGCTATTGTGGCTCGTCGCCTGCACCTTAATAAATCCCAGGGTAAAATACATGGTGGGATTTTGCTACTTGTTTGGCGGATCACTTCAAGGTTGAGATACGCCCTCATGATTACCCTCTAACCAATGTTTAACTAGACCAGGCAGCCATGTATCACCATCACTTTCTTGCACATGATCGTCCTGATGTTGCCTTTCCTTATAACCTGGTCTATAACATTGACACTCGTGATGTTATTCCATTGCCTGCACCTGCTTTGTTTGATTATGTTGCCAGGGGCGGATACCGGATTATGGCTGCGGACATCCTCGCCTACTGGAATGCTCACACTGCTGCAGAGGCTGTACATGCACCTTTGCAATGGGATCAGTGGATTCCCGCTCCTCACACTACAAAAAAAGACACTTCTGTGATGATACGTGTTTGTCACTGTAGGTCACGTTTTCTATCATGCATGTACATCCATGACGATTTTATGACAGAATCAAGATAGTCATACCTGTGCTGTCTGATACGTCTCCGTCGTATCTACTTTTCAAAACACTTTTGCCCTTGTTTTGGACTCTAACTTGTATGATTTGAATGGAACTAACCCGGACTGACGCTGTTTTCAGCAGAATTGCCATGATGTTGTTTTATGTGCAAAAAACAAAAGTTCTCGGAATGACCTGAAACTCCACGGAATATCTTAAAATAAATAATAAAAAATCCTCGCCAAAGATGAAGAGCAGGGGGGCCACACCTAGTCCACGAGGGTGGAGGGCGCGCTCCCCCCTAGGGCACGCCCCCATACCTTGTGGGCCCCCTGGAGACGTCCCGACTCCAATTCCAACTCTATATATTTTCTTTCGGGGAGAAAAAAATCAAAGAGAAGAATTCATCGCGTTTTACGATACGGAGCCGCCGCCAAGCCCTAAAACCTCTCGGGAGGGCTGATCTGGAGTCCGTTCGGGGCTCCGGAGAGGGGGATTCATCGCCGTCATCATCATCAACCATCCTCCATCACCACTTTCATGATGCTCACCGCCGTGCGTGAGTAATTCCATCTTAGGCTTGCTGGACGGTGATGGGTTGGATGAGATTTATCATGTAATCGAGTTAGTTTTGTTAGGGTTTGATCCCTAGTATCCACTATGTTCTGAGATTTGCTATGACTTTGCTATGCTTAATTCTTGTCACTAGGGCCCGAGTGCCATGATTTCAGATCTGAACCTATTATGTTTTCATCAATATATGAGAGTTCTTGATCCTATCTTGCAAGTCTATAGTCACCTATTATGTGTTATGATCCGTTAACCCCAAAGTGACAATAATCGGGATACTTACCGGTGATGACCGTAGTTTGAGGAGTTCATGTATTCACTATGTGCTAATGCTTTGTTCTGGTTCTCTATTAAAAGGAGGCCTTAATATCCCTTAGTTTCCATTAGGACCCCGCTGCCACGGGAGGGTAGGACAAAAGATGTCATGCAAGTTCTTTTCCATAAGCACGTATGACTATATTCGGAATACATGCCTACATTACATTGATGAATTGGAGCTAGTTCCGTGTCATCCTATGTTATGACTGTTACATGATGAACCGCATCCGGCATAATTATCCATCATTGATCCGATGCCCACGAGCTTTCTATATACTGGTTTATGCTTATTTACTTTCCCGTTGCTATTGTTACAATCACTACAAAATACCAAAAATATTACTTTGCTTTAATTACTCTTTTGTTACCGTTACCACCACTATCATATTACTTTGCTACTAAACACTTTGCTGCAGATACTAAGTTTCCAGGTGTGGTTGAATTGACAACTTGGCTGCTAATACTTGAGAATATTCTTTTGCTCCCCTTGTGTCGAATCAATAAATTGGGTTGAATACTCTACCCTCGAAAACTGTTGCGATCCCCTATACTTGTGGGTTATCAAGACTAATTTCTGGCGCCGTTGCCGGGGAGCATAGCTCTATTCTTTGAGTCATTTGGGATTTATATCTGCTGGACACTATGAAAAACTTGAGAGATCCAAAAACCAAAATTTATCTCTCAACTACGATGGGAGGTAAGGAACTGCCATCTAGATCTGCACTTGATTCACCTTCTGTTATGAGTAAGCTTGCGACACTTAAACCTGCTTCTGCTATTCGTTCTGATATGTCGCATGTTATTGATGATGCCACTTCTGCTTTGCATGATACTTATGATGAAACTACCTCTATGCCTGATACTACTATGCCACTTAGTGATTTTCTCGATGAACAACTTGCTAGGGCTAGAGAAATTGAAAATATGGAATCTGATTATAATGATGAAAGTGATGATGAAGAATCACTTGTTATTCCTGAGGGTTATTTATTTGATCAAGAAGCTTCATTAGCTATTTTAGCTTGCAAAGATAGATATGAATTCAAAAGGTTATTAGCTAAATGGAATAAGAAACCTCTAAATGCTAGGATGAAACCTGACCCTGCTTTTGCTACTTCACCTATCTGTGTTACTGATAAGGATTATGAATTCTCTGTTGATCCTGATATAATTACTTTGGTTGAATCTGATCCTTTTCATGGCTATGAATCTGAAACTTTTGTGGCACATCTTACTAAATTAAATGATATAGCCACCCTGTTCACTAATGATGAGAGATCTCGCTACTTTTATATCCTCAAAATATTTCCGTTCTCATTAAAGGGTGATGCTAAGATATGGCTTAATTCTCTTGATCCTGGTTGTGTGCATAGTCCCCATGATATGATTTACTACTTCTCTGCTAAATATTTCCCTGCTCATAAGAAACAAGATGCTTTAAAGGAAATATATAACTTTGTGCAAATTAAAGAAGAGAGTCTCCCACAAGCTTGGGGGAGGATTCTCAAGTTACTTAATGCTTTGCCTGATCATCCTCTTAAGAAAAATGAAATACTTGATATCTTTTATAATGGACTAACTGATGCTTCGAGAGATTACCTGGATAGTTGTGCTGGTTCTCTTTTCAGGGAAAGAACATCGGATGAAGCTGAAATCTTATTGAATAATATGTTGACAAATGAAAATAATTGGGCACCTCCTGAGCCAGCTCCTGCTCCAATTAATGAGCCTATTCCTAAACCAATTCTGAAGAAGAGAGGTGTTCTATTTCTCAGTCCCGAAGATATGCAAGAGGCAAAGAAATCTATGAAAGAAAAAGGTATTAAAGCTGAAGATGTTAAGAATTTACCTCCTATTGAAGAAATACATGGTCTTAATTTACCGCCTATTGAAGAAACATATGATCTTAATCCTTTATTTATTGAAGAACCTCCTGATCCCGATAACCCGACACTGGTAGTAAAGGTAAATTCTCTCTATAGATATGATAAAGCTGAAATCCCTGCTACTAAAATTGCTAGTCAGTGCTTGGATGATTTTGATAATTTTATGTTTAAGAAAGAAGACTTCAATGCTTATTTTGATAGACAATTAAAACAAGATGCTGATATGATTAAATATTTGGGTGATTATATGGCTAATATTAGAGGTGAACTTAAACTTGTTAGCAAACATGCTTCTATGGTTACCACTCAAGTAGAACAAGTACTTAAGGCTCAAAAAGAATTGCTCGATGAAATGAATAGTAAGAAAAATGATTATGCTGTTAAAGTGGCTACTAGAACTGGTAGAATGACTCAGGAACCTTTGTATCCTGAAGGCCACCCTAAGAGAATTGAGCAAGATTCTCAGAGAAATAATATTGATGCACCAAGTTCTTCTAAAAAGAAGAAAAAGAAAAATGATAGAACTGTGCAAACTTCTAGTGAACCTATTGCTGAACCACCTGATAATCCAAATGATATCTCTATGTCTGATGCTGAAACACAATCTGGCAATGAACATGAACCTAATGAAAATGTTAATGATGATGTTCATGATGATGCTCAACCTAGTAATGATAATGATGTAGAAATTGAACCTGCTATTGATCTTGATAACCCACAATCAAAGAATCAACGTTATGATAAGAGAGACTTTGTTGCTAGGAAACATGGTAAAGAAAGAGAACCTTGGGTTAAGAAACCCATGCCTTTTCCTCCCAAACCATCCAAGAAAAAGGATGATGAGGATTTTGAGCGCTTTACTGAAATGATTAGACCTACCTTTTTGCGTATGCGATTGACTGATATGCTCAAAATGAATCCTTATGCTAAGTACATGAAAGATATTGTTACAAATAAAAGAAAGATACCAGAAGCTGAAATTTCCACCATGCTTGCTAATTATACTTTTAAGGGTGGAATACCAAAGAAACTTGGAGATCCAGGAGTACCTACCATACCATGCTCCATTAAAAGAAACTATGTTAAAACTGCTTTATGTGATCTTGGAGCCGGTGTTAGTGTTATGCCTCTCTCTTTATATCGTAGACTTGACTTGTATAAGTTGACACCTACTAAAATATCTTTGCAAATGGCTGATAAATCAACTGTTATACCTGTCGGTATTTGTGAGGATGTGCCTGTTGTGATTGCAAACGTTACTATTTTAACGGACTTTGTTATTCTTGATATTCCCGAGGACGATAGTATGTCTATTTTTCTTGGAAAACCTTTTCTTAATACTACAGGGGATGTTATTGATTGCAACAAAGGCAATGTCACTTTTCATGTTAATGGTAATGAGCATACAGTACACTTTCCGAGGAAACAACCTCAAGTTCATAGTATCAATTCTATCAGAAAAATTCCATCGATTATATTTGGAGGTTTTGAATTTCCTCTTCCTACTGTCAAGAAGAAATACGATATACTTATTATTGGGGATGTGCATATCCCCGTTGAGGTAACCTAGTGTTATTCGAAATTTCTCCGGTTTCATGTTAATCGGAATGAGTTTGTTAACAATACTTGATCAACCTTGTTAGCTGATTCCTTTTGATGAGCATGAGATGGATGAAACTAGAAGCACAACCTTCTGTACCCTCTCTATACTTTCTGTTATTTAGTTGAAATAAAGGAAAATTAGTATTTTTCTGTCTGTTTCCTGACTTACCCGTGCAATATAAAAATATCCTAAAAATAAAAGTCCTCAGAATGACATGCCAATTTAATATGATTTTTTCGGGAATATTTGAGGATTTATGGTGCAAAAATTACCGCGGGGGGAGCTGCCACCTGGTCACGAGGGTGGAGGGCGCGCCCCCTGCCTCGTGGGCCCACGGTGGCCCTCCTCCACTTATTCCTGCACCCATCCTCTTCTTCTTCCTCCCACAAACACGAAAAACCAACTCAAGCACGAGTTCCAGCCCTCTTTGCTGCCATTTTCGATCTCCTTGCTCAAAGCACCTCTCGCAAAACTGCTTTGGGAGATTGTTCCTTGAGGAAGAAAAATGCTTAGGAAGATGTTCCAAGGTGGTTCTTCAAAGAAGCAAGGACCCAGGCTTGCAATGCGTGATGCTGACGAAGAGCCACCAAGAGACGCTCCAGTGCGTCCTTGTGTGTGGCCTTCTGAAAATTTTATGGATCGAGCGGGAATAAAAGAAGAATTCAACACATATTTGCGTAAAGCTGATCTTGTGAGCTTCGAGGAAGAGAAGTGCAGTCAATATCATAACCTCACTAGTTCCTTTGTGAGGAGGTTTGAATTTTCCACTTCATGTAATTCTCCAACTGTCCTGTTTGATCTTTATGATAAATCTTATACCATGGACTTAGAGGATTTTACCACTGCATGCAAACTTCCACAATGGGGTAGTATATATAAGGGATCCTCGCATATCTGAATTTAGAGATTTTCTTGCTAATATAACTATGGGAGAATCTAGAGATATTACACAAGCTACCATATGGAGCATTCACTTTCCTGCTATACATTATTTTGCTCTCTACATAGGTAGATGCATAAATGGTAAATATGAGGCATGTCACGTGTGTGTCCCTAACCTTAGTATTCTTAGGAGTGCTGTGTCAGGAGACAAATCATATAATTTGGGAGCCATTGTTGAACATAGGTTGCATCTTAATACACTTAATGGAGATTTCTTTGGTGGAATTTATGCAACCCGCGTAGCTAATTTTCTTGGTATAGATGTACGCGAAGATGATATTGAATTACTTCCTGCCTATCTAGATTTTAATGCTATGGTTCACCACCATTTTGTCGAGAGGAACGAATCACCTCTCCAGTACCGACTAATCTTTGACAGACGTCATGCTGTCCATATTACTCTCCCTGTTCCTGCTTTCTTTGATTATCAGGCAAGAGGAGGATATACTATTACCAGAGAGGAGGCAGATGAGTATGAGAGGAGAGCGGAGGCCGCTCGTCGCCACACTGCAACTCAGGAGGCGATAGCCGCTGCATCTCAGTATGACCCCAACTTCTACTATGGATATTAGCCAGGCCAGCCGTGGCCATAGACCAACTTAGGCCAAAAGCCTAAGCTTGGGGGAGTACGTATTTCCCACCGACATTACATTTATGTTTTCACACTCATTACTAGATGTCGGTGCTCATACTTTTTCATTGTATCATCCATGCTAGTTTATTTTCCTTTTTATGCTTTCTTCTTGTGTGTTTAATAAACCTTAAGAAAAAAATTAGTTGTAGCTTTTAATTAATTTACTTTCCATGCTTGTAATAGTAATTAAAAAGAAAACCCAAAATATTTCCCGTTCTTCTTTTGCTTGTTGGGAGCTTTCCCGGGTAAATAGTTTTATTTCTTTTCTTTTCTTTGGGGGTCTATAGGAGAAGACCATAATTAAATTGTTGAAGTGGCTCTTATATGCATTATTGTTTATCTGACAAAAGAGCCCATATTGCCTTGTTGTCTCCTGTTTATTGAATGCTCGCAGATTCAGCTTAGTCCAATGCACGTGCACTCTTATTATTATTCACTTCGTTCGGTCATGCAAGTGAAAAGCAATTATGATGATATATGATGGACTGACTGAGATGAGAAAAGCTAGTATGAACTCGACCTCTTTTGTTTTTGTAAATATGATGAGTTCATCGTTCTTGATTCAGCTTGTTATGAATAAACATGTTTGCAATGACAATTAGAGATCATAGTTGCTTGTGCCATGCTTGATTAGCTATGAGTTATAATGGTTTACCTTGCATGCCAACATGCTATTGAGATGGTTATGATGTGGTATGATAGGGTGGTATCCTCCTTTGAATGATTTAAGTGACTTGACTTGGCACATGTTCACGCATGTAGTTGAAACAAATCAACATAGCCTTCACGATATTTATGTTCATGGTGGATTATATCCTACTCTTGCTTGCATCCAATGTTTATTAATTTTAATGCATGTGCATGGCTGTTGTCGCTCTCTAGTTGGTCGCTTCCCAGTCTTTTGCTAGCCTTCACCTGTACTAAGCGGGAATATTGCTTGTGCATCCAATCCCTTAAACCCCAAAGTTATTTTCCAGATGAGTCCACTATACCTTCCTATATGCGGTATCTACCTGCCATTCCAAGTAAATTTGTATGTGCCAAACTCTAAACCTTCAAATAATCATCCTGTTTTGTATGCTCGAATAGCTTATGTATCAACTAGGGCTGTCTGTATCTTCCACGCTAGGTGGGTTATTCTCAATAGGAGTGGACTCCGCTCCTCACTCACGAGAAAATGGCTGGTCACCGGGATGCCCGGTCCCATGCTTTATGCAAACTAAATCAAAATAATTGCAAAACAAAACTCCCCCTAGGACTGTTGTTAGTTGGAGGCACTCGTTGTTTTGAGCAAGCCATGGATTGATGTTTGTTGGTGGAGGGGGAGTATAAACTTTACCATTCTGTTTGGGAACCGCCCATAATGTGTGTAGCATGGAAGATATCGCCATCTCTTGGTTGTTATGTTGACAATGAAAGTATACCGCTCAAAATATTAATTATCTCTATTTCAAAACCGAGCTCTGGCACCTCTACAAATCCCTGCTTCCCTCTGCGAAGGGTCTATCTATTTACTTTTATGTTGGGTCATCACCCTCTTATTAAAAGCACTAGCTGGAGAGCACAACTGTCATTTGCATTCATCACTGTTAATTTATATTGTGTGTGACTATGATTGGATCTCTTTTACCATGAATTACAATGTCTAGTCAGTCCTTGATCTTTAAACGTGCTCTGCATTTATGTTTTGCGGTCTTAGAAAGGGCTAGCGAGATACCATCTTGTTATATCATATTATGATTGTTTTGAGAAAGTGTTGTCATCCGAGATTTATTATTATGGCTTGCTAGTTGATTATGCTATTGATATGGGTAATCATGAGACCTGAGAATTATTGCAAATGTGGTTAGTTATAATCTTTGCTGAAAACTTGAATGCTAGCTTGCCATATTTACAACAATAAGAGCAAACAGAGTTTGTAAAAGTTTTTCTTTATTTCTTTTAGTTTGTCAACTGAATTGCTTGAGGACAAGCAAGGGTTTAAGCTTGGGGGAGTTGATACATCTCCGTCGTATCTACTTTTCCAAACACTTTTGCCCTTGTTTTAGACTCTAACTTGTATGATTTGAATGGAACTAACTCGGACTAACGTTGTTTTCAGCAGAATTGCCATGATGTTGTTTTATGTGTAGAAAACAAAAGTTCTTGGAATGACCTGAAACTCCACGGAATATCTTACAATAAATAATAAAAAATCCTCGCCAAAGATGAAGACCAGGGGCCCACACCCTGTCCATGAGGGTGGAGGGCGCCCCCCTACCTCGTGGGCCCCCTAGAGACCTCCCGACTCCAACTCCAACTCTATATATTTACTTCCGGGGAGAAAAAAAATCAGAGAGAAGAATTCATCATGTTTTGCGATACGGAGCCGCCGCCAAGCCCTAAAACCTCTCGGGAGGGCTAATCTGGAGTCTATTCGGGGCTCCGGAGAGGGGGATTCGTCGCCGTCGTCATCATCAACCATCCTCCATCACCAATTTCATGATGCTCACCGCCGTGCGTGAGTAATTCCATCGTAGGCTTGCTGGACGGTGATGGGTTGGATGAGATTTATCATGTAATCGAGTTAGTTTTGTTAGGGTTTGATCCCTAGTATCCACTATGTTCTGAGATTGATGTTGCTATGACTTTGCTATGCTTAATGCTTGTCACTAGGGCCCGAGTGCCATGATTTCAGATCTGAACCTATTATGTTTTCATCAACATATGAGAGTTCTTGATCCTATCTTGCAAGTCTATAGTCACGTATTATGTGTTATGATCCGTTAACCCCGAGGTGACAATAATCGGGATACTTACCGGTGATGACCGTAGTTTGAGGAGTTCGTGTATTCACTATGTGCTAATGCTTTGTTCTGGTTCTCTATTAAAAGGAGGCCTTGATATCCCTTAGTTTCCATTAGGACCCCGCTGCCACGGGAGGGTAGGACAAAAGATGTCATGCAAGTTCTTTTCCATAAGCATGTATGACTATATTCGGAATACATGCCTACATTACATTGATGAATTGGAGCTACTTCTGTGTCATCCTATGTTATGACTGTTATATGATGAACCGCATCCGGCATAATTATCCATCATTAATCCAATGCCTGCGAGCTTTTCATATACTGGTTTACGCTTATTTTCTTTCCCGTTGCTATTGTTACAATCACTACAAAATACCAAAAATATTACTTTGCTTTCATTACTCTTTTGTTACCGTTACCACCACTATCATATTACTTTGCTACTAAACACTTTGCTGCAGATACTAAGTTTCCAGGTGTGGTTGAATTGACAACTCAGCTGCTAATACTTGAGAATATTCTTTGGCTCCCCTTGTGTCGAGTCAATAAATTGGGTTGAATACTCTACCCTCGAAAGCTGTTGTGATCCCCTATACTTGTGGGTTATCACTGTCGTAGAAGTGTTCCATGACATTACGAAAATTATCTTCACGGAAGTGTCCATTTCCATGACGATAAATGGTGCGTCATGAAAGTGCTTTCGTCAAGGGTGACCGACACGTGGCATCCACCGTAACGGGTCGCTGTTAAGCTATCAGGTCCGGTTTTGGATCCGATAACCCGTTAACAGCCCGAACCAATGGGGATTTTCCACGTGTAAAATTCTCATTGGCCAGAGGAAACACGTGTTGGCTCACCGTTGGGACAGATGTCATCCACTCATTGGACAGGAGGCGCCTATGATAGGTCAGCACGTGGCACGGGCCAACAGTGGCCCATTCTAGTGAAAAAGGCCCCCTAGGAAAAATTAGTAGGCCGGCCCATATAAGGCCTACTTGTGTCAGGTCCATTTAAGCCCACGGCCCATACGAGATGTGCCAATTCGACCCGTCAACGACCCGTTAAAGATTTGACACAATTGCACGCCATCGTCAGTTCGAGCCCGTTAACAGCCCGCTATATATTTGGGCTCAATATCGGCCCGATGTGATCTCGGCCTATTAACGGCCCATTCAAGGGATGGACCAATTTTCAGGATGTACATCTTTTGGCCTTTTAGCGACCCATTTAAGTGTTGGGCCAATTCCCGGCCTGGTGTGTCTTTCAGCCTGTTGACGGCCCATAAATGAGTTGGGCCATTTGTAGTTGGACCTGAGTTTTGGCCTTTTAACAGCCCATGCTCTTCATGGTCCAATACCAGCCTAGTTTCTCTTTCGGCGTGCTAATGGCCCACAACACAGTTGGGACATTTACTGTACGACCTGACTTTCGGCCTCTTAGCGGCCCATGCTCTTCATGGTACAGTATGAGCCCGCTGTGTCTTTCGGCCTGCTAAAGGCCCACAGTATAGTTGGGCCATATGTAGCCCGACCTTAGTAACGGCCTGTTAATGGCCCGTGAAATCAAATGGGCCCACCTGTCGCCCGCTTCGATGTCGGCCTATTAACGACCCGGGAGGTAAGAGGGCTGACCATTAACTTTCGGCCTGGTAACGGCCCATTAACTTAATGGGCCCACTAAAGTTCGTACATGTCTTTAGGCCCAATTTGATAATTTGAGCTCATTATGATGAGCAATTATGCACAGGACCAAAACCGATCAAGCAAAGGTACGGCATATAGGGAAAAATGTTGCACATACAGCATATATTACAGGAAATTACATCCACTGGGCAATCAAAGATTGATGCCAGTGCAAATAAATGAACATAACCTAACGATCTACAACGTCACAATCTGCAACTTAGCGCGGATGACACCCATAAGCATGTGGGCAAGTTCTTGCTGCTTTGCTACACTGTCTCTGAAAACATTGATCAGTTGTTGTTGCGCACGAATGTGCACCTCTGATTCCTCCAGCATTTCCACAATTGCTTCAGCCATTAATTGGTTCACAAACATACATTTTTCCGTTGCATTCGAGACAGAGGAAACTGAATAGATTCAGATGGCGATTCAGATGGCGATTTTGGCAGACACAAACATACACAACGAACGTTTGGGCAACGAGCCTACACCAAATTAACACAACATGGCACAACTATCATCAGCCAGGTAAGGTAATACGAAAGCAACATTGACAAAATGAATTAATGGGCAACCAGAGCAGCACTACAATTCAGTAATGTGCATGATATGAGATAGTACACTCATGCGTAGTATGCAAAACTACCCAGACAGTTTTCCTTACAAAAATCAACATTCTCGCCTTTAACATTTTGCTACAATTGAATTTAGATCAAATAAAGGTTGGATTCACACCGATTAACAAAATACATGATGATGTAAAAATATAGTGATATACATCAGGTACTTACATCAGCATTGGAGCACAGAGAATTCCCGCAAGATACTTTCCTCGAATACGATCCCAGTACAGAAAGTTTTCTATCCTTTAAGCTTGTTTTCTAATAGAGAGAAAGGTAAGAAACATGTAGAAAATATGATAAGAATGCTATAAAATTTCATGATGCGAGGATAGGCACACGCTTCTTAGAATGGAGTTAACATATTTTTGCTGGACTGGAGCGGACTAGTTCTTTGGCCACTGGAATCTTCTTATTATCAGTGGGAGTTGGGTTTCTCTGTGCTGGAGCAATATCTATGAAAACTGGAGTTGGTTTATTATCTCCTAGCGTTTGGATCTTTGGCAAAGACCTGGTTTGTAACCCTTCAGATTCTAACATAGACGTCTTCCCTTTGCATGCCTTATATAGAAGAATGGTGCTTCAATTATAAAACATGCTACAACAGAGATGGAATAGGTACTGAAGAATAGAAAGGCATGACATATTGACATGTATTCCCTCCATCCAGAAATAAATGGATGGGTCTAGGCGTATTTCAATTCTAGATACATCCAGTTTTATCCATTTCTGCGACATGTAATCCGGACGGAGGGAGTATGATGTAAGAGATAGAGATACGATAGGACAACAGTGTAAAAAACACTACTTGAATGTAAAACTGTATGCTAGTGGAATACATACAGAAAAACACTAAGGCAACATATGCGTGTATGATTGGGAAAGTAAGATGGCATTTCAAGAGACCACTAGAACAACACTTCGATGTAAAAAAATAACATGGTATGGTAGACAGATGAAGTACATACTAATGAATAACAGTGCATAAGATATTGAGAATCATGATGTCCAAACTAAGAAGATGGCGTTGCGATAGAGTAGAATGACAGTACTTGAATTTGAAAACATGTTATCATGAACGGAATAGGTACTGAAAAACAGGAAGGCATGCCATATTTACATGCATGATCAGCAGGCTAAGCACAAGGCATTGAAACAGAGTAGATGCACTCCAGGACATTATATGCATGTTGTACCCATATCAAGGGCCAAGTTAGAGAAAGGACCTTATGGGGTGAATAGGATTCATCATCTTTCTGCAAGTCTTTTGAAGAACTGCCTTTACATGTTCCATCATATTGGGTATCATTGACGTCAAGTTTGTTGGGCATTACATTGCTCCGTGAGGTTCTTGTGGATAAATTAGTGTGTGCAATTATATCTGACATGCATGGAAGACAATTAGTAGTTAGATTTATGTAATGAGTGCCTGTAGGAGATGACATAAATAGTAGGACTGGGGTTAACTAGCAGCAACAAGTCTCAAAAACTAAAGGGAGAACATAGATGAAAGATACAGAATATGTAATGTTTGTACTCGAGATTAACTAGATGGCACATAGAAGTATTAAGGAACAACATAGGTTATACTAGAAGTGGTATAATACTATAATCACCAGCATGTGGGATAGCATTGGTTGACGGATGATAACTATGGAACATCGTTACCTAAAGAACAAGCCTCTTAGCTGAACTATGGAACATCGTTAACTCCTGAACAAGACTCGTAAGAGATCAGCATGAATATACAGTGAAATGTGATAATCTATTTTCCATGCTTAGATGAATAACAAAACCATAAATGTTGCACACAAGTAAGATGATGATACAACCTATCTGGCCGCCATCCATAGCAGTGAGCATCATGTGCTGACTTGTCGATGGCCCTGTAGTTGTTGTGGCTGTCCATGTCGGGCACACGCATCCGATGCAGGGAACTGTTGAGTGGGGACTATAGCTCCCTTCTGGTGTATGCTTCCCTTGTTGGAGCAGCTGCGGTGAGTCGGAAGACGGTGTGGTTGAAGATGCAGAAAACGCATAATGTTAAGAACGACACATCTCTCTGATATGAAGAAATACCCTAAGAGATCAACAGCAAGGTACGAGAGTGGTCACACGTCTGTTGACTGAAGACTAAATTGGGGTCACACGATTTCATTTTATTTTGGTATTGTCCGATCTACGCCGGATGGCTTGATGTCCGTCTTCTGCCTCCCGGCTGACACTGTTTGGAATCTTCCCCGAAGAGCCAACGACCATCGTCAGAGCAGCCTGCCTCTGCCGTCCATGGCCCTGACCAAAATGCCGCTCCACGCCCCACCGCACTGCCGTGGTTGCGCCGCCCCTGGGCCAATCCACAAAGACTAGCCATCATCAAGATCCGGCGGCGGTAGTACCTTCAACCCATGCAACTCTAAGATAGCCATCTAAGTGCTGCTTCCGCGGCAAACTTGCGCCCCCACACCCTTACGTTAGACACCAGCCAACCGACAGCCTAGGAGCTCTGCCGGCTCGAGGGGTGCTGCTTCCCATTGGGAATCGATTGGCCCAGAATAAAAATTCAGACAACTAACGCCTAAATAAAGTGATTTGAGATGAGGGTGCTACCTATCTGGCGGCCCCATGAAGTAGGCAGCTCTAGCTGCCTAGTCGGTGAGGCCGGCGCGGTTGCGGTGGCTACCGGCGGCAGGGAATGATACGTCTCCAACGTATCTATAATTTTTGATTGTTCCATGCTACTATATATTCTGTTTTGGATGTTTAATGGGATTTATTATACACTTTTATATTATTTTTGGGACTAACCTATTAACCCAAGGCCCAGTGCAAATTGCTGTTTTTTTGCCTATTTAAGTGTTTCGCAGAAAAGGGATATCAAACGGAGTCGAAACAGAATGAAACCTTCGAGAGCATGATTTTTGGAACATACGTGATCCAGAGGACTTGGAGTGGACATCAAGAAACAACCGAGGAGGCCACGAGGTAGGGGGCGCACCTACCCCCCTGGGCGCACCCTCCCCCTCGTGGGCCCTACATGGCTCCACCGACCTACTTCTTCCTCCTATATATGTTCACATACCCCAAAAACATCCAGGAGAACCACGAAACCCTATTTCCACCGCTGCAACCTTCTGTACCCAAGAGATCCCATCTTGGGCCTTTTCCGGAGCTCCGTCGGAGGGGGCATCGATCAAGGAGGGCCTTGATAACCCACAAGTATAGGTGATCGCAACAGTTTTCGAGAGTAAAGTATTCAACCCAAATTTATTGATTCAACACAAGGGGAGCCAAAGAATATTCTCAAGTATTACCAGCTGAGTTGTCAATTCAACCACACCTGGAAACTTAATATCTGCAGCAAAGTATTTAGTAGCAAAGTAATATGATAGTAGTGGTAATGGTAGCAAAAGGTAACGATAGCAAAAGTAATCTTTTTGGTATTTTGTAGTGATGATAGCAATAGCAACGGAAAAGTAAATAAGCGAAGAACAATCTATGGAAAGCTCGTAGGCAATGTATCGGTGATGGAGAATTATGCCGGATGCGGTTCATCATGTAACAATCATAACATAGGGTGACACAGAACTAGCTATAGTTCATCAATGTAATGTAGGCATGTATTCCGAATATAGTCATACGTGCTTATGGAAAAGAACTTGCATGACATCTTTTGTCCTACCCTCCCATGGCAGCGGGGTCCTAATGGAAACTAAGGGATATTAAGGCCTCCTTTTAATAGAGTACCGGACCAAAGCATTAACACATAGTGAATACATGAACTCCTCAAACTATGGTCATCACCGGTAAGTATCCCGATTATTGTCACTTCAGGGTTAACGGATCATAACACATAATAGGTGACTATAGACTTGCAAGATAGGATCAAGAACTCTCATATATTGATGAAAACATAATAGGTTCAGATCTGAAATCATGGCACTCGGGCCCTTGTGACAAGCATTAAGCATAGCAAAGTCATAGCAACATCAATCTCAGAACATATTGGATACTAGGGATCAAACCCTAACAAAACTAACTCGATTACATGATAAATCCCATCCAACCCATCACCGTCCAGCAAGCCTACGGTGGAATTACTCACGCACGGTGCTGAGCATCATGGAATTGGTGATGGAGCATGGTTGATGATGACGATGGCGACAGATTCCCCTCTCTGGAGCCCCGAACGGACTCCAGATCAGCCCTCTCGAGAGGTTTTAGGGCTTGGCGGCGGCTCCATATCATAAAACGCAGTGAATTCTTCTCTCTGATTTTTTTCTCCCCGAAACCAAATATATAGAGTTGGAGTTGAGGTCGAAGGAGCTCCAAGGGGCCCACGAGGTAGGGGGGCGCGCCCTAGGGGGGCAGGCGCCCCCCCCCCTCGTGGACAGGTGGTGGGCCCCCTGGCCTTCATCTTTTGCAACGATTTTTTATTATTTTTGAAAAGTTGTTCCGTGAAGTTTTAGGTCATTCCGAGAACTTTTGTTTCTGCACATAAATAACACCATGGTAATTCTGCTGAAAACAGCGTCAGTCCAGGTTAGTTCCATTCAAATCATGCAAGTTAGAGTCCAAAACAAGGGCAAAAGTGTTTGGAGAAGTAGATACGACAGAGACGTATCAACTCCCCCAAGCTTAAACCCTTGCTTGTCCTCAAGCAATTCAGTTGATAAACTGAAAGTGATAAAGAAAAACTTTTACAAACTCTGTTTGCTCTTGTTGTTGTAAATATGTAAAGCCATGATTCAAGTTTTCAGCAAAGATTATTACTAACCACATTCACAATAACGCTTAGGTCTCAAGTTTACTCATGTCAATGGCATAATCAACTAGCGAGCAATAATAATAAATCTCAGATGACAACACTTTATCAAAACTATCATAATATGATATAACAAGATGGTATCTTGCTAGCCCTTTCCGAGACCGCAAAACATAAATGCGGAGCACCTTTAAAGATCAAGGACTGACTAGACATTGTAATTCATGGTAAAAGAGATCCAGTCAAGTCACACTCAATGTAAACTAACAGTAATGAATGCAAATGACAGCGGTGCTCTCCAGCTGGTGCTTTTTAATAAGAGGATGATGACTCAACATGAAAGTAAATAGATAGGCCCTTCACAGAGGGAAGCAGGGATTTGTAGAGGTGCCAGAGCTCGGTTTTGAAATAGAGGTGAATAGTATTTTGAGCGGTATACTTTCACTGTCAACATAACAACCAAGAGATGGCGATATCTTCCATGCTACACACATTATAGGCGGTTCCCAAACAGAATGGTAAAGTTTATACTCCTCCTTCCACCAACAAGCATCAATCCATGGCTTGCTCTAAACAATGAGTGCCTCCAACTAACAAGAGTCCCAGGGGGAGTTTGTTTGCAATTATTTTGATTTAGTTTGCATAAAGCATGGGACTGGGCATCCCGGTGACCAGCCATTTTCTCGTGAGTGAGGAGCGGAGTCCACTCCTCTGGAGAATAACCCGACTAACACGGAAGATACGGACAACCCTAGTTGATACATGAGCTATTCGAGCATACAAAACAGGATATTTATTTGAAGGTTTAGAGTTTGGCACATACAAATTTACTTGGAACGGCAGGTAGATACCGTATATAGGTCGGTATGGTGGACTCATATGGAATAAATTTGGGGTTTATGGAGTTGGATGCACAAGCAGTATTCCCGCTTAGTACAGGTGAAGGCTAGCAAAAGACTAGGAAGCGACCAGCTAGAGAGCGACAACAGTCATGAACATGCATTAAAATTAATCAACACCGAATGCAAGCATGAGTAGGATATAACCCACCATGAACATAAATATCGTGAAGGCTATGTTGATTTTGTTTCAACTACATGCGTGAACATGCGCCAAGTCAAGTCACTTAAATCATTCAGAGGAGGATACCACCCTATCATACCACATCACAACCATTTTAATAGCATGTTGGCACGCAAGGTGAACCATTATAAGCTCCTAGCTAATCAAGCATGGCACAAGAACTATGATCTCTAGTTGTCATTGCAAACATGTTTATTCATAATAGGCTGAATCACGAACGATGAACTAATCATATTTACAAAAACAAGAGAGGTCGAGTTCATACCAGCTTTTCTCATCTCAATAAGTTCATCATATAATCATCATTATTGCCTTTCACTTGCACGACCGAACGATGTGGATAATAATAATAGTGCACGCACATTGGACTAAGCTGGAATCTGCAAGCATTCGATAAACAGGAGAAGACAAGGCAATATGGGCTCTTTTGTCAGATCAACAATAATGCATATAAGAGCCACTTCAACAATTTAATTATGGTCTTCTCCTATCGACCCCCAAAGAAAAGAAAAGAAATAAAACTATTTACACGGGAGAGCTCCTAACAAGTAAAAGAAGAACAGGAAATCTTTTTGGGTTTTATTTTTAATTACTACTACAAGCATGGAAAGTAAACTAATTAAAAGCTACAACTAATTTTTTTGGTTTTTCTTAAGGTTTATCAAACACACAAGAAGAAAGCATAAAAAGGGAAATAAACTAGCATGGATGATACAATGAAAAAGTATGAGCACCGACATCTGGCGATGAGTGTGTGAACATAAATGTAATGTCAGTGAGAAATACATACTCCCCCAAGCTTAGGCTTTTGGCCTAAGTTGGTCTATGGCCACAGCTAGCCTGGCGGATATCCATAGTAAAAGTTGGGGTCATACTGCGAAGAAGAAGACTCCGATTGCCAGTGGTTGGCAATCATCCCTAGATCCCACTGGTAATTAGACTGTTGTGGAGGATCAACTTGTGGTTCCGGCTCTGGCTCTGTGGCTGATGTAGGGTTCCGATAGGCGTGAATAGCCTCTAACAGAACAAGGTACTGGCTTGCAGATAAATCAAACAAGGAAGGAGCAGGCAGGGTAATAGTCTCAGGATGATGTTTATCAAAGAACAATTTGTATTTAAGCTCTTCTTCCCTATTCTTAACAATAAAATCATGTGCCACCATACTCTTATAATCTAAATAAACATGAGGCAGCACTTTTTCTTCCTTCTCATAATGCCTAGTAGGTATGTTAAAATGTGCAGCTAGGCGTGAAGCATAGATGCCTCCGAAGATGGGGCCCTTTGTACGGTTCAGACTTAACCGTTTAGCAATAATGCCGCCCATACTAACAGAGTTATCACTGAATAAACCATGGAGCAAAATAATAATATCAGGAACACTAAGGTTTCCACAATTTTCGCGACCAATTAAGCAACGACTAGCAAATAATGCAAAATAGCGTAAAACAGGAAAATGTATGCTAGTGATTCGTGCATCGGAAACCTTCCTCGTTTCCCCTACAGTGATGATATCAATAAACCCATCCACATCGTTGCAATGTGGTTCCTCTGTCGTGCCCTCGAAAGGGACCAAGCAAACCCGACAAAAATCATAAAGTGACATCTCCTTATGCTCATCATATAAATAAAACTCCACCGTAGGTGGTGAGCTCCTAGAATGGAAATGAAAGGTTTGCACAAAGATATTTGTGAGTAGGAGATACTGATCGCGTTGGTCGTGGAAGAAAGCGGTGAGGCATGCATTCTTAGTTAATTCATAAAAATCTTCATAAATCTCGTCTGCTCTCAAGAAATCATCGGAAGGCCATTCACAGGACCGAACCTCCGCGGTGCAAGGCAGATTATACTTGGGCTTCTGTTCCTTTTCCTTCGAGATTCGGCTCGATGAGCCCCTCAAAAGTCTCTTCATTATTTTATGAAAACTTCTGAAATTTTTAGTAACTTCAAAAGAAAAGTAAACCAAACTCAATAATATTGATAGCAACTACTCCTACAAGTGCCTAGGGCCTATATCATGGATCAAAACTACTTTTGACCATATAAATTTGACATGCAATCTCAAGAACAGGGTCACCTAAGCAGCAAAAATTTGCAATGAATAAAGCACTAGAACAAAAACTAATTGGACCAATGGAGGAGTCACATACCAAGGAACAATCTCCCCAAGCAGTTTTGTGAGAGGTGCTTTGAGCAAGGAGATCGAAAATGGCAGCAAAATGAGCTTGGACTCGGGTTTGAGCTAGATATTCGTGTTTGGGGGAGGAAGGAGTGTGTGGGTGAAAGGATAAGTGGAGGAGGTCCACCGTGGGCCCACGAGGCAGGGGGGCGCGCCCTCCACCCTTGTGGCCAGGTGGATGACCCCCTGCTGTGTTCTCACTGCCAAATATTCTCAAATATTCCAAAAAAATCATATTTAAATTTCAGGGCATTTGGAGAACTTTTATTTTCGGTGTATATTTATATTGCACGGATAATCAGATAACAGACAGAAAAATACTATTTTATTTAATTTAATATAAATGACAGAAAGTAAAAGGAGGGTACAGAAGGTTGTGCCTTCTAGTTTCATCCATCTCATGCTCATCAAAAGGAATCCACTAACAAGGTTGATCAAGTCTTGTTAACGAACTCATTCCGAATAACATGGAACCGGAGAAATTTCGAATAACACTAAGTTACCTCAACGGGGATATGCACATCCCCAATAATAAGAATATCATATTTCTTCTTGACAGTAGGAAGAGGAAATTCAAAACCTCCAAATATAATCGATGGAATTTTTCCAATAGAGTTGATACTATGAACTTGAGGTTGTTTCCTCGGAAAGTGTACCGTATGCTCATTACCATTAACATGAAAAGTGACATTGCCTTTAGTGCAATCAATAACAGCCCCTGTAGTATTCAAAAAGGGTCTTCCAAGAATAATAGACATACTATCGTCCTCGGGAATATCAAGAATAACCAAGTCCGTTAAAATAGTAACGTTTGCAACTACAACAGGCATATCCTCACAAATACCGACAGGTATAGCAGTTGATTTATCAGCCATTTGCAAAGATATTTCAGTAGGTGTCAACTTATTCAAATCAAGTCTACGATATAAAGAGAGAGGCATAACACTAACACCGGCTCCAAGATCACATAAAGCTGTTTTAACATAGTTTCTTTTAATGGAGCATGGTATAGTGGGTACTCCTGGATCTCCTAGTTTCTTAGGTATTCCACCCTTAAAAGTATAATTAGCAAGCATTGTGGAAATTTCATCTTCCAGTATCTTTCTTTTATTAGTGACAATTTCTTTCATATACTTAGCATAAGGATTCATTTTGAGCATATCAGTTAATCGCATACGCAAAAAGATAGGTCTAATCATTTCAGCAACGCGCTCAAAATCCTCATCATCCTTTTTCTTGGATGGTTTGGGAGGAAAAGGCATGGGTTTCTGAACCCATGGTTCTCTTTCTTTACCGTGTTTCCTAGCAACAAAGTCTTTCTTATGATAATGTTGATTCTTTGATTGTGGGTTATCAAGATCAACAACAGGTTCAATTTCTATATCATTATCATTGCTAGGTTGAGCATCATCATGAACATTATCATCAACATTATCACTAGTTTCAGGTTCATTACCAGATTGTGTTTCAGCATCAGAAATAGAAATATCATTTGGATTCTCAGGTGTTTCAGTAACAGGTTCACTAGAAGCATGCAAAGTCCTATCATTTTTTTTCTTTTTCTTCCTTTTAGAAGGACTAGGTGCATCTATATTATTTCTCTGAGAATCTTGCTCAATTCTCTTAGGATGGCCTTCAGGATACAGAGGTTCCTGAGTCATTCTACCACCTCTACTCATAACTCTAACAACATTATCATTATTCTTACTATTCAATTCATTGAGAAAATTATTTTGAGCTTTAAGTACTTGTTCTACTTGAGTGGTAACCATAGAAGCATGTTTACTAATAAGTTTAAGTTCACCTTTGACATTAGCCATATAATCACCCAAGTGTTCAAGCATATTTGAATTGTCTACCAAAATAAGCATTAAAATCTTCTTGCTTAACCATAAATTTATCAAACTCATCTAAGCATGGGCTAGCAAACTTAGTAAATGGGATTTCAGCTTTATCATATCTATAGAGAGAATTTACCTTTACTACCTGTGTCGGGTTATCAAGACCATTAGTTTCTTCAATAGGTAAAGGATTAAGATCATATGTTTCTTCAACAGGCGGTAAATTAAGACCATGTATTTCTTCAATAGGAGGTAAATTCTTAACATCTTCAGCTTTAATACCTTTTTCTTTCATAGATTTCTTTGCCTCTTGCATATCTTTAGGACTGAGAAATAGAATACCCCTCTTCTTCGGAGTTGGTTTAGGAATAGGCTCAGGAATTGGCTCCGGAGCTGGCTCAGGAAGTGTCCAATCATTTTCATTTGTCAACATATTATTCAATAGAATTTCAGCTTCATCCGGTGTTCTTTCCCTAAAAACAGAACCAGCACAACTATCTAGGTAATTTCCGGAGGCATCGGTTAGTCCATTATAAAAGATATCAAGTATTTCATTTTTCTTAAGAGGATGATCAAGCAAAGCATTGAGTAACTTGAGAAGCCTCCCCCAAGCTTGTGGGAGACTCTCTTCTTCAATTTGCACAAAATTATATATATCCCTTAAAGCAGTTTGTTTCTTATGAGTAGGGAAATATTTAGCAGAGAAGTAATAAATCATATCCTGGGGACTACACACACAACCAGGATCAAGAGAATTAAACCAGAACTTAGCATCACCCTTTAATGAGAACAGAAATATTTTAAGGATATAAAAGTAACGAGTTCTCTCATCGGTAGTGAACAGGGTGGCTATATCATTTAATATAGTAAGATGTGCCACAACAGTTTCAGATTCATATCCATGAAAAGGATTAGATTCAACCAAAGTAATTATATCAGGATCAACAGAGAATTCATAATCCTTATCAGTAACAAAGATAGCTGAAGTAGCAAAAGCAGGGTCAGGTTTCATTCTAGCATTAAGAGATTGCTGCTTCCATTTAGCTAATAACATCTTGAGTTCCTATCTATCTTTGCAAGCTAAAATAGCTAAAGAAGCTTCTTTATCAAAAACATAACCCTCAGGAATAATAGGTGAGTCTTCATCATCACTTTCATCAATATTATCAGATTCAATATTTTCACTCTCTCTAACCCTAGCAAGTTGTTCATCCAGAAATTCACCAAGTGCCACAGTAGTATCAAGCATAGAAGTAGTTTCATCATAAGTATCATGTATAGCAGAAGTGGCATCATCAATAACATGCGACATATCAGAAAGAATAGCAGAAGCAGGTTTAGGTGTCGCAAGCTTACTCAAAATAGAAGGTGAATCAAGTGCAGAGCTAGATGGCAGTTCCTTACCTCCCCTCGTAGTTGAGGGATAAATCTTAGTTCTTGGATCTTTCAAGTTCTTCATAATGATAAGCTGATATAAATCCCAAGTGACTCAAAGAATAGAGCTATGCTCCCGGCAACGGCGCCAGAAAATAGTCTTGATAACCCACAAGTATAGGGGATCGCAACAGTTTTCGAGGGTAAAGTATTCAACCCAAATTTATTGATTCGACACAAGGGGAGCCAAAGAATATTCACAAGTATTAGCAGCTGAGTTGTCAATTCAACCACACCTGGAAACTTAATATCTGCAGCATAGTATTTAGTAGCAAAGTAATATGATAGTAGTGGTAACGGTAGCAAAAGTAATGTTTTTGGTATTTTGTAGTGATGATAGTGCCGGGGTACTGATCCACGAGCACCTATGGGACCGGCGGGCCGAGCCCTTTCGGTTCGGCGGGGGCGGAGGTCGCACGAAGAGCGGATCGAGGCGAAGCACACGAGCGGTTTACCCAGGTTCGGGCCGCACGGATGCGTAAAACCCTACTCCTACTTTGTGGATTGTATTGAGTTCTTGCTCGGGAGCGCGGAGTGCTATAGTACACCCCAGCAGCTAACGAGACCGAGCGTGAGTGTTCTCTTTTCCCTTTTGCCAACCCCCCCTACGTTGCGCATGGGCCTCCTTTTATATGCTCAAGGGGTCACCGACAGGTGGCAACGTAGACAAGGGTAAAAATGGAAAGGTGCTGCGGTTGGTACAGCTACCTGCTACAGTGTATCATACCTAACCCTGACGGCAGGGGACAAGGGCATTAAATGCCCGTCTGCATCACCTAAATAGTGCAAAAGGGACCGCCAGGGACGCCACCGCTCGCCACGATGGCAATCTTGTCAGCGCCGCTTGCCTCCACGTACCGCAGGCTGCACAGCCTCCCGCCACGTACGCCTGGAAGGGTCCCAGAGCGACACATTGGTGGATGTGCTGGAGCACGGACACAGAGTGGTGGCTTGCCGCGGAAAGCGCCTTGCCGCGGTCGTTGTCTTGTCGCGTCCGGGAGCTTGTCACTCACCGGGCCTTGCCGGGACGCGTGGCACGTCGCGGCAAGTTCCTTGAGGTGCCTTGGTTGGCCTTCCCGGCAAGCTCCTCTTGCCGGGGTCTTGTCTCCTTGGCTTGGATATGCCTTGGTTGGCCTTCCCGGCAAGCTCCTCTTGCCGAGGTCTTGTTTCCTTGGCTTGGATATGCCTTGGTTGGCCTTCCCGACAAGCTCCTCTTGCCGAGGTCTTGTTTCCTTGGCTTGGATACTTTGTCCTTGAATGGCTCCAAAGGAACCACGGAGGACCTTGGCGGTCACCCGGCAAGCCTTGCCGCGGGATGCTGCGACTGCCCGTGCACAAGTTCGGGATACTAGGGTACCCCTACTCTAGTACACCGACAGGAGCCCCCGGGCCTGGGCCATACACGGTGCCGAGCGCTGTTGGGTCAGGCCCAAAACAGGGCACGGGCATGCGCGGCCTAGGTTACGCCGTATCTTTCTCCGTATCCACCACGCCCTCCCCGAACGGCACGCGTTGAATGCGGCGTCGTGGGATAGATCGTGGGTGGTTTCTTTATTCAGAAATGCGGAACGTCCGCCCCCTCCCTCTTTATAAGCAGGGGAAACAGGGGCAGTTCGCCCATTCGCCGGTTGCTACTCCAATCTCGGAAGCCTCCGCCGCTCCCTCGTCTTCCCAAAGCCGAAAGAGAGCAGCGCCCCGCCCCTCACCGCCACCGGTACCACCAACGCCGTCGACCTCCTCCACCACTTCCGCCATGGCCCCGAGAGCCGACAAGGGGAAGGTTGTGAAGTCGACCGAGGCGCTGCGGCTGGCGGCACTGCGAAAGGAGCGGGCAATATCCCCCCCCCCCCAAGCTCACCGCGAGGGAGCTGAGGAAGGATTACTACCTCTTCTGGTCGGCGGAGACGCGAGCGCATCCGCGCATGAAGGTACTTCCAGCCGCCGCTTGGAAAATGGCTCCAAACGGATATCCTTTCTTCGCCTTGTTCTTCTACTACGGGCTCTGCCCGCCCTTCTCTGAGTTCTTCTGCGATATCATGAACACCTACGGGTTCCACCTCCTTGACTTCACCCCCAATGCCGTTCTGACCATGGCAGTTTTCGCACACCTCTGCGAAAACTTTGTCGGAGTCCATCCCAATGTAGCCCTTTTCCGCCACTTCTTTATGCCCCGAGTAGAGAGAGGAGAGCCTTTATCCGGCGGAATCGCCTGGATCTCGAGGGCCGGCAAGAAGGACACTTATCTGGAGGGAGAGTTCCGCGGCAAGTGGGAGGAGTGGAGAGCAGACTGGTGCTGGATTGTCGAGGAGAACCCGCAGCCGTTTACGGCCCGGCGCCAAGCCCCAGTAGCACGCGGCAGCGATTGGAGTGACGTGGCCCCGGAATATGATAGGCTTAAGATTGCCGTCACCAGGATCCTACGCCTCAGGCTTGCCGGGCTCACTGTAGGCGCTGTTGGCGTGGATTTCCTTTGCCACTACATTGCCCCCCTGCAGGAACGGGGGAGGCCCACCTGGGAATTCAAGAATGCGGCGGATATCATGAGGCTGCATCCAGGCCTCAACTTCATCTTCACTGTTCTGGAGCTTAACGTGATGCTCCAGGAGCTGTTCAAGTATGACCCCAAACATCCCGAAGTGTTCAGGTTGCCGGGGGGTGTTGTTCCGCTGTGCAACAACTCTGCGCTCGACCGCATCCGTGCAATGATGCCGCTGTGCGATTCGCATGGAATTTTCCCAACTTGGCAAGAGCCTGCAGACGACGTTGTGCAGTAGTTTTTTGACGACTTGGTAGAAGTGGCGGTCCGCTCCGACGAAAAGGATGGCCTCACCCGCGACACCACCGATGCGGAGATGACACGCATCGCCACTAGGCTGGAAGAGGCGGCGGCACCCGCAGCCGCGGGCGAATTTGGATTCACCGTGGAGGAGGCAGATGCAGCAGAGGCGGCAAGCCGTACCGAGCGAGGGGAGCTTGCCGGCGAGAAAGAGCTTGCCGGGCATAATGCCGAGTCGAGCGAGCCCGCCAAGGATACGAGCGGCTCGCTGGAGATCAACTCTTCTTCCTCCTCATCTTCAGGCAGCTCGCCGCAAGCAGAGCCTCCATCTCCACTAAGAAGGCGTCTCCGCAAGGCCGGGGACGCAACGGGGCGGCAGGCGAGTGAATAGTCGCCGCGCCGCGTGACGCGCTCCACCGCGGCAAGCACTGTTGCTGCGGGAGCACCTCATGCTGCGGCGGTAACTGGAGCGGGGTCGTCTCAGGCCACCGCCACTGTTCCCGCCAAGCGGCCAAGGGAAACTACTCCTCCGCCTACTCGCGCTGGACGTGGGCCGGACTTCGACTTCTCCGCATTCAGCTCCAACGAGGAAGAAGAAGAAGAGTAAGATTCTCTTGTTGTACTTGTAGTTCTTCAATCCTTGCTATTTTGTCTTGTATCTCATTTGCTTTGCTCCGAACTTATTCCTTTTCAGGACTCTGGTCCAGAGATCAGCGAAGAGAGCCAAGGTCCCGGTGATTGTCATCGAGGACGAACCCACCGCGACAGCAGGGGGGCGCCCGAGTCAACCTTGCCGGACCCGGCAACTATTCTCCAGAGCAGCCCCCAGCGTAAGTATATGGTTCGCTTTCCGCTGTTGGGCACGCATGGATACTCTTTCTTTGCTGACATCTGACTGTTGGTTTGTGTAGGCGCAGAGCAGCCCCACCAGGAGCGCCCGGAGACTGCCCCCGAAAGGCCAAGGGAGAGTCCTCCGGCAAGGGGGAATTCTCCGGCAAGGGAGAAGTCTCCGGCAAGGGAGAGTTCTCCGGTAAGGGACAGCACCAGCGATCCTCCAGTGGCGGAGACCACGACTGCAGAACCCGGTACAGGTAATCTTCTCTTCAAAGCTTCCCTTGGGTTCTTCTTCTTTTGATCTTCTTGGGTATTTGCTTGACTCTTCTCACTTTTTCGGCCATCAGATCCCGCCGGCGATGAGGCCGCCAAGGCTGCCGCCGCAACAGCTGGCAAGGGGTCTGGCGATCGTACTGACGGCCCTGAGGCCGCAGGAGCGCCAGGCGCTACGCCGACCGCCGACCCGTCCGCCGCTGCCGCAGCGCCAAGCTCCAAAGAGCCCCAGCCAGGCATCTACTTGAAGGCCGGCGATGGCGTCTTCATCAACCTCCCCTGGGCGTCAAGCTCCAGGGCGCTGGTCGAGGGAGAGAGCTTTGACGGAGAGGTGCTCGCCTCCGCTGGGCTGACGCTAGTTGACGCGCCGAGCAGCAGCAGCGGCGAGCCTGAGGAGGAGCGGCTGCTGCGGAAGCTGTTGTCGCTCTACCGCGCGCGGCAAGCCAAGCTGGAGTCCCGCGAGGCGCTTATCGCGAAGGCGGGAGTGGACATTGAGAAGCGCGCCGAGGAGCTTCGGGGTCTCCACCAGGAAGCTCTCCGGTCCCTGGCAGAGGAGCGGGAGCAACTTGCTGAAGCGCAGAAGGCTTTCTTCCTCGAGAAGGCCGAAGTTGAAAAGCAACAGCGGCTTGCCGCTGAGAAGCTGTTTGCGCAGGAGGGCGAGCTGGCGCAGCGGAAGGTTAACCTCGACAGCCACGAGGAGGAGCTTGCCGCGCGTGAGCAAGAATTCGGCGGAGCCCTTAAGCAAGCGGAAGATGCTGCCGTAGTTGCCGAGGCCGCCAAGAAAGAGCTGGAGACGAAGGTGGCGCAGCTGGAGGCCGATCTCAAGGCGAGTGGTGAAGAGCTTGCCGCGCTCAAGCTTGAGCGGGAGAAGGACGCCCAGAGCAACTCAGAGCTGCAGGCTCGTCTCGCCGAGAAGGGCAAAGAGCTTAGCGCCGCCAAGGACTCCAACGCAGATCTTGATTTGAAGCTAACCACTTTGACCAAGACGCTGGAGAAAGTGGAGCACTGGACGGAGGGTCTTGTGAGTGCTGCCGCAGATATTGACAGGGAGCTGGCGCAGCTGGGGGTGGAGGACCTCGGGTACCCCTCTGATGAGAACCTCCAACCCAGCGCCAAGCTCACCTTGTTCTTCAAAGGCGTGGCGACGGCCCTCCAACAGCTCCGGGAGAAGATCCCAAAGCAGCTGGCCGACGAGTCGCGCAAGATCTGCGCGTAGCTCTTCAAAAGGTGTTGGTGAAGGTGGTCTTCCGCAACCCGGGCCTCAACCTCACCAACGTCCTCGAGACCCTGCCGCTGGATGCTGATCTGGAGGCGCTCAAGACCCTTGTCGCACCCATTGTGGACAAGGTGAGCGGGATCAAGAGGATTGAGGGCGATCGCGTAGATTAGGCCGCCCGTTTTCTTCTTTTCTTGTCGCTGGTGGTCATGTTATGAAAACAATCTGTTAGAGCCGCGACAAGCTACCTTGTAATATAACTCTATTCTGGGTAATGATTGCGATGTTATTCCCTTTACTTGATTCCTCCCTTTGTATGTTTTTGCCCTACGCTTTTAGGGAACTTGCCGGTGCAGGCACCTTAGCTGCGAGAGCTGAGTGCGGGACGTCAGCAGCCTGCTGGCGGTGCCGCTACCGACAAGAAACCTTGTCGCAACTAGTCGCAGATCACTTAAGTTGTTGAGTGGACTCGAAACAAAGTAAGGGCGCAACTAGCTACAAGTTGGTTCCTCCGCGCACAGGTTTTCCATACAAAGTGCGGTCATTCAAGGGAGATAACTTAAGAATTTAAAAAATCTGATTGCTCAAACTTTGGCAACTTAGCTTTTCTGTTGTTTGCTTCCCGGTAAGGCGAAACTTTCTTGAACGACGCCTGGTCCATACCATTATCTTCTCCTTTCCCCCCGGCAAACTTGTGGGCGAGGGAACCTTCCTTTCCTTGAGAAAAAAGAAAGAAGAGAAAATAAAGATATGGAGCCTTACGGCTCGTTATTGCTTACCGAGGAGTAGGTGCTGCACAAAGTGTCAGATCACATATGCAAAATATAGAAAGCATGAAATTGACAAGATGTGCGGAGCACATGAGCTTTACTTATGCATGGGGTCTGTGCCCGGCTTTGTACAAAGGATTACATGCAACAGCGGCAAGACTTGTACAAAAGGTTGTTGCCGGAACGGGTTCCGGCAACCGCGCCTTACGGGTAAAACTTACGAAGATGCTCAATGTTCCAGGAGTTGCTCACCGGAATGGCATCTTCGGTCTCAAGGCGGACAGCGCCAGGCCTAGTGACTCGTTTCACCCGGTAAGGGCCTTCCCACTTCGGCGTCAACTTGTTGGAATTCTTGGCGGACTGAACACGCCGAAGAACAAGGTCGCCTTCCTCGAGACTTCTGGCATTAACTTTGCGGCTATGGTAGCGGCGCAAAGCTTGCTAGTAGCGAGCAGCTCGCACAGCAGCCTGAAGACGGTCTTCCTCAAGGAGCAGCGCGTCATCTTGTCGCAGCTGCTCTTGCTCAAGCTCATCATAAGCGAGCACTCGAGGTGACCCGTATACGAGTTCCATGGGGAGAACTGCCTCTGCTCCATAGACTAGAGCGAAAGGTGTCTGGCCAGTGGCTCGATTTGGGGTCGTCCTAATCGACCAAAGAACCACCGGCAGCTCCTCGATCCAGTTTCTTCCGCACTTGTGCAGCCTGTCGAAAGTCCTGGTCTTGAGCCCACGCAGCACTTCAGCATTTGCCCTCTCCGCTTGACCGTTGCTTCTCGGGTGAGCAATAGAAGCGAAGCAGACCTTGGCGCCAAGATCTTGGACGTACTGCATGAAGGTGCGGCTCGTAAATTGCGTACCGTTGTCGGTGATTATCCTGTTAGGGATCCCGAAATGGCAAACAATCGACCTGAAGAACTTGACTGCTGACTGTGCTGTCACCTTCCTCACTGCTTCCACTTCCGGCCACTTTGTGAACTTGTCGATTGCAACGTACAAGTACTCAAAGCCCCCGATTGCTCGGGGAAAGGGGCCGAGGATGTCGAGCCCCCAGACCGAAAATGGCCAGGATAAAGGGATCATCTGGAGAGCTTGAGCTGGTTGGTGTATCTTCTTGGAATGGAACTGCCACGCTTCACACTTGGTTGGCCTTCCCGGCAAGCTCCTCTTGCCAAGGTCTTGTTTCCTTGGCTTGGATATGCCTTGGTTGGCCTTCCTGGCAAGCTCCTCTTGCCGAGGTCTTGTTTCCTTGGCTTGGATACTTTGTCCTTGAATGGCTCCAAAGGAACCACGGAGGACCTTGGTGGTCACCCGGCAAGCCTTGCCGCGGGATGCTGCGACTGCCCGTGCACAAGTTCGGGATACTAGGGTACCCCTGCTCTAGTACACCGACAGATAGCAATAGCAACGGAAAAGTAAATAAGTGAAGAACAATATATGGAAAGCTCGTAGGCAATGGATTGGTGATGGAGAATTATGCTGGATGCGGTTCATCATTTAACAATCATAACATAGGGTGACACAGAACTAGCTCCAGTTCATCAATGTAATGTAGGCATGTATTCCGAATATAGTCATACGTGCTTATGGAAAAGAACTTGCATGACATCTTTTGTCCTACCCTCCCGTGGCAGCGGGGTCCTAATGTAAACTAAGGGATATTAAGGCCTCCTTTTAATAGAGTACCGGACCAAAGCATTAACACATAGTGAATACATGAACTCCTCAAACTACGGTCATCACCGGTAAGTATCCCGATTATTGTCACTTCGGGGTTAACGGATCATAACACATAATAGGTGACTATAGACTTGCAAGATAGGATCAAGAACTCTCATATATTGATGAAAACATAATAGGTTCAGATCTGAAATCATGGCACTCGGGCCCTAGTGACAAGCATTAAGCATAGCAAAGTCATAGCAACATCAATCTCAGAACATAATGGATACTAGGGATCAAACCCTAACAAAACTAACTCGATTACATGATAAATCCCATCCAACCCATCACCGTCCAGCAAGCCTACGATGGAATTACTCACACACGTCGGTAAGCATCAAGAAAATGGTGATGGAGGACGGTTGATGATGACGATGGCGACGGATTCCCCTCTCCGGACCCCCGAACAGACTCCAGATCAGCCCTCCCGAGAGGTTTTAGGGCTTGGCGGCGGCTCCGTATCGTAGAATGCGATGAATTCTTCTCTCTATTTTTTTATCCCTGAAACCAAATATATAGAGTTGGAGTTGAGGTCAGAGGAGCTCCAGGGGGCCCACGAGGGTGGGGGCGCGCCTGCCCCCCTAGGGCGCGCCCCCTACCTCGTGGACAGGTGGTGGGCCCCTGGCCTTCATCTTTTGCAAGGAATTTTTTATTATTTCTGAAAAGTTGTTCCGTGAAGTTTCAGGTCATTCCGAGAACTTTTGTTTCTACACATAAATAACATCATGGTAATTCTGCTGAAAACATCGTCAGTCGGGGTTAGTTCCATTCAAATCATGCAAGTTAGAGTCTAAAACAAGGGCAAAAGTGTTTGGAGAAGTAGATATGACGGAGACGTATCAGGCCTCTGCATCAACTCCATGGCCCCTCCGATGATGTGTGAGTAGTTTACCTCAGACCTTCGAGTCCATAGCTATTAGCTAGATGGCTTCTTCTCACTCTTTGGATCTCAATACAAAGTTCTCCTCAATCTTCTTGGAGATCTATGCGATGTAACTCTTTTTGCAGTGTGTTTGTCGAGATCCGATGAATTGTGGGTTTATGATCAAGTCTATCTATGAACAATATTTGATTCTTCTCTAAAATCTTTTATGTATGATTGGTTATCTTTGCAAGTCTCTTTGAATTATCAGTTTGGTTTGGCCTACTAGATTGATCTTTCTTCCAATGGGAGAAGTGCTTAGCTTTGGGTTCAATCTTGCATTGCTCGATCCCAGTGACAGAAAGGGAAACGACACGTATTGTATTGTTGTCATCGAGGATAAAAAGATGGGGTTTATATCATATTGCTTGAGTTTATCCCTCTACATCATGTCATCTTACCTAATGCGTTACTCTGTTCTTATGAACTTAATACTCTAGATGCATGCTGGATAGCAGTCGATGTGTGGAGTAATAGTAGTAGATGCAGGCAGGAGTCGGTCTACTTGTCACAGACATGATGCCTATATACATGATCATGCCTAGATATTCTCATAATTATTCGCTTTTCTATCAATTGCTCGACAGTAATTTGTTCACCCACTGTAATACTTATGCTATCTTGAGAGAAGCCACTAGTGAAACCTATGGCCTTCGGGTCTATTCTCCATTATATTTATCTCCCGTCAACAAGTTATTTCTAGCATCGTTTATTTTGCAATCTTTAATTTTAATCTTTATCATAAAAATACCAAAAATATTATCTTATCATCTCTATCAGATCCCACTCTCGTAAGTGACCGTGAAGGGATTGACAACCCCTTTTATCGCGTTGATTGTGAGGTTCTTATTTGTTTGTGTTGGTACGAGGGACTTGCGTGTGGCCTCCTACTGGATTGATACCTTGGTTCTCAAAAACTGAGGGAAATACTTATGCTACTTTGCTGCATCACCCTTTCCACTTCAAGGGAAAACCAATGCAGTGCTCAAGAGGTAGCAAAAAGGATTTCTAGCGCCGTTGCCGGGGAGTCTACGCACAAGTCAAGACATACCAAGTACCAATCACAAACTATTATCCCTCGCATTACATTATTTGCCATTTGGCTCTCGTTTTCCTCTCCCCCACTTCACCCTTGCCATTTTATTCACTCTCTTTTTCCGTTCGCTTTTTCTTTCGCTTGCCTCTTGTATCCCGTGTGTCATCATGGCTAGTCTTCTATCCACTCCTTTATCTCCCGAGAATGAAGTCCTTAATTTTAAACAAAGGGAGGGAGAAAACCTAAAAGATGCTTGGTACAGAATTTGTAATGCGCAAAATAGATCTACTAGGAAGCAATCTACTTCCGTTCTTCTTCGCAATTTTTATGTAGGCATCACTCCTTGGAATAGATATATTCTTGATACCATTACCGGAGGAAATTTCTTGTGTAGCCATACTTTTGATTCTTATAATGCTATGATAGATTTGTTTGGCACACCACCTCTCTTGGTTAATGGAACTATGTTAACTTTGGAACATGTTATGCAAAGGCTCAAAATTATTGAAAATAAATTTGCCACTGTGGAATTGATTGAGAATTTGGATAAAAAGATCCACAACTAAATTACCCAATATGGATCTAAGGTAGGAGTTACTCTGAAAACTTTTAAAGAAAAAGAACCAGTAGTTAATGGAAAAATAGACAAAGATTCTACTAGAATTGATAAACTTGAGGGTATTATTACCAACTTAGGGTCCGTTTTTTCTGCTGTAAGGAATACTCCAAATCCTCCTACCACCAAAGTTGCCAAATTAATGTATGTTCCTAAAAATAAGGGTGAAACTTCTAGTAAGGAAAATGCGGATCTCAAATCCATAAATGTTCACCCCAACTTTCTCGCTATCATTAAGGAACCTTTTGCTACAAATGATTATCTTAATTTCTTGCCTAGGAGTTTAATCATTAATAGAAAGAAGGAAACTCCTAAGGTTTATAAGTGTTTTATTGAAGAATTGAATGCCAAAGATGGTAATATCTAGATCTATCCTTGCTTTTATGCCTAGCTAGGGGCGTTAAACGATAGCGCTTGTTGGGAGGCAACCCAGTTTTATTTTTGTTCCTTGCTTTTTGGTTATGTTTAGTAATAAATAATTCATCTAGCCTCTATTTAGATGTGGTTTTATGCTTTTAATTAGTGTTTGTGCCAAGTATAGAGGTAGGAATTTGTCGAACGAACCACACTCCTTCATAGAAATAAGGAGTCCATTGATGAAAAGGGGTTGGGGAAAGCTTAAACCCAAGTCCTACAGTGATGGATATAAGCGCAATTGAAATCCCTGGGGTAGAACCTTTGGGAAGACTTGGGGAAAGTCTTTGCGACCTTGCTGTAAAAAACAGAAACTTTAGCGCTCACGAGATTGGCTGCCATTTTTTACTGGAGAGTGAGATTAGGTTGATTCTTTTTGTATATGATTAATAGATAAATTCCTCACGTCCATCAATTTATTTTAGAATTTTTGGGGTTCCATAAGTATTCTAAACCTACATATTACTACAGACTGTTCTGTTTTTGACAGATTGTGTTTTTCGTATGTTGTTTGCTTATTTTGATGAATCTATGGCTAGTAATGGAGTTTATGAACCATGGAAAAGTTGGAATACAGTAGGTTTAACACCAATATAAATAAAGAATGAGTTCATTACAGTACCTTGAAGTGGTGTTTTGTTTTCTTTCGCTAACGGAGCTCACGAGATTTTCTGTTAAGTTTTGTGTTGTGAAGTTTTCAAGTTTTGGGTAAAGATTTGATGGATTATGGAACAAGGAGTGGCAAGAGCCTAAGCTTGGGGATGCCCAAGGCACCCCAAGGTAAAATCCAAGGACAACCAAAAGCCTAATCTTGGGGATGCCCGAAAGGCATCCCCTCTTTCGTCTTCGTCCATCGGTAACTTTACTTGGAGTTATATTTTTATTCACCACATGATATGTGTTTTGCTTGGAGCGTCTTGTATGATTTGAGTCTTTGTTTTTTAGTTTACCACAATCATACTTGCTGTACACACCTTTTGAAAGATACACACATGAATCGGAATTCATTAGAATACTCTATGTGCTTCACTTATATCTTTTGAGTTAGATAATTTTGCTCTAGGGCTTCACTTATATCTTTTTAGAGCACGGTGGTGGTTTTATTTTATAGAAATAGTTGATCTCTCATGCTTCACTTATATTATTTTGAGAGTCCTTTAGAACAACATGGTAATTTTCTTTGGTCATAAAATTAGTCCTAATATGATAGGCATCCAAGATAAAAACCTGAAAGTGCAATAAATACTAAGAGAAGTTTGATACTTGATAGTTGTTTTGAGATATAAAGGTGGTAATATTGGAGGTGCGCTAGTTGAGTAATTGTGAAATTGAGAAATACTTGTGTTGAAGTTTGCAAGTCCCGTAGCATGCACGTATGGTAAATGTTGTGTGACAAATTTGAAGCATGAGGTGTTCTTTGATTGCTTTCCTTATGAGTGGCGGTCGGGGACGAGCGATGGTCTTTTCCTACCAATCTATCCCCCTAGGAGCACGCGCGTAGTGCTTGGTTTTGATGACTTGTAGATTTTTGCAATAAGTATGTGAGTTCTTTATGACTAATGTTCAGTCCATGGATTATACGCACTCTCACCCTTCCATCATTGCTAGCCTCTCCGGTACCGTGCATTGCCCTTTCTCACCTTGAGAGTTGGTGCAAACTTCGCTGGTGCATCCAAACCCACCATACCTACCTATTATGGCATTTCCATAGCCATTCCGAGATATATTGCCATGCAACTTTCCACCGGTCCGTTTATTATGACACGCATCATCATTGTCATATTGCCTTGCATGATCATGTAGTTGACATCGTATTTGTGGCAAAGCCACCATGCTTAATTTTTCATACATGTCACTCTTGATTCATCGCCTATCTCGGTACACCGCCGGAGGCATTCACATAGAGTCATATTTTGTTCTAAGTATCGAGTTGTAATTCTTGAGTTGTAAGTAAATAAAAGTGTGATGATCATCATTGGAGCATTGTCCCAGGTGAGGAAAGGATGATCGAGACTATGATTCCCCCACAATTCGGGATGAGACTCCGGACGAAGAAAGAAAAAAAAGAGGCCAAGAAAAAAAGGAGAAGGCCAAAATAAAAAAATGAGAGAAAAAGAGAGAAGGGACAATGTTACTATCCTCTTTCCACACTTGTGCTTCAAAGTAGCACCATGATCTTCATGATAGAGAGTCTCTTATTTTGTCACTTTCATATACTAGTGGGAATTTTTCATTATAGAACTTGTCTTGTATATTCCAATGATGGGCTTCCTCAAATGCCCTAAGTCTTCATGAGTGAGGGAGTCCTGGATTAGGGGGTCTCCGGACAGTCGGACTATATCCTTTGGCCGGACTGTTAGACTATGAAGATACAAGATTGAAGACTTCGTCTCGTGTCCGGATGGGACTCTACTTGGCGTGGAAGGCAAGATAGACAATACGGATATGTATATCTCCTCCTTTGTAACCGACCTTGTGTAACCCTAGCCCTCTCCGGTGTTTATATAAACCGGAGGGTTTTAGTCCGTAGAACAACAACATACAATCATACCATAGGCTAGCTTCTAGGGTTTAGCCTCTCTGATCTCGTGGTAGATCTACTCTTGTAATACCCATATCATCAATATTAATCAAGCAGGACGTAGGGTTTTACCTCCATCAAGAGGGCCCAAACCTGGGTAAAACATCGTGTTCCCTGCTTCCTGTTACCATCCGCCTTAGACGCACAGTTCGGGACCCCCTACCCGAGATCCGCCGGTTTTGACACCGACATTGGTGCTTTCATTGAGAGTTCCTCTGTGTCGTCGCCGTTAGGCTTGATGGCTCCTACTATCATCGATAGCGATGCAGTCCAGGGTGAGACTTTCCTCCCCGGACAGATCTTTGTGTTCGGCGGCTTTGCACTGTGGGCCAATTCGCTTGGCCATCTAGAGCAGATTGAAAGCTATGCCCATGGCCACCAGGTCAGGTTTGGAAGCTTAAACTACACGGCCGATGTCCGCGGAGACTTGATATTCGACGGATTCGAGCCTCTGCCTTGTGCGTCACGCGGTCACGATGAGTACGATTTAGCTCTACCATCATACAGTGTTCAGGAGATCGCACCGGTAGCTGTTCCGACCCTCAATTCGGAGCCAGTTGCGCCATCCATGGACGGGTGGATAGACCCCGCCACGGAGGCCTTACCCTTAGTGGCGATCAAGCCGAACATCAACCTTACCTTGCACAAGAGCCGTGTTGTTAAACTGCCGGATCTTTCTCCGGCCACGGACTCCGAACCGCCTGTGCCCGATCCTATTGAATTCGATTGGGCACCGATCATGGAGTTTACCTCCGCGGATATTTTTCAGCACTCGTCCCTTGGCGACATACTGAACACATTAAGGTCCCTCTCCTTGTCAGGAGGATCCTGGCCGAACTATGTCCGGCAGGATTGGGATGCGGATGACGAAGAAATTCGCCGCCCACCCACCACCCACTTAGTAGCCACTGTCGATGACTTAACTGACATGCTCGACCTCGACTCCGAAGACATCAACAGTATGGACGACGATGCAGGAGACGAACAGGAACCACTGCCCACAGGGCATTGGACGCCCACTTCATCACATGACATATACATGGTGAACACACCAAAAGAAAACGACAACGAGGAAGCAACGAAGGGTTGTCCCCTCGAGAAGCAGTCAAAGCGGCGGCGTAAGCGCAACTCCAAATCCTGCCTCGACAGAAACAACGATCATATAGACCCAACATTAGAGCAGGGTGAACCATCGCCGGATCACGGCAATACGGAGAATCAAACCGAACAACCTGACTCTGTCAAAGATAATAGTCCGGACGACCTCACACCAGACAGACACTTGGCGCAACAGAATGCCCGTCAAAGGCTTGTTGCCACTGCAAGGAGTCTAAAAAAGCAGAAGCAAAGACTCAAGGCTGCACAAGACACACTCGGAATCAGATGGAGCAAAGTACTCAACGCAACACCGAAGTACGGCGGTAATCGCCCCACCAAGAGCTACCCGAAGCGGAAGTTGCTACCCGAATTCGATGAGGAGGCCTTAGATCCCCCACAACCAAAAATCAAAATGGCCACCTGGCCGGATAGACGTCCTCACGGCCAACATAGAGCGGCAAACAATGCCACACATAAGCCAATACGCGATCCACGCGGGGGCTCGCATCAAAAGGACGACGCAACCAGATCCATCTATGGACCACGCAAGCGCGCTCCAGCATACGATGCAACACAACAAACATCCGAACAACGCAGTACACCTAGATACAGGGGTGCCACACCCCCCCTATGTTTCACCGATGAGGTGCTGGACCATGAATTTCCAGAGGGATTCAAACCCGTAAACATAGAGGCATACGACAGAACAACAGACCCTGGGGTCTGGATTGAGGACTATATCCTCCATATCCATATGGCTCGAGGAGATGATCTCCACGCCATCAAGTACTTACCCCTCAAGCTCAAAGGGCCAGCTCGGCACTGGCTTAAAAGCCTCCCCGAAAACTCCATTGGAAGCTGGGAAGAGCTCGAAGACGCTTTTTGGGTAAATTTTCAAGGGACTTATGTCCGACCTCCAGATGCAGATGATTTGAGTCATATAACTCAACAGCCCGGAGAGTCAGCTCGAAAGCTTTGGAACAGGTTTCTTACTAAAAAGAACCAAATAGTTGATTGTCCGGACGCTGAAGCCTTGGCAGCTTTTAAGCATAGCGTCCGCGACGAATGGCTTGCCAGACATCTCGGCCAAGAAAAGCCGAAAACAATGGCAGCATTAACAAGCCTCATGACCCACTTTTGCGCGGGTGAGGACAGCTAGCTAGCCAGATGCAGCACCAGCGACCCAAGTACATCCGAAGTTAGAGATGAAAACGGGAAATCACGTCGAAGCAAGAATAATAAGCGCCGAAATAAAGAAGACAGCCCGAAGAGCACGGTGGTAAACACCAGATTCAGAAGCTCTCGGCCAGGTCAGCAAAAGCCGCCCTCTAAAGGCGCCAGAGATGCACTGTCCAGCCTCAACAAAATTCTAGACCAAATATGTCAGATCCATAGCACCCCTGGTAAACCCGCTAATCATACCGACAGAGAATGTTGAGTCTTCAAGCAGTCCGGCAAGCTCAACGTTGTACACAAGGGGGAGGATACACCAAGCGAAGACGAGGATGAGCCTATCAAGCAAGACACTGGGGAACAAAAGAAATTTCCACCAGAAGTCAAAACAGTAAACGTGTTACACGTGATCAAGGGGAGAAACAAAGCGGCAATCCCAGATAAATATGCCCAAGGGCCTATCACCGCGGAGTCCTGCCACTGGCCGTCTCAACCGATCACTTTTGACCATCGAGATTACTCAGCAAGTATTCGGCGTGCAGGATGGGCTGCCTTGGTATTAGACCCAATAATTGACGGATACCACTTCACACGAGTCCTGATGGACGGTGGCAGCAGTCTAAACCTGATATATCAGGACACAATCCGCAAAATGGGGATAGACCCAACGAAAATTTGCCTCAGCAATACTACCGTTAAAGGAGTAACGCCAGGCCCAGGGGCTCATTGCACGGGCTCCCTGCTACTAGAAGTTATATTCGGCTTCCCTGATAACTTCCGTAGCGAAAATTTAACCTTCCACATTGCTTCGTTCCATAGTGGCTTTCAAGCACTACTTGGACGCAAAGCTTTCGCTCGCTTTAGTGCAATACCGCATTACGCTTCCCTCACGCTTAAGATGCCCGATCCACGTGGCATCATTACAGTAAACGGAAATATTGAGCGATCCCTGCGCGACGAGGAGGGTGCAGCTGCCTCGGCAGCCGCACACTAACACGGCCTCACCAACTAAAGTATTCGATAGGTCGTCAAGACCACAGACACGGTTAGACGAGTCCGGAGCAGCTATATGAAATTCGTACAGGTTTGATGGCCACACCCCTATCACAAACACAAGGGGCTCAACGCGCGCAGACAAGTGGCAATTTTTACTCATCTTGAAATTTACATGGTTTCTTTGAAACCTACCTTTTTGCACTACAACTTTTCACCTAAGTTCCTCTCTTTTACAGATGACCACCATGCTACACCCGTCCAGGATACGGCACAACGGAGACACAGGCGCAGACGTGCAGCAGGGACCCGTCCCAAGGATTCTTTTTAGATTAAGACCCTGCGTCAACCTTTTTTACTGTCTCTTGTTGATACACATCCCTCGGATTCTCAGTACAATTGAGAAGGATGCTGGCGTCTTGGCATGTGGCCACGTCAGAATAATGCACGTACCTGGACACCAGGGGCTTCTTACAAAGGGCACTGTTTAGGCCCGGTTTATACCATAAAGACCGAATACCTTAGGGAGTGTTCGGCGTCGCGAGCTTGGCCTTATATGCATCAGCTCTGAATCATGTCTTTGGTCAAATGTTGGGTTTTCCCGGCTCCTATGTTTTGGTACCTTACGTTCCGCTCTATCGGCTAAGGTAGCACTAGGAGAACTACTGCGATTGTGCCCCGGGTCATCCGGACGAGCACCTCAGTAGAGAAAGCCGAAAACTGGCTGTCATGATATAGCGTGAGACCGGTCAACCACTCGATGACCTATCGGAATGTTAGAATTCCTCCACCTTAACGAAGGGCCGTTTCCCAGCCAGGCATGTACGCGCCCCGAATTCGGGAGAGTGCGGAGCCACCAGGGGCTATATAGTAGCCCCACCGTCAAACTCCTATGGCTAAGTGAAAGTGTTAAAGCATTATAGTCTGGTTGCCTCGTTTGCTGCGCTATCACCTCCTTAATAGGGCCAAGATGTTGGGTTAAGTGTGAACACGCGTCTTCTGCGAACACCTCCGCATTATATCCGTGGGGGCTGAAGCCGACGACTGCAATCTTTCAGGTTATACACATGTATACATAAACGGCCGCACAGGAGGCATCTTATTACTTTCAGGCAAAAGTATAAACACAGCCTTAATAAATTTCATAAAAACATTGTGTTTACAATGGGAATACATGTTACTCAAACATAATATTCTTCGAGCACTGGGCCTCTATCAAACGAGCACCCTCGAGAACCTCTTCGAAATAGTGCTCGGCAGCCACTCGGCATATGGACGAACCCTGCGCCGCAACAGTGGTAGCATCCATCTCCGCCCAGTATGCTTTAACACGGGCAAGGGCCATCCGCGAGCCTTCTATGCACGCCGACCTCTTCATCGCATTAATGCGTGGCACCGCACCAAGGAATTGCTGCACTAAGCTGAAATAGCTGTTCGGCTTCGGCTTTTCCGGCCATAGGTGATCCACGACAGACCTCATGGCGAGTCCGGACAACCTATTGAGTTCGGCCCATTCGGCTAGCTGATCACTCAATGGAATCAGACGCTCTAGAACGTTAAATTGTGACCAGAACAGCTTGTCCACTTCACGATCTGTTTGATCTTGGAAGTATTTGGCTGCATCGACAGCGCTCGCCGCCAAGTCCATATACGCGTCTGTCGAACTCCACAGCCAATCCAGAGGGGCATACCATGGATCTCTGAACTTCCTCTGCAGCATGAAGGGCTTCCCATCCGCAATATCCTCGGCTTCACGCAGCTCCTCCTTCTTCGCTCTCATAGCAGAGCGGGTGTCTTCGGCCGTCATCGTGGCCTTTTCAAGGTCCGTCGCCTTCACTCGGTTTTCTTCTTCAAGGAATTGGCAACGATCAGCAGTGTCTTTTAAGTTTACAGCCATCTTGGCCCTTTTCTCTTTGCTCTCGCAATGCGCGGCCTTCTTGGCCCTCAACTCTTCGGCCGCCTTTAAAGCAGCCGCATTACCACTCCTTGCTTGTTCTTTGGCTCGGGCAAGTTCCGCCCGAAGGGTCTCCACGGTGGTAGCTCCATCTGCAGTCACAACATATTAAAGATACTGGCATCAGGCTGCTCTTACTATGTGACATTCACCAGAAAGCACTACTTACCCTATGCCTCGTCAAGCCGCTTGTTAAAAAGCTCGATGTCGGCATCTGCCGCATCCAGTTGCCGCTTTAGTTCGGCAAACTCATTAGTCCGGCTAGCAACCAGAGCTTCCACCACCTGCACATAAAGGCGGTTTGGTTACTACCTGGGACTACAATCCTCTATTCGCCGCCGTTCTCGACGACAACCAGAGTCTCAGGGGCTACTATCTACACAGGGCACACCTAAAAATGTGCGGTACTATCAAAAAGTATCACGTACCTTAAAGCCTGTCAGTAGACTCATAAAGGCTTCATGCAATCCGCTTTCGGCGGACGAAATTCTTTCCATCACCGTACCCATTAACATACGGTGTTCTTCTGAGATGGCCGCTCGCTCCAACAGCTCCCTCAGTACGTCCGACCGCATACCAGACGGTGTCGGACTCTTTTGTTTGCTCTCTTCAAGAGCCGGACCCTGAGGACTTCGGGTGACTATAGGATTATCTTCTGGCCTCACCGAATCTGGAGAGGCCCTCCGTGACGACACTTCAAGGTCGCCCGCTTCTTGAGCGGGGGAGTCCGGGGGAGGTGTTTCGCTCTCCATCATCTCCGGAAGAAGATCCCCCGAAGACGAGCTCTACTGAGAAGGGCTAAGATCCGAACTGCAAGATAAATGCTTCGGTTATTTTCCTCGGAAGTGAAGTGGTATATCTTCACTATTAAAGTACTTTTTGATTACTTACAGCTCGTTAGAGGGCAGATCTCCGCGCGGACTTTGTGCGGCAAGAGCACCCTCCAAGGCAGGACCCTCTGGTGGAGACTTCTTCTCCCGTTTGGAAACCGTGGTTTCCGGATCTTCAGGGGTACTCCTCTTCCTTCCCCAGGGTGAGAGAATACCAGATTCCTCCCCTGGGTTATCCTCCCTCACGGAGGCGCCCGTTCCCTCGGTCGGAATGGGTAGCAGAGGAGGCCCGCTTTCGCCCCCTTTATTCCCCCCTTTATCTTCCTGTGAGGGCTCCGGGCAAGGTGCTAGCTCGAGCATCTTTTCCAGCACCGGATTCTCCAAGCCTTCCGGAAGGGGGGCCGAGCACCGGATCATCTTCGCCTTTGTTATCCAGTCCTTGTCGAAGAGAAATTTCTCAGAATGACGCCATGATAAATGAAAGACGGTGTGTTCGGCTAAAGGATAACTTACTTGGTCGGCGGTGCGGTTGCTGCTCAGGCCCACATCCTCGGTAGTGTCTGGACACTCTATATGGGGTTCGAAGAATGATTTATACATATCCTCGTGCGTCAGGCCGAGGAAATTCTGAATAGCGCGCGGTCCTTCTGGGTTGAACTCCCACATGCGAAGGGGCCGGCGTTTGCATGGCTGGATTCGTCGAACCAGCATGACTTGCATGGAACCCTTTGGCCATGGAGCTCCAGCGATCTTGCTTATTAATGCGCCTCTGCACGCTACATGCTGCCGCTCGACCATCTTCGGCTTCACATCAAAGGTCTTGAGCCACAGGCCGAAGTGAGGGGTAATGTGGAGGAAGGCCTCACATACGATATTAAATGCCGAGATATGGAGAAAGGAGTCCGGGGCTAGATCGTGGAAATCTAGCCCGTAATAAAACATCAACCCCCTAACGAAGGGATCCAGAGTGAGGCCTAGACCTCGGAGGAAGTGGGAGATGAACACGACGTCTTCATTAGGTTCAGGAGTAGGGACGACCTGCCCTCGGGCAGGCAGCCGATGCGAAACCTCGGCGGTCAGGTATCTGGCCTCCCTCAACTTCTTGATGTCTTCTTCCGTAATGGAGGAGGGCATCCATCGGCCTTGAAGGATAGATCCGGACATGATTGAAGGTCCGGAGCACCTGACCTTGGCTTTGGGTGTTAGAACTCGAGGCGGGGGAAGGATTCGATTGAGCACAGGAGGGAAAAAAAGTAAAAGCCTTGTCCCTTTATAAAGAGGATGAATATCAAGCGTCCTCTCCGTAGCCGTTTGGGACTTGCCTATAATCTAGGAGTCCTAGACACGGTTGGGTTACCCATGACCGTATTGATGAGAATCCCGTAATTAGGGGAACACGATCTCTGCTTTGACAAGACGTGTCAAAAACTACCTCGCGTTATGTGCGGGGCTAGTTAAAGGAAACGGTTCCAATAATCACCGGGCCATGACATAATGTCGTGTTGCCAAAACAAGTCAGCAAATTAGATTTGCGAAAATATTATTCTCTCTACGGTGGTATGTGGAACTTATTTTGCAGGGTCAGACACTATCCTTGTATTCAAATTCTTTTGTGACGTATTCGGAGGAGGAACCCGCCTTGCAATGCCGAAGACAATACTGCGTGCCGGACTCATCGTCATTGAAAGCCTGGTTCAGGGGCTACTGAGGGAGTCCTGGATTAGGGGGTCTCCGGACAGCCGGACTATATCCTTTGGCCGAACTGTTAGACTATGAAGATACAGGATTGAAGACTTCGTCTCGTGTCTGGATGGGACTCTACTTGGCATGGAAGGCAAGCTAGGCAATACGGATATGTAGATCTCCTCCTTTGTAACCGACCTTGTGTAACCCTAGCCCTCTCCGGTGTCTATCTAAACCGGAGGGTTTTAGTCCGTAGAACAACAACATACAATCATACCATGGCCTAGCTTCTAGGGTTTAGCCTCACCGATCTCGTGGTAGATCTACTCTTGTAATACACATATCATCAATATTAATCAAGCAGGACGTAGGGTTTTACCTCCATCAAGAGGGCCCGAACCTGGGTAAAACATCGTGTTCCCTGCCTCCTGTTACCATCCGCCTTAGACGCATAGTTCGAAACCCCCTACCCGAGATCCGCCGGTTTTGACACCGACAGTGAGCAAGCAAGTTGGACGCACACCCGCTTAGTTTCTTTGATGAGCTTTCATATATTTATAGCTCTAGTGCATCCGTTTCATGGCAATCCCTACTCCTTGCATTGACATCAATCGGTGGGCATCTCCAAAGCCCATTGATTAGCCGCGTCAATGTGAGACTTTCTCCTTTTTGTCTTCTCACACAACCTCAATCATTATATTCTATTCCACCCATAGTGCTATGTCCATGGCTCGCGATCATATATTGCGTAAAAGTTGAAAGAGTTTGAAAAGGCTAAGTATGAAACAATTGCTTGGCTTGTCATCGGGGTTGTGCATGATGAGAGCATTTTGTGTGACGAAAATGAAGCATGGCCAAACTATATGATTTTGTAGGGATAAGCTTTCTTTGGCTATGTTATTTTGATAAGACATAATTGCTTGGTTAGCATGCTTGAAGTATTATTATTTTTATGTCAACATTAAACTTTTATCTTGAATCTTTCGAATCTTAACATTCATGCCACAATAAAGAAAATTACATTGAAGAATATGCTAGAAAGCATTCCACATCAAAAATTCTGTTTTTATCATTTACCTACTCGAGGACGAGCATGAATTAAGCTTGGGGATGCTTGATACGTCTCCAACGTATCTATAATTTTTTATTGTTCCATGCTATTATATATTCTGTTTTGGATGTTTAATGGGCTTTATTATACAGTTTATATTATTTTTGGGACTAACCTATTAACCCAAGGCCCTGTGCAAATTGTTGTTTTTTTTGCCTATTTCAGTGTTTCGCAGAAAAGGGATATCAAACGGGATCCAAACGGAATGAAACCTTCGGGAGCATGATCTTTGGAACAAACGTGATTGAGAGGACTTGGAGTGGATGTCAAGAAACAACCGAGGAGGCCAAGAGGAAGGGGGCGCGCCTACCCCCTGGGCACGCCCTCCCCCCTCGTGGCTCCACCGACCTACTTCTTCCTCCTATATATGTTCACATACCCCGAAAACATCCAGGAGAACCACGAAACCCTATTTCCACCGCTGCAACCTTCTGTACCCAAGAGATCCCATCTTGGGGCCTTTTCCGGAGCTCCGCCGGAGGGGGCATCGATCACGGAGGGACTCTACATCAACTCCATGCCCCCTCCGATGATGTGTGAGTAGTTTATCTCAGACCTTCGGGTCCATAGCTATTAGCTAGATGGATTCTTCTCTCTCCTTGGATCTCAATACAAAGTTCTCCTCGATCTTCTTGGAGATCTATTCGATGTAACTCTTTTTGTGGTGTGTTTGTCGAGATCCGATGAATTGTGGGTTTATGATCAAGTCTATCTATGAACAATATTTGATTCTTCTCTGAAATCGTTTATGTATGATTGGTTATCTTTGCAAGTCTCTTCAAATTATCAGTTTGGTTTGGCCTACTAGATTGATCTTTCTTGCAATGGGAGAAGTGCTTAGCTTTGGGTTCAATCTTGCGTTGCTCGATCCTAGTGACAGAAAGGGAAACGACACGTATTGTATTGTTGCCATAGAGGATAAAAAGATGGGGTTGATATCATATTGCTTGAGTTTATCCCTCTACATCATGTCAACTTACCTAATGCGTTACTCTGTTCTTATGACCTTAATACTCTAGATATATGCTGGATAGTGGTTGATGTGTGGAGTAATAGTAGTAGATGCAGGCAGGAGTCGGTCTACTTGTCACGGACATGATACCTATATACATGATCATGCCTAGATATTCTCATAATTATTCGCTTTTCTATCAATTGCTCGACAATATTTTTGTTCACCCACCGTAATACTTATGCTATCTTGAGAGAAGCCACTAGTGAAACCTATGGCCCCCGGGTCTATTCTCCATTATATTTATCTCCTGTCAACAAGTTATTTCTGGCATTGTTTATTTTGTAATTTTTAATTTTAATCTATATCATAAAAATACTAAAAATATTATCTTATCATCTCTATCAAATCTCACTCTCATAGGTGACTGTGAAGGGATTGACAACCCCTTTATCGCATTGGTTGCAAGGTTCTTATTTGTTTGTGTAGGTACGAGGGACTTGCATGTGGCCTCCTACTGGATTGATACCTTGGTTCTCAAAAACTGAGGGAAATACTTACGCTACTTTGCTGCATCATCCTTTCCTCTTGAAGGGAAAACCAACGCAGTGCTGAAGAGGTAGCAGGGAAGCAGAGATATCGCGATGGTCAACGGCAACGGGGAAGCGGCACCGGGGCTCTGGACGGGTCCAAAGTTGGAGCCGCTCTGGCGCCGTGAACAACGGCGGGGGTGAATCGGCTCTGGTACAGTTCACGCGGCCGTCGTCGAGGCAGCTCCGGTAGCACAGAGTAAGAGGCACACGCCCTAGTGTACGACAACAAATGGGCAGCATCTCCGGGATTAGAGAGGAGGGCGGCTGTGAATTTGGTGCGGTGGGGGCGCCATGGAGGAGGGGCTGAGGTTTCGTGGCTCGGGAGAAGGGAGCTTCCGGGGAGAAGGTGATTTGGCGCCCACGAGGTATGAATGGGGAATTGGGAGGGGGACCATGTCTTACGGACACATTTGTCCGAAATGTGTGTGTGTGTGGGGGGGGGGGGGGGGTTACAGTTCTACCCCTGTCTTTAGGCCTCTCGGCTTGGGTCTATGTACTGAGGGTTGGGGTTAGTAGAGTAACTTTGCTTCTCCCAAATAGTGGGCACGAGCGATTTCGGGCGAGGAGGGCGTGTTTTCAAATATAGTGGGCGCGAGAGATTTCGGGTGAGGAGGGTGTGTTTTCAAATATAGTGGGCGCGAGCAATTTCGGGCGAGGAGAGCGTGTTTTGAAATAGTGGGAGCAAGCTATTTCAGGTGAGGAGAGGGTGCTTTGCCGACCATGGTTTATGAATTATTCGGCACATGTCATTTCGGCCGAGGAGAAGGCGTGCTTGGATGAAGTTACGAACCTACCCTCGATGTACAACGGGCCAATTGATGTGTGTCCCACATAGGCTGGTAATTTCGCGTCTCCCATTTATTTGCTCGGGCGAATTCCACCAAGCAGAGGGTGTTTAACAGTTCTTTAAATTTTGGGAGAACGAGCATCCACGTCTACCTTACCAAGTCGATTTGAATCAAATTTTGAAATATTAGCTTGCCTCTTCTTTTTTAGATGGAGAGATGATGCTCGGGAGTAATGTGTTTTTACATGCTCGTTGCTAGCGATTTACTATATGACAAATAGTTGACCCACTCAAAAACGGGAATCAAACCCAAAATGAAATATCTTGATTCAATGAAATAGCTCGTTCACCATGTCAAAATAGTGAACTAAATCCAAAATTGAACACCTCAATCGAGTAGCATGCCGTACAGTATTATAGTACTCTGATAACCCACAAGTATAGGGGATCGCAACAGCTTTCGAGGGTAGAGTATTCAACCCAAATTTATTGATTCGACACAAGGGGAGCTAAAGAATATTCTCAAGTATTAGCAGCTGAGTTGTCAATTCAACCACACCTGGAAACTTAGTATCTGCAGCAAAGTGTTTAGTAGCAAAGTAATATGATAGTGGTGGTAGCAGCAACAAAAGTAAAGACAACAAAAATAATGTTTTTGGTATTTTGTAGTGATTGTAACAGTAGCAGCGGGAAAGTAAATAAGCGAGAACTAGTATATGGAAAACTCGTAGGCACCAGATTAATGATGGATAATTATGCCGGATGCGGTTCATCATGTAACAGTCATAACATAGGGTGACCCAGAACTAGCTCCAGTTCATCAATGTAATGTAGGCATGTATTCCGTATATAGTCATACGTGCTTATGGAAAAGAACTTGCATGACATCTTTTGTCCTACCCTCCCGTGGCAGCGGGGTCCTATTGGAAACTAAGGGATATTAAGGCCTCCTTTTAATAGAGAACCGGAACAAAGCATTAGCACATAGTGAATACATGAACTCCTCAAACTATTGTCATCACCGGGAGTGGTCCCGATTATTGTCACTTCGGGGTTGCCGGATCATAACACATAGTAGGTGACTATAGAATTGCAAGATAGGATCAAGAACTCACATATATTCATGAAAACATAATAGGTACAGATCTTAAATCATGGCACTCGGGCCCTAGTGACAAGCATTAAGCATAGCAAAGTCATAGCGACATCAATCTCAGAACATAATGGATACTAGGGATCAAACCCTAACAAAACTAACTCGATTACATGATAAATCTCATCCAACCCATCACCGTCCAGCAAGCCTACGATGGAATTACTCACGCATGGCGGTGAGCATCATGAAATTGGTGATGGAGGATGGTTGATGATGATGACAGCGACGAATCCCCCTCTCCGAAGCCCCGAACGGACTCCAGATCAGCCCTCCCGAGAGGTTTTAGGGCTTGGCGGCGGCTCCGTATCATAAAACGCGATGATTTCTTCTCTTTGATTTTTTTCTCTCCGAAAGCAAATATATAGAGTTGGAGTTGGCGTGGGAGGGTTTCCAGGGGGCCCATGAGGTAGGGGGCGCGCCCTAGGGGGGGGGGCGCCCCCCACTCTCGTGAGAAGGGTGTGGGCCCCCTGGTCTTCATCTTTGGCGAGGATTTTTTATTGTTTTTTCTAAGATGTTCCGTGGAGTTTCAGGTCATTCCGAGAATATTTGTTTTCTGCACATAAAACAACACCATTGTAATTCTGCTAAGAACAGCGTTAGTCCGGGTTAGTTCCATTCAAATCATACAAGTTAGAGTCCAAAACAAGGGCAAAAGTGTTTGGAAAAGTAGATACGAAGGAGACATATCAACTCCCCCAAGCTTAAACCCTTGCTTGTCCTCAAGCAATTCAGTTGACAAACTGAAAGAAAGAAAGAAAAACTTTTACAAACTATGTTTGCTCTTGTTGTTGTAATTATGTCAAGCCAGCATTCAAGTTTTCAGCATAAATCATAACTAACCACATTTGCAATAATTCTCAGGTCTCATAATTACTCATATCAATAGCATAATCAACTAGCAAGTCATAATAATAAATCTCGGATGACAAAACTTTCTCAAAACAATCATAATATGATATAACAAGATGGTATCTCGCTAGCCCTTTCTGAGACCGCAAAACATAAATGCAGAGTACCTTTAAAGATTAAGGACTGACTAGACATTGTAATTCATGGTAGAAGAGATCCAATCATAGTCATACCCAATGTAAATTAACAGTGATGAATGCAAATGACAGGTGTGCTCTCCAGCTAGTGCTTTTTAATAAGAGGGTGATGACTCAACATAAAAGTAAATGGATAGGCCCTTCGCAGAGGGAAGCAGGGATTTGTAGAGGTGCCAGAGCTCGGTTTTGAAATAGAGATAAATTTTATTTCGAGCGGTATACTTTCATTGTCAACGTAACAACTAAGAGATGGCGATATCTTCCATGCTACACACATTATAGGCGGTTCCCAAACAGAATGGTAAAGTTTATACTCCCCCTCCACCAATAGGCATCAATCCATGGCTTTCTCGAAACAACAAGTGCCTCCAACATACATCAGGTCCCAGGGGGAGTTTTGTTTGCAATTAATTTTGATTTAGTTTGCATAAAGCATGGGACTGGGCATCCCGGTGACCATCCATTTTCTCGTGAGTGAGGAGCGGAGTCCACTCCTCTTGAGAATAACCCGCCTAACACGGAAGATAAGGACAACCTTTGTTGATACATGAGCTATTCGAGCATACAAAACAGAATGTTTATTTGAAGGTTTAGAATTTGGCACATACAAATTTGCTTGGAACGACAGGTAGATACCGCATATAGGAAGGTATGGTGGACTCATTTGGAATAACTTTGGGGTATAAGGGATTGGATGCACAAGCAGTATTCCCGCTTAGTACAGGTGAAGGCTAGCAAAAGACTGGGAAGCGACCAACTAGAGAGCGACAACAGCCATGTGCATGCATTAAAATTAATAAACATTGGATGCAAGCATGAGTAGGATATAATCCACCATGAACATAAATATCGTGAAGGCTATGTTGATTTTGTTTCAACTACATGCGTGAACATGTGCCAAGTCAAGTCACTTAAATCATTCAAAGGAGGATACCACCCTATCATACCACATCATAACCATCTCAATAGCATGTTGGCATGCAAGGTAAACCATTATAACTCATAGCTAATCAAGCATGGCACAAGCAACTATGATCTCTAATTGTCATTGCAAACATGTTTATTCATAACAAGCTGAATCAAGAACGATGGGCTCATCATATTTACAAAAACAAAAGAGGTCGAGTTCATACCAGCTTTTCTCATCTCAGTCAGTCCATCATATATCATCATAATCGCCTTTCACTTGCACGACCGAACGGTGTGAATAATAATAAGAATGCACGTGCATTGGACTAAGCTGGAATCTGTGAGCATTCAATAAATAAGAGAAGACAACGCAATTTGGGCTCTTGGTTAAATCAACAATAATGCATATAAGAGCCACTTCAACAATTTAATTATGGTCTTCTCCTACTGACCCCCAAAGAAAAGAAAAGAAATAAAACTATTTACACGGGAAAGCTCCCAACAAGCAAAAGAAGAACGGGAAATATTTTTGGGTTTTCTTTTTAATTATTACTACTACAGCAGAAAAATAAACTACTACTAATTTTTTTGGTTTTTCTTAAGGTTTAGCAAACACACAAGAAGAAAGCAGGAAAAAGAAAATAAACTAGCATGGATATTACAGTGAAAAAGTATGAGCACCGACATCTAGCAATGAGTGTGTGTGAGCATAAATGTAATGTCGGTGAGAAATACGTACTCCCCCAAGCTTAGGCTTTTGGACTAAGTTGGTCTATGGCCACGACTGGCCTATCGGATATCCATAATAATAGTTGTTGGGGTCGTACTGTGATGAGGAGGAAGAAGGCTCCGATTGCCACTGGCTGGCAATCATCTCCGGATCCCACTGATAGTTAGACTGCCGTGAAGGATCAAATTGTGGTTCCGGTTCTAGCTCCTCGGCTAGTGCAGGGTTCCGGTAGGCGTGAATAGCCGTCAACAGAACAAGGTATGTTCCTGCAGTCAAATCAAACAAAGCAGGAGCAGGCAAGGTAATAGTCTCAGGATGATGTTTATTAAAGAACAATTGATATTTAAGCTCCCCTGCCCTATTTTTAACAATAAAATCATGTGCCACCATACTTTTATGATCTAGATAAACATGGGGCAGCACCTTTTCTTCCTTCTCAGCATGCCTAATAGGTATATTAAAATGTGCGGCTAGGCGTGTGGCATAGATGCCTCCAAAGATGGGGCCCTTAGTACGGTTCATATTTAGCCGTCTAGCAATAATACCGCCCAAACTAAAAGTGTTATCACTGTATAAACCTTGAAGCAGAATAATTAAATCAGGGATACTAAGGTTTCCAGAATTTCCGCGTCCAATTAAACAACGACTAGCAAATAATGCAAAGTAATGTAAAACAGGAAAATGTATGCTAGTGATTCGTGCATCGGAAACCTTCCGGGTTTCTCCTACAGTGATATTATCAATAAACCCAGCCACATCATCATGATGTGGTTCTTCTGTCTTGCCCTCAAAAGGGACTAAACAAATCCAACAGAAATCATAAAGTGACATCTCCTTATGCTCATCATATAAATGAAACTCCACCGTAGGTGGTGAGTTCCTAGAATGAAAATGAAAGATTTGCACAAAAGTATTTGTGAGTAAGAGATACTGATAGCATTGGTCGTGGAGGAAAGCGGTGAGGTCTGCATTGTGAGCCAATTCATGAAAATCTTCATAGATACTGGCTGCTCTCCAGAAATCTTCAGAAGGCCATTCACACGCCCGAATCTCCGCGGTGCGCGGCAAATTATACTTAGGCTTCGGTGCCTTTTCCTTTGAGCTTTAGCTCGATGAGCCCCTCAAAAATCTCCTCATTATATTCTGAAAAATTCTAAAATTTTTAGTAACTTCAAAATAAAAGTAAACCAAACTCAATAATATTGATAGCAACTACTCCTACAAGTGGCTAGAGCCTAAATCAAGCATTAGAACTACTTGGAACCATATAAATTTGACATGCAAGCTCAAGAACATGGTCACCTATGCAGCACAAATTTGCAAAGAATAAAGCACTAGAACAAAAACTAATTGGACCAATGGAGGAGTCACATACCAAGGAACAATCTCCCCAAGCAGTTTTGCGAGAGGTGCTTTGAGCAAGGAGATCGAAAATCACAGCAAAAGTGGCTGGAACTCGTGCTTGAGTTGGTTTTTCGGGTTTGTGTGAGACAGAGGAAGAAGATGGGTGCTGGGATAAGCGGAGGAGGGTCACCGTGGGCCCATGAGGCAAGGGCGCGCCCTAGGGGGGGCGCCCACCACCCTCATGGCCAGGTGGTAGCTCCTCCCGGGGTAATTTTTGCACAGTAAATCCTCAAATATTCCCGAAAAATCATATTAAATTGGCATGACATTCCGAGGACTTTTATTTTCGGGATATTTTTATATTGCATGGATAAGTCAGGAAACAGACTGAAAATACTATTTTTACTTTATTTAATATAAATAACAGAAAGTAAAAGTGGGATACAGAAGGTTCTGCTTCTAGTTTCATCCATCTCATGCTCATCAAAAAGAATCCACTAACAAGGTTGATCAAGTCTTGTTAACAAACTCATTCTGATAATCATGAAACCGGAGAAATTTCGAATAACACTAAGTTACCTCAACAGGGATATGCACATCCCCAATAATAATAATATCATATTTCTTCTTGACAGTAGGGAGAGGAAATTCAAAACCTCAAAATATAATCGATGGAATTTTCCCAATAGAATTAATACTATGAACTTGAGGTTGTTTCCTCGGAAAGTGTACCGTATGCTCATTACCATTAACGTGAAAAGTGACATTGCCTTTGTTGCAATCAATAACAGCCCCTGCAGTATTAAGAAAAGGTCTTCGAAGAATAATAGACATACTATCATCCTCAGGAATATCAAGAACAACAAAGTCCGTTAAAATAGTAACGTTTGCAACCACAACAGGCACATCCTCAGAGATACCGACAGGTATAGCAGTTGATTTATCAGCCATTTGCAAAGATATTTCAGTAGGTGTCAGCTTATTCAAGTCAAGTCTACGATATAAAGAGAGAGGCATAACACTAACACCGGCTCCAAGATCACATAAAGCAGTTTTAATATAATTTCTTTTAATGGAGCAAGGTATAGTAGGTACTCCGGGGTCTCCAAGTTTCTTTGGTATTCCACCCTTAAAAGTATAATTAGCAAGCATGGTGGAAATTTCAGCTACCGGTATCTTTCTTTTATTAGTAATGATATCCTTCATATATTTAGCATAAGGAGTTGTTTTGAGCACATCAGTTAATCTCATACGCAAAAAGATAGGCCTAATCATTTCAGCAAAGCGCTCAAAATCCTCATCATCCTTTTTCTTGGATGGTTTTGGAGGAAAAGGCACGGGTTTCTGAACCCAAGGTTCCCTTTCTTTACCATGTTTCCTAGCAACAAAGTCTCTTTTATCATAACGTTGATTCTTTGATTGTGGGTTATCAAGATCAACAGCAGATTCAATTTCTATATCATTATCATTACTAGGTTGAGCAACATCATGAACATCATCATTAATATTTTTACTAGTTTCAGGTTCATTACCAGATTGTGTTTCAGCATCAGACATAGATATATCATTTGGATTATCAGGTGGTTCAGTAATAGGTTCACTAGAAGTTTGCATAGTTCTATCATTTTTCTTCTTCTTCTTTTTAGAAGAACTAGGAACATCAATATTATTTCTTTGAGAATCTTGCTCGATTCTCTTAGGATGGCCTTCAGGATACAAAGGTTACTGAGTCATTCTACCAGTTCTAGTAGCCACTCTAACATCATAATCATTTTTGTTACTATTCATTTCATTAAGCACTTCTTTTTGAGCCTTAAGTACTTGTTCTACTTGAGTGGTAACCATAGAAGCATGTTTGCTAACAAGTTTAAGTTCACCTTTAATATCAGCCATATAATCACCCAAGCGTCTAATCATATAAGCATTTTATTTTAATTGTCTACCAAAATAAGCATTGAAGTCATCTTGCTTAAACATAAATTTATCAAACTCATCCAAGCACTGACTAGCAATTTTAGTAGGAGGGACTTCAGCTTTATCATATCTATAGAGAGAATTTACCTTTACTACCTGTGTCGGGATATCGGGGTCAGGAGGTTCTTCAGTAAATAAATAATTAAGATCATATGTTTCTTCGACAGGCGGTATATTAAGACCATGTATTTCTTAAATAGGAGGTAAATTCTTAACATCTTCAGCTTTAATACCTTTTTCTTTCATAGATTTCTTTGCCTCTTGCATATCTTCGGGACTGAGAAATAGAACACCTCTCTTCTTCGGAGTTGGTTTAGGAATAGGCTCAGTAATTGGAGCAGGAGCTGGCTCAAGAGGTGCCCAATTATTTTCATTTGCCAACATATTGTTCAATAGAATTTTAGCTTCATCCGGTGTTCTTTCCCTGAAAAGAGAACCAGCACAACTATCCAGGTAATCTCTGGAAGCATCGGTTAGTCCATTATAAAAGATATCAAGTATTTCAGGTTTCTTAAGAGGATGATCAGGCAAAGCATTAAGTAACTTGAGAAGCCTCCCCCAAGCTTGTGGGAGACTCTCTTCTTCAATTTGCACAAAATTATATATATCCCTCAAAGCAGCTTGTCTCTTATGAGCAGGGAAATATTTAGCAGAGAAGTAATATATCATATCCTGGGGACTACGCACACAACCAGGATCAAGAGAATTAAACCATATCTTAGCATCACCCTTTAATGAGAACGGAAATATTTTGAGTATATAGAAGTAACGCGATCTCTCATCATTAGTAAACATGGCAGCTATATCATTTAATTTAGTAAGATGTGCCACAACAGTTTCAGATTCATAGCCATAAAACGGATCAGATTCAACCAAAGTAATTATATCAGGATCAACAGAGAATTCATAATCCTTATCAGGAACACATATAGGTGAAGTAGCAAAAGCAGGGACGGGTTTCATTTTATCTCTAAGTGATTCTTTGTTCCATTTAATTAATAACCTCTTAAGCTCATATCTATCTCTGCAAGCTAAAATAGCTAAAGAAGCATCTTGATCAAATAAATAACCCTCAGGAATAACAGGCATATTTTCATCATCACTATCATCATCGTATTCATATTCAACAATTTCTATTTCTCTAGCCCTAGCAATTTGTTCATCAAGAAATTCACAAAGGGGCACAGTAGTATCAGGCATAGAAGCAGTTTCATCATAAGTATCATGCATAGCAGAAGTGGCATCATCAATAACATGCGACATATCAGAACGAATAGCAGAAGCAGGTGTAGGTGTCGCAAACTTACTCATAACAGAAGGTGAATCAAGTGCAGAGCTAGATGGTAGTTCCTTACCTCCCCTCGTAGTTGAGGGATAGATCTTGGTTTTTGGATCTCTCAAGTTCTTCATAGTGTCCAACAGATATAAATCCCAAGTGACTCAAAGAATAGAGCTATGCTCCCCGGCAACGGCGCCAGAAGTTAGTCTTGATAACCCACAAGTATAGGGGATCGCAACAGCTTTCGAGGGTAGAGTATTCAACCCAAATTTATTGATTCGACACAAGGGGAGCCAAAGAATATTCACAAGTATTAGCAGCTGAGTTGTCAATTCAACCACACCTGGAAACTTAGTATCTGCAGCAAAGTGTTTAGTAGCAAAGTAATATGATAGTGGTGGTAGCAGCAACAAAAGTAAAGACAACAAAAATAATGTTTTTGGTATTTTGTAGTGATTGTAACAGTAGCAGCGGGAAAGTAAATAAGCGAGAACTAGTATATGGAAAACTCGTAGGCACCAGATCAATGATGGATAATTATGCCGGATGCGGTTCATCATGTAACAGTCATAACATAGGGTGACCCAGAACTAGCTCCAGTTCATCAATGTAATGTAGGCATGTATTCCGTATATAGTCATACGTGCTTATGGAAAAGAACTTGCATGACATCTTTTGTCCTACCCTCCCGTGGCAGCGGGGTCCTATTGGAAACTAAGGGATATTAAGGCCTCCTTTTAATAGAGAACCGGAACAAAGCATTAGCACATAGTGAATACATGAACTCCTCAAACTATGGTCATCACCGGGAGTGGTCCCGATTATTGTCACTTCGGGGTTGCCGGATCATAACACATAGTAGGTGACTATAGACTTGCAAGATAGGATCAATAACTCACATATATTCATGAAAACATAATAGGTTCAGATCTGAAATCATGGCACTCGGGCCCTAGTGACAAGCATTAAGCATAGCAAAGTCATAGCAACATCAATCTCAGAACATAATGGATACCAGGGATCAAACCCTAACAAAACTAACTCGATTACATGATAAATCTCATCCAACCCATCACCGTCTAGCAAGCCTACGATGGAATTACTCACGCACGTCGGTGAGCATCATGAAATTGGTGATGGAGGATGGTTGATGATGACGACGGCGATGAATCCCCCTCTTCGGAGCCCCGAACGGACTCCAGATCAGCCCTCCCGAGAGGTTTTAGGGCTTGGCGGCGGCTCCGTATCGTAAAACGTGATGATTTCTTCTCTCTAATTTTTTTCTCTCCGAAAGCAAATATATAGAGTTGGAGTTGGCGTCGGAGGGTTTCCAGGGGGCCCAGGAGGTAGGGGGCACGCCCTAGGTGGAGCGCCCCCCACTCTCATGAGAAGGGTGTGGGCCCCCTGGTATTCATCTTTGGCGATGATTTTTTATTGTTTATTCTAAGATGTTCCGTGGAGTTTCAGGTCATTCCGAGAATATTTGTTTTCTGCACATAAAACAACACCATGGTAATTTTGCTGAAAACAGCGTCAGTCTGGGTTAGTTACATTCAAATCATACAAGTTAGAGTCCAAAACAAGGGCAAAAGTGTTTGGAAAAGTAGATACGATGGAGACGTATCATACTCCATGAACATGTTGAAAGTCAAATTAATGAACTTGTTTGATATACGCATATCTCCGTTAATGTGTGGATTGCAGACAACATGTTCTCCAATTTAAATATTTGAATGCAAGTATATATCGAAACATGGTTTATATTAGTCTTTGATGCATAAAACACGACCTCCCCCTCTTCCAGACTCCTGCTCTCTCTCTCTCTCTCTCTCTCGCCGACAATTTTCAATTCTGTCGCACACATCCAACACACAAACCTTTTTGGTCCCTATCCCTCTCTCTCCGTCTCTCTCTCTTTGTGTGTGTGTGTGTGGGGGGGGGGTCTTTCTAGTTCGCATGCATATATACTCCATCTATATGTCTCTCTCGCACACTATGTATGATTCTCTAGTCCAAGCTAAATATCTTGGGTGCACTCATCGTATGCACACAAATTCGTTGGCTCATTGCCCGTAACTCTCTCACGCACCACTCTGTCGTCTCGGAGCTCTTCCCTCTCTCTCTCTCTCTCTCAAACTCTCCATCTACCTGGGTCACACATACACATGCATATCTCACTCGCACTCGATAGACCCATCTAAAACTCTATCTCTCTCCCTCGTTCTCTCTCCATCTCACACGCACACACACACACACACAATCTCATGCCTAGCCAAGTATGATGGTCTCTCACTCAAATGTAGGCACACATAGTCCCCCCTATATGTGCATGACTAGCTAATCTTAGTCTCCATCACAAACATGTGCATGGTCTATCTCGATTTCTCTCGGGGAATCTTTCTATCGCGCACGCACCTCCCTAGATCTCCCACCCATATAGTCCCCTCACGATCTCGAGGGGATCTCTCTATCACAAACACACCCTCTCTCCCTCCCCATGAGTGCATGTTCTCCATGGGCCCCTCTCGACCTTTGTTCCTTGTTGTCCAGACCTCTATTGGACATGTGCTATAGGGGTGTCTCTCTCCATTGCAAACAATCATGCACTACCTATCTTCATGTATCTCCTCACCTCGCTTTTCTATCTCGGAGATGAATGCGTGATATGTTTGCATAAGAAACGAAAAAACACACACACTCTCTAATTTATCATTTGTTGTCCCTTTCTCTTTCACACATACTCTTTTTGCACACTCACTCATTCTCCTTCACACGCGCTTGATCTCTCTAGACTTAGGCAGTCTCTTCGGTCCATAGCATGTAGATTTATTGAAAAGTCAAACATCACAAAGTTGGACCATGTACGTCGAGAAAAACATTTACATCTAGAACGGCAAACATATACCATTAGATTCATCATGAGATGTACTTTCGTATGATGTATCTTTGGTATTGTAGATATAAATAACATTTGCGTAAACCTGATAAAAGTTTCCAAAGTTCGACTTCTAAAAAATTTACATGCACTGAATTATCGAGTGGATGGAATATCTCTTTCCCCTCTCAGCTATCTAACGCACCACTCAGCCTTATCGGGGCTCCTCTATGCCGGGGTACTGATCCACGGGCACCTATGGGACCGGCGGGCCGGGTCCCTTTCGGTTCGGCGGGGGCGGAGATCGTGCAAAGAGCAAATCGAGGCAAAACACGCGAGCGATTTACCCAGGTTCGGGCCGCACGGATGCGTAAAACCCTACTCCTGCTTTGTGGTTTTGTATTGATTTCTAGCTCGGGAGCGCGGAGTGCTACAGTACGCACCGGCGGCTAGCAAGACCAAGCGTGAGTGTCCCAACTGGCCTCCCCCCCTTTCTACGTTGCACACGGGCCTCCTTTTATATGCTCAAGGGGCTACCGACAGGTGGCAACGGAGGTAAAGGGCAAAAATGGAAAGGTGCTGTGGTAGGCACAGCTACCTGCTACAGTGTATCATACCTAACCCTGACGGCAGGGGACAAGGGCATTAATTGCCCGTCTGTGTCGCCTAAACAGTACCGAAAGGGACCGCTAGGGACGCCACCGTTTGCCACGATGGTTATCTTGTCAGCGCCTGCTTGCCACCGCGCACCCCTAGCTGCACGGCCTCCTACCACGTGTGCTTGGGAGGGTCCTAGAGCAACACGTGGGCGGGTGTGCTGGAGCGCGGGCACGAAGTGGGGGTTTCCCGCGGCAAGCTCCTTGCCGTGGTCGTCGTCTTGTCGTGTTCGGGAGCTTGTCGCTCACCGGGCCTTGCCGGGACGCGCGGCGCGTCGTGGCAAGTTTGCTTGGTATGCCTTGGTTGGCCTTCCTAGCAAGCTCCTCTTGCCAGGGTTTTGTCTCCTACCCGGCCAGCTCCTCTTGCCGGGGCCTTGGTTTGAGTACTTTGCTCTTGAATGGTCTTCAAAGTAGCCGCAGAGGGTCTTGGCGGTCACTCGGCAAGCCATGCCGCGGGGTGCTGCGACTGCCTGTGCACAAGTTCGGGATACTAGGGTACCCCTACTCTAGTACACCGACAGGAGCCCCCGGGCCTGGGCCAGACACGGTGTCGAGCGCTGTTGGGCCAGGCCCAAAACAGTGCACGGGCACGCGCGGCCTAGGTCACGCTGCATATCTCTCCGCTTCCACCGCGCACGCCAGAACGGCACGCATCAAACGCGGCGTCGTGGGTGACGTGGGCGGCGTGCGCGGGGCTAAGCCCGGCGAGCATGCGTCAGGCCATGATGAAGGGGACGGTTCACGCCCTCCTCCCTAAACGGAGGTAGGCGTGGTGCATTTACTGGACGGGGCCGGTGCGCGGTTTTCGAGGCGTCCACTCCCCGTGATCACGGGATGGGGCGAGGCCGCCTCATCCATCGCCTTGGTTCTGCATCCCCGCCACACGGCTCCCATGCGCTTGGGGTCATGGACGGTGCAAGTGGGAAACTGGGCCGTCGCGAGCAGAGGCAGCGGGTCGGCCCCGACTCCCTGCTCTTCCTGTGCCTTGATTCGCTGAGCGGGGCAGCCGAGCCCCCACCTCGTTCCTTTATAAAGAGCAGGAGGGGGGCAAGGAAGCCCGCACTCTCTCATCTCCTCCTTTCTTCAGCTTCTACTCCCCTTTCTCTCATTCGCCATGGAGAAAGGGAACCCTGGCCCTTCGTCGGTGGCGGCGAGGGTCGCCGCCAGACAGCGCACCCCTCCCTCTCCCGCGCCCGTGGTGGCAGAGCCAGCCATAAGGGGAAGAGGGAGGGGGCGAGGTCGTGGCCGAGGTCGAGGACGAGGTCAAGGCGCTCGGGGAAGAGGCGGACGGGGCGGCGCGCCAGCTTCGCCTCTGCCGGCGGTTCCTCTCCCCACGGTGGTCCATATAGGGGACGACCCTTGCGAGTTCTTCGTCAGGCTGCGTCGGGCGCCTCGTCGTCGCCTCCGGCTTCTAGCTCCGTTTGCGAGCGCGATGGAGTTGGACCCGCCCGAGACACTGAGACTGCACATGAGGGGCTGTGGGATCAGCGGCACGCGAGTCCACGTTGTATTCCCAGCCCCTAATGTGATGTATCTTTATCGAGGGTGGAAGACGTTCGCCCGTATCCACAGCCTGATGGAGGGGTTTACCCTCCATTTTAAGTTGATGGAGGGCGATCTCCTCTCCGTCAAGGTCTTCGGGTGCTTCGGCACTCGGGTGAAGTGCTGCGTGGACAGCTCCTCCGATAGTGAAGGCTCCCCCTCGAGCGAGAGTGACGAGGAGGAGAGCGACAGCAATGATGAGGGTAGCGGGCGGCGGGATGGCGGGTCCGACTAGGTGTCGGGCGCCGCTTCGTGCGGCACCGGTGACCCCATCATCCGTGTCGCCGGCTCCTTGAACTCCCCGGGGTCGTCTCCTTGGGCGGCGGGCGTAGGGAGGCTGCGGAAGGGGAAGAGGGCTGGCGACAAGGCCGTCAAGTCGGAGTACGAGGGCGTGGTGCCCTCGACAGCGTGCTAACGTCTTGCCGCCCCGTCTTTGAGCCCCGCTTCCGGCGCCTCCATCACCGTCCAGCCTTCGGACGGCCCCCGGGATGTTTTCTTGGTGTCTTCTGGCACCCGTAGCTCGCCTAGGCGCCCCTTTTGCCCTTTTCGCCTCCTTGACCTACCTCCTGAAGAGAGGGACAGGAAAGGGATTACGGGCATCTTATCTTTTTAATTTGTAAGACTTCGGGCCTTAGCTGCATCTAAAACTTGTAATCATCTCTTTCATGTTTTTCATCCTCTATGGACTGTACCTGAGTGGGATGTTTTTTAATGAAAGGGGATGCTTGCCGGGTTATTTGTCTCGCGGGTTGAACCCACGCCAAGGAGCAAATCCTTGGTATCCCTCGGACATACATTTCATTTCCCGGCAACAGGCCCTGCCGCCTTCCCACGTCGCTCGACCTTTCTCACGCCTTTGACGGAGGCGGGAACGAGGTGGGTGCGGCCTCCTCGTTTCATCCCTTTGCTGCCGTGACTACGACCAAACTTGGCCTCGGGAACGAGCCCCAGGGCCTAGAGTTGAGGGAGCACGGCAGTTTTCGGGAAGAAACGCGGTTTCGCATTCCCCAGTCCATAAGAGGATGCATGATGAGGGACGAAAGACTTATCTGACATCACGGCCCCCGACAACTCTGGCTTGCCGTGGACGAATCTTGGTACTCGCAGCCCCCAGCAATACTGGCTTGCCGGGGCCCAGGTGCCGGCGCGCCCTTCTTCTCCTTTTCGTCTTCAAGCGGTCTGGCCAGGATATGCGAGCCCTGCGAACGAAAGAGAAGCAAAGGGACGGACACTCGACCTCTAAGTTAGGGGTTAGCCGCTGTTAGGCACTATCAACCCTAACCAAGGACGAGACTCGACCTAGCATGCATGCTATAACCCCGGGGTGCCAGCGCTTCATTTACTTGTGCTCAGGGTCTGCGCCTGGCTTTGTACAAAGGATTACATGCAACAGCGGCAAGACTTGTACAAAAGGGTGGTTGTCGGACAGGGTCCGACAACCGCGCCTTACGGGTAAAACTTACGAAGATGCTCGATGTTCCAGGAGTTGCTCACTGGTACGCCATCTTCGGTCTCAAGGCGGACAGCGCCAGGCCTTGTGACTCACTTCACCCGGTAAGGGCCTTCCCACTTCGGCGTCAACTTGTTGGAATTCTTGGCGGACTGAACGCGCCGAAGAACAAGGTCGCCTTCCTCGAGACTTCTGGCGTTAACTATGCGGCTATGGTAGCGGCGCAAAGCTTGCTGGTAGCGAGTAGCTCGCACAGCAGCCTGAAGACGGTCTTCCTCAAGGAGCAGCGCATCATCTTGTCACAGCCGCTCTTGCTCGAGCTCATCATAAGCGAGCACTCGAGGTGACCCGTATACGAGTTCCGTGGGGACAACTGCCTCTGCTCCATAGACTAGAGCAAAAGGTGTTTGTCCAGTGGCTCGATTTGGCGTCGTTCTGATCGACCAAAGAACCACCGGTAGCTCCTCGATCCAGTTTATTCCGCACTTGTGCAGCCTGTCAAAAGTTCTGGTCTTGAGCCCGCGCAGCACTTCAGCATTTGCCCTCTCCGCTTGACCGTTGCTTCTCGGGTGAGCAACAGAAGCGAAGCAGACCTTGGAGCCAAGATCTTGGACGTACTGCGTGAAGGTGCGGCTTGTAAATTGCGTGCCGTTGTCGGTGATTATCCTGTTAGGGATCCCAAAGCGGCAAACAATCAACCTGAAGAACTTGACTGCTGACTGTGCTGTCACCTTCCTCACTGGTTCCACTTCCGGCCACTTTGTGAACTTGTCGATTGCAACGTACAAGTACTCAAAGCCCCCGACAGCTCGGGGAAAGGGGCCGAGGATGTCGAGCCCCCAGACCGAAAATGGCCAGGATAAAGGGATCGTCTGGAGAGCTTGAGCTGGCTGGTGTATCTGCTTGGAATGGAACTGGCATGCTTCACACTTGGTTACTTGTGCAGTTGCATCCTGGAGGGCGGTTGGCCAGAAGAAACCTTGCCGGAATGCTTTGCCGACAAGTGCTCTTGCGCCAATGTGGTGACCACATATGCCTCCGTGTATTTCTGCCAACAGCTTTTGTCTGTCTTCCCGGTGAATACACTTCAATTTCACACCGTTGAGCCTTCTTCTGTACAGTGTCTTGTCGACAAACTGGTACATACTTGACTGCCGGGCTACTCTTTCCGCTTCTTCTTGCTCTTCGGGAAGTTCTCCTGTCTGAAGGAAACGGACAATCTGCCGCGCCCATGTTGGAGCTTGTGGCTCGACAACAAGGACTAAAGGCAACTCTGCTGCTGCGGGAACATCCGCTCCTACGGCAAGAACCTGCGGCTCTGCCGGAGCTTGACGTTCCCCGACAGGCTTGCCGGGGCAAAACTTGTCGGGAGCTTCTGCTTCAACGGAACAAACCCTAGGGCTTGCCGGAGCATCTTGCTCCTCAGCGCTCTTGGTGTTGGTCTCAGCTACTGCGGGAACATCTGCTTCTACGGCGTGAAGCTGTGTCTCTGCCGGAGCTTGACGTTCCTCGACAAGCTTGCCGGGAGCTTCTGCTTCAACGGAACAAACCCTAGGGCTTGCCGGAGCAGACTGCTCCTCAGCGCCTTTGACATTGATCTTAGGGACCTTCTTGGCGGCGGCTTCAGGAAGCTCTGCCGGCAAATAGTCACCAGAAATCAACTTCCTTTTCTTGCTCTGTCCAGTTGATGGTGTTACGGACGGTTGAGTCAGCTTGAGCACAAAGATTCCTGGTTCCACAGGTAGCTTAAGCGCGGCGCACTTTGATAGGCCATCAGCAATGGCGTTGTGAGCTCTTGGAACATGCTCCATTTGCAGGCCGTCAAAGTGCTCTTCTAGCTTCCTCACTTCGTCAACGTAAGCTTCCATCAACGGACTCTGATAATTCTTGTTTACTTGGCGGACGACAAGCTGTGAGTCACCCCTGACAATGAGCTTCTTGATCCCAAGGTCTGCCGCGATCCTGAGACCGGCAAGCAACCCCTCATACTCTGCAGTATTGTTTGTTGCTTGCTCCTTGGGAAAGTGCATCTGGACTACGTACTTGAGGTGCTCTCCGGTGGGTGCGATAAGCAGCACACCAGCGCCGGCGCCTTGCAGCGAAAAGGCGCCATCAAAGTACATCAGCCACTCTTTGCTTGCTTCCTTGTCGGGGATGCTTGTTTCTGGAATTTCTTCATCTGGTGTTGGCGTCCATTCTGCTATAAATTCTGCCAATGCTCTGCTCTGGATAGTTGAAGTACTCTCAAACTTGAGGCCAAAGCTTGACAGTTCCAGTGCCCACTCAACAATCCTGCCTGTCGCTTCTGGATTCTGTAATATCCTCTTTAGCGGAAAGCGAGTGACAACTGTGATCTCATGTGCTTGGAAGTGATGGCGCAGCTTTCTCGAGGCCATGAGAAGGCCGAAAAGCAATTTCTGCACACCAGAATACCTTGACCTAGCCCCCTGCAGGAGGGAACTGACAAAGTAAACTGGGCGCTGCACCATTTTCTTCCGTGTCTCCTCGTGCATCTGCGCAGATCCATCTTTGTCGGGACCAGAGCTTGCCGGGGAAGCCCCCTGCTTGTCGCTGGATGCGCTTGCCGCGGTTGCTGGCTCATCATCTGCCCCCCTCTCTGCTACTAACGCAGCACTGACCACTTGATTGGTTGCCGCTATGTACAGCAGCAACTTCTCTTGTGGCTTAGGTGCGACAAGTATTGGAGGGGAGGACAGGTATCCCTTCAGGTCTTGCAGCGCAGCCTCCGCTTCCGGAGTCCATTTCATTGGACCTGCCTTTTTCAATAATTTGAAAAACGGCAGGGCGCGCTCAGCAGACCGAGAGATAAACCTGCTGAGAGCAGCCACGCAACCGGCAAGTTTCTGTACATCCTTGACGCGCTTTGGTGCTTCAATCTGCTCAATGGCCTTGATCTTGTCGGGATTGGCTTCAATTCCCCGCTGAGACACGAAGAACCCGAGAAGCTTGCCGGAGGGCACTCCAAACACACACTTCTCTGGGTTGAGCTTGAGGCTGATCTTGCGCACATTTGCAAAGGTCTCGTCTAAGTCTTGAATCAGGGTTGCTCTGTCCTTGCTCTTGACCACTATATCATCCATGTAGGCTTCCACATTTCTGTGTATTTGTGGCTCAAGAGCAATGTGGACTACTCTTGCAAATGTTGAACCAGCATTTTTTAATCCGAAAGGCATCCGTACGAAACAGTACGTGCCACATGGAGTAATAAATGCGGTCTTCTCCTCATCCTCTTCTGCCATGAAGATCTGATGATATCCTGAGTATGTGTCAAGAAATGAAAGCAAATCACATCCGGCTGTGGAGTCAATAATCTGGTCAATGCGCGGCAAAGGAAATGGGTCTTTGGGACAAGCTTTGTTAACATCGGTAAAATCGATACAAAGCCTCCATTTCCCGTTTGCCTTGCGCACGACTACAGGATTGGCCAACCACGTGGGATGGAGCACTCCTCTGACAAGGCCTGCGGCTAAGGGCGGCGGCGGCGGGTAGAGGCGGCGGCGGCGCGGCTAAGGCGGCGGCTTGGGGCTGCGCGCTGCTGCTTGCTGCGGCGCAGGAGGAGAGGGGCTTGGGTTTTGGTGTGAGGAGAGGGGGGGGTGTTGGGGTATTTATATTGGTGAGGGGGGGATTTACTTGGGTTAGGGGGCAAGGAATTAGAATAGGAATAGGAAAACGAAACAAAGGAAAGGGGAGGGGGCTAACCGGCCAGAGTCCTTTTAGGACTCGGCTTGAGTGAGGGGAGGCGGCGGCCTGGCGCTCCTGCGCCTGGCGCCTAGCGCACGGGAGGCTGGCGCGGTGGCTGGCTGGGCCTTTGGCCCGGCTGGCCTGCGGAAAGTTTTTTTTAATGGTTTCGCGCGCAGAAAAACACAGAAAAGAAAATCTAAACGGTCTCCAAAATTCCTAAAGTAAATTTTCCCCGACTCCTAAAAATGAGTCGAACAAAATGAACTTTTCTCCGGGCCTAGAATGCAATTTTCGAAAACGCGCATTTTTCCCTATCCAAAGATAAACAAACACCGGAAAATGAAATTTGATCTATTTATTAAATCTTCATTTTTCCTATATTTTGGGAAAGTCATATTATTCCCTCTCTCATATTTTGATGTCGGAAAAATAATTGAAGATGAAATAAATAAATCAAATGATCCTCTTTTCAAATTCGAGAAAACTCTCAAATATGAAAATAACGAAATCTCCAACTCTCTCCGAAGGTCCTTGAGTTGCGTGAAATTTCTAGGATCGACCAAAATGCAAGAAAATAAGATATGCATGATGATCTAATGTATAACATTCCAAATTGAAAATTTGGGATGTTACAAATTCTTCTTTATTGCGGCAGGAATGTTTAGATCCAAAATATTCGAGACAAAATTTTAATATTGACATAAAAATAATAATACTTCAAGCATGCTAACCAAGCAATTATGTCTTATCAAAATAACATAGCCAAAGAAAGCTTATCCATGCAAAATCATATAGTTTGGCCATGCTTCATTTTTGTCACACAAAATGCTCCCATCATGCACAACCCCAATGACAAGCCAAGAAATTGTTTCATACTTAGCCTTTTCAAATTCTTTCAACTTTCACCAAATATATGAGCGGGAGCCATGGACATAACACTATGGGTGGAACATAATATGATGATGGAGGTTGTGTGAGAAGACAAAAAGGAGAAAGTCTCACATTGACGCAGCTAATCAACGGGCTATGGAGATGCCCTTCAATTGATGTCAATGCAAGGAGTAGGGATTGCCATGCAACAGATGCATTAGAGCTATAAATATATGAAAGCTCAACAAAAGAAACTAAGTGGGTGTGCATACAACATGCTTGCTCACGAAGACCTAGGGCATTTTGAGGAAGCCCATCATTGGAATATACAAGCCAAGTTCTATAATTAATAATTCCCACTAGTATATGTAAGTGACAAAATAAGAGACTCTCTATCATGAAGATTATGGTGCTACTTTGAAGCACAAGTGTGTAAAAAGGATAGTAACATTGCCCCTTCTCTCTTTTTCTCCCATTTTTTTATTTGGGCCTTTTCGCTCTTCTTTATGGCCTCTTTTTTTATTTGGGCTTCTTTGGCCTCTTTTATAATTTTTTATTTTTCGTCCGGAATCTCATCCCGACTTGTGGGATAATCATAGTCTCCATCATCCTTTCCTCACATGGGATAATGCTCTAATAATGAAAATCATCACACTTTTATTTACTTACAACTCAAGAATTACAACTCGATACTTAGAACAAAATATGACTCTATGTGAATGCCTCCGGTGTACCAGGATGTGTAATGAATCAAGAGTGGCATGTATGAAAGAATTATGTAGGTGGCTTTGCCACAAATACGATGTCAACTTCATGATCATGCAAAGCAATATGACAATGATGGAGCGTGTCATAATAAACAGAACTGTGGAAAGCTGCATGGCAATATATCTCGGAATGGCTATGGAAATGCCATAATAGGTAGGTATGGTGGCTGTTTTGAGGAAGATATAAGGAGGCTTATGTGTGATAGAGCATATCATATCACGGGGTTTGGATGCACCAACAAAGTTTGCACCAACTCTCGAGGTGAGAATGTTGGAAATATGCCCTAGAGGCAATAATAAATTGGTTATTATTATATTTCCTTGTTCATGATAATCGTTTATTATCCATGCTAGAATTGTATTGAGAGGAAACTCAGATACTTGTGTGGATACATAGACAACACCATGTCCCTAGTAAGCCTCTAGTTGACTAGCTCGTTGATTAATAGATGGTTACAGTTTCCTGACCATGGACATTGGATGTCGTTGATAACAGGATCACATCATTAGGAGAATGATGTAATGGACAAGACCCAATCCTAAGCCTAGCACAAAGATCGTGTAGTTCATATGCTAAAGCTTTTCTAATGTCAAGTATCATTTCCTTAAACCATGAGATTGTGCAACTCCCGGATACCGTAGGAGTGCTTTGGGTGTGCCAAACGTCACAACGTAACTGGGTGGCTATAAAGGTTCACTACAGGTATCTCCAAAAGTGTCTGTTGGGTTGGCACGAATCAAGACTGGGATTTGTCACTCCGTGTAAACGAAGAGGTATCTCTGGGCCCACTCGGTAGGACATCATCATAATGTGCACAATCTGACCAAGGAGTTGATCACGGGATGATGTGTTACGGAACGAGTAAAGAGACTTGCCGGTAACGAGATTGAACAAGGTATCGAGATACCGACGATCGAATCTCGGGCAAGTACAATACCGCTGGACAAAGGGAATTGAATACGGGATTGATTGAATCCTCGACATCGTGGTTCATCCGATGAGATCATCGTGGAACATGTGGGAGCCAACATGGGTATCCAGATCCCGATGTATTGTTATTGGCCGGAGAGTTGTCTCGGTCATGTCTGCATGGTTCCCGAACCCGTAGGGCCTACACACTTAAGGTTCGATGACGCTAGGGTTATTAGGAAGACTTGTATGTAATTACCGAATGTTGTTCGGAGTCCCAGATGAGATCCCGGACGTCACGAGGAGTTCCGGAATGGTCTGGAGGTAAAGATTTATATATGGAAAGTTGTTGTTCGGGATCCGGGAAAAGTTCGATTTTTTTCCGGTATTGTACCGGGAAGCTACCGGAAGGTTCCGGAGGATTCCGGAGGGGTCCGGAGGTCCGAAAAATGTTCCACCACATCCAATACAGCAGCATGGGCCGTAGGGGGGGCGCCCTAACCTTAATGGGCCAAGGGCACCAGCCCCCCCAAGGCCCATGCGCATGGGAGAGGGGAAACCCTAAGGGGGAGGGCCTACACTTGACTTGGGAGGCACTCCTCCCCCCCTTGGCCGCCGCCCCCAACCCTAGATGGGATCTAGGGGGCCGGCCCCCTCTCTCCCCACCTATAAATAGTGGAGGGGTGGGAGGGCGGCCACACCCTTGAACCTGGCGCAGCCCCTCCCCTCCAATACCTCTCGTCCTCTGCGTGAGCTTGGCGAAGCCCTGCCGGAGAACTGCCACTCCATCACCACCACGCCGTCGTGCTGCTGTTGGACTCTCTTCCTCAACCTCTCCCTCCTCCTTGCTGGATCAAGGCGTGGGAGAAGTCTCCGTTCCGTACGTGTGTTGAACGCGGAGGTGCCGTCCGTTCGGCGCTAGGATCATCGGTGATTTGGATCACGACGAGTACGACTCCATCAACCCCGTTCACTTGAACGCTTCCTCTTAGCGATCTACAATGGTATGTAGATGCACTCTCCTTCCCCTCGTTGCTAGATTACTCCATAGATTGATCTTGGTGATGCGTAGAAAATTTTAAATTTCTGCTACGATCCCCAACAGTGGCATCATGAGCTAGGTCTATGCGTAGTTTCTATGCACAAGTAGAACACAAAGCAGTTGTGGGCGTCGATATTGTCAATTTACTTGCCGTTACTAGTCTTATCTTGATTCGGCGGCATCGTGGGATGAAGCGGCCCGGACCGACCTTACACGTACTCTTACGTGAGACTGGTTCCACCGACTGACATGCACTAGTTGCATAAGGTGGCTAGCGGGTGTCTGTCTCTCCCACTTTAGTCGGATCGGATTCGATGAAAAGGGTCCTTATGAAGGGTAAATAGAAATTGGCATATCACGTTGTGGTTTTGGCGTAGGTAAGAAACGTTCTTGCTAGAAACCTATAGCAGCCACGTAAAAACTTGCAACAACAATTAGAGGACGTCTAACTTGTTTTTCAGCATATGCCTTGTGATGTGATATGGCCAAAAGGATGTGATGAATGATATATGTGATGTATGAGATTGATCATGTTCTTGTAATAGGAATCATGACTTGCATGTCGATGAGTATGAAAACCGGCAGGAGCCATAGGAGTTGTCTTAATTTATTTATGACCTGCGTGTCAACTTAAACGTCATGTAATTACTTTACTTTATTGCTAAAGCGTTAGCCATAGTAGTAGAAGTAATAGATGAGGAGACAAATTCAAGAAGACACGATGATGGAGATCATGATGATGGAGATCATGGTGTCATGCCGGTGACAACGATGATCATGGAGCCCCGAAGATGGAGATCAAAAGGAGCAAAATGATATTGGCCATATCATGTCACTATTTGATTGCATGTGATGTTTATCATGTTTTACATCTTATTTGCTTAGAACGACGGTAGCTTAAATAAGATGATCCCTCACTAAAATTTCAAGAAAAGTGTTCCCCCTAACTGTGCACCGTTGCGAAGGTTCGTTGTTTCGAAGCACCACGTGATGATCGGGTGTGATAGATTCTAACGTTCGAATACAACGGGTGTTGACGAGCCTAGCATGTACAGACATGGCCTCGGGACACATGCGAAACACTTAGGTTGACTTGACGAGCCTAGCATGTACAGACATGGCCTCGGAACACGAAAGACCGAAAGGTCGAACATGAGTCGTATAGAAGATACGATCAACATGAGATGTTCACCGTTGATGACTAGTCCGTCTCACGTGATGATCGGACACGGCCTAGTCGATTCGGATCATGTTTCACTAAATGACTAGAGGGATGTCTATCTGAGTGGGAGTTCATTAAATTAATTTGATTAGATGAACTCAATTATCATGAACATAGTCTAAATTGTCTTCGCAAATATGTTGTAGATAAATAGCTCATGTTGTAGCTCCCTGTTTCAATACGTTTCTAGAGAAAGATTAAGTTGAAAGATATTGTAAGCAATGATGCGGACTAGGTCCGTAGTCCGAGGAGTGTCCTCCATGCTACACAGAAGGCTTACGTCTTTGATGCACCGCTCGATGTGCAAACCCCTACAACGTCGTCTGTGGATGTTGTGAACACCTGACAGACACATTCAGATGACTACCTGATAGTTTAGTGCACCATACTTTACAGCTTAGAATCGGGATTCCAATGACGTTTTGAACGCCATAGAACATATGAGATGTTCCAAGAGCTGAAATTGGGATTTCAGGCTCATGCCCGTGTTGAGAGGTGTGATACCTCTGACAAGTTCTTTTGCCAACAAGATGGAGGAAAATAGCTCAGCTAGTGAGCATGTGCTCAGAATGTCTGGGTGCTACAATCACTTAAATCAAGTGGGAGTTATACTTCCAGATAAGATAGTGATTGATAGAGTTCTCTAGCCACTATCACTAAGCTACTAGATCTTCGTGATGAACTATGACATGCAAGGGATGGAGTTGATCCCGGAGCTGTTCGCGGTGCTTAAGACCGCAAAAGGTAGAAATCAAAAAGGAGCATCAAGTGTTGACGGTTTAACAAGACCACTGGTTTCAAGAAGGGCAAGGGCTAGAAGGGAAACTTCATGGATGGCAAACCAGTTGCCGCTCCAGTGAAGGAACCCAAAGTTGAACCCAAACCCGAGACTAAGTGCTTCTATTGTAAGGGGAACGGTCACTGGTAGCGGAATTACCCCAAATGCATGGTAGATAAGAAGGCTGGCAACTTCAACAAAGTATATATATGTGTTATTAATGTGTACCTCACTAGTACTCCTGGTAGCACCTGGGTATTGGATACCGGTTCAGTTGCTATTATTGGTGACTTGAAGCAAAAGCTACGGACTAAACGGAGATTGGCTGAGGGCGAGGTGACGATGTGTGTTGGAAGTGTTTCCAAAGTTGATGAGACCACCATCGCACGCTCCATCTGCCTTCGGGATTAGTATTCAACCTAGATAAATGTTATCAGGTGTCTACGTTGAGCATGTATATGATTAGATCATGTTCATTGCAATACAGTTATTCATTTAAATTAGAGAATAATGGTTATTCTGTTTACATGAATAATACCTTTCATGGTCATGCACCCTATGTGAATGGTTCATTGAATCTCGGTCGTGGTGATACACATGTTCACGCCAAAAGATGTAGAGTTAATAATGATAGTACCACTTTCTTGTGGCACTGCCGCTTAGGTCATATTGGCGTAAGATGCATGAAGAAACTCCATGTCGATGGATGTTTGGAGTCACTTTATTTTGAATCACTTGACACATGCGAGCCATGCCTCATGGGCAGGATGACTAAGACCCCGTTTTCAGGTACAATGAAATGGGCAAGTGACTTGTTGGAAATCATGCATGCTGATGCGTGTGATCCAATGAGAGTTGAAGCGTGCGGTGGATATCGCTACTTTCTCATCTTCACTGACGATTTGGGTAGATATAGGTATATCTACTTAATGAAGCACAAGTCTGAAACGTTTGAAAAGTTCAAGCGATTTCAGAGTGAAGTTAAGAATCATCATAACAATAAGATCATGTTCCTACGATCTGATCAAAAAAGGGGATTTTCTGAGTTATGAGTTTGGCAATCACTTAAGACATTGTGGAATTGTTTCACAGTTGAAGCCACCTGGAACACCACAAGGTAATGGTGTGTCCGGACGTCGTAATCGAACCCTATGAGATATGGTGCGATCTATGATGTCTCTTACCAATCTACCGTTTTCATTTTGAGGTTATGCGTTAGAGACAGCTGCATTCACTTTAGATAGGACACCATCTAAGTCCGTTGAGCATTGGTTTGGCAAGAAACCAAAGTTGCCGTTTCTTAATGTTTGGGGATGCGATGCTTAGGGCTTCAGCCGAAGAAGCTCGAACCCAAAGCGGACAAACACATCTTCATAGGATACCCAAGGGTGACAGTTGGGTATACCTTCTATCTCAGATCCGAGGGCAAATTGTTTGTCGCTAAGAACGGGTCCTTTCTCGAGAAGGAGTTTCTCTTGAAAGAATTGAGTGGGAGGAAGATAGAACTTGATGAGGTTGTCGAACCTTTACTTCAACCAGAGAGTGATGCAACTCAGAAAGATGTTTTCTGTGGCGCCTACATCTGTTGAAGAGGAAGTTAATGATAGTGATCATGAAGCTTCGGATCAAGTTGCTATCGAACATCGTAGGTCGACAAGGATATGTACTACTCCTGAGTGGTACGGTAATCCTATCTTAGATATCATGTTGTTAGACAACAATAAACCTATGAGCTATGGAGAAGCGATGGTGGACCCGTATTCCGACAAATGGTTAGAAGCCATGAAATCCGAGATAGGATCCATATATCAGAACAAAGTATGGACTTTGGTGGACTTGCCCGATGATCGGCAAGCCATTGAGATAAATGGATCTTTAAGAAGAAGACGAACATGGGCGGTAATGTTACCGTCTATGAAGCTCGACTTGTGGGAAAGAGTCTTTTCACAAGTTCAAGGAGTTGACTACGATGAGAATTTCTCACCCATAGCGATGCTTAAGTCCATCGGAATCATGTTAGCATTAGCTGTATTTTTCGATTATGAAATCTTACCGATGGATGCCAAAACAAGTTTTCTTACCAGTTTTCGTAAGAAAAGTTGTATGTGATACAATAAAAGGTTTTGTCGATCCTAAGGATGCTAAAAGGTATGCTGGATCCAGCAATCCTTCTATGGACTAGAGCAAGCATCTCGGAATCGGAATATATGTTTTGATGGAGTGATCAAAGCTTTTAGGTTTATACAATGTTTGCTAGAAACTTGTATTTACAAGAAAGTGAGTGGGAGCACTACAACATTTCTGATAAGTATATGTGGATGACATATTGTTGATTCGAAATGATGTAGAATTTCTGGAAAGCATAAACGGTTGTTTGAAGAGTGATTTTCAAAGGAAGACCTGGATAAAGCTGCTTACATATTGGGCATCAAGATCTATAGAAATAGATCAAGACGCCTGGCAATACTTTCAAAGAACACACACCTTGACATGTTTTTGAAAGAGTTCAAAATAGATCAGTCAAAGAAGGGGTTCTTACCTGAGTTGTAAGGTGTGAAGTTGAGTAAGACTCAAAGATTGACCACGGCAGAAGAAAGAGGAAGGATGAAGGTCGTCCCTTATGCTTTTGTCATAGGCTCTATACGGTATGCCATGCTGAGTACCGCACCTGATGTGTGCCTTGCCACATGTCTGGCAAGAGGGTACAAAGGTGATCTAGGAGTAGATCACCAGATAGCAGTCAAAATTATCCTTAGAGGAATAAAGAAATGTTTCTCGGTTATGGAGGTGATAAAGAGTTACGTCGATGCAAGCTTAACACCTATCCGGATAGGTCTGAGTAGAGATACCGGATACGTATAATGGAGCAATAATTTGAAATAGCTCCAAGTGGCACGTGGTAGCAGCATCTATGATATAAAGTTTTGCGAAATACATAGGGATCTGAATATGGCAAGACCCGTTGACTACAACCTCTCTCACAAGCATAACATGATCAAACCCAGAACACTTTAAGTGTTAATCACATAGCAATGTGAACTGGATCATTGAGTCTAGTAGACTCTTGGATGTTGATCACATGGCGACGTGACCTGTGAGTGTTAATCACATGGCGATGTGAACTAGATTATTGACTCTAGTGAAAGTGGGAGACTGTTGGAAATATGCCCTAGAGGCAATAATAAATTGGTTATTATTATATTTCCTTATTCATGATAATCGTTTATTATCCATGCTAGAATTGTATTGATAGGAAACTCAGATACATGTGTGGATACATAGACAACACCATGTCCCTAGTAAGCCTCTAGTTGACTAGCTCGTTGATCAATAGATGGTCACAGTTTCCTAACCATGGACATTGGATGTCGTTGATAATGGGATCACATCATTAGGAGAATGATGTAATGGACAAGACCCAATCCTAAGCCTAGCACAAAGATCGTGTAGTTCGTATGCTAAAGCTTTTCTAGTGTCAAGTATCATTTCCTTAGACCATGAGATTGTGCAACTCCTGGATACCGTAGGAGTGCTTTGGGTGTGCCAAACGTCACAACATAACTAGGTGGCTATAAAGGTTCACTACAGGTATCTCCGAAAGTGTCTGTTGGGTTAGCACGAATCGAGACTGGGATTTGTCACTCCGTGTAAACGAAGAGGTATCTCTGGGCCCACTCGATAGGACATCATCATAATGTGCACAATGTGACCAAGGAGTTGATCACGGGATGATGTGTTATGGAATGAGTAAAGACACTTGCCGGTAACGAGATTGAACAAGGTATCGGGATACCGACGATCGAATCTTGGGCAAGTACAGTACCCATGGACAAAGGGAATTGAATACGGGATTGATTGACTCCTCGACATCGTGGTTCATCCGATGAGATCATCATGGAACATGTGGGAGCCAACATGGGTATCCAGATCCCGCTGTTGGTTGTTGGCCGGAGAGTTGTCTCGGTCATGTCTGCATGGTTCCCGAACCCGTAGGGTCTACACACTTAACGTTCGATGACGCTAGGGTTATAAGGAAGACTTGTATGTGATTACCGCATGTTGTTCGGAGTCCCGGATGAGATCCCGGACGTCACGAGGAGTTCCGGAATGGTCCGGAGGTAAAGATTTATTTATGGAAAGTTGTTGTTCGGGTTCTGGGAAAAGTTTGATTTTTTTCCGGTATTGTACCGGGAAGCTACCGGAAGGTTCCGGAGGATTCCGGAGGGGTCCGGAGATCCGGAAAATGTTCCACCATGTCCAATACAGCAGCATGGGCTGTAGGGGGGCGCCCTAACCTTAATGGGCCAAGGGCACCAGCCCCCCCCCCCGAGGCCCATGCACATGGGAGAGGGGAAACCCTAAGAGGGAGGGCCTCCACTTGACTTGGGAGGCACTCCTCCCCCCTTGGCCGACGCCCCCAACCCTAGATGGGATCTAGGGGGCCGGCCCCCTCTCTCCCCACCTATAAATAGTGGAGGGGTGGGAGGGCGGCCACACCCTTGAACCTGGCGCAGCCCCTCCCCTCCAATACCTCTCCTCCTCCGCGTGAGCTTGGCGAAGCCCTGTCGGAGAACTGCCACTCCATCACCACCATGCCGCCGTGCTGCTGTTGGACTCTCTTCCTCAGCCTCTCCCTCCCTCTTGTTGGATCAAGGCATGGGAGACGTCTCCGTTCCGTACGTGTGTTGACTGCGGAGGTGCCGTCCGTTCGGCGCTAGGATCATCGGTGATTTGGATCACGAGGAGTACGACTCCATCAACCCCGTTCACTTGAACGCTTCCGCTTAGCGATCTACAAGGTTATGTAGATGCACTCTCCTTCCCCTCGTTGCTAGATTACTCCATAGATTGATCCTGGTGATGCGTAGAAAATTTTAAATTTCTGCTACGATCCCCAACAGAGAAAGGGCAATGCACGGTACCGAAGAGGCTAGCAATGATGGAAGGGTGAGAGTGCGTATAATCCATGGACTCAACATTAGTCATAAAGAACTCACATACTTATTGCAAAAATCTACAATTCATCAAAACCAAGCACTAGGCGCATGCTCATAGGGGGATAGATTGGTAGGAAAAGACCATCGCTCGTCCCCGACCGCCACTCATAAGGAAAGCAATCAAAGAACACCTCATGCTTCAAATTTGTCACACAACATTTACCATACATGCATCCTACGGGACTTGCAAACTTCAACACAAGTATTTATCAATTCCACAATTACTCAACTAGGACGACTCTAATATTACCATCTTTATATCTCAAAACAACTATCAAGTATCAAACTTCTCATAGTATTTAATGCATTCTATGAAAGTTTTTATTATACCCATCCTGGATGCCTATCATATTAAGACTAATTTTATAGCCAAAGCAAATTACCATGCTATTCTAAAAGACTCAAAATAATATAAGTGAAGCATGAGAGATCAATAATTTCTATAAAATAAAACCATCACCGTACTCTAAAAAGGTATAAGTGAAGCACTAGAGCAAAATTATCTAGCTCAAAAGATATAAGTGAAGCACATAGAGTATTCTAATAAATTCTGATTCAGGTGTGTCTATCCAAAAGGTGTGTACAGCAAGGATGATTGTGGTAAACTAAAAAGCAAAGACTCAAATCATACAAGACGCTCCAAGAAAAACACATATCATGTGGTGAATAAAAATATAGCCTCAAGTAAAGTTACTGATAGACGAAGACGAAAGAGGGGATGCCTTCCGGGGCATCCCCAAGCTTAGGATTTTGGTTGTCCTTTTTACCTTAGGGTGAGTTGGGAATCCCCAAGCTTAGGCTCTTGCCACTCCTTGTTCCCAAATCCATCAAATCTTTACCCAAAAACTTGAAAACTTCACAACACAAAACTCAACAGAAAATCTCATGAGCTCCGTTAGTATAAGAAAACAAACCACCACTTTAAGGTATTGTAATGAACTCATTCTTTATTTACATTGGTGTTAAAACTACTGTATTCCAACTTCTCTATGGTTCATAGCCCCCGATACTAGCCATAGATTCATCAAAATAAGCAAACAACACACGAAAAACAGAATCTGTCAAAAACAGAACTGTGTGTAGCAATCTGGAGGTTTAGAATACTTCTGTAACTCCAACAATTCTGAAAAATTTGGAAGACTAGTAAAATTTGTATATTGATATACTTCAGTTGGAATTGCTATTTTATCGCTCTCTGGTAAAAAATGAAAATTATTTTTCATGAGAGCATACTTTCTGTTTTTATCAGCAAGATCAAACAACAATCACCCAAGAAGATCCTAAAGGCTTTACTTGGCACAAACACTAATTAAAACATAGAAAACACAATCATAACAAAGGCTAGATGAATTATTTATTACTAAACTGCAGCAAAAATTAAAGAATAAAAATAAAATTGGGTTGCCTCCCAACAAGCGCTATCGTTTAATGCCCCTAGCTAGGCATTGATAATTTTAATGATGCTCACATGAAAGACAGGAATTGAAGAACAAAGAGAGCATCATGAAGAACGTGACAAACACATCTAAGTCTAACATACCTCCTATGCATAGGCATCTTATAGGCAAACAAATTATCATAGCAAGCAAAAACTAGCATATGCAAGGAAGCGGGAAGAAACAATAGCAATCTCAACATAACGAGAGGTAATTTAGTAACATGAAAATTTCTAAAATCATATTTTCCTCTCTCATAATAATTACATGTGGGATCATAAGAAAATTCAAAAAATAGCTATCACATAAAATATTTTCAACACGATCCACATGCATGCAAAGTTGACACTGTTCCAAAATAGTGGGATTAACATTAACTCAAGTCATGACCTCTCCAAACCCACTTTTATAAAAAATTCATAACATGGAACGTTATCCAAATATGTCGGATCTAAATTTGACACTCTTGAAAACCCACTTTCAGTATTATTGCAAACATTATTATCAATCTCATATTCATCATGGGGCTTAAATAAATTTTCAAGATTGTAAGAAGAATCACCCCAATCATGATCATTGCAACAAGTAGTGGGCATAGCAAAACTAGCATCCCCAAGCTTAGGGTTTTGCATATCATTAACACAATTAACATTAATAGAATTTATGATAATATCATTGCAGTCATGCTTTTCATTCAAGGAGCTATTGTGAATCACTTCATAAGTTTCTTCTTTCAACACTTCATCACAATTTTCAGATTCACGAATTTCAAGCAAAACCTCATAAATATAATCTAGTGCACAAAACTCACTAGCAATAGGTTCATCATAATTGGATCTTTTAAAAAGATTAGAAAGAGGATGAGGATCCACAACAATAGATTCTTAGCAAGCGAAGATGCAAGCAAAAAGAAGGCACATGGTAGCACAAGACTGAACAAAAGAGGGGTGAAGAAAAGGCAAAGGTTTGTGAAGTGGGGGAGAGGAAAACGAGAGGCGAATGACAAATAATGTAATGCGAGGGTTATGATGGGTACTTGGTATGTCTTTACTTGAGCGTAGATCTCCCCGGCAACGGCGCCAGAAATCCTTTTTGCTACCTCTTGAGCATGCGTTGGTTTTCCCTTGAAGAGGAAAGGGTGATGCAGCAAAGTAGCGTAAGTATTTCCCTCGGTTTTTGAGAACCAAGGTATCAATCCAGTAGGAGACTACACACAAATCACCTAGTACCTGCACAAACAATCAAGAACCTTGCAACCAATGCGATAAAGGGTTGTCAATCCCTTCACGGCCACTTGCAAAAGTGAGATCTGATAAAGATAATAAGATATATATTTTTGTATTTTTGTTTTATAGATTGAAAATTAAAGATTGCAAAATAAATAGTAAACTAGAATTATATATCAGAAACTTACATGATGTAAAGTAGACCTGGGGGCCATAGGTTTCACTAGTGGCTTCTCTCAAGATAGCATATATTACGGTGGGTGAATAAATTACTGCCGAGAATTGATAGAAAAGCGCATAGTTATGAGAATATCTAGGCATGATCATGAACATAGGCATCATGTCCGTGTCAAGTAGACCGAAACGATTCTGCATCTACTACCATTACTCCACACATCGACCTCTATTCAGCATGCATCTGGAGTATTAAGTTCATCAGAACAGAGCAACGCATTAGGCAAGATGACTTGATGTAGAGGGATAAACTAAAGCAATATGATATAAAGCCCATCTTTTTATCCTCGATGGCAACAATACAATACGTGTCGGTTCCCTTTCTGTCACTGGGATCGAGCACCGCAAGATTGAACCCAAAGCTAAGCACTTCTCCTATTGCAAGAAATATCAATCTAGTATGCCAAACTAAACCGATAATTCGAAGAGACTTGCAAAGATATCAAATCATGCATATAAGAATTCAGAGAAGAATCAAATATTGTTCATAGATAATCTTGATCATAAACCCAAAATTCATCGGATCTCGGTAAACACACCGCAAAAAGTATTACATAGAATATATCTCCAAGAACATCGAGGAGAACTTTGTATTGAGAACCAAAGAGAGAGAAGAAGCCATCTAGCTAATAACTATGGACCCGAAGGTCTGTGGTAAACTACTCACACATCATCGGAGAGGCCATGGTGTTGATGTAGAAGTCCTCCATGATCGAATCCCCCTCTGGAAGATCGCCGGAAAAGGCCCCAAGATGGGATCTCACGGGTACAAAAGGTTGCAACGGTGGAGAAGTGGTTTTGTGGCTCCCCTGGATGTTTTCAGGGTATAAGAGTATATATAGGCGAAAGAAGTAGGCCGTTGGAGCTATGAGGGGCCTAGGAGGGTGGGGGCGCGCCAACCTCCTGGGCGCTCCCTCCTGCCTCATGGCCGCCTCGTTGTGTATCTGACTTCCACTCCAAGTCTCCTGGATTGAGTTTGTTCCAAGAAAGATCCTCGCGAAGGTTTCGTTCTGTTTGGATTCCGTTTGATATTCTTTTTCTAGGAAACACTGAAATAGGCCAAAAAAAACAGCAATTTGCACTGGGCCTTTGGTTAATAGGTTAGTCCCAAAAATAATATAAAAGAGTACATTAAAGCCCATTAAACATCCAAAACCGATAATATAATAGCATGGAACAATCAAAAATTATAGATACATTGGAGACGTATCAGCCCTCCTCCATCTCTCTTCTCAGCCAGCCAGCAGATGCGCGGAGCCCATCGTCTGTTTGCTCACATGCGGTCCCACATGTCAGTGAAAACGCAAGAGGACCCACTGAACCTGCACATCTTTCACCTTGACGTCCTGGTGCTGAAAAACAAATCCAATAAAGATCTTCGGTGGCCGCTTTTGGAGTTACTCTAGAGTAGTAAGATTCTATTTATAGTTTAACTGATCGAATATAAGTACAGTTGGGTATTTCGCCCAAATCTGCAAGTGTCGTGTTCCCACAGGGACTAGGCGACGGCGACTATGCTCGACTAAAGCTAGGTAACACAATTTTAAGAGATGATTGTAGAAAATAAAACCTAAACTAACAAGGTTGTAGGACAGAACATAAATGTATCACATGACAGACACACACATATGTATATATATCACAGGTACTTGAGACAACATAAAAGTCACATGTACTGGAGCTATCACAGGAACTTACAAACTGAAATTTTCTACAACACGCAGTATACATGCTATATATATGACATAGAGACACCACTGAATCACAGAAGTTTCAGAAATTATAAACTAAATATTGAACAGTTTTACACTTTTCAAGAACATTGAATGCACATTCAACACAAAGATCACAGGTGATCTGAATTATTAAAGTAAACTAACTGACATACAGACACAAATAATACTAATTAAGAACAGAATATAGTTGATCTAGCATCCACTAGTAACTCACAGAAATTACACACACACGCATAGAAAGAGAGAGATGAAGAGAAGGAAAGAGAGTAGCAGCAGTTTTGTTGGGATGAAGAGAAGCGGCACTAGGAGGAGCAGCTAGCAGCGTTGGTTTCAGAGAAGAAGAAGTGGCAGCAACAAGTTAAGGTTCAGAGCAGCAGCTAGGTGAGGAGAAGAGGAAGAAGAACAGCAGGAGGAGTTGCGAGAGAGAGGAGCAGCAGGGGCGCATAGGAAGAAGGAGCAGCGGCAGGTTGGCGATGGGGAAGAAGAGCAGCAGCAGAGGTAAGGGGAGAAGCAGCAGCAGCAGGCAAGGAGAGTCATGCGGGGCACCAGACAGCCGCGACCCCTAGTCTGGTAAGGAGCGCGAGGTGGAGATGGTGGTGTGTGGCTCTGGATGGTTGATATGTCTCCAACATATCTATAATTTTTGATTGCTCCATGCTATTTTATCTACTGTTTTGGACATTATTGGGCTTTATTATCCACTTTTATATTATTTTTGGAACTAACCTATTAACCGGAGTCCCAGCCCAGAATTGCTGTTTTTTTGCCTATTTTACGGTTTCGAAGAAAAGGAATATAAAACGGAGTCCAAACGGAATGAAACCTTCGGGAACGTGATTTTCTCAACGAACAAGACTCAGGAGACTTGGACCCTACGTCAAGACACAAAATAGGAGGCCATGAGGTAGGGGGGCGCGCCTACCCCCACCAGGCGCGCCCTCCACCCTCGTGGGCCCCCTGTTGCTCCACCGACGTACTCCTTTCTCCTATATATACCTACGTACCCCCAAACGATCAGATACGGAGCCAAAACCCTAATTCCACCGCTGCAACTTTCTGTATCCATGAGATCCCATCTTGGGGCCTGTTCCGGAGCTCCACCGGAGGAGGCATCGATCACGGAGGGCTTCTACATGAACACCATAGCCCCTCCGATGAAGTGTGAGTAGTTCACCTCAGACCTACGGGTCCATAGTTATTAGCTAGATGGCTTCTTCTCTCCTTTTGGATCTCAATACAATGTTCTCCCCCTCTCTTGTGGAGAACTATTCGATGCAATCTTCCTTTTGCGGTGTGTTTGTTGAGACTGATGAATTGTGGGTTTATCATCAAGTCTATCTATGAACAATATTTCAATCTTCTCTGAATTCTTTTAAGTAGGATTGGTTATCTTTGCAAGTCTCTCCGAATTATCAGTTTGGTTTAGCCTACTAGATTGATCTTTCTTGCAATGGGAGAAGTGCTTAGCTTTGGGTTCAATCTTGTGGTGTCCTTCCCAGTGACAGTAGGGGCAGCAAGGAACGTATTGTATTGTTGCCATCGAGGATAACAAGATGGGGTTTTCATCATATTGCATGAGTCTATCCCTCTACATCATGTCATCTTGCTTAAGGCGTTACTCTGTTTTTAACTTAATACTCTAGATGCATGTTGGATAGCGGTCGATGAGTGGAGTAATAGTAGTAGATGCAGGCAGGAGTCGGTCTACTTGTCTCGGACGTGATGCCTATATACATGATCATACCTAGATATTCTCATAACTATGCTCAATGCTGTCAATTGCTCAACAGTAATTTGTTCACCCACCGTAGAATACTTATGCTCTCGAGAGAAGCCACTAGTGAAACATATGGCCCCTGGGTCTATCTTTATCATGTTAATCTCCTACTACTTAGTTATTTCCTTTGCTTTTTTACTTTGCCTTTATTTTACTTTGCATCTTTATCACAAAAATACCAAAAATATTATCTTATCATATCTATCAGATCTCACTCTCGTAAGTGTCCGTGTAGGGATTGACAACCCCTATTCGCGTTGGTTGCGAGGATTTATTTGTTTTGTGCAGGTACGAGGGACTCACGCATAGCCTCCTATTGGATTGATACCTTGGTTCTCAAAAACTGAGGGAAATACCTACGCTACTTTGCTGCATCATCCCTTCCTCTTCGGGGAAAACCAACGCAGTGCTCAAGAGGTAGCAAGAAGGATTTCTGGCGCCGTTGCCGGGGAGGTCTACGCAAAAGTCAACATACCAAGTATCCATAACATACCCTTATCTCCTGCATTACATTATTTGCCATTTGCCTCTCGATTTCCTCTCCCCCACTTCACCTTTGCCGTTTTATTCGCCCTCTCTCTCTATCCTCCCTCTCTTTCTCTATTTGCCTCTTTTTACCCGCTTGCTTTTTGTTTGCTTGTGTGTTAGTTTGCTTGCCTGTCACAATGGCTCAAGATAATACTAAATTGTGTGACTTTACCAATACCAACAACAATGATTTTATTAGCACTCCGATTGCTCCTCTTACCGATGTTGAATCTTGTGAAATTAATACTGCTTTGCTGAATCTTGTCATGAAAGATCCGTTTTCTGGCCTTCCTAGTGAAGATGCCGCTACCCATCTTAATAGCTTCATTGATTTGTGTGATATGCAAAAGAAGAAAGATGTGGATAATGATATTGTTAAATTGAAGCTATTTCCTTTTTCGCTTAGAGATCATGCTAAAGCTTGGTTTTCGTCTTTGCCTAAAAATAGTATTGATTCATGGAACAAGTGCAAAGATGCTTTTATCTCTAAGTATTTTCCTCCCGCTAAGATCATCTCTCTTAGAAACGGTATTATGAATTTTAATCAACTTGATCATGAACATGTTGCACAAGCTTGGGAGAGAATGAAACTAATGATACGTAATTGCCCTACTCATGGTTTAAATTTGTGCATGATTATACAAATTTTTTATGCCGGATTGAATTTTGCTTCTAGAAATCTTTTAGATTCTGCCGCAGGAGGCACTTTTATGGAAATCACTTTAGGAGAAGCTACTAAACTTCTAGATAATATTATGGTTAATTATTCTCAATGGCATACTGAAAGATCTACTAATAAAAAGGTGCATGCGATAGAAGAAATTAATGTTTTGAGTGGAAAGATGGATGAACTTATGAAATTATTTGCTAATAAGAGTGTTTCTTCTGATCCTAATAATATGCCCTTGTCTACTTGGATTGAGAATAACAATGAATCTATGGATGTGAATTTTGTTGGTAGGAACAATTTTGGTAACAACGCGTGTAGAGGAAATTTCAACCCTAGGCCTTATCCTAGTAATCCCTCTAATAATTATGGTAATTCCTACAACAATTCTTATGGAAATTATAATAAGATGCCCTCTGATTTTGAATCTAATATTAAAGAATTTATTACTTCGCAAAAGAATTTTAATGCTTTGATTGAAGAAAAATTGCTTAAGATTGATGATTTGGCTAGGAACGTTGATATAATTGCTCTTGATGTTGATTCTTTGAAACTTAGATCTATTCCACCTAAGCATGATGTCAATGAGTCTCTCAAAGCCATGAGAATTTCCATTGATGAGTGCAAAGAAAGAACCGCTAGAATGCGTGCTAAGAAAGATGCCTTTATAAGAGCGTGTTCTTCTAGTTCCTATGAAAATAAAGATGAAGATCTAAAAGTTATTGATGTGTCCCCTATTAAATCTTTGTTTTGCAATATGAATCTTGATAATGATGGGACTGAATATGATCCACCTTTACCTAGAAGGCGTTCCAAGAATTCGGAATTTGCTAAAATTGATAAAAGTGGGATTGAAGAAATTAAAACCCTAGATGTTGCTAAACCCACTATTATGGATTTCAAGGAATTTAACTATGAAAATTGCTCTTTGATTGGTTGTATTTCCTTATTACAATCTGTGCTAAATTCTCCTCATGCTTACAGTCAAAATAAAGCATTTACTAAACATATCGTTGATGCCTTGATGCAATCTTATGAAGAAAAACTTGAATTGGAAGTTTCTATCGCTAGAAAACTTTATGATGAGTGGGAACGAACTATTAAAATTAAAATTAAAGATCATGAATACTATGCATTATGTGATTTGGGTGCTAGTGTTTCCACGATTCCAAAGACCTTGTGTGATTTGTTAGGTTTCCGTAATTTTGATGATTGCTCTCTAAACTTGCACCTTGCGGATTCCACTATTAAGAAACCTATGGGAAGAATTAATGATGTTCTTATTGTTGCAAATAGGAATTATGTGCCCATAGATTTTATTGGTCTTGACATAGATTGCAATCCTTCATGTCCTATTATTCTTGGTAGACCTTTTCTTAGAACGATTGGTGCAATTATTGATATGAAGGAAGGAAATATTAGATTCCAATTTCCATTAAGGAAAGGCAATGAACACTTTCCTAGAAAGAAAACTAAAATTACCTTATGAATCTATTATGAGAGCCACTTATGGATTGCCTACCAAAGATGGCAATACCTAGATCTATCCTTGCTTGTTATGCCTAGCTAGGGGCGTGCTACGTCTTGAGCTTGCGTTGGTTTTCCCCGAAGAGGAAGGGATGATGCAGCAGAGTAGCGTAAGTATTTCCCTCAGTTTTTGAGAACCAAGGTATCAATCCAGTAGGAGTCCATGCTCAAGTCCCTCGTACCTGCACAAAGCGATAGCTACTCGCAACCAACGCGATTAGGGGTTGTCAATCCCTTCACGGTCACTTACGAGAGTGAGATCTGATAGATATAATATTTTTGGTATTTTTGGTATAAAGATGCAAAGTAAAAAGTAAAAGCAAAATAAAAAGCAAAGCAAGATTAAAGTGATGGAGATTGATATGATGAGAATAGACCCGGGGGCCATAGGTTTCACTAGTGGCTTCTCTCAAGGGCATAAGTATTCTACGGTGGGTGAACAAATTACTGTTGAGCAATTGACAGAATTGAGCATAGTTATGAGAATATCTAGGCATGATCATGTATATAGGCATCACGTCCGTGACAAGTAGATCGAAACGATTCTGCATCTACTACTATTACTCCACTCATCGACCGCTATCCAGCATGCATCTAGAGTATTAAGTTAAAAACAGAGTAACGCCTTAAGCAAGATGACATGATGTAGAGAGATAAATTCATGCAATATGAAATAAACCCCATCTTGTTATCCTCGATGGCAATGATACAATATGTGCCTTGCTGCCCCTTCTGTCACTGAGTAAGGACACCGCAAGATCGAACCCAAAGCTAAGCACTTCTCCCATGGCAAGAACTACCAATCTAGTTGGCCAAACCAAACGGATAATTCGAAGAGACTTGCAAAGATAACCAATCATACATAAAAGAATTCAAAGAAGATTCAAATATTATTCATAGATAGACTTGATCATAAACCCACAATTCATCAGTCTCAACAAACACACCGCAAAAAGAAGATTACATTGAATAGATCTCCACAAGAGAGGGGGAGAACTTTGTATTGAGATCCAAAAAGAGAGAAGAAGCCATCTAGCTACTCACTATGGACCCAAAGGTCTGAGGTAAACTACTCACACTTCATCGGAGAGGCTACGATGATGTAGAAGCCCTCCGTGATGATGGCCCTCTTCCGGTGGAGCTCCGGAACAGGCCCCAAGATGGGATCTCGTGGATACAGAAAGTTGCGGCGGTGGAATTAGGTTTTTGGCTCCTGTTCTGATCGTTTGGGGGTACGTGTGTATATATAGGAGGAAGAAGTACGCCGGAGGAGCAACGAGGGGCCCATGAGGCAGGGGGCGCCCCCACCCTCGTGACCGCCTCTTTTGTTCCTTGGAGCAGGGTCCAAGTCTCCTAGATCACGTTCGGTGAGAAAATCACGTTCCCGAAGATTTTATTCCGTTTGGACTCTGTTTGATATTCCATTTATCCGAAACACTGAAATAGGCAAAAAACAGCAATTCTGGGCTGGGCCTCCGGTTAATAGGTTAGTTCCCAAAAATAATATAAAAGTGGAAAATAAAGCCCAATATAGTCCAAAACAGTAGATAATATAGCATGGAGCAATCAAAAATTATAGATACGTTGGAGACGTATCAGGCCGTTAAACAATAGCGCTTGTTGGGAGGCAACCCAATTTTATTTTTATTCCTTTTTTTTGCTCCTGTTTGGTAATAAATAATTTATCTAGACTTTTTTTTGGTTGTGTTTTTTGTGTTTAATTAGTGTTTGTGCCAAGTAGAACCGTTGGGAAGACTTGGGGAAAGTCTTGTTACACTTGCTGTAAAAAACAGAAACTTTAGCGCTCACGGGAACTGCTGCCATTTTTATTTGGAGAGTGCTATTTAGTTAATTATTTTTGCAGATGATTAGTAGATAAATTCCTCACGTCAAGCAAGTTATTTGAGAATTTTTGGGGTTCCAGATCTTGCGCTAGCTACAGATTACTACAGACTGTTCTGTTTTTGACAGATTCTGTTTTTCGTGTGTTGTTTGCTTATTTTGATGAATCTATGGCTAGTAAAATAGTTTATAAACCATAGAGAAGTTGGAATACAGTAGCTATAACACCAATATAAATAAAGTATGAGTTCATTACAGTACCTTGAAGTGGTCTTTTATTTCCTTTCGCTAACGGAGCTGATGAAATTTTCTACTTTGAGTTTTGTGTTGTGAAGTTGTCAAGTTTTGGGTAAAGATTTGATGGATTATGGAACAAGGAGTGGCAAGAGCCTAAGCTTGGGGATGGCCATGGCACCCCCAAGATAATCTAAGGACACCTAAAAGCCAAAGCTTTGGGATGCCCCGGAAGGCATCCCCTCTTTCGTCTACTTCTATCGGTAACTTTAATTGGAGCTATATTTTTATTCGCCACATGATATGTGTTTTTCTTGGAGCGTCTTGTATTATTTGAGTATTTACTTTCTAGTTTACCACAATCATCCTTGCTGTACACACCTTTTGATAGAGCCATACATGATTTGGAATTTGTTAGAATACTCTATGTGCTTCGCTTATATCTTTTGAGTTATATAGTTTTGCTCTAGTACTTCACTTATATCTTTTAGAGCACGGTGGTGGATTTGTTTTATAAAAACTATTGATCTCTCATGCTTCACTTAGATTATTTTGAGAGTCTTAAATAGCATGGCAATTTGCTTAAAATCCTAATATGCTAGGTATTCTAGATTAGTAAAATTTTCTTAAGAGTGTTTTGAATACTAAGAGAAGTTTGATGCTTGATGATTGTTTTGAGATATGGAGGTAATAATATCAAAGTCGTGCTAGTTGAGTAGTTGTGAAATTGAGAAATACTTGTGTTGAAGTTTGCAAGTCCCGTAGCATGCACGTATGGTAAACGTTATGTAACAAATTTGAAACATGAGGTGTTATTTGATTGTCCTCCTTATGAGTGGCGGTCAGGGACGAGCGATGGTCTTTTCCTACCAATCTATCCCCCTAGGAGCATGCGCGTAGTACCGAGGTTTTTGATGACTTGTAGATTTTTGCAATAAGTATGTGAGTTCTTTATGACTAATGTTGAGTCCATGGATTATACACACTCTCACTCTTCCATCCTTGCTAGCCTCTTCGGTACCGTGCATTGCCCTTTCTCACATTGAGAGTTGGCGCAAACTTCGCCGGTCCATCCAAACCCCGTGATATGATACACTCTTTCACACATAGACCTCCTTATATCTTCCTCAAAACAGCCACCATAGCTACCTATTATGGCATTTCCATAGCCATTCCGAGATATATTGCCATGCAACCTTCCACCATTCCGTTTATCATGACACATTCATCATTGTCATATTGCTTAGCATGATCATGTAGTTGACATAGTATTTGTGGCAAAGCCACCGTTCATAATTCTTTCATACATGTCACTCTTGGTCCATTGCATATCCCGGTACACCGCCGGAGGCATTCATATAGAGTCATCTTTTGTTCTAGTATCGAGTTGTAATCATTGAGTTGTAAATAAATAGAAGTGTGATGATCATCATTTTTTAGAACATTGTCCCAAGTGAGGAATTATAAAAAAAGAGAAAGGCCATAAAAAAAGAGAAAGGCCATAAAAAAGAGAAAGGCCATAAAAAAAAGAGAAGGCCCAAAAAAATGAGTGAAAAAGAGAGAAGGGACAATGTTACTATCCTTTGCCACACTTGTGCTTCAAAGTAGCACCGTAATCTTCATGATAGAGAGTCTATTGTTTTGTCATTTTCATATAATAGTGGGATTTTTTCATTATAGAACTTGGCTTGTATATTCCAACAATGGGCCTCCTCAAGTGCCCTAGGTCTTCGTGAGCAAGCAAGTTGGATGCACACCCACTTAGTTTTCTTTTGTTGAGCTTTCATACATTTATAGCTCTAGTGCATCCGTTGCATGGCAATCCCTACTCCTTGCATTAACATCAATCGATGGGCATCTCCATAGCCCATTGATTAGCCTCGTTGATGTGAGACTTTCTCCCTTTTTGTCTTCTCCACATAACCCCCCTCATTATATTCTTTTCCACCCATAGTGCTATGTCCATGGCTCGCGCTCATATATTGCGTGAAAGTTTATAGGTTTGAGATTACTAAAGTATGAAACAATTGCTTGGCTTGTCATCGGGGTTGTGCATGATGAGAGCATTCTTGTGTGATGAAAATGAAACATGACTAAACTATATGATTTTGTAGGGATGAACTTTCTTTGGCCATGTTATTTTGAGAAGACATAATTGCTTAGTTAGTATGCTTGAAGTATTATTATTTTTATTTCAATATGAACTTTTGTCTTGAATCTTTCGGATCTAAATATTCATACCACAATTAAGAAGAATTACAACTAAATTATGCGAAGTAGCACTCCGCATCAAAAATTCTGTTTTTATCATTTACCTACTCGAGGACGAGCAGGAATTAAGCTTGGGGATGCTTGTTACGTCTCCAACGTATCTATAATTTTTTATTGCTCCATGCTATATTATCTACTGCTTTGGACATTATTGGTCTTTATTATCCACTTTTATATTATTTTTGGGACTAACCTATTAACCGGAGGCCCAGCTCAGAATTGTTGTTTTTTGCCTGTTTTAGGGTTTCGAAGAAAAGGAATATCAAACGGAGTCCAAACGGAATGAAACCTTCAGGAACGTGATTTTCTCAACGAACAAGACTCGGGAGACTTGGACACTACGTAAAGACACAAAAGAGGAGGCCACGAGGTAGGGGGCGCGCCTACCCCCACCAGGCGCGCCCTCCACCCTCGTGGGCCCCCTGTTGCTCCACCGACGTACTCCTTCCTCCTATATATACCTACGTACCCCCAAATGATCAGATACGGAGCCAAAACCCTAATTCCACTGCCGCAACTTTCTGTATCCACGAGATCCCATCTTGGGGCCTATTCCGGAGCTCCATTGGAGGGGGCATCGATCACGGAGGGCTTCTGCATCAACACCATAGCCCCTCCAATGAAGTGTGAGTATTTCACCTCAGACCTACGGGTCCATAGTTATTAGCTAGCTGGATTCTTCTCTCTTTTTGGATCTCAATACAATATTCTCCCCCTCTCTTGTGGAGAACTATTCGATGTAATCTTCTTTTTGCGGTGTGTTTGTTGAGACCGATGAATTGTGGGTTTATGATCATGTCTATCTATGAACAACATTTGAATCTTCTTTGAATTCTTTTATGTATGATTGGTTATCTTTGCAAGTCTCTTCGAATTATCAGTTTGGTTTGGCCTACTAGATTGATCTTTCTTGCAATGGGAGAAGTGCTTAGCTTTGGGTTCAATCTTGCGGTGTCCTTTCCCAGTGACAGTAGGGGCAGCAAGGCACGTATTGTATTGTTGCCATTGAGGATAACAAGATGGGGTTTTCATCATATTGCATGAGTCTATCCCTCTACATCATGTCATCTTGCTTAAGGCGTTACTCTGTTTTTAACTTAATACTCTAGATGCATGCTGGATAGCGGTCGATGAGTGGAGTAATAGTAGTAGATGCAGGCAGGAGTCGGTCTACTTGTCTCGGATGTGATGCCTATATACATGATCATACCTAGATATTCTCATAACTATGCTCAATTCTGTCAATTGCTCAACATTAATTTGTTCACCCACCATAGAATACTTATGATCTCGAGAGAAGCCACTAGTGAAACATATGGCCCCGGGGTCTATTTTTATCATATTAATCTCCTACCACTTAGTTATTCCCTTTGCTTTTTACTTTTCCTTTATTTTACTTTGCATCTTTATCACAAAAATACCAAAAATATTATCTTATCATAACTATCAGATCTCACTCTCGTAAGTGGTCGTGTAGGGATTGACAACCCCTATTCACGTTGGTTGCAAGGATTTATTTGTTTTGTGCAGGTACGAGGGACTCGCGCGTAGCCTCCTACTGGATTGATACCTTGGTTCTCAAAAACTGAGGGAAATACTTACGCTACTTTGCTGCATCATCCCTTCCTCTTCGGGGAAAACCAACGCAGTGCTCAAGAGGTAGCAACGATGATGGAGGAAGTGGTAGACGGAGATGGTTGATGTGGTGGGAGGTGCTGGTGATGGAGGATGATGTGGTGGCGCTGTGGTGTGCGGTGGATGGATGGCTGGGAGGCACTGTGGCGTGCCGCCACGCCGGCCTGGCCGCGGCAGCGGCCGGAGGTGGAGAAGGAGGCGGGGGAGAGAGAAAGAGAGATGTCCAGGCCCGATTTGGGAATGGAGGCTGCTAGGGATTTTGATCGACTCCGATCAGATCTGAACGTTTTCACTTTGGCCCTCCTTCTTCCTTCATTTGGCATAAGATGATCCCCCACTTCTTAAGCTAGCCCCCCTAAGCTTTAATCTTCTTCAAGCTTGAGTTCCTCTTTCTTCTCTTCTTGCCCGTGATCTTGTTCCTCAATTCTTTCTAGACAGAAACTTGTAGATTATAGTGCCTTGTCGCACTTTTCTGCAAAAGAAACACAATGACTAGTAAATGATTCATTATATGATTTTCATGCAAATATTCAACTAAACTTAGCAAGAATAGATGGTCATAACTCAACGAATGGTATAATTCAATTCCAAAATTATGTATATGAAATGTGCTTATCAAGTTCCCCCACACTTAAATCCTTGCTTATCCTCAAGCAAAGGAATATGACAAGAACTAGATAGTGAATAGTGAACTGACTACAGAATGTCAAGTGAAGTAGATCTCTAAACAGTGCTTGATTCAGACTTCGTTAGTGAAAATTAATGGTTAGAGTGCTACAAAGCAGTAGGGTACTAGTAGACTTGACCATTTTAAACTTTTACAATGATAAAATAAGATTAGCAATTTCAAATGCTGATTGTGCCAAAAGTTTCCTAAAGAGAGCATGATCCCAAGAATAAAGGGAAGTTGTGAACCACTTATTGAATTTAAAAGAAACACACATATTACTTTATTAGTCTCACCAAAGGAACATACCACCGATCCTGAGAACATGGTATACACCTGGCTCAACCAATTATTATTAAAAAAATTGTTTGTCTCCCCAAAGGAACATACCACCGATCCAGAGAACATGGTATACACCTGGTTGGACAATTACATATTTATTTATTAATGACTGCCCAAGCTAACCCGATTTCACATGCCACCGATCCAGGGAACATGACATGCTACTGTAGGTATTCAGACTTATTTATTCATTATTACTTATTTAACAAATGAATACAAAAAGGAAACAAGAATCATCACTCATACAGGTCTGGTTCACATACTACCGTTCCAGGGAACATAGCATGCTAGTCCATAGTGGTGAGTGATTGCTCTCAATGGGAACACAATAGGCACAAACTCAGCATCTAACACTTAATGATCTAAGTGTATTAAGGTAAAAGTAGAAAATGATAAAGTTTACTAGTGCACTAGGGATTTGAGCACTCAAAACTAATAGTTCTCACTAATTTCAGCAAAGCACGCATGGTGTAGATCACTAGTTTACAAGGCATTCAACAATCAGTTCTCATGTTCACATCAAGCACAATATGTCAAATAAAATTCAGTGGGATATCATTTAAGAAATGGCTTAAGCAACTCAAATATCAAATAATTTTAGCATTATTAATGGATGATATATTCAGATTGGGGTCATGAAATAGCTCACCGGGCTTATATGATGTAGGTCTCGCACAATCACTCTCCAAACTGCAGCTCTTCTCCTTTTTCTTCCACATGCAAGCTCCAGCTCCTCTCTTCCATATGTGTGCCCCATTGCTTCTCCTCATCGCCATGCTCTGACTCCACCGGGATCCCAAGGGATGTCATAGCGAACCTGGTCAGCATATATTGATTCGTGCACAAGCAAAAACCTGAAATAGGACTCACACAAACAACAACTATGAGTGATAGGATCGATGCCCTCTAAGTCGTCAATCGAGTATCCAATTAAATAAACATAGGAATATAGAACATGACGAGTATGATAGGAATCAACTAGCTCAATACTAGCATTAAGATGATATTTATCATTAAGCATAGGTTTGGCATGAGGAAAATAACTATGATCATCAGAAATGAGAGTAATGCCACTAACAGGGTATATATCATCATATCCAAGAAAATAAGTTTTCAAATCAATCTTAAGTGATGGTGAGGGAGTCCTGGATTAGGGGGCCTCCGGACAGCCGGACTATATCCTTTGGCCGGACTGTTGGACTATGAAGATACAAGATTGAAGACTTCGTCCCGTGTCCGGATGGGACTCTACTTGGCATGGAAGGCAAGCTAGGCAATACGGATATGTATATCTCCTCCTTTGTAACCGACCTTGTGTAACCCTAGCCCTCTCCGGTGTCTATATAAACCGGAGGGTTTTAGTCCGTAGGACAACATACAATCATACCATAGGCTAGCTTCTAGGGTTTAGCCTCTCCGATCTCGTGGTAGATCAACTCTTGTACTACTCATATTATCAAGAATAACCAAGCAGGACGTAGGGTTTTACCTCCATCAAGAGGGCCCAAATCTGGGTAAAACATCGTGTCCCCTGCCTCCTGTTACCATCCGCCTTAGACGCACAGTTCTGGACCCCCTACCCGAGATCCGCCGGTTTTGACACTGACATTGGTGCTTTCATTGAGAGTTCCTTTGTGTCGTCGCCGTTAGGCTTGATGGCTCCTATGATCATTGATAGCGATGCAGTCCAGGGTGAGACTTTTTTCCCCGGACAGATCTTTGTGTTCGGTGGCTTCGCACTACGGGCCAACTCGCTTGGCCATCTGGAGCAAATCGAGAGTTACGCCCCTGGCCACCAGGTCAGGTTTGGAAGCTTAAACTACACGACCGATATCCGCGGAGACTTGATCTTCGACGGAGTCGAGCCCCTGCCTTGTGCACCACATGATCACGATGAGTATGATTTAGCTCTACCATCAGATAGTGTTCAGGAGATCGCACCGGCAACCGCTCTGACCCTCAATTCAGAACTAGTTGCGCCATCCATGGACGGGTGGATAGACCCCGCCACGGAGGCCGCGCTCTCATCGGCGATCAAGCCGAGTATCGACCTTACCCTTCAAGAGAGCCGTGACGCCAAACTCCTGGATTCCTCCCCGGCCACGGATTCCGAACCGCCTGCGCCCGTGCCTATCGAATCCGATTGGGCGCCGTTCATGGAGTTTACCTCCGCGGATATTTTTCAGCACTCGCCCTTCGACGACATACTGAACTCATTAAGGTCTCTCTCCTTGTCAGGAGAATCCTGGCCGAACTATGTCCGGCAGGATTGGGATGCGGATGACGAAGAAATTTGCCGCCCACCCACCACCCACTTAGTAGCCACTGTCGACGACTTAACCGACATGCTCGACTTTGACTCCGAAGACATCGACGGTATGTACGACGATGCGGGAGATGAAGAGGAACCACTGCCCACAGGGCACTGGGCGCCCACTTCATCATACGATGTATACATGGTGGACACACCCAAAGAAAATGACGACGAGGAACGGAAGGACGCAGCGAAGGGTTGTTCCCTTGAGAAGCAGTCAAAGCGGCGGCGTAAGCACCGCTCCAAATCCCGCCTCGGCAGAAACAACAGTCATATAGACCCAGCGATAGAGCAGGGTGAACCATCGCCCGACCTGGGTAACACGGAGAATCAAACCGAACAACCCGACTCCGTCAAAGATAACAGTCCGGACGACATCACACCGGATAGGTGCCCGGAGCAACAGAATGCCCATCAAAGGCTTGTTGCCACTGCAAGGAGTCTGAAAAAGCAGAAGCAAAGGCTCAGGGCTGCGCAAGACACACTCAGAATCAGATGGAGTGAAGTACTCAACACTGCAGCGAAGTATGGCGGTAATTGCCACACCAAGAGCTACCCGAAGCGAAAGTTGCTACCTGAATTCGACGAGGAGGCCTTAGATCCCCCACAATTAGAAAACAAAACGTCCATCGGGTCGGATAGACGACCTCATAGCCAATATAGAGCGGCAAATGATGCCGCACATAAGCTAGTACACAATCCACATGAGGGCTCGCATCAAAAGGACGGCGCAACCAGATCCATATACGGGCCACGCAAGCGCGCTCCAGTATGCAATACAACACAACAAACATCCGAACACCACGGTACACCCAAATACAGGGGTGCCGCACACCCCCTATGTTTCACCGATGAGGTGCTGGACAATGAATTTCCAGAGGGATTCAAACCCGTAAACATAGAGGCGTACGACGGAACAACAGACCCCGGGGTCTGGATTGAGGACTATATCCTCCATATCCACATGGCTCGAGGAGACGATCTCCACGCCATCAAGTACTTACCCCTCAAGCTCAAAGGGCCAGCTCGGCACTGGCTTAAAAGCCTCCCCAAAAACTCCATTGGAAACTGCGAAGAGCTCGAAGACGCCTTTCGGGCAAATTTTCAAGGGACCTATGTCCGACCACCGGATGCAGACGATTTAAGTCATATAACTCAACAGCCCGGAGAGTCAGCCCGAAAGCTTTGGATCAGGTTCCTCACTAAGAAGAACCAAATAGTTGACTGTCCGGACGCCGAAGCCTTAGCATCTTTCAAGCACGGCGTTCGAGATGAATGGCTCGCCAGACACCTCGGCCAAGAAAGCCGAGAACAATGGCAGCATTAACAAGCCTCATGACCCGCTTTTGCGCGGGCGAGGATAGCTGGTTAGCCCGATGCAGCACCAGCGACCCAAGTACATCCGAAGTCAGGGACGGAAAAGGGAAATCACGACGCAGCAAAAACAAGCGCCGGAATAGAGAAGACAGCCCGAAGAGCACGGCGGTAAACGCCGGATTCAGAAGCTCTCAACCAGGTCAGCAAAAGCCGCCCTCCAAAGGCAACAGAGACGAACTGTCCAGCCTAAACAAGATTCTGGACCAAATATGTCAGATCCATAGTACCCCTGATAAACCTGCAAATCATACCCATAGAGAATGCTGGGTCTTCAAGGAGTCCGGCAAGCTCAACGCCGATCACAAGGGGCAGGATACACCAAGCGAAGAGGAGGACGAGCCTCGCAAGCAAAGCACTGGGGAACAGAAGAAATTGCCGCCAGAAGTCAAAATAGTCAACGTGTTACACGTAATAAAGGGGAGAAACAAAGCGGCACTCCCAGAGACACATGCCCCAGGGCCTATCACCGCGGAGTTCTGCCACTGGTCGTCCCAGCCGATCACTTTTGACCATCGGGATTACTCAGCAAGTGTCCGGCGTGCAGGATGGGCTGCCTTGGTATTAGACCCAATAATTGACGGATACCACTTCACACGAGTCTTGATGGACGGCGGCAGTAGTTTAAACCTGATATATCAGGACACAGTCCTCAACATGGGGATAGACCCAGCAAAAATTAGCCATAGCAACACTACCTTTAAAGGAGTAACGCCAGGCCCAGAAGCTCGTTGCACGGGCTTCCTGCTACCAGAGGTTATATTCGGCTTCCCCGATAACTTCCACAGCGAAAATTTAACCTTCCACATTACTCCATTCCAAAGTAGCTGTCAAGCACTACTCGGACGCGAAGCTTTCACTTGCTTTAACACAATACCGCATTTACGCTTCCCTCATGCTTAAGATGCCCGGTCCACGCGGCATCATTACAGTAAATGGAAATATTGAGCGCTCCTTGCGCGCGGAAGACCGTGCGGCTGCCTCGGCAGCCGCACACTAAACGGCCTCACTAACTAAAGCATCTGACAGGTCGCTAAGACCACGGACACGGTTGGACGAGTCCGGTACAGCTATATGTAATTGATACAGGTTTGATGGCCATACCCCTATTACAATACAAGGGGCTCAACGCGCGCGCACAAGCGGCAATCAGGCTCAACTTTACTCATGTTGAACTATATATTGTTTATTTAGTATAACTTACCTTTTGCACGACAACTTTTCAGTTAAGTTCCTCTCTTTTTCAGATGACCATCGTGCTACACCCATCCAGAATACGACACAACGAAGACACAGGCGCAGACGTGCAGCAGGGACCCGTTCAAAGGATTCTTTTTAGATTAAGACCCTGCGTAAACCTTTTTTACTGTCTCTTGTTGATACACATCCCTCAGATTCTCAGTACAATTGAGAAGGACGTTGACGTATTGGCATGTGGCCACGTCACGATATTGCACGTACCTGGACACCAGGGGCTTATTACAAAGGGCACTGCTTAGGCCCGGTTTATACCATAAAGACCGAATACCTTAGGGAGTGTTCGGCGTCGTGAGTTTGGCCTTATATGCATCAGCTTCGAATCTTGTCTTTGGTTAAATGTTGGGTTTGCCCGGCTCCTGTGTTTTTCTGCCTTACATTCCGCTCTATTGGCTAAGGCGGCACCAGGAGAACTACTGCGATTGTGCCCTGGTTCATCCGGACGAGCACCTCAGTAGAGAAAGCCGAAAACTGACTGTCATGATATAGCATGAGACTGGTCAACCACTCGATGACCTATCGGATTCTTTGGGATTCCTCCGCCTTAACAAAGGGCTGTTTCTCGGCCAGGCATGTACGCACCCCGAATTCAGATGAGTGCGGAGCCACCAGGGGCTATATAGTAGCCCCACTGTCAAACTCCTCTGGCTAAGTGAAAGTGTTAAAGCATTATAGTCCGGTTGCCTAGTTCACTGCGCTATTACCTCCTTAATGGACCAAGACGTTGGGTCAAGTGTGAACATGCGTCTTCTGCGAACACCCCCGTATCATATGCATGGGGCCTGAAGCCGACGACTGCAATCTTTCAGGTTATATACATATATACTTAAACGGCCGCACATGAGGCATCATAATACTTTCGAGAAAAAGTATAAATACAACCTTGATAAACTTAATAAAACATTGTTTTTACAATGGGAATACATGTCATTCAAACATAATATTCTTTGAGCACTGGGCCTCTATCGAACGAGCGCCTTCAAGAACTTCTGCAAAAAAGTGCTCGGCAGCCACTCGGCCTATGGTCGAACCCTGCGCCGCGACAGTGGTGGCATCCATCTCCGCCCAGTACATTTTGACACGGGCAAGGGCCATCTGCGAGCCTTCTATGCACGCCGACCTCTTCATCGCATTAATGCGTGGCACCGCACCAAGGAACTGGTACACCAAACTAAAATAGTTGTTCGGCTTTGGCCTTTCCGGCCACATATGATCCACAACAGACCTCAAGGCGAGTCCGGACAATCTATTCAGCTTGGCCCATTCGGCAAGCCGATCAGTCAATGGAAGCAGACGCTCCGGAACATTAAATTGTGACCAGAATAGCTTGTCCACATCACTAACTGTTTGATCTTGGAAGTATTCGGCCGCATCAACAGCACTCGCCGCCAAGTCCAGATATGCGTCCGCCGAACTCCATAGCCAGTCCAGAGGGTCATACTGAGGATCTCCAAACTTCCTCCGTAGCATGAAGGGTTTCCCAGCCGCGATATCCCCGGCTTGACGTGGCTCCTCCTTCTTCGCTCTCATCGTAGAGCGGGTGTCTTTGGTCGCCATCATGGCCTTTTCCAGGTCCGTCGCCTTCGCCCGGTTTTCCTCTTCAAGAAGCCGGCAACGGTCGACAGTGTCTTTTAGCTTTACATCCATCTTGGCCATTTTCTCTTTGCTATCGCAATGCGTGGCCTTTTCGGCTCTTAACTCTTCGGCCGCCTTTAAAGCGGCCGCATTATTACTCCTTGCTTGCTCCTTGGCTCGGGCAAGCTTCACCCGAAGGGTCTCCACGGTGGTAGCTCCATCTGCAGTCACGACATATTAAAGATATTGGCATCATGCTGCTCTTACTATGTGACATTCACCAGAAAATTCACCTACCCTGCGCCTCGTCAAGCCGCTTGTTAACAAGCATGATGTCGGCATCGGACGCATCCAGTTGCCGCTTTAGTTCGGCAACCCTATCAGTCCGGCTAGCCACCGGCGCCCCCACCACCTGCACGTAAAGGCAGTCTGGTTATTGCCTGGGACTATGATCCTCTGTTTGCCGCCGTTCTCGATGACAACCAGAGTCTCTGGGGCTACTATCTACATAGGGCACATCTAAAAATGTGCGGTACTTTAAAAAAATACATCATTTCACGTACCTCAAAACCCGTCAGTAGACTCATAAAGGCTTCATGTAGCCCGCTTTCGGCAGATGAAATCCTTTCAATCACCGTACCCATCAAGGTGCGGTGCTCTTCTGAGATAACCGCCTTCTCCAGTAGATTCCTCCTTACATCCGACCGCGTACCAGATGGTGCCGGACTCTTTTGATTGCTCTCTTCAAGAGCCGGATACTGGGGACTTCGGGTGGCCATAGGATTACCTTCTGGCCTTGCTGGATCAGGAGAAACCCTCCGCGACGACACTTCAAGGTCGCCTGCTTCTTCAGTTGGGGAGTCTGGGGGAGGCGTTTCGCTCTCCATCATCTCCGGAAGAAGATCCCCTGAAGACGAGCTCTGCTGAGAAGGGCTAAGATCCGAACTGCAAGATAAAAGCTTCGGTTATTTTCCTCAGAAGTAAGGTAGGATACCTTCACTATTAAGTACTTTTTGATTACTTACAACTCGTTAGAGGGCTGATCCCCGCGCGGGCATTGTGCGGCAAGAGCACCCTCCGAGGCAGGACCCTCTGGTGGAGATTTCTTCTCCCGTTTGGAAACCTTGGTTTCCGGATCTTCAGAGGTAGTCCTCTTCCTTCCCCAGGGCGAGAGAATGTCAGATTCTTCCCCTGGGTTATCCTCCCTCACGGAGGCGCTCATTCCCTCGGTTGGAATAGGTAGCGGTGGAGGCCCGCTTTCGCCCTCTTTATTCCCCCCTTCATCTTCCTTTGAGGGCATCAGGCAAGGTGCTGGCTCGAGCATCTTTTCCAGCACCAGATTGTCCAAGCCTTCAGGAAGGGGGGCCGAACACCGGATCATCTTCGCCTTTGTTATCCAGTCCTGGTCAAAGAGCAATTCTTCAGAATGATGTCAGGATAAATAAAAAGGACAATGTGTTCAGCCATGGGATTACTTACTTGGGCCATGGTGCGGTTGCTGCTCATGCCCACGTCCTCGGTAGTGTCCGGACACTATTTGAGGTCCGAAGATCGATTTGTACATCTCCTCGTGCGTCAAGCTGAGGAAATTCTGAATAGTGCGCGATCCTTCCGGGTTGAATTCCCACATGCAGAGGGGCCGGCGTTTGCAAGGCTGGACTTGATGAACCAGCATGACTTGCATTACCATAACCAGGTTGAAATCTCCCTCGAAGAGATCTTGGATGCGGCTCTGCAGTATGGGCACGTCCTTGGTTGGACCTCAGCTCAGTCCCCTGCTGATCCATGACATCAGTTGTGGTGGGGGGCCCAAGCGAAAGGTGGGGGCGGCTACCCACTTGGTACTTCGGGGATCTGTGATGTAAAACCACTCCCGTTGCCACAATCCGGACACCTCTGGAAAGGAACCCTTTAGCCACGGAGCATCAGCAATTTTGCTTATTAAAGCACCTCCGCACGCTGCGTACTGTCCCTCGACCATCTTCGGCTTCACATCGAAGGTCTTGAGCCACAAGCCGAAGTGAGGGGTAATGCGAAGGAAGGCCTCACAGACAAGAATAAATGACGAGATGTGAAGAAGGGAGTACGGGGCTAGGTCGTGAAAATCCAGCCCGTAATAGAACATAAGACCCCTAACAAAGGGATCTAGAGCGAGGCCTAGTCCTCGGAGGAAGTGGGAGACGAACACAACACTCTTGTTGGGTTCGGGCGTAGGGATGACCTGCCCTCGGGCGGGCAGCCTATGCGAAATTTTGGCGGTCAAGTATCTGGCCTCCCTCAACTTCTTGATATCCTCCTCCGTGACGGAGGAAGGCATCCACCGGCCTTGAAGGCTGGATCCGGACATGATTGAAGGTCCGAAGCACCTGACCTAGGCTTTGGGTGTTAGAACTCGAGGTGGGGGAAGGATTCGATTGAGCACGGGAGGGAAAAAGTAAAAGTCTTGTCCCTTTATAAAGAGGGTGAATATCAAGCGTCCTCCTCGTGGCCGTTTGGGACTTGCCTAAAATCTAGGAGTCCTAGGCACGGTTGGGTTACCCACGTCCGTATTAATAAGAATCCCGTAATAAGGGGAACCCGATCTTTGCTTTGACAAGACGTGTCAAGAAACCGCCTCGCGTTATGTGCGGGACTGGTTAAGGAAAAACGGTTCGAATAATTACTGGGCCATGGCATGATGTCATGTTGCCAAAACATGTCAGCGGATTGGATTTGTGGAAATATTATTCTCTCTACGGTGGTATGTGAAACTTATTTTACAGGGTCGGACACTATCCTTGTATTCAAACTCTTCTGTGGTGTATTCGGAGGAGGAACCCGCCTTGCAATGCCGAAGACAACACTGCGCGCCGGACTCATCGTCATTGATGCCTGGTTCAGGGGCTACTGAGGGAGTCCTGGATTAGGGGGTCTCCGAACAGCCGGACTATATCCTTTGGCCGGACTGTTGGACTATGAAGATACAAGATTGAAGACTTTGTCCCGTGTCCGGATGGGACTCTATTTGGCGTGGAAGGCAAGCTAGGTACGGATATGTATATCTCCTCCTTTGTAACTGACCTTGTGTAACCCTAGCCCTCTCCGGTGTCTATATAAATCGAAGAGTTTTAGTCCGTAGGACAACATACAATCATACCATAGGCTAGCTTCTAGGGTTTAGCCTCTCCGATCTCGTGGTAGATCAACTCTTGTACTACTCATATTATCAAGAATAATCAAGCAGGACATAGGGTTTTACCTCCATCAAGAGGGCCCGAACCTGTGTAAAACATCGTGTCCCCTGCCTCCTGTTACCATCCGCCTTAGACACACAGTTCGGGACCCCCTACTCGAGATCCGCCGGTTTTGACACCGATAGATGGTATCATGTAATGGAAGGTAGAAGAAAAGAAATCATAAGGACACATGTCATCGAGAGGATTAGATAGACATGCTACATCACACTCTTGTATGACGATGGGCAAATGAATTTCTGGTTCTTCAAGTTCATGTACAGGAGCTTCTTTTACTACTTCAGGAGTGGTATACATTGGGTCTTCAACATGATCGCTTGGTTGCTCCAACTCTAGATCATCTTGTTCCTTGTCTTCTTGTAAGTCTTCTTCATGTTGAGGTATCTCTTCCTCTGGATCTTCTATGGTGCTACTACCAGCAACACCTAATTGAGTCTGAAGTGTCCCCATCTGTGAATATTCACTAAGATGATCTAGTAGGGGTGCTGAGATCACTACCTCGCTGTCTTTCTGAGCAATGTTCTCCTCATCACCATCACTGCTATGTTTCAACAGTGACACTGATGACTTCCACCAGTCATGCAGCTCAGCAACACGTGGGATCTTCTCAGGATATTGAATTATCAACTCTTCTAAATTTGACTCAACCTCTTGTATCTCTCTCCTTGGAATGTCTCTGACTTTCTTAGTTGTATGTGCAGGAGTTGGAATCACATCTTCACTATTCTTCTCTGAGATACTCTCTTTAACTATGATAGAGGTAACCACTGGTGGAGCTAATGATTTCTTCTTGACAAATAGTCCAGATACAGTTGTAACATAAGTGTGGGCAATTGGTGACACGACTAAATTCCACCAGTCACATAGCTGACTAACACAAGTGAATTTCTCCATATCTTGTTGTCTCAACTTAGCGTCAATCAGAGTAGGTTCCTCATAAACCTCTTCTTGCAACTTTGACTCATTCTGAACAGTTTCATTGCCATGAGGTATTGGATCTGCTACTGTGGTATCCATCTGATCAACAATTGGTGCATCATCTTGGAAAATATCGTAATCATCATCAAGGATAATTGAAGTAAGATCAATGTTTCTATATGGAGGCTCTAATTCAGTTCTGAAATGTTGTTTTTCCCAGAATGAAACATGTTGGTTTTGAATATTAGGGACCATGGATGATTTGTGTTCACTTATGGAACACACAGCTTCTGATTGCACACAGCTTGCAACCTTCAGATTTGAACTAGGCCCTTCATAACTCCATTGCCTTTGGTGGAAGGCAATGCTCTCAATGAGAATAATTGCACCCTCAACGGTCTTGTTCATGATTGTTCCACCAGCTGACATATCAATAAGATCTCTTGAAGCGTGTGTCAGCCCTCTATAGGATATCTGTAACACTAACCAATCCTTTTGCCCATGATTAGGACATTTTCTAAGCAAATACTTATATCTCTCCCAAGCTGCATACAAGCTCTCACTTCCATCTTGCGCAAAGTTAAGGATCTGGTCATGAATTGCAGCTTGCTTGTAAAGTGGAAAATATCTATGCAAGAAAGCTTGTGAAATATCACCCGAAGTGTATGCTCTTGATGGCAAAGAATAGTACCAGTCCTTAGCAGCATCTCTGAGAGAGAATGTGAACAACAAACACTTAATAGCATCTTGGGAAACGCCATGGTACTAGACTGTATTGGCATACTCCAGGACATTACAAATGTACTCATGAGGGTCTTCATTGGGTAATCCTCTAAACTGATTTTGCAAGACGAAAGTAATAAGCCCAGGCCTCAACTCAAAATTTTCAGCCTCAATAGATGGCCACATTGGCCCTGTCATCGTGGCCAAACTACTTGGTAACCAATGATCACGTACTAAAGCCATATGTTCAAGTGCAACTGTCAATCAGCCTACAAATAGTAAGATATCCTACACACACTCACAAACATCAAACACTGGTAAGATATCCTCTATGATCTCGTGGTAGATCAACTCTTGTACTACTCATATTATCAAGAATAATCAAGCAGGACGTATGGTCTTATCTCCATCAAGAGGGCCCGAACCTGGGTAAAACATCGTGTCCCCTGCCTCTTGTTACCATCGATCCTAGACGCATAGTTCGGGACCCCCTACCCGAGATCCGCCAGTTTTGACACCGACATTGGTGCTTTCATTGAGAGTTCCGGTGTGTGTTCGGCAAAAGGTTGATGGCTCACCCGCAGCTCAACTGCGACTTCGACATCTTCGTCACCAGCTCGACTGGTCACCTTGGTTCGACCAAGGACTGCGCCCTACCTCCGATCGTCATGTGTGGATGAGGTCCTTTATAAACATCAACTCTGATCTCTATCAAGATCATGGAGGAATCATCCAGGGAGCCCGGGGGCTCAACGTCAACATTGCCCTCGGGCGGCCGTGCTGTTTTTCTGGACAACAAACTTGTGTCCGCCGCCACCGCCTCCTCAAGTGTCATTTTAATGACTGCTTCGGTGGAATTGTGCGGAATTAAGTCTACTACAACCGTCGAGTTCCCATGGAGGAATCTCTGGCAATCCACGATATACCGGAGCCCTGTCAAATCTGGACAGGAATCTAGACGAGTTTAGGGCGTGGTGTCCAGCTCCTAGCTCAGACGTCCTTCGGAAGATCCAACCGTTGATCGGCTGCAGAATTCCTATATCCACCACCTCTCAAAATTTCAGCTTGATCCGACCGTCCAAACTCCGGGAACCTTCCGGTTAGTGCATCACTTTTCGGATCTGTTTTCTGCGTGAGAACGAATCCGACCCAAACTCATCTTTTTTATGAACGGGATTTCAGACATCCTTTTTGAAGGAAGTTTTGTGTTGGGTATTGTGTTTTGTTCCCAAACACATCCTGCTAATTTTGAAGTTTTTTTTCAATGAGACCTTCACCATCGCGCTGGTGTCAAACCAGCCCGATAACGTTGCTCTACGGCTGCCGACCTGCGCTAGACACGTCGTCACTTTGTTGAGCCGAGCTCAACTTCTTCGAATCATCATCTCGGCAAGCCGAACAAGAGTCTGGCATCACGAAGGATAAATCATCACCAACATCGCTGCCCCACGGATTACACGGAGCGGGCATACTGGCATCGCCGCACGGTCACTTCATCAAGCCGGCGTCAACCACGTCACGACATGCATCGGCAGGGCCGTACTATCGCTTCTTCAAGCTGGTGTCCATCACGCCGACCTACTTCAACTCATCGGCTGACACTGAGGCTTCGACATCTCGGCTGGACCGGGGGCTTCGCCATCCCTTCATCAACCTACTCCGAAGACTTCGGCGTCACTAGCCGACCAGCTCCGTCGCGTTAGCTAGACCGAGGGCTTTGCCTCGGCGAGCCAACCTTTGCCAGCATCGCCATACCATCGCTTTATCGCCCATCAGGCAATGGGTGTGCGGATCGAGTCCCAATTTTCGGAATCACCTTTCTTCGGATTGCTACAACAAATAAACCAGGTGCTATTAATCCTAGTATTTTTTGTTTGTTCGGGTTCATTTTTCCCAAGGAATCATTACTCTGGTTTGTTCATCATATGTACACAGGTCTATCAAATGATGGCCGCATTAACGAGGTCGAATGGTGGTTTGGTCAGTTTCCGTACATGGTCCGGCGAACGCCACATCCGGAACTCGGACCGACCTGTGAATTCAGGCTTTGCCATGCCTTTACCGCATCACGCCGACGCCCTGCATCGACATTGACTTCGGTGCCAGGCCATATTTATTTTATTACTCACTTTGCATAAATTATTAATTATGCAACGATTTTTTATTATTATTATTATCATTACTATTATCTCCAGTCTGCACTATTTTTTGTGCACAGGAAAATGATCTGGGTTGGGCAGTATCGACAACTCGGCATACTGACATACCACATCACCTCGGTTGGACAGGGGAATTCGTCAACACTTCATTACCCCATGCCGGGGACTTCGGTATCACTCTGCCGGCCTGCATTGGTCGTGCTATGTCACCACTTCGGCGTGACGAGCTCTTTTCTCCGCCACCTCGGGACGGGCTTGGGGGATGGAACCTTGTCCCGCATCAAGCTCGGACCACGTCGTCAATACCGAACACATTAACCAGCTAAGTTGCCTTCATGCCCCAAGTTTTAAATTTTTAACTTGTGTTCAGTTCGACCAAGCATTATACTTTTTTGGAAAAAGGTTGCTTGTAAAAAATTTCCTTGTCCAAACTTTGTTTGTGACGCACAGATTCAAATACCTCGTTTATTTGGGGGCTCCCTTTATGAAGCTTTTACTCTTGCATATGATTATACTTGTACGGCTTCGTTCCTTGTTCGTGAATTACGCCACAATATGCACCACATTGACTTAAGCGATTTGCAAGCTAGGTTACCTGGCTCCTGTGCTTACCCCTACGTTCCCGATTGTTCGGCTAGGGAGTAAAGGGAGCACCTCTGCAATTGTCACGACCGGGTCCTCCGAGCTCTGACCTCAGACTGGGTGAAGCCGAAAGCTAGCACTCTTATTGTTTTCAATCATGGTCGGCACACAATGGAACTCATGAGTACAAAAAATCTATTGCACAAGTCTCATATTAATAATGAGCACCGAAGAAAGGTATCGGTGGGGGTACTATTTTCTTCGAAGATGCTTCTTACACTTCGTCTGAAATATAGCATAAGTTCCCTGAGCGTGCTTTGTCTGTTACAGCCTTATGGCCCGGTTGCCTGGTTATCGGAAACACTGTCAATATTCTCGACAGGTGGAGTACATAGCACTTTTCGGTCCTTGACCGAAGAGGGAGAAGCCGACGGTCGGTTAAGACGCGTTTAAAGTTTGGATGAACAAAGATATGATATTAGTGCTTCGGTACATACAATCATTATACATAAAATTCTTTTACCCAAGTCACTTGGGGGCTCTTAAATTTATATGAGCCATTTTATAATAAATGTTCTTCTTCTTAGTTGTTGCAAAGTTTTTATTATTATTATTATTCATCACTCCTTTTTTCGACACGAGTGTGTGGTCACTAGCCGGGGAGCCTAATTTCTCTCTCAAAGCCGCTAGAGTTTAGTTTGATAAACTGGCCTAATGAGAAGTACTCCGCCTTCGGGATAGGAGGTTGAAGCCGTAGGCTGACCTGCTTGAAGTCTTGAGATAGGATGTGTCATGTTAAAGCACGGCATAAGCACTCTTTTTTTTCTAAGACCAATTTTCGGATTGGCACCAAACACTTGATCTTGTTCGGACGTCAAGTTTTTACTGACGTTTTTTTGTTTTCCAAGCTTATGACACTTTTAAACTATTTGTGTGTTTTCAGCACAAGTCTTACAGTGCAACGCCGCACACCTTTAGAGATTCGGCAAAAACATTCTCGGATATTGCTATATATGCATCGGTTTCGAATTGTGTCTTCGGTCAATAGTTGGGTTGCCCGGCTCCTGCACTTGCTTCCTACGTTCCGCTTTGTTCGGCTAGGCGTGCAAAGGGAGAACCACTGTGATTGTGCTTCCAGCTTACATGGTTAAGCACCTCAGTGGAGAAAGCCGAAAAGTGACTGTCACAATAAGCGTAAACTGGTCAGTGATCCGATGACTGTGTTAAATGACGGGCCATTCATAACAATGGCCGAAGTGTTTACGGCTTGACCTCGACTGTCGCCGAACACTACCGGGGGCTATTAACTGGCCTCCCAAACTAAATCCTCGATATTTTGCTCTTACATTGGAGCTGAGGTTTCATGATCATGCTTAGCATGACAACCCAAAGAAAGGAACCGATAGCGGGACTATTTTCTTTGGAAGACATTTCTTATTCTAAACAGTAATATAACATATCTCTCAGCGTACCTTTGTTTATAAAACCGTATGGCCAAATTGCCTTGTTTGTCGTAAATCTTTGCCCTCATAAAGGCTTTATAAAGTAGGACAAACACTCCTCGGCTACTGGCCGAGGAGGTGGAAGCCTATGGTCGGTCAACAAAGTTTTGTACAATGTGGATCCGAGCATTAATGATGTAAAGTACTTGGATACATAGAGTCATTACACATAATTTGTGATTTTACTATGGATATCGATCCTTAATTCGGCCACCCGTGCCCGCATTAAGGCTCGGGGGCTACTGGGCTTCAAGCTTATTATTTACAAATATTAAAGGGGTGCATCGATCCCCTGATCTGGTGTTGCCACCCGACCAGTGTCTTGGGGGCTACTACATTGCCTGTGCAATGCAGAAAATTTTATGTGCAATATAGTTTCCGAGGAGATTTTGATCCTCAGGTTGGTCGGCCGCACCCAACCTGAGTCTCGAGGACTGAGCACGCCGCTTTTTGTGTCCCGAAGTATTCTGCCGAGCTAGGACTTGATCCTCAGGCCGATTTTTCAAATCAACCTGAGTATCAGCGGCTACTGGGATCAGCGGTCTTATGTCATCCTTCAGGTACATCTCGGGTTTTAGACCGATACACACCTTGAGGGCTACTGGCTGTATATCTCGGCAGAGAATAAATTGCACCAATAAAAATATTGACAAAAAATCAGCCCATAGTCGGGGTGGTGCACCACCTCGGAAGCAGTCCGGCATAAAGCTCGGGCGCTAGTGGCTGGCTCCATAGAGGGCATTTCCGGCATTAAGCTCGGCTAAACTCCTTCAAATTTTTTGAACCAAGGTGATTTATGACAGTCCGGCGTTGGAGCTTGGACATAGTCCGGCGTTGGAGCTCGGATACAGTTCGGCATTGGAGCTCGGACGCAAGAGGACACTGCCTCCCGGGAACAACTTCAAAACCCGAGGTGTGGCATAAAAATAACAAGGCATTGATAAAGGCTGGAAACTTAAAGGGGCTCCTCGGATACCCGGCGTATAAACTCGTCGAATGCATTTCGGCGATCCTCAAGATCGAAGATGAGAAGATTAGTTGAACCAGTTTTCAAGACCGACAGCCAAAGATGAAGAACAGTTCGGAAGAATCGAGGAGCGTCCCTAACTTGAAGACCGGTTCAGGGGGCTACTGACGGTGTCCTGGACTAGGGGGTACTCATCACATCATCTCCCGATCAGTTGGATTGGGCCGAGGACCCCCATGGCCGCATACTCATGGGCCAGTTCGGACAACTGCCGCATACAAGGAAGATTCCACAAGACTTGGCAATCAAGACAAGGACTCCTCCCCACCGGCGCATTCGGCTAGGACTCTTGTTATCCTAGGCCTCTGGTGCATTATATATATGGAGGCCATTCTAGTCGATAGACAATATACAACAATCATACCATAGGCTAGCTTCTAGGGTTTAGCCTCTATGATCTCATGGTAGATCAACTCTTGTACTACTCATATTATCAAGAATAATCAAGAAGGACGTAGGGTCTTACCTCCATCAAGAGGGCCCGAACCTGGGTAAAACATCGTGTCCCCTGCCTCCTGTTACCATCGATCCTAGACGCACAGTTCGGGACCCCCTACCCGAGATCCGCCGGTTTTGACACCGACAACCCTAATAAGCCGAAGCAAAAAAAGTAAAAAGGTAAAAGAAACACAGAAATAAATTTGACTGGAAATTTAAACAAAAATTATACAAAGGCTAGTCTATAGCTTCACACAATAGCTCGATGCTAGTCCTCGGCAACGACGCCAAAATGATCGAATGTAAGTACAGTAGGGTATTTCGCCCAAATCTGCAAGTGTCGTGTTCCCCACAGGGACTAGGCGACGGCAACTATGCTCGACTAAATCTAGGTAACACAATTTTACGAGATGATTGCAGAAAATAAAACCTAAACTAACAAGGTTGTAGGACAGAACATAAATGTATCACATGACAGACACACACATATGTATATATATCACAGGTACTTGAGACAACATAAAAGTCACATGTACTGGAGCTATCACAGGAACTTACAAACTGAAATTTTCTACAACACGCAGTACACAGGCTATATATATGACATAGAGACACCACTGAATCACAGAAGTTTCAGAAATTATAAACTAAATATTGAACAGTTATACACTTCTCAAGAACACTGAAAGCACATTCAACACAAAGATCACAGGTGATCTGAATTATTAAAGTAAACTAACTGACATACAGACACAAATAATACTAATTAAGAACAGAATATAGTTGATCTAGCATCCACTAATAACTCACAGAAATTACACACACACACATAGAAATAGAGAGATGAAGAGAAAGAAAGAGAGTAGCAATAGTTTTGTTGGGCCGAAGAGAAGCGGCACTAGGAGGAGCAGCTAGCAGCATTGGTTTCACAGAAGAAGAAGTGGCAGCAACAAGTTAAGGTTCAGAGCAGCAGCTAGGTGAGGAGAAGAGGAAGAAGAACAGCAGCAGGAGTTGCGAGAGAGAGGAGCAGCAGGGGCGCATAGGAAGAAGGAGCAGCAGCAGGTTGGCAATGGGGAAGAAGAGCAGCAGCAGAGGTAAGGGATAAGTAGCAGCAGCAGGCAAGGAGAGTCGTGCGGGGCACCAGACAGCCGCGACCCCTAGTCTGGTAAGGAGCACGAGGTGGAGATGGTGGTGTGTGGCTCTGGATGGTGATGGAGGAAGTGGTAGATGGAGATGGTTGATGTGGTGGGAGGTGCTGGTGATGGAGGATGATGTGATGGCATTGTGGTGTGCGGTGGATGGATGGCTGGGAGGCACTGTGGCGCGCTGCCACACCGGCCTGGCCGCGGCGGCGGCCGGAGGTGGAGAAGGAGGCAGGGAGAGAGAAAGAGAGATGTCCAGGCCCGATTTGGGAATGGAGGCTGCTAGGGATTTTGATTTCCTCCGATCAGATCTGAACGTTTTCACTTTGGCCCTCCTTCTTCCTTCTTTTGTCACAAGTTGATCCCTCCACTTCTTAAGCTAGCCCCCCTTAAGCTAGTCCCTCTTTCTTCTCTTCTTGCCCTTGATCTTGTTCCTCAATTCTTTCTAGACAGAAACTTGTAGATTATAGTGCCTTGTCGCACTTTTCTACAAAAGAAACACAATGACTAGTAAATGATTCATTATATGATTTTCATGCAAATATTCAACTAAACTTAGCAAGAATAGATGGGCATAACTCAACGAATGGTATAATTCGATGCCAAAATTATGTATATGAAATGTGCTTATCATTAACCCAAGATGCACATCACGTGGCTTCAACTACCACTCCATTTTCTTGCATGACATGACATGGATATTGGATGTCCCACGTGTCGGTGAAAGGAGGAAGAACTCGACCAAATCTTCTCCACATTTAGATAGGTGGAGTAAGAAACACGGCAAGCCCTATGCCTACATCATACTACTAGGTACAAGCCCACCTCACGCAGTCACGCTATCACCATATTTCTCGGCCTCCGTGTGAGACCTAGCTCTAGTTGATCTAACTAGAACTAACTATTGGTTGGCTCTATGTGATGTGGCAACTTCATACTACTACGGATGCTGGCTATACTACTACGGCACTAACACTCCAAGAAGTGAGTCGAAAACCATTTATAAATTGAGATTATGACATGCATATGCAAATGTACCATTCATTACATACAACAAGTCATCAACACACAACGACAACGAGGATACATGTTGGATTATAGATTAGTTCCAACAAAACATTCTAGTAAATACTAAAGTTTTCATCACACAACAAATAACAAGCAATGAAATGAACTTCAGCTCAACCGCTCCTCGGTGTTGGAAACGCTTGCTTTGAACCAGAAGAATTTGTCTCGGAAGGGCTAGCTATTGTCAATCTCGAGACCAATGCAGGACTGATCATCTAGGCTGAAGCGGCCTATTTCATGACCCATATTGTGATAGCCACAGTAGGGAAGCATAGCAATGTCCGAGGTATATATACAATTGCTTCTCATAAATGGTAGTAATGTTGTGTCAACAGCAGCTGGATCGCCTTTCACCATGATTGGATAGTTTTGTCCAAGGAAGAGCGAATTTCCTCCAAGAGTATCAATACTAAACCAGGGAGAAGGTGTTGGCTATAGCACAGTAGTATCCATCCCGAATACCCTGCAACGGATGTTGGAATAGGTCCGGAGAGTGCGACCATGGGAGACAACACCAGCTTCCTTAGTCACATCAACGGTGCCCTGTATACAGACAAGAAGAGGTGATCCATTGGAATAAGTTGCCAGGCACCACTGAGTACTCCTATATTGGTCCTCATGCTCATGATCATCAGCATCGTCATCTCCCCCTTGGTTATAATTTTTTTCAAGTATAGGTGGTGGAATGTTCACAGGACCTTGGAAACACAAGAAGGCTAATTAGTAAAGGGAAACTAGCTTACCCGCATGCATTTGGATGAAACAATTATAATTACGGTGGAAGACAAACGTACCGAAAGTATCTGGATTCCATGCAAAAACAGTGTCACGAGTGGTGGGAGCAAACACAAGACCCTCATATTGAATTGCATCACAGTACTCATTCTTGTATAGAAAATGATTTTTGAGCAATATCCGTCTAGTCGAACTATGAAGGAAGGCAACAAGCTTGTAGAAGATAGCAACAACTACATAATCCATTAAATCCCAAGAGCGGCCAAGAACTTGACAAATTGCTATCTTCTATAGACGACAGTCACCAGGACCGTAGTTGAAAGTATGATCATAACTGGTGTGCTCAACCTCTGGGCAGTCTGAAATTTTTTGAAGTGGAACCCGGTGACGAGTGTACACATTCACAAGTTCCCACTCGCAATTGGACCCAATATAAACAACCCAATCTCCATTTGCGCCTGCCCAAGCCTTACCCTAAAGCGATGGCATCTTAACATCACATGTATCATTATCAGGCGGCACCAACTTGCACAAGGCAAGGCCTCCGTCGTCCGCGTGCCAGTGAGTAGGGTCACGGTGAAGAAGACAGGGGAGATCAAACCGCTCCTGGACCCTTGGGTTCGTTGTAATGATGTTATTAGTTGAGTCGAGAATGGTCTTGAACGAACCTGCCATGCTAGCTGAGGTGATGACGTCGCACCGATCAATGAGTTCCTCCACCACGTCATCATTCAGATCGGGGCAAGAATAACGGGGTCGTTTCCAGTCTGTTCCCTCCATGGAGAAGACGATCGAACAATGGCAGAAGGAAGGGTGTAGGCAAATGGAGGAGGGAGGAAGAGCGTGCGGTAGCAGTTCCAAATCAAGAGGGAAAGGCAAAGTGTCGGTGGACGGTTGCCATGGTACACGAAGAGGCGCCCCGGCCTACATAGATGTCCGGCCAGAAATTGTACAAAAGAACTCGCCGTCGTCTCACTGGTATGTGGGAACGAGACCACATGTCAATGAAGAGGCTAGTCGGGACCGGATGGTTGCCACAGAGGTCACACACTGACGACAAGGCCGTCCTGTCAGACCTAGCGCTCGCGCGAGATGGCTTCCGTCCCCCACACGAGCGAAGCCACTTGGCACCCCCAAGTGGTTAGTCCGCCACTCCGCTAGGCCAACTCCAGCGCGTGCAGCTCGGACACGCACTCGCTCAGCCCCGTTTCCCTCGACACCCCGGAGCTACCCAACCACGGCTACGTGTTTTGCGCACTGATGTCTACTACACAACCTTCTTGTAGACGTTGTTGGGCCTCCAAGTGCAGAGGTTTGTAGGACAGCAGCAAATTTCCCTCAAGTGGATGACCTAAGGTTTATAAATCCGTGGGAGGCGTAGGATGAAGATGGTCTCTCTCAAACAACCCTGCAATCAAATAACAAAGAGTCTCTTGTGTCCCCAACACACCCAATACAATGGTAAATTGTATTGGTGCACTAGTTCTGCGAAGAGATGGTGATACAAGTGCAATATGGATGGTAGATATAGGTTTTTTGTAATCTGAAAATATAAAAACAGCAAGGTAACTAATGATAAAAGTGAGCACAAACGGTATTGCAATGCTAGGAAACAAGGCCTAGGGTTCATACTTTCACTAGTGCAAGTTCTCTCAACAATAATAACATAATTGGATCATATAACTATCCCTGAACATGCAACAAAGAGTCATTCCAAAGTCACTAATAGCGGAGAACAAACGAAGAGATTATTGTAGGGTACAAAACCACCTCAAAGTTATTCTTTCTGATCGATCTATTCAAGAGTCCGTAGTAAAATAACACGAAGCTATTCTTTCCGTTCAATCTATCATAGAGTTTGTACTAGAATAACACCTTAAGACACAAATCAACCAAAACCCTAATGTCACCTAGATACTCCAATGTCACCTCAAGTATCCGTGGGTATGATTATATGATATGCATCACACAATCTCAGATTCATCTATTCAACCAACACAAAGAACTTCAAAGAGTGCCCAAAGTTTCTACCAGAGAGTCAAGACGAAAACGTGTGCCAACCCCTATGTATAAGTTCATGAGGTCACAGAACTCGCAAGTTGATCACCAAAACATACATCAAGTGGATCACGTGATATCCCATTGTCACCACAGATGAGCACATGCAAGACATACATCAAGTGTTCTCAAATCCTTAAAGACTCACTCCGATAAGATAACTTCAAAGGGAAAACTCAATCCATTACAAGAAAGTAGAGGGGGAGAAACATCATAAGATCCAACTATAATAGCAAAGCTCGTGATACATCAAGATCGTGCCGAATCAAGAACAGGAGAGAGAGAGAGAGATCAAACACATAGCTACTTGTACATACCCTCAGCCCCGAGGGAGAACTACTCCCTCCTAGTCATGCAGAGCGTCGGGATAATGAAGATGGCCACCGGAGAGGGATTCCCCCCTCCGCCAGGGTGCCGGAACGGGTCTAGATTGGTTTTCGGTGGCTATGGAGGCTTCGGGCGGCGGAACTCCCGATCTAGGTTATGTTCTGGAGGTTTCAGTATATATAAGACGTTTTGGCATCGAGAACAAGTTAGGGGGGGTCTCCAGGCTGTCCATGAGGTAGGGAGGCGTGCCTAGGGGGGTGGGCGCGCCCCCACCCTCGTGGGCAGCCCGTTTTCCTTTTATGCGAAACTCAAAAACAAGAAAAAAATAGAAACTGATACTAGGCTCTAGGTTAATAGGTTAGTCCCAAAAATCATATAAAATAGCATATAAATGCATATAAAACATCCAAGGTTGATAATATAATAGCATGGAACAATCAAAACTTATAGATACGTTGGAGACGTATCATGCACCCGGCGGCCGGATTTGGAGCGGATCCGGCCGGATTTATCCATGTAATTCTCTTTATTGTGGCAAGAATATTCAGATCCATAAGATTCAAGACAAAAGTTTAATATTGACATAAAAACAATAATACTTCAAGCATACTAACAAAGTAATCATGTCTTCTCAAAATAACGTGGCCAAAGAAAGCTATCCCTACAAAATCATATAGTCTGGCTATGCTCTATCTTCATCACACAAAATATTTAAATCATGCACAACCCCGATGACAAGCCAAGCAATGTTTCATACTTTTGATGTTCTCAAACTTTTTTCAATCTTCACGCAGTACATGAGCGTGAGCCATGGACATAGCACTATAGGTGGAATAGAATGGTGGTTGTGGAGAAGACAAAAAGGAGAAGATAGTCTCACATCAACTAGGCGTATCAACGGGCTATGGAGATGCCCATCAATATATATCAATGTGAGTGAGTAGGGATTGCCATGCAACAGATGCACTAGAGCTATAAGTGTATGAAAGCTCAAAAAAAACTAAGTGGGTATGCATCCCACTCGCTTGCTCACGAAGACCTAGGGAATATTGAGGAAGCCCATCATTGGAATATACAAGCCAAGTTCTATAATGAAAGATTCCCACTAGTATATGAAAGTGACAACATAGGAGACTCTCTATCATGAAGATCATGGTGGTACTTTGAAGCACAAGTGTGGTAAAAGGATAGTATCATTGCCCCTTCTCTCTTTTTCTCTCATTTTTTGTGTTTTTTTGGCCTTATCTTTTTTATGGCCTTTTTTTTTCTTCCGGAGTCTCATCCCGACTTGTGGGGGAATCATAGTCTCCATCATCCTTTCCTCACATGGGACAATGCTCTAATAATGATGACCATCACACTTTTAGTTACTTACAACTCAAGAATTACAACTCGATACTTAGAACAAAATATGTCTCTATATGAATGCCTCCGATGGTGTACCGGGATGTGCAATGACTCATGAGTGACATGTATGAAAGAATTATGAACGGTGGCTTTGCCACAAATACGATGTCAACTACATGATCATGCAAAGCAATATGACAGTGACGAAGCGTGTCATAATAAATGGTACGGTGGAAAGTTTCATGCCAATATATCTCGGAGTGACTATGGAAATGCCATCATAGGTAGGTATGGTGTCTGTTTTGAGGAAGGATATGTGGTGGGTTTATGGTACCGGCGAAAGTTGCGCGGTACTAGAGAAGCTAGAAATGGCGGAAAGATGAGAGTGCATATAATCCATGCAATCAACGTTAATCATAAAGCACTAACATACTTATTGCAAAAATCTATTAGTCATCAAAACAAAGTACTACGCGCATGCTCCTAGGGGGATAGATTGGTAGGAAAAGACCACCGCTCGTCCCCGACCGCCACTCATAAGGAAGACAATCAATAAATAAATCATGCTCCGACTTCATCACATAACGGTTCACCACACGTGCATGCTACCGGAGTCACAAACTTCAACACAAGTATTTCTCAAATTCACAACTACTAACTAGCATGACTCTAATATTACCATCCTCATATCTCAAAACAATCATCAAGTATCAAACTTCTCATAGTATTCAATGCACTTTATATGAAAGTTTTTATTATACCCATCTTGGATGCCTATCATATTAGGACTAGATTCATAACCAAAGCAAACTACCATGCTGTTCTAAAGACTCCCAAAATAATATAAGTGAAGCATTAGAGATCAATAATTTCTATAAAATAAAACCACCGCCGCACTCTAAAAGGATATAAGTGAAGCATTAGAGCAAATGACAAACTACTCCAAAAGATATAAGTGAAGATCAATGAGTAGTTGAATAATTATGAAACTATGTGAAGACTCTCTAACATTTAAGAATTTCAGATCTTCATATTTTATTCAAACAGCAAGCTAAACAAAATAAAATAAAATGACGCTCCAAGAAAAACACATATCATGTGGTGAATAAAAATATAACTCCAAGTAAGGTTACCGATGAACGAAGTCGAAAGAGGGGATGCCATCCGGGGCACCCCCAAGCTTAGGCTCTTGGTTGTCCTTAAATATTACCTTGGGGTGCCTTGGGCATACCCAAGCTTAGGCTCTTGCCACTCCTTGTTCCATAGTGCATCGAATCTTTACCCAAAACTTTAAAACTTCACAACACAAAACTCAACAGAAAACTCGTAAGCTCCGTTAGTATAAGAAAATAAATCACCACTTTTGGTACTGTTGTGAAATCATTCTAAATTCATATTGGTGTAATATATACTGTATTAAAACTTCTCCATGGTTCACACCCTCCGATACTACTCATAGATTCATCAAAATAAGCAAACAACACAAAGAAAACAGAATCTATCAAAAACAGAACAGTCTGTAGAAATCTGGAGGTTTCGAATACTTCTGTCACTCCAAAAATTCTGAAATAAAATGGTGTACCTGAGGAATTTGTCTATTAATCATCTTCAAAAAGAATCAACCTAACCACACTCTCCAGTAAAAAATTTCCGCTAATCTCGTGAGCGCAAAAGTTTCTGTTTTTTACAGCAAGATCGCAAAGACTTCACCCAAGTCCTCCCAAAGGTTCTACTTGGCACAAACACTAATTAAAACATAAAACCACATATAAACAGAGGCTAGATGAATTATTTATTACTAAACAGGAACAAAAAGTAAAGAACAAAAATAAAATTGGGTTGCCTCCCAACAAGCGCTATCGTTTAACGCCCCTAGCTAAGCATGACGATTTCAATGATGCTCACATAAAAGATAAGAATTGAAACATAAAGAGAGCATCATGAAGAATATGAATAGCACATTTAAGTCTAAGCCACTTCCTATGAATAGGGATTTTGTGAGAAAACAACTTATGGGAACAATAATCAACTAGCATAGGCAGGCAAAACATGCATAACTTTAAAACTTTAAGCACGTACAGAGGAAACTTGATATTATTGCAATTCCTACAAGCATATATTCCTCCCTCATAATAATTTTCAGTAGCATCATGAATGAATTCAAAAATATAGCTATCACATAAATAATTATTTTCATGATGCATAAGCATAGAAATTTTACTACTTTCCACATAAGCAAAATTCTTCTCATTCGGAATAGTGGGAGTATCATAAGGAACTCGAATACTATAAATTGTTTCCACATTAAAAGAGTAGTGTTCAGAAAAAGGGTAATCATAATCATGAAAAGTTTTATAAATATAATCATCACTACTTTTTATAGAATAAGTGTCCTCACAATAATCATCATAAATAGGAGGCATGCTATCATCATAATAAATTTGCTCATCAAAACTTGGGAGACTAAAAATATCATCTTCATTAAACATAGCATCCCCAAGCTTGGGACAAACATTAATTGCAGCAAATACATTCTCAAACATTTCATTCTCATCAAACATAGCATCCCCAAGCTTGGGACAAACATTAATTGCAGCAAATACATTCTCAAACATTTCATTCTCATCAAACATAGCATCCCCATGCTTGGGCCTTTTCATATCATAAGCATAATCACTCTCATCATTAATAGTATGGATAGCACCAATAGTATAGCAATTATCATCATCACAATGAGTAATAGGAGCAACATCATTTGGGAGGGATACCTTTTTACCTTTGCTTCTCCGTCTTTTCTTTTTATTCTTCACATATGTGTGGGTTTAATCCTCTTTTTGGAGCTCCTTATTAATGAGATTGGTTGAATAGAAGGCTCCTCCTCGTTACCTGATTCATCATAAGAAATAATAGGAGGATATTGGGAAGTCTCTTCCCTTTCATTAGTATTCTCTTCATCTTCTAATTGTTTTCTTGACTTTATGTAATTGGCAATATAAGGATTTTCAATGCAATTCACAGCACAATACATATAAATTTCCTCTAGATCAAAATCAAGAACTTTATCAAGGGCAAATTCTAGAATATCCTTAGTTATATGTTTCATTTCTTCATAACCCAGAAGCAAACTAAGTTCATTATGATGCGCAAGGGAAATCAAGTCATCATAATTTTTGGACATGATTCAATCATGAAACAATTTGCATTGGATATTTAAATGACCACGTTCATTGCAAAGTTCACAAGGATGGCTAAGAAAATTTAAATTTTTAGCACAAACATCTAGCCTTTCTTGCAACCATTTATTTTCTAAATACTTATGCCTCTTGCAAAATCTATGTTCCCTATTTGGTGTGTACTTGCAAACCCTATGCACTCCACAAAAATTGACATGCTTATAAGAGACATTTTCATCATGATTAGTACAATCATCATTAGTACTATGGATATTGAAAGATTTTGTACTATAAACATTGCAATCATGCTCATCATTCAAAGATTTAGTGCCAAACATTTTAATGCATTCTTCTTCTAGCATTTTGGCACAATTATCGAAATCCTTATTTTCATGAAAGATATTAAATAGATGAAGCATATGAGGTACCCTCAATTCCATTTTTTTATAATTTTCTTTTATAGACTAAACTAGTGATAAAACAAGTCAAAAAGATCCGATTGCAAGATCTAAAGATATACCTTCAAGCGCTAACCTCCCTGGCAACGGCGCCAGAAGAGAGCGTGATCTCTACTACACAACCTTCTTCTTGTAGACGTTGTTGGGCCTCCAAGTGCAAAGGTTTGTAGGACAGCAGTAAATTTCCCTCAAGTGGATGACCTAAGGTCTATCAATCCGTGGGAGGCGTAGGATGAAGATGGTCTCTCTGAAACAACCCTGCAACCAAATAACAAAGAGTCTCTTGTGTCGCCAACACACCCAATACAATGGTAAATTGTATAGGTGCACTAGTTCGGCGAAGAGATGGTGATACAAGTGCAATATGGATGGTAGACATAGGTTTTTGTAATCTAAAAATATAAAACAGAAAGGTAACTAATGATAAAACTGAGCACAAACGGTATTGCAATGCTAGGAAACAAGGCCTAGGGTTCATACTTTCACTAGTGCAAGTTCTCTCAACAATAATAACATAATTGGATCATATAACTATCCCACAACATGCAACAAAGAGTCACTCCAAAGTCACTAATAGTGGAGAACAAACGAAGATATTATTGTAGGGTACGAAACCACCTCAAAGTTATTCTTTCTAATCGTCCTATTCAAGAGTCCGTAGTAAAATAACACAAGGATATTCTTTCCGTTCAATCTATCATAGAGTTTGTACTAGAATAACACCTTGAGACACAAATCAACCAAAACCCTAATGTCACCTAGATACTCTGATACGTCCATTTTGCATCATGCTTTTATATCGACATTTATTGCATTATGGGCTGTGATTTCACATTATGTCACAATACTTTTCGCTATTCTCTCTTATTTTTCAAGGTTAACATAAGGAGGGAGAATGCCGGCAGTTGGAATTCTGGGCTGGAAAAGGAGCAAATATTAGAGACCTATTCTGCACAACTCCAAAAGTCCTGAAACTCCATGGAATATCTTATAATAAATAATAAAAAATCCTCGCCAAAGATGAAGACCAGGGGGCCCACACCCTGTCCACGAGGGTGGGGGGCGCCCCCCTAGGGCACGCCCCCTACCTCGTGGGCCCCCTGGTGGCTCTTCCATGACCATCTTCTGCTATATGAAGTCTTTTGTCGAGAAAAAAAGAAGAAGAAACCTTTCGGGACGAAACTCCGCCGCCACGAGGCGGAACCTTGGCGGAACCAATCTAGGGCTCCGGCAGAGCTGTTCTGTCGCGGACACTTCCCTCCGGGAGGGGAAATCATCACCATCGTCATCACCAACGCTCCTCTCATTGGGAGAGGGCAATCTCCATCAACATCTTCACCAGCACCATCTCATCTTAAAACCCTAGTTCATCTCTTGTATCCAATTCTTGTCTCCAAGTCCGGGATTGGTGCTAGTAGGTTGCTAGTAGTGTTGATTACTCCTTGTAGTTGATGCTAGTTGGTTTATTTGGTGGAAGATCATATGTTCAGATCCTTTATGCATATTATTACCCCTCTGATTATGAACATGAATATGCTTTGTGAGTAGTTACGTTTGTTCCTGAGGACAAGGAAGAAGTCTTGCTATTAGTAGTCATGTGAATTTGGTATTCGTTCGGTATTTTGATGAGACGTATGTTGTCTAGCCTCTAGTGGTGTTATGTGAACATCGACTACATAACACTTCACCATTATTTGGTCCTAGAGGAAGGCATTGGGAAGTAATACGTAGATGATGGGTTGCTAGAGTGACAGAAGCTTAAACCCTAGTTTATGCATTGCTTCGTAAGGGGCTGATTTGGATCCATATGTTTCATGCTATGGTTAGGTTTACCTTAATACTTTTGTTGTAGTAGCGGATGCTTGCAATAGAGGTTAATCATAAGTGGGATGCTTGTTCAAGAAAGAACAGCACCCAAGCACCGGTCCACCCAAATATCAAATTATCAAAGTACTAAACGCGAATCATATGAACATGATGAAAACTAGCTTGACGGTATTCCCATGTATCCTCGGGGGCGCTTTTCCTTATATAAGAGTTTGTCCAGGCTTGTCCTTTGATACAAAAAGGATTGGGCCACCTTGCTGCACTTTATTTACTTTTGTTACTTGTTGATCGTTACAAATTATCTTATCACAAAACTATTGTTACCACTTATTTCAGTACTTGCAGAGAATACCTTGCTGAAAACCGCTTATCATTTCCTCCTGCTCCTCGTTGGGTTCGACACTCTTACTTATCGAAAGGACTACGATAGATCCCCTATACTCTTGGGTCATCAAGACTCTTTTCTGGCGCCGTTGCCGGGGAGTGAAGCACCTTTGGTACGTGGAATTTGGTAGGGAAAAATGTATATAGTGTGCTGAAATTTACTATCACTTGTTACTATGGAAAGTAATCCTCTAAGGGGCTTGTTCGGGGTATCTTCACCCTGACCAGTAGAGCAAAGAGTTTCTCCTCAACCTACTGAACCTATTGAAAATGGAACAAAGCATCCTGATGAACACCTAATATATGTGGATGAAGTTTGTGGATTATTTAAGCTTGCAGGTATACCCGATGATGTTGCTAAGAAGAAGGTCTTCCCTTTATCTTTGTAGGGAGACGCATTGACATGGTATAGGCTATGTGATGATACGAGATCATGGAACTATAGAAGATTGAAATTGGAATTTCATCAAAAGTATTACCCTATGCATCTTGTTCATCGTGATCGCAATTATATATATAATTTTTGGCCTCGCGAAGGATAAAGCATCACTCAAGCTTGGGGGAGGCTTAACTTAATGTTACATTCATGCCCCAATCATGAGCTCCCAAGAGAAACAATTATTCAAAAAATTTATGCTCGGCTTTCTGAAAATAATCGCACCATGCTCGATACTTCTTGTGCTGGCTCTTTTCTGATGAAGACTATTGGATTTAGATGGGATTTATTGGATAGAATTAAACGCAACTCTGAAGATTGGGATCTCGACAAAGGTAAGGAGTCAGGTATGACACCTAAGTTTGATTGTGTTAAATCTTTTATAGATACTGATATTTTCCGTAAGTTTAGCACTAAATATGGACTTGATTCTGAGATAGTAGCTTCTTTCTGTGAATCTTTTGCTACTTATGTTGATCTCCCTAAGAAGAAGTGGTTTAAATATTATCCTCCCATAGAAGTAAAAGTAGCTGCACAAATTAAAGTCGAAGAAAAGACTGTCACTTATAATGATCCTATTGTTCCTACTTCTTATGTTGAGAAACCACCTTTCCCTGTTAGAATAAAGGATCATGCTAAAGCTTCAACTCTGGTTCGTAAAAGCAATATTAGAACTTATACACCTCCTGAGCAAGTTAAAGTAGAACCTAATATTGCTATTGTTAAAGATCTCTTGTCTGATAATATTGATGGGCATGTTATTCAGTTCTGCGGTGAAACTGCTAGAATTGCTAAACCTGGAGCTAAAGATAAACATAGACCTGTGGTAGGCATGCCTGTTATTTCTATTAAAATAGGAGATCATTGTTATCATGGCTTATGTGATATGGGTGCTAGTGCTAGTGTTATACCGCATACTTTATACGAAGAAATTAAACATAAAATTGCACCCGCTGAGATAGAAGATATTGATGTTACAATTAAACTTGCCAATAGAGATACTATATCGGCAGTAGGAATTGTTAGAGATGTTGAAGTCTTGTGTGGGAAAACTAAATATCCTACTGATTTTCTTGTTCTTGGTTCCCCACAAGATAGCTTTTGTCCCATTATATTTGGTAGACCCTTCTTGAACACTTTTAATGATAAGATAGACTGCGAAAAGAATGTTGTTACTATTGGCTTGGATGATATGATTCATGAGTTTAATTTCTCTAAATTTAGTAAACAACATCGTGAAGAAGAATTGCCTAGTAAGGATGAAATTATTGGTCTTGCTTCTATTGCTGTACCTCCTAGTGATCCTTTAGAACAATATTTGCTAGACCATGAGAATGATATGTTTATGAATGAAAGAAGGGAAATAGATGAAGTATTCTTCAAACAGGAACCTATTCTGAAACACAATTTGCCTGTTGAAATCCTAGGGGACCCCCCTACACCTAAGGGTGATCCCGTGTTTGAGCTTAAACCATTGCCTGATAATCTTAAATATGCTTATCTTGATGAAAAGAAGATATATCCTGTTATTATTAGTGCTAACCTTTCAGAGCATCAAGAAGAAAGATTATTGAAAACTCTGAAGAAGCACCGTGCTGCTATTGGATATACTCTTGATGATCTTAAGGGCATTAGTCCCACTCTATGTCAACATAAAATAAATTTGGAAGCAGATGCCAAACCAGTTCGTGATCCTCAACGACGTATGAATCCTAAAATGAAAGAAGTAGTAAGAAAAGAAATACTAAAGCTTCTGGAGGCAGGTATAATTTATCCCGTTGCTGATAGTTAGTGGGTAAGTCCTGTTCATTGTGTCCCTAAGAAGGGAGGTATTACTGTTGTTCCTAATGATAAAGATGAATTGATTCCACAAAGAATTATTACAGGTTAGAGGATGGTAATTGATTTCCGCAAATTAAATAAGGCTACTAAGAAAGATCGTTACCCCTTACCTTTTATCGATCAAATGCTAGAAAGATTATGCAAACATACACATTATTGTTTTCTAGATGGTTATTCTGGTTTCTCTCAAATACCTGTGTCGGCTAAAGATCAATCAAAGACTACTTTTACATGCCCTTTTGGTACTTTTGCTTATATATGTATGCCTTTTGGTTTATGTAATGCACCTGCTACCTTTCAAAGATGCATGATGGCTACATTCTCTGACTTTAGTGAAAAGATTTGTGAGGTTTTCATGGACGACTTTTCCGTCTATGGATCTTCTTTTGATGATTGCTTGAGCAATCTTGATCGAGTTTTGTAGAGATGTGAAGAAACTAATCTTGTCTTGAATTGGGAAAAGTGCCACTTTATGGTTAATGAAGGTATTGTCTTGGGGCATAAAGTTTCTGAAAGAGGTATTGAAGTTGATAAAGCCAAGGTTGATGCTATTGAAAAGATGCCATGTCCCAAGGACATCAAAGGTATAAGAAGTTTCCTTGCTCACGCCGGATTTTATAGGAGGTTCATTAAGAACTTCTCAAAAATTTCTTGGCCTCTGACTAATTTATTACAAAAAGATATACCATTTGTCTTTGATGATGATTGTGTAGAAGCATTTGAAATACTTAAGAAAGCATTAGTCTCTGCACCTATTGTTCAGTCACCTGATTGGAATTTACCCTTTGAAATTATGTGTGATGCTAGCGATTATGTTGTAGGTGTTGTTCTAGGGAAAAGAGTTGATAAGAAATTAAATGTTATCCATTATGCTTGTAAGACTCTAGACAATGCTCAAAGAAATTATGCTACTACTGAAAAAGAACTTTTAGTAGTTGTATTTGCTTGTGATAAATTCAGACCTTATATTGTTGATTCTAAAGTAACTATCCACACTGATCATGCTGCTATTAAATATCTTATGGAGAAGAAAGATGCTAAACCTAGACTTATTAGATGGGTTCTCTTGCTACAAGAATTTGATTTGCATATTGTTGATAGAAAAGGAGCTGAGAACCCTGTTGCAGACAACTTATCTAGGTTAGAGAATGTTCTTGATGACCCACTACCTATTGATGATAGCTTTCCCGATGAACAATTAAATGTCATAAGTACTTCTCGTAGTAATCCTTGGTATGCTGATTATGCTAATTACATTGTTGCTAAATTCATACCACCTAGCTTCACATACCAACACAAGAAAACATTTTTCTATGATTTGAGACATTACTTTTGGGATGACCCACATCTTTATAAAGAAGGAGTAGATGGTGTTATTAGACGTTGTGTACCTGAGCATGAACAGGAATAGATCCTACGCAAGTGCCACTCCGAAGCTTATGGAGGACACCACACGGGAGATAGAACTGCACATAAGGTATTGCAATACAGTTTTTATTGGCCTACTCTCTTCAAGGATGCCCGTAAGTTTGTCCTATCTTGTGATGAATGTCGAAGAATTGGTAATATTAGTAGACGTCAAGAAATGCCTATGAATTATTCACTTGCTATTGAACCATTTGATGTTTGGGGCTTTGATTATATGGGACCTTTTCCTGCCTCTAATGGATATACACATATTTTAGTTGCTGTTGATTACGTTACCAAGTGGGTAGAAGCTATTCCAACTAGTAGTGCTGATCATAACACTTCTATTAAAATGCTTAAAGAAGTTATTTTTCCGAGGTTTGGAGTCCCTAGATATTTAATGACTGATGGTGGTTCACATTTTATTCATCGTGCTTTCCGTAAAATGCTTGCTAAATATGACGTCAATCATAGAATTGCATCTCCGTATCACCCACAGTCTAGTGGTCAAGTAGAATTGAGTAATAGAGAACTCAAATTAATTTTGCAAAAGACGATTAATAGGTCTAGAAAGAATTGGTCCAAGAAACTTGATGATGCATTATGGGCCTATAGAACTGCATATAAAAATCCTATGGGTATGTCGCCGTATAAAATGGTATATGGAAAAGCATGTCACTTACCTCTCAAACTAGAACATAAGGCATATTGGGCTATTAAAGAGCTCAACTATGATTTCAACCTTGCCGGTGAAAAGAGGTTATTTGATATTAGCTCACTTGATGAATGGAGAACCCAAGCTTATGAAAATGCCAAGTTGTTTAAAGAAAAGGTTAAAAGATAGCATGACAAAAGGATACAAAAGCATGAGTTTAATGTAGGTGATTATGTACTGCTATACACCTCTCGTTTAAGATTTTTTGCAGGAAACTTCTCTCTAAATGGGAAGGCCCCTATGTTATCGAGGAGGTCTATCGTTCCAGTGCCATAAAAATCAACAACTTCGAAGGCACAAATCCGAAGGTGGTAAACAGTCAAAGAATCAAACATTATATCTAAGGTAATCCCATCAATGTTGAAACCAATATTATTGAAACCGTAACCCCGGAGGAATACATAAGGGACACTTGCCAGAACATTTCAGACTCCGAAAAGGAATAGGTATGTGGTACGGTAAGTAAACCGATTCCAAAACAGTTTTTAAGGCAATATTTCTCCGTTTTGGAATATTTAGAAAAATAGAAAAATAAGTAGCAGTCCAGGAAGGACACGAAGGCCCCACGAGGGTGGAGGGCGTGCCCTACCCCCTGGGGGCGCTTCTACCTCGTGAGCACCTCGTGTGCCTTCCGGACTCCGTTTTCTTGCACGATACGTATTTCGGCCGGTAAATATTCACTATATATTCTCCCGAAGGTTTTGACTCCCGTATCATGCAAATCTTCTCTGTTTTTGTTTCGAGCTATTTTTCTGACAGATCTAGATTATCATGATGTCCCCAAGTTCTTCCAAGGACAAGTTCTTCGAGAAGGTCATCAACCCTTACCTCGCGGAGGTGCCGCAACACACTCAAACCATTGAGATGCGTGATGGGTTGCTGCACATCCGCGATGCTGAGGGACCAAAGGGAACCGAAAGCGTGGAGACGAGGCTCGAAGTAATGGAGCAACAAGTTTTCAAGTGCCAGGGGATGGTGGAGCATGGAATCAATGCTAGCCACATGATGCTCGCGGAGTTCACTAACAATTACAAGTCAGATGCCAAGAACACCGAGGAGGCCATCTTCAAGCTACATGAGAAGATCGAGCACCTCCAAGCCCAAATCTATGAGCTGCAAAACCAAAACTGTGAGTATGAATATAGATTCAAAAGGATGAGTTTGGCTGCAGATTTGAGGATTCCGGAGACTCGATCATCCTTCTATGATGGTGAGCCTATGCCTTGGAAGATGGATGACAAGCCCGCATCATCAACAACACCCCCACCTTCGTCACCAACCAAGGAGATATAATCACATGGGTATGGGCACTCCCCTTGGCAACTGCCAAGCTTGGGGGAGGTGCACCGGTATCGTATCACAATCACAACTCCTATCTTTACCGTTTTCCTTAGTTTGATCCTATTAGTAGTATTTTGATCTAGTAGAATAAAGTTTATGGCATGATCTAGTTTTGAGTTTTGCCTTATGATCTCTCTATGTAATCGAGTCCGTGAGCTGTATAATAAAGATTAGTGTTGAGTCAAGGGCTTGATTTTCTTGCTATGATCTTGGGTGAATAAAAGAAAAGAGAAAAAGAATAAGAAGAAACAAAAGTTCATATTGATCTTATTGAGAGTAATGACTTCACATAGGAAGAGTATGATGATTTAAAAGTTGTTGGGAGTTGGCAGACATAGCTTTGGTCATCGTTGCAATTAATAAGAAGTAATAAGGAAAGAGAGGTTTCACATATAAATATATTATCATTGACATCTTTTATGATTGGGAGCACTCATTAAAATATGACATGCTAAAGAGTTGATATTGGACAAGGAAGACAACGTGATGAGTTATGTTTTCTTATATCTGAGATAAAGTATGTTGTCATGGATCCTCTAACATGTTGAGCTTGCCTTTCCCCCTCTTGCTAGCCAAATTGTCAGCACCAAGTAGAGATACTACTTGTGCTTCCAAATACCCTTAAACCAGTTTTGCCATGAGAGTCCACCATATCTACCTATGGATTGAGTAAGATCCTTCAAGTAAGTTGTCATCGGTGCAAAGCAACAAAAATTGCTCTAAATTTGTATGATTGATTGGTGTGGGAGAAATAAGCTTTATACGATCTTGTGATGTGGAAGTAATAAAAGCGACGGACTGCATAATAAAGGTTCATATCACAAGGGGCAATATAAAGTGACGTTCTTTCGCATTAAGATTTTGTGCATCCAACCATAAAAGCGCATGGCAATCTCTGCTTCCCTCTGCGAAGGGCCTATCTTTTATTATTATCTTCTACCTTATGTAAGAGTCTTGGTGATCTTCACCTTTCCTTTTTCATTTTATCCTTTGGCAAGCCCAGCATGTTTGGAAAGAACCTGATATATATATCTAATTGGATGTAGGGGGGCATGAGTTATTATTGTTGACATTACCCTCGAGGTAAAAGGTTGTGGGGCGAAACTATAAGCCCCTATCTTTCTCTGTGTCCGATTAAAACTCCGTGACCATAATTATTGCGTGAGTGTTAGCAATTATGAAGGACTAGATGATAGTTGAGTATGTGGACTTGCTTCTTAGCTCTGACATAGACTCTTTCTGATGTTATGATAAATTGCAATTGCTTCAATGACTGAGGTTATAGTTTGTTGGTTCTCAATAAGGTTTCTGATTCATACTTTTGCATTGTGAATAGATCATCACTTGAACATAAGTAATCATATGACAATATCTATATATGTTGCTGTTATGAGAATAATCATTATGCCTTCATGTCCATATTTTATTTTTATCGACGCCTCTACCTCTAAACATGGGGACATATTTATTGTTATTGGCTTTCGCTTGAGGACAAGCGAGGTCTAAGCTTGGGGGAGTTAATACGTCCATTTTGCATCAAGCTTTTATATCGATATTTATTGCATTATGGGCTGTTATTTCATATTATGTCACAATACTTATGGCTATTCTCTCTTATTTTTCAAGGTTTACATAAGGAGGGAGAATGCCGGCAGCTGGAATTCTGGGCTGGAAAAGAAGAAAATATTAGAGACCTATTCTGCACAACTCCAAAAGTCCTGAAACTCCATGGAATATCTTATAATAAATAATAAAAAATCCTCGCCAAAGATGAAGACCAGGGGCCCACACCCTGTCCACGAGGGTGGGGGGCGCCCCCCTAGGGCGCGCCCCCTACCTCGTGGGCCCCCTGGTGGCTCTCCGATGACCATCTTCTGCTATATGAAGTCTTTCGTTGAGAAAAAAAGAAGAAGCAACCTTTCGGGACGAAACTCTGCCGCCACGAGGCGGAACCTTGGCGGAACCAATCTAGGGCTCCGGCAGAGCTGTTCTGCCGGGGACACTTCCCTCCGGGAGGGGAAATCAACACCATCGTCATCACCAATGCTCCTCTCATCGGGAGAGGGCAATCTCCATCAACATCTTCACCAGCACCATCTCATCTTAAAACCCTAGTTCATCTCTTGTATCCAATTCTTGTCTCCAAGTCCGGGATTGGTGCTAGTAGGTTGCTAGTAGTGTTGATTACTCCTTGTAGTTGATGCTAGTTGGTTTATTTGGTGGAAGATCATATGTTCAGATCCTTTATGCATATTATTACCCCTCTGATTATGAACATGAATATGCTTTGTGAGTAGTTATGTTTGTTCCTGAGGACAAGGGAGAAGTCTTGCTATTAGTAGTCATGTGAATTTGGTATTCGTTCGATATTTTGATGAGATGTATGTTGTCTAGCCTCTAGTGGTGTTATGTGAACGTCAACTACATAACACTTCACCATTATTTGGGCCTATAGGAAGGCATTGGGAAGTAATAAGTAGATGATGGGTTGCTAGAGTGACAGAAGCTTAAACCCCAGTTTATGCGTTGCTTCGTAAGGGGCTGATTTGGATCCATATGTTTCATGCTATGGTTAGGTTTACCTTAACACTTTTTTGTAGTTGCGGATGCTTGCAATAGAGGTTAATCATAAGCGGGATGCTTGTTCAAGTAAGAACAACACCCAAGCACTGGTCCATCCACATATCAAATTATCAAAGTACTGAACATGAATCATATGAACGTGTTGAAAACTAGCTTGACGATATTCCCATGTGTCCTCGGGAGCGCTTTTCCTTATATAAGAGTTTGTCCAGGCTTGTCCTTTGCTACAAAAAGGATTGGGCGACCTTGCTCGTTACAAATTATCTTATCACAAACGTTTCTACTTATTTCAGTACTTGCAGAGAATACCTTGCTGAAAACCGCTTATCATTTCCTTCTGCTCCGCGTTGGGTTCGACACTCTTACTTATCGAAAGGAGTACGATAGATCCCCTATACTTGTGGGTCATCATACTCCAATGTCACCTCAAGTATCCGTGGGTATGATTGTACGATATGCATCACATAATCTCAAATTCATCTATTCAACCAACACAAAGAACTTCAAAGAGTGCCCCAAAGTTTCTATCGGAGAGTCAAGACAAAAACCTGTGCCAACCCCTATGCATAAGTTCACGTGGTCACGGAACTCCCAAGTTGATCAACAAAACATACATCAAGTGGGTCACGTGATATCCCATTGTCACCACAGATAAGCACATGCAAGACATACATCAAGTGTTCTCAAATCCTTAAAGACTCACTCCGATAAGATAACTTCAAAGGGAAAACTCAATCCATTACAAGAAAGTAGAGGGGGAGAAATATCATAAGATCCAACTATAATAGCAAAGCTCGCGATACATCTACATCGTGCCGAATCAAGAACACGAGAGAGAGAGAGAGAGAGAGATCAAACACATAGCTACTGGTACATACCCTCAGCCCCGAGGGTGAACTACTCCCTCCTCATCATGGAGAGCACCGCGATGATGAAGATGGCCACCGGAGAGGGATTCCCCCTCCTGCAGGGTGCCGGAATGGGTCTAGATTGGTTTTCTGTGGCTACGGAGGCTTTTGGCGGTGGAACTCCCAATCTAGGTTATGTTCTGGAGGTTTCAGTATATATAAGAGGTTTTGGCGTCGAGAACAAGTCAGGGGGGTCTCCGGCCTGTCCACGAGGTAGGGAGGCACGCCCCCCACCCTCGTGGGCAACCCGGGACTCTTTTGGCCCAACTCTTTTACTCCATGTCCTTCTTCTGGTCCAAAAATAAGTTCCGTGAAGTTTTAGGTAAATTCGACTCCGTTTGGTTTTCCTTTTCTGCGAAACTCAAAAACAAGGAAAAACAGAAACTGGCACTGGGCTCTAGGTTAGTCCCAAAAATCATATAAAATAGCATATAAATGCATATCAAACATCCAAGGTTGATAATATAATAGCATGGAACAATCAAACTTATAGATACGTTGGAGACGTATCACGCACCCGGCGGACGGATTTGGAGTGGATCCGGTCGGGCTTGAGCTCGCCCAATTGTGGGAGGCCACGTCACGCCATGGACTGGCCGGGCATCGGGCCGGAAGGCCCCGGCAAGGCTGCATGCAGGTACTGACTCCTCCTTTAGCTGCTCGGATCTACACCTTCGGCGGTCCGCCGGAAGATACATGAATGGCGGTCGACCGGGCTCGGTGCTGGCCCAAAAGCTCACCGGCGCACCGTTGCCACTCATTACGTGCGACGACTACCCAAAGAAGGTCTTGCGCCGCGTGTCTACAACACCGAACATCCCAGATGGGTGTTCATCAAGTGCTCAACCGATGGGGTTTGTGCTACTTTAGCTTCGGTTGTGCTCTCGGATTAGACTTGTTGTGCTAACTTAAAATTTTATTCTGTAGAATGGATGCAAGTTTTGGTATTGGGAAGAAGAGTACATCGATATATTGATAGAGCGCAATTTAGTAGATGTTGTAGCACTTTTAGCTAGCATAGAGGCTAGAGATGAGACTAGCACTGGTGCACGTTGGTCCTAAACAAACGGTTTAAAACCCCTTTCCGCGATGGCATTTGGAACTGTCGCCAAGTGAATGTGGGTAATAGGGGGGGTCCTTCCCACACGACCCAGAAACCGTCGGGGATAGGGCCCCTACAATACTCCTACTCATTTCTGCTTGCATTGCCATCGTAGTCGGTATTCTGTGGTGCTACGTTTGTGATGTGCGGCCCATCACAAACGGTTCACTATTATATAACGTGCATGATGTGCGGCCCATCACAAATGGTTCACCGTTAAGAAGATTAGCTAATCGTCATACGAGTGTCGGACAGGATTACGAAACATCGGACCGTCATAACATCGTCGTACACGACAGCTATCGCACACGCTATTCTGTGGTGCAACGTTTACGATGCATACTTCATCAGAAACAGTCCATGGTTGCGAATCGTGTACGATAAGGCAACTAACACAAATGTTTAGTTTGCCCACACCGTTTGTGATATTGTCTGACAACGCACACGCTTTGCAAATGGCAACCGTGTGCATGCTTGCACACGTTTCCTCTCTGTGAACCGTCTCCGATTATGGTGCATATCACAAACGTTTGTGTTTTACCAACCGTGTGTGCCGTAACAACCTGGAGAGCGTAATTTCACAATAATTTAATTGCCGCTTTTCCAAATTGTATCAGATTTGGATTCGAATGTGAATGTATGCTACAACTTTATTCATATCCATCAGGTTCAAACAACCAATGCATTATTCGATTTATAGGTACATATGTTCAAGAATTACATAAGAACCAAATAAAGAATGATGAACCATAGTTGTATACTTCTACTATTAAAGACGGTAAATAAAGAGGCAAAATATATTCTGGTTGCTGAACAAGGTGAAGCGGGATGCCCATATTGTTCCCTCCTCCATGCAGAAGGCATGCACAACTCTAGTCCAACCCCTTGTGATGGACGACCACCCATCCTTCACGATCTTCATGAAAACATCTAGATAATCATCATGTTCTGGTAGAAATACTTTAACCTTTGCATGCCCACCAATCATGTAGTTTGAGAGGTAATCTTGAGTAAACTTCTTTGGCAACCACTTCAAAGGAAAAACATTCAGACATTGTCATCTAACACAACTCATTATGGGCAGTAAAAAGAAGGCTGCAGAGTTCTTACTTACCATCCTGCAGTTCGCCATTGTCTTGGATAAAGTGTAAACAAATAGTTTAATTGCCATCTTTGGACCCATTTTACTAACAATCTTTATCAGCTTCCTCACTTGATGCTGGTTCATCGATATCTCATTGCCCCATACGCAGATCTTTACCAATGACATATGTACCTAAAAGCACCAAGTTAATATTAGAAGCTAAACAACAATTGCACAATGATGTAGTACAACACTCTTTTATAATATGTCTATATACATCCGTATGTGGTAGCCATTTGAAATCTCTAAAAAGACAAATATTTAGGAACGGAGGGAGTATCTTATAACATCCAATATACTCACATATTAGATGAATTAACATCTTATATTATGGGCCAAAAGGAGTTTAGTTCATTCTTACAAATTATCTGCTGCTGTATCCACGGGTTACAGTTAGTTTGAGCTAGTTCGGGCTCAAATAGCCCTAAAGTATATCTAAACATGAGGGCTAGTTTGAGCTAGTTGCATTTATAACCCACCCAAAAAACTAGTATCCAACCCAAGAGGTGCCAATTGGAGCTAGTTCTCCTAGTGCATTTATTGTCAATCTAACCCTGCCATCCAAACAACTCTTTGGATGGAGTTAGTTCAGGGTTAGTAATGAGCTAGAAACTAAATCTAACCTCTAGCTAAGTTGAGTATCCAAACAGGGCTGTGTTGTTGTTGCTGCTGCTGCTCTTCTACGTATATCTAGACATCATTAGAACATTAATGTAACACTCTTCCTTGTTGCTATGTAGCCTAGGATTGCATATTTAGACATTAAGTACAGTGCATGTTGCTATGTAGCCTCAGATAAATTACATATGGCCCTAGTTAACCTAAGGAAAAATGGGTTGCAGATATATTCAGTTAAAAGTCCGATTCATCGATTAGTCCCTTATCAGCCGCCGGCCTATATGGTACCAGCTACCGATATACTGAACAGTGAGTAGATATAAGCAAGGGATGAAACTAACCTCGATGGAAAACAGCAGTCGTTCCCAAAATTGTCCTGTGTAGGTACATCAAGAAGCATGTTAAGCACAACAGGCTAAACATCAACCAAAATTACACATGGCAGCCAAAATAATCTCCAAAAGATAGCTTCAGTGTGCAGGTTTAAGTACACTAGTAAAGCAAAACAAGTGGAAAGGTGAGCTAACTGCAACAGGCCAAACATTTAACAACAAGCAAACATGGTCATTCGAACTGGTATTGTGCTGGTCTAAGTACACTGGTTATGGTTAAATAAAAATGGAAAGGCGTGTTAACTACAAGATGTAGCAACCAAATGTAGTCATTCATAGTGGTATTGTTGAAACTCGTACTGATGAAATTGAACTGCACAGTTCATACTTGCACATATAGAACATCATGTAGTGAATAATTGGAATAAACAAGGCATACTACGAACAACCAAAGATAGCATTTGAAACTGAACATATGCTAACTACAAACAACCGAACAATCGAAAAACTTTAAAAGAGGCATATGCTAGCTATAATAGGCTTAATAGAAATCAAATATATGCATTCCTATTGGTATGTTTAAAACTAGATTGACGAAATGTACTGCACAGTAAATAATTGCACATATAGAACATCACATTGTGAACAACTGAAATAAACAAGGCATACTGCAAACAACCAGATATAGCAATTAAAACTGGACATATTCTCACTACAGTACAAAAGGGACTCGACAAAACAAATCATGGGTTTCCCCCTGTGAAGAGGCATGGCAAAACAAATCATAGGTTTCCTTGCTTGTCAGGGATGGGCTCACTCCCGTGGGAAGAGCACGGTGTCGGTGTACTAGAGTAGGGGTACCCTAGTATCCTGAACTTGTGCACGGGCAGTCGCAGCATCCCGCGGCAAGGCTTGCCGGGTGACCGCCAAGGTCCTCCGTGGTTCCTTTGGAGCCATTCAAGGACAAAGTATCCAAGCCAAGGAAACAAGACCTCGGCAAGAGGAGCTTGCCGGGAAGGCCAACCAAGGCATATCCAAGCCAAGGAAACAAGACCTCGGCAAGAGGAGCTTGCCGGGAAGGCCAACCAAGGCATATCCAAGCCAAGGAGACAAGAACCGGCAAGAGGAGCTTGCCGGGAAGGCCAACCAAGGCACCTCAAGGAACTTGCCGCGACGCGACACGCGTCCCGGCAAGGCCAGGTGAGCGACAAGCTCCCGGACGCGACAAGACAACGACCGCGGCAAGGCGGTTGCCGCGGCAAGCCACCACTCTGTGTCCGCGCTCCAGCACATCCACCAACATGTCGCTCTGGGACCCTTCCAGGCGTACGTGGCGGGAGGCTGTGCAGCCTGCGGTACGCGGTGGCAAGCGGCACTGACAAGATTGCCATCATGGCGAGCGGTGGCGTCCCTGGCGGTCCCTTTTGCACTATTTAGGCAACGCAGACGGGCATTTAATGCCCTTGTCCCCTGCCGTCAGGGTTAGGTATGATACACTGTAGCAGGTAGCTGTACCAACCGCAGCACCTTTCCATTTTTACCCTTGTCTACGTTGCCACCTGTCGGTGACCCCTTGAGCATATAAAAGGAGGCCCATGCGCAACGTAGGGGGGGTTGGCAAAAGGGGAAAAGAAAACACTCACGCTCGGTCTCGTTAGCTGCTGGGGTGTACTGTAGCACTCCGCGCTCCCGAGCATCCTGTCGGTGTACTAGAGTAGGGGTACCCTAGTATCCCGAACTTGTGCACGGGCAGTCGCAGCATCCCGCGGCAAGGCTTGCCGGGTGACCGCCAAGGTCCTCCGTGGTTCCTTTGGAGCCATTCAAGGACAAAGTATCCAAGCCAAGGAAACAAGACCTCGGCAAGAGGAGCTTGCCGGGAAGGCCAACCAAGGCATATCCAAGCCAAGGAAACAAGACCTCGGCAAGAGGAGCTTGCCGGGAAGGCCAACCAAGGCATATCCAAGCCAAGGAGACAAGACCCCGGCAAGAAGAGCTTGCCGGGAAGGCCAACCAAGGCACCATAAGGAACTTGCCGCGACGCGCCACGCGTCCCGGCAAGGCCCAGTGAGCAACAAGCTCCCGGACGCGACAAGACAACGACCGCGGCAAGGCGCTTGCCGCGGCAAGCCACCACTCTGTGTCCGCGCTCCAGCACATCCACCAACGTGTCGCTCTGGGACCCTTCCAGGCGTACGTGACGGGAGGCTGTGCAGCCTGCGGTACGCGGTGGCAAGCGGCGCTGACAAGATTGCCATCGTGGCGAGCGGTGGCGTCCCTGGCGGTCCCTTTTGCACTATTTAGGCGACGCAGACGGGCATTTAATGCCCTTGTCCCCTGCCGTCAGGGTTAGGTATGATACACTGTAGCAGGTAGCTGTACCAACCGCAGCACCTTTCCATTTTTACCCTTGTCTACGTTGCCACCTGTCGGTGACCCCTTGAGCATATAAAAGGAGGCCCATGCGCAACGTAGGGGGGGGGGTTGGCAAAAGGGGAAAAGAAAACACTCACGCTCGGTCTCGTTAGCTGATGGGGTGTACTGTAGCACTCCGCGCTCCCGAGCAAGAACTCAATACAATCCACAAAGCAGGAGTAGGGTTTTACGCATCCGTGCGGCCCGAACCTGGGTAAACCGCTCGTGTGCTTCGCCTCGATCCGCTCTTTGCACGACCTCCGCCCCCGCCGAACCGAAAGGGACCCGGCCCGCCGGTACCATAGGTGCTCGTGGATCAGAACCCCGGCATCTTTGGCGCGCCAGGTAGCGGCGTCGAGGTTGTGTGAACCAGATCCGGTGTTCACACCAGCTAGATCTTCATCATCTTCATCGACATGCCGCCGAAGAAGAAGGCTTCGGAAGCGGCTGCTCCGTCCGCGGCGAACGCACCACCGCCGGAGCAAACGGCTGATGGGGCAGACGCCAGCGGAAGAATGGGCGTCAACGAGGGAGCTCACGGTGCTGCCAGGTCCAAGGACAAGGCTGCGCTGCCCATCGGCGGCGTAGCCGGCTCCCACAACGACCGGGCACACTCCAAGACCTCGGCGTCCGTACATGCACCGCGCCCATCTCAGGAGGCGTGGGACCGGCAGCGTCATGGTACTCACGGTACCATGCGTTTGCTGGACCAAGATCGAGCTGTTGGATCTCAGAGTGCTCAAGACCGGCATGCACGCCAATATGCTGGCACGAGCGAGGCACGGTCGCTTGGACGGGATACTGCTCCTTCTAACATAGTTAGAAGTCCGAGCATATCCCGCTCCTCGCACCGTTCGCCACCGCCACCCGCCACTGCAGCAGAAGCTTTGGCGCGAGCTCAACTACTCCTGGACTACCCTCCAACGGCAGACAAGATCGACGACTGGAGGGCCACCATTCAGAGTCTCATCGGCTTCGCCAACAGCGACACTCAACGGCAGCCGAGCACGTCGCAGCCGCGGCAAGTCAGCCAGGCACAAGCCGGTGGCGACAAGACCGGTGGGGGTGCAACCACTGTGCACTCTCCGCCCCGAAGGCCAAGATCGCCGACTCGCCGGATCCACCTCGACAGCGACTCCACCACGTCGTCAGATCCACGAACTCGTCGCGATCAGTGCCAAGTTCTTCACGAACGACAGCAAGAAGACGCTCGTACTCGCATCGAGCGCCGAAGAGAAGCGCGACGTCAATCGGACCAGCGCGCTGGGCCCTCTGTCGACATGCATGCGCCAGGGGAACCAGGCGGCTTGCCGTACGCGGTAGGTTTCCCTGCGTTCACTCGTGAGCTGCGGCAAGTCCAGTGGCCCAGCATGAAGAATTTCAAGCCAGACGTACCAGAGAAGTACGACGGCAAGTCGCATCCATCGGAGTTCCTCAGCATCTACACCATCGCGGTGCAGGCTGCCGGGGGACGGGACGACAAGATCCTTGCCAACTACTTCCCGCTGGTGCTCAAGCCCAACGTCAGGTCCTGGCTCATGCACTTGCCGGACAACTCCATATCCTCCTGGGCAGACCTATGCCATCAGTTTGTCGGCGCCTTTACAGGCGGCCACAAACCTCATGGCCAAGAGAGCGACCTTCATCTGCTCGCCCAGAAGGAAGGAGAGCCCCTGCGCAAGTACATTCAGAGATTCAGCCGTGTACAGCACAACATCCCAGATGTCCACCCTGCCGCGGTCATCAGCGCGTTCCATCAGAACATGCGTAACCGCAGGATGCGGGAGGAGATGGCGATGTGCAAGATCAGAGACGTCAGTGAGCTGTATGCCCTGGCCGACAAGTGTGCACGTGCTGAGGAAGGAAGGAAACTCCCCGGGGAGAATACAGGAGCAGAAGGATCTGACAGCGAGGATGCTGCCCCGGCAAAGAAAAAAAGGCGGCGGAACAACAGGAAGAAGAAAGGCAAAGATGTGCTAGTCGTTGAGCAGTCCGGCAATGAAGGTGGCGCCAAGAAAGCCAAAGCTGGTAGCTCCAGCAAGGAGGTTGCCGCATGCACCAACTGCCAGGCTGTGGCGGTCGCCGACAAGCAGGACGGCACCGACAAGCAGTACTGCAAGATCCACCGCACCAAGGGCCATGACCTCCAGAGCTGCAAGAAGGTCGAGCAGCTTGTCCAGCAGCAAAAGGCTGAATACGAGCGACGCGACAAGGAGAGGGCCCAAGGAGGCGCTGGAGAATCCGGCAAGAAGCGCGCTGGCCGGGGAGGACGCCGTGGCAAGGCCAAGCAGCGGCAAGGAGACAGACCTCCCTGCGGCCTCGACAAGGATGAAGATGACGACGATGACGAAGACATGGATGATGTCGAGACCAGTGAGCAGGAGTTCCAAAAAGCCACAGAGGTCTTGTGTGTTGACGGTGGTGCTTCTCTGCATACTTCGCACCGCCAACTCAAGCAGTGGGTGCGGGAAGTCAATGCGGCGGAACCACCTGTCGAGTCATGCAAGCTTCTGAAATGGTCCAGCACGCCTATCATCTTTGATATTGAGGACCACCCTGATCGCACAACTGCGGTCGGGTGCTTGCCGATGTTGGTTTCACCAACTATCCGCAACCTCAAGGTCACTAAGATGCTAGTTGACGGCGGGGCCGGCTTGAACCTGATCTCCTCCGCTGTACTCCAGAAACTCCAGATCCTTGACAGCGAGCTTGAAGAGACCGGCACATTCCAAGGAATCAGCCCGGGAAGGAGCAAGCCGATGGGGAAGGTCACGTTGCCAGTAACATTTGGCAGCGAGGTGAATTTCAGGACTGAGAGGGTCATTTTTGACGTTGCCGATTTTCCATTGCCTTACAATGGGATACTCGGCCGTCCAGCACTCGCCAAGTTCATGGCAGCCTCTCACTACGCATACAACATGCTGAAGATGCCAGGCCCGATAAGCGTCATCTCTGTCCCTGGGGACAAGAAGGATGCTCTTATCTGCGCCGACAAGATCTACCGGGAAGCGGCAGCCGCAACAGGTCACAAGACACCTGCCGTTGAAGCTCCCGGGGAGAAGAAGAAGACCAAGTCCGGCAAGAGCTCTGATGCCCACTCCGGCAAGCGCACCTCTTCGGAGTGCTACGCTGCCGTCGAGGACGCACCATTGAGCTCCATCGGCAAGTGCAAGAAGACAATGGCAGCTCCGCCAGAGACCAAGAAGGTGTACGCCAAGGAGGACGGCACTGGTGGTACCTTCACCATCAGTGCCACTCTCGACCCTAAATAGGAAAGCGCGCTCATTGCTTTCCTGCGGGCGAATGTCGACGTGTTTGCGTGGCAACCGTCTGACATCCCCGGTGTTCCCAGGAAAGTAATTGAGCACCATCTTGCCGTCGGTCCTCATGCGCGGCCCGTCAAGCAGAAGGTCAGGAAGCAAGCAGTGGAGCGCCAAGAATTCATCGCAGAAGAGATCAAGAAGTTGGAAGCAGCAGGCCTTGTCACAGGAGTGTTCCATCCTACGTGGTTGGCCAATCCTGTAGTCGTGTGCAAGGCAAACGGGAAATGGAGACTTTGTATCGACTTTACCGATATTAACAAAGCTTGTCCCAAAGACCCATTTCCTTTGCCGCGCATTGACCAGATTGTTGACTCCACGGCTGGATGTGACTTGCTTTCATTTCTTGACGCATACTCAGGATACCATCAGATCTTCATGGCAGAAGAGGATGAGGAGAAGACCGCATTCATCACTCCATGTGGCACATACTATTTCATACTTATGCCTTTCGGTTTAAAGAATGCTGGTTCAACATTTGCAAGGGTAGTCCATGTCACTCTTGAGCCACAAATACACAGAAATGTGGAAGCCTACATGGATGACATAGTGGTCAAGAGCAAGGACAAGCCAACTCTGATTCAAGATTTAGACGAGACCTTTGCAAATCTGCGCAAGATCAGCCTCAAGCTCAACCCCGAGAAGTGTGTGTTTGGATTCCCCTCCGGCAAGCTTCTCGGGTTCTTCGTGTCTCAGCGGGGGGTCGAAGCCAATCCCAACAAGATCAAGGCCATTGAGCAGATTGAAGCACCAAAGCGCGTCAAAGATGTACAAAGACTTGCCGGTTGCGTGGCTGCTCTCAGCAGGTTTATCTCTAGGTCTGCTGAGCGCGCCCTGACGTTTTTAAAAATATTGAAAAAGGAAGGTCCAATGAAATGGACTCCGGAAGCGGAGGCTGCACTGCAAGACTTGAAGAGATACATGTCCTCCGCTCCAACACTTGTCGCACCTAAGCCACAAGAGAAGTTGCTGCTGTATATAGCGGCAACCAATCAAGTGGTTAGTGCTGCGTTAGTAGCGGAGAGGGAGGCAGATGACGAGCCAGCAACCACGACAGGCGCATCCAGCGACAAGCAGGGGGCTTCACCGACAAGCTCTGGTCCCGACAAGGATGGATCTGCGCAGACGCGCGAGGAGATACAGAAGAGAATGGTGCAGCGCCCAGTTTACTTTGTCAGTTCCCTTCTGCAGGGGGCTAGGACAAGGTACTCTGGCGTGCAGAAATTGCTTTTCGGCCTTCTCATGGCCTCGAGAAAGCTGCGCCATTACTTCCAAGCACATGAGATCACAGTTGTCACTCGTTTTCCGCTGAAGAGGATACTACAGAATCCAGAAGCGACAGGCAGGATTGTTGAGTGGGCACTGGAACTGTCAAGCTTTGGCCTCAAGTTTGAGAGTACTTCAACTATCCAAAGCAGAGCATTGGCAGAATTCATAGCAGAATGGACGCCAACACCAGATGAAGAAATTCCAGAAACAAGCATCCCCGTCAAAGAAGCAAGCAGAGAGTGGCTGGTGTACTTTGATGGTGCCTTCTCACTACAAGGCGCCGGCGCTGGCGTGCTGCTTGTCGCACCCACCGGAGAGCACCTCAAGTACGTAGTCCAGATGCACTTTTCCAAGGAGCAAGCAACAAACAATACTGCAGAGTATGAAGGCTTGCTTGCCGGTCTCAGGATCGTGGCAGACCTTGGGATCAAGAAGCTCATTGTCAGGGGTGACTCGCAGCTTGTCGTCCGCCAAGTGAACAAGAGCTATCAGAGTCCGTTGATGGAAGCTTACGTCGACGAAGTGAGAAAGCTAGAAGAGCACTTTGACGGCCTACAGATGGAGCATGTTCCAAGAGCTCAGAACGCCATTGCCGATGGCCTGTCAAAGTGCGCCGCACTTAAGTTACCTGTGGAACCAGGGATCTTTGTGCTCAAGCTGACACAACTGTCTGTAATGCCATCAACTGGACAGAGCAAGAAGAGGAAGTTGATTTCTGGTGACTATTTCCCGGCAGAGCTTCCCGAAGCCGCCGCCAAGAAGGTCCCCAAGATCAACACCAAGAGCGCTGAGGAGCAGTCTGCTCCGGCAAGCCCTAGGGTTTGTTCCGTTGAAGCAGAAGCTCCTGACAAGTTTCGCTCCGGCAAACTTGCCGGGGGACGTCAAGCTCCGGCAGAGCCGCAGGTTCTCGCCGTAGAAGCGGATGTTCCCGCAGCAGCAGATTTGCCTTTAGTCCTTGTTGTCGAGCCACAAGCTCCAGCATGGGCACAGCAGATTGTCCGTTTCCTTCAGACAGGAGAACTTCCCGAAGAGCAAGAAGAAGCGGAAAGAGTAGCCCGGCAGTCAAGTATGTACCAGTTTGTCGACAACACACTGTACAGAAGAAGACTCAACGGCGTGAAATTGAAGTGTATTCACCGGGAAGACGGACAAAAGCTGTAGGCAGAGATACATGGAGGCATATGTGGTCACCACATTGGCGCAAGATCACTTGTCGGCAAAGCATTCCGGCAAGGTTTCTTTTGGCCAACAGCCCTCCAGGATGCAACTGCACAAGTAACCAAGTGTGAAGCGTGCCAGTTCCATTCCAAGCAGATACACCAACCAGCTCAAGCTCTCCAGATGATCCCTTTATCCTGGCCATTTTCGGTCTGGGGGCTCGACATCCTCGGCCCCTTTCCCCGAGCAATCGGGGGCTTTGAGTACTTGTACGTTGCAATCGACAAGTTCACAAAGTGGCCGGAAGTGGAAGCAGTGAGGAAGGTGACAGCACAGTCAGCAGTCAAGTTCTTCAGGTCGATTGTTTGCCGTTTCGGGATCCCTAACAGGATAATCACCGACAACGGTACGCAATTTACGAGCCGCACCTTCACACAGTACGTCCAAGATCTTGGTGCCAAGGTCTGCTTCGCTTCTGTTACTCACCCGAGAAGCAATGGTCAAGCGGAGAGGGCAAATGCTGAAGTGTTGCATGGGCTCAAGACCAGGACTTTCGACAAGCTGCACAAGTGCGGAAGAAACTGGATCGAGGAGCTGCCGGTGGTTCTTTGGTCGATCAGGACGACGCCAAATCGAGCCACTGGCCAGACACCTTTCGCTCTAGTCTATGGAGCAGAGGCAGTTTTCCCCACAGAACTCGTATACGGGTCACCTCGAGTGCTCGTTTATGATGAGCTTGAGCAAGAGCAGCTGCGACAAGATGACGCGCTACTCCTTGAGGAAGACCGTCTTCAGGCTGCTGTGCGAGCTGCTCGCTACCAGCAAGCTTTGCGCCACTACCATAGCCGCAAAGTTAACGCCAGAAGTCTTGAGGAAGGCGACCTTGTTCTTCGGCGTGTTCAGTCCGCCAAGAATTCCAACAAGTTGACGCCGAAGTGGGAAGGCCCTTACCGGGTGAAACGAGTCACTAGGCCTGGCGCTATCCGCCTTGAGACCGAAGATGGCATTCCGGTGAGCAACTCCTGGAACATTGAGCATCTTCGTAAGTTTTACCCGTAAGGCGCGGTTGCCGGAACCTGTTCCGGCAACCACCTTTTGTACAAGTCTTGCCGCTGTTGCATGTAATCCTCTGTACAAAGCCGGGCACAGATCCCGTGCATAAGTAAAGCTCATGTGCTCCGCACATTTTGTCGATTTCATGCTTTCTATTTTCTGGCATATATGATCTGACACTTTGTGCAGCACCTACTCCACGGTAAGCAATAACGAGCCGTAAGGCTCCGTACCTTTATTTTCTCTTCTTTCTTTTTTCTCAAGGAAAAAAAGGTTCCCTCGCCCACAAGTTTGCCGGGGGGGGGGGAAGAAGAAGATAATGGTATGGACCAGGCGTCGTTCAAGAAAGTTTTCGCCTTGCCGGGAAGCAAACAACAGAAAAGCTAAGTTGCCAAAGTTTGAGCAATCAGATTTTTTAAATTTTAAGTTATTTCCCTTGAACGACCGCACTTTGTATGGAAAACCTGTGCGCGGAAGAACCAACTCGTAGCTAGTTGCGGCCTTACTTTGTTTCGAGTCCGCTCAACAACTTAAGTGAGCTGCAACTAGTTGCGACAAGGTTTCTTGTCGGTAGCGGCACCGCCAGCAGGCTGCTGACGTCCCGCACTCAGCGCTCGCGGCTAAGGTGCCTGCACCGGCAAGTTCCCTAAAAGCGTAGGGCAAAAACATACAAAGGGAGGAATCAAGTAAAGGGAATAACATCGCAATCATTACCCAGAATAGAGTTATATTACAAGGTAGCTTGCCGCGGCTCTAACAGATTGTTTTCATAACATGACCACCAGCGACAAGAAAAGAAGAAAACGGGCGGCCTAATCTACGCGATCGCCCTCCATCCTCTTGATCCCGCTCACCTTGTCCACAATGGGTGCGACAAGGGTCTTGAGCGCCTCCAGATCAGCATCCGGCGGCAGGGTCTTGAGGACGTTGGTGAGGTTGAGGCCCGGGTTGCGGAAGACCACCTTCACCAACACCTTTTGAAGAGCTCCCGCGCAGATCTTGCGCGACTCGTCGGCCAGCTGCTTTGGGATCTTCTCCCGGAGCCGCTGGAGGGCCGTCGCCACGACTTTGAAGAACAAGGTGAGCTTGGCACTTGGTTGGAGGTTCTCATCAGAGGGGTACCCGAGGTCCTCCACTCCCAGCTGCGCCAGCTCCCTGTCAATATCTGCGGCAGCACTCACAAGACCCTCCGTCCAGTGCTCCACTTTCTCCAGCGTCTTGGTCAAAGTGGTCAGCTTCAACTCAAGATCTACGTTGGAGTCCTTGGCGGCGCTAAGCTCTTTGCCCTTCTCGGCGAGATGAGCCTGCAGCTCTGAGTTGCTCTGGGCGTCCTTCTCCCGCTCAAGCTTGAGCGCGGCAAGCTCTTCACCACTCGCCTTGAGATCGGCCTCCAGCTGCGCCACCTTCGTCTCCAGCTCTTTCTTGGCGGCCTCGACAACTGCAGCAGCATCTTCCGCTTGCTTAAGGGCTTCGCCGAATTCTTGCTCACGCGCGGCAAGCTCCTGCTCGTGGCTGTCGAGGTTAACCTTCCGTTGCGCCAGCTCGCCCTCCTGCGCAAACAGCTTCTCAGCGGCAAGCCGCTGTTGCTCTTCAACTTCGGCCTTCTCCAGGAAGAAGGCCTTCTACGCTTCGGCAAGTTGCTCCCGCTCCTCTGCCAGGGACCGGAGAGCTTCCTGGTGGAGACCCCGAAGCTCCTCGGCACGCTTCTCAATGTCCACTCCCGCCTTCACGACAAGCGCCTCGCGAGACTCCAGCTTGGCTTGCCGCGCGCGGTAGAGCGACAACAGCTTCCACAGCAGCCGCTCCTCCTCAGGCTCGCCGCTGCTGCGGCTCGGCGCGTCAACTAGCGTTAGCCCAGCGGAGGCGAGCACCTCTCCGTCAAAGCTCTCTCCCTCGACCGGCGCCCTGGAGCTTGACGCCCAGGGAAGGTTGATGAAGACGCCATCGCCGGCCTTCAAGTAGACGCCTGGCTGGGGCTCTTCGGAGCCTGGCGCTGCGGCAGCGGCGGACGGGTCGGCGGTCGGCGTAGCGCCTGGCGCTCCTGCGGCCTCAGGGCCGTCAGTATGATGGCCAGACCCCTCGCCAGCTGCTGCGGTGGCAGCCTTGGCGGCCTCATCGCCGGCGGGATCTGACGGCCGAAAAAGGGAGAAGAGTCAAGCAAATACACAAGAAGATCAAAAGAAGAAGAACCCAAGGGAAGCTCTGAAGAGAAGATTACCTGTACCGGGTTCTGCAGTCATGGTCTCCGCCGCCGGAGGATCGCTGGTGCTGTCCCTTGCCGGAGAACTCTCCCTTGCCGGAGACTTCTCCCTTGCCGGAGAATTCCCCCTTGCCGGAGGACTCTCCCTTGGCCTTTCGGGGGCAGTCTCCGGGCGCTCCTGGTGGGGCTGCTCTGCGCCTACACAAACCAACAGTCAGATGTCAGCAAAGAAAGAGTATCCATGTGCGCCCAACAGCGAAAAGCGAACCATATACTTACGCTGGGGGCTGCTCTGGAGAACAGTTGCTGGGTCCGGCAAGGTTGACTCGGACGCGCCCCCTGCTGTCGCGGTGGGTTCTTCCTCGATGACAATCACCGGGACCTTGGCTCTCTTTGCTGCTCTCTGGGCCAGAGTCCTGAAAAGGAATAAGTTCGGAGCAAAGCAAATGAGATACAAGACAAAACAGCAAGGATTGAAGAACTACAAGTACAACAAGAGAATCTTACTCTTCTTCTTCCTCCTCGTCGGAGCTGAACGCGGAGAAGTCGAAGTCCGGCCCACGTCCAGCGCGAGGAGGCGGAGGAGTAGTTTCCCTTGGCCGCTTGGCGGGAACAGTGGCGGTGGCCTGAGATGACCCCGCTCCAGTTACCGCAGCAGCATGAGGTGCTCCCGCAGCAACAGTACTTGCCGCGGTGGAGCGCGTCACGCGGCGCGGCGACTGTTCACTCGCCTGCCGCCCCGTTGCGTCCCCGGCCTTGCGGAGACGCCTTCTTGGTGGAGATGGAGGCTCTGCTTGCGGTGAGCTGCCTGAAGATGAGGAGGAAGAAGAGTTGATCTCCAGCGAGCTGCTCGTATCCTTGGCGAGCTCGCTTGACTCGGCATTATGCCCGGCAAGCTCTTTCTCGCCAGCAAGCTCCCCTCGCTCGGTACGGCTTGCCGCCTCTGCTACATCTGCCTCCTCCACGGTGAATCCAAATTCGCCCGCGGCTGCGGCTGCCGCCGCCTCTTCCAGCCTAGTGGCGATGCGTGTCATCTCCGCATCGGTGGTGTCGCGGGTGAGGCCATCCTTTTCGTTGGAGCGGACCGCCACTTCTACCAAGTCATCAAAAAACTGCTGCACAACGTCGTCTGCAGGCTCTTGCCAAGTTGGGACAATTCCATGCGAATCGCACAACGGCATCATTGCACGGATGCGGTCGAGCGCAGAGTTGTTGCACAGCGGAACAACACCCCCCGGCAACCTGAACACTTCGGGATGTTGGGGGTCGTACTTGAACAGCTCTTGGAGCATCGCGTTAAGCTCCAGAACAGTGAAGTTGAAGTTGAGGCCCGGACGCAGCCTCATGATATCCGCCGCATTCTTGAATTCCCAGGTGGGCCTCCCCCGTTCCTGCAGGGGGGCAATGCGGCGGCGAAGGAAATCCGCACCAACAGCGCCTACAGTGAGCCCGGCAAGCCTGAGGCATAGGATCCTGGTGACGGCAATCTTAAGCCTATCATCTTCCGGGGCCACGTCACTCCAATCGCTGCCACGTGCTACTGGGGCTTGGCGCCGGGCGGTAAACGGCTGCAGGTTCTCCTCGACAATCCAGCACCAGTCTGCTCTCCACTCCTCCCACTTGCCACGGAACTCTCCCTCCAGATAAGTGTCCTTCTTGCCGGCCCTCGAGATCCAGGCGATTCCGCCGGATAAAGGCTCTCCTCTCTCTACTCGGGGCATAAAGAAGTGGCGGAAAAGGGCTACATTGGGATGGACTCCGACAAAGTTTTCGCAGAGGTGTGCGAAAACTACCATGGTCAGAACGGCATTGGGGGTGAAGTCAAGGAGGTGGAACCCGTAGGTATTCATGATATCGCAGAAGAACTCAGAGAAGGGCGGGCAGAGCCCGCAGTAGAAGAACAAGGCGAAGAAAGGATATCCGTTTGGAGCCATTTTCCAAGCGGCGGCTGGAAGTACCTTCGTGCGCGGATGCGCTCGCGTCTCCGCCGACCAGAAGAGGTAGTAATCCTCCCTCAGCTCCCTCGCGGTGAGCTTGGGGGGGGGGAAGATTGCCCGCTCCTTTTGCAGCGCCGCAAGCCGCTGCGCCTCGGTCGACTTCACAACCTTCCCCTTGTCGGCTCTCGGGGCCATGGCGGAAGTGGTGGAGGAGGTCGACCGCGTTGGTGGTACCGGTGGCGGTGAGGGGCGGGGCGCTGCTCTCTTTCGGCTTTGGGAAGACGAGGGAGCGGCGGAGGCTTCCGAGATTGGAGTAGCAACCGGCGAATGGGCGAACTGCCCCTGTTTCCCCTGCTTATAAAGAGGGAGGGGGCGGACGTTCCGCATTTCCGAATAAAGAAACCACCCACGATCTATCCAACGACGCCGCATTCAACGCGTGCCGTTCGGGGAGGGCGCGGTGGATATGGAGAAAGATACGGCGTAACCTAGGCCGTGCGTGCCCGTGCCCTGTTTTGGGCCTGGCCCAACAGCGCTCGGCACCGTGTATGGCCCAGGCCCGGGGGCTCCTATCGGTGTACTAGAGTAGGGGTACCCTAGTATCCCGAACTTGTGCACGGGCAGTCGCAGCATCCCGCGGCAAGGCTTGCCGGGTGACCGCCAAGGTCCTCCGTGGTTCCTTTGGAGCCATTCAAGGACAAAGTATCCAAGCCAAGGAAACAAGACCTCGGCAAGAGGAGCTTGCGGGGAAGGCCAACCAAGGCATATCCAAGCCAAGGAAACAAGACCTCGGCAAGAGGAGCTTGCCGGGAAGGCCAACCAAGGCATATCCAAGCCAAGGAGACAAGACCCCGGCAAGAGGAGCTTGCCGGGAAGGCCAACCAAGGCACCTCAAGGAACTTGCCGTGACGCGCCACGCGTCTCGGCAAGGCCCGATGAGCGACAAGCTCCTGGACGCGACAAGACAACGACCGCGGCAAGGCGCTTGCCGCGGCAAGCCACCACTCTGTGTCCGCGCTCCAGCACATCCACCAACGTGTCGCTCTGGGACCCTTCCAGGCGTACGTGGCGGGAGGCTGTGCAGCCTGCGGTACGCGGTGGCAAGCGGCGCTGACAAGATTGCCATCGTGGCGAGCGGTGGCGTCCCTGGCGGTCCCTTTTGCACTATTTAGGCGACGCAGACGGGCATTTAATGCCCTTGTCCCCTGCCGTCAGGGTTAGGTATGATACACTGTAGCAGGTAGCTGTACCAACCGCAGCACCTTTCCATTTTTACCCTTGTCTACGTTGCCACCTGTCGGTGACCCCTTGAGCATATAAAAGGAGGCCCATGCGCAACGTAGGGGGGTTGGCAAAAGGGGAAAAGAAAACACTCACGCTCGGTCTCGTTAGCGGCTGGGGTGTACTGTAGCACTCCGCGCTCCCGAGCAAGAACTCAATACAATCCACAAAGCAGGAGTAGGGTCTTACGCATCCGTGCGGCCCGAACCTGGGTAAACCACTCGTGTGCTTCGCCTCGATCCGCTCTTTGCACGACCTCCGCCCTCGCCGAACCGAAAGGGACCCGGCCCGCCGGTCCCATAGGTGCTCGTGGATCAGAACCCCGGCACACGGACCCTGGATGCGCTCCATGTTGTCGCAGATGGGCTCCTTCCCCTTGGAAGAGCACGGCTGTAGGGTGCCGTTCCTGATGTGGTAGACGGGCGCTTTCCCCTTGGAAGAGCAGATGCGATCTTTCCCCTTGGAAGAGCCGGAGAGGGTGCCCTCCTCATGGTCGCCGTCGATGAGGTCTCACTTGGAAGCTGTGGATCCCAAGCCAGCGTTGCAGAACATGTCCTTCAGAAACGGCAAAAGGGGCTCAATGGCGATGTAGAATGGCAAATTGTTGACAGCGAGCTAGAGGAGATCAGCGGCGGGGCCATGGATGAGATCGACGAGGTTGAACCCGAGGGGTTGGGGGTGGGCCACTTAACCTGTGACATAGCCCGCCTCAGGGCGTCGCTGTTGTTGTCCTCGATGTGATAGCCGGCGAACGAGACATGCCCGCATACTCTAGCCCGCTACTTGAGTGCCTGCCGCCAGTAATGGTCGTCAGCTTCCTCGGTGACATCGGGCGAAGATACGGCTATACACCTCTTTTGGGCCAGTCACTCCTCGAGCTCCACGGGAAGCATAGCCAGGCTTAGGCTACAACGCTTTGGAGTGGGGGATGGGATGGGGATCTGTGGGAAAGGGGGAATTTGGCAGGCGTCATCTAAGAAACTCAGGGCGGCCTGGGTATGGAGATAGGTGGGTAAGCTGCACGGGCAAACCAGCAGATGTTGACGATGGAGGCCTTGCGGCGGCGGCAGGGACTTTGCTAGGGTTTCGAGCAAGGGAGGGTGTGTGTGTGTGTGCGCACGCCCGAGGAGGTTTTGTTGTGTGTGTGTGTGTAGAGGGGGGTGCGGGGTGTTTGAAGAAATGACGCGGGTACTGAAAATTTTACTACAAGGGAGTCAAAGGCGGGAGTGAAATGCCGGATTATTGAAAATTTTGATGATAGTGCATCGCACACGGTCCGCAGATAACAACCGTGTGTTATGAAACAGAAAAACCCTCGAGGTGGGCAGATATTTTCTAGGGATGCAGGCGGGATTGGGAACAAGAAACATCGCACACGGTCCGAAGATAACAACCGAGTGTTATGAAACAGAAAACCCTCGAGGCGGGTAGATATTTTTGAGAGGGGGAGCCTCATGGAGCCCAATGTAATGTGCGGATGTGTGTGTGATAGGTGCACCAGCGTGGCACGGTTAGTTTGAGTGAACCGTGTCTGTTGCATCATCCGACTTGTCTAATGTTCATAAATTTGGCGAAAAATGACGCGGGAGAGGGTCAGAACACGAACACACTTGCATGTGGACCAAATTTATGTATCAAAAGGGTGGTTTGATTTTCAAATACCAAATGCAACTTTGATGTGGCACCTCTCTCGCAAAGCGCACGGTATTGCTTGCCCCCACCCCCCCTCGTGTCGGCACGAAGGGAATCCTAAGCTATGAATGCATGCCCCCTCCCCCTCAACCGCGGTTCACCTATCAAAGTGCGAAGTAGCTAGCAGCCCCCCTATTCCCTTGTGTCGGCACGAAGGGAATCCCAAGCTATGAATGCATGCCCCCCCAACCGAGGTTCATCGTAGCAAAGTGCGAAGTAGCTAGCAGCCCCCCTCCTTCGTGTCAGCACGAAGGGAATCCTAATCTATGAATGCATGCCCCCAATCGAGGTTCACCTAGGAAAGTGTGAAGTAGAGCTAGCAGCCCCCCTCCCCCGTGTTGGCACGAAGGGATTCCTAAGCTATGAATGCATGCCCCCCCCCAACCGAGGTTCACCAACAAAGTGCGAAGTAGCTAGCAGCCCCCTCCCTCGTGTCGGCACGAAGGGAATCCTAGCTAAGCTATGAATGCATGCCCTGAAGGAAATATGCCCTAGAGGCAATAATAAAGTTATTATTTATTTCCTTATATCATGATAAATGTTTATTATTCATGCTAGAATTGTATTAACTGGAAACATAATACTTGTGTGAATACATAGACAAACAAAGTGTCACTAGTATGCCTCTACTTGACTAGCTCGTTAATCGAAGATGGTTATGTTTCCTAACCATAAACAAAAGAGTTGTTATTTGATTAACGGGATCACATCATTAGGAGAATGATGTGATTGACATGACCCATTCCATTAGCTTAGCACCCGATCGTTTAGTATGTTGCTATTGCTTTCTTCATGACTTATACATGTTCCTATAACTATGAGATTATGCAACTCCCGTTTACCGGAGGAACACTTTGGGTACTACCAAACGTCACAACGTAACTGGGTGATTATAAAGGAGTACTACAGGTGCCTCCAAAGGTACATGTTGGGTTGGCGTATTTCGAGATTAGGTTTTGTCACTCCGATTGTCGGAGAGGTATCTCTGGGCCCTCTCGGTAATGCACATCACTTAAGCCTTGCAAGCATTGCAACTAAATGAGTTAGTTGCGGGATGATGTATTACAGAACGAGTAAAGAGACTTGCCGGCAATGAGATTGAACTAGGTATTGGAATACCGACGATCGAATCTCAAGAAAGTAACATACCGATGACAAAGGGAATGACGTATGTTGTTATGCGGTCTGACCGATAAAGATCTTCATAGAATATGTAGGAGCCAATATGGGCATCCAGGTCCCGCTATTGGTTATTGACCGGAGACGTGTCTCGGTCATGTCTACATTGTTCTCGAACCTGTAGGGTCCGCACGCTTAAGGTTACGATGACAGTTATATTATCAGTTTATGCATTTTGATGTATCGAAGGTTGTTCGGAGTCCCGGATGTGATCACGGACATGACGAGGAGTCTCGAAATGGTCGAGACATAAAGATTGATATATTGGAAGCCTATGTTTGGATATCGGAAGTGTTCCGGGTGAAATCGGGATTTTACTGGAGTACCGGGAGGTTACCGGAACCCCCCGGGAGCTATATGGGCCATGATGGGCCTTAGTGGAAAAGAGAAGAGGAAGCCCCTCATGGGCCGCGCGCCCCTCCCCTCCCTTGGTCCGAATAGGACAAGGAGAGGGGGCCGGCCCCTCTCTCTCTTTTCCCCCCTTCACGAATCCTATTCCAACTAGGATTGGGGGGGGGGAATCCTACTCCCAGAGGGAGTAGGACTCTCCTAGCGCGCCCTCCTTGGCCGGCCAGCCTCCCCCCTTTAGTCCTTTATATACGGAGGTAGGGGCACCCCAGAAAGACACAAGTTGATCCACGTGATTTTTTCCTTAGCCGTGTGCGGCGCCCCCAGCCACCATGGTCCTCGATAATATTGTAGCGGAGTTTAGGCGAAGCCCTGCTGCTGTAGTACATCAAGATCGTCACCACGCCGTCGTGCTGACGGAACTCTTCCCCGAACCTTTGCTGGATCGGAGTCCGGGGATCGTCATCGAGCTGTACGTGTGCTAGAACTCGGAGGTGCCATAGTTTCGGTGCTTGATCGGTCGGATCGTGAAGACGTACGACTACATCAACCAAACGCTTCCGTTGTCGATCTACTAGGTATGTAGATCACACTCCCCCCTCTCGTTTCTATGCATCACATGATCTTGCGTGTGCGTAGGAAATTTTTTGAAATTACTACATTTCCCAATAGTGGTATCAGAGCTTAGGTTTTATATGTTGATGTTATATGCACGAGTAGAACACAAGTGAGTTGTGGGCGATATAAGTCATACTGCTTACCAGCATGTCGTACTTTGGTTCGGCGGTATTGTTGGACGAAGCGGCCCGGACCGACATTATGCGTACGCTTACACGAGACCGGTTCTCCCGAAGTGCTTTGCACAAAGGTGGCTAGCGGGTGACAGTTTCTCCAACTTTAGTTGAACCGAGTGTGGCTACGCCCGGTCCTTGCGAAGGTTAAAACAGCACCAACTTGACAAACTATCGTTGTGGTTTTGATGCGTAGGTAAGATTGGTTCGTGCTTAAGCCCATAGCAGCCACGTAAAACTTGCAACAACAAAGTAGAGGACGTCTAACTTGTTTTTGCAGGGCATGTTGTGATGTGATATGGTCAAAATTTGATGAGATATAAGTTGTTGTATGAGATGATCATGTTTTGTTAAAGTTATCGGCAACTGGCAAAAGCCTTATGGTTGTCTCTTTATTGGATAAGATGCAAGCGCCAAATAATTGCTTTACTTTATCGCTATGCGATAGCAATAGTTGCAAGAGCAATAGTTGGCGAGACGACCGTGTGACGACACATTGATTTAGATCAAGATGATGAAGATCATGGTGTCATGTCGGTGACGATAGAGATCATGACAGTACTTTGAGATGGAGATCAAAGGCGCAAGATGATGATGGCCATATCATGTCACATATTTTGATTGCATATGATGTTTATCTTTTATACATCTTATTTTGCTTAGTTTGACGGTAGCATTTTAAGATGATCTCTCACTAATTATCAAGAAGTGTTCTCCCTGAGCATGCACCGTTGCGAAAGTTCTTCGTGCTGAGACACCACGTGATGATCGGGTGTGATAGGCTCTACTTTCAAATACAACGGGTGCAAAACAGTTGCACACGCAGAATACTCAGGTTATACTTAACGAGCCAAGCATATACAGACATGGCCTCGGAACACGGAGACCGAAAGGTCGAGCGTGAATCATATAGTAGATATGATCAACATAGTGATGTTCACCAATGAAACTACTCCATCTCACGTGATGATCGGACATGGTTTAGTTGATTTGGATCACGTGATCACTTAGAGGATTAGAGGGATGTCTATCGAAGTGGGAGTTCTTAAGTAATATGATTAATTGAACTTAAATTTATCATGAACTTAGTCCTGGTAGTATTTTGCAAATTATGTTGTAGATCAATAGCTCGCGTTGTTGCTTCCCTGTGTTTATTTTGATATGTTCCTAGAGAAAATTGTGTTGAAAGATGTTAGTAGCAATGATCCGGATTGGATCCGTGATCTGAGGTTTATCCTCATTGCTGCACAGAAGAATTATGTCCTTGATGCACCGCTAGGTGACGGACCTATTGCAGGAGCAGATGCAGACGTTATGAACGTCTAGCTAGCTCAATATGATGACTACTTGATAGTTTAGTGCACCATGCTTAATGCCTTAGAATCGGGACTTCAAAGACGTTTTGAACGTCATGGAGCATATGAGATGTTCCAGGAGTTGAAGTTAATATTTCAAGCAAATACCCGAGTTGAGAGATATGAAGTCTCCAACAAGTTCTATAGCTAAAAGATGGAGGAGAATCGCTCAACTAGTGAGCATGTGCTCAGATTGTCTGAGTACTACAATCGCTTGAATCAAGTGGGAGTTAATCTTCCACATAAGATAGTGATTGACAGAATTCTCTAGTCACCATCACCAAGTTAGTAGAACTTCGTGATGAACTATGATATGCAAGGGATAATGGAAACAACACCCAAGCTCTTCGTGATGCTGAAATCAACGAAGGTAGAAATCAAGAAAAACATCAAGTGTTGATGGTTAACAAGACCACTAGTATCAAGAAAAGGGCAAAGGGAAGAAGGGGAACTTCAAGAAGAACAGGAAGCAAGTTGCTGCTCAAGTGAAGAAGCCCAAGTCTGGTCCTAAGCCTGAGACTAAGTGTTTCTACTGCAAAGGGACTGGTCACTAGAAGCGGAACTACCCCAAGTGATTGGCAGATAAGAAGGATGGCAAAGTGAACATAAGTATATTTGATATACATGTTATTGATGTGTACTTTACTAGTGTTTATAGCAACCCCTCAGTATTTGATACTAGTTCAGTTGCTAAGATTAGTAACTCAAAATGGGAGTTGCAGAATAAATAGAGACTAGTTAAGGGTGAAGTGATGATGTGTGTTGGAAGTGGTTCCAAGATTGATATGATCATCATCGCACACTCCCTATAATTTCGGGATTAGTGTTGAACCTAAATAAGTGTTATTTGGTGTTTGCGTTGAGCATGAATATGATTTGATCATGTTTATTGTAATACGGTTATTCATTTAAGTAAGAGAATAAATTGTTGTTCTGTTTACATGAATAAAACCTTATATGGTCATACACCCAATGAAAATAGTTCGTTGGATCTCAATCGTAGTGATACACATAATCATAATATTGAAACCAAAAGATGCAAAGTTAATAATGATAGTGCAACTTATTTGTGGCACTGGCATTTAGGTCATATTGGTGTAAAGTGCATGAAGAAACTCCATGCTGATGGGATTTTGGAATCACTTGATTATGAATCACTTGATGCTTGCGAACCATGCCTCATGGACAAGATGACTAAGACTCCATTCTCCGAAGCGAGCAACTGACTTATTGGAAATAATACATACTGATGCATGCGGTCCGATGAGTGTTAAGGCTCACGGCAAGTATCGTTATTTTCTGAACTTCACAGATGATTTGAGCAGATATGGGTATATCTATTTGATGAAACATAAGTCTGAAACATTTGAAAAGTTAAAAGTATTTCAGAGTGAAATGGAAAATCATCGTGACAAGAAAATAAAGTTTCTACGATCTGATCGCGGAGACAAATATTTGAGTTACGAGTTTGGTCTTCAATTAAAACAATGTGAAATAGTTTCACTACTCACGCCACCTGGAACACCATAGTGTAATGGTGTGTCCGAACGTCATAACCGTACTTTATTAGATATAGTGCGATCTATGATGTCTCTTACCGATCTACCACTATCGTTTTGGGGTTATGCATTAGAGACAGCTGCATTCACGTTAAATAGGGCACCATCTAAATCCGTTGAGACGACACCGTGTGAACTATGGTTTGGCAAGAAACCTAAGCTGTCGTTTCTTAAAAGTTTGGGGTTGCAATGCTTATGTGAAAAAGTTTCAACCTGATAAGCTCAAACCCAAATCGGAGAAGTGCGTCTTCATAGGATACCCAAAGGAAACTGTTGGGTACACCTTCTATCATAGATCCAAAGGCAAGACATTCGTTGCTAAGAATGGATCCTTTCTAGAGAAGGAGTTTCTCTCGAAAGAAGTGAATGGGAGGAAAGTAGAAAACTTGATAAGGTAATTGTACCTTCTCCCTTATTGGAAAGTAGTTCATCACAAAATCTGTTCTTGTGACTACTACACCAATTAGTGAGGAAGCTAATGATTATGATCATGTAACTTCAGATCAAGTTACTACCGAATCTCGTAGGTAAATCAGAGTGAGATCCGCACCAGAGTGGTACGGTAATCCTGTTCTGGAGGTCATGTTACTTGACCATGACGAACCTATGAACTATGAGGAAGCGATGATGAGCCCAGATTCCGCGAAATGGTTTGAGGCCATGAAATCTGAGATATGATCCATGTATGAGAACAAAGTTTGGACTTTGGTTGACTTTCCCGATGATAGGCAAGCAATTGAGAATAAATGGATCTTCAAGAGGAAGACGGACGCTGATAGTAGTGTTACTATCTACAAAGCTAGAATTGTCGCAAAAGGTTTTCGACAAAGTTCAAGGTGTTGACTACGATGAGAGCTTCTCACTCGTATCTATGCTTGAGTCTGTCCGAATCATGTTAGTAATTGCCGCATTTTATGAAATCTGGCAAATGGATAAACAAAACTGCATTCCTTAATGGATTTATTAAAGAAGAGTTGTATATGATGCAACTAGAAGGTTTTGTCAATCCGAAAGGTGCTAACAAAATGTGCAAAGCTCCAACGATCCATCTGTGGACTGGTGCAAGCATCTCGGAGTTGGAATATACGCTTTGATGAGTTGATCAAAGCATATAGTTTTATACAGACTTGCGGTGAAGCCTATATTCACAAGAAAGTGAGTGGGAGCACTACAGCATTTCTGATAAGTATATGTGAATGACATATTGTTGATCAGAAATAATGTAGAATTATTCTGTAAAGCATAAAGGAGTGTTTGAAAGGAGTTTTTCAAAGAAAGACTTCGGTGAAGCTGCTTGCATATTGAGCTTCAAAATCTATAGAGATAGATCAAGACGCTTGATAAGTTTTTTCAATGAGTACATACCCTGACAAGATTTTGAATTAGTTCAAAATGGAGCAGTCAAAGAAAGAGTTCTTGCCTGTATTACAAGGTGTGAAGTTGAGTAAGACTCAAAGACCGACCACAGCAGAAGATAGAAAGAGAATGAAAGTCATTCCCTATGCCTTGGCCATAGGTTCTATAAAGTATGTCATGCTGTGTACCAGATCTATTGTATACCCTGCACTGATTTGGCAAGGGAGTACAATAGTGATCTAGGAGTAGATTACTGGACAGCGGTCAGAATTATCCTTAGTGAAATAAGGATATGTTTCTCAATTATGGACGTGAGAAAAAGGTTCGTCGTAAAGAGTTATGTCGATGCAAGTTTTGACACAGATCTGGATGACTCTAAGTCTCGATCTAGATACATATTGAAAGTGGGAGCAATAAGCTAGAGTAGCTCCGTGCAAAGCATTGTTGACATAGAAATTCGCAAAATACTTACGGATCTGAATGTGGCAGACCCGTTGACTAAAATTATCTCACAAGCAAAACATGATCACACCTTAGTACTCTTTGGGTGTTAATCACATAGCGATGTGAACTAGATTACTGACTCTAGTAAAACCTTTTGGGTGTTGATCACATATCGATGTGAACTATGGGTGTTAATCACATGGTGATGTGAACTATTACTGTTAAATCACATGGCGATGTGAACTAGATTACTGACTCTAGTGCAAGTGGGAGAGTGAAGGAAATATGCCTTAGAGGCAATAATAAAGTTATTATTTATTTCCTTATATCATGATAAATGTTTATTATTCATGCTAGAATTGTATTAACCGGAAACATAATACTTGTGTGAATACATAGACAAACAAAGTGTCACTAGTATGCCTCTACTTGACTAGCTCGTTAATCGAAGATGGTTATGTTTCCTAACCATAAACAAAAGAGTTGTTATTTGATTAACGGGATCACATCATTAGGAGAATGATGTGATTGACATGACCCATTCCATTAGCTTAGCACCCGATCATTTAGTATGTTGCTATTGCTTTCTTCATGACTTATACATGTTCCTATAACTATGAGATTATGCAACTCCCGTTTACCGGAGGAACACTTTGGGTACTACCAAACGTCACAACGTAACTGGGTGATTATAAAGGAGTACTATAGGTGCCTCCAAATGTACATGTTGGGTTGGCGTATTTCGAGATTAGGTTTTGTCACTCCGATTGTCGGAGAGGTATCTCTGGGCCCTCTCGGTAATGCACATCACTTAAGCCTTGCAAGCATTGCAACTAAATGAGTTAGTTGCGGGATGATGTATTACAGAACGAGTAAAGAGACTTGCTGGCAACGAGATTGAACTAGGTATTGGAATACCGACGATCGAATCTCGAGCAAGTAACATACCGATGACAAAGGGAACGATGTATGTTGTTATGCGGTCTGACCGATAAAGATCTTCATAGAATATGTAGGAGCCTATATGGGCATCCAGGTCCCGCTATTGGTTATTGACCGGAGACGTGTCTCGGTCATGTCTACATTGTTCTCGAACCCGTAGGGTCCGCATGCTTAAGGTTACGATGACAGTTATATTATGAGTTTATGCATTTTGATGTACCGAAGGTTGTTCGGAGTCCCGGATGTGATCATGGACATGATGAGGAGTCTCGAAATGGCCGAGACATAAAGATTGATATATTGGAAGCCTATGTTTGGATATCGGAAGTGTTCCGGGTGAAATCGGCATTTTACCGGAGTACCGGGAGGTTACCGGAACCCCCCGGGAGCTATATGGGCCATGATGGGCCTTAGTGGAAAAGAGAAGAGGCAACCCCTCATGGGCCGCGCGCCCCTCCCCTCCCTTGGTCCAAATAGGACAAGGAGAGGGGGCCGGCCCCTCTCTCTCTTTTCCCCCCTCCGCGAATCCTATTCCAACTAGGATTGGGGGGGGGAATCCTACTCCCAGAGGGAGTAGGACTCTCCTGGCGCGCCCTCCTTGGCCGGCCAGCCTCCCCCCCTTTAGTCCTTTATATACGGAGGCAGGGGCACCCCAGAAAGACACAAGTTGATCCACGTGATTTTTTCCTTAGCCGTGTGCGGCGCCCCCAGCCACCATAGTCCTCGATAATATTATAGCGGAGTTTAGGCGAAGCCCTATTGCTGTAGTACATCAAGATCGTCACCACGCCGTCGTGCTGACGGAACTCTTCCCCGACACTTTGCTGGATCGGAGTCCGGGGATCGTCATCGAGCTGTACGTGTGCTAGAACTCGGAGGTGCCGTAGTTTCGGTGCTTGATCGGTCGGATCGTGAAGACGTACGACTACATCAACCAAACACTTCCGTTGTCGATCTACTAGGTATGTAGATCACACTCCCCCCTCTCGTTGCTATGCATCACATGATCTTGCGTGTGCGTAGGAAATTTTTTGAAATTACTACGTTTCCCTACATGCTCTCCCCCCAACTAAGGTTCACCCTAGCAAAGTGCGAAGTAGCTAGCAACCACCCCTCCCTCGTGTCAGCACGAAGGGAATCCTAAGCTATGAATGCATGTGCCCCCTCCCCCGACCGAGGTTCACCTTGCAAAGTGCAAAGTAGCTAGCAAACCCCCTCCCTCATGTCGGCACGAAGGGAATCCTAAGCTGTGAATGCATGCCCTCCCCCCAACCGAGGTTCACCCTAGCAAAGTGTGAAGTAGCTAGCAGCCACCCCTCCCTCATGTCGGCCCGAAGGGAATCCTAAGCTATGAATGCACATACCCCCCAACCAAGGTTCACCTAGCAAAGTGCGAAGTAATTAGCAGCCCCCCTCGTGTCGGCATGAAGGGAATCCTAAGCTCTGAGCATGCCCCCTCCCCCCAACTGAGGTTCACCTAGCGAAGTGCGAAGTACCTAGCAGCCCCCACCCCCCTCGTGTCGCAACGAAGGAAATTCTAATTAAGCTATGAATGCATGCCCCCCAACCGAGGTTCACCTAGCGAAGTGCGATTTAGAACCTCCCCCCCCCACACACACACACACTTTCAGTTGGCAGGCCATAGAGGCATATATCTCACCAAGATGGATCGTAAAACGGACCAAGAATAATTCACCTTGGTCGTACAACCTCTCTCTTGTTGTTGGTCAAAGTGATGGCCGTCCATGCGACCCCAGAGATGGGCTAGCTCGCCAATAATCACGCAAGTAGCTAGTCCCCGAAGACAACCACTGCATGCGTGTGGCCCTAACATATGTATGGAGAGGTGTGTTTTTGAGTAACAATGGAACAACTTTGATGTGGCACCGTGATTTCAAACTAGAAATCCCCACACTGAGTGAGGGTTAGGTTGACGATGCATATGTATGTTACACCACACTTCAAGACAACGACGGGGATTCATATATGCATGCATGCATGCATAGTATATGCGCTCAAACTTAATTAGGTTTGAATTTCACCATGACATATACTACGATAACACGAACCAAATGAAGAATCCGCCAAGGTAACCTATCTTGTTGTTGGTCAAGGTGATCATGGATGTCCACACGGGCCCACGAATATATAGGCTTGTCGCTGATAACCTCGCGAGGGAGTGTATCATTCAAAGGTAAACACTACATGCATATGTATGGAGGTGATGCGTGCATGCATGTTTGAATACACAACATTGATCTAGCGCGTGTGTCAAAAATCATACACTAGCTCCCCACACAGAGCGAGATCGGTTCATGATGGTGTTGTTGTACTAGCCACTTCGACTCGATGGGAGGGATTCATGCGTACACATGCATGTGTGTGTGCTCAAAGTGTATCATGCATGTCATCCCAGAGAAAAAATAATAATCCCCTCCTAAGTCAAATTAACCTCTCTTGTTGTCAGGAAAAAAGAAGTGATGGACCAAGCGGGCCCACAGATGGAAAGCATCGATATCGCTGATAATCGCTTAAGTGGGTGCGAGAGGACAACTACCACAGCTTTGCATGTGGGACAAACATATATATGTTGAATACCCAAAATGCACAACTTCGATGTGCCACATGCCTCAAAAACCGTAAACCATGCACCCACACGGAGCGAGGTTCATATCAAGCGTACTACATATGATGGACCCCTTCCCCCCTCTTTAGTGCATACTATATGCTCTTGCCGTAATATATGTACAACCCAAAAGAATCCTCATCAATGGTGAAATTAATTAACCTCTCCCGATGTAGGTCAAAGTGATGCATGCATGCATGCATCGACGATGGCCTCATGGGCCCAAAGATGGAAGCGTCACACGTGACTGTCCTAGCTAGGATATATATGCATGTGGCCCAAAAAGGAGTTGTGTGATGTTTGAATAACCAATTTCACAATTTTGATGTGGCACATGCCACGGTAACCAAAAAGTCCTAACACTGAGTGAGGTGTACTTGTTCACGGACGCATACGTATAGTATATATGCTAGTCCCCTCCCACCTCTTTGACGCGTACTATATACCACCATAACACAAACAAAAAAGATTCTACCTTGCTGCTCAAATTAACCTCACTGCCGGCTGTTCGTCAAAGTGATGGATGACAACCTCGCGGGCCCACACAAAGCGTCACACGTGAGTATCGAGTGTCGTGTAGGACAACCATCGATTGCATGTGGCCAAAACATTTATGTATGAAAGGGTTGTGTAATGTTTTAAATAATGATTTCACAACTCTGATGTGGCACCAGCGTGCCTAACAAAACGGCCAACCCACATGGTGGCTCACAACTCGTAGTGTACTGCGAGCCACCCGCCAGCCCTAGACGCACACACCCCCACACACACCACGAATCCACTACAACTACGATGCTTGTTAAATTAATTATCCTGCGGTGAACATACATGTTACCAAAGGAGGGACGTTTAATTTCAAAAAAATCACAGAGATCATTAAGACGTTTTAGTACATTGATTGATTGATTTTCTATGGGTATAATGTGCAAAAATCAAATTTGAGCTACATGCACATGTGACAGTGCACCTAAATGGATTGCAAAAACACATGTGTCTCACTGGGTGCATGTTTACACCCCGTGTAACAAATTTCAAACATTCAGAATCTTGATTTTTAAATTCTAGTACATCCAAAACTTATTTGAAGTTCATGAAACTTATCATGCTGTCATATGGACACCAATACAAAGTGGCTTTGTACTTTTTTTTGTCAAATTTGAGACCAGTTTTGATGTAATATTTATCTAATTACAAATGGGAGATTATTAATAATTGGGAACCAATATCCCAAATGGATTATTTATTCGAACAGTGAGCATTAGACCAACAATGGATACGTGCCATGCTTCGGTTAAGCAATAAAGCGGCAGCATTAATCATCCAAATAGAAAAACAATATACATGCCGCCGTACGACCCGTGTGGCGTGCGAGCAGGCGTGAGTTGACGGGACGCATGCGAGCACTCCGCCGCGCAGGCAGACAGGCAAGTGTGTGCTACCTCTTAAGCATGCATTGGTTTTCCCTTGAAGAGGGAAGGGTGATGCATCAAAGTAGCATAAGTATTTCCCTCAGTTCTTGAGAACCAAGGTATCAATCCAGTAGGAGACTACATGTAAGTCACCTAGTACCTGCACAAACAAACAAGAACCTCACAACCAACGCGATAAAGGGGTTGTCAATCCCTTCATGGTCACTTATGAAAGTGAGATCTGATAAAGATAATAAGATAAATATTTTTGGTATTTTTGTATAGATTGGAAAGTAAAGATTGCAAAATAAATAGTAAAGTAGAATTGTAGATCAGAAACTTATATGATGTAAAGTAGACCCGGGGGCCATGGGTTTCACTAGTGGCTTCTCTCAAGATAGCATATATTACAATGGGTGAACAAATTACTGCCGAGCAATTGATAGAAAAGCGCATAGTTATGAGAATATCCAGGCATGATCATAAACATAGGCATCACATCCGTGTCAAGTAGACCGAAACGATTCTGCATCTACTACTATTACTCCACACATTGACCGCTATCCAGCATGCATCTAGAGTATTAAGTTCATAAGAACAGAGTAACACATTAGGCAAGATGACATGATGTAGAGGGATAAACTCAAGCAATATGATATAAACCCCACCTTTTTATCCTCGATGGCAATAATACAATACGTGCCTTGCTGCCCCTACTGTCACTGGGAAAGGACACCGCAAGATTGAACCCAAAGCTAAGCACTTCTCCCACTGCAAGAAAGATCAATCTAGTAGGCCAAACCAAACTGATAATTCGAAGAGACTTGCAAAGATATCAAATCATGCATATAAGAATTTAGAGAAGAATCAAATATTGTTCATAGATAAACTTGATCATAAACCCACAATTCATCGGATCTCGGCAAACACACCACAAAAAGAATTACATCGAATAGATCTCCAAGAACATCAAGGAGAACTTTGTATTGAGATCCAAAGAGAGAGAAGAAGACATCTAGTTAATAACTATGGACCCGAAGGTCTGTGGTAAACTACTCACACATCATCGGAGAGGCTATGGTGTTGATGTAGAAGCCCTCCCTGATCGAATCCCCCTTCGGCAGATCGCCGAAAAAGGTCCCCAGATGGGATCTCATGGGTACAGAAGATTGCGGTGGTGGAAAAGTGGTTTTGTGGCTCCCCTTGATGTTTTCAGGGTACAAGAGTATCGACCAGTTTATCGACATATCAGCCGATTTATCGCCATTTTGGCTGATTTATCGGCTGATTTATCTTACTAGTCAGACACCGCTAAGCGATAAATCGGCCGATTTATCGGAATATCACAAGATATCTTGAACAGTGCTTGATAGTGGATTCCTTTTGAAGAACATGAGAGGGATGAAGTTATAAGGCACAACCTTCTGTACCCTCTTTTTACATTTTGTTATCTATATTAAATAAAGCAAAAATAGTAATTTCTGCTAGTTTTGTGAATTATTCGTGCAATAAAAAATACCTCGGAAATAAAAGTTCTCCAAATGCCCTGAAAATTAAATATGATTTTTTCTAGAAAATTTGAGAATATCTGGCACTGAGAACACACCAGGGGGAGCAAGCACCTGGCCACGAGGGTCTAGGGCGCGCCCACCCCCTGGGTGCGCCCCCCTGCCTCGTGGGCCCATGGTGGCTCCCCTCCATTTATTCCAGCCACCACACACTCCTTCTTCCTCCCAAAAAAATCACCAACCAGCTCAAGCACGATTTCTAGCTCATCTTGCTGCCATTTTTGATCTCCTAGCTCAAAGCTCCATTCACAAAACGGCTTTGGGAGATTGTTCTTTGGTATGTGACTCCTCCAATGGTCCAATTAGATTTTGTTCTAGTGCTTTATTCATTGCAAATTTTTGCTGCTTAGGTGACCCCATTCTTGAGCTTGCATGTCAAATTTATGTGGTCAAAAGTAGTTTTAATGCATGATATAGTCTCTAGGCACTTGTGGGAGTAGTTGCTATCAATTTTGTTGAGTTTGGTCCACTTTTATTTTGAAGTTACTAAAAATTTCAGAAATTTGTCAGAGGAAGAAATATGTTTAGGAAAATGTACCAAGGTGGTTCTTCAAGGAAGCAAGGACCTAGACCCACAATACGCGATGCGAACGATGAACCACCGAGGGACGCTCAAGTGCGGCCTTGTGAATGGTCGTCAGAGGATTTCATGGTCCAAGCAGGAATTATAGAGGAATTTGATGCATATATGTGTAATACTGATCTGGAGAGCTTTGAGGAAGATAAGTGCCGGCAATACCTCTATTTAACTTATTCATTTGTGAGAAGGTTTAAATTTTCATCCTCGCGCAATTCACAAGCTGTCCTGTTTGATCTTTATGATAAATCTTATACCATGGATTTAGAGGATTTTAATACCGCCTGCAAACTCCCACAATTGGGTAGTGCTTGTGAACCTAGCAAATCTGAGCTTAGAGATTTTCTTGCTAGTATTACAGTGGGGGAATCTAGAGATGTAACACAAGCCACCACAGGGAGCATTCATTTTCCCGCTATACATTATTTTGCTCTCTTCATAGGAAGGTGCATAAATGGTAAAGATGAAGCATGTCACATGTGTCTGATCTTAGTGTTCTCAGGAGCGCTGTTTTAGGAGATAAACAATACAACTTGGGGGCTATTGTTGCACGTAGGTTGCATAATAATCGTATTCTTGGATATTTCTTTGGTGGAATTTTTGCAACTCGTATAGCTAACTTTCTTGAGATACCCATACGTGGAGATGATATTGAGTTGCCTCCTTCTTATCTAGATTATGATGCTATGGTTCGTTATTAGTTTGTTGAGAGGAATGACTAGTCCCTCTAGTACCGACTAATCTTTGACAAACAACGCACCTATCACGTCGGTCTCCCTGCTCCCGCTTTCTTTGACTTTCAGGCAAAGGGGAGATATGTTATAACCAGGGAGGAGGCGAACGAGTATAATAGGAGGACGGAGACAGCTCGCCCCAAGCGGCATCTCACGAGGAAATAGCTGCTGCATCACAGTACAACCCCAACTACAACTTTGGATATCCGCCAGGCCAGCCGTGGCAGTAGACCAACTTAGACCAAAAGCCTAAGCTTGAGGGAGTACGTACTTTGCACCGACATTACATTCCTGTTCGCACACTCATGCTAGTTGTCGGCGCTCTTACTTTTTCATTGTAATATCCATGCTAGTTTATTTCCCTATTTATGCTTTCTTCTTGTGTGTTTGATAAACCTTAAGAAAAACAAAAAAATTAGTTGTAGCTTTTAGCTAATTTACTTTTCATGATGTAGTAGTAATAATTAAAAGAAAACCTAAAAAGATTTCTTGTTCTTCCTTTGCTTGTTGGGAGCTTTCCCGTGTAAATAGCTTTGTTTCTTTTCTTTCCTTTGGGGGTCGAGAGGAGAAGACCATAATGAAAATGTTGAGTGGCTCTCATATGCATTATTGTCGATCTAACAAAGATCCCATATTACCTTGTCTTCTCTCTTGAATTGAATGCTTGCAGATTCCAGCTTAGTCCAATGCACGTGCACTATTATTATTATCCACACTATTCGGTCGTGCAAGTGAAAGGCAATAATGATGATTATATGATGAACTTATTGATATGAGAAAAGTTGGTATGAACTCGGCCTCTCTTGTTTTTGTAAATATGATTAGTTCATCGTCCCTGATTCAGCCTATTATGAAAGAAACATATTTGCAATGACAATTAGAGATTGTAGTTGCTTATGCCATGCTTAATTAGCTAGGAGCTTATAATGGTTTACCTTGCGTGCCAACATGCTATTAAAATGGTTGTGATGTGGTATGATAGGGTGGTATCCTCTTTTGAATGATTCGAGTGGCTTGACTTGGCACATGTTCATGCATGTAGTTGAAACAAAATCAACATAGCATCTACGATATTTATGTTCATGGTGCATTATATCTTACTCATGCTTGCATTCGGTGTTGATTAATTTTAATGCATGTTCATGACTGTTGTCGCTCTCTAGCTGGTCGCTTCCCAGTCTTTTTCTAGCCTTCACTTGTACTAAGCGGGAATATTGCTTGTGCATCCAACTCCATAAACCCCAAAGTTGTTCCATATGAGTCCACCATACCTACCTATATACGGTATCTACCTGCCGTTCCAAGTAAATTTGTATGTGCCAAACTCTAAACCTTCCAATAAACATTTTGTTTTGTATGCTCGAATAGCTCATGTATCAACTAGGGCTGTCTGTACCTTCCATGCTAGGCGGGTTATTCTCAAGAGGAGTGGACTCCACTCCTCACTCACGAGAAAATGGCTGGTCATCAGGATGCCCAGTCCCATGCTTTATGCAAATCAAATCAAAATAACTGCAAACAAAACACCCCCGGGACTCTTGTTAGTTGGAGGCACTCATTGTTTTGAGCAAGCCATGGATTGATGCTTGTTGGTGGAGGGGGAGTATAAACTTTACCATTCTGTTTGGGAACCGCCTATAATGTATGTAGCATGGAAGATATCGAGATCTCTCGGTTGTTATGTTGACAACGAAAGTATACTGCTCAAAATATTATTCATATCTATTTCAAAACCGAGCTCTGGCACCTCTACAAATCCCTGCTTCCCTCTGCGAAGGGCCTATCTACTTACTTTTATGTTGAGTAATCATCCTCTTATCAAAAAGCACCAGTTGGAGAGCCTCGTTGTCATTTGCATCCATTACTGTTAGTTTACATTGAGTATGACTTGACTGGATCTCTTTTACCATGAATTATAATGTCTAGTCAGTCCTTGATCTTTAAAGGTGCTCTGCATTTATGTTTTGCTGTCTCAGAAAGGGCTAGCGAGATACCATCTTGTTATATCATATCATGATTGTTTTGAGAAAGTGTTGTCATCCGAGATTGATTATTATTGCTCGCTAGTTGATTATGCCATTGATATGAGTAAACATGAGACCTAAATGTTATTGTGAATATGGTTAGTTCATAATTTTTGCTGAAAACCTGAATGCTGGATTTACATATTTCCAATATCAAGAGCAAACAGAGTTTGTAAAAGTTTTTCTTTATCGCTTTTAGTTTATCAACTGAATTGCTTGAGGACAAGCAAAGGTTTAAGCTTGGGGGAGTTGATACGTGTCCGTCGTATCTAATTTTCCAAACACTTATGCCCTTGTTTTGGACTCTAACTTGCATGATTTGAATCGAACTAACCCGGACTGACACTGTTTTCAGCAGAATTACCATGGTGTTATTTTTGTGCAGAAATAAAAGTTCTCGGAATGACCTGAAAATCAACGAAGATTATTTTTGGAATATATAAAAAATACTAGAAGAAGAATCCACATCAGGGGGCCCACACCCTGTCCACGAGGGTGGGGCGCGCCTACCCCCCTATGCGCGCCCCCTGCCTCGTGGGCCCCTAACGCTGCACTGACCTCAACTCCAACTTCATATATTCGTGTTCGGGGAGAAAAAAATCAGGGAGAAGGATTCATCATGTTTTATGATACGGAGCCGCCGCCAAGCCCTAATCTCTCTCAGGAGGGATGATCTGGAGTCTATTCGGGGCTCCGTAGAGGGGAATTCGTCGCCATCATCATCATCAACCTTTCTCCATCACCAATTTCATGATGCTCACCGCCGTGCGTGAGTAATTCCATCGTAGGCTTGCTGGACGGTGATGGGTTGGATGAGATTTATCATGTAATCGAGTTAGTTTTGTTAGGGTTTGATCCCTAGTATCCACTATGTTCTGAGATTGATGTTGCTATGACTTTGCTATGCTTAATGCTTGTCACTAGGGCCCAAGTGCCATGATTTCAGATCTGAATCTATTATGTTTTCATCAATATATGAGAGTTCTTGATCCTATCTTGCATGTCTATAGTCACCTATTATGTGTTATGATCCGTTAACCCCGAAGTGACAATAATCGGGACCACTACCGGTGATGACCGTAGTTTGAGGAGTTCATGTATTCACTATGTGTTAATGCTTTGGTCTGCTACTTTATTAAAAGGAGGCCTTAATATCCCTTAGTTTCCAATAGGACCCCGCTGCCACGGGAGGGTAGGATAAAAGATGTCATGCAAGTTCTTTTCCATAAGCACGTATGACTATATTCATAATACATGCCTACATTACATTGATGAACTGGAGCTAGTTCTGTGTCACCCTATGTTATGACTGTTACATGATCGATCGCATCCGACATAATTCTCCATCACTGATCCAATGCCTACGAGCTTTTCCATATATTGTTCTTCGCTTATTTACTTTTCCACTGCTACTGTTACAATCACTACAAAACCCAAAAATATTACTTTTGCTACCGTTACTTTTTGCCACCGTTACCACTACTATCATATTACTTTGCTACTAAATACCTTGTTGCAGATATTAAGTTTACAGGTGTGGTTGAATTGACAACTCAGCTGCTAATACTTGAGAATATTCTTTGGCTCCCTTGTGTCGAATCAATAAATTTGGGTTGAATACTCTACCCTTGAAAACTGTTGCGATCCCCTATACTTGTGGGTTATCAATATGACCTTCGGGAGGACCTGGACAATAGAGCAGGACAGACCAGATCGATCTACGGATTGTGGGGGCACGCCCGACACGTGATGATGGCTATCCAGCCGGACGTGACAAGCATAATCATGCCCAGGCGGAAAACCACATACGTACTCCATCCGAGCTACGTCGCGACGTGGCCCGATATAGAGGCGCCGCCCACCCCCTTTGTTTTAGTGATGAAGTAATGGAGCACGAATTCCCAGAAGGGTTTAAACCCGTGAACATCGAATGATACGATGGAACAACAGATCCCGCGGTACAGATTGAAGACTTTCTTCTCCATATTCACATGGCCCGCGGTGATGATCTTCACGCCATCAAATACCTCCCGCTAAAACTCAAGGGACCAGCTCGGCACTGGTTGAACAGACTGCCTAAAAATTCCATTGGCAACTGAGAGGACTTGGAGGACGCCTTCCGCGATAACTTCCAAGGTACATATGTCTGACCTCCGGATGCCAATGACTTGAGTCAGATAGTTCAATCGCCCGGAGAGTCAGCCAAGAAATTCTGGACTAGGTTCTTAACTAAAAAGAACCAGATCATCGGCTGTCCGGATGCCGAAGCCCTAGCGGCCTTTAAGCATAGCATCCGTGATGATTGGCTCGCCTGACACCTCGGCCAAGAAAAGCCGAAGTCCATGGAAGCCCTTACTGCACTCATGACCCGCTTTTGCGCGGGCGAGAATAGCTGGTTAGCCCGAAGCAATAATAACGCAAGCGAACCTAGCACGTCTAAAGCCAAAAATAGCAACAGCAAGCCCCGACGCAATAGACACAAGTGTCAAAGCAACGGTGATAACACCGATGACACGGCGGTCAACGCCGAATTCAGTGGCTCCAAGTCCGGCCAGCGAAAGAATTCATTTAAAAGGAACAATCTGGGCTCATCCAGCTTGGACCGCATACTCGATCGTCCATGTCAGATACACGATACCCCAGATAAGCCAGCTAATCATACCAATAGAATATGTTGGGTCTTTAAACAGGCCGGCAAGTTAAATGCCGAGATCAAGGAGAAGGGGTCGCAAAGTGAGGACGATGACAAGGAGACCCGTCCACAGAACACATGGGACAGAAGAAGTTTCCCCCTCAGGTTAAAAAGGTGAACATGATATGCGCTACCCATATATCCAAGAGGGAGCGCAAGCGCGCACTCAGGGACGTCTATGCGATAGAGCTTGTCGCCCCAAAATTCAACCCATGGTCGTCCTTCCCGATCACTTTCGATCGCAGGGACCATCTGACCAGTATCCATCATGGCGGTTTAGCCGCACTGGTCCTCGACCCAATAATTGATGGATTCCACCTCACGCGAGTCCTCATGGACGGTGGCAGCAGCCTCAACCTGCTCTATCAGGACACAGTGTGGAAAATGGGCATCGATCCATCAAGGATCAAGCCCACAAAAACTACCTTTAAAGGAGTTATACCAGGTGTAGAGGCCCTCTGCACGGCCTCAATCACATTGGAGGTCATCTTCGGATCCCCGGACAACTTCCGAAGCGAAGAGTTGATCTTCGACATCGCCCCCCCCCCTCCGCAGTGGCTAACACGCACTGCTCGGACGAACCGCATTCGCTCGATTCAATGCGGTGCAGCACTATGCTTATCTCAAGCTCAAGATGCCCAGACCACGCGGCGTCATAAAACTCAACGAAAACACGGAGTGCTAGAGGGAGTCCTGGATTAGGGGGTCTCCGGATAGCCGGGCTATCTCCATTGGCCGGACTGTTAGACTATGAAGATACAAGATTGAAGACTCCGTCTCGTGTCCGAATGGGACTCTACTTGGCGTGGAAGGCAAGCTAGGCAATACGTATATGGATATCTCCTCCCTTGTAACCGACCTTGTGTAACCCTAACCCTCTCCGGTGTCTATATAAACCAAAGGGTTTTAGTCCGTAGGACAACATACAATCATACCATAGGCTAGCTTCTAGGGTTTAGCCTCTCTGATCTCATGGTAGATCTACTCTTGTAACACCCATATCATCAATATTAATCAAGCAGGACGTAGGGTTTTACCTCCATCAAGAGGGCCCGAACCTGGGTAAAACTTCATGTCCCTTGTCTCCTGTTACCATCTGGCCTAGACGCATAGTTCGGGACCCCCTACCCGAGATCCGCCGGTTTTGACACCGACACTGGTGCTTCCATTGAGAGTTCCGCTGTGCCGTCGCCACCAGGAAGGATGTCCCGTCCCATCTTTAAAGACGGCACTGTCGCTGAGGGAGCTTTGGCTATCGGCCAAACTCTCCAGTTAGGTGGTTTTCTTATGACCGCATGTTCGGCCGCTGCACCGACGATGACTTCTCGGGTCATCGAAAGCAATCTTCACGTCAACTCGGAACTCGCCGAGCAGTTAGATCCAATGGAGCTCTCTTCCCTGAACGAGCTCTTGGATCGCATCGCCGCCCTGGGAGTCGCTACAGACTACGATCAGATTGGGCCTCAACCCGATCTAAGAGAAATTAACTCTCCCCAGGTCACCCATCACGTTGCAGTGGTGGAAGAACAATGCGGCAACCCTTCATCCATCTTAAGGACTAGCTACGTCCGGATTCCCGATCCCCCAAGCCGGATACCCGTGGAGGGGAGGATGTCACTCAAAGCCTGAACCCAGAATCAGGCAGCGGGCTAGATTTACCAGAAAACGTCCAAGAATCCAAGCTTTCGAGTTCGGAAACTCCTTGGCCACAGAGCCTCAGATCGGGTGAGGATTCGGATTAAATTCCACCCACCCACCCAAGCATATGCGATCTATCCCAAATTAGGCAAGAGCCCGAAGAAACAGTACACCATTACTGGGCCAGATTCCTCCTGGTCAAGAACAGGATAAAGGACTTCCGCGAGGAAGACGCAATTTCATTCTTCTGCAATAATTGCACGGACAAGGGAATCCTCAACGCCATAAGTCGTCACAAAATTACACGCTTTGCCGACTTGGTGTCCATAGTGTGAAAGTACTGTGCGATGGAAAGCGCCTGCAAAACTGAAATAAAATTTTGGGATAATCCGGCCCTGAATACAAACCCAGTTCGAAATAAAAGGGTGCATTATCACAATACACCTGGGTTAACAACCAAAAAGCAGAAGCCCTCTACGGGGCAAGGAACCATACTGGAGGGATGGCTCAACGGACCCTGCAAAATTCATAGTACAACAGATGCGATACCAACGCACAGCCTTCGAGCATGCTGGATACTCCGACAGGTGGCCAAAAGTGGTGAGGATCTACTCCTCCCAAAAACCATAGAGCACCACCCCGAGGACAACAATACGGTCTTAACGGTCTTTGAGACCTTCGTGTCAAATAATAGACGGAAGCGAACACTCCGTAGCATGTCCGAAATCTGCCACATAGCAGAAACAAATCCTTGGAGCGACACGGCTATTACCTTCAATGCCAGTGACGAACCTAAATTCCGAACAACCCGAGTACCAGCCGCACTGGTCCTCAGTCCAATCGTGGACGACTTTCGACTCACCAAGGTACTCATGGATGGCGGCAGCGGATTAAACCTCATCCATGAGGAAACTCTTCAAAAGATGGAAATAGACTGGAGCCGTATTAAGCAAAGCAGCACAACCTTTAGAGGAATCATCCTCAGTCGGGAAGCACGTTGCGCTAGAAAAATCACACTAGACGTGGTATTCGGCACGCCGGATAATTACAGGTCTGAAGAAATTATATTCCAGGTGGCCCCGTTCAGCAGCGGATACCGCGCTCTGTTAGGGCGGGAGACGTTTACAATCTTCCAAGCCTTACCTAATTACAGGTACATGAATCTCAAAATGCACGGGCCCAACGGAATCATCACTCTTGCTAGTGATCCGGACATAGCACTCCGCGCCGAAAATAAGACAGCTGCACTGGCCCTTGAGGCACTATCCGAAGCCCTAGCGGCCGAAGAACTAATTGCGCTGCGCTCCACGGTGAACAAGGACGACATGATACTCGATGAAAGATCCAAGTCCACCTCCTTTAAGCCAGTGGACGAAATAGTCAAATTCCAAGTCCATCCAACGGACCCTACAAAAACAGCTTCCATCGGGGCACAATTAAACCATGATGTCGACGCCGCACTGCGAGAGTTCCTACGCGAGAACTGGGACATTTTTTCCTTGCACCCTTCAGACATGCCAGGAATCCCACGCAGGCTGGCTGAACACAGCCTAAATATCCTAAAAGGATTCAAGCCAGTCAAGCAGGCTCTTCGACGTTTCTCCGAGCCTAAAAGACAAGCCATGGGAGAGGAACTAGCCAAGCTATTGGAGGCCGGATTCATCAGAGACATAAAACATCCGGACTGGCTAGCAAACCTGGTGATGGTACCAAAGGACAAATCCTGGCGCTTGTGCGTCGATTTTAAGGACCTTAACAAGGCCTGCCCAAAGGATCCCTTCCCCCTCCCCCGCATCGATCAAATCATCGATGCTACCGCAGGACACGATTCATTGTGTTTCCTCAACGCATACTCCGGCTACCACCAAATCAAAATGGCAGAGCCATACCAAGCCGCAACGGCATTCATCACACCATACGGCCCATTCTGGTTCAACACAATGCCCTTCGGGCTAAAAAACGCCGGTGCAACATATCAGCGCATGATTCAGACATGCCTGGCAAACCAGATCAACAAAACAGTGGAGGCATACGTGGATGACGTGGTCGTTAAAACCAAGCATGTCGAAACTCTAGTAGACGACTTGAGGCTCACATTCGACAACCTCCGAACATATGACATAAAGCTCAATCCGGAAAAATGCGTCTTCGGTGTACCAGCAGGAAAGCTCTTGGGATTCATTGTCTCCAGTAGAGGTATTGAAGCTAATCCGGCCAAAATCCGAGCATTGTCATAGTTGGCTACCCCAACAGACCTCAAACAAATACAAAAACTAACGGTAGCCTCGGGAGTACCACTTAACGATATTATAAACAACCGCGACGCGACGGGTCGGATTGCCAAATGGGCCATTGAGCTCCTCCCGTTCGACATAACTTACAAGCCACGGCGAGCTATTAAATCGCAAGTTTTGGCTGACTTCGTCGCTGAATGGACGGAAGCCGAACTCCCTAAAGAGTACGGCACATATTCAAACTGGATCATGCAATTCGACGGCTCCAAAATGTTGGCTGGTCTGGGGGCTGGCGTCGTTTTGACGTCCCCAACAGGAGACACCATTCAATACATACTGCAGATAATGTATACGAACTCCAACAATGCAGCCGAATATGAGGCCCTTCTACATGGTCTCCGGATGGCAGTATCCATGGGCATTCAACGCCTAGAGGTGCGCGGGGATTCAAACCGTGCAATATCCCAAATAAATGGAGACTTTGATGCCAAGGATCCAAAAATAGCCGCTTATCGCAATGTCGTCCTAAAAATGTCAGCCCAGTTCGAGGGGCTCGAATTTCACCATGTGGCTCGAGAAAACAATCAGGCGGTGGATATCCTCACCCGCATTGGCGCAAAACGCGACGCGGTCCCTCCCAACATTTTCCTGGAAAGGCTTTTCAAGCCATCCGTAGCATGGGAAGGGGACACCGGTAACAACAGTCCGGACCCGGCCAAAATACCCGATACCAAACTCTCTGACACAATCGGAGGCTCCGCCACCGAAATAACACAATCAGCCCACGAAATAATGGCCATCATTGCCCCGTGGACAGAACCATTCCTGGCCTACCTAATTAGACAGGAACTTCCGGAGGACCAAAATGAGGCACGATGCATAGTGCGGCGATCCAAAGCCTACAGGGTCCACGAGGGAGAATTGTACAAAAAAAGCGCTACCGGAGTCCTTCAAAGGTGCATCTCCGAAGACGAAGGGAGGAATCTTTTGGCAGAATTTCACACCGGACTCGGTGGCCATCACGCCGCAGCCCGGGCTCTTGTAAGCAAGGCCTTCCGCACAGGATTTTATTGGCCAACGGCCCGGGCAGATGCACAGGACTTGGTCCAACGTTGCACCGGTTGCCAGCTCTTTGCAAATCAAAGCCACATGCCACCCACCGCCCTCCAAACGATCCCCATTACATGGCCCTTCGCGTTCTGGGGGCTTGACATGGTCGGACCCCTTAAAGGGGGGACCCACAAGAAAAAAATACTTATTGGTCATGGTGGATAAATTCACCAAATGGATAGAGGCTAAACCGGTAAAAACAGCCGAATCCGGACCGGTGATAGATTTCATATCCGGGGTCGTACACCATTACGGCGTCCCCACAGCATCATCACCGATAACAACACGAACTTCACGGCTGACGAGGTAAAACTCTGGTGCAGCAAAATGGGCATCAAGCTCGATTACGCCTCAGTCTATCACCCACAAACCAACGGTCAAGTCAAACGAGCAAATGGTCTTATAATGAGCGGCATTAAACCCTGATTAGTGCGCTCCTTAACGGAGTCCAATACGCACTGGGTAGAGGAGATCGACTCCGTACTCTGGGGACTGCGTACCACGCCGAATCGTAGTACCCGATATACACCATTTTTTATGGTGTACGGCACAGAGGCAGTCCTGCCCTGCGACTTAATTCATGACTCACCTCGAGTGCGCATGTACGAAGAAAGAGAAGCCAAGCTCGATCGGCAGAACGGTCTGGATACATTGGAGGAAGAGTGCGACGTAGCCAAAGCCCATTCCGCATTTTACCAGCAACGGGCTCGCAGATACCAAAGCAGAGAAGTACGGGCCAAAACTTATAACTTTGGCGAACTAGTTCTACGGCTGCCAGATAAGAAAAAGAACAAGCTCGAGCCCAAATGGGAAGGTCCCTTCATTATCAACCAAGTCCTGACTGGTGGAGCATACCGACTGTGGGATGCATCGACCAGTCGACTCGAGTCGAACCCATGGAACGCAGCCAGGCTCCGAAGATTCTATGCCTAGCTCCGGACTTTATGTTAGTCCCCTCCCTTCGTCCATTTTCTGCATATGCATCATCCGTCTTGTTGCCCTTTCTTTCCTTTTATTTCCCTAGGACTTCAAGGGTCACCTTGTGCCTCACTCATACATCACAGATGCGCTAGCCGCACTCTTCATACCTGGGGGCTTCTCTCACAGAAGCTTAAATTATTTACCTGGGCCCCACACCCAACACATGTGTTATACTTCCGCATGTACCTTTTTTCACCATTATATGCATCAATATGACTTAAGTTTTGGCCAAGCTGGGTTGCCTGGCTCTTGTATTTATGCCCTACGTTCCCGTTAATTCGGCTAGGGCATAAGGGGAGCACCTCTGCGATTGTTACCGCCGGGTCAGCCAGACATGTACCTCAGACTGGGTGAAGCCGAAAGCTAGCGTTCTTAAGAGAATATTCGGTCGGTGAACAAAAGATGACTTTTATTTATTATCCATATCTGCCCCCAGACGTTTTCACTATGCTTCTTGTCGCAGTCCGGACATGCACTTTAGGGCATGCCTACCCAGGGATAGGAACCCTTAACAAAACTATTCTCTCTGGAAGATGTTTCTTACTATCCATGTAATATAACATAACTAGTTGGGCACTTGTCTGATAAAGCACTAATGACCCCTATGCCTGGTCTCCACGCATGCCCCGGTTCTTATATAACCGAGAGGGTATTCGGATACACTCCGGACTGTCGGGTCCCGAGGTTGAAGCGAAAAGGTCCGTCACGACAAACGATCTACAATCCGGCTAGAAGGCATCATATATGTCACTTTACAATTACATAGTCAATTTGACTGGTTGAATTCCTCTTCAATGCCATCCAATAGGTTGTCTAGTCTACAGTCCTGTTGGGAATACTTTGCGGCCAATTCTACTTGGCCATACACTAAATTCATGGGGATCTCCTTGCCATCAGGCCCCACAGGTCCGACTTCGGCCATGTGGTTCGGGTCGGCCTTCGTGTACCGTGTCTTCACCATCGCCCAAGCTTCCCTGGCGCCCTGACGGCAGGCCGATATCTTCCATAATCGGAAGCGCCGCCATGCTCCCTTCAGCTTTTCTGCAAGCTCTCCAAGGCCTTCGGGTATGGAGACGGACGGCCACAAGGCCTGGGCAACGCCTTGCATCACCTGCCGAACTCGTTCGTGCAACTGTGCGAGCTCGGGAAGAAGATCACCCGTCGAACTAGGCATCTCCTCGGTAGGACGACCTGTTAACATACCTACAGACATAACTCTGTCAGCCAGCTTCCTCGCCGAACTCTTTTTCAAAGTTCGTTCAAGCACTTACTAAATATGCCGCGTCGAAGCAGTCGATTCTCCTTAACAGAGTCCAACAGTTGGGCACGAACATCTTTTAGTTCCCTACCCAGCTTGGTGTTGGCATCTTGGAGATCATTCTTCTCCTGCCTCACCCTTGTAAGCATGCTCTCACTAGCCTTCAGCTGGCGTATGAGCTGTTGCTTATCCGGATTCACTCCAACGTCATCTGCAATTTTATCGTCAGATCTGTATATAAAGCCGCATTCTAATATGATACTTATCATTTGACGGATATGTTACCAGAGGGGGTCTCTTTGGGCTCCCCTGCTGCGGCCAGTGCGGTCTGAAGTTGGGCTTTGCACTCTTCCAGCTCCTGGGACAGTTGAGTATTCTTTTCTATAAGAACCTACATAACAAATGATCCTTAAATCAGTTATCCTAACTGTTTCAAGTCTCAAGGGCTACTGATATATATAATCATCAAATTTTCTCACCCGTATGTCTTTTACATACTGCTCCGTGGCTCTGGCTAGACCATTTTGAGCGGCACGGAGGTGCGCGTCTCCCGAGTTAAAGGCATCCAATGGCTCTGGGGAGAAACAAGCGTCACGAAGAACAGTCCGGCGACGCGTGTGGTTCATGGCACTTCCCACCTCGGAATGGGGGCGGACAGTCTATCTATATCCTCTGTCGGAGGAGCACCCGGCGCACGCCTTGTACTCGTTCCTACCTCTAAGTCCGGCCTTGGAGCCTGGCTTGTGGAGGCGTGATTGGTAGCCTCTCCGGGTATAGTCCGGCGAGCGCTCTTTTTCCTGAAAAGAAGGCGTGGGCGTTAGTATGCCTCTGTAAATAATGTCTTGTAATAAATACGGCGTGCCATACCACTGTGCCGGTGCCTCAATCCGGACTGTGGATCTTTTCAGCCTGCCTGGCCTAGCGGCCCCTTGTTGGCTAATTGCCACGGGCTCAGCCTTCTGCCCCGAGGACCTCCCCTGCAAAACACGGCTGTTATACGGTAATAAAAAAGGAGCACAAGGACGGATCCCTTTTTAAGTACTGGGACTTCAGTCTCAGTCACCTGTGAGACTGGAACTAGCCCAGGGTAATCGGTCGTAATGGTTACCAAGGTATTGTCATTACTCCCTTGGTAAAATACCCCATCAATCAGCTCCACGGATATGTCCGGATCCTCCTGAGAGGCCGGTTCAAGGGACCGTCCAGGGTCCTCGGGCTGTGGAGGAGGGCTGTTTATCTCCTTTACTGCTTGGCGCAGCTCCTACGATGAAATCGCTAGAATGAATACTTAAACTACGGGAATACGAAATAGATGGGCGAGAAAAAGTCTCCGCTTACACAGCTCGGAGGATTGTACATGGAGAATCCGCCCTGCGGGTTGACACGATGGAATTCCTACTCTTCTCCCTTGTACAAAGTGGACAAGATCTTTATTAGATCAGCAGCCAATCCCACATGGCGGGTGGCGTCATCCTCCCTGTTGAAATCCCACATGGGGTGGCCTCTATACTGGAGCGGCTGCACCCCCCACGTAATGCATATAGCCATGACTTCGATCATGGTCAATCCGGATCGAGCTAAAGAACTTATCCGGCTCATCAGATAAAGAATGTCCCTGTCATCTTCCTCCAAGGAGCTCCGAGGACGCCAGCTCCAGCGCTTCTTCAAAGGGGCGTTGTCGAACTCAGGAAGGCCGATCCGAATAGGGTCCGGAAGTGGGACATCTTCTATATAAAACCATTCTGAAGGACAGTCTTTGGACGTCTTCTTCGGAGTCCCGGACAGGTATCCGGTCCCGGCAATATGCCACACTTCGGCTCCGCCCACTTGATATATTGATCCTTTCTTAGAATGGGGTGCAAGGCAGAACAGCTTCTTCCATAGAGCGAAATGAGCCTCACAGCCTAAAAATAACTCGCAAAGGGCTACGAATCCCGCGATATGCAGCAGGGAGGCAGGCGTGAGGTTGTGTAGCTGGAGGCCATAGAACTCCAGAAGCCCCCGGACAAAACGGATGAATTGGAAATCCGAGCCCTCTTACCAGATAAGGGACAAGGCATACCCGCTCTCCCTTAGAGGGATTGGGACGGCTCTCCGCTTGCTCTCCGCCATTATAGGTGGCAAGCCCGGCTCGAACCGGGACCAGGTATGCTGGGGGAAGAAATCCCTTGGACTGAAGCATCACCAATTTGTTGTGCGGGATGGAACATCTCTCCCAATCTCCAGGCTTGGAACTGGGGGTGCGAGAGGAGGAGCTGCGTCGACCGGCCATGGTGGAATGGATCTCTGTCGGGTGCACTCCGATGAAGACTCGGCAAGGGAGGATCATGTGATTTGGATCTGAATCCTCATCTTTTTAACTAGGCGTCTCATTTACATAGCTAGGGGTAAATGTGAAAACACCCTGGCTCTTCACATTCCTTCGACACGTGGAAAGTGGCCATTATTGGGCGCAGAAGCCAAGGAGTACAAACTGTCACAAGAAACCGGACATTATTTTAACAGGTACACAGAATTTGGAGAGGAACCCGCCCTGCAATGCCGAAGATAACACTGCACGCCGGACTCGTCGTCATTGAAGCCTGGTTCAGGAGCTACTGAGGGAGTCCTGGATTAGGGGGTCTCCGGATAGCCCGACTATCTCCATTGGCCGGACTGTTAGACTATGAAGATACAAGATTGAAGACTTCGACTCGTGTCCGGATGGGACTCTACTTGGCGTGGAAGGCAAGCTAGGCAATACGTATATGGATATCTCCTCCTTTGTAACTGACCTTGTGTAACCCTAACCCTCTCCGGTGTCTATATAAACCGAAGGGTTTTAGTCCATAGGACAACATACAATCATACCATAGGCTAGCTTCTAGGGTTTAGCCTCTCTGATCTCGTGGTAGATCTACTCTTGTAACACCCATATCATCAATATTAATCAAGCAGGACGTAGGGTTTTACCTCCATCAAGAGGGCCCGAACCTGGGTAAACCTTCGTGTCCCTTGTCTCCTGTTACCATCCAGCCTAGACGCACAGTTCGGGACCCCCTACCCGAGTTCCGCTGGTTTTGACACCAACAGCGCTCCCTCCGTACCGAGGAGCACACCGCGGCACTGGCAGCGGAAGTACAGGGTGGCCTTTTAAGGAAGAATTTTAATTCAGCTACCAAACTCCCGGACACTGTCAAACGAGTCCGGACTACTCCACAGCATGACAGTCCGACTCTTCAGGATTAACACTAGGAATTCGACCTCTGTCTCAGTCCCGACCAAGTGGTGGCATACGTACCGCGCATACATAACTAAGCACTCAAAATACCATGTGTTAGGTTTCGTAGTAATTTCAAAAAATTTCCTACACACACGCAAGATCATGTGATGCATAGCAACGAGAGGGGAGAGTGTTGTCTACGTACCCAACGCAGACCGACTGCGGAAGCGCTGACACAACGTAGAGGAAGTAGTCGTACGTCTTCACGATCCAACCGATCAAGCACCGAAACTACGGCACCTCCGAGTTCGAGCACACGTTCAGCTCAATGACGATCCCCGGACTCCGATCCAGCAAAGTGTCGGGGAAGAGTTCCATCAGCACGACGGCGTGGTGACGATCTTGATGCACTACAGCAGCAGGGCTTCGCCTAAACTCCGCTACAGTATTATCGAGGACTATGGTGGCAGGGGGCACCGCACACAGCTAAGGAATAGATCACGTGGATCAACTTGTGTGTTCTAGGGTGCCTCTGCCTCAGTATATAAAGGACTAGAGGGGGGAGGCTGGCCGGCCAAGGTGTGGCGCGCCAGGAGAGTCCTACTCCCTCTGGGAGTAGGATTCCCCCCAATCAAGTTGGAATAGGATTCGCGGAGGGGGAAAAGAGAGAGAGGGGGCCGGCCACCTCTCCTAGTCCTAATAGGACTAGGGGAAGGGGGAGGCGCACAGCCCATGTAGGGCTGCCTCTTCTCTTTTCCACTAAGGCCCATCATGGCCCATTTAGCTCCCGGGGAGTTCCGGTAACCTTCCCGGTACTCCGGTAAAATCCTGATTTCACCCGGAACACTTCCGATATCCAAACATAGGCTTCCAATATATCAATCTTTATGTCTCGACCATTTCGAGACTCCTCATCATGTCCGTGATCACATCCGGGACTCCGAACAACCTTCGGTACATCAAAATGCATAAACTCATAATATAACTGTCATCGTAACCTTAAGCGTGCGGACCCTACGGGTTCGAGAACAATGTAGACATGACCGAGACACGTCTTCGGTCAATAACCAATAGTGGGACCTGGATGCCCATATTGGCCCCTACATATTCTACGAAGATCTTTATCGGTCAGACCGCATAACAACATACGTTGTTCCCTTTGTCATCGGTATGTTACTTGCCCGAGATTCGATCGTCGGTATTCCAGTACCTAGTTCAATCTCGTTACCGGCAAGTCTCTTTACTCATTCTGTAATACATCATCCCGCAACTAACTCATTTAGTTGCAATGCTTGCAAGGCTTAAGTGATGTGCATTACCGAGAGGGCCTAGAGATACCTCTACGACAATCGGAGTGACAAAACCTAATCTCGAAATACGCCAACCCAACATCTACCTTTGGAGACACCTGTAATGCTCCTTTATAATCACCCGGTTACGTTGTGACGTTTGGTAGCACCCAAGGTGTTCCTCCGGCAAACGGGAGTTGCATAATCTCATAGTTATAGGAACATGTATAAGTCATGAAGAAAGCAATAGCAGCATACTATATGATCGGGTGCTAAGCTAATGGAATGGGTCATGTCAATCAGATCATTCAACTAATGATGTGACCTCGTTAGTCAAATAACAACTCATTGTTCATGGTTAGGAAACATAACCATCTTTGATTAACGAGCTAGTCAAGTAGAGGCATACTAGTGACACTTTGTTTGTCTATGTATTCACACATGTATTATGTTTCCGGTTAATACAATTCTAGCATGAATAATAAACATTTATCATGATTATAAGGAAATAAATAATAACTTTATTATTGCCTCTAGGGCATATTTCCTTCAGTCTCCCACTTGCACTAGAGTCAATAATCTAGATTACACCGTAATGATTCTAACACCCATGGAGCCTTGGTGCTGATCATGTTTTGCTCGTGGAAGAGGCTTAGTCAATGGGTCTGCAACATTCAGATCTCTATGTATCTTGCAAATCTCTATGTCTCCCACCTGGACTAGATCCCGGATGGAATTGAAGCGTCTCATGATGTGATTGGTTCTCTTGTGAAATCTGGATTCCTTTGCCAAGGCAATTGCACCAGTATTGTCACAAAAGATTTTCATTGGACCCGATGCACTAGGTATGACACCTAGATCGGATATGAACTCCTTCATCCAGACTCCTTCGTTTGCTGCTTCCGAAGCAGCTATGTACTCCGCTTCACATGTAGATCCCGCTACGACGCTTTGTTTAGAACTGCACCAACTGACAGCTCCACCGTTTAATGTAAACATGTATCCGGTTTGCGATTTAGAATCGTCCGGATCAGTGTCAAAGCTTGCATCAACGTAACCTTTTACGACGAGCTCTTTGTCACCTCCATATACGAGAAGCATATCCTTAGTCCTTTTCAGGTATTTCTGGATGTTGTTGACCGCTGTCCAGTGATCCACTCCTGGATTACTTTGGTACCTCCCTGCTAGACTTATAGCAAGGCACACATCAGGTCTGGTACACAGCATTGCATACATGATAGATCCTATTGCTGATGCATAGGGAACATCTTTCATATTCTCTCTATCTTCTGCAGTGGTCGGGCATTGAGTCTTACTCAATTTCACACCTTGTAACACAGGCAAGAATCCTTTCTTTGCTCGATCCATTTTGAACTTCTTCAAAATTTTGTCAAGGTATGTTGTTTGTGAAAGTCCAATTAAGCGTCTTGATCTATCTCTATAGATCTTAATGCCTAATATGTAAGCAGCTTCACCGAGGTCTTTCATTGAAAAACTCTTATTCAAGTATCCCTTTATGCTATCCAGAAATTCTATATCATTTCCAATTAACAATATGCCATCCACATATAATATCAGAAATGCTACAGAGCTCCCACTCACTTTCTTGTAAATACAGGCTTCTCCAAAAGTCTGTATAAAACCAAATGCTTTGATCACACTATCAAAACGTTTATTCCAACTCCGAGAGGCTTGCACCAGTCCATAAATGGATCGCTGGAGCTTGCACACTTTGTTAGCTCCCTTTGGATTGACAAAACCTTCTGGTTGCATCATATACAACTCTTCTTCCAGAAATCCATTCAGGAATGCAGTTTTGACATCCATCTGCCAAATTTCATAATCATAAAATGCGGCAATTGCTAACATGATTTGGACAGACTTAAGCATCGCTATGGGTGAGAAGGTCTTATCGTAGTCAATCCCTTGAACTTGCCGAAAACCTTTTGCGACAAGTTGAGCTTTGTAGACAGTAACATTACCGTCAGCGTCAGTCTTCTTCTTGAAGATCCATTTATTCTCAATTGCTTGCTGATCATCGGGAAAGTCAACCAAAGTCCATACTTTGTTCTCATACATGGATCCCATCTCAGATTTCATGGCTTCAAGCCACTTTGCGGAATCTGGGCTCACCATCGCTTCTTCATAGTTCGTAGGTTCATCATGATCTAATAACATGACTTCCAGAACAGGATTACCATACCACTCTGGTGCGGATCTTACTCTGGTTGATCTACGAGGTTCAGTAGTATCTTGTTCTGAAGTTTCATGATCATCATCATTAGCTTCCTCACTGACTGGTGTAGGTGTCGCAGAAACAGTTTTCTGTGATGTACTACTTTCCAATAAGGGAGCAGGTACAGTTACCTCGTCAAGTTCTACTTTCCTCCCACTCACTTCTTTCGAGAGAAACTCCTTCTCCAGAAAGTTTCCGAATTTAGCAACAAAAGTCTTGCCTTCGGATCTGTGATAGAAGGTGTATCCAATAGTTTCCTTTGGATATCCCATGAAGACACATTTCTCCGATTTGGGTTCGAGCTTATCAGGTTGAAGCTTTTTCACATAAGCATCGCAGCCCCAAACTTTTAGGAACGACAACTTTGGTTTCTTGCCAAACCACTGTTCATAAGGCGTCGTCTCAACGGATTTGGATGGTGCCCTATTTAACGTGAATGCGGCCGTCTCTAGAGCGTATCCCCAAAACGATAGCGGTAAATCAGTAAGAGACATCATAGATCGCACCATATCCAGTAAAGTACGATTACGACGTTCGGACACACCATTACGCTGAGGTGTTCCGGGTGGCGTGAGTTGCGAAACTATTCCACAATTTTTCAAATGTACACCAAACTCGTAACTCAAATATTCTCCTCCACGATCAGATCGTAGAAACTTTATTTTCTTGTTACGATGATTTTCAACTTCACTCTGAAATTCTTTGAACTTTTCAAATGTTTCAGACTTATGTTTCATTAAGTAGATATACCCATATCTGCTTAAATCATCTGTGAAGGTGAGAAAATAACGATATCCGCCACGAGCCTCAATATTCATCGTACCACATACATCTGTATGTATGATTTCCAACAAATCTGTTGCTCTCTCCATAGTACTGAAGAACGGCGTTTTGGTCATCTTGCCTATGAGGCACGGTTCGCAAGTACCAAGTGATTCATAATCAAGTGGTTCCAAAAGTCCATCAGAATGGAGTTTCTTCATGCGCTTTACACCGATATGACCTAAACGGCAGTGCCACAAATAAGTTGCACTATCATTATCAAATCTGCATCTTTTGGCTTCAACATTATGAATATGTGTGTTACTACTATCGAGATCCAACAAGAATAGACCACTCTTCAAGGGTGCATGACCATAAAAGATATTACTCATATAAATAGAACAACCATTATTCTCTGATTTAAATGAATAACCGTCTCGCATGAAACAAGATCCAGATATAATGTTCATGCTTAACGCTGGCACCAAATAACAATTATTTAGGTCTAATACTAATCCCAAAGGTAGATGTAGAGGTAGCGTGCCGACTGCGATCACATCGACTTTGGAACCGTTTCCCACGCGCATCGTCACCTCGTCCTTAACCAATCTTCGCTTGATCCGTAGTCCCTGTTTCGAGTTGCAAATATTAGCAACAGAACCAGTATCAAATACCCAGGTGCTACTGCGAGCATTAGTAAGGTACACATCAATAACATGTATATCACATATACCTTTGTTCACCTTGCCATCCTTCTTATCCACCAAATACTTGGGGCAGTTCCGCTTCCAGTGACCAGTCTGCTTGCAATAGAAGCACTCAGTTTCAGGCTTAGGTCCAGGTTTGGGTTTCTTCTCTTGAGTAGCAACTTGCTTGCTGCTCTTTTTGAAGTTCCCCTTCTTCTTCCCTTTGCCCTTTTTCTTGAAACTAGTGGTCTTGTTGACCATCAACACTTGATGCTCCTTCTTGATTTCTACCTCCGCAGCTTTCAGCATCGCGAAGAGCTCGGGAATAGTCTTGTTCATCCCTTGCATATTATAGTTCATCACGAAGCTCTTGTAGCTTGGTGGCAGTGATTGAAGAATTCTGTCAATGACGCTATCATCTGGAAGATTAACTCCCAATTGAATCAAGTGATTATTATACCCAGACATTTTGAGTATATGCTCACTGACAGAACTGTTCTCCTCCATCTTGCAGCTATAGAACTTACTGGAGACTTCATATCTCTCAATCCGGGCATTTGCTTGAAATATTAACTTCAACTCCTGAAACATCTCATATGCTCCATGACGTTCAAAACGTCGTTGAAGTCCCGATTCTAAGCCGTAAAGCATGGCACACTGAACTATCGTGTAGTCATCAGCTTTGCTCTGCCAGACGTTCATAACATCTGGCGTTGCTCCTGCAGCAGGCCTGGCACCCAGCGGTACTTCCAGGACGTAATTCTTCTGTGCAGCAATGAGGATAATCCTCAAGTTACGGACCCAGTCCGTGTAATTGCTACCATCATCTTTCAACTTTGCTTTCTCAAGGAACGCATTAAAATTCAACGGAACAACAGCACGAGCCATCTATCTACAATCAAACATAAACAAGCAAGATACTAATCAGGTACTAAGTTTCATGATAAATTTAAGTTCAGTTAATCAAGTTAATTAAAGAACTCCCACTTAGATAGACATCCCTCTAATCCTCTAAGTGATTACGTGATCCAAATCAACTAAACCTTAACCGATCATCACGTGAGATGGAGTAGTTTTCAATGGTGAACATCGTTATGTTGATCATATCTACTATATGATTCACGCTCGACCTTTCGGTCTCCGTGTTCCGAGGCCATATATGTATATGCTTGGCTCGTCAAGTATAACCTGAGTATTCCGCGTGTGCAACTGTTTTGCACCCGTTGTATTTGAACGTAGAACCTATCACACCCGATCATCACGTGGTGTCTCAGCACGAAGAACTTTCGCAACGGTGCATACTCAGGGAGAACACTTCTTGATAATTTAGTGAGAGATCATCTTATAATGCTACCGTCAATCAAAGCAGGATAAGATGCATAAAAGGATAAACATCACATGCAATCAATATAAGTGATATGATATGGCCATCATCATCTTGTGCTTGTGATCTCCATCTCTGAAGCACCGTCGTGACCACCATCGTCACCGGCGTGACACCTTGATCTCCATCGTAGCATCGCTGTCGTCTCGCCAAGCTTATGCTTCCATGACTATCACTATCGCTTAGTAATAAAGTAAAGCATTACATCGCGATTTCATTGCATACAATAAAACGACAACCATAAGGCTCCTGCCAGTTGCCGATAACTCGGTTACAAACATGATCATCTCATACAATAAAATTTAGCACCATGTCTTGACCATATCACATCACAACATGCCCTGCAAAAACAAGTTAGACGTCCTCTACTTTGTTGTTGCAAGTTTTACGTGGCTGCTACGGGCTTAAGTAAGAACCAATCTCACCTACGCATCAAAACCACAACGATAGTTTGTCAAATAGACTCTGCTTTAACCTTCGCAAGGACCGGGCGTAGCCATACTTGGTTCAACTAAAGTTGGAGAGACAGTCGCCCGCAAGCCACCTATGTGCAAAGCACGTCGGGGGAACCGGTCTCGCGAAAGCGTACGCGTAATGTTGGTCCGGCTCGTCTCGTCCAACAATGCCGCCAAACCAAAGTATGACTTGCTGGTAGGCAGTATGACTTATATCGCCCACAACTCACTTGTGTTCTAGTCGTGCATATAACATCAACATAAATAACCTAGGCTCGGATGCCACTTTTGGGTTTCGTAGTAATTTCAAAAAATTTCCTACGCACACGCAAGATCATGTGATGCATAGCAATGAGAGGGGAGAGTGTTGTCTACGTACCCAACGCAGACCGACTGCGGAAGCGCTGACACAACGTAGAAGAAGTAGTCGTACGTCTTCACGATCCAACCGATCAAGCACCGAAACTACGACACCTCCGAGTTCGAGCACACGTTCAGCTCGATGACGATCCCCGGACTCCGATCCAGCAAAGTGTCGGGGAAGAGTTCCGTCAGCACGACGACGTGGTGACGATCTTGATGCACTATAGCAGCAGGGCTTCGCCTAAACTCCGCTACAGTATTATCGAGGACTATGGTGGCAGGGGGCACCGCACACGGCTAAGGAATAGATCACGTGGATCAACTTGTGTGTTCTAGGGTGCCTCTGCCTCAGTATATAAAGGACTAGAGGGGGGAGGCTGGCCGGCCAAGGTGTGGCACGCCAGGAGAGTCCTACTCCCTCTGGGAGTAGGATTCCCCCCCCCCCCAATCCTAGTTGGAATAGGATTCGCGGAGGGGGAAAAGAGAGAGAGGGGGCCGGCCACCTCTCCTAGTCCTAATAGGACTCTCCTAGTCCTAATAGGACTAGGGGAAGGGGGAGGCGCACAGCCCATGTAGGGCTGCCTCTTCTCTTTTCCACTAAGGCCCATCATGGCCCATTTAGCTCCCGGGGGGTTCCGGTAACCTTCCTGGTACTCCGGTAAAATCCCGATTTCACCCGGAACACTTCCGATATCCAAACATAGGCTTCCAATATATCAATCTTTATGTCTCGACCATTTCGAGACACCTCGTCATGTCCGTGATCACATCCGGGACTCCGAACAACCTTCAGTACATCAAAATGCATAAACTCATAATATAACTGTCATCGTAACCTTAAGCGTGCGGACCCTACGGGTTTGAGAACAATGTAGACATGACCGAGACACGTCTTCGGTCAATAACCAATAGCGGGACCTGGATGCCCATATTGGCTCCTACATATTCTACGAAGATCTTTATCGGTCAGACCGCATAAAAACATACGTTGTTCCCTTTGTCATCGGTATGTTACTTGCCCAAGATTCGATCATCGGTATTCCAGTACCTAGTTCAATCTCGTTACCGGCAAGTCTCTTTACTCGTTCTGTAATACATCATCCCGCAACTAACTCATTTAGTTGCAATGCTTGCAAGGCTTAAGTGATGTGCATTACCGAGAGGGCCCAGAGATACCTCTCCGACAATCGGAGTGACAAAACCTAATCTCGAAATACGCCAATCCAACATCTACCTTTGGAGACACCTGTAATGCTCCTTTATAATCACCCAGTTACGTTGTGACGTTTGGTAGCACCCAAAGTGTTCCTCCGGCAAACGGGAGTTGCATAATCTCATAGTTATAGGAACATGTATAAGTCATGAAGAAAGCAATAGCAACATACTATACGATCGGGTGCTAAGCTAATGGAATGGGTCATGTCAATTAGATCATTCAACTAATGATGTGACCTCGTTAATCAAATAACAACTCATTGTTCATGGTTAGGAAACATAACCATCTTTGATTAACGAGCTAGTCAAGTAGAGGCATACTAGTGACACTTTGTTTGTCTATGTATTCACACATGTATTATGTTTCCGGTTAATACAATTCTAGCATGAATAATAAACATTTATCATGATTATAAGGAAATAAATAATAACTTTATTATTGCCTCTAGGGCATATTTCCTTCACCATGGGCATAGACGGAGGCATAACTAGATTGTGGTCCATAATACGGCTCGACCTCCCCTGTACACACATACTTTCACATCTTCTTTTTTCATCGTTTTCACATTTCTTTTCCATAGGCCTTTCCTGATGGCCTGATCATCGGTCCTTTCGAAGGATAGATACACCAAGACGGCAAGAAGCATTGACGTATAAGGGAACCTCTAGGTGGTCTTTTTTACGATTACTCTACCTGTTTTCAGGACCCGCACGCAGCTCTCCCTTGGTCATGGCATGTTAAATAGCCCTATTGCTTATTGCACTACTTGTACAAATACACTTTGACGTATTAATCAAACCATAATGGAAACAATTTGCGGCCCAACTTCTGCGGCACTAGCTTACTACTTCATTTTTGCTTCATAACCTTATCAATGGCACCCGTACACTTTGGTACGCCTTAATTCACCAGGGGCTTCATTGCGCCCCATACTACGGCAATAAAGTCCAAACACTTTTTAGAGTATAGTTCGGCACCCCGAATTTAGCATTATATGCATTGGCTCCGAATCATGTCTTTGGTCAATAGTTGGGTTGCCTGGCTCCTATGCTTACTACCTTACGTTCTGCTATATCGGCTAGGGTAGTAAAGGGAGTACAACTGTGATTGTGTCCTGGTTTATTCGGATGAGCACCTCAGTAGAGAAAGACGAAAACTGACTGTCATGATGTGGCGTGAGCCGGTCAGCTGTTCGGAGGTTACAAATCTTTTGTGATTTTTTCCCGCACTATGCGAAGAATCGATCTTTACTCGATCAGGTGTTTATAGCACCCTAGTTCGGACTCACGAATACTAGGAGCTGCGCCTAAATTTCTATTGTCAAACTCCTCTGGCTAAGTGAGGGTGATAAAGCCACATAGTCCGATTGCCTGGTTCGTTGCGCTAAACACCTCCTTCAAGGACCAAACTTTCGGATCAAGATTGTTTAGATTCCATCCCGAACACCCCCGTACTACCTACGTGGGGGCTGAAGCCGACAACTGGCCAACTCTTAGATTTAATAAAAACAGTTGCACAGGAGGTAAATTTTCAAATAAATAAGCAAGCATTATATTACATATCAACTCTGTTTCATATGACAGGACAAGATAACATGAATATATTCATTCAAAAATAATGTCCTTAGCACATTGCCCTGCTACAATGCGGGATCCCTCTAGGACGACGTCAAAATATCGCTCGGGCATGCGGTGCTCCTTGCCCTCGAGTGGTCCCTCGGTCGCAAGCTTGGCGGCATTCATCTTCGCCCAATGTACCTTGACATGAACGAAGGCCATCCATGCACCTTCGATACAAACCGACCGCTTGATGGCGTCAAGCTGGGGGAAGGCATTGACCAGCCGCTTCACGATCCCGAAGTAGCTGCTGGGTACAGCTTCGGTAGGCCATAGCCGGATTGTCAAGTCCTTCATGGCCAGTTGGGCCACCCTATGCAGCTCGACCAGCTGTTTTAGCTTATCGCTAAAGGGCACCACATGTTCTGGCGCAAGGTATTGCGACCCGAATAGCATCTCTGTTAAGCTCCCCTCTTTGGCTCGGAAGAATTCCGCGGCATCAGAAACACTGCGCGGCAGATCCGCAAATGCCCCTAGAGAACTTCAAATCTGGGTTAGTACGAGATACCTCTTCCTCACATACTTGCTTTGCATAATAAAAGCCGTACCCGCCGTGATTTTCTTGGCCTCTTGGATTTCCTGGAGGGCGCCTTGGGCTTCAACCCGGGCCTCTTGTGCACTTTGGTAGGCCTTAGCAAGCTCAGACTCATGATCCGCAATCTTGCGCTCCAAGGACTCGTATTTCTTCACATCATCCTGGAATTCTTGCTGGATCTCCCCGACCATGGCCTCGTGCTTTTCACGGACGGATTGTTCTTCCACCGCTCTCTCCTGGGCTTTTGATAGCGGGGCCTTGAGGGTCTCCACCTCGGTCGCAGCTCCTACGACATATCACGATACTATGATCAACATGAAACAATTCATATCTTTCTAGATTTGAATAGGCCATTGCATACCTTGCTTGTCCTCTAGCTGCTTTTTTACACGGCCAAGCTCTTCCGCGGTCCTCTCCAGACTCTGCTTCAGTCTGGAGACCTCGGCAGCATAGGAGGTCGCAACCAGCACCGATGCCTACTTATTCACATCGACATGTATGGTTAATCTCTTGCGAAAATTATTTGATCCTCTGTCCAGTTTTTCTTTCCAAACACTGGACAGAGTCTCAAGGGCTACTTCCTATACTGTGACATTTTTTTCACATAATTGCATTGCTTACCTCAAAGCCTGTTAGAAGGCTTGTGCAGGCTTCGGTCACTCCACTCTTTGCAGACTGAATCTTCTCAATCACCGCAACCATGAGGGTACGGTGTTCCTCAACAATGGAACGACTTCGCAGCGCTTCCAGTAGAGTATCCGGTGCCTCTGGTTGGACAGAGGTCACTGACGGAATGGGCACACGTCCTTCTTTCGAAGGAGGCTGCTTGCCGGATTCTGGAGCCGTATAGGTCTTCAGGACCGTATTCGGTTGAGGGCCGAATTGGATATGGCCCCCATCGCCAGCAGCCATGGGGAGTCGCTCTCCCATGTGTCCAGCGGCCGAGGTTTCACCCTCTGGCGCTGCTCTGACGGCCTCCTGCGTCTCTCCCTGGCCTAGGATCCTTCGGGACAACACCTCGGTGTCATCCATGGCCCTGGGAGAGGAGGTTGTCGGTGTCAAAACCGGTGGATCTCGGGTAGGGGGTCCCAAACTGTGCGTCTAAGGTCGACGGTAACAGGAAACAGGGGACACGATGTTTACCCAGGTTTGGGCCCTTTCTATGGAGATAATACCCTACTTCCTGCTTGATTGATCTTGATGAATATGAGTATTACAAGAGTTGATCTACCACGAGATTGTAATGGCTAAAACCCTAGAAGTCTGGCCTATATGATTATGATTGCCTCTACGGACTAAACACTTCAGTTTATATAGACACCGGAGGGGACTAGGGTTGTACAAAGTCGGTTACAGAGAAAGGAATCTTCATATCTGAACGCCAAGCTTGCCATCCACGCCAAAGAGAGTCCCTTCTAGACACGGGTGAGAGTCTTCGGTCTTGTATCTTCACAGCCCATCAGTCCGGCCAATGTCCATCAGGCCGGATGCCCGAGGACCCCTTAGTCCAGGACTCCCTCAGTAGCCCCTGAACCAGGCTTCAATGACGAGGTGTTCGGCGCTCTTTGCAAGGCGGGTTCCTCCTCCAAATACTCCAAAACAGCCTTCAAACATAAAGAACGTGTCCGACTCTGCAAAACAAGTACCACACACAACCGCAAAGAGTATAATATTTCACGAGTCCAATCTACTGACAACATTTTTGTAGTGTGATACCACGTCACAACCCGGTCATTATTTTGAATCGTTTTTTGGCCTGCTGCTCCATATTTCGAAATGCGGTCTTGTCAAAGCAGATATCGTGTCCCATTATTACGAGATTCTCATCAATGTGGGCGTGGGTAATCCAACCGCGCCGTCCGTGCGGCCCTTGGGAAACAAGCGAGCTTTAAGGCGAGTGGGGAGGCGCTTGATATTCGCTGCCTTTATAAGGGGATAAGGATTCACCTACGCCTTCTCTCTCTCTCTCTTTGCCTACCCACTCTCGAGCTCCAGCGCCCAAGTTCTCATTGTTTCTGCCTCAAAAAGCACTCCGATCATGTCCAGATCTGGAGCACAAGGCAAGTGGATGGTTTCCTACGTCAAGGAGAAAGACATCACTAAGCTCCGGGAGGCCGGATATTTGGCCAAGGAGGTCGCCCATCGGCTTCCGACCGCGGGATAGATCATCCCTACCCCGGAGTCCCGTGAGAGGGTAGTGTTCATTCCCTACTTTGTTTGCGGGCTGGGATTCCCACTCCACACATTCATCCACGGACTTATGTTCTACTATGGGGTGGATTTCCATAATCTAGCCCCCAACTCCTTTCTCAACATCTCGGCATTTATTGTCGTGTGCGAGGCCTTCCTCCGCATCACACCCCACCTCGGATTGTGGCTGAAAATCTTCAATGGGCAGCCGAAGGTAGTGGACGGCCAACACGCAGAGTGCGGAGGCGCCATGGTGAGCAAGATGCCCAACGCCGTATGGCCCAAAGGCACTTTCGTAGAGACTATCAAAGGTTGGCAAAAATAGTGGTTCTATGTCATGGAGCCCCGTGACGCTACTTGGGTCGAGGCTCCAGAGTTTAGGTCCAGGGCTCCAATGCGGCTTACCTTCTGGCAAGAGAAGGGCCTAGACTGGGCCTCGTTGGACGAGCTGACAACGCTGCAAACGCCCATCAAGAGCATGGTCGAAAATAATATCAAGCTTGTCAAAGCCGGACCTACAATTTGTGGGAGTTTGATGTGGCCAAGCACCAGACCCTTCAACACTTCTTCGGTGTTACGAACAAAGGTATTTGGAAGGTGCTTTTCAAGGCCAACGAGACGTGGCCGAAGGAGACCGAAGACCGTGGGTACAACCTAACCCACCCCGCCAGTCCGGTGAGTTTTTTCCATATTTTCAAGGTATATCCTTTATTTACATTCCCAAGGAGAATGTATGAACTCCCCACATCTTACTTTCTCAGAGCTAGACAAAGAAGGTGGAGCTGGTCAAGAGTCCGGCTCCACTGCCCGAAGACCCAGCAATTCCTCTCCTGACGAAGATGCTGGTTCTGGCGCCCTACAAGGCGCTGGAGAAGAAGGCCAAGGGGACCAGAGGCGGTTTCCTCCACAAGGGCACTTCAGACGTCACCGAGACCCATTCCCCACCCGCCACCGACGACTAGGAAGAGGAAGAGGAGGAAGAAAGCAACCCCCCCCCCCTTAGGGGGAAGAAAGAAAAGGGCGGCCTCCATGCATCTAGAGGCCGAAGCGTCCAAGAGGGGGAGGGCCTCCCTTGTGGATGACACAGCGCCGGATACCGACAACAGCTCGGAGTGGCGCCCCAGGGACAAGCCCCCGCCCGGATCGTAAGTATTCAGGGGCTCTAATGCACTTATATGTCCGAGTCCTTTATCTCATAATTCGTATGTGCTGAACCATGTGCTGCAGACCGGCCCACGGCAGCTCCCTACAATCCTCATCGGGGGATTCGCTGGATCCAAAGGCTATGAACAGTGATTCGCTGCCGACGGCCACCTCTCCCAAGGCCACGGATGACGCTGAAGCGGTGTCCCGAAGGGCATTTACCGGCCAGGGGGAGGCGCGGGAGAGCGTCAAAGCGGCGCCAAAGGGTGAAATCTTGGCTGCCGAAAACCTGGGGGAACGGATCCCCGTGGAGACTGGTGATGGGGGCCATATCCAATCCGGCCCCCAGCCGTATACTGCCCCGGAGACCTATACGGATCCGGTATCCGGCAAGCGGCCTCCATCATTAGAAGGAGACGTGCCCATTCCTCCGGTGACCTCTGTCCAATAAGAGGAACCGAATACTCTTCTGGAAGCGCTGCAAGGTGCTTCCATTGTTGAGGAACACCGTACCCTCATGGGTGCGGTGATTGAGAAGATTTGGTCCGTGAAGAGCGGACAATTCGAAGCCTACATAGGCCTTCTAACAAGCTTTGAGGTAGGTGACACAATTGTATAAAAAGAGTGTCATAGTATAGATAGTAGCCCCTGAGACTCTGTCATGTGTTCGGAAAGAAAAACAGGACAGAGGATCAAGTAATTTTCGCAGGAGACTGACTAAACATATCTTATGTGAATAAGCAGGCGTCGTTGCTGGCCGCAACCTCTCATGCTGCTGAGGTCTCCAGACTAAAGCGGAGTCTGGAGTGGGCCGAGGAAGAGCTCGGTCGTGTAAAAAACAGCTAGAAGACAAGCAAGGTATGCAAGGACCTTGTGTATATCCGGAAAGGGTGAATGATTTGTGTTGACCATAGTGCCATGATATTTATTAGGGGCGGCGACCGAGGTGGAGGCCCTCAAGAAGGCACTGGCCGAGGCCGAGGAGAGAGCGGCAAGGCAAAAAGCCGCCCGTGAAAAGCATGAGGCCAGGGTTGGTGAGGTCCAGCAGGAGCTCCAGGACGCCATGAAGAAATACGAGTCCTTGGAGCGCCAAAATGCAGACGAAGAGTCTGAACTCGCTAAGGCCCGCCAAAGCGCACAAGAGGCTCAGGCCGAAGCCCAAGGCGCCCTCCAGGAAATCTAAGAGGCCAAGAAAATCACAGCGGGTAAGGCTTTTATTATGCAAAGCAAGTGTGTGAAGAAGAGGTATCTCTTACTAACCCGGATTTGGAGTTCTCCAGGGGCATTCATTTATCTGCCGCGCAGTGTTTGTGACGCTGCGGAATTCTTCCGAGCCAAAGAGGGGAGCTCAACAGAGAAGCTGTTCTGGTTGGAATACCTTGCGCCAGAACATCCGATGCCCTTTAACGATCAACTAAAACAGTTGGTAGAGCTACATAGGGTGGCCGAACTGGCCATGAAGGACTTGACAATCCGGATGTGGCCTGTTGAAGCTGTACCCCGCAGCTACTTCGGGCTCGTGAAGCGGTTGGTCAATGCCTGCCCCCGGCTTGACGCCATCAAGCGGTCGGTCTGTATCGAAGGTGCGCGGATGGCCTTCGCCTGTGTCAACGTGTAGTGGGCGAAGATGAATGCCATCAAGCTCACAACCAAGGGACCGCCCAAGGGTAAGGAGCACCGCACACCCGAGCGATATTTTAGCGATGTCTTGGAGGGATCCCGCATTGTAGCGGAGCAATGTACTAAGGACATTATGTTTGAATGAATATATTCTAATTACTGTTGTATGAAACAGAGCTGATATGTAATAGAATGCTTGTTATTTTAAGATTTTACCTCCTGAGTGACTATTTTTATTAAATCTTAGAGTTGGCCAGTCGTCGGCTTCATCCCCCACATAGGTAGTACGGGGGTGTTCGGGAGGAAATCTAAACACTCTTTATCCAAAAATTTGGTCATTGAAGGAGGTGTTTAGCGCAACGAACCAGGCAATCAGACTGTGTGGCTTTATCACCCTCACTTAGCCATTGGAGTTTGACAATAGAAATTTAGGCGCATCCCCTAGTGAGGGAGTCCTAGATTAGGGGGTCTCCGGACAGCCGGGCTCTATCCTTTGGCCGGACTGTTGGACTATGAAGATATGAGATTGAAGACTTCGTCCTGTGTCCGGATGGGACTCTACTTAGCGTGGAAGGCAAGCTAGGCAATACGGATATGTATATCATCTCCTGCTTTGTAACCGACCTTGTGTAACCCTAGCCCCCTCCGGTGTCTATATAAACCGAAGGGTTTTAGTCCATAGGACAATAGACAATCATAACATAGGCTAGCTTCTAGGGTTTAGCCTCTTTGATCTCGTGGTAGATCAACTCTTGTAATACTCATATCATCAAGAACAATCAAGCAGGACGCAGGGTATTACCTCCATCAAGAGGGCCCGAACCTGGGTAAACATCATGTCCCCTGCCTCCTATTACCATCCGCCTTAGACGCACAGTTCGGGACCCCCTACCCGAGATCTGCCGGTTTTGACACCGACATTGGTGCTATCATTGAGAGTTCCACTGTGTCGTCACCATAAGGCTTCATGGCTCCGTCGATCATCGCAAGCGATGCGGTCCAGGGTGAGGCTTTCCTCCCCGGACAGATCTTCGTATTTGGCGGCCTCGCACTGCAGGCCAATTGGCTTGGCCATCTAGAGCAGATTGAGAGCTACGCCCCTGGCCATCAGGTCAGATTTGGAAACTTGAACTACACGGCCGACATCCGCGGAGACTTGATCTTCGATTGACTCAAGCCCATGTCGGACGCACGACATAGTCGCGACAAGCAGGACGTAACTCCGCCGTCGGACAGTGTTCGGGAGATCGAATCCACAGCTACTCCGGCCATTAATTCGGAGCAAATCGCGCCATCCAAGAGCGGAGGGATAGACCCCGCCGTGGAGGCCGCACTCTCAGTGGCGATAGGGCCAGATACTTACTTCACCCCTTTCGAGAGCCGCGTCACCGGACCACTGGATTTATCCCCAGCCACGGACTCCGAGCCGCCTACATCCGTGCCTGTCGAATCCGACGGGGCGCCGATCATGGAGTTCACCTCCGCGGATATCTTTCAGCACTCACCTTTCGGAGATGTGCTAAATTCATTAAGGTCTCTCTCCCTGTCAGGAGAACCTTGGCCGAACTATGTCCGGCTAGAATGGGATGCGGACGACGAAGAAATTCGCTGCCCACCCACCACCCACTTAGTAGCCACTGTCGACGACTTAACCAACATGCTCGACTTCGACTCCAAAGACATTGACGGTATGGACGACGATGCAGGAGACGAACAGGAACCACCGCCCACAGGGCGCTGGACCGCCACTTCATCACATGGCGTATACATGGTCGATACACCCAAAGAGGGCAATGGCAAAGAGATAGCGGAGGATGCCCCCTGCAAGCAACCCAGGAGCCGACGTCAGCGGCGCCGCTCTATGTCCTGCCATAGCAAAAACAGCGATAACAGCGCAAGAGGAAATAACAGTCCAGTCGACTCTAGAAGAAACGATGACTGCACCACCTCGGTGGCAGAGCACGATCAAGATGCAAACCACAAACATAGTACGGATCCGACGTCTGAACACGACGACGCCAAGGATAAGCCTCATCAAACCCCGTTTGGGGAAGAAAACAGTCCGGACGAAGATGCACACATCATCCCGGAAACGCACTTGGAGCAAGAAAACCTCTGCAGAAGGCTTATTGCCACAGCGAGGAGCCTGAAGAAGCAGAAGCAAAGGCTCAAGTTCGCACAAGATACGCTCAACAACAAGTGGAACAAAGTAACAAAGTATGGTGGAAGTTACCATAAAAATAGCTATCCAAAGCGCAAGCTATTACCGGAATTCGACGATGAGGCCTTAGAGCCCATACAGCCAAAGAGTGATACAGCCAACCGGCCAGATCCACCACCTTGCGAACGCGATAGAGCGTCTAACAAAGTCACGCATAAGTCAACACACGGTCTATGTGAGAACTTGTGTCAAAAACCCGGTGCGACCAGATCCATCTATGGATCTAGGAAGCGCGCTACGGTACAAAACCAACACCGAATACTACAACCGTCCGAACACCATGGCGCATCCCAATACAGGGGTGCCGCACACCCCTTATGTTTCACCGATGAGGTGCTGGATCACGAATTCCCAAAGGGATTCAAACCGGTGAACATTGAGGCGTACGACGGGACCATAGACCCTGGAGTCTGGATAGAGGACTTCATCCTCCATATTCATATGGCTCGTGGAGATGGTCTCCATGCCATTAAATACTTGCCCCTCAAGCTTAAAGGGCCAGCTCGACACCGGTTGAAAAGCCTCCACGAAAACTCAATTGGAAGTTGGGGGGAGCTTGAGGACGCCTTTCGGGCCAATTTTCAAGGGACTTATGCCCGACGTCCGGATGCAGACGATTTAAGTCATATAATCCAACAGTCCAGAGAGTCCGCCCGAAAGCTTTGGAACAGGTTCCTCACCAAGAAGAACCAAATCGTCGACTGTCCGGACGTCGAAGGCTTAGCAGCTTTTAAACACAGCGTTCGAGATGAATGGCTCGCCAGACACCTCGGTCAAGAAAAACCGAGAACAATGGCAGCCCTAACAAGCCTCATGACCCGCTTTTGTGCGGGCGAGGACAACTGGTTGGCCCGTAGCAGCACCAGTGACCCAAGCACATCCGAAGTCAGGGATGGCAATGGTAAACCATGACGCAACAAAAACAAGTGTCGAAATAAAGAAGATAGCCCAGATAACACGATGGTAAATGCCAGATTCAAGGGCTCCCGACCAGGTCAGCGGAAAAAGCCTTTCAAAGGCAGCAGAGAAGGACAATCTGGCCTAAACAAAATTCTCGACAAACTCTGTTAGATTCACGACACCCCAGACAAACCTGCAAATCCTACCCACAGAGAATGTTGGGTCTTCAAGCAGGCCGGTAAGCTAAACGCCGAACACAAAGGGGAAGAGACACCAAGCAAAGACGAGGATGAGCCTCGCCAGCAAAGCGCCGGAGGACAGAAAAAGTTCCCACCAGAGGTTAAAACAGTAAACGTGATCCATAGAGCCCGTCACCCCTAGGTTCAACCCCTGGTTGACCTGCCCAATCACTTTTGGTCGTAGGGATCACGAGGCAAATATCCGGCACGAAGGACCGACGGCCTTGGCGTTAGACCCAATAATAAATGGGTACCATTTCACACGAGTCCTCATGGACGGCGGCAGTGATCTAAATTTGATATATCAGGACATAGTCCGCAAAATGGGGATAGACCCGACACAAATAAGCCACAGTAATACTACCTTCAAGGGAGTAATACCAGGCCAAGAGGCCCGCTGTACGGGCCCTCTACTACTAGAGGTGGTATTCGGTTCTCCCGACAACTTCCGAAGCGAAAGGTTAACTTTTCACATCGCCCCATTCCGAAGCGGCTATCAAGCACTACTCGGAAGAACGGCTTTCTCTTGTTTTAACGCAATACTGCATTATGCTTTTCTCAAGCTTAAGATGGCCGGTCCACGTGGCATCATCTCAGTTAGCAGAAATACCGAACATTTCCCACATACGGTAGAGGACGCGGCGGCTCTAGCAGCCGCAAACTAGATGGCCTCACCAACCAGAAAAATGGCAGGTCGTCAAGACCATAGACACGGTCAAACGAATCCGGCATTCCATCATATATACATGAGATTGGTTTGATGATCAAACCCTCATAAACGATACCAGGGGCTTCCCGCGTGTAATCAGGGCTAGCCCCGCTCAACTTGGCTTCTCTTGAATTTTGAGAGTTCATTGATAATCACCCATTCTTCTTTTTGGCACGGCAACTTTCACCGAAGTTCTTTCCTTTTGTAGATGACAATCGTGCTACACCCGTCCAGGACACGGCACAACGGAGACACAGGCACAAACATGTAGCATGGACCCGCCCAACGGTTTCTTTTTAGATTAAGACCCTACGTAAACCTTTTTTACTGTCTCTTGTTGCTCACATCCTCCGGATACTCCATACAACCGAGAAGGATGCTGGCGTTATTGGCATGTGGCCACGTCAGGATTTTGCACGTACCTTGACACATGGGGTTTCTTATTAAGGGCGTTGTTTAGCCCGGTATATGTTATAAAGACCGAACACCTTAGGGAGTGTTCGGCGTCGCGAGTTTGGCCCTATATGCATCAGCTCCAAATCATGTCTTTGGTCACATGTTGGGTTTGCCTGGCTCCCACGTTTTGGTACCTTACATTCCGTTATATCGGCTAAGGTAGCACTAGGAGAACTACTACGATTGTGCCCTGGTTCACCCGGATGAGCACCTTAGTAGAGAAAGCCGAAAAGTGACTATCATGATATAGCGAGAGACTGGTCAACCACTCGACGACTCATCAGAATCTTCGGGATTCCTCCGCATTAACGAAGGGCCGTTTCCCGGTCATGTACGTACGCGCCCCGTATTCGGACGAGCGCAGAAGTACCAGGGGCTATATAGTAGCCCCACCGTCAAACTCCTATGGCTAAGTGAAAGTGTTAAAGCAATATAGTCCAATTGCCTCGTTCGTTGTGCTATCACCTCCTTAACAGACCAAGACATTGGATCAAGTGTGGATATGCATTTTCTGCGAACACCCCCGCATTATATGCGTGGGGGCGGAAGCCGACGATTGCAAACTTTCAGGTTATATACATATATACATAAACAGCCGCACAGGAGGCATCATAGTACTTTTGAGCAAAAGTATAAATACAGCCTTGATAACTCAGTAAAACATCGTTTTTACAATGGGAATACATGTCACTAGAACATAATATTCTTCGAGCACTGAGCCTCTATCGAATGAGCGCCTTCAAGAACTTCTTCAAAGTAGTGCTCGGCAGCCACTCGGCCTACGGTCGAATCCTGTGTCGCAACAGTGGCGGACTCCATCTCCGCCCAGTATGTCTTGACACGGGCAAGGGCCATCTGCGCACCCTCTATGCACGCCGATCTGTTTACAGCATCGATGCGTGACATAGCACCAAGGAATTGTTGCACTAAACTAAAGTAGCGAGTACTTCAAGGATCAGAAAGGTCCCGAAGTGGAAAAGCTGTTTTGGTCACAGTTTCACGCTCCAGTCCGTCCGCTGCTGTTGAATGAGCGATTTGCCGAGTGGGCCGAGCTCCATAGGTTGTCCGGACTTGCCATGAGGTCCATTGTGGATCACCTATGGCCGAGAGCTTTTCCACTTCGGGACCTTTCTGATCCATGAAGTACTCGGTCGCATCAGCAGCACTTGCAGCCAAATCCATGTAGGTGTCCGCAGAACTCCATAGCCGGTCCAGAGGAGCATACTTTGGACCTCTGAACTTAGTCCACAACAAGAAGGGCTTCCCAGACACGATATCTGCAGCTTGATTCAGCTCCTCCTTCGTCGCTCTAATTTTGGAGCGGTCTTCCTTGGCAGCCACCAGGGCCTTTCTCCAGGTCCGTCGTCTTCGCCCGGTTTTCTTCTTCAAGATGCTGGTAATGGTCAGCGGCATCTTTTAACTCTACAGCCATCTTGGCTCTTTTTTCCTTGCTCTCGCAATGCGCGGCCTGTTTGGCCCTTAACTCATAGGCCGCCTTTAGAGCGGCCGCATTGCTACTCCTTGCTTGCTCCTTGGCTCGGGCAAGTTCCTCCCGAAGGGTCTCCACGGTGGCAGCTCCATCTGCAGTCACAACATATTAAAGATACTCGCATCATGCTACTCTTATTATGTGACGATCACCAGAGAAATAAATCACCCTATGCCTCGTCAAGCCGCTTGTTGACAAGCACGCTGTCAGCATCTACCGCATCAAGTTGCCGCTTTAGCTCGGCAAACCCATCAGTCCGGCTAGCCACCGGAGCTTCAGCCACCTGCACATAAAGGCGGTCTGGTTATTACCTGGGACTATGATCCTCTGTTTGCCGCCATTTTCGATGACAACCAGAGTCTCAGGGGCTACTATCTGCATAGGGCATACCTAACATGTGCGGTACTGTTAAAAACATACATTATTTCACGTACCTCGAAGCCTTTCAGCAGACTCATAAAGGCTTCATGCAAACCGCTTTCAGCGGATGAAATCCTTTCAATTACCGTACCCATTAGCATACGATGCGCTTCCGAGACGGCCGCTTACCCCAGAAGATCCTTCAGCGCGTCCGACCGCACACTGTGCGAACCCTTGCTGTCGCTCTCCTTAGGAGCCGGATACTGGGGATTCCAGTAGCCAAAGGGTTATCCTCTAGCCTTAGTGGATCCAGAGATACCCTTCGCGACGACACTTCAAGGTCGCCCGCTTCATGAGGCGAAGTGTCCGGTGGAGGCATTTCGCTCTCCATCATCTCCGGAAGAAGATCCCCCGAAGATGAACTTTGTCGAGAAGGGCTATGATTTGGACTACAATTTATAATTGTCCTCAGAAGTAAGGTAGGATGTTTCCACTATTAAGTACTTTTCGATTACATACAGCTCGGTAGAGGGCTGATCCCCGCGCAGACTTTGTGCGGCAAGAATACCCTCCGAGGCAGGACCCTCTGATGAAGATTTCTTCTCCCGTTTGGAAACCTTAGTTTCAGGATCTTCAGAGGTAGTCCTCTTCCTTCCCCGGGGAGAGAGAATGTCAGATTCTTCCCTTTAATTGTCCTTCCTCGCGGAGGTGCTCATTCCCCCGGCTGGAATAAGTAGCGAGTGAGGCCCGCTTTCGCCCTCTTTATCTCCCCCCATCATCTTCCTTTGAGGGCATTGGATAAGGCGCCGACTCGAGCATCTTGTCCAGTACCGGATTGTCCAAGCCCTCGGGAAGGGGGGCCAAACACCTGATCATCATCGCCTTTGTTATCTAGTACTGGTCAAAAAGCGGCTCTTTAGAATGATGCCATTATAAATAAAAGGACAGTAGGTTCGACATGGGATTACTTACTTGGGCAGCGGGGCGGTTGCAGATCAGACCCATGTCCTCGGTGGTGTCCGTACACTCTATTTGGGGTCCGAAGAACGATTTGTACATCTCTTCGAGCGTTATGCCAAGGAAATGCTGAATAGTTCGCGGTCCTTCCAGGTTGAATTCCCACATGCGGAGGGGCCGGCGTTTGCAAGGCTGGATTCGACGAACTAGCATAACTTGCATTACCATAACCAGACTGAAATCTCTCTCAAAGAGATCTCGGATGCGGCTCTGCAGTATTGGCATGTCCTTTGCTGGACCCTAGCTCAGCCCCTGCTGATCCATGACATCAGTTGCGGTGGGGGGCCCGAGCGAAAGGTGGGGGCAGCTACCCACTTGGCACTTCGGGGAGCTGTGACGTAAAACCACTCCCGCTGCCACAATCTGGACACCTCTGGGAAGGAACCCTCTGGCCATGGAGCATCAGCGATTTTGCTTATTAAAGCACCTCCGCATGCTGCGTGCTACCCCTCGATCATCTTCAGCTTCACATCGAAGGTCTTGAGCCACAGGCCGAAGTGAGGGGTAATGCGGAGGAAGGCCTCACATACGACAATAAATGACGAGATGTGAAGAAGGGAATCCGGGGCCAGATCATGAAAATCCAGCCCGTAATAGAACATAAGACCCCTAACAAAGGGATCCAGAGCAAGGCCTAGTCCTCGAAGGATGTGGGAGACGAACACAACGCTCTCGTTGGGTTTGGGAGTAGGGACGACCTGCCCTCGGGCGGGCAGCCTATGCGAAATTTCGGCGGTCAGATATCTGGCCTCTCTCAACTTCTTGATGTCCTCCTCTATGACGGAGGAAGGCATCCACCGACCTTGAAGATTGGATCCAGACATAGTTGAAGGTCCGAAGCACCTGACCTGAGCTTTGGGTGTTAGAACTCGAGGCGGGGGAAGGATTCGATTGAGCACGGGAGGGAAAAAAGAAAAGGCATTGTCCCCTTTATAAAGAGGGTGAATATCAGGCGTCCTCCTCATGGCCGTTTGGGACTTACCTAAGATTTGGGAGTCATACCAACAGGCACGGTTGGGTTACCCACGTTTGTATTGATGAGAATCCCGTGATAAGGGGGACATGATCTATGCTTTGACAAGACATGTCAAGAAAACCGCCTCGCGTTATGTGCGGAGCTGGTTGAGAAAAATGGTTCGAATAATGACCGGGCCATGGCATGATGTCATGCTGTCCAAACGTTTCAGCAGATTAGATTTGTGGAAATATTATTCTCTCTATGGTGGTATGTGGAACTTATTTTACAGGGTCGGACACTGTCCTTGTATTCAAACTCTTCCATGGTGTATTCGGAAGAGGAACCCGGCTTGCAATGCCGAAGACAACACTGCGCACCGGACTCATCGTCATTGAAGCCTGGTTCAGGGGCTACTGAGGGAGTCCTGGATTAGGGGGTCTCCGGACAGTCGGGCTATATCCTTTGGCCGGACTGTTGGACTATGAAGATACGAGATTGAAGACTTCATCCCGTGTCCAGATGGGACTCTACTCTGCGTGGAAGGCAAGCTAGGCAATACGGATATGTATATCTCCTCCTTTGTAACCGACCTTGTGTAACCCTAGCCCCCTCCGGTGTCTATATAAACCAGAGGGTTTTAGTCCATAGGACAACAGATAATCATACCATAGGATAGCTTCTAGGGTTTAGCCTCTTTGATCTCATGGTAGATCAACTCTTGTAATACTCATATCATCAAGACAATCAAGCAAGATGTAGGGTATTACCTCCATCAAGAGGGCCCAAACCTGGGTAAACATCATGTCCCATGCCTCTTGTTACCATCCGCCTTAGACGCACAGTTCGGGTCCCCTACCCGAGATCCGCCGGTTTTGACACCGACACCTAGTATTCGTGAGTCCGAACTAGGGTGCTGTAAACACCTGATCGGGTAAAGACCGATTCGTCGCATAGTGCAGAGAAAATCACAAAAGATTTGTAACCTCCGAACAGCTAACCGGCTCTTGCCACATCATGACAGTCAGTTTTCGGCTTTCTCTACTGAGGTGCTCATCCGGATGAACCAGGACACAATCGCAGTAATTCTCACTTTACTACCCTAGCCGATAGAGCGGAATGTAAGGTAGTAAGCACAGGAGCCGGGAACCCAACTATTGACCAAAGACATGTTTTGGAGCGAATGCATATAATGCTGAAATTCGGGGCGCCGAACTGTACTATAAAAGTGTTCAGACTTTGTTGTCATAGAATGGAGCGTAGTAAAGCCCCTGGCGAATTAAGGTGTACCAAAGTGTACGGGCGCAATTGATAAGATTATCAAGAAAAAATGAAGTAGTAAGCTAGGGCCGCAAAAGTTGGGCCACAAACTATTTCTATTATAATTTCATTAATACGTCGAAGCATATTTGTACAAGTTGTGTGATAAGCAACATGACTATTTAACATGCCACGACCAAGGGAGAGCTGCGTGCGGGTCCTGAAAACAGGTAGAGTGATTATCAAGAAGACCACCTAGAGGTTCCCTTATACGTCAATGCTTCTTGCCGTCTTGGTGTATCTATCCTTTGAAAGGACCGATGACCATGACATTAGGAAACGCCTATAGAAAAGAAACCTGAAAAGGATAAAAGAAGATGTGAGAGTATGTGTGTCCAGGGGAGGCCGAGCCGTATTATGGACCACAATCTAGTTATGTCTCCGTCTATGCCCACGCTATTTTGAGTGTGTAGTTATGTACGCGTGGTACGAACATCGTCGTTTGGTCGGGACTAGGATGGAGGCCAAATTGCTAGTCGAGCTCTTGACGAGCTGGACTATCCAGCTGCAGAGTAGTCTGGACCGTTTGATAGTGTCCGGGAGCTTGGCCACCGAATTAAGGTTCTGCTTGAAAAGGCCGCTCTGTGCTTCTACTGCTAGGGCAGCGGTTTGCTCCTCGGTACGGAGGGAGCGCTCCGTGTTTCCATTAACTATTATGACACCGCGTGGTTCGGGCATCTTGAGCTTGAGATAAGCATAGTGTGGCACCGCATTGAAGCGAGCGAATGCGGTTCGTCCGAGCAGTGCGTGTTAGCCACCGCGGAAGGGGGCGATGTCGAAGATCAACTCTTCGCTTCGGAAGTTGACCGGGGATCCAAAGCCAACTTCCAGTGTGATTGAGCCCGTACAGCGGGCCTCTACACCTAGAATAACTCCTTTAAAGGTAGTTTTTGTGGGCTTGATCCTTGATGCATCGATGCCCATTTTGCGCACTGTGTCCTGATAGAGGAGGTTGAGGCTGCTGCCACCGTCCATGAGGACTCGCGTGAGGTGGAATCCATCAATTATCGGGTCAAGGACCAGTGCGGCTGAACCGCCAAGGCGGATACTGGTCGGATGGTCTCTGCGATCAAAAGTGATCAGGAAGGACTACCATGGGTTGAATTGTAACACCCACAATGCGGCTATATCTCCGACGTGTCGAGGCACAACTTAGAGGCATAACCGCATGGTGGTTTAGTCACAAGTGGGGTAATCTTCACACAATCCCATGTACTAAATAAGAAAGGGATAAAGAGTTGGCTTACAATCGCCACTTCACACAAATAACAAGTTAAACATACATCATCCAGAATACAATCAAGGTTTGACTACAGAACCAAAATAAAAGAAGAAAAGCCATCCCCAATCGTCCAAACTGGGCACCACTGCTACTCAACCGAAAAAGACACAAAACAACGATCAAGATCTTCATCGAGCTCCCACTTGAGCTCGGTTGCATCACCTGCACTGGTATCATCGGCACCTGTAACTGTTTGGAAGTATCTGTGAGTCATGAGGACTCAACAATCTCACACCCGCGAGATCAAGACTATATAAGCTTATGGGTAGGGTAAGGTAATGAGGTGGAGCTGCAGCAAGCACTAAGCAAATATGGTGGCTAACATACGCAAATAAGAGCGAGAAGAGAAGCAACACAACGGTCGAAAAGCTAGAAGTGATCCTGAAACTACTTACGTTCAAGCATAACACAAGGCCGTGTTCACTTCCCGGACTCCGCCAAAAAGAGACCATCACGGCTACACAAGCGGTTGATGCATTTTAATTAATTCAAGTGTCAAGTTCTCTACAATCGGACATTAGCAAATTCCCATCTGCCACATAACCGCGGGCCCGGCTCTTGAAAGTTTATACCCTGCAGGGGTTTTCCAACTTAGCCCATCACAAGCTCTCACGGTCAACGAAGGATACTCCTTCTCTCGGAAAGACCTAATCAGTCTCGGAATCCCGATTACAAGACATTTCGACAATGGTAAAACAAGACGAGCAAGACCACCCGACTGTGCCGAAAAATCCCGATAGGAGCTGCACATATCTCGTTCTTAGGGCACACCAGATAATCTAAGCGTACAGGTACCAACATAACCCAAGTTGCCAAGGGACAATCCCGCACGGTGCTCTAGTTTGGACCAACACTCAGAGGAGCACTGGCCTGGGGGTTTAAAATAAAGATGACCCTTTAGTCTGCAGAACCCAAGGGAAAAAGTCTTAGGTGGCAAATGTTAAAAACCAAGGTTGGGCCTTGCTGGAGGAGTTTTATTCAAAGCGAACTGTCAAGGGGTTCCCATAACACCCAACCGCGTAAGGAACGCAAAATCAAGGAACATAACACCGGTATGACGGAAACTAGGGCGGCAAGAGTGGAACAAAACCAGGCATAAGGCCGGGCCTTCCACCCTTTACCAAGTATATAGATGCATTAATTAAATTAGAGATATTGTGATATCCCAACGTATCCATGTTCCAACATGGAACAAACTTCACCTTCACCTGCAACTAACAACGCTATAAGAGGGGCTAAGCGAAAGCAGTAACATAGCCAAACAACGGTTTGCTAGGAAGGTGGGTTAGTGGCTGGACATGGCAATATGGGAGGCATGATAAACATGTGGTAGGTAGCGCGACATAGCGATAGAGAGAACAACTAGCAAGCAAAGATAGAAGTGATTTCGAGGGTATGGTCATCTTGCCTGAAATCCCGCAAGGAAGAAGAACGAGTCCATGAAGAAGACAAACAGACGTAGTCAAACGGATCCTCACAACTCCAGAACGAAACCGAAGCTAACGAGAGAAGCAACCCAGAAAGAAGAAAGCAACATAGTAAAAAACCATCACATAAACGTGGCATGATGCACAACCAAGTATGATGCATGTCCGGTTTAGAGAGGCACGGCATGGCAAAGTGCACAAACAAAACTACAAGTTAACTGGAGCTCAACATGCAACGAGTTGCATATTGACGAAACACCACAGTCAATTACTTAGTTCTCTCTCGTTTATGTACCCAACAATATTAAATGTTATTAAACATGGCAAGGGGTGAAGCATGAGTAAAATACACAGTTAGGCATTTTAAATGAGGCTGGAAATATCAAACAACAATTCCGGTAAATCCTCATGTGCATTAGTAATTTAATGCAACAACAATTTAAACATTCTTGATGTTGTTATCATGATGCAGATGACATTTGCAAGTTTTATGCAATTTCTATTAAAATGTTGATAAAAGCATGTTATGAAGAATTAGTCATCATGGCGGAACCGAAAGGGGTGCCACGGCAACGAATCCGAAAATGATGCCACGTCAACATATCGGTTCTGGTAGCTCATGTAGATACCGGTGCAAAGAAAGTGTGGCAGGAGCATGCAAAAGATGGTGGGGTGATCCCGGTTACTGGGTTCCCATGGGTGGATGGCATGGCAACGAGGAGGAACAACTAACGTTCACGGGCGAATACAACATCTAAACATGCATCTCATACAACACACATGCATTCATTCCACGGGTCATCGTCTTGGCGGTTATACCTTCGAAGGGTGCATTCTCGGAGCGGTTCGGGTTCGGTGCAAAGTAGAGGAAGTAGACGTTCTCGGGACGTTCGTAGTGGAAGTAGTGGTACTATCGGTCATCGGTGATCATCGGGACGGTAGTGGAAGTAGAGGTACACGACATCTTGTCGAAAATCACGACGGCGGTAGTTGTACCCATGTTGTCGTCAAACTTGATGGAGCCAATGTCCTCGAGGGTAGTCGTGGGAAGTAGTCGTACTCGCGAACTTGTCGGATCCACGGCGATGGTAGTTGTTCACGGCGCTTGTGACCCGTGGTTCTTTGGGCAACGGTAGTCGTACACGTCCGTAGATGTTCAGGGTCGTCACTGTTCGTAGCCAATGCAGTTGAACTTGACGAAACCCTCGGCGACAGTAGTAGTGGATGTCATCGGTGTCGTGGTACTTGGCAATATCCGTGCGTAGAGGTACTTTGCAGTTTCGTGTAGACGAACTTGAGGTACTCCGGGGAAAAGGTCTCAACGTTGCAACGGTGGCCTTGGAGGTTTGTTACCGAAGCATGGAGGTCAAAGGAGCGGCAGCAGCGGCATAGGAAGTGCAGCAGAGGTGGCGATCATGTGGCTGCCACGGTCACACACATCACAACATAGGGAGACGAAGGACTCAGGCAGGAGTTCCTCAGCATAGGGGGTGAGGCCGACGTAGATGCAATAGGGGAAGGGCGCGATGGCGGCCTGCTGCAAGGTCACATGGATGACTACAGGGTTGGGGCGGTCCGGCGAGGTGGAGATGGGGCGGAGGACCCGCAGGTGAGGGAGCAGAGGCGCGAGGGGGGCCAAGGCGACATGGGACGGCGGCTTGACGCAGTTCCAGCGAGGAACTTCACAGGAACAGCGGGGCCAGGCTCCAAGTGGCGGAGGGCGCTGAAAGGAGACGGGTGTCCATGAGGGACCTCCTGTCCAAGGCGCAGCGGCGGGAGCTCCGGACTGGGTGGTCGCCAGCGGCGAGGTTCGTCCGGGCGGAGGGCGGCGCTCGGGACTGGGGAGGAGAAGGAGAGGGGATCGGGCAGGGAGATGAGGATTGATAACCCACAAGTATAGGGGATCGCAACAGTTTTCGAGGGTAGAGTATTCAACCCAAATTTATTGATTCAACACAAGGGGAGCCAAAGAATATTTTCAAGTATTAGCAACTGAGTTGTCAATTCTGCCACACCTGGATAACTTAATAACTGGAGCAAAGTATTTAGTAGCAAAGTAATATGGAAGTAACGGTAATGGTAGCAAAAGTAATATTTTTGGGATTTGTAGTGATTGTAACAGTAGCAACGGAAAAGTAAATAAGCGAAGAACAATATGTGAAACGCTCGTAGGCATTGGATCGGTGATGGAGAATTATGCCGGATGCGGTTCATCATGTAACAGTCATAACATAGGGTGACACAGAACTAGATCCAATTCATCAATGTAATGTAGGCATGTATTCTGAATATAGTCATACGTGCTTATGGAAAAGAACTTGCATGACATCTTTTGTCCTACCCTCCCGTTGCAGCGGGGTCCTAGCGGAAACTAAGGGATATTAAGGCCTCCTTTTAATAGAGTACCGGACCAAATCATTAACACATGGTGAATACATGAACTCCTCAAACTATGGTCATCACTGGGAGTGGTCGTGATTATTGTCACTTCGGGGTTGCCGGATCATAACACATAGTAGGTGACTGTAGACTTGCAAGATAGGATCAAGAACTCACATATATTCATGAAAACATAATAGGTTCAGATCTGAAATCATGGCACTCGGGCCCTAGTGACAAGCATTAAGCATAGCAAAGTCATAGCGACATCAATCTCAGAACATAGTGGATACTAGGGATCAAACCATAACAAAACTAACTCGATTACATGATAAATCTCATCCAACCCATCACCGTCCAGCAAGCCTACGATGGAATTACTCATACACGGCGGTGAGCATCTTGAAATTGGTGATGGAGGATGGTTGATGATGACGACGACGAAGGATTCCCCTCTCCGGAGCCCCGAACGGACTCCAGATCAGCCCTCCCGAGAGAGTTTAGGGCTTGGCGGCGGATCCGTATCGTTAAACGCGATGAATCTTTCTCCCTGATTTTTTCTCCCCAAACATGAATATATGGAGTTGGAGTTGAGGTCGGTGGAGCACCAGGGGGCCCATGAGGCAGGGGGGCGCGCCCAGGGGGCAGACGCACCCCCACCCTCGTGGCTAGGGTGTGGGCCCGCTGGCCTTGATTCTATCGCGATTATTTTTTATTATTTCCAAAAATAAGTTCTGTGGAGTTTCAGGTCATTCCGAGAACTTTTGTTTATGCACATAAATAAAACCATGGCAATTCTGCTGAAAACAGCGTCAGTCCCGGTAAGTTCCATTCAAATCATGCAAGTTAGAGTCCAAAACGAGGGCAAAAGTGTTTGGAAAAGTAGATTCGACGGAGACGTATCAACTCCCCCAAGCTTAAACCTTTGCTTGTCCTCAAGCAATTCAGTTGATAAACTGAAAGTGATAAAGAAAAACTTTTACAAACTCTGTTTGCTCTTGTTGTTGTAAATATGTAAAGCCAACATTCAAGTTTTCAGCAAAGATTATGATGTTGGCGATCGTAGCAGAAATTTAAAATTTTCTACTCATCACCAAGATCAATCTATGGAATCACCTAGCAACGAGAGAGAGGAGTGCATCTACATACCCATGTAGATCGCGAGCGGAAGCGTTCAAGAGAACGGGGTTGATGGAGTCGTACTCGTCGTGATCCAAATCACGGATGATCCCAGCACCGAACGGACGGCACCTCTGCGTTCAACACACGTACGGAGCGGAGACGTCTCCTCCTTCTTGATCCAGCAAGGGGGAGGAGAAGTTGATGGAGATCCAGTAGCACGACGGCGTGGTGGTGGAAGCAGCGGGATTCTAGCAGGGCTTCGCCAAGCGCTACTGGAGGAGGAAGAGGTGCCACAGGAGGGAGAGGGAGGCGCCAGGGCTTAGGGTGCGGCTGCCCTCCCTCCCCTCCACTATATATAGGGCTAGGGGGCGCATGCCCCCTTGGAGATCCCATCTAGAGGGGTGCGGCGGCCCCCGGGGCGGCGGCCCCTCGGGGGGCAACAATCCCCTTAGGGTTTCCAACCAGGGGCGCATGCCCCCTCGAGGGGCAACGGCCCCCTAGGGTTTCCAACCCTAGGCGCCTTGGGCCCTTGGGTGGGGCGCACCAGCCCACCAGGGGCTGGTTCCCACTCCACTTCAGCCCATGGGTCCCTCCAGGATAGGTGGCCCCACCCGGTGGACCCCCGGGACCCTTCCGGTGGTCCCGGTACAATACCGGTGACCCCCGAAACTCTCCCGGTGGCCGAAACTGTACTTCCTATATATAAATCTATACCTCCGGACCATTCCAGAACTCCTCTTGATGTCCGGGATCTCATCGGGGGCTCCGAAAAACTTTTGGTTAACCGTATACTAATATCTCTACAACTCTAGCGTCACCAAACCTTAAGTGTGTAGACCCTACGGGTTCGGGAGACACGTAGACATGACCGAGACAACTCTCCGGTCAATAACCAACAGCGGGATCTGGATACCCATGTTGGCTCCCACATGCTCCACGATAATCTCATCGGATGAACCACGATGTCGAGGATTCAATCAATCCCGTATACAATTCTCTTTGTTTATCAGTATGATACTTGCCCGAGATTCGATCGTCGGTATACCGATACCTTGTTCAATGTCGTTACGGCAACTGTCTTTACTCATTCCTGTAACACATCATCCCGTGAACAACTCCTTGATCACATAGAGCTCATTATGATGATGTCCTACCGAGTGGGCATAGAGATACCTCCCCGTCATACGGAGTGACAAATCCCAGTCTCGATTCGTGCCAACCCAACAGATACTTTTGCGGATACCCGTAGTGTACCTTTATAGACACCCAGTTACGTTGTGACGTTTGGCACACCCAAAGTACCCTTGCGGTATCCGGGAGTTGCACAATCTCATGGTCTAAGGAAAGGATACTCGACATTAGAAAAGCTTTAGCAGACGAACTACACGATCTTGTGCTATGCTTAGGATTGGGTCTTGTCCATCACATCATTATCCTAATGATGTGATCCCGTTATCAATTACATCCTATGTCCATGGTTAGGAAATCGTCACCATCTATTGATCAACGAGCTAGTCAACTAGAGGCTCACTAGGGACATGTTGTGGTCTATGCATTCACACATGTATTACGATTTCCGGATAACACAATTATAGCATGAACAATAGACAATTATCATGAACAAGGAAATATAATAATAACCATTTTATTATTGCCTCTAGGGCATATTTCCAACAGTCTCCCACTTGCACTAGAGTCAATAACCTAGTTACATTGTGATGAATCGAACACCCATAGAGTTCTGGTGTTGATCATGCTTTGCACGTGGAAGAGGTTTAGTCAACGGATCTGCGACATTCAGGTCCGTATGCACTTTACAAATCTCTATGTCTCCATCTTGAACATTTTCACGAATGGAGTTGAAGCGACTCTTGATATGCCTGGTCTTCTTGTGAAACCTGGGCTCCTTGGCAAGGGCAATAGCTCCAGTGTTGTCACAGAAGAGAGTCATCGGGCCCGACGCATTGGGAATAACTCCTAGGTCGGTAATGAACTCCTTCATCTAGATTGCTTCATGTGCTGCCTCCGAGGCTGCCATGTACTCCGCTTCACATGTTGATCCCGCCATGACGCTTTACTTGCAACTGCACCAGCTGACTACCCCACCATTCGAAATATACACGTATCCGGTTTGTCACTTGGAGTCATCCAAATCTGTGTCGAAGCTAGCATCAACGTAACCCTTTACGATGAGCTCTTCATCACCTCCATAAATGAGAAACATATCCTTAGTCCTTTTCAGGTACTTCAGGATATTCTTGACCGCTCTCCAGTGTTCCATGCCGGGATTACTTTGGTACCTTCCTACCAAACTTACGGCAAGGTTTACATCAGGTCTGGTACACAGCATGGCATACATAACAGACCCTATGGCCAAGGCATAGGGGATGACACTCATCTTTTCTCTATCTTCTGCCGTGGTCGGGCATTGAGCCGTGCTCAATCTCACACCTTGCAATACAGGCAAGAACCCCTTCTTGGACTGATCCATATTGAACTTCTTCAATATCTTGTCAAGGTACGTGCTTTGTGAAAGACCAATGAGGCGTCTCGATCTATCTCTATAGATCTTGATGCTTAATATGTAAGAAGCTTCTCCAAGGTCCTTCATTGAAAAACACTTATTCAAGTAGGCCTTTATGCTTTCCAAGAGTTCTATATCATTTCCCATCAATAGTATGTCATCCACATATAATATGAGGAATGCTATAGAGCTCCCACTCACTTTCTTGTAAACACAGGCTTCACCATAAATCTGTGTAAACCCAAACACTTTGATCATCTCATCAAAGCGAATGTTCCAACTCCGAGATGCTTGCACCAGCCCATAGATTGAGCGCTGGAGCTTGCATACCTTGTTAGCATTCTTAGGATCGACAAAACCTTCTGGCTACATCATATACAATTCTTCCTTAATGAAACCATTAAGGAATGTCGTTTTGACGTCCTATTGCCATATCTCATAATCATAGAATGCGGCAATTGCCAACATGATTCGGACGGACTTCAGCTTCGCTACGGGTGAGAAGGTCTCATCGTAGTCAACCCCTTGAACTTGTTGATAACCCTTAGCGACAAGCCGAGCTTTATAGATGGTCACATTGCCATCCACGTCCGTCTTCTTCTTAAAGATCCATTTATTTTCTATGGCTCGCTGATCACCGGGCAAGTCTATCATAGTCCATACTTCGTTTTCATACATGGATCCTATCTCGGATTTCATGGCTTCAAGCCATTTGTCGAAATCCGGGCCCGCCATTGCTTCTTCATAGTTTGAAGGTTCACCATTTTCTAACAACATGATTTCCAGGACAGGGTTGCTGTACCACTCTAGTGCGGAACGTGTCCTTGTGGACCTACGAAGTTTAGTAGCAACTTGATCTGAAGTTTCATGATCATCATCATTAACTTCCTCTCTAGTCGGTACAGGCACCACAGAAACATTTTCTTGAGTTGCGCTACTCTCCGGTTCAAAGGCAATATTTCATCAAGTTCTACTTTCCTCCCACTTACTTCTTTCGAGAGAAACTCTTTCTCTAGAAAGGATCCATTCTTGGCAACAAATATCTTGCCTTCTGTAACATCCCAAATTTTCAATTTGGAATGTTATACATTAGATCATCACTGCATATCATATTTTACTTGCTTTTGGTTTGATCCTAGAAATTCTACGCAACTCAAGGACCCTCGGAGAGAGATGGGGATTTCGTTATTTTCATATTTGAGTTTTCTCGAATTTTGAAAATAGGATCATTTGATTTTATTTATTTTATCTTCAACTATTTCTATTATACAAATATGAGAGAGGGAATAAAATGATTTTCCCAAAATAAAGAAATATTGAGGATTTAATAATAAAATCAAAGAAGATTTTATTTTTGTTTTATTTGCTATTTTATTTGAATTAGGAAAAATGCACGTTTTTCAAAATTGCATTTAGGCCCCAAATAAATGTTCATCCTGTTCGACTTGATTTTAAAAGTCGGGGAAAATTTATTTCGGGATTTTTGGATACCGTTTAGTATTTCTTTTATTTGTTTTTCTGCGCGTAATTATTTTAAAAAAACGCAACCGTCTTAGGGCCGATTTCGGCCAGGACTCCTCCGGCCGGGCCTTTAAATAGCGCCGCCCCGAGCCCGTTTAGCCCAAGCCGCCGCGCTGCGAGGAATCCTAACCCTAGCGCCGCCGCACGCCGAAGCCGCCGCCACCGCTGCCGGACCACGCCGCTGCCGCCGGTTTTTCCTAGAAAACTGTTCGGTTTTCGCCGGTTTTTGTTCGGTTTTTTTAGATCCGCTTTTTATTAGATCCGTTTTTTTCTTCGGTTTAGTCTATTTAGCGAGCGTTCGCCCGATCATTCGTTTTAACGAACGCGTTCACCGTTTAGTTCCAGTTAACGAACGTTCATTCAATAATTTGTTCATCGTTTTCTTTTTCTCGGATTTTCTACGATTATTTCTGATCACGATTTCTGATCCGATTTTCGTTTTAGTTTAACTTTTTGCTCGTTTATCGGAATCAGGCGATTCAAACACCTGGAGTTTCGTCTCGAAACCCTCTTTCCGTTTAACTAACTCACACAAGCTTTTGCCTCTGTAAAATATGACCTAGATCCAGAATAGTAAACAAAGTTTGTTTCTTTCACCGTTTGACTTTCGTTCCTTCGTTCGATTTGATTTCTTTTTGCCAACCGGAGTTCTTAAGTTGAACTTTCTGGTTAGATCTCTTATCTGACTTTACCTGTGCATTAGATGAGTACTTATTGTATGCCTGTTTGTTTGTGATAGAGTACCCGGAGTGCGCCGCTTGCTACTTTGAATCGCTAGGATACGTGGATCATCAGCAAGGCAAATAACACTTTGATCATATCTCTTTACTACCCAGTTTTTATCGCATTAGATCAATCCTCAAACATTGCATGATTAGGATCTAATTAAATTGTGGGTTTTGGGAAGTAGATGAGGTAGTACCTATTACCTATTTTATTATCAAACCTTTGGGAGTTACTTCTACGCTTGCTTGTGCCATGCTATGCTAGTAGACGCGGATTGGGTGAGTGTATCCGTGATAGATGTGAGATTGTTATATTAATGGTTTATTTAAGGTGGCAACTTAAACACACATCTGGGTGGATTGAGGCACCTGGGTATTTCAGCGATTGCCTGTTTTTCTTTATGGACCGCCACCCAGGCTCAAAGGGATCATGAGATTATTCATACTAGAAACTTCCGTGTGCAGCCACTAGCTACTATGGGCTCTAGCATAGTTGATGAAGTCGTGCAAACTCTTATAGTGGTAGACTAGCAGATGTAGGGGAAAGTAGGTGTAACGGTCTACCCGATCGTAAGGTGCTAGCGCTTCTGAAAGACTATGTCTCGGTCATCCGTTTCTCAAACACCATGTAGTGCAAGAATCCCAACAGAGGAGATCGAGTCTTGTGGGGAAAAGTGCGCAAACCTCTGCAGAGTGTATAAACTAACCATGATTAGCCGTGTCCACGGTTATGGACGTCTTGAGTATCTAGTACTTGGGTTATCATGTGAATCTCATCATGTTACTCTAATTAATATTGTTGCGTTTTAATGATGATGCTTAATTGGGATTGAGAGGGTGTCTACACTCTCAATGTTTAACAACTACCATGATAGTTAAATAAAATGTATTCCTTTGCAGTAGGGAAAAATTGGCTTTACGCAAAACTGTAACCATAGAGATTTCCACCAGCCAAATATGCATGTAGTATAGCTTTATTCTTCCATTACTCTCTATGTGTTACATTGCCAGCATATTCCATGTGTTGGCACGTTTTGGGCTGCACGTTCATGTTGCAGACTTTTCAGACGACGAGTAAGGTGCCTTTAGGTCGTGGTTCTATACTCAGTGATGCCGTTGGAGTTGATGGACTCACTTATCTTCCAAGCCTTCCGCTGTTATCGTTATTAGATGGCCTTAAGCCATATTTATTGTAATAAGTTCTCTTTTGAGACACTCAATGTAATAAGTGTGTGATTGCTACTCTGTTATAAATCCTTCAAGTACTGTGCGTGTTAGCATTACTGATCCAGGGATGACACTGATGCACAGAGATCGAACCGTTTGAGGTCTGGTCGCTACAAAGATGGTATCAGAGCACACGCTGACTGTAGGACACGACCACTAAGCTAAAGCCCTAGATCACTACTCACTCTTCTCACTTCTGACTCCTCATATTTTCCACTCTTTTAGGACAGCAGATGCAAGGAACAATTTCACACAACCGGATGAAGATACACCCATTGGACGCCACTTGAAGGAAGTCACTAGATACCTGAACATCGGAGTACCAAGCTTCACCGGAACCTACAATGCCACTTTACCTGAAGAGGAGCGCTGGATGATTCAAATTCAAGTTCCAGGAAGGACGTTCATGCCAGTCACTGAGCCCATAGAGTTTTCCTTTGATGCACCAACCTGGAGTCTAGGAAAGAGCATGGCAGCCCACATTGCTATGGGACGTATTGGAGAAGTTCACCGCAACGATCTCAAGGATACTATCTACCAGATTTGTGGGCGCCGAGATGAGCACTGGGAGATGATCAGCACCAAGAAGGATAGATCAATCGCAGCTTTTATCCAGGAACTAAACCAGCACATTCGACGTCAGGAGAACCAGATGTGCGCGGGCATGATAGATCTGAAGAAAGCTAGGACAAGAATCATAGAACTGGAGGAAGAACTCAAGGCTACACGTGAAGATTATGAGGAGGAAATCATCATACTAGTGGAGAAGAATGACGACCTGATCAAGAAGATAGGAATATTCATGGGAGACCCTACACCAGTAGAAGAAGATGAAGAAGCCAAGGAGATTCGCCCGGAAGACTACATCATCATCGACGACACCGACTAGGACCCAGACGATAGTGATGATGACTATGTTGATGAAGCTAGAGCAGATATCATGGAGTCTGCAACCGAAGAATATTTATAGTAGACCACCCCATCAGTAGTAGTATTACACCATGTAAATAGAGTAGTCCGAGCACTTTTACGATAGTTAGACCGTTTGTATGCCCTTGTTTGATTGAATGAAGTGAATTGTTTGCTTTTGACTCATGTGCATATGGGTAGTGTTTTCTCTCTAGATCTCATTCTATTCTTAAATCTCATATTTTCTAAACCCATCAGATGCCTCCGAGACGTGACAATGGATATGCATTCCCACCGGAGCTTACCGAGTTGATCCCGTAGCAGAATACGTTGATGCAGTTGCTAGTCCAGAATCAGAATCAAGGGAACAACAACAACAACCCACCACCACCACCACCTGTTGATCACTTAACCCGTTTTCTTAGGCTGAATCCGCCTGTGTTCTCCAGTAGCACCGAGCCGATAGTAGCAGATGATTGGCTCCGCAAGATAGGAAGGGAGTTAACCACTACAGGATGTACTGATGCTGAGAAGGTGCGCTTTCCCGCACATCAGTTGGATGGACCAACAGCATCATGGTGGGAGAATTACACCGTCACCTACCCTATAGCCACGGTGACATGGGATCAGTTTCAGCAGGCTTTCCGTACTGCCCATGTTTCATCAGGAGCTATGGCCATGAGGAAGCGTGAGTTTTGCAACTTGTGCCAAGGAGGACGAACAGTTGGCCAGTATGTGGATGACTTTAGTAAGCTAGCACGTTATGCCCCAGATGACATTGCTACAGATGCATCTAAGCAGGAGAAGTTTCTGGAAGGACTGAATGATGAGCTGAGCATGCAGTTAATGGTAGCAACTGTCAACAACTACCAAGAGTTGGTAGATAGAGGTCTCATGATTGAAGGGAAGCAACAGCAGATTGAGAACCGCAAGAGGAAGTATGGACAAGGGAAGTACAATTCAGGAGCTCAGCAGAAGCCACGTTTTACCCCGAAATCGGGAGGACATTTTCAGCATACCCATGGAGGAGGAAGTTCGCATAATCATAATGGCCCCAAGAATGGTAACGGGAATGGAGGAAGCAACGGCCAGAACCATACCAACCCGTCAACCCCAGCTAAGAGAGACTTGAGCCTAGTCACTTGATTTAAGTGCTAGAAGACCGGACATTATGCCAATGAATGTCCTGAAGCCCAGAATGGAAATGGCAATGGAAGCTCAGGGAAGAAGCCGAACCCTTTCAATAGGGGACAGGTGAACCACGTAAACATGGAGGAGGTTGAAAACCAGCCAGATGCAGTAATAGGTAAGTATTTGGTTAAGTCTTTTACTGGAATCGTTATTTTTGATATTGGTGCATCGCATTCATACATATCAAGGGGATTCACGGATAAGTATAACCTGCCCACCAAGGTTCTTAGAACACCTATAATAGTGAGCTCACCAGGAGCGGAGTATATGGCCAGCCGAGGATGTTTTCAAGTGCCATTGAGTATAGGTAGGCATGTGTTTCCCTCGGATTTGATCATTTTGGAATCGCAAGGTTTGGGTGTAATTCTAGGTATGGATTTGGCTGTCAATGTATGGGGGAAACATCGATTGCGCTAGTAAGTCGATTTTGCTTACCACCCCAGAAAGAAGAAGGATCAAGTATGTATCACGGCATGTGCCGAATAGGACACAAGTAAATTCCTTCACAGGAGTTGTACAGGAGGAAGTACCAGTGGTAAAGGATTATCTGGATGTATTTCCAGAAGAGTTGCTAGGCATGCCATCGGATAGAGACATCGAGTTTTTGATTGAGCTTTTGCCAGGCACAGTACCAATATCTAAGAGACCATACAGGATGTTGGGGAACGTAGTAATTTCAAAAAAATTCCTACGCACACGCAAGATCATGTGATGCATAGCAACGAGAGGGGAGAGTGTTGTCTATGTACCCACGCAGACCGACTGCGGAAGCGTTGACGCAACGTAGAGGAAGTAGTCGTACGTCTTCACGATCCAACCGATCAAGCACCGAAACTACGTCACCTCCGAGTTCGAGCACACGTTCAGCTCGATGACGATCCCCGGACTCCGATCCAGCAAAGTGTCGGGGAAGAGTTCTGTCAGCACGACGACGTGGTGACGATCTTGATGCACTACAGCAGCAGGGCTTCGCCTAAACTCCGCTACAGTATTATCAAGGACTATGGTGGCTGGGGGCACCGCACACGGCTAAGGAATAGATCACGTGGATCAACTTGTGTGTTCTAGGGTGCCTCTACCTCAGTATATAAAGGACCAAAGGGGGGAAGGCTGGTCGGCCACAAGGGGCGCACCAGGAGAGTCCTACTCCCTCCGGGAGTAGGATTCCCCTCCCAATCCTAGTTGGAATAGGATTCCTCGGGGGGGAAGAGAGAGAGGGGGCCGGCCACCTCTCCTAGTCCTAATAGGACTAGGGGAGGGGGGAGGCACGCAGCCCACCTTGGGCTGCCCCTTTCTCCTTTCCACTAAAGCCCACTAAAGCCCATATGGTTCCCGGGGGGTTCCGGTAACCTCCCGGTACTCCGGTAAAATCCCAATTTCACCCGGAACACTTCCGATATCCAAACATAGTCTTCCAATATATCAATCTTTATGTCTCGACCATTTCGAGACTCCTCGTCATGTCCGTGATCACATCCGGGACTCCGAACTAACTTCGGTACATCAAAATGCATAAACTCATAATATAACTGTCATCGTAACCATAAGCGTGCGGACCCTACGGGTTCGAGAACAATGTAGACATGACCGAGACATGTCTCCGGTCAATAACCAATAGCGGGACCTGGATGCCCATATTGGCTCCTACATATTCTACGAAGATCTTTATCAGTCAGACCGCATAACAACATACGTTGTTCCCTTTGTCATCGGTATGTTACTTGCCCGAGATTCGATCGTTGGTATCCCATACCTAGTTCCATCTCGTTACCGGCAAGTCTCTTTACTCGTTCTGTAATACATCATCCCGCAACTAACTCATTAGTTGCAATGCTTGCAAGGCTTATGTGATGTGCATTACCGAGAGGGCCCAGAGATACCTCTCCGACAATCGGAGTGACAAAACCTAATCTCGAAATACCCCAACCCAACATGTACCTTTGGAGACACCTGTAGTACTCCTTTATAATCACCCAGTTACGTTGTGACGTTTGGTAGTACCCAAAGTGTTCCTCCGGTAAACGGGAGTTGCATAATCTCATAGTTATAGGAACATGTATAAGTCATGAAGAAAGCAATAGCAACATACTAAACGATCGGGTACTAAGCTAATGGAATGGGTCATGTCAATCAGATCATTCAAATAATGATGTGACCTCGTTAATCAAATAACAACTCATTGTTCATGGTTAGGAAACATAACCATCTTTGATTAACGAGCTAGTCAAGTAGAGGCATACTAGTGACACTTTGTTTGTCTATGTATTCACACATGTATTATGTTTTCGGTTAATACAATTATAGCATGAATAATAAACATTTATCATGATATAAGGAAATAAATAATAACTTTATTATTGCCTCTAGGGCATATTTCCTTCAGTCTCCCACTTGCACTAGAGTCAATAATCTAGTTCACATCGCCATGTGATTTAACAGTAATAGTTCACATCACCATGTGATTAACACCCATAGTTCACATCGATATGTGATCAACACCCAAAGGGTTCACTAAAGTCAGTAATCTAGTTCACATCGCTATGTGATTAACACCCAAAGAGTACTAAGGTGTGATCATGTTTTGCTTGTGAGATAATTTTAGTCAACGGGTCTGTCACATTCAGATCCGTAAGTATTTTGCAAATTTCTATGTCTACAATGCTCTGCACGGAGCTACTCTAGCTAATTGCTCCCACATTCAATATGTATCTAGACCGAGACTTAGAGTCATCTAGATTAGTGTCAAAACTTGCATCGACGTAACCCTTTACGACGAACCTTTTGTCACTTCCATAATCGAGAAACATATCCTTATTCCACTAAGGATAATTTTGACCGCTGTCCAGTGATCTACTCCTAGATCAATATTGTACTCCCTTGCCAAACTCAGTGATAGGGTATACAATAGATCTGGTACACAGCATGACATACTTTGTAGAACCTATGGCTGAGGCATAGGGAATGACTTTCATTCTCTTTCTATCTTCTGCCGTGGTCGGGCTTTGAGTCTTACTCAATTTCACACCTTGTAACACAGTGTAACGTCCTCGATGCGGCTATAGCTCCCACGTGTCGAGGCACGACTTAGAGACATAACCGCATTGAAAGCAATGTCGCAAGTCAGGCAATCATTACAACATCCCATGTAATACATAATAAAACGGGGAAGATAACATAGTTGGCTTACACTCGCCACGTCACATCAGAGCACATAAATAACATTCATCATACGTATCACTCATGGCCCGACTACGGTGCCAAAATAGAAAAGACCCCCAACATGCGACAAGGCCCTGAATCGATAACCCCAACTAGGCACCACTACTGATCGTCGGGAAAGGAAACATAATAACGCTGAGAGTCCTCGTCGAACTCCCACTTGAGCTCGTACTCGTCACCTGGAGCGGAATCACCTGGACCTGCATCTGGAGTTGTAGTAACTGTGAGCCACGGGGACTCAGCAATCTCACACCCACGCGATCAAGACTATTTAAGCTTATAGGAAGGGTAAGGCAAGTATGTGGAGCTGCAGCAAGCGACTAGCATATGTGGTGGCTAACTTATACGCAAAAGAGAGCGAGAAGAGGAGGCAAGGCACGAGCGAGAATCTAGAGGAACAACCTACGCAAGCATTACTCCAACACCGTGTCCACTTCCCGGACTCCGCCGAGAAGAGGCCATCACGGCAACACACTCAGTTGATTCATTTTAATTAATTAAGGTTCAAGTTATCTACAACCGGACATTAACAAATTCCCATCTGCCCATAACCGCGGGTATGGCTTTCGAAAGTTCAATCCCTACAGGGGAGTCCCAACTTAGCCCATGACAAGCTCTCACGGTCAACGAAGGAATAGACCTCCACCCGAGACACACCGATCAGACTCGGTAACCCGGTACAACAAGACAATTCGACAGGTTAAAACAAGTCCAGCAACACCGCCCGAATGTGCCGACAAATCCCGATAGGAGCTGCACATATCTCTTTCTCAGGGCACACTCAGATTGTCCAAACTTCCGGTAGGCCAGCCCAGAGTTGCCCCTGGTAGCCACCGGCGGCTGACGGTTGGACCAACACTCAGAGGAGCACTGGCCCGGGGGGGTTAAAATAAGATGACCCTTGAGTCTGCAGAACCCAAGGGAAAGTAAAGGCTAGGTGGCAAATGGTAAAACCAAGGTTGGGCATTGCTAGAAAAGCTTTAATCAAGGCGAACTATCAAGGGGTTCCCATTATAACCCAACCGCGTAAGGAACGCAAAATCCGGGAACATAACACCGATATGACGGAAACTAGGGCAGCAAGAGTGGAACAAAACACTAGGCGAGAGGCCGAGCCTTCCACCCTCTACCAAGTATATAGATGTATTAAGATAACATAGCAATATAATGATATCCCAACAAGTAAATAAATGTTCCAACAAGGAACGGCTCCAATCTTCACCTGCAACTAACAACGCTATAAGAGGGGCTGAGCAAAGCGGTAACATAGCCAATCAACGGTTTGCTAGGACAATGGTGGGTTAGAGGTTTGACATGGCAATTGGGAGGCTGACAAGCAAAAGGTAGGCATCGTAGCAGTGGCAAAGCAAAAGAGTGAGCAAACTAGCATAGCAAAGATAGTAGTGATTTCGAGGGTATGATCATCTTGCCTGCACAGTTGTCAAAGTTGACTGGATCCTCACAAGCAAACTCAACGAGCTCCTCGGTAGCGAACTCGTCTCCCGGCTCTACCCAACAATACAAACAAGCAACAAGGATACAATCAACCACGTGCAAGACCAAGCAATATGATGAAATGATGATATGCTATGCGGGATGCGATGCGGGATGCAAAATGCAAGATATGACAGGAAATGCATGAACCTGGCCTCAACATGGAAAACCAAGTGTGCCACTGGATAGAGGGGCTGAAATCGCTTGAAAACGATATAAAGATCATTGGAATCGGAGTTGCGGTTTGGAAATGGCAAGCGTTTTAAGATATAACACCGGTCTGCGATTTACAGCAAGTAGGCATTTAACGCAACGAAATGAACATGCTACAGCCACCAAACATGAAAACAAAATACATGCCAGTGATGTACACAAGATGGTTAACAAAACGCTAGCACTGAGCCATAGGCAAATTCATCCATTAAGAGGTTCAAACAAGCATGGCAAAAATGAATATGCAAAACAGATTCCAGACTTAGTGAAATTAACACTAGCCTGAAATTTCAGATCACGAAGCCCTCTTCGGAGCAGCAAAACAACATGATACAAAACCTGAACATGAAAAGTAAGAACATGGCATGGAGCTACTCAACAAGCTTAACAAAACACCCAAAGTGACCTGGGGCCAAAAGGGTTCACAAAATACTCTACCGAGCTCACGAACATAGCTCGAACACAATCAGTTTTCAGACTTAGTGAAAACTGAGACATGCTGAAATTATAGCTCACGAAGGCATGTAAACGAGCTCGATGCACTCACTACGGTGCAAGTCATGGCAAGGCAAGCATATATCCAGAAAGAAGACACAATATTCTAGCTACACATGGCAAGAACAAAGGCATAGCATGCATGGAACACTAACGGTAGCATCGGCAAAATCGCAAACAAGTTGACGATCTGCCCAGATTAACAATGAAGCTAAAGTTGAGCTCGATTGAGTCAACCTAGAGCACTCCACATATGCAAACAAAGAAATGGATGGATAGAGCATAACATAAATATCAAAACTCCCTTACTGATCATCCTCAAAAGAGGCACGGATCACTAGGAAACAAGCCGGACATATAGCATCACGAACTAAAATATCCCAGACTTGGTGAAAATCACTAAGTCCCTGAAATCAGCAATCTCAGGTACCTCCCTTCGCAAGCTTGCCCAAGACAACACACACATCCTAAAAATGCATGGGTGGCACCTCTGGAAAGAAGACAAAATGCTTAACAATTCATCCCAAAGGGGCACAGGCATATCATGCACGGATTAAACATGGCAAAAATGACAAAAGTGGATGATGAACTAACGGATCTGCAATTTAACTCACGAAGCCTCCTTCTACCAGCATTTTGGGCAACAAGATGACCTCAAATGCAAATGATGCAATGTAATGAAATGATGTACATGTCGAGGCGAAGATTTTGACATATCATATGTCCAAATCGGAGCTACGGATGAAAAGTTACGGCAGGTCAAATTAGGCATAAAAGATTAGGGTTAGGTGATAAAAGTCAACCGGGATATTTCCAGATCCAGATTTGCACGGTTCCCGAGGCTTCGCCGGCGCGCACTGTAGCAGCTCGTCGGGGAAGAAGAAGAACAGCGGCCGGCGGGAGGAGGCGGTGGCTGGCGACCGGGTCCGGTGGCCGGGCCGGAGTCGCCGGGCGGCGAGGTGACCGCGGGCGGCCGGTGGCTCCCCGGGGCGGCTCGGGCGGCGCCAAGGCGTGCGGCGGCGGAGGCGCGCGACGTCGGGCCGGAGTACGGCGGCGGGGTCGACGCCGGCGACGAAGGGCGCTGCGGCGGAGGCGGTCGGCGCCGGCGACGAAGAAGACGGAGGTTGGGCGCGGGCGGCGGAGGAGCCGGTGGATGGGCTCGGGGGGGCCGTACGCGGGCTCTCCCGGGCCGCCGGCGGCGGCGGCGGGCGCGGCCACGTGGCGGCTGCGGATTGGCGGTGGCGGTCGGCGGACGCTGTCCGGCCTGGCGCGGACACGTCCGGCGGCGGCGGGATCTATTTTTTTTGGCTAGGGTTTCGAGGTGGAAGACGGGATCCGAAATGGAGGGGGTATAAATAGACATAAGTGGAGCTAGGAGAGTCCAAATGAGGTGCGGTTTTCGGCCACGCGATCGTGATCGAACGCTCTAGGACATGGAGCAGAGTTAGGTGGGTTTTGGGCCAAATTGGAGGGGTGTTGGGCTGCAACACACACGAGGCCTTTTCGGTCCCTCGGTTAACCGTTGGAGTATCAAACGAAGTCCAAATGACCCGAAACTTGATAGGCGGTCTACCGGTAGTAAACCAAGGCCGCATGACAAGTCTCGGTCCAATCCGGAAATGTTTAATCCCCACACACGAGGGAAAGCTAGAAATGGCCACCGGAGGAGAACGAAGCGCCGGAATGCAAAACGGACAACGGGGAAAATGCTCGAATGCATGAGATGAACATGTATGCAAAAGCAATGCACGAGATGACATGATAAGAGATGCACGGAAAAGAAAAACACACACGGAGACAAAGACCCGAACCCGAGAAATAAATATAACTTAGCGCCAGAGACGGCAAGAGTTGGATACAAATATGGAAAGTTATATCTGGGGCGTTACAACACTCCACCACTACGAAAAGATCTCGTCCCGAGATCTAGGACTGAAAGAACTCCGGGTACTCAGAACGGAGGTGATCCTCGCGTTCCCAGGTAGCTTCACGGTCGGAATGGTGAGACCACTTGACTTTGAGAAATTTGATTGACTTGTTGCGGGTCTTGCGTTCAGTCTCTTCAAGAATAGCAACTGGGTGCTCACGATAGGAGAGATCTTCTTGGAGCTCAATGTCCTCGAAGTTGACGGTGCGGCCAGGCGTCTTGAAGCACTTACGAAGCTGAGAGACATGGAACACATCATGAACATTTGCAAAGTTTGAAGGAAGCTCGAGTTGATAGGCGAGGTCGCCTCTCTTGCTGACAATCTTGAAAGGACCCACGTATCTAGGGGCAAGCTTCCCTTTGATACCGAAGCGACGAGTACCTTTCATAGGAGAGACACGGAGGTAAACATGATCTCCGATCTCGAAAGCCAAATCACGGTGCTTACTATCATAGTAGCTCTTCTGGCGGGATTGGGCTGCTTTGAGGTTATCACGAATGACTTTGCGCATTTCTTCTGCTTCTGTGATTAAGTCATTACCCAGCAGCTAACGTTAACCGGTTTCAGACCAGTTGAGAGGGGTACGGCACTTCCTGCCATACAGAATTTCAAATGGGGCCTTGCCCGAACTTGCTTGAAAACTGTTGTTGTATGAGAATTCAGCATAAGGAAGGCAGTCCTCCCACTTCATGCCGAAGGAGATCACACAAGCCCTGAGCATATCTTCAAGAATCTGGTTGACACGCTCGACTTGACCGCTTGTTTGAGGATGGAAAGCAGTGCTGAAGCGGATGTTGGTACCCATGGCCTTCTGAAAAGAATCCCAAAACTTCGAGGTAAAGATACTGCCACGGTCTGAAGAGATCACTTGAGGAATACCGTGCAGAGAGACAATGCGAGAGGTATAGAGTTCCGCCAATTGAGCTGCAGTGATCGACTCTTTGATAGCCAGAAAGTGAGCCACCTTGGTGAGCTTATCGATGACAACAAATATAGCATCATTGCCACGCTTGGACTTTGGAAACCCAGTCACGAAGTCCATTTCAATGTGGTCAAACTTCCATTCTGGAAGGGCAAGAGGTTGAAGGAGACCAGCTGGCCTTTGGTGTTCTGCCTTCACTCTTCTGCAGACATCACATTCATTCACGAATTGAGCGATCTCGCGCTTCATTCGAGTCCACCAATAAGCTTGCTTAAGGTCCTGATACATCTTCGTACTACCAGGGAGGATGGAGAGGAGAGAGTTGTGAGCCTCGTTCATGATCACTTTACGAAGTTCACCTTTGGGCACAACAATACGATCCTCGAAGAAGAGAGTGTCCTTGTCATCAAGGCGGTAGCACTTGTACTTGGACTGACTCTTTGCAATCCCAATCTTCACCTTTTTCACCATAGCATCAAGAAGCTGGGCTTGGCGAATCTGGTCTTCTAAGGTAGGAGAAACTTGAAGGTTGGCAAGGAAACCTTGAGGAACAACTTGAAGATTCAGCTTGCGGAAAGCTTCACAAAGTTCGGGTTGATAAGGCTTGAGAATCAGACTGTTGCAATATGCTTTTCTGCTCAAAGCGTCAGCAATCACATTGGCCTTGCCTGGAGTATACTCAATACTCGGATTGTACTCTTGAATCATTTCGACCCATCGAGTTTGCCTTAGGTTGAGATTAGGCTGAGTGAAGATGTACTTGAGACTCTTGTGATCAGTGAAAATGTCCACTTTTCTTCCCAATAGAAGATGTCTCCAAGTCAAAAGAGCATGCACAACTGCCGCCAACTCGAGATCATGAGTGGGGTAGTTCTTCTCATTAGGCTTCAACTGGCGAGATGTATAAGCAACAACTTTCTTCTCTTGCATCAATACTGCACCAAGACCTTGGAGAGAGGCATCACAAAAGACCTCGTACGGCTTGGATTCATCAGGCGGAGTGAGAACTGGAGCAGTGATCAATTTCTCTTTCAAAGTGTTGAAAGCAATATCACACTCCGAAGACCAAACATACTTGACGTGCTTCTGAAGAAGATTTGAGAGAGACTTCGCGATCTTAGAAAAGTTTTCAACGAATCTTCGGCAATAGCTTGCGAGACCGAGAAAACTGCGAAGTTGCTTCACATTCTGAGGAGGTTCCCAATTCACAATTGCAGACACCTTCTCAGGATTCACGGCAATGCCCTTGGCAGAGATGATATGACCAAGATAAAGAACCTCATCAAGCCAAAATTCACACTTGGAGAACTTGGCGTACAACTGATGTTCCCTGAGCTTATCAAGAACCAAACGCAAGTGCTTGGCATGATCTTCCTTGTTCTTCGAGAAAACCAGAATGTCGTCGAGATAGACCAAAACAAAGTCATTGGTGTAGGCATTGAAGATGAAGTTCATCATGCGAGAAAACATCGGAGGAGCGTTGGCGAGGCCAAAAGACATGACAGTGTATTCATATGAACCAAAGCTTGTTCTGGATGCTGTCTTGGGAATATCTTCTTCACGAATGCGAATCTGGTGATAACCCATACGGAGATCAAGCTTGGAGAATACTTGAGCACCCTTGAGTTGTTCGAACAGCTCATTGATGTTGGGAAGTGGGTATTTGTTCTTGATGGTCTTCTTATTCACTGGACGGTAATCAACACAAAGTCGGCTTGAACCATCCTTCTTCTTCACAAAAAGAACACCACAACCCCACGGAGAAGTACTAGGCCGGATGAGACCTAATCTTTCTTGCTCATCGAGTTGTTTCTTCAACTCCTTCAACTCTTCGGGGCCGAGCTTGTAGGGACGTTTGCACACAGGTTCCGTACCGGGCTCAAGAACATAGCTCGAACACAATCAGTTTTCAGACTTAGTGAAAACTGAGACATGCTGAAATTATAGCTCACGAAGGCATGTAAACGAGCTCGATGCACTCACTACGGTGCAAGTCATGGCAAGGCAAGCATATATCCAGAAAGAAGACACAATATGCTAGCTACACATGGCAAGAACAAAGGCATAGCATGCATGGAACACTAACGGTAGCATCGGCAAAATCGCAAACAAGTTGACGATCTGCCCAGATTAACAACGAAGCTAAAGTTGAGCTCGATTGAGTCAACCTAGAGCACTCCACATATGCAAACAAAGACATGGATGGATAGAGCATAGCATAAATATCAAAACTCCCTTACTGATCATCCTCAAAAGAGGCACCGATCACTAGGAAACAAGCTGGACATATAGCATCACGAACTAAAATATCCCAGACTTGGTGAAAATCACTGTGTCCCTGAAATCAGCAATCTCAGGTACCTCCCTTCGCAAGCTTGCCCAAGACAACACACACACTCTAAAAATGCATGGGTGGCACCTCTGGAAAGAAGACAAAATGCTTAACAATTCATCCCAAAGGGGCACAGGCATATCATGCACGGATTAAACATGGCAAAAATGACAAAAGTGGATGATGAACTAACGGATCTGCAATTTAACTCACGAAGCCTCCTTCCAATAGCATTTTGGGCAACAAGATGACCTCCAATGCAAATGATGCAATGGAATGAAATGATGTACATGTCGAGATGAAGATTTTGACATATCATATGTCCAAATCGCAGCTACGGATGAAAAGTTACGGCAGGTCAAAGTAGGCATAAAAGATTAGGGTTAGGAGATAAAAGTCAACCGGGATATTTCCAGATCCAGATTTGCACGGTTCCCGAGGCTTCGCCGGCGCGCACTGTAGCAGCTCGTCGGGGAAGAAGAAGAACAGCGGCCGGCGGGAGGAGGCGGTGGCCGGCGGCCGGGTCCGGTGGCCGGGCCGGAGTCGCCGGGCGGCGAGGTGACCGCGGGCGGCCGGTGGCTCCCCGGGGCGGCTCGGGCGGCGCCAAGGCATGCGGCGGCGGAGGCGCGCGACGTCGGGCCGGAGTACGGCGGCGGGGTCGACGCCGGCGACGAAGGGCGCTGCGGCGGAGGCGGTCGGCGCCGGCGACGAAGAAGACGGAGGTTGGGCGCGGGCGGCGGAGGAGCCGGTGGATGGGCTCGGGGGGGCCGTACGCGGGCTCTCCCGGGCCGGCGGCGGCGGCGGCGGGCGCGGCCACGTGGCGGCTGCGGATTGGCGGTGGCGGTCGGCGGACGCTGTCCAGCCTGGCGCGGACACGTCCGGCGGCGGCGGGATCTGTTTTTTTTTTGGCTAGGGTTTCGAGGTGGAAGACAGGATCCGAAATGGAGGGGGTATAAATAGACATAAGTGGAGCTAGGAGAGTCCAAATGAGGTGCGGTTTTCGGCCACGCGATCGTGATCGAACGCTCTAGGACATGGAGCAGAGTTAGGTGGGTTTTGGGCCAAATTGGAGGGGTGTTGGGCTGCAACACACACGAGGCCTTTTCGGTCCCTCGGTTAACCGTTGGAGTATCAAACGAAGTCCAAATGACCCGAAACTTGACAGGCGGTCTACCGGTAGTAAACCAAGGCCGCATGACAAGTCTCGGTCCAATCCGAAAATGTTTAATCCCCACACACGAGAGAAAGCTAGAAATGGCCACCGGAGGAGAACGAAGCGCCGGAATGCAAAACGGACAACGGGGAAAATGCTCGAATGCATGAGATGAACATGTATGCAAAAGCAATGCACGAGATGACATGATAAGAGATGCACGGAAAAGAAAAACACACACGGAGACAAAGACCCGAACCCGAGAAATAAATATAACTTAGCACCGGAGACGGCAAGAGTTGGATACAAATATGGAAAGTTATATCTGGGGCGTTACACACAGGCAAGAACTCTTTCTTTGACTTTTCCATTTTGAACTACTTCAAAATCTTGTCAAGGTTTGTACTTATTGAAAAAACTTATCAAGCGTCTTGATCTATCTCTATAGATCTTGATGCTCAATATGTAAGCAGCTTCACCGAGGTCTTTCTTTGAAAAACTCCTTTCAAACACTCCTTTATGCTTTGCAGAATAATTCTACATTATTTCCGATCAACAATATGTCATTCACATATACTTATCAGATATGCTGTAGTGCTCCCACTCACTTTCTTGTAAATACAGGCTTCACCGCAAGTCTGTATAAAACTATATTCTTTGATCAACTTATCAAAGCGTATATTCCAACTCCGAGATGCTTGCACCAGTCCATAGATGGATCGCTGGAGCTTGCATATTTTGTTAGCACCTTTAGGATTGACAAAACCTTCTGGTTGCATCATATACAACTCTTCTTTAATAAATCCATTAAGGAATGCAGTTTTATTTATCCATTTGCCAGATTTCATAAAACGCGGCAATTGCTAACATGATTCGGGTAGACTTAAGCATCGCTACGGGTGAGAAGGTCTCATCGTAGTCAACCCCTTGAACTTTGTCAAAAACCCTTTTGACAAGTCTAGCTTTGTAGATAGTAACACTACTATCAACGTCTGTCTTCCTCTTGAAGATCCATTTATTTTCTATGGCTTGCCGATCATCGGGAAATCCATCAAAGTCCATACTTTGTTCTCATACATGGATCATATCTCAGATTTCATGGCTTCAAACCATTTCGTGGAATCTGGGCTCATCGTCGCTTCCTCATAGTTCGCAAGTTTGTCATGGTCTAGTAACATGACTTCCAGAACAGGATTACCGTACCACTCTGGTGCGGATCTCACTCTGGTTTACCTACGAGATTCGGTAGTAACTTGATATGAAGTTACATGATCATCATCATTAGCTTCCTCACTAATTGGTGTAGTAATCACAAGAACAGATTTCTGTGATGAACTACTTTCCAATAAGGGAGCAGGTACAGTTACCTCATCAAGTTCTACTTTCCTCCCACTCACTTCTTTCGAGAGAAACTTCTTCTCTAGAAAGGATCCATTCTTAGCAACGAATGTCTTGCCTTTGGATCTGTGATAGAAGGTGTACCCAACATTTTCTTTTGGGTATCCTATGAAGACGCACTTCTCCGATTTGGGTTTGAGCTTATCAGGTTGAAACTTTTTCACATAAGCATTGCAACCTCAAACTTTAAGAAACGACAGCTTAGGTTTCTTGCCAAACCATAGTTCATACGGTGTCGTCTCAACGGATTTAGATGGTGCCCTATTTAACGTGAATGCAGCTGTCTCTAATGCATAACCCCAAAACGATAGTGGTAGATCGGTAAGAGACATCATAGATCGCACCATATCTAATAAAGTACGGTTATGACGTTCGGACACACCATTACATTGTGGTGTTCCAGGTGGCATGAGTAGTGAAACTATTTCACATTGTTTTTAACTGAAGGCCAAACTCGTAACTCAAATACTCTTCTCTACGATCAGATCGTAGAAACTTTATTTTCTTGTTACGATGATTTTTCACTTCACTCTGAAATTCTTTGAACTTTTCAAATGTTTCAGACTTATGTTTCATCAAGTAGATATACTCATATCTGCTCAAATCATCTATGAAGATCAGAAAATAATGATACCTGTCGCGAGCCTCAGTATTCATCGAACCACATACATCAGTATGTATGATTTCCAACAAATCTGTTGCTCGCTTCATTGTTCCGAAGAACAGAGTCTTAGTCATCTTGCCCATGAGGCATGGTTCGCAAGCATCAACTAATTCATAATCAAGTGATTCCAAAAGCCCATCAGCATGGAGTTTCTTCATGCGCTTTACACCAATATGACCTAAACGGCAGTGCTACAAATAAGTTGCACTATCATTATTAACTTTGCATCTTTTGGTCTCAATATTATGATTATGTGTATCACAACGATCGAGATCCAACGAACTATTTTCATTGGGTGTGTAACCATATAAGGTTTTATTCATATAAACAGAACAACAATTTATTATCTTACTTAAATGAATAACCGTATTACAATAAACATGATCAAATCATATTCATGCTCAACGCAAACACCAAATAACACTTATTTAGGTTCAACACTAATCCCGAAATTATAGGGAGTGTGCGATGATGATCATATCAATCTTGGAAGCACTTCCAACACACATCGTCACTTCACCCTTAACTAGTCCCTGTTTATTCTGCAACTCCCATTTCAAGTTACTAATCTTAGCAACTGAACTAGTATCTAATACTGAGGGTTTGCTATAAACACTAGTAAAGTACACATCAATAACATGTATATCAAATATACTTATGTTCACTTTGCCATCCTTCTTATCCGCCAATCACTTGGGGTAGTTCCGCTTCCAGTGACCAGTCCCTTTGCAGTAGAAGCACTTAGTCTCAGGCTTAGGACCAGAATTGGGCTTCTTCACTTGAGCAACTTGCTTGCTGTTCTTCTTGAAGTTCCTCTTCTTCCCTCTGCCCTTTTCTTGAAACTAGTGGTCTTGTCAAGCATCAACACTTGATGTTTTTCTTGATTTCTACCTTCGTTGATTTCAGCATCACGAAGAGCTTGGGAGTTGTTTCCGTTATCCCTTGCATATTATAGTTCATCACGAAGTTCTACTAACTTGGTGATGGTGACTAGAGAATTCTGTTAATCACTATCTTATCTGGAATATTAACTCCCACTTGATTCAAGCGATTGTAGTACCCAGACAATCTGAGCACATTCTCACTAGTTGAGCGATTCTCCTCCATCTTTTAGCTATAGAACTTGTTGGAGACTTCATATCTCTCAACTCGGGTATTTGCTTGAAATATTAACTTCAACTCCTGGAACATCTCATATGGTCCATGACGTTCAAAACGTCTTTGAAGTCCCGATTCTAAGCCGTTAAGCATGGTGCACTTAAACTATCAAGTAGTCATCATATTGAGCTAGCCAAACGTTCATAACGTCTGCATCTGCTCCTGCAATAGGTCTGTCACCTAGCGGTGCATCAAGGACATAATTCTTCTGTGCAGCAATGAGGATAAACCTCAGATCACGGATCCAATCCGCATCATTGCTACTAACATCTTTCAACACAATTTTCTCTAGGAACATATCAAAATAAACATATGAAAGCAACAACGCGAGCTATTGATCTACAACATAGATATGCTAATACTACCAGGACTAAGTTCATGATAAATTAAAGTTCAATTAATCATATTACTTAAGAACTCCCACTTAGAAACACATCCCTCTAATCTTCTAAGTGATCACGTGATCCAAATCAACTAAACCATAACCGATCATCACGTGAAATGGAGTGGTTTTCAATGGTGAACATCGCTATGTTGATCATATCTACTATATGATTCACGCTCGACCTTTCGGTCTCAGTGTTCCGAGGCCATATCTGCATATGCTAGGTTCGTCAAGTTTAACCTGAGTATTCTGCGTGTGCAAAACTGGCTTGCACCCGTTGTAGATGAACGTAGAGCTTATCACACCCGATCATCACGTGGTGTCTGGGCACGACGAACTTTGGCAACGGTGCATACTCAGGGAGAACACTTCTTGATAATTTAGTGAGAGATCATCTTATAATGCTACCGTCAATCAAAGCAAGATAAGATGCATAAAAAGATAAACATCACATGCAATCAAAATATGTGACATGATATGGCCGTGATCATCTTGCGCCTTTGATCTCCATCTCTAAAGTACCGTCATGATTTCTATCGTCACCGGCATGACACCATGATCTCCATCATCTTGATCTATATCAATGTGTCGTCACATGGTCGTCTCGCCAACTATTGCTCTTGCAACTATTGCTATCGCATAGCGATAAAGTAAAGCAATTATTTGGCGCTTGCATCTTATGCAATAAAGAAACAACCATAAGGCTTTTGCCAGTTGCCGATAATTTCAACAAAACATGATCATCTCATACAACAACTTATATCTCATCACGTTTTGTACATATCACATCACAACATGCCCTGCAAAAACAAGTTAGACGTCCTCTACTTTGTTGTTGTAAGTTTTACGTGGCTGCTACGGGCTTAAGCAAGAACCAATCTCACCTACGCATCAAAACCACAACGATAGTTTGTCAATTTGACTCCATTTTAACCTTCGCAAGGACCGGGTGTAGCCACACTCGGTTCAACTAAAGTTGGAGAAACAGTCACCCGCAAGTCACCTATGTGCAAAGCACGTCGGGGAAACCGGTCTCGCGTAAGCGTACGCGTAATGTCGGTCCGGGCCGCTTCATCCAACAATACCGCCGAACCAAAGTATGACATGCTGGTAGGCAGTATGACTTATATCGCCCACAACTCACTTGTGTTCTACTCGTGCATATAACATCAAACCATAAAACCTGGGCTCGGATGCCACTTTTGGGGAACGTAGTAATTTCAAAAAATTTCCTATGCACACGCAAGATCATGTGATGCATAGCAACGAGAGGGGAGAGTGTTGTCTACGTACCCACGCAGACCGACTGCGGAAGCGTTGACGCAACGTAGAGGAAGTAGTCGTACGTCTTCACGATCCAACCGATCAAGCACCGAAACTACGGCACCTCCGAGTTCGAGCACACGTTCAGCTCGATGACGATCCCCGGACTCCGATCCAGCAAAGTGTCGGGGAAGAGTTCTGTCAGCACGACGGCGTGGTGACGATCTTGATGCACTACAGCAGCAGGGCTTCGCCTAAACTCCGCTACAGTATTATCGAGGACTATGGTGGCTGGGGGCACCGCACACAGCTAAGGAATAGATCACGTGGATCAACTTGTGTGTTCTAAGGTGCCTCTACCTCAGTATATAAAGGACCAAAGGGGGGGAAGGCTGGCCGGCCACAAGCGGCGCGCCAGGAGAGTCCTACTCCCTCCGGGAGTAGGATTCCCCTCCCAATCCTAGTTGGAATAGGATTCCTCGGGGGGGAAGAGAGAGAGGGGGCCGGCCACCTCTCCTGGTCCTAATAGGACTAGGGGAGGGGGGGAGGCGCGCAGCCCACCTTGGGCTGCCCCTTTCTCCTTTCCACTAAAGCCCACTAAGGCCCATATGGTTCCCGGGGGGTTCCGGTAACCTCCCGGTACTCCGGTAAAATCCCAATTTCACCCGGAACACTTTCGATATCCAAACATAGGCTTCCAATATATCAATCTTTATGTCTCGACCATTTCGAGACTCCTCGTCATGTCCGTGATCACATCCGGGACTACGAACTAACTTTGCTACATCAAAATGCATAAACTCATAATATAACTGTCATCGTAACCTTAAGCGTGCGGACCCTACGGGTTCGAGAACAATGTAGACATGACCGAGACATGTCTCCGGTCAATAACCAATAGCGGGACTTGGATGCCCATATTGGCTCCTACATATTCTACGAAGATCTTTATCGGTCAGACCGCATAACAACATACGTTGTTCCCTTTGTCATCGGTATGTTACTTGCCCGAGATTCGATCGTCGGTAACCCATACCTAGTTCAATCTCGTTATCGGCAAGTCTCTTTACTCGTTTTGTAATACATCATCCCGCAACTAACTCATTAGTTGCAATGCTTGCAAGGCTTATGTGATGTGCATTACCGAGAGGGCCCAGAGATACCTCTCCGACAATTGGAGTGACAAAACCTAATCTCAAAATACGCCAACCCAACATGTACCTTTGGAGACACCTTTAGTACTCCTTTATAATCACCCAGTTACGTTGTGACGTTTGGTAGTACCCAAAGTGTTCCTCCGGTAAACGGGAGTTGCATAATCTCATAGTTATAGGAACATGTATAAGTCATGAAGAAAGCAATAGCAACATACTAAACGATCGGGTACTAAGCTAATGGAATGGGTCATGTCAATCAGATCATTCAACTAATGATGTGACCTCGTTAATCAAATAACAACTCAATGTTCATGGTTAGGAAACATAACCATCTTTGATTAACGAGCTATTCAAGTAGAGGCATACCAGTGACACTTTGTTTGTCTATGTATTCACACATGTATTATGTTTTCGGTTAATACAATTCTAGCATGAATAATAAACCTTTATCATGATTATAAGGAAATAAATAATAACTTTATTATTGCCTCTAGGGCATATTTCCTTCACAGGATGCCAGCAAAGGATTTGGAGGAGATTAAGAAGAAGATTAAAGAGTTACTGGATAAAGGTTATATTCGCCCAAGTTCTTCGCCTTGGGGATCGGCAGTACTTCTAGTGGAGAAGAAGGATGGATCATTAAGGATGGTTGTTGATTATCGAGGATTGAATGAAGTAACAATCAAGAACAAGTACCCATTACCGATCATCAATGATCTGTTTGAGAGATTGCAAGGAGCTAAGGTATTTTCCAAAATTGATTTGTGATCAGGATACCATCAGTTGAAGATTCGAGAACAGGATATACCTAAGACGGCTTTTACCACCAGGTATGGGCTGTACGAGTATACCGTTATGTCATTTGGTCGGACTAACGCACCTGCCTATTCTATGAACATGATGAACAAAGTGTTTATGGAGTTTTTGGATAAGTTCGTCGTAGTGTTCATTGATGATATTCTGGTTTACTTGAAGAATGAAGAGGAGCATAAGGAGCATTTGTGTTTGGTACTTGAGAAGCTCAGAGAACATCAATTATATGCCAAGTTTAGCAAATGTGAGTTTTGGTTGAAGGAAGTTGGATTCCTCGGACACGTTATATCCGGAGAAGGTATAGCAGTAGATCCCACCAAGGTTGACACTGTGACAAATTGGGAAGCACCAACAATAGTTGGAGAGATCCGGAGTTTTCTTGGACTCGCAAGATACTACTGGAGATTCATTGAAAATTTCTCGAAGATTGTGTAGCTGATGACTGAGTTGTTGAAGAAGGATACCAAGTTCAATTGGACTGAGGAATGTGAGGCCAGTTTCCAGGAGTTGAAGAAAGGTTTGGTTACATCACCAGTGTTGATTTTGCCGGATCAGAACAAGGATTATGAGGTGTATTGTGATGCTTCACGTCGAGGACTTGGAGGAGTGCTTATGCAGGAGGGAAGAGTTGTTTCATATGCTTCAAGACAGTTGAAGCCGCATGAGTTGAATTATGCCACGCATGATTTGGAGTTAGCAGCCGTAGTGCATGCATTGAAGACTTGGCGACATTTTCTCATTGGAAACCATTGTGAAGTATACACGGATCATAAGAGTTTGAAGTATATTTTCACACAGAAGGAGTTGAATCTCAAGCAAAGGAGATGGTTGGAGCTCATCAAGGATTATGACATGAGATTACATTATCATCCCGGAAAGGCTAACGTAGTAGCCGATGCGTTGAGTCGTAAAAGCCATGTCAACACCCTAGTGACGGGAGATTTGCCGAAGGAGTTAGCCGAGGATCTTCGTGAGCTATGTTTGGAGATAGTTCCAAGAGGCTATGTAGCACCATTGGAGATTCAGTCTACTTCGATGGCTAAGATCAGAGAAGCTCAGAAGACTGACAAGGAGATTGATTCTATTAAAGAGAAAATGAGCAAAGGAAAAGCCAAAGGATTTCATGAGGACGAGCACGATACCTTATGGTTTGAGGACCGTGTTTATGTGCCCAATGACCCAGAGATTAGGAAGTTGATTCTGCAAGAGGCCCATGATTCACCATATTCGATTCACCCAGGAAATAACAAGATGTATTTGGATTTGAAGGATACTTTCTGGTGGACCGGAATGAAGAAGGATATTGCGGAGTATGTAGCAGTTTGTGATGTATGTCAGAGAGTAAAAGCAGAGCATCAGAAGCCAGCAGGATAGCTACAACCTTTGCCAATACCCGAATGGAAGTGGGATAAGCTAGGCATGGATTTTATTACAGGATTGCCCAGAATGCGTTCAGGCTATGACTCGATTTGGGTTGTAGTCGATCGTTTGACAAAGGTAGCTCATTTCATCCCAGTGAAGACTACTTACAGCAGTGCCAAGTTGGCAAAGATATACATGACCAGGATCGTATGTCTGCATGGAGTTCCAAGGAGCATTGTATCAGATAGAGGAACCCAGTTTACCTCAAAGTTCTGGAATCAGTTGCACGAAACTTTGGGTACCAGGCTAGAATTCAGCACAACCTTTCATCCATAGACAGATGGACAGACCGAGAGAGTCAATCAGATTTTGGAGGATATGCTGAGAGCTTGCGGGCTAGATTAAGGATCTAGTTGGGACAATAATTTGACATATGCAGAGTTCTCCTATAACAACAGTTATCAATCCAGTTTGAAGATGGCCCCTTTCGAAGCCTTGTACGGAAGGAGGTGCAGGACCCCGTTGTCGTGGGATGAAGCTGGAGACCGCCAGTTGTTTGGACCGGATTTGATTAAGGTGTCTGAACAGAAGGTGAAATTGATTCGCGATAGGCTCAAGGTAGCCCAGTCCAGGCAGAAGAGCTATGCAGATTCTTAACGCGAGGAGACAGTTTACGAAGTCGAAGACTGAGTCTATCTTCGAGTATCTCCACTTCGAGGAGTTAAGCGCTTTGGAGTTAAGGGAAAGTTAGCGCCATGTTTTGTAGGACCATACAAGGTTTTGGAGCATATGGGAGAAGTAGCCTACAAATTGGAATTTTCCCGAAGGATTGTCAGGAGTTCACGATGTATTCCATGTTTCCCAGTTGAAGAAGTGCCATGCAGAGATGGCTGATATACCGCTGAGAGATACAGTGCCGCTGGAAGCGATTCAGTTGAACAGTGATTTGACCTATGAGGAGAAACCAGTCAAGATTCTTGAGTATGCCAGCCGAGTCACCCGCAGCAAGGTTATCAAGTTTGCAAAGTTCAGTGGAGCCATCACACCGAGGATGAAGCCACCTGGGAGCGAGAGGAAGATCTACTGAAGGACCACCCTCACCTATTTTCTAGCCAACCCAAATCTCGAGGGCGAGATTCATCTTAAGGGGGGTAGGTTTGTAACATCCCAAATTTTCAATTTGGAATGTTATACATTAGACCATCATTGCATATCATATTTTACTTGCTTTTGGTTTGATCCTAGAAATTCTACGCAACTCAAGGACCCTCGGAGAGAGTTGGGGATTTCGTTATTTTCATATTTGAGTTTTCTCGAATTTTGAAAATAGGATCATTTGATTTTATTTATTTTATCTTCAATTATTTCTATTATACAAATATGAGAGAGGGACTAAAATGACTTTCCCAAAATAAAGCAATATTGAGGATTTAATAATAATATCAAATAACATTTTACTTTGGTTTTATTTGCTATTTTATTTGAATTAGGAAAAATGCGCGTTTTTCAAAATTGCATTTATGACCCAAATAAATGTTCATCATGTTCGGCTTGATTTTAGAAGTCAGGGAAAATTTATTTCGGGATTTTTGGAGTCCGTTTAGTATTTCTTTTATTTGTTTTTCTGCGCGTAATTATTTAAAAAAAAACGCAACCGACTTAGGGCCGGTTTCGGCCAGGACTCCTCCGGCCGGGCCTTTAAAAAGCGCCGCCCCGAGCCCGTTTAGCCCAAGCTGCCGCGCCGCCAGGAACCCTAACCCTAGCCCCCCCCCCCCCCGCCGCCGCCGTCGCCGCCGGAGCCCGCCGCCGCATCGCCGCGCCGCCCCACACCGCGCTGCCGCCGAGGTTGACCCCGCCGCCGCCGCCGGTTTTTCCTAGAAAACTGTTTGATTTTCGCCGGTTTTCGTTCGGTTTTTTTAGATCCATTTTTTTATTAGATCAGTTTTTTTCTTCGGTTTAGTCTATTTAGTGAGCGTTCGCCCGATCGTTTGTTTTAACTAACGCGTTCACCGTTTAGTTCCAGTTAACGAACGTTCGTTCATTAATCTGTTCGTCGTTTTCTTTTTCTTGGATTTTCCGCGATTATTTCTGATCGCGATTTCTGATCCGATTTTCGTTTTAGTTTAAATTTTTGCTCGTTTATCGGAATCAGGCGATTCAAGCGCCTCGAGTTTCATCTCAAAACCCTCTTTCCGTTTAACCAACTCAAACAAGTTTTTGTCTCTGTAAAATTTGACCTAGATCCAGAATAGTAAACGAAGTTTGTTTCTTTCGCCGTTTGACTTTCATTGCTTCGTTCGATTTGATTTCTTTTTGCCAATCGGAGTTCTTAAGTTGAACTATCTGGTTAGATCTCTTATCTGAGTTTTACCAGTGCATTAGATGAGTACTTATTGTATGCTTGTTTGTTTGCGATAGAGTACCCGGAGTGCGCCGCTTGCTACTTTGAATCGCTAGGATACGCGGATCATCAGCAAGGCAAGTAACACTTTGATCATACCTCTTTACTACCCAGTTTTTATTGCGTTAGATCAATCCTCAAATATTGCATGATTATGATCTAATTAAATTGTGGGTTTTGGGAAGTAGATGAGGTAGTACCTATTACCTGTTTTATTATCAAACCTTTGGGAGTTATCTCTACGTTTGCTTGTGCCATGTTATGCTAGTAGATGTGGATTGGGTGAGTGTATCCATGACAGATGTGAGATTGTTATATTAATGGTTTATTTAAGGTGGCAACTTAAACACGCATCTGGGTGGATTGAGGCACCTGGGTATTCCAGCGATTGCCTGTTTTTCTTTATGGACCGCCACCCAGGCTCAAAGGGATCATGAGATTATTCATACTAGAAACTTCCGTGTGCAGCCACAAGCTACTATGGGCTCTAGCATAGTTGATTAAGTCGTGCAAACTCTTACAGTGATAGACTAGCAGATGTAGGGGAAAGTAGGTGTAACGGTCTACCCGATCGTAAGGTGCTAGCGCTTATGAAAGACTATGTCTCGGTCATCCGTTTCTCAAACACCCTGTAGTGCGAGAATCCCAATGGAGGAGATCGAGTCTTGTGGGGAAAAGTGCGCAAACCTCTCCAGAGTGTATAAGCCAATCATGATTAGCCGTGTCCCCGGTTATGGACATCTTGAGTATCTAGTACTTGGCTTATCATGTGAATCTCATCATGTTACTCTAATTAATATTGTTGGGTTTTAATGATGATGCTTAATTGGGATTGAGAGGGTGTCTAGACTCTCAATGTTTAACAACTACCATGATAGTTAAATAAAATTTATTCCTTTGCAGTAGGGGAAATTTGGCTTTACGCAAAACTGTAACCATAGAGCTTTCCACCAGCCAAATGTGCATGTAGTATAGCTTTATTCTTCCATTACTCTCTATGTGTTACATTGCCAGCATATTCCATGTGATGACCCGTTTCGGGCTGCAACGTTCATGTTGCAGACTTTTTAGACGACGAATAAGGTGCCTTTAGGTCGTGGTTCTATACTCAGTGATGCCATTAGAGTTGATGGACTCACTTATCTTCCAAGCCTTCCGCTGTTATCGTTATTAGATGGCCTTAAGCCATATTTATTGTAATAAGTTCTCTTTTGAGACACTCAATGTAATAAGTGTGTGATTGCTACTCTGTTATAAATCCTTCAAGTACTGTGCGTGTCAGCATTACTGATCCAGAGATGACACTGATTCACAGAGATCAGACCGTTTGAGGTCTAGTCGCTACACCTTCGGATCTGAGGTAGAAGGTATACCCAATAGTTTCCTTGGGGTATCCTATGAAGACGCATTTTTCTGATTTGGGTTCGAGCTTTTCAGGTTGAAATTTCTTGACATAAGCATCGCATCCCCAAACTTTCAGAAATGACAACTTAGGTTTCTTCCCAAACCACAATTCATACGTGTCGTCTCAATGGATTTCGACGGAGCCCTATTTAAAGTGAATGCGGCAGTCTCTATAGCATAACCCCAAAATGATAGTGGTAGATCGGTAAGAGACATCATAGATCGCACCATATCCAATAGAGTGCGATTACAACGTTCGGACACACCATTACGCTGAGGTGTTCCAGGCGGCGTGAGTTGTGAAACAATTCCACATTTCCTTAAGTGCGTGCCAAATTTGTGACTCAAATATTCCCCTCCACGATCTGATCATAAGAACTTTATTTTCCTCTCACGTTGATTCTCAACCTCACTCTGAAATTCCTTGAACTTTTCAAAGGTCTCAGGCTTGTGTTTCATCAAGTAGACATACCCATATCTACTTAGGTCATCAGTGAGGGTGAGGACATAACGATAACCACCACGAGCGTCAACACTCATTGGACCGCACACATCAGTATGTATAATTTCCAATAAGTTGCTTGCTCGCTCCATTGTTCTGGAGAACGGAGTCCTGGTCACTTTGCCCATGAGGCATGGTTCGCACGTGTCAAATGATTCATAATCAAGAGACTCCAAAAGTCCATCTGCATGGAGTTTCTTCATGAGTTTGACACCAATGTGACCAAGGCGGCAGTGCCACAAGTATGTGGGACTATCATTATCAACCTTACATCTTTTGGCATTCACACTATGAATATGTGTAACATCACGCTCGAGATTAAATAAGAGTGAGTAGCCATCTCGCATTAAACGAGATCCAGATACAATATTAATGCTCAAAGTGTTGGGGAACGTAGTAATTTCAAAACAATTCCTACGCACACGCAAGATCATGGTGATGCATAGCAACGAGAGGGGAGAGTGTTGTCTACATACCCTCGTAGACCGAAGCGGAAGCATTGACGCAACATAGAGGAAGTAGTCGTACGTCTTCCCGGTCCAACCGATCCAAGCACCATTACTCCGGCACCTCCGAGTTCTTGGCACACGTTCAGCTCGATGACGCTCCCCGGGCTCCAATCCAGCAAAGCTTCGGGGAGGAGTTCCGTCAGCACAATGGCGTGGTGACGATCTTGATGTTCAACCATCGCAGGGCTTCGCCTAAGCACCGCTACAATATGACCGAGGTGGAATATGGTGGAGGGGGGCACCGCACACGGCTAAGGAACAATCACGAAGATCAACTTGTGTGTCTATGGGGTGCCCCCTGCCCCCGTATATAAAGGAGTGGAGGAGGGGAGGGCCGGCCCTCTCTATGGCGCGCCCTAGGGGAGTCCTACTCCCACCGGGAGTAGGATTCCCCCTTTCCTAGTCCAACTAGGAGTCCTTCCAAGTAGTAGGAGTAATAGACAAGGAAGGGGAAGAGGGAAGAGAAGGAAGGAGGGGGCGCCGCCCCTCCCGCTAGTCCAATTCGGACTAGTCAATGGGGGGGCGCGGCCTGCCTCTTCCTCTCCCCTAAAGCCCAATAAGGCCCATATACTTCTTCCCCCGTATTCCCGTAACTCCCCGGTACACTGAAAAATACCCGAACCACTCGGAACCTTTCCGATGTCCGAATATAGTCGTCCAATATATAGATCTTTACGTCTTGACCATTTCGAGACTCCTCGTCATGTCCCCGATCTCATCCGGGACTCCGAACTCCTTCGATACATCAAAACTCATAAACTCATAATATAACTGTCATCGAAACCTTAAGCGTGCGGACCCTACGGGTTTGAGAACAATGTAGACATGACCGAGACACGTCTCCGGTCAATAACCAATAGCGGAACCTGGATGCTCATATTGGCTCCTACATATTCTACGAAGATCTTTATCGGTCAGACCGCATAACAACATACGTTGTTCCCTTTGTCATCGGTATGTTACTTGCCCGAGATTTGATCGTCGGTATTTCAATACCTAGTTAATCTCGTTACTGGCAAATCTCTTTACTCGTTCCGTAATACATCATCTCGCAACTAACTCATTAGTTGCAATGCTTGCAAGGCTTATGTGATGTGCATTACCGAGAGGGCCCAGAGATACCTTTCCGACAATCGGAGTGACAAATCCTAATCTCGAAATACGCCAACCCAACATGTACCTTCGGAGACACCTGTAGAGCTCCTTTATAATCACCCATTTACGTTGTGACGTTTGGTAGCACACAAAGTGTTCCTCCGGCAAACGGGAGTTGCATAATCTCATAGTCATAGGAACATGTATAAGTTATGAAGAAAGCAATAGCAACATACTAAACGATCGGGTGCTAAGCTAATGGAATGGGTCATGTCAATCACATCATTCTTCTAATGATGTGATCCCGTTAATCAAATAACAACTCTTTTGTTCATGGTTAGGAAACATAACCATCTTCGATTAACGAGCTAGTCAAGTAGAGGCATACTAGTGACACTTTGTTTGTCTATGTATTCACACATGTATTATGTTTTCGGTTAATACAATTATAGCATGAATAATAAACATTTATCATGATATAAGGAAATAAATAATAACTTTATTATTGCCTCTAGGGCATATTTCCTTCAGTCTCCCACTTGCACTAGAGTCAATAATCTAGTTCACATCGCCATGTGATTCAACACTAATAGTTCACATTACCATGTGATTAACACCCATAGTTCACATCGTCATGTGACCTATACCCAAAGGGTTTACTAGAGTCAGTAATCTAGTTCACATCGCTTATGTGATTAACACCCAAAGAGTACTAAGGTGTGATCATGTTTTGCTTGTGAGATAATTTTAGTCAACGGGTCTATCACATACAGATCCGTAAGTATTTTGCGAATTCTATGTCTACAATGCTCTGCACGGAGCTACTCTAGCTAATTGCTCCCACTTTCAATATGTATCTAGATCAAGACTTAGAGTCATCTAGATCTGTGTCAAAACTTGCATCGACGTAACTTTTTACGACGAACCTTTTGTCACCTCCATAATTGAGAAATATTTCCTAATTCCACTAAGGATAATTTTGACCGCTGTCCAGTGATCTACTCTTAGATCACTATTGTACTCCCTTGCTTAACACAGTGTAGGGTATACAATAGATCTGGTACACAGCATGGCATACTTTATAGAACCTATGGCTGAGGCATAGGGAATGACTTTCATTCTCTTTCTATCTTCTGTCGTGGTCGGGCTTTGAGTCTTACTCAATTTCACACCTTGTAACACAGCCAAGAACTCTTTCTTTGACTGTTCCATTTTTGAACTACTTCAAAATATTGTCAAGGTATGTACTCATTGAAAAAACTTATCAAGTGTTTTGATCTGTCTCTATAGATCTTGATGCTTAATATGTAAGCAGCTTCACCGAGGTCTTTCTTTGAAAAACTTCTTTCAAAAACACTCCTTTATGCTTTGCAGAATAATTCTACATTATTTCCGATCAACAATATGTCATTCACATATACTTATCAGAAATGCTGTAGTGCTCCTACTCACTTTCTTGTAAATACAGGCTTCACCGCAAGTCTGTATAAAACTATATGCTTTGATCAACTCATCAAAGCATATATTCCAACTCTGAGATGCTTGCACCAGTCCATAGATGGATCGCTGGAGCTTGCACATTTTGTTAGCACCTTTAGGATTGACAAAACCTTCTGGTTGCATCATATACAATAAATCCATTAAGGAATGTAGTTTTGTTTATCCATTTGCCAGATTTCATAAAATGCGGCAATTGCTAACATGATTCAGACAGACTTAAGCATAGATACAAGTGTGAAACTCTCATTGTAGTCAACACCTTGAACTTGTTGAAAACCTTTTGCGACAATTCTAGCTTTGTAGATAGTACCACTACTATCAGCGTCCGTCTTCTTCTTGAAGATCCATTTAATCTCAATGGCTTGCCGAACAACGGGAAAGTCAACCAAAGTCCATACTTTGTTCTCATACATGGATCCTATCTCAGATTTCATGGCCTCAAGCCATTTTGCGGAATCTGGGCTCATCATCACTTCCTCATAGTTCGCAGGTTCATCATGGTCAAGTAGAATGACCTCCAGAACAAGATTACCGTACCACTCTGGTGCGGATCTCACTCTGATTAACCTACGAGATTCGGTAGTAACTTGATCTGAAGTTACATGATCATCATCATTAGCTTCCTCACTAATTGGTGTAGTAGTCACAGGAATAGATTTCTGTGATGAACTACTTTCCAATAAGGGAGAAGGTACATTTACCTTATCAAGTTCTACTTTCCTCCCACTCACTTCTTTCAAGAGAAACTCCTTCTCTAGAAAGGATCCATTCTTAGCAACGAATGTCTTGCCTTCGGATCTGTGATAGAAGGTGTACCCAACAGTCTCCTTTGGGTATCCTATGAAGACATATTTCTCCGATTTGGGTTTGAGCTTATCAGGATGAAACTTTTTCATATAAGCATCACAATCCCTAAACTTTAAGAAATGACAACTTTGGTTTCTTGCCAAACCACAGTTCAGATTGTGTCGTCTCAACGGACTTAGATGGTGCCCTTTTTTAACGTGAATGCAGGTGTCTCTAATGCATGATCCCAAAATGATATTGGTAAATCGGTAAGAAACATCATAGATTGTACTATATCCAATAAAAGTATGGTTATGACGTTCGGACACACCATTATGCTGTGGTGTTCCAGGTGGCATGAGTTTGTGAAACTATTCCACATTGTTTTAATTGAAGACCAAACTCATAACTCAAATATTCGTCTCTGTGATCAGATCGTAGAAACTTTATTTTCTTGTCACGGTGATTTACCACTTCACTCTGAAATACTTTGAACTTTTCAGACTTACGTTTCATCAAGTAGATATACTCATATCTGCTTAAATCATCTGTGAAGGTTAGAAAATAATGATACTTGTCGCGAGCTTTAATATTCATCGGACCACATACATCAGTATGTATGATTTCCAACAAATCTGTTGCTCGCTCAATTGTTCCGGAGAACGGAGTCTTTAGTCATCTTTCCCATAAGGCATGGTTCGCAAGCACCAAGTGATTCATAATCAAGTGATTCCAAAATCCCATCAGTATGGAGTTTCTTCATGCGCTTTACACCAATATGACCTAAACGGCAGTGCCACAAATAAGTTGCACTATCATTATTAACTTTGCATCTTTTGGTTTCAATATTATGAATATGTGTATCACTACGATCGAGATCCAATGAACCATTTTCATTGGGTGTGTAACCATATAAGGTTTTATTCATGTAAACAGAACAACAATTTATTCTCTTACTTAAATGAATAACCGTATTACAATAAACATGATTAAATCATATTCATGCTCAACGCAAACACCAAATAACACTTATTTAGGTTCAACACTAATCCCGAAAGTATAGGGAGTGTGCGATGATGATCATATCAATCTTGGAAGCACTTCCAACACACATCGTCACTTCACCCTTAACTAGTCCCTGTTTATTCTGCAACTCCCGTTTCAAGTTACTAATCTTAGCAACTGAACTAGTATCTAATACTGAGGGGTTGCTATAAACACTAGTAAAGTACACATCAATAACATGTATATCAAATATACTTATGTTCACTTTGCCATCCTTCTTATCCGCCAATCACTTGGGGTAGTTCCGCTTCCAATGACCAGTTCCTTTGCAGTAGAAGCACTTAGTCTCAGGCTTAGGACCAGACTTGGGCTTCTTCACTTGAGCAACAACTTATTTGCTATTTTTCTTGAAGTTCCCCTTTTTCCCTTTGCCCTTTTCTTGAAACTAGTGATCTTGTCAACCATCAACACTTGATGCTCTTTCTTGATTTCTACCTTCATCGATTTCATCATCATGAAAAGCTCGGGAGTCGTTTTCGTCATCCCTTGCATACTATAGTTCATCACGAAGTTCTACTAACTTGGTGATGGTGACTAGAGAATTCTGTCAATCACTATCTTATCTGCAAGATTAACTCCCACTTGATTCAAGCGATTGTAGTACCCAGACAATCTGAGCACATGCTCACTAGTTGAGCGATTCTCCTCCATCTTTTAGCTATAGAACTTGTTGGAGACTTCATATCTCTCAACTCGGGTATTTGCTTGAAATATTAACTTCAACTCCTGGAACATCTCATATGGTCCATGACGTTCAAAACGTCATTGAAGTCCTGATTCTAAGCCGTTAAGCATGGTGCACTAAACTATCAAGTAGTCATCATATTTAGCTAGCCAAACGTTCATAATGTCTGCATCTGCTCCTGCAATAGGTCTGTCACCTAGCGGTGCATCAAGGACATAATTCTTCTGTGCAGCAATGAGGATAAACCTCAGATCACGGATCCAATCCGCATCATTGCTACTAACATCTTTCAACACAATTTTCTCTAGGAACATATCAAAATAAACACAGGGAAGCAACAACGCGAGCTATTGATCTACAACATGATTTGCAAAATACTACCAGGACTATGTTCATGATAAATTTAAGTTCAATTAATCATATTACTTAAGAATTCCCACTTAGACAGACATCTCTCTAGTCATCTAAGTGATCACGTGATCCAAATCAACTAAACCATGTCCGATCATCACGTGAGATGGAGTCGTTTTCAATGGTGAACATCACTATGTTGATCATATCTACTATATGATTCACATTCGACCTTTCGGTCTCCGTGTTCCGAGGCCATATCTGTATATGCTAGTCTCGTCAAGTTTAACCTGAGTATTCCGCGTGTGCAACTGTTTTGCACCCGTTGTATTTGAACGTAGAGCCTATCAAACCCGATCATCACGTGGTGTCTCAGCACAAAGAAATTCGCAATGGTGCATACTCAGGGAGAACACTTCTTGATATTTAGTGAGAGATAATCTTAAAATGCTACCGTCAAACTAAGCAAAATAAGATGTATAAAAGATAAACATCATATGCAATCAAAATATGTGACATGATATGGCCATCATCATCTTGCGCCTTTGATTTCCATCTCCAAAGTACTGTCATGATCTTTATCGTCACCGCCATGACACCATGATCTCCATAATTTTGATCTATATCAATGTGTCGTCACGTGGTCGTCTCGCCAACAATTGCTCTTGCAACTATTGCTATCGCATAGCAATAAAGTAAAGCAATTATTGGGCGCTTGCATCTTATGCAATAGAGAGACAACCATAAGGATTTTGCCAGTTGCTGATAACTTCAACAAAACATGATCACCTCATACAACAACTTATATCTCATCACGTCTTCACCATATCACATCACAACATGCCCTGCAAAAACAAGTTAGACGTCCTCTACTTTGTTGTTGCAAGTTTTACGTGGCTGCTACGGGCTTAGCAAGAACCGTTCTTACCTACGCATCAAAAACCAGAATGATAGTTTGTGAAGTTGGTGTTGTTTTAACCTTCGCAAGGACCGGGCGTAGCAACACTCGGTTAAACTAAAGTTGGAGAAACTGACACCCGCCAGCCACCTGTGTGCAAAGCACGTCGGTAGAACCAGTCTCGCGTAAGCGTACGCGTAATGTCGGTCCGGGCCGCTTCATCCAACAATACCGCCGAACCAAAGTATGACATGCTGGTAAGCAGTATGACTTATATCGCCCACAACTCACTTGTGTTCTACTCGTGCATATAACATCAAACCATAAAACCTAGGCTCGGATGCCACTGTTGGGGAACGTAGTAATTTCAAAAAATTTCCTACGCACACGCAAGATCATGGTGATGCATAGCAACGAGAGGGGAGAGTGTTGTCTACGTACCCTCGTAGACCGAAGCGGAAGCGTTGACGCAACGTAGAGGAAGTAGTCGTACGTCTTCCCGGTCCAACCGATCCAAGCACCGTTACTCCGGCACCTCTGAGTTCTTGGCACACGTTTAGCTCGATGACGCTCCCCGGGCTCCGATCCACCAAAGCTTCGGGGAGGAGTTCCGTCAGCACGACAGCGTGGTGACGATCTTGATGTTCAACCGTCGCAGGGCTTCGCCTAAGCACCGCTACAATATGACCGAGGTGGAATATGGTGGAGGGGGCACCGCACATGGCTAAGGAACGATCACGAAGATCAACTTGTGTGTTTATGGGGTGCCCCCTGCCCCCGTATATATAAAGGAGTGGAGGAAGGGAGGGCCGGCCCTCTCTATGGCGCGCCCTAGGGGAGTCCTACTCCCACCGGGAGTAGGATTCCCCCTTTCCTAGTCCAACTAGGAGTCCCTCCAAGTAGTAGGAGTAGGAGACAAGGAAGGGGAAGAGGGAAGAGAAGGAAGGAGGGGGCGCCGCCCCTCCCCCTAGTCCAATTCGGACATGTCAATGGGGGGGGCGCGGCCTGCCTCTTCCTCTCCCCTAAAGCCCAATAAGGCACATATACTTCTTCCCCCGTATTCCCGTAACTCCCTGGTACACCGAAAAATACCAGAACCACTCGGAACCTTTCCGATGTCCGAATATGGTCGTCCAATATATAGATCTTTACGTCTCGACCATTTCGAGACTCCTCGTCATGTCCCCGATCTCATCCGGGACTCCGAACTCCTTCGGTACATCAAAACTCATAAACTCATAATATAACTGTCATCGAAACCTTAAGCGTGCGGACCCTACGGGTTCGAGAACAATGTAGACATGACAGAGACACGTCTCCGGTCAATAACCAATAGCAGAACCTGGATTCTCATATTGGCTCCTACATATTCTACGAAGATCTTTATTGGTCAGACCGCATAACAACATACGTTGTTCCCTTTGTCATCGGTATGTTACTTGCCCGAGATTTGATCGTCGGTATTTCAATACCTAGTTAATCTCGTTACCAGCAAATCTCTTTACTTATTCTGTAATACATCATCTCGCAACTAACTCATTAGTTGCAATGCTTGCAAGGCTTATGTGATGTGCATTACCGAGAGGGCCCAGAGATACCTCTCCGACAATCGGAGTGACAAATCCTAATCTCGAAATACGCCAACCCAACATGTACCTTCGAAGACACCTGTAGAGCTCCTTTATAATCACCCATTTACGTTGTGACGTTTGGTAGCACACAAAGTGTTCCTCCGGCAAACGGGAGTTGCATAATCTCATAGTCATAGGAACATGTATAAGTCATGAAGAAAGCAATAGCAACATACTAAACGATCGGGTGCTAAGCTAATGGAATGGGTCATGTCAATCACATCATTCTTCTAATGATGTGATCCCGTTAATCAAATAACAACTCTTTTGTTCATGGTTAGGAAACATAACCATCTTCGATTAACGAGCTAGTCAAGTAGAGGCATACTAGTGACACTCTGTTTGTCTATGTATTCACACATGTATTATGTTTCCGGTTAATACAATTATAGCATGAATAATAAACATTTATCATGATATAAGGAAATAAATAATAACTTTATTATTGCCTCTAGGGCATATTTCCTTCACAAAGCTGGTACTAAATAACAATTATTGAGGTTTAAAACTAATCCCGTAGGTAAATGTAGAGGTAGCGGGCCGACGGCGATCGCATCGACCTTGGAACCATTCCTGACGCGCATCGTCACCTCGTCCTTCGCCAGTCTCCGCTTATTCCGCAGCTCCTGTTTTGAGTTATAAATATGAGCAACTGCACGAATATCAAATACCCAGGAGCTACTATGAGCGCTGGTTAGGTACACATCAATAACATGTATATCACATATACCTTTGGTATTGCCGGCCTTCTTATCCGCTAAGTACTTGGCGCAGTTCCGCTTCCAGTGAACGTTTCCCTTGCAATAAAAGCACTCAGTCTCAGGCTTGGGTCCATGCTTTGGCTTCTTCCCGGCAACTGGCTTACCGGGCGCGGCAACTCCCTTGCCGTCCTTCTTGAAGTTCTTCTTACCCTTGCCTTTCTTGAACTTAATGGTTTTATTCACCATCAACACTTGATGTTCCTTTTTGATCTCCACCTCCGCTGATTTCAGCATTGAATATACCTCAAGAATGGTCTTTTCCATCCCCTGCATATTGAAGTTCATCAAAAAGCTCTTGTAGCTAGGTGGGAGCGACTGAAGGATTCTGTCAACGACCGCATCATCCTGGAGATTAACTCCCAGCTGAGATAAGCGGTTGTGCAACCCAAACATTTTGAGTATGTGCTCGCTGATAGAACTATTCTCCTCCATCTTACAACTGTAGAACTTGTTGGACACTTCATATCTGTCGACCCGGGCATGAGCTTGGAAAACCATTTTCAGCTCTTGGAACATCTCATATGCTCCGCGCTGCTCAAAATGCTTTTGGAGCCCCGGTTCTAAGCTGTAAAGCATGCCGCACTGAACCAGGGAGTAATCATCACTACGCGAATGCTAGGCGTTCATAACATCTTGAGTTGCTGGGAAAATAGGTGCTTCACCTAGCGGTGCATTAAGGACATATGCTTTCTTGGCAGCTATGAGGATAATCCTCAGGTTACGGACCCAGTCCGTGTAGTTGCTGCCATCGTCTTTCAGCTTGGTTTTCTCTAGGAACGTGTTAAAGTTGAGGGCAACATTAGCGTGGGCCATTTGATCTATAAGACATATTGCAAAGTTTTAGACTATGTTCATGATAATTAAGTTCATCTAATCAAATTATTTAATGAACTCCCACTCAGATTGACATCCCTCTAGTCATCTAAGTGATACATGATCCGAGTCAACTAGGCCGTGTCCGATCAACACGTGAGATGGACTAGTCATCATCGGTGAACATCTTCATGTTGATCGTATCTTCTATACGACTCATGTTCGACCTTTCGGTCTTCCGTGTTCCGAGGCCATGTCTGTACATGATAGGCTTGTCAAGTCAACCTAAGTGTATTGCGTGTGTAAATCTGGCTTACACCCGTTGTATGCGAACGTCAGAACCTATCACACCCGATCATCACATGGTGCTTCGGAACAACGGACCATAGCAACGGTGCATAGTTAGGGGGAACACTTTCTTGAAATTATTGCGGGATCATCCTATTTATGCTACCGTCGTTCTAAGCAAATAAGATGTAAAACATGATAAACATCACATGCAATCAAATAGTGACATGATATGACCAATATCATTTTGCTCCTTTTGATCTCCATCTTCGGGGTGCCATGATCATCATCGTCACCGGCATGACACCATGATCTCCATAATCGTGTCTTCATGAAGTTGTCTCGCCAACTATTACTTCTACTACTATAGCTAACGGTTAGCAATAAAGTAAAGTAATTACATGGCGTTTTCATTGACATGCAGGTCATACAATAAATTAAGACAACTCCTATGGCTCTTGCCGGTTGTCATACTCATCGACATGCAAGTCGGGATTCCTATTACAAGAACATGATCAATCTCATACATCACATATATCATTCATCACATCCTTTTGGCCATATCACATCACACGGCATATGCTGCAAGAACAAGTTAGACGTCCTCTAATTGTTGTTGCAAATTTTTTACGTGGCTGCTATAGATTTCTAGCAAGAACGTTTCTTACCTACGCCAAAACCACAACGTGATATGCCAATTTCTATTTACCCTTCAAAAGGACCCTTCTCATCGAATCTGATCCGACTAAAGTGGGAGAGACGGACACCCGCTAGCCACCTTATGCAACTAGTGCATGTCAGTCGGTGGAACCTGTCTCACGTAAGTGTACGTGTAAGGTCGGTCTGGGCCGCTTCATCCCACGATGCCGCCGAATCATGATAAGACTAGTACCGACAAGTAAATTGACAAAATCGACGCCCACAACAAAAACTACGCATAGACCTAGCTCATGATGCCACTGTTGGGGATCGTAGCAGAAATTTAAAATTTTCTACGCATCACCAAGATCAATCTATGGAGTCATCTAGAAACGAGAGAGAGAGAGAGGAGTGGATCTACATACCCTTGTAGATCGTGAGCAGAAGCGTTCAAGAGAACGGGGTTGATGGTGTCGTACTTGTTGTGATCCAAATCACCGATGATCCTAGCGCCAAACGGACGGCACCTCCGCGTTCAACACACGTACGGAGCGGAGACGTCTCCTCCTTCTTGATCCAGCAAGGGGGGAGGAGAAGTTGATGGAGATCCAGCAGCACGATGGCGTGGTGGTGGAAGCAGCGGGATTCCAGTAGGGCTTCGCCAAGCGCTACTGGAGGAGGAAGAGGTGTCACGGGAGGGAAAGGGAGGTGCCATGGCTTAGGGTGCGGCTGCCCTCCCTCCCTTCCACTATATATAGGGGCTAGGGGGGCGCATGCCCCCTTGGAGATCCCATCTAGAGGGGGGCGGCGACCCCCAGGGCGGCGGCCCCTCGGGGGCAACGGCCCCTTAGGGTTTCCAACCAGGGGGCGCATGCCCCCTCGGGGGGCAACGGCCCCCTAGGGTTTCCAACCCTAGGCGCCTTGGGCCCTTGGGTGGGGCACACCAGCCCACCAGGGGCTGGTTCCCATGCCACTTCCCCCCATGGGGCCCTCCAGGATAGGTGGCCCCACCCGGTGGACCCCCGGGACCCCTCCGGTGGTCCCGGTACAATACCGGTGACCCCGAAACTCTCCCGGTGGCCGAAACTGGACTTCCTATATATAAATCTTTACCTCCGGACCATTCCGGAACTCTTCATGATGTCCGGGATCTCATACGGGACTCCGAGCAACTTTCAGTTAACCGCATACTAATATCTCTACAACTCTAGCATCACCGAACCTTAAGTGTGTAGACCCTACGGGTTCGGGAGACGCGTAGACATGACCGAGACAACTCTCCGGTCAATAACCAACGGTGGGATATGGATACCCATGTTGGCTCCCACATGCTCCACGATAATCTCATCGGATGAACCACGATGTCAAGGATTCAATCAATCCCGTATACAATTCCCTTTGTCTATCGGTACGATACTTGCCCGAGATTCGATTGTCGGTATACCGATACCTTGTTCAATCTCATTACGGCAAGTCTCTTTACTCGTTCCCGTAACACATCATCCCATGAACAACTCCTTGATCACATTGAGCTCATTATGATGATGTCCTACCAAGTGGGCCTACAGATACCTCTCCGTCATACGGAGTGACAAATCCCAGTCTCGGTTCGTGCCAACCCAACAGATATTTCGGGGATACCCGTAGTGTACCTTTATAGCCACCTAGTTACGTTGTGACGTTTCGCACACCCAAAGTACCCTTACGGTATCCGGGAGTTGCACAATCTCATGGTCTAAGGAAAGGATACTCGACATTAGAAAAGCTTTAGCAGACGAACTACACGATCTTGTGCTATGCTTAGGATTGGGTCTTGTCCATCACATCATTATCCAAATGATGTGATCCCGTTATCAATGACATCCTATGTCCATGGTTAGGAAACTGTAACCATCTATTGATCAACGAGCTAGTCAACTAGAGGCTCACTAGGGACATGTTGTGGTCTATGTATTCACACATGTATTACGATTTCCGGATAACACAATTATAGCATGAATAATAGACAATTATCATGAACAAGGAAATATAATAATAACCATTTTATTATTGCCTCTAGGGCATAATTCCAACATATGAACTAACCATATTCACATAACTCTTAGGTCTCATGTTTACTCATATCAATGGCATAATCAACTGGCGAGCAATAATAATAAATCTCGGATGACAACACTTTCTCAAAACAATCATAATATGATATAACAAGATGGTATCTCGCTAGCCCTTTCTGAGACCAGAAAACATAAATGCAGAGCACCTTTAAAGATCAAGGACTGACTAGACATTGTAATTCATGGTAAAAGAGATCCAACCATAGTCATACCCAATATAAATTAATAGTAATGGATGCAAACAACAGCAGTTCTCTCCAGCTGGTGCTTTTTAATAAGAAGGTGATGACTCAACATAAAAGTAAATAGATAGGCCCTTCATAGAGGGAAGCAGGATTTGTAGAGGTGCCAGAGCTCGATTTTGAAATAGAGATAAATAATATTTTGAGCGGTATACTTTCATTGTCAACATAACAACCAAGATATGGCGATATCTTCCATGCTACACACATTATAGGCGGTTCCGAAACAGAATGGTAAAGTTTATACTCCCCTCCACCAACAAGCATCAATCCATGGCTTGCTCGAAACAACGAGTGCCTCCAACTAACAACAGTCTCGGGGGTGTTTTGTTTGCAATTATTTTGATTTGATTTGCATAAAGCATGGGACTGGGCATCCCGGTGACTAGCCATTTTCTCGTGAGTGAGGAGCGGAGTCCACTCCTCTTGAGAATAAGCCTGTTGGAAATATGCCCTAGAGGCAATAATAAAACGATTATTATTATATTTCCTTGTTCATGATAATTGTCTTTTATTCATGCTATAATTGTGTTATCCGGAAATCGTAATACATGTGTGAATACTTAGACACCAACATGTCCCTAGTAAGCCTCTAGTTGACTAGCTCGTTGATCAACATATAGTCATGGTTTCCTGACTATGGACATTGGATGTCATTGATAACGAGATCACATCATTAGGAGAATGATGTGATGGACAAGACCCAATCCTAAACATAGCACAAGATCGTATAGTTCGTTTGCTAGAGTTTTCCTAATGTCAAGTATCTTTTCCTTAGACCATGAGATCGTGTAACTCCCGGATACCGTACGAGTGCTTTGGGTGTACCAAACGTCACAACGTAACTGGGTGACTATAAAGGTATACTACGGGTATCTCCGAAAGTGTCTGTTGGGTTGACACGGATCAAGACTGGGATTTGTCACTCCGTATGATGGAGAGGTATCTCTGGGCCCACTCGGTAATGCATCATCATAATGAGCTCAAAGTGACCAAGTGTCTAGTCACGGGATCATGCATTACGATATGAGTAAAGTGACTTGCCGATAACGAGATTGAACGAGGTATTGGGATACCGACGATCGAATCTCGGGCAAGTAACGTACCGATTGACAAAGGGAATTGCATACGGGGTTGCTTGAATCCTCAACGTCGTGGTTCATCCGATGAGATCATTGAGGAGCATGTGGGAGCCAACATGGGTATCCAGATCTCGCTGTTGGTTATTGACCAGAGAGCCATCTCGGTCATGTCTACATGTCTCCCGAACCCGTAGGGTCTACACACTTAAGGTTCGGTGACGCTAGGGTTGTAGAGATATGAATATGCAGTAACCCGAAAGTTGTTCGGAGTCCCGGATGAGATCCCGGATGTCACGAGGAGTTCCGGAATGGTCCGGAGGTAAAGAATTATATATAGGAAGTGAGGTTTCGGCCATCGGGAAAGATTCGGGGGTCACCGGTATTGTACCGGGACCACCGGATGGGTCCCGGGGGTCCACCGGGTGGGGCCACCCATCCCGGAGGGCCCCATGGGCTGAAGTGGGGAGGGGAACCAGCCCATAGTGGGCTGGTGCGCCCCTCAAGGCCCACCCCTTGCGCCTAGGGTTGAAACCCTAGGGTGGGGGGGCTCCCCACTTGCCTTGGGGGGCACTCTACCCCCCTTGGCCGCCCCCCCTAGGAGATTGCATCTCCTAGGGCCGGCGCCCCCCCTTAGGCCCCCTATATATAGTGGGGGAGGAAGGGCTTCACACCCACGCCTTTGGTGCCTCCCTCTTCCTCTCCAACACCTCCTCCTCCATAGAGCTTGGCGAAGCCCTGCCGGAGTACTGCTGCTCCACCATCACCACGCCGTCGTGCTGCTGCTGGAGCTATCTTCCTCAACCTCTCCTTCCCCCTTGCTGGATCAAGAAGGAGGAGACGTCACGCTGACCGCACGTGTGTTGAACGCGGAGGTGCCGTCGATTTGGCGCTAGGATCTCCGGTGATTTGGATCACGTCGAGTACGACTTCCTCATCCCCGTTCTTTGAACACTTCCGCGCGTGATCTACAAAGGTATGTAGATGCAATCCGATCACTCGTTGCTAGATGAACTCGTAGATGGATCTTGGTGAAACCGTAGGAAAATTTTTGTTTTCTGCAACGTTCCCCAACAGTGGCATCATGAGCTAGGTCTATGTGTAGTTCTTTTTGCACGAGTAGAACACAATTTGTTGTGGGCGTAGATGTTGTCAACTTTCTTGCCGCTACTAGTCTTATTTTGCTTCAACGGTATTGTGGGATGAAGCGGCCCGGACCAACCTTACACGTACGCTTACGTGAGACCGGTTCCACCGACTGACATGCACTAGTTGCATAAGGTGGCTGGCGGGTGTCTGTCTCTCCCACTTTAGTTGGAGCGGATTCGATGAAAAGGATCCTTATGAAGGGTAAACAGAAGTTGACAAATCACGTTGTGGCTTTCACGTAGGTAAGAAAACGTTCTTGCTAGAACCCTATTGCAGCCACGTAAAAACTTGCAACAACAATTAGAGGACGTCTAGCTTGTTTTTGCAGCAAGTGTTTTGTGATGTGTGATGGCTAAAGTTGTGATGAATGATGAATGATATATATGTGATGTATGAGATGTTCATGCTATTGTAATAGCACTAGTAGAAAACGGGCCATTAGCACCGGTTCTTAAGGCCCTTTAGTGCCGGTTTCGGAACCGGCACTAACATTTCGGCACTAAAGCCCCCCCCCCTTTAGTACCGGTTCAGCACGAACCTGTGCTAAAGGGCAACCACGTGGCACGAGCCAGCTCCGGGGGCCGGGAGCCCTTTAGTACCGGTTGGTAACACCAACCGGTACTAAATGTTTGGGGGATTTTTGGTTTTATGATTTCTTTTTCATTTAATTTTGTGTTTTCCATTTTAATTCTTTTTCGTTTGCTGGTATTTTACGGTACTACACATTGTACACGTTATGCATATATATATATAAATAGAATTTCTAGTAGAACCAATCATATATATATATATATATATCATCAATGTCTCACAAACCACCATATTAATTTACACATACACACATGTATAGCTATATACAATTTCTCCTACATATGCATGTTGCCTTCGGAGCCAGTGGCATTAGCCTAATTGGTGCCTTCGGAGCACGATGACAATTGGAAGTGGTTCATGGGGGCGGTAGCGGGTAATAGTATTCTCCCTTCGGATTTATGACCTGGTCGAGCAAAAATCTCGCTATTTCCTCTTGAAGTGCTTCTACGCGCTCCGTTTCTAGGAGCTTGTCCCACACCTCTTTGAACTGTTAAGAAGGAGATCAATATGCATGTGTATTAGTTGTGTGACTAGATATCGATAATGGTGTAAAAATTGTGAATAGTGTTCTGACAAGCGTACCCATTCCTGTCTTTGAGATCTGCTCCTTTCGGACGCCATCATGCGAATGTTCTCGCAAACGCAGTATGCACACAGATTAGTCCCCTGCGCCTGCTTCAAGGCCTTTATTACGAGAATGGAATTTAATTTGATCAGATAATAATTAATCAAGCATGATAATTAAAGAGATGGCAGCTATAGCTAGCTAGCTAGTACTACTTAATTACTTACCTTGGATCGAAACCATTTCAGCTGTGGTTTCCATTCGCCTTCCGTGACGCTGATGAACCTTGCCCAAGCTCTGCCCACCGACAAAGAAAATGAATAAAGGGGTTATTAAATAGTTCATATCATGAAATGACGAACTAAATAGGCCGAGATATATAGTTAATAATGATTGAAATTACCTGTTGACTATCCCATACAAGATGTTGTAGTCACTATTTGCTTTGAGTAGCGAGTCCAGTATTTCAACTGTTCCGGCGTCAACTTTAATGATACACAAGATCCAGTGAAATCTGCATGCACACACGTTTGCATGTCTTAATTAAGCGGGCATATGTAAGCAAAAACATGTAGCTAGCTAGTAGGCAAAAACAGAGAATTTGTAGCACAAGAAAGTGTGACTCACTCGAAGTTGTAAGGAAGTAGTATATCTTCATTGTATTTGAGGCCCTTCAAGAACTCTAGCATGCTGTCCTCTACCTCCTTTTCATAATACTTGCTCATTTTCCATGTGTATTGATTAACGGTGTTTGGGTCAATGAACCCAATGCCATAGCGTCCACCTTTTCTCATTTCATACATCTTCATCCTGCATAATACCACAAAAAAGAATATAGTGAGGATAATTACAGGTAATGATTGATCAAAAGGATCACTACAGCTAGCTTGAGACTTAAATTAATTACAGAAAGAAATCACTTACAGACAATAGCAACTGACGATAGATTTGTCGAGTGCGTCTTGATTGTATAACTGAAACAGTTCAGAATACTCAACGGCCACAGCTTTCTCATGGTAGTAATGATCCTTCTTGACATACACCATGAGGGACTCTCGATTGGATCTCTTGGTAATGTCCATGTACCATTGATGCAATTCATACATTCTCGTTGGGAGCTTCTTGACATCTTCTGGCTTGACCAAAGGTTGGCCCCGGACATATTTCCGTTTTATTTCCTCCTCTGTAATCACAGGCATGTCCTCGATCTCGAGGAGTTGTCCAATAGTGATCTTGAGTTCTTCAGCCTGCATTATATGCTCCTGGGTTATTACCACATCGCCCACCTCGGGAACGTAAACTGTTTGGCCACAATAATATTGGGCGCGCGTACTGTCACGTGTTGTCGGCACAACAAGTGGGGGGTCGATTGTGCCGCCTGTTCTCCCAGCTGGGCAACGGTTTTCCCGCATTTTTCGACAGCTGCTTGTTGTTTGCTCGAGCTCAAGCTCGCCTCCTTCTGTAGACGTTGTCGATGTAACTTCCTGATGTGGCGCTCATAGTCTGTGTCAACAGGCTTAGGAGCTGGTGGTTGAGCCATACGAATGAAGTGGTCAACTACTTCCACAGGCACTTTCTCCCTTGCCGGCGGTGGCGGTTTCGGTCCAAAATGGGCGTCAACTTCTGCCCGCACTATGGCATTGGTTTGCTCCTCGGTCCTGTCGTAAGCCCTCACAGGAAGAGGAGTAGTGAGGTTTGGACCATATTTATATCGCTTGCCTCCGCCTGTACTTCCTGTACTATGACCTCGACTGGTACCGCTACGCACCATAGCTGCGGGGTGTCTCTTCTGCGATTGCTGAGGCGGCGGAGACGGCTGACGGGGCTGAGTTGGACAAGGAGGAGTGGCCTGAAGCTGTGCCGGACTTGGAGGAGGAGTGGCTTGACACTTTGCCGGACTTGGAGGAGGAGGAGTGGCCTCACGCGTTGGTGGACTTGGAGGAGCGGGAGTCTGCTGACTCGGTGGCGGACTTCGACGAGGAGTCGGGTGACGCGGTGTCGGTGGCCTTCGAAAAATGATGCAATCCTTTCTCCATAGGATGATATGATGTTTGGCATCTCCGAGTGTGTGCTCCTCATCACCTCCGGGAATGTCAAGCTCTAGCCCCGAATATTGGTCCACCACCTCATCAACCAAGACACGAGCATAGCCCACTAGAATCGGGTTGCAATGGAAGGTTGCCTCGGGGGAATTTGAAAAAGCAATGGCGTCCGCCACCTTCATGGATATGTTCTTCATTTTGAAGTGTAGCTCGCAGTTAGTGTTCTGCGTCGCCCGGGGCGGAACCCACGCTGCTTCTCAGCATGGATGGGGCGGTGGTATCCAATGCTGGATCATCTACTAGCTGCTGCAGCTGCTGAGACCCCCTTTGCTGGCTAAGTGAGTCGATCTGCTCCTGCTGCCACTGGAATTTAGCTGCCAATTCCGCTTGACTTGCTTCTAGGCCTTGAAGGCGTTCATAGTCGAGCTTCCTTTGCTCCTCCTCCATCTTCCTCTTCTTCTCCTCCGCAATCTTGTTTCTCGCACGGGTTCTGTAGTCGGCGTTCCAGTCCGAAAACCCCTCATACCACGGAATAGCGCCCTTGCCTCGTGTTCTTCCTGGGTGTTCAGGATTTCCCAGGGCACGCATAAGCTCGTCGTTCTCTCTGTTGGGCTGGAACACCCCCGATCGAGCCTCTTCTATTGCAACAAGTAGCGCATCGTCGGCTCCGTTTAGACATGCCTTCGTCGAAACATTGCCTGTCTTCGGGTCCAACTCCCCCCATGCGCATAGAACCAAGTCCTGCACCTGGGGGGCCAGCTCTTACTAACCGGAGTGACACCTGCATCCTCCATCTCTTTCTCAGACTTATCCCACTTAGGCATTGCCACCGCGTAGCCACCTGGCCCCAGCTTATGGAACTTATCCATTTTTTCGACATTGGCCTTGTTTATTCTCGACCGTTCCTTAGCTAATTCTGAATCCTTGAATTTCATGAAATCGTCCCAATGAGCACTTTGATTCTCTAGTATCCCCTCGAATACTGGAGTCTTCCTTCCTCCCTTGACGTACTTCTCCCACGTCATTTTCTTGTGGTTCTTGAATGCAACCGCCATCTTCCTAAAAGCAGCGTCCTTGACTTTCCGCACGTCTGCTTCTGTGAAATTATCTGGTAAGGTGAAATGTTCCGTGAGAGTATCCCAAAGCATATTTTTTTGCTTCTCGTCGACAAAAGTAACATCTGGACGTGGATTTGCTGACTTTCTCCATTCTTGAAGGGAGATCGGGAGTTGGTCCTTCACAATAACTCCGCACTGACGAACGAACTTGTCCGCAATCTTCTTAGGCGCTAATGGTTCGCCATTAGGTCTGATTGCCTCGATATTGTACTTTACGCCCTCCTTCAACTTTTTGTTCGGGCCTCGTTTCGTCCTTTTGCCTGAAGAGTTGCTCGATCCGGATGGCTAAAAGAAGAAAGATCGATTCGTTAATATATCTTTAACTCATTTAAAACATGCGATGATCACCAGATTCCTGCTTATATAAATATATATACCTCGCCGGTGTTTGTTGTTTTAGGATCAGCATGTTCTTCGTCGTAGTTCATGACTTCATCTTCTCGGTCGTCGCGATCGAATATCATATCACCCTCTCTGGTGTTGTTTAGAAATTCGGAGCCGTCAAAATCTTCTTCATTCTGATCATCATCTGGCCCGCGTATGATATCGAGCATGGTCTGTTCTCTATCTCTGTCGGTATTGTCCGCCATAGCTTTTATTTAACTATGCCAAAAGAAATATAAAACAATTTAGTATAATCTCGAATAATAGATATAATCTCGAATACATCGTCTTGAATAATAGATATAATCTCGAATAATAGATATAATATTGAATACATCACTAGCTAGCTAGCTAGCAAGCTAATAAAGATCGAATAGTACAGAGTAATCTAGGCCACTCGCGGTTCCTGAGGTGCGGGCGGTGGACACCCAAAGAGAAGGAACCATCACTGGATCATAGCTCGGGTGATCTCCCCAAAGAACCTGCCAGGTATTGGAGAACCTGACGTCCATAGCAGCCATGTAGCGATGGACGTGCTCGTCCTCCTCCCTGACACGGCGACGTACCACCTCCGGCGGGGCCGGCTCCCTCCGCACCGAAAGTGGCCCACGTGAATGCCACCAAAGGAGATGAGGGTCGACGACGGGACCCGGGGCCGGGTTCCTCACCAAGCGTCGCGCCCCTGAAGGTAGCACCTCCCAGTGCCAGACCGGCGGAGCCCAGTCCCGGACATGGGTCCTCTGAAGCAGGACGTCATCGCGGACGTGTCGACGGCGAGGATGCGGGCCGGGCATCGTCGACAACAAAATACTATATGCCGCAAAAGTAAAGTAACATTTTTTAAATGATGGATATTGTGATGATCTCATATATGCAAATTCTAAATTTTATAACTAAAAATATAAGAAACTAAAAAACAGAAAAAACATTGTATGAAAAACAGAAAGTAAAACATTGTAATTCATCTAAAACTTTGTATGAAAAACAGAAAAACAGAAAGTAAAGTAAAAAACAGAAAAACAGAAAGTAAAGTAAAAAACAGTAAAACATTGTAATTCATCTAAATTTTATAACTAAAAGTAAAGTAACATTTCTAAATTTTATAATTCATCTAAAACTTTGTATGAAAAACAGAAAAACAGAAAAAACTAAAAGCTAAAAACAGAAAAATTGTGTGTGTGTGCGCGTCTAGTGTGTGTGTGTAGTGTGTGTGTGTGTGTGTGCATGTAGTGTGTGTGTGCGCGCGCGTGTGTGTGCGCATGGTCGGCGCCGGCGCCGGCGCCGGTGTGCGCTACGATCGATTGGAGGGAGGAGAGGGGCCGGGGGAGGGGCTCACAGCGCGCGCGGGCAAGGTCGAGGCGACGGCGAGGGCGAGGGCGAGGTCGATCCAAAGGCGACGGCGACGGCGAAGCGAGGGGATCGGCGACCAGGACGGCGACGGGGGTGCCGCGGAGTCGACGGGGACGACGCGACGAGGACGGGGGCGTCGCGGAGTCGACGGGGACGGCGCGACGGGGGCGGCGACGGCGCGGGACGGGGCGGCGGCAGAGAGAAGTGGGAGATGAGAAACTGAAAATTTTCGAAGTGTTTCTTATATAGGGGACACCTTTATTACCGGTTGGAGCCACCAACCGGTACTAAAGGCCTGTTTTGGCCAGGCCAAGCGGGGGGGAGCACCCGCTTTAGTACCGATTCCTGGTTCCAACCGGTACTAAAGGCCCCCCCTTTAGTACCGGTTGGTGCCACGACCCGGTACTAAAGGGGGTGCGCTGCCAGGCGAGGGGCGCAAAAGTTTAGTCCCACCTCGCTAGCCAAAGGGCACTCACACCTGCTTATAATCCCCGCCGCCGCTGCTGTATCGAGCTCCTCTCTAATGCAGGCCTTCTGGGCCTACCTCTGCTACTCTGCCCTGTTGGGCCTATTGGGCTTGCGGGCCTGCATCTTGGCCCAACAACAGGTTGGGTTTCTAGTCGTATGCAGGCCGCTTTGGCCCTGTAGGTGGGCTTTTTTCATTTAGTTTTTTCTTTTCTGCTTTATTTATTTTGTTTTATTTATTTTTAGTTGTTTTTTGCGGTATTTAGAGTTTCTTTGTGAATACTTTTGATAGTTTTTAGAAACTTTCAGTTAGTGCCGGTAGTTTTTAAATTTGAATAGTTTAAATTTTGAATTATTTGAAATTTGTGTGAATCACTAGTTTGTGAATAACTTAACTTTAAAAATACATTTTCCAGTGATTCTTTTTTATTATGTTTAATATTAGTGTGTTTTATCATTATATTCAATTTGGTAATGCTTAAGTTATTTAAAAATGAAATGCCTTTGTAACGGATGAGTTTTCGTCCGAAACCCTGATACTTCGAAACAGATTGTCCATTTTGTACACGAATTGTATCCAGTTTTTGTGGTAACCCTCTCTACTTTTTTGCACATGCTATGTGTGTGAAATTATGATACCATGCCAACTTTCATCCTTTTTTGAGTTCATTTGAAATGCTTTTCAATTTCAGGGTCATTTAGCTGAAAAAATCAATAAATGCATGAAAGAATTTGCTTGCACATAAAATTTCTTCGCGTTTCAAATGCCAAAACACATAACTAGCTACCCTAACTATTACAGAGATTCCCTCCTGGGTGTGAAACACAGAAGAAAGTGATGATAGCTAAGCCGATCACATCCCAGATCTTTGGGTGTGAAACTTTTTCTTCGCGTGTGTCCCTTTGCGTCGTAGCCATGGAAAATCTTCATCATTTAACGGGATGCTCGGGTCAATATTCACTGTGAATGGAGCAATTTCATCAAACTTTTCATAATCTTCTGACTTGTCTGTCTTGTCATCCACTCCCACGATGTTTCTCTTCCCAGAAAGAACTATGTGCTGCTTTGACTCATCGTACGATGCATTCGCTTCCTTATCTTTTCTTTTTCTTGGCTTGGTAGACATGTCCTTTACATAGAAAACCTGTGCCACATCATTGGCTAGGACGAATGGTTCGTCTGCATACGCAATCTTGTTGAGATCCACTGTTGTCATTCCGTACTGCGGGTCTTCCGTTACCCCGCCTCGTGTCATATTGACCCATTTGCACTGAAACAAAGGGACCTTCAAACCACGTCGATAGTCAAGTTCCCATATGTCCTGTATATAACCATAATATGTTTCCTTCCCCGTCTTGGTTTCTGCATCAAAGCGGACACCACTGTTTTGGTTGGTGCTCTTCTTATCTTGGGCGATCGTGTAAAATGTATTACCATTTATCTCGTACCCTTTGAAAGTCATTATATTCGAAGATGGTAACTGGGACAGCAAGTACAGGTCATCTTCAATAGAGGTGTCATGCATGGTACGTGCTTGCAACCAGCTGGCGAAACTCCTGGTTTGTTCACGTGTAATCCAGTCATCAGACCGCTCCGGGTGTTTGGAGCGTAGCAAATTCTTGTGTTCATCCATATACGGAGCCACCAAGGTGGAATTCTGTACAACTATGTAGTGTGCTTCAGTGAGAGAATGTCCGTCCATAAATATTATTTGTTCCCCTCCTAGCGTGCCTTTTCCATCCAGTCTGCCCTTATGCCGCGATTCAGGAACACCAATCGGCTTAAGGTCAGGAATAAAGTCAATACAAAACTCAATGACCTCCTTATTTTGACGGCCCTTGGAGATGCTTCCTTCTGGCCTAGCACGGTTATGAACATATTTCTTTAAGACTCCCATGAACCTCTCAAAGGGGAACATATTGTGTAGAAATACAGGACCCAAAACGTTAATCTCTTCGCATAGGTGAACTAGGACGTGCGTCATGATGTTGAAGAAGGATGGTGGGAACACCAACTCGAAACTGACAAGACATTGCACCAAATCATTCTCTAACCTTGGTATGATTTCTGGATCGATTACCTTCTGAGAGATTGCATTGAGAAATGCACATAGCTTCACAATGGCTAATCGAACGTTTTCCGGTAGAAGCCCCCTCAATGCAACCGGAAGTAGTTGCTTCATAATCACGTGGCAGTCATGAGACTTTAGGTTCTGGAACTTTTTCTCTGCCATGTTTATTATTCCCTTTATATTCGATGAGAAGCCAGACGGTACCTTAATACTGAGTAGGCATTCAAAGAAGATTTCCTTCTCTTCTTTGGTAAGAGCGTAGCTTGCATGACCCTGATGTATGCCGTCTTTTCCGTGCATACGTTGCTGGTCCTCTCGTGCCTCAGGTGTATCTTTTGTCTTCCCATACACGCCCAAGAAGCCAAGCAGGGTCACACAAAGATTCTTCGTCACGTGCATCACGTCGATTGCGGAGCGGACCTCGAGGTCTTTCCAATAGGGCAGGTCCCAAAATATAGATTTCTTCTTCCACATGGGTGCGCGTCCGTCAGCGTCATTCGAAACAGGTTGTCCACCAGGACCCTTTCCAAAGACCACCTTCAAATCCTTGGCCATATCATGTACATCAGCACCAGTACGGTGGCGAGGCTTCGTCCGGTGATCTGCCTCACCTTTGAAATGCTTGCCTATCTTTCTTATGGGATGCCTGCTCAGAAGAAATCGACGATGTCCCAGGTACACATTCTTCTTACAATTAGCCAAATATATACTGTCGGTATCGTCCAAACAGTGCGTGCATGCGCGGTATCCCTTGTTTGTCTGTCCTGAAAGGTTACTGAGAGCAGGCCAATCATTGATGGTCACGAACAACAACGCCTTTAGGTCAAATTCTTCCCCCATGTGCTCATCCCACGCACGTACACCTGTTCCATTCCACAGTTGTAAGAGTTCTTCAACTAATGGCCTTAGGTACACATCAATGTCGTTGCCGGGTTGCTTAGGGCCTAGGATGAGCACTGGCATCATAATGAACTTCCGCTTCATGCAGAACCAAGGAGGAAGGTTATACAAACATAGAGTCACAGGCCAGGTGCTATGGTTGCTGCTCTGCTCCCCAAAAGGATTAATGCCATCTACGCTTAGACCAAACCATACGCTCCTTGCGTCATCTGCAAACTCCTTCCCGTACTTTCTTTTGATTTTTCTCCACTGCGACCCGTCAGCGGGTACTCTCAACTTTCCGTCTTTCTTACGGTCTTCTCTGTGCCATCGCATCGCCTTGGCATGCTCTTTGTTTTGGAACAAACGTTTCAAAAGTGGTATTATAGGAGCATACCACATCACCTTGGCAGGAATCTTCTTCCTGGGGCGCCGGCCCTCGACATCACCAGGGTCATCACGGCAGATCTTATAGCGCAATGCACCACATACTGGCAAGCGTTCAAATCCTCGTACTCACCGCGGTAGAGGATGCAATCATTAGGGCATGCATGTATCTTCTGCACCTCTAACCCTAGAGGGCAGACAACCTTCTTTGCTTCGTATGTACTCTCGGGCAATTCGTTGTCCTCTGGAAGCATATCCTTTATCATTACCAGCAACTTTCCAAATCCCTTGTCAGATACACCATTCTCTGCCTTCCATTGCAGCAATTCCAGTGTGGTGCCCAGCTTTTTCCTGTCACCTACGCAATTCGGGTACAACAATTTTTTGTGATCCTCTAACATGCGCTGCAACTTCTTCTTCTCCAAATCACTTGCGCAGTTTCTCTTTGCATCGGCAATGGCCCGACCTAGATCATCAACGGGCTCATCTGATGCCTCTTCTTCAGCTTCTTCCCGCATTGCCGGCTCAGCTTCTTCCCGCATTACCGGCTCAGCTTCTTCCCCCATTGTTGTATCATCGTATTCAGGGAACCCATGGCCAGGATAGCTGTCGTCGTCCTCTTCTTCTTCATTGTCTTCCATCATAACCCCTCTTTCTCCGTGCTTGGTCCAAACATTATAATGGGGCATGAAACCCGTCTTAAACAGGTGGACGTGAATGGTTCTTGACGTAGAGTAATTGTGACCATTCTTACAGCGAGCACATGGACAAGGCATAAAACCATCCGCCCGCTTGTTTGCCTCAGCCGCAAGCAGAAAAGTACGCACGCCCTCAACGAACTGGGGAGAGCATCGGTCATCGGACATCCATTGCCGGCTCATCTTCATTACACAACACCGAATAGACCAAATTAATACAAGTTCATACATAAAGTTCATACAACACTTAAATGCAACAAACAAATAACTCTCTAGCTAAAGCATTTAAATGCAACAACAAATACGATCAAGATTGCAACTAAGGTAACAATGGATCCAACAGCATAATGATACCAAGCCTCACTATCGATGGCATATTTTCTAATCTTTCTAATCTTCAAGCGCATTTTCTCCATCTTGATCTTGTGATCATCGACGACATCGGCAACATGCAACTCCAATTCCATCTTCTCCCCCTCAATTCTTTTCAATTTTTCTTTCAAGTACTCGTTTTCTCTTTTAACTAAATTTAACCTCTCGGCAATAGGGTCGGTTGGAATTTCAGGTTCAGATACCTCCTAGAAAAAATTTCTATGTCAACTTGATGGGCATAATTTGTCATAAACACGAAATGCAACTAGTTTTAAAAGAGAATATACATACCACATCCGAATCATAACAAGGACTAGGGCCAACGGGGACGGATATCAAAACCATGGCACTATATGTATAACAAACAACGTACGGGTAAGATAATTATACGAGTAACTATATATCCAAATCACAAACATCAATTTTTATATAAAATTTCATGAACAAGAGGCTCACCACAAGGTGGTGCCGACGACGGGACGGTGCGGGCGATCGACGGTGGCTACGATGGAGATTTAGAAGGCACTAAGTAAACCACACCTACATATGCAAACTAAGTGTTATTTTTGACCTCAAATTGCATATAAATCAAATACTAGCACATATATATATATATCCTCCCAAATTACTAAACTCACAAATTAATCACTATATAAACCAATGCAAGAGCTAATCTAGCAATGAGAGATGAAAGGACAAAGTTGCTAACCTTTGTGATCATTTGAATGGATGAGGGCCTTCAAATCTTGACAAATTTTGGGCAAATTTTGTGATGAACTCGAGAGGAAGAAGGGAAGAACAGAGGAGAGGGCCGGAGAGGGGAAAGGGGGAAGAACAGAGTGCTGGTGGACGAAGGGTTTATATAGGACGACCTTTAGTACCGGTTCGTGGCATGAACCGGTACTAAAGGTGCTGGAGGGGCCCCACTCTGGCAACATCCTGCCACCACTCTCATTAGTACCGGTTCGTGGCACGAACCGGTGCTAAAGGTTAGCCACGAACCGGTACTAATGAAAGCGGCCCGGCTAGCCGTTGGAACCGGCACTAATGTATACATTAGTGCCGGCTCAAATACAAACCGGCACTAATGTGCTTCACGATTGACCCTTTTTCTACTAGTGTAGGAATCACGACTTGCATGTCGGTGAGTATGACAACCGGCAGGAGCCATAGGAGTTGTCTTTATTTTTTGTATGACCTGCGTGTCATTGAGAAACGCCATGTAAATTACTTTACTTTATTGCTAAATGTGTTAGCCATAGTAGTAGAAGTAATAGTTGGCGAGCAACTTCATGGAGACACGATGATGGAGATCATGATGATGGAGATCATGGTGTCATGCCGGTGACAAGATGATCATGGAGCCCCAAGATGGAGATCAAAGGAGCTATGTGATATTGGCCATATCATGTCACTATTATTATTTGATTGCATGTGATGTTTATCATGTTTTTGCATCTTGTTTACTTAGAACGACGGTAGTAAATAAGATGATCCCTCATAATAATTTCAAGAAATTGTTCCCCCTAACTGTGCACCGTTGCGACAGTTCGTTGTTTCAAAGCACCACGTGATGATCGGGTGTTAGATTCCAACGTTCACATACAACGGGTGTAAGACAGATTTACACATGCAAACACTTAGGTTGACTTGATGAGCCTAGCATGTACAGACATGGCCTCGGAACACAGAAGACCGAAAGGTCGAGCATGAGTCACATAGAAGATACGATCAACATGAAGATGTTCACCTTTGTTGGCTAGTCCGTCTCACGTGACGATCGGACACGGCCTAGTTAACTCGGATCATGTTATACTTAGATGACTGGAGGGATGTCTATCTGAGTGGGAGTTCATTGAATAATTTGATTTAGATGAACTTAATTATCATGAACTTAGTCTAAAAATCTTTACAACATGTCTTGTAGATCAAATGGCCAACGTTGTCCTCAACTTCAACGCGTTCCTAGAGAAAACCAAGCTGAAAGACGATGGCGGCAACTACACGGACTGGGTCCGGAACCTGAGGATCTTCCTCATAGCTGCCAAGAAAGATTATGTCCTACAAGCACCGCTAGGTGACGCACCTGTTCTCCCTGCAGAACAAGACGTTATGAACGCTTGGCAGGCACGTACCGATGACTACTCCCTCGTTCAGTGCGGCATGCTTTACAGCTTAGAACCGAGGCTCCAAAAGCGTTTTGAGAGACACGGAGCATATGAGATGTTCGAAGAGCTGAAAATGGTTTTTCAAGCTCATGCCCGGTTCAAGAGATATGAAGTCTCCGACAAGTTCTTCAGCTGTAAGATGGAGGAAAACAGTTCTGTTAGTGAGCACATACTCACTATGTCTGGGTTACATAACCGCTTGACTCAGCTGGGAGTTAATCTCCCAGATGACGCAGTCATTGACAGAATCCTTCAGTCGCTTCCACCGAGCTACACGAGCTTTGTGATGAACTTCAATATGCAGGGGATGGAAAAGACCATTCCTGAAGTATTTGCAATGCTGAAATCAGCAGAGGTAGAAGTCAAAAAGGAACATCAAGTGTTGATGGTGAATAAAACCAGTAAGTTCAAGAAAGGCAAGGGTAAGAAAACCTTCAAGAAGGACGGCAAGGGAGTTGCTGCGCCCGGCAAGGAAGCTGCCGGGAAGAAGCCAAAGAATGGACCCAAGCCCGAGAATGAGTGCTTTTATTGCAAAGAAAGTGGTCACTGGAAGCGGAACTGCCCCAAATACTTAGCGGACAAGAAGGCCGGCAAAACGAAAGGTATATGTGATACACATGTAATTGATGTGTACCTTACCAGTACTCGCAGTAGCTCCTGGGTATTTGATACCGGTGCGGTTGCTCACATTTGTAACTCAAAATAGGAGCTGCGGAATAAGCGGAGACTGGCGAAGGACGAGGTGATGATGCGCGTCGGGAATGGTTCCAAGGTCAATGTGATCGCCGTTGGCACGCTACCTCTACATTTACCTATGGGATTAGTTTTAAACCTCAATAATTGCTATTTAGTGCCAGCTTTGAGCATGAACATTGTATCAGGATCTCGTTTAATTCGAGATGGCTACTCATTTAAATCTGAGAATAATGGTTGTTCTATTTATATGAGAGATATGTTTTATGGTCATGCTCCGATGGTGAATGGTTTATTCTTAATGAATCTCGAGCGTAATGCCACACATATTCATAGTGTGAGTACCAAAAGATGTAAGGTTGATAATGATAGTCCCACATACTTGTGGCACTGCCGCCTTGGTCACATAGGTGTCAAACGCATGAAAAAGCTCCATGCAGATGGACTTTTAGAGTCTCTTGATTACGAATCATTTGACACGTGCGAACCATGCCTCATGGGTAAAATGACCAAGACTCCGTTCTTAGGAACAATGGAGCGAGCAACCAACTTATTGGAAATCATACATACTGATGTGTGCGGTCCAATGAGTGTTGAGGCTCGCGGTGGTTATCGTTATGTTCTCACCCTCACTGATGACTTGAGTAGATATGGGTATGTCTACTTAATGAAACACAAGTCTGAGACCTTTGAAAGGTTCAAGGAATTTCAGAGTGAGGTTGAGAATCAACGTGACAGGAAAATCAAGTTCCTACGATCAGATCGTGGAGGAGAATACTTGAGTCACGAATTTGGCACACACTTAAGAAAATGTGGAATAGTTTCACAACTCACGCCGCCTGGAACACCTCAGCGTAATGGTGTGTCTGAACGTCGTAATCGCACTCTATTAGATATGGTGCGATCTATGATGTCTCTTACCGATTTACCACTATCATTTTGGGGCTATGCTTTAGAGACTGTCGCATTCACTTTAAATAGGGCTCCGTCGAAATCCGTTGAGACGATACCGTATGAATTATGGTTTGGGAAGAAACCTAAGCTGTTGTTTCTAAAAGTTTGGGGATGCGATGCTTATGTCAACAAACTTCAACCTGAAAAGCTCGAACCCAAGTCGGAGAAATGCGTCTTCATAGGATACCCTAAAGAAACTATTGGGTATACCTTCTACCTCAGATCCGAAGGCAAGATCTTTGTTGCCAAGAACGGATCCTTTCTAGAAAAGGAGTTTCTCTCGAAAGAAGTAAATGGGAGGAAAGTAGAACTTGATGAAGTATTACCTCTTGAACCGGAAAATGGCGCAACTCAAGAAAATGTTCCTGAGGTGCCTGCACCGACTAGAGAGGAAGTTAATGATGATGATCAAGATACTTCTGATCAAGCTCCTACTGAAATTCGAAGGTCCACAAGGACACGTTCCGCACCAGAATGGTACGGCAACCCTGTCTTGGAAATCATGTTGTTAGACAATAGTGAACCTTCGAACTATGAAGAAGCGATGGCGGGCCCGGATTCCGACAAATGGCTGGAAGCCATGAAATCCGAGATAGGATCCATGTATGAAAACGAAGTATGGACTTTGATTGACTTGCCCGTTGAGCGGCGAGCCATAGAAAATAAATGGATCTTTAAGAAGAAGACAGACGCGGACGGTAATGTGACCATCTATAAAGCTCGGCTTGTCGCTAAGGGTTATCGACAAGTTCAAGGGGTTGACTACGATGAGACTTTCTCACCAGTAGCTAAGCTGAAGTCCGTCTGAATCATGTTAGCAATTTCCGCATTCTATGATTATGAGATATGGCAAATGGACGTCAAAACGGCATTCCTTAATGGTTTCCTTAAGGAAGAATTGTATATGATGCAGCCAGAAGGTTTTGTCGATCCTAAGAATGCTGACAAGGTGTGCAAGCTCCAACGCTCGATTTATGGGCTGGTGCAAGCATCTCGAAATTGGAACATTCGCTTTGATGAGATGATCAAAGCGTTTGGGTTTATGCAGACTTATGGAGAAGCGTGCATTTACAAGAAAGTGAGTGGGAGCTCTGTAGCATTTCTCATATTATATGTAGATGACATACTTTTGATGGGAAATGATATAGAGCTTTTGGACAGCATTAAGGCCTACTTGAATAATAGTTTTTCAATGAAGGACCTTGGAGAAGCTGCTTATATATTGGGCATCAAGATCTATAGAGACAGATCAAGACGCCTCATAGGTCTTTCACAAAGCACATACCTTGATAAGATATTGAAGAAGTTCAATATGGATCAGTCTAAGAAGGGGTTCTTGCCTATGTTGCAAGGTGTGAAATTGAGCTCAGCTCAATGTCCGACCACGGCAGAAGATATAGAAGAGATGAGTGTCATCCCCTATGCCTCAGCCATAGGTTCTATTATGTATGCCATGTTGTGTACCAGACCTGATGTAAACCTTGCCGTAAGTTTGGTAGGTAGGTACCAAAGTAATCCCGGCAAGGAACACTGGACAGCGGTCAAGAATATCCTGAAGTACCTAAAAAGGACTAAGGAAATGTTTCTTGTTTATGGAGGTGACGAAGAGCTCGTCGTAAAAGGTTATGTCGACGCTAGCTTCGACACAGATCTGGATGACTCTAAGTCACAAACCGAATACGTGTATATTTTGAATGGTGGGGCAGTAAGCTGGTGCAGTTGCAAGCAGAGCGTCGTGGCGGGATCTACATGTGAAGCGGAGTACATGGCAGCCTCGGAGGCAGCGCATGAAGCAATTTGGGTGAAGGAGTCCATCACCGACCTAGGAGTCATACCCAATGCGTCGGGGCCGATCAAACTCTTCTGTGACAACACTGGAGCTATTGCACTTGCCAAGGAGCCCAGGTTTCACAAGAAGACAAGGCACATCAAGCGTCGCTTCAACTCCATTCATGAAAATGTTCAATATGGAGACATAGATATTTGTAAAGTGCATACGGACCTAAATGTAGTAGATCCGTTGACTAAACCTCTCCCTAGAGAAAAACATGATCAACACCAGAATTCCATTGGTGTTCGATTCATCACAATGTAACTAGATTATTGACTCTAGTGCAAGTGGGAGACTGTTGGAAATATGCCCTAGAGGCAATAATAAAAGGATTATTATTATATTTCCTTGTTCATGATAATTGTCTTTTATTCATGCTATAATTGTGTTATCCAGAAATCGTAATACATGTGTGAATACTTAGACACCAACATGTCCCTAGTAAGCCTCTAGTTGACTAGCTCGTTGATCAACAAATAGTCATGGTTTCCTGACTATGGACATTGGATGTCATTGATAATGAGATCACATCATTAGGAGAATGATGTGATGGACAAGACCCAATCCTAAACATAGCACAAGATCGTATAGTTCGTTTGCTAGAGTTTTCCTAATGTCAAGTATCTTTTCCATAGACCATGAGATCGTGTAACTCCCAGATACCATAGGAGTGCTTTGGATGTACCAAACGTCACAACGTAACTGGCTGACTATAAAGGTATACTACGGGTATCTCCGAAAGTGTCTGTTGGGTTGACACGGATCAAGACTGGGATTTGTCACTCCGTATGACGGAGAGGTATCTCTGGGCCCACTCGGTAATGCATCATCATAATGAGCTAAAAGTGACCAAGTGTCTGGTCACGGGATCATGCATTACGGTACGAGTAAAGTGACTTGCCGGTAACGAGATTGAACGAGGTATTGGGATACCGACGATTGAATCTCAGGCAAGTAACGTACCGATTGACAAAGGGAATTGCATACGGGGTTGCTTGAATCCTCGACGTCGTGGTTCATCTGATGAGATCATCGAGGAGCATGTGGGAGCCAACATGGGTATCCAGATCCCGCTGTTGGTTATTGACCGGAGAGCCATCTTGGTCATGTCTACATGTCTCCCGAACCCGTAGGGTCTACACACTTAAGGTTCGGTGACGCTAGGGTTGTAGAGATATGAATATGCAGTAACCCGAAAGTTGTTCAGAGTCCCGGATGAGATCCCGGACGTCACGAGGAGTTCTGGAATGGTCCGGAGGTAAAGAATTATATATAGGAAGTGAGGTTTCGGCCATCGGGAAAGATTCGGGGGTCACCGGTATTGTACCGGGACCACCGGATGGGTCCCGGGGGTCCACCGGGTGGGGCCACCCATCCCGGAGGGCCCCATGGGCTGAAGTGGGGAGGGGAACCAGCCCATAGTGGGCTGGTGCGCCCCCCAAGGCCCACCCCTTGCGCCTAGGGTTGAAACCCTAGGGTGGGGGGGGGGGCTCCCCACTTGCCTTGGGGGGCACTCTACCCCCCTTGGCCGCCGCCCGCCCCCCCCTAGGAGATTGCATCTCCTAGGGCCGGCGCCCCCCCTTAGGCCCCCTATATATAGTGGGGGGAGGAAGGGCTTCACACCCACGCCTTTGGTGCCTCCCTCTTCCTCTCCAACACCTCCTCCTCCTCCATAGAGCTTGGCGAAGCCCTGCCGGAGTACTGCTGCTCCACCATCACCACGCCGTCGTGCTGCTGCTGGAGCTATCTTCCTCAACCTCTCCTTCCCCCTTGCTGGATCAAGAAGGAGGAGACGTCACGCTGACCGCACGTGTGTTGAACGCGGAGGTGCCGTCCGTTTGGCGCTAGGATCTCCGGTGATTTGGATCACGTCGAGTACGACTTCCTCATCCCCGTTCTTTGAACACTTCCGCACGTGATCTACAAAGGTATGTAGATGCAATCCGATCACTCGTTGCTAGATGAACTCGTAGATGGATCTTGGTGAAACCGTAGGAAAATTTTTGTTTTCTGCAACGTTCCCCAACAAAGCCGCCTAACATGGAAGATACGGACAGCCCTAGTTGATACATGAGCTATTCGAGCATACAAAACAGAATGTTTATTTGAAGGTTTAGAGTTTGGCACATACAAATTTACTTGGAACGGCAGGTAAATACCGCATATAGGTAGGTATGGTGGACTCATATGGAATAACTTTGGGGTTTATGGAATTGGATGCACAGGCAGTATTCCCGCTTAGTACAAGTGAAGGCTAGCAAAAAACTGGGAAGCGACCAACTAGAGAGCGACAACAGTCATGAACATGCATTAAAATTAATATACACTGAGTGCAAGCATGAGTAGGATATAATCCACCATGAACATAAATATCGTGAAGGCTATGTTGATTTTGTTTCAACTACATGTGTGAACATGTGCCAAGTCAAGTCACTTAAATCATTCAAAGGAGGATACCACCCCATCATACCACATCACAACCATCTTAATAGCATGTTGGCACGCAAGGTAAACCATTATAAGCTCCTAGCTAATTAAGCATGGTACAAGCAACTATAATCTCCAATTGTCATTGCAAACATGTTCACTCATAATAGGCTGAATCAGGAACGGTGAACTAATCATATTTACAAAAACAAGAGAGGTCGAGTTCAGACCAGCTTCTCTCAATCAGTCCATCATATATCGTCATAATTGCCTTTCACTTGCACGACCGAATGATGTGAACAATAGTAATAGTGCACGTGCATTGGACTAAGCTAGAATTTGCAAGCATTCAATAAACAGGGGAAGACAAGGCAATATGGGCTCTTTTGTCAGATCAACAATAATGCATATAAGAGCCACTTTAACCATTTAATTATGGTCTTCTCCCATTGACCCCCAAAGAAAAGAAAAGAAATAAAACTATTTACACGGGAAAGCTCCCAACAAGCAAAAGAAGAACAGGAAATCTTTTTGGGTTCTCTTTTTAATTACTACTACAAGCATGGAAATTAAAACTAGCTAAAAGCTACAACTAATTTTTTTGGTTTTTCTTAAGGTTTATTAAACACACAAGAAGAAAGCATAAAAAGAGAAAATAAACTAGCATGGATATTATAGTGAAAGAGTATGAGCACCGACATCTAGCAATGAGTGTGTGAACATGAATGTAATGTCAGTGAGAAATATGTACTCCCCCAAGCTTAGGCTTTTGGCCTAAGTGGGTTTATTTCCACGGATGGCCTGGCGGATATCCAAAGTTGTAGTTGGGGTCGTACTGAGATGTAGCAGTCATTGCATCGTGGGCTGCAGCTTGGAGGCGAGCTATCTCAGCCCTCCTCTTATACTCTTCCGCCTCCTCTCTGGTTATAAAATATCTCCCTTTTGCCTGAAAGTCAAAGAATGTAGAAGCAGGGAGAGCGACGTGATAGGTGCGTCGTCTGTCAAAGATTAGTCGGTACTGGAGGAACCGATCGTTCCTCTCAACAAAATGATGACGAACCATAGCCTCATAGTCCAAATAAGCAGGAGGCAACTCAATATCATCCGCATGTATGGTTATACCAAGAAAATTAGCTATACAGGTTGCATAAATTCCACCAAAGAAATCTCCATTAAATCTATTATGATGCAACCTACGTGCAACAATGGCTCCCAAATTATAATGTTTATCTCCTAACACAGCACTCCTAAGAATACTAAGGTCAGGGACACAAATATGACATGCTTCATCTTTACCATTTATGCACCTACCTATGAAGAGAGCAAAATAATAGCAGGAAAATGAATGCTCCCTATGGTAGCTTGTGCTATATCTCTAGATTCCCCCATAGTTATACTAGCAAGAAAATCTCTAAACTCATATCTACGAGGTTCACTAGTACTACCCCATTGTGGAAGTTTGCAAGCAGTGGTAAAATCCTCTAAGTCCATAATATAAGAATTTTCAAAGAGATCAAACAGGACAGTTTGAGAATTGCGTGAAGATGAAAATTGAAGCCTCCTCACAAAGGAACTAGTGAGATAGTGGTACTGACGGCACTTTTCTACCTCGAAGCTCACAAGATCAGCGTTACAGAAATATGCGTTAAATTCTTCCTTAATTCCTACTCGATCCATGAAGTCCTCTGAAGGCCATTCACAAGGCCGCACTGGGGCGTCCCTTGGTGGTTCATCATCAGCATCATGCATTGCAAGCCTGTGTCCTTGCTTCCTTGAAGGACCACCTTGGTACATTTTCCTAGACATATTTCTTCTTCTGAAAAAATTCTGAATTTTTTAGTAACTTCAAATAAAAGTGAACCAAGCTCAACAAAATTGAAAGCAACTACTCCTACAAGTGCCTAGGACCTATATCATGCATTAGAACTACTTGGAACCATATAAATTTGACATGCAAGCTGAAGAACATGGTCACCTAGGCAGCACAAATTTGCAATGAATAAAGCACTAGAACAAAAACTAATTGGACCAATGGAGGAGTCACATACCAAGGAACAATCCCCCAAAGCATTTTTGTGAGAGGTGCTTTGAGCAAGGAGATCGAATATCGCAACAAAATGAGCTAGAACTCGTGCTTGAGCTGGATGGTGATTTTATTTGGGAGGAAGAAGAAGTGTGTGGGTGCAAGAATAAGTGGAGGGGAGCCACCGTGGGCCCATGAGGCAGGGGGCATGCCTAGGAGGGTGGGCGCGCCCTGGACCCTCATGGCCAGGTGCTTGCTCCACCTGCTGTGTTCTCAGCGCCAGATATTCTCAAATATTCCTGAAAATCATATTAAATTGGCAGGGCATTTGGAGAAATTTTATTTTTGGGGTATTTTTATATTGCACGGATAATTCAGAAAACTGACAGAAAATACTATTTTTACTTTATTTCAACTAAATAATAGAAAGTAAAAGGAGGGTACAGAAGGTTGTGCTTTCTAACTTCATCCATCTCATGCTCATCAAAAGGAATCCACTAACAAGGTTGATCAAGTCTTGTTAACAAACTCATTTCGAGTAACATGAAACCGAAGAAATTTCGAATGGCACTATGTTACCTCAATGGGGATATGCACATCCCCAACAATAATAATATCATATTTCTTCTTGACAGTAGGAAGAGGAAATTCAAAACCTCCAAAAATAATCGATGGAATTTTTCCAATAGAATTGATACTGTGGACTTGAGGTTGTTTCCTCGGAAAGTGTACCGTATGCTCATTACCATTAACATGAGAAGTGACATTGCCTTTGTTGCAATCAATAACAGCCCCTGCAGTACTCAAAAAGGGTCTTCCAAGAATAATAGACATACTATCGTCCTCGGGAATATTAAGAATAACAAAGTCTGTTAAAATAGTAAAGTTTGCAACCACAACAGGCACATCCTCACAAATACCGACATGTATAGCAGTTGATTTATCAGCCATTTGCAAAGATATTTCAGTGGGTGTCAACTTATTCAAATCAAGTCTACGATATAAAGAGAGAGGCATAACACTATCACTGGCTCCAAGATCACACAAAGTAGTTTTAACATAATTTCTTTTAATGGAGCATGGTATAGTGGGCACTCCTGGATCTCCTAACTTCTTAGGTATTCCACCCTTGAAAGTGTAATTAGCAAGCATGGTGGAAATTTCAGCTTCTGGTGTCTTTCTTTTATTAGTGATATTATCTTTCATATACTTAGCATAAGGATTCGTTTTGAGCATATCAGTTAATCGCATACGCAAAAATATAGGTCTAACCATTTTAGCAAAGCGCTCAAAATCCACATCATCCTTTTTCTTGGATGGTTTGGGAGGAAAAGGCATGGGTTTCTGAACCCATGGTTCTCTTTCTTTACCATGTTTCCTAGCAACAAAGTCTCTCTTATCATAACGTTGATTCTTTGATTGTGGGTTATCAAGATCAACAGCAGGTTCAATTTCTATATCATTATCATTATTGGGTTGAACATGAACATGAACATCATCATTAACATTTTCATTAGGTTCATGTTCATTACCAGATTGTGTTTCAGCATCAGAAATAGAAATATCATTGGGATTCTCAGGTGATTCAGAAATAGGTTCACTAGAAGCATGCAAAGTCCTATCATTTTTCTTTTTCTTCCTTTTAGAAGGACTAGGTGTTGGAAATATGCCCTAGAGGCAATAATAAATTAGTTATTATTATATTTCCTTGTTCATGATAATCGTTTGTTATCCATGCTAGAATTGTATTGATAGGAAACTCAGATGCATGTGTGGATACATAGACAACACCATGTCCCTAGTAAGCCTCTAGTTGACTAGCTTTTTGATCAATAGATGGTTACGGTTTCCTGACCATGGACATTGGATGTCATTGATAACGGGATCACATCATTAGGAGAATGATGTGATGGACAAAGACCCAATCCTAAGCCTAGCACAAGATCATGTAGTTCGTATGCTAAAGCTTTTCTAATGTCAAGTATCATTTCCTTAGACCATGAGATTGTGCAACTCCCGGATAGCGTAGGAGTGCTTTGGGTGTGCCAAATGTCACAACGTAACTGGGTGGCTATAAAGGTACACTACAGGTATCTCCGAAAGTGTCTATTGGGTTGGCACGAATCGAGACTGGGATTTGTCACTCCGTGTAAACGGAGAGGTATCTCCGGGCCCACTCGGTAGGACATCATCATAATGTGCACAATGTGATCAAGGAGTTGATCACGGGATGATGTGTTACGTAACGAGTAAAGAGACTTGCTGGTAACAAGATTGAACAAGGTATCGGGATACCGACGATCGAATCTCGGGCAAGTATCGTACCGCTAGACAAAGGGAATTTGTATACGGGATTGATTAAGTCCTTGACATCGTGGTTCATCCGATGAGATCATCGTGGAACATGTGGGAGCCAACATGGGTATCCAGATCCCGCTGTTGGTTATTGACCGGAGAGTCATCTCGGTCATGTCTGCATGTCTCCCGAACCCGTAGGGTCTACACACTTAAGGTTCGGTGACGCTAGGGTTATAGAGATATTAGTATGCGGTAACCCGAAATTTGGTCGGAGTCCCGGATGAGATCCCGGACGTCACGAGGAGTTCCGGAATGGTCCGGAGGTAAAGATTTATATATGGGAAGTCTTGTTTTGGTCGCCGGAAAAGTTTCGCGCATTATCGGTATTGTACCGGGAGTGCCGAAAGGGGTCCGGGGGTCCACCAAGGGGGTCCACCTGCCCCGGGGGGGCACATGGGCTGTAGGGGTGTGCGCCTTGGCCTATATGGGCCAAGGGCACCAGCCCCAAGAGGCCCATGCGCCAAGAGATAAGGGAAAGAAATAGTCCTAAAGGGGGAAGGCACCTCCTAGGTGCCTTGGGGAGGATGGACTCCTCCCTGGCCGCACCCTTCCTTGGAGGAAGGGCCAAGTCTGCGCCCCCCCCCCCTCTCCCTTGGCCCTATATATAGTGGGGAGAAGGGAGGGCAGCCGCACCTAAGCCCTGGAGCCTCCCTCTCCCTCCCATGACACATCTCCCTCCTCCCGCAGCGCTTGGCGAAGCCCTGTTGGAATCCCGCTACTTCCACCACCACGCCGTCGTGCTGCTGGATCTCCATCAACCTCTCCTCCCCCCTTGCTGGATCAAGAAGGAGGAGACATCGATGCTCCGTGCGTGTGTTGAACGCGGAGGTGCCGTCCGTTCGGCGCTAGGATCATCGGTGATTTGGATCACGACGAGTACGACTCCATCAACCCCGTTCTCTTGAACGCTTCCGCGCGCGATCTACAAGGGTATGTAGATCCACTCCTCCCTCGTTGCTAGATGACTCCATAGATAGATCTTGGTGACACGTAGGAAAATTTTGAATTTATGCTACGTTCCCCAACAGTGGCATCATGAGCTAGGTCTATGCGTAGTTTCTATGCACGAGTAGAACACAAAGTAGTTGTGGGCGTTGATTTTGTTCAATATGCTTACCGTTACTAGTCCAATCTTGATTCTGTGGCATTGTGGGATGAAGCGGCCCGGACCGACCTTACACGTACTCTTACGTGAGACTGGTTCCACCGACTGACATGCGCTAGTTGCATAAGGTGGCTAGCGGGTGTCTGTCTCTCCCACTTTAGTCGGATCGGATTCGATGAAAAGGGTCCTTATGAAGGGTAAATAGCAATTGGCATATCACGTTGTGGTTTTTGCGTAGGTAAGAAACGTTCTTGCTAGAAACCCATAGCAGCCACGTAAAACATGCAAACAACAATTAGAGGACGTCTAACTTGTTTTTGCAGGGTATGCTATGTGATGTGATATGGCCAAAAGGATGTGATGAATGATATATGTGATGTATGAGATTGATCATGTTCTTGTAATAGGAATCACGACTTGCATGTCGATGAGTATGACAACCGACAGGAGCCATAGGAGTTGTCTTAATTTATTTATGACCTGCGTGTCAACATAAACGTCATGTAATTACTTTACTTTATTGCTAACCGTTAGCTGTAGTAGTAGAAGTAATAGTTGACGAGACAACTTCATGAAGACACGATGATAGAGATCATGATGATGGAGATCATGGTGTCATGCCGGTGATGATGATGATCATGGAGCCCCGAAGATGGAGATCAAGAGGAGCAAAGTGATGATGGCCATATCATGTCACTATTTGATTGCATGTGATGTTTATCATGTTTATGCATCTTGTTTACTTAGAACGACGGTAGTAAATAAGATGATCCCTCATAATAATTTCAAGAAAGTGTTCCCCCTAACTGTGCACCGTTGCGACAGTTCGTTGTTTCGAAGCACCACGTGATGATCGGGTGTTAGATTCTAACGGTCACATACAACGGGTGTAAGACAGATTTACACACGCGAAACACTTAGGTTGACTTGACGAGCCTAGCATGTACAAACATGGCCTCGGAACACAAGAGACCGAAAGGTCGAGCATGAGTCGTATGGTAGATACGATCAACATGAAGATGTTCACCGATAATGACTAGTCCGTCTCACGTGATGATCGGACACGGCCTAGTTGACTCGGATCATGTAATCACTTAGATGACTAGAGGGATGTCTATCTGAGTGGGAGTTCACAAGATGAACTTAATTCTCCTGAACATAGTCAAAAGGTCTTCGCAAATTATGTCGTAGCTCGCGCTTCAGTTCTACTGTTTAGATATGCTCCTAGAGAAAATTTAGTTGAAAGTTGATAGTAGTAATTATGCGGACTAGGTCCGTAAACTGAGGTTTGTCCTCATTGCTTCATAGAAGGCTTATGTCCTTAATGCACCGCTCAGTGTGCTGAACCTCGAACGTTGTCTATGGATGTTGCGAACATCTGACATACACATTTTGATAACTACATGATAGTTCAGTTAAACGGCTTAGAGTTGAGGCACTGAAGACGTTTTGAAACGTCGCGAAACATATGAGATGTTTCGAGGGCTGAAATTGGGATTTCAGGCTCGTGCCCACGTCAAGAGGTATAAGACCTCCGACGATTTTCTTAGCCTGCAAACTAAGGGAGAAAAACTCAATTGTTGAACTTGTGCTCAGATTGTCTGAGTACAACAATCGCTTGGATCGAGTGGGAGTTGATCTTCCAGATGAAATAGTGATGGTTCTCCGAAGTCATTACCACCAAGCTGCTTGAGCTTCGTGATGAACTATAATATATCAGGGACATATATGATGATCCTTGAGATATTCACGATGTTTGACACCACAAAAGTAGAGATCAAGAAGGAGCATCAATTGTTGATGGTTGGTGAAACCACTAGTTTCAAGAAGGGCAAGGGCAAAAGGGATGCTTCATGAAATGGCAAATCAGCTGCTGCTCTAGTGAAGAAACCCAAGGTTGAACCCAAACCCGAGACTAAGTGCTTCTGTAATAAAGGGAACAGCCACTGGAGCAGAATTACCCTAGATACTTGGTAGATAAGAAGGCTGGCAAGGTCGATAGAAGTATATTGGATGTATTATGTTAATGTGTACTTTACTAGTACTCCTAGTAGCACCAGGGTATTAGATACCGGTTCGGTTGCTAAGTGTTAGTAACTCGAAATAAAAGCTATGGAATAAATGGAGACTAGCTAAAGGTGAGATGACGATATGTGTTGGAAGTATTTCCAAGGTTGATCAAATATCGTACGCTCCCTCTACCATCGAGATTGGTGTTTGCAGTGAGCATAGACATGATTGGATTATGTCTATCGCAATACGGTTATTCATTTAAAGAGAATAATGGTTACTCTGTTTATTTGAATAATACCTTCAATGGTCTTACACCTGAAATGAATGGTTTATTGAATCTCGATCGTAGTGATACACATGTTCATGCCAAAAGAAAGTAATGATAGTACCACCTACTTGTGGCACTGCCACGTAAGTCATATCGGTATAAAACGCATGAAGAAGCTCCATGTTGATGGATCTTTGGGCTCACTTGTTTTGAAAGGTTTGAGACATGCGAACCATGTCTATTGGTGTATATGCATGAAGAAACTCCATGCAAATGGACCGTTTGGACTCACTTGATTTTGAATCACTTGAGACATGCAAATCATACCACATGGGCAAGATGACTGAAAGCCTCGTTTTCAGTAAAATGGAACTAGAAAGCAACTTGTTGGAAGTAATACATTTTGATGTGTGCAATCCAATGAGTGCTGAGGCATGTAGTGGATATCGTTATGTTCTTACTTCACAGATGATTTGAGTAGATGTTGAGTATATTTACTTGATGAATCACGAGTCTGAATTATTGAAAGGTTCAAGTAATTTCAGGGTGGAGTTGAAAGATCGTAGTGACAAGAGGATAAAATATCTATGATATGATCATAGAGATGAATATCTGAATTACGAGTTTGGCACAGAATTAAGACATTGTGGAAATTATTTCACAACTAATACAGCCTGGAACACCATAGTGTGATGGTGTGTCCGAACATCATAACTGCACCCTATTGGATATGATGCATACCATGATGTCTCTTATCGAATTACCACGATAGTTTATGGGTTAGGCATTAAAGACAACCACATTCACTTTAAATAGGGCACCACGTAATTCCGATGAGATGACACCATATGAACTATGGTTTAGAGAAACCTAAGCTGTCATTTCTTAGAATTTTGGGGCTGCAACGCTTATGTGAAAAAGTTTCAGGCTGATAAGCTCAAACCCAAAGCGGATAAATGCATCTTCATAGGACACCCAAAACAGTTGGGTATACCTCCTGTCTCAGATCCGAAAGCAATAAGGGATTGTTTCTAGAATCGGGTCCTTTCTCGAGGAAAAGTTTCTCTCGAAAGAATTGAGTGGGAGGATGGTGGAGACTTGATGAGGTTATTGAACCGTCTCTTCAACTAGTGTGTGGCAGGGCACAGGAGTTGTTCCTGTGGCACCTACACCAATTGAAGTGGAAGCTTATGATAGTGATCATGAAACTTCAGATCAAGTCACTACCAAACCTCGTGGGATGACAAGGATGCGTACTACTTCAGAGTGGTACGTAATCCTGTCTTGGAAGTCATGTTGCTAGACAACAATGAACCTACGAGCTATGGAGAAGCGATGGTGGGCCTGGATTCCAAAATGGCTCGAGGCCATATAATCCGAGAGAGGATCCATATATGAAAACAAAGTGTAGACTTTGGGAGAACTACTTGATGGTCGTAAGGCTGTTAGGTACATATGGATTTTAAAAGGAAGACGGATAATGATGGTAGGTATCACCATTAAGAAAGCTCGACTTGTCGTTAAGATGTTTTCCGACAAGTTCAAGGAGTTGACTACGATGAGACTTTCTCACTCGTAGCGATGCTAAGAGTCTGTTGGAATTATATTAGCAATTACTGCATTATTTGTGAAATCTTGCAGATAGGATGCCAAAAAACCATTGTTTCCTCGACGATTTTTGAGGAAAGGTTGTATGTGATACAACCGGAAGGTTTTGTTAATCCTGAAAGATGCTAATAAGTATGCAAAGCTCCAGCAATCCTTCTAAGGACTGGAGTAAGCATCTCGGAGTTGAAATGTATGCTTTGATAAGATGATCAAAGATTTTGGGTGTATACAAAGTTTATGAGAAACTTGTATTTCCAAAGAAGTGAGTGGGAGCACTATAGAATTTCTGATGAATATATGTTGTTGACATGTTGTTAATCAGAAATGACATAGAATTTCTGGAAAGCATATAGGGTTATTTGGAAAGTATTTTTCAATGGAAAGCCTGGATTGAGCTACTTGAACATTGAGCATCAAGATCTATAAGGATAGATCAAAATTCTTAATGGTACTTTCAAATGAGCACATACCTTGACATGATCTTGAAGGTGTTCAAGATGGACCAGTCAAAGAAGGAGTTCTTGCCTGAGTTGTAAGGTATGAAGTTAAGACTTAAAGCTCGACCACGGCAGAAGAAAGAGGAAGGACGAAGGTCGTCCCCTATGCTTTTGTCATAGGCTCTATACGGTATGCCATGCTGAGTACCGCACCTGATGTGTGCCTTGCCACATATCTGGCAAGAGGGTACAAAGGTAATCTAGGAGTAGATCACCAGATAGCGGTCTAAATTATCCTTAGAGGAATAAGGATATGTTTCTCGGTTATGGAGGTGATAAAGAGTTCGACATAAAGAGTTACGTCGATGCAAGCTTAACACCTATCCGGATAGCTCTGAGTAGAGATACCGGATACGTATAATGGAGCAACAATTTAGAATAGCTCCAAGTAGAACAGTTATTTGAAATGGCTCCAAATATAGCGTAGTAGCTGCATCTACAAGATGACATAGAGATTTGTGAAGTACATACGGATCTGAAAGATTCAGACCCGTTGACTATAACATCTCTCACAAGCATAACATGTTCAAACCCAGAACTCATCGAGTGTTAATCACATGGTAATGTGAACTAGATTATTGACTCTAGTAAACTCTTTGGGTGTTAGTCACATGGGGATGTGACCTTGAGTCTTAATCACATATCGATGTGAACTGGATTATTGACTCTAGTGCAAGTGGGAGACTGTTGGAAATATGCCATAGAGGCAATAATAAATTAGTTATTATTATATTTCCTTGTTCATGATAATCGTTTGTTATCCATGCTAGAATTGTATTGATAGGAAACTCAGATACATGTGTGGATACATAGACAACACCATGTCCCTAGTAAGCCTCTAGTTGACTAGCTCGTTGATCAATAGATGTTTACGGTTTCCTGACCATGGACATTGGATGTCATTGATAACGGGATCACATCATTAGGAGAATGATGTGATGGACAAAGACCCAATCCTAAGCCTAGCACAAGATCATGTAGTTCGTATGCTAAAGCTTTTCTAATGTCAAGTATCATTTCCTTAGACCATGAGATTGTGCAACTCCCGGATACCGTAGGAGTGCTTTGGGTGTGCCAAATGTCACAACGTAACTGGGTGGCTATAAAGGTACACTACAGGTATCTCCGAAAGTGTCTGTTGGGTTGGCACGAATCGAGACTGGGATTTGTCACTCCGTGTAAACGGAGAGGTATCTATGGGCCCACTCGGTAGGACATCATCATAATGTGCACAATGTGATCAAGGAGTTGATCACGAGATGATGTGTTATGAAACGAGTAAAGAGACTTGCTGGTAACGAGATTGAACAAGGTATCGGGATACCGACGATCGAATCTCGGGCAAGTATCGTACCGCTAGACAAAGGGAATTGTATACAGGATTGATTAAGTCCTTGACATCGTGGTTCATCCGATGAGATCGTCATGGAACATGTGGGAGCCAACATGGGTATCCAGATCCCACTGTTGGTTATTGACCGGAGAGTCATCTCGGTCATGTCTGCATGTCTCCCGAACCCGTAGGGTCTACACACTTAAGGTTCAGTGACACTAGGGTTATAGAGATATTAGTATGCGGTAACCCGAAAGTTGGTCGGAGTCCCGGATGAGATCCCGGACGTCACGAGGAGTTCCGGAATGGTCCGGAGGTAAAGATTTATATATGGGAAGTCTTGTTTTGGTCGCCGGAAAAGTTTCGCGCATTATCGGTATTGTACCGGGAGTGCCGAAAGGGGTCCGGGGGTCCACCAAGGGGGTCCACCTGCCCCGGGGGGCCACATGGGCTGTAGGGGTGTGCGCCTTGGCCTATATGGGCCAAGGGCACCAGCCCCAAGAGGACCATGCGCCAAGAGATAAGGGAAAGAAAGAGTCCTAAAGGGGGAAGGCACCTCCTAGGTGCCTTGGGGAGGATGGACTCCTCCCTGGCCGCACCCTTCCTTGGAGGAAGGGCCAAGGCTGCGCCTCCCCCCCTCTCCCTTGGCCCTATATATAGTGGGGAGAAGGGAGGGCAGCCGCACCTAAGCCCTGGCGCCTCCCTCTCCCTCCCATGACACATCTCCCTCCTCCCGCAGCGCTTGGCGAAGCCCTGTTGGAATCCCGCTACTTCCACCACCACGCCGTCGTGTTGCTGGATCTCCATCAACCTCTCCTCCCGCCTTGCTGGATCAAGAAGGAGGAGACGTCGCTGCTCCGTGCGTGTGTTGAACGCGGAGGTGCCGTCCGTTCGGCGCTAGGATCATCGGTGATTTGGATCACGACGAGTACGACTCCATCAACCCCGTTCTCTTGAACGCTTCCGCGCGCGATCTACAAGGGTATGTAGATCCACTCCTCCCTTGTTGCTAGATGACTCCATAGATAGATCTTGGTGACACGTAGGAAAATTTTGAATTTATGCTACGTTCCCCAACACTAGGTGCATCTATATTATTTTTCTAAGAATCTTGCTCAATTCTCTTAGGGTGGCCTTCAGGATACAAAGGTTCCGGAGTCATCTTACCAGTTCTAGTAGCCACTCTAACAGCATAGTCATTATTCTTACTATTCAATTCATTGAGCAAATCATCTTGAGCTTTAAGTACTTGTTCTACTTGAGTGGTAACCATAGAAGCATGTTTACTAATGAGTTTAAGTTCACCTTTAACTCTAGACATATAATCACCCAAGTGTTCAATCATATAAGCATTTTGTTTCAATTGTCTACCAAAGTAAGCATTGAAGTCTTCTTGCCTAACCATAAAGTTATCAAACTCATCCAAACATTGGCTAGCAAACTTAATAGGAGGGATGATACGTCTCCGTCGTATCTATAATTTTTGATTATTCCATGCCAATATTCTACAACTTTCATATACTTTTGGCAACTTTTTATACTATTTTTGGGACTAACATATTGATCCAGTGCCCAGTGCCAGTTCATGTTTGTTGCATGTTTTTTGTTTCGCAGAATATCCATATCAAACGGAGTCCAAATGGGATAAAAACTGACGGAGATTTTTTTGGAATATATATGATTTTTGGGAAGAAAAATCCACGTGAGACGATGCCCGAGGGGGCCACGAGGCAGGGGGCGCGCCCTTGACCCTCGTGGCCACCCGGTAAGGCGGTTGATGCCCTTCTTTCGCCGCAAGAAATCTAATATCCGGATAGAGATCGTGTTAAAATTTCAGCCCAATCGGAGTTACGGATCTTCAGGAATATAAGAAACGGTGAAAGGGTAGAATCTGAGAAGGCAGAAACAGAGAGAGAGAGAGAGAGAGAGATCCAATCTCGGAGGGGCTCTCGCCCCTCCCACGCCATGGAGGCCAAGGACCAGAGGGGAAACCCTTCTCCCATCTAGGGAGGAGGTCAAGGAAGGAGAAGACAAAGGGCCCCCCTCTCCCCTTCTTTTCTGGTGGCGCCGGAACACTGCCGTGATCATCATCATCACCGCAATCTTCATCAACAACTTCACCGCCATCATCACCAACTCTTCCCCCCTCTATGCAGCGGTGTAACCTCTCTCTTACCCGCTGTAATCTCTACTTAAACATGGTGCTCAATGCTATATATTATTTCCCAATGATGTATGGCTATCCTATGATGTTTGAGTAGATCCGTTTGTCCTATGGGCTATTTGATGATCGTGATTGGTTTGAGTTGCATGTTTTATTATTGATGATGTCCTATGGTGCTCTCCGTGTCGCGCAAGCGTGAGGGATCCCCGTTGTAGGGTGTTGCAATACGTTCATGATTCGCTTATAGTGGGTTGCGTGAGTGACTGCACAAACCCGAGTAAGGGGGTTGTTGCATATGGGATAAAGAGGACTTGATGCTTTAATGCTATGGTTGGGTTTTACCTTAATGATCTTTAGTAGTTGTGGATGCTTGCTAAAGTTCCAATCATAAGTGCATATGATCCAAGTAGAGAAAGTATGTTAGCTTATGCCTCTCCCTCATATAAAATTGCAATAGTGATTACCGGTCTAGTTATCGATTGCCTAGGGACAAATAACTTTCTCGTAACAAAAAGCTCTTTACTAAAACTAACTTAGTTGTGTCTTTATCTAAATAGCCCCTACTTTTTATTTACTTGCTATTTATTATCTTGCAAACCTATCCAAAAACACCTACAAAGGACTTCTAGTTTCATACTTGTTCTAGGTAAAGCGAACGTTAAGTGTGCGTAGAGTTGTATCGGTGGTCGATAGAACTTGAGGGAATATTTGTTATACCTTTAGCTCCTCGTTGGGTTCGACACTATTACTTATCGAAAGAGGCTACAATTGATCCCCTATACTTGTGGCTTATCAAGGGATCTCAGCTTTATCATATATATAGAGAGAATCTACCTTTACTACCTCTGTCGGGTTATCAAGACCATGTATTTCTTCAATAGGAGGTAAATTCTTAACACTTCAGCTTTAATACCCTTTTCTTTCATAGATTTCTTTGCCTCTTTCATATCTTCAAGACTGAGAAATAAAACACCTCTTTTCTTCGGAGTTGGGTTAGGAATAGGCTCAGGAGCTAGCTCAAAAAGTGTCCAATTATTTTCATTTGTCAACATATTATTCAATAGAATTTCAGCTTCATCTGGTGTTCTTTCCCTGAAAACAGAACCAGCACAACTATCTAGGTAATCTTTGGAAGCATCGGTTAGTCCATTATAAAAGATATCAAGTATTTCATTTTTCTTAGGAGGATGATCAGCCAAAACATTAAGTAATTGAAGAAGCCTCCCCCAAGATTGTGGGAGACTCTCTTCTTCAATTTGCACAAAATTATATATTTCCCTTAGAGCAGCTTGTTTCTTATGAGCAGGGAAATATTTAGCAGAGAAGTAATAAATCATATCCTGGGGACTACACACACAACCAGGATCAAGAGAATTAAGCCATATCTTAGCGTCACCCTTTAATGAGAACGGAAATATTTTAAGGATATAAAAGTAGCAAGTTCTCTCATCATTAGTGAACAGGGTGGCTATATCATTTAATTTAGTAACATGTGCCACAACAGTTTCAGATTCATAACCATAGAAAGGTTAAGATTCAACTAAAGTAATTATCTCAGGATCAACATAGAAATCATAATCCTTATCAGTAACAAAGATAGGTGAAGTAGCATAAGCAGGATCATATTTCATTCTAGCATTCAGAGTTTTTTTTGTTTTAGCTTAGCTAATAATTTCTTAAGATCACTCATATCATTGCAAGCAAGAAAATCTCTAGCAGTTTCTTCATCCATAACATAGCCCTCAGGCAAAACAGGTAATTCATATTTATTGGGAGAGCCTTCATCACTTTCATCAATATTATCAGTTTCAATAATTTCATTCTCTCTAGCCCTAGCAATTTGTTCATCAAGAAATTCACCAAGTGGCACAGTAGTATCAAGCATAGAAGTAGTTTCATCATCAGTATCATGCATAGCAGAAGTGGCATCATCAATAATATGCGACATATCAGAATTAATAGCAAAAGCAGGTTTAGGTGTCGCAAGCTATGCTCCCAAAAATTTATCCCTCAAAGAATAGAGCTATGCTCCCCGGCAACGGCGCCAGAAAATAGTCTTGATGACCCACAAGTATAGGGAATCGCAATAGTTTTCGAGGGTAGAGCATTCAACCCAAATTTATTGATTTGACACAAGGGGAGCCAAAGAATATTCTCAAGTATTAGCAACTGAGTTGTCAACTCAGCCACACCTGGATAACTCAATATCTGTAGCAAAGTATTTAGTACCAAAGTAATATGGAAGTAACGGTAACTGTAGCAAAAGTAATATTTTTGGGTTTTGTAGTGATTGTAATAGTAGCAACGGAAAGTAAATAAGCGAAGAACAATATGTGAAAAGCTCGTAGGCATTGGATCGGTGATGGAGAATTATGTCGGATGTGGTTCATCATGTAACAGTCATAACATAGGGTGACACAGAACTAGCTCCAATTCATCAATGGAATGTAGGCATGTATTCCGAATATAGTCATACATGCTTATGGAAAAGAACTTGCATGACATCTTTTGTCCTACCCTCCGGTGGCAGTGGGGTCCTAGAGGAAACTAAGGGATATTAAGGCCTCCTTTTAATAGAGTACAGGACCAAAGCATTAACATATGGTGAATACATGAACTCCTCAAACTATGGTCATCACCGGGAGTGGTCCCGATTAGTCACTTCAGGGTTGCCCGATCATAACACATAGTAGGTGACTATAGACTTGCAAGATAGGATCAAGAACTCACATATATTCATGAAAACATAATAGGTTCAGATCTGAAATCATGGCACTCGGGCCCTAGTGACAAGCATTAAGCATAGCAAAGTCATAGCAACATCAATCTCATAACATAGTGGATACTAGGGATCAAACCCTAACAAAACTAACTCGATTACATGATAAATCTCATCCAACCCATCACCGTCCAGCAAGCCTACGATGGAATTACTCACGCATGGCGATGAGCATCATGAAATTGGTGATGGAGGATGGTTGATGATGACGATGGCGATGGATTGCCCTCTCCGGAGCCCTGAACGGACTCCAGATCAGCCCTTCCGAGAGAGTTTACGGCTTGGCGGCGGTACCATATAGTAAAACGCGATGAATCTTTCTCCCTGATTTTTTTCTCCCCGAACACGAATATATGGAGTTGGAGTTGAGGTCGGTGGTGCACCAGGGGGCCCACGATGCAGGGGGCAGGCGCCCCCCCCCCACCCTCGTGGCTAGGGTGTGGGCCCCCTGGCCTTGATTCTTTTGCTAGTATTTTTTATTATTTCCAAAAATAAGTTCCGTGGAGTTTCAGGTCATTCCGAGAACTTTTGTTTCTGCACATAAATAACACCATGGCAACTCTGCTGAAAACAGCGCAGTCCGGGTTAGTTCCATTCAAATCATGCAAGTTAGAGTCCAAAACAAGGGCAAAAGTGTTTGGAAAAGTAGATACGACGGAGACGTATCAAGGATCGGTAGAGAGCGAGGCTCTCCTGTGGCGGCGCGTGAGGAGGGTGGAAGGGGACCGAGGGGGGTCGAGGTGGATGGGGATGAGGCTAGGGTTAGGAGGGGTGCGGGCTGGGCTAAAGGGCCGACCTGTCAGGGAGATGTTGCGTCTAGGGAGGCCAACTGGGCTAAGGGGAGGTTGGGCCGGTCCTCATCTCTCTCTCTCTCTCTCTCTCTCTCTAACTTTAACTAAAAAGCAAATAAAGAGAAGAAAAAGAAAGACGGGGTTAGGGGAAGAAGTTGAACGCGCGGGTAATTTTCCCAGACTCACAAAAATGTGCTTGTCCCGAGAAATAGAAAAGGCCATGATTGAAAGATTTAAATTCAAACTCATTTGATTTAAATTCAAATGATTTGAATAGGAAGTTAGAGTTGGGAAGGTCCAAAAATGTTAGGATTTTTGGTGGAGCTCCGGAATATGATGAAAGAATATATGGCAAGGTTTTGAAGTCGAACTTGAAGTAGAAAAGACATGGGGAATATTTGCAAGTGTGTTAGAATATTTATTATAGCTCCGTAATATATTGGGAGGATATGTTATATAGAGAAATCACCATGTGACTTCCCTCAATTTAAATAGATCAAAGATCTATGTATTTTATTTAGTTGAGTTTTTTTAAAAGAAATGGCATGATGGCATGATGACATGATGCAATGTACATGATGCAAAGATGAATGCAACAGACAAAACAAATCACCCGACGAAACTTAGAAAACATGGAAGGCATCTGAAGCGTCGGTCTTGGGGCGTCACAACACTCCACCACTACAAGAGGATCTCGTCCCGAGATCTAGGATGGCACCGGAGAGGAATGAAAGAGGAAGAGAAGAGGTAAACTAAGTTTCTTCTTGGACAAACGAGTGAAACCACGAACCTTGAGAGGTTGAACAAATTAAAAGAAAGAATACAACGAAGATGAAAGAATTTGAAAACACTCCGTTGGAAAAGAGGAACAAGGAACCTTACTAGAACCTTGTAGGTTGAAAGACATAAGAAAAGGGTTGCAATGGAGAAGAAGTACATGCAAGCACTCTGGTAGAAACGAGATGTACAAGCAACGATAAAGATCAATTACGACAACACTCCGGTTGGAAATGGAAGGTAAAGAATATGAGATTGGAAAAATGAAAGCACTTGGGTGAGAGTCCGATTAGAAGAGGAATTATAGACACAACACTCTGGTTAAAACAAGATAGAGAAGGAATGAGAATTATATAATTTGGGCAGCACTCCGACTGTAAATGGAGGGAATTGAACATGAACTTGACAAAACAAGATGATGGGTCGAAGTGAGCAACATCACAATGCCTCTGGAAGAAAGAATAGAAGATAGATCACTGGAATAAAAGAATGGAGAGGAAAATGCCAACTTCTGCCACATATGAGTTGGAGAGCACCCTTCTAGGAAAATTATAACGGAGTTGTTGAAAAAACAACAACGAACGAATAAGCTTGTAGTGGGTTTATGGAAAACTTCTCAAAATTGAGGCAAAATTCTGCCACTAACGGAAACAATAGATTGGATTGATATCAAGAAGGAGACAAGAAACTTATATCACCGGGAGGATAAATGAAGAACTTGGGTCATTTATAAGCACCATAAATAGCAACAATCCTTAGGGAAAGCTTTAGGTGAAATATAACCCAAGATAACTCCAATGAAGATGTTGATGGGTTGCAAAGGATCTCATGAACGAATTGAAAATGATGGGTTTAAAATATGTCATTCCGGACAACTTGTGAATCATGAAACACGAAGGGAAATTGTCAAGAGTGACATAACACCACATCAAAAGATGAGATATTAAAGAATTGCACTTCGGAATGCAAGATGAAGAATGCTTGAACTCCTCAAAACAAAACATGTGTTGAACACCATGTTTATTTTAGAGTATAGCTTGGCGGAACTTAACTTCGAGAGAAATCTTGAAGAATAATTGAAGAATGAAAGGAATCCTTGACGAACTACCATATAGAGCCTCCATGAAGAACTCCGGTAATAAAAGAATGATCAAACGAAAAGGGAAAGTTGAAAAGAACTCCGAGAGAAGCCTTGCAATGATTAGATGAAGCTATGAAATGATATAACCGAGAAAACTTGGAACTCAGGAAAGAAAGAAGAACAACTGAAATCAAGAATTTTGATGAACCTCCGGAATAAGGAATTAATCACTTGGATGAAACAAGAATAAGAATTACATTATGCTTATCCTTCATCAATTAAATTGATGACAAGCAACGGATTTGGCATACTACTCATTCCCATTGGAAATGATAAAGGAGAGATATAGCGTAAACTTGGGAAGGTCTTGATGGAACCGCCGGTGGGATTTGGAAACAACGAATGAATTGATATGATAACGAAGGAAGAGAAATGTCGAACCAAACCACCATAAGAATCGAAAATGAAGGTAGCAAAGGCACAATTCACCGAGAAGAATTGGAAAATGAATGAAGATACTTGAGGGAATTTAGATACATGAGAACGAAGAGATCACGAACTGATTAGAGAATACTTGAATGATGCACCGGTAAGATTTGAAGAACAATAGCTGAAAGCTGAGAATGAATAATTCTGAGATGATGGGCTCCGGAGAATCAAACTGAGAAGACTTATGGATTGCTCCGGATGGGTGAAAAGAATTCTCATGATCGGAAACAATTATGGGAGGATGGCATCAAGCTTGAACTACACATCTTTGGAAGAACGGTAAGGATTTAAGAGGAACTCTTCTTCGGTCTTCAAAATCCAAGAATGATGACGAGAAACAGCACCGAGAATTGTTTAGACACTCCGGGAGAATCAAAAGCGAAGAGGTTGAGCCAACGATGAAAAGAATTTGATAGATCTTGGAGAAAATACATATGACTGATGATAATTCATTCTTACGTCAAATTTGGAGAATAATTTGAGAGTAACTCCGGGAAAATAAGACGAGTCAGGTAAGATCCTAGGAAAGACCTGTGGGTTAGGGCCCACTCAAAAGATACACCGTTGAAAGATTACTTGAAAATTAGATTGCACCGGTTGAATTAAATAGCTTGAATGAGATAACATCCTCGAAAGAGCTTGAACGGATTGATAGTGGAGACACAAATCTTCTGAGATATCTTCTGCACTCCGGAACAATTGAATAGCGAGAGGTGAATAAATAAGAGTCTTCGGTAAGTACTTCCAACATGGAAAGCATGTGAACCAATGAAAAAGATATGACCAACACCGAAAGCTTGGATTGAATCCACCGGAGAAGAAAAAGAACGAAGAATGATGAACTTGAAGCTCCGTTAGAATCTTCTTGAGAATCACCAGATAAGAACATTGATGGAAAAGAAAAGAGAGACTTCCCAACAATAAAAGGATACTTGATTAAGAAATATGAGTCCTTGAAGAAAAAGGGTGGGAGGGCGGGAAAACAAAGGCAACTTGGGCAGATGGAATGGATGCCATTGAGAAAACTTAGAATTGATCTAGCAGGAGGGAAAATGATAGGATCATCTTATAGAGAAACTCACTGGTTGGAATGAATTGACATGACAATCTCGATGATCAAGAAGGATTAGTACTCCCATAGAAATATGAGAACACCGCTTAGGGAAGGTATGGAATCAACGCTTGACATTGAAGCAACTCGAATACCACAACTCAAAACAAAAACAAAGGACTGGCTTGCAAAATAAGCCGGAAACAAACATATGATAGATCCCATATCGTATCATGTGTCTGTTGGAAAGATATTCTAGGAGCTACCTGAATTCCCACTTATAAACTCCCGAAACTTTCTGGTTATGCAATCAGGTGTTGGGATACAGGGGAAGCATAATATCTCACCCAAACTAACAATCCCTACCTCTAGTTGTATCCATCCTTCAACACATAACCAAGAAACCTTCGGAAATCATGTACCTCAACCTTCGAAAAAGCATCCGTTATACGAGTTATGGCAATACTCCCGAACTCCCGCCCCAGTACTGGGTGGCGTCAAGGTTATCTCACCAACAACTGCATAGAAGAGATTTTTGATGTTGGCAAAACTCAGGTATTCCAGAGCTGCAACAATAAAATTGTGACGACAACACCTCAGAGCTCAACTCCCCGGGACACTGCCACAACCCCTAAATGTCAGGAGGCACCAAGATCAATGTTCTCGTCACAAGACTATCGGAACGATTCCAAGATACCCGTGTGATCCTAAAAAAAATCGTGAAATTTGAGGAGAGAAAAATCAAAACTTCTACGTCAGGAGGCCTCACCAGAGCGACAAAGGTATTGAGGAGTAAAAAGAATCCTACTCTCCGATATATATAATCCTAAGACTCAAAACATTTTGGTGTGGACTCAACAACGTCAGCGATTCGATCAAGCAGGGGGCTCCTAAGTCGGGGATGGCTCCGATTACCAACTTGTAACGCCCACGATGCGGCTATATCTCCCACGTGTCGAGGCACGACTTAGAGGCATAACCGCATGGTGGTTTAGTCGCAAGTGGGGTAATCTTCACACAATCCCATGTAGTGAATAAGAAAGGGATAAAGAGTTGGCTTACAATCGCCACTTCACAAAAATAACAAGTTAAACATACATCATCCAGAATACAATCAAGGTCTGACTACAGAACCAAAATAAAAAAAGAAAACCCCAAATGCTAGATCCCCGATCGTCCCAACTAGACACCACTACTGATCAGCCGGAAAAGACACAAAACAACGATTAAGATCTTCATCAAGATCCCACTTGAGTTCGGTTGCATCAGCTGCACTGGTATCATCGGCACCTGCAACTGTTTGGAAGTATCTGTGAGTCATGAGGACTCATCAATCTCACACCCACGAGATCAAGACTATATAAGCTTATGGGTAGGGTAAGGTAATGAGGTGGAGCTGTAGCAAGCACTAAGCAAATATGATGGCTAACATACGCAAATAAGAGCGAGAAGAGAAGCAACGCAATGGTCGAAAAGCTAGAAGTGATCAAGAAGTGATCCTGAAACTACTTATGTTCAAGCATAACCCAAGGCCGTGTTCACTTCTCGGACTCCGCCGAAAAGAGACCATCACGGCTACACACGCGGTTGATGCATTTTAATTAAGTCAAGTGGCAAGTTCTCTACAACCGGACATTAACAAATTCCCATCTGCCACATAACCACGGGCAGGGCTCTCGAAAGTATATACCCTGCAGGGGTGTCCCAACTTAGCCAATCACAAGCTCTCACGGTCAACGAAGGATATTCCTTCTCCTGGAAAGACCCGATCAGTCTCGGAATCCGGTTACAAGACATTTCGACAATGGTAAAACAAGACCAGCAAGACCACCCGACTGTGCCGACAAATCCCGATAGGAGCTGCACATATCTCGTTCTCAGGGCACACCGGATAAGCTAAGCGTACAAGTACCAACATAACCCAAGTTGCCAAGGGACAGTCCTGCATGGTGATCTAGTATGGACCAACACTCAGAGGAGCACTGGCCCGAGGGTTTAAAATAAAGATGACCCTTGAGTCTGCAGAACCCAAGGGAAAAAAGTCTTAGGTGGCAAATGTTAAAACCAAGGTTGGGCCTTGTTGGAAGAGTTTTCTTCAAAGAGAAGTGTCAAGGGGTTCCCATAACACCCAACCGTGTAAGGAATGCAAAATCAAGGAACATAACACCGGTATGACGGAAACTAGGGCGGCAAGAGTGGAACAAAACACCAGGCATAATGCCAAGCCTTCCACCCTTTACCAAGTATATAGATGCATTAATTAAATAAGAGATATTGTGATATCCCAACATATCCATGTTCCAACATGGAACAAACTTCAGCTTCACCTACAAATAACAACGCTATAAGAGGGGCCAAACGAAAACGGTAACATAGCCAAACAACGGTTTGTTGGGAAGATGGGTTAGTGGCTGGACATGGCAATATGGGAGGCATGATAAACATGTGGTAGGTAGAGTGACATAGCGATAGAGAGAACAACTAGCAATGATCATCTTGCCTGAAATCCCGCAAGGAAAAAGGACGAGTCGATGAGGAAGACAAACGGACGTAGTCGAACGGATCCTCACAACTCCAGAACAAAACCGAATTTAACGAGAGAACCAACCCGGAAAGAAGCAAGCAACATAGTAAACAACCATCACATAAACATGGCATGATGCACAACCAAGCATGATGCATGTCCGGTTTAGAGAGGCATGGCATGGCAAAGTGCACAAACAAAAGTACAAGTTAACTGGAGCTCAACATGCAACGAGTTGCATACTGACGAAACACCACAGTCAATTACTTAGTTCTCTCTCGTTTATGTACCCAACAATATTAAATGTTATTAAACCTAGCAAGGGGTGAAGCATGAGTAAAATACACAGTTAGGCATTTTAAATGAGGCCGAAAATATCAAACAAGAATCCCAGTAAATCCTCATGTGCATTAGTAATTTAATGTAACAACAATTTAAACATTCTTGATGTCGTTATCATGATGCGGATGACATTTCCAAGTTTTATGCAATTTCTATGAAAATGTTGATAAAAGCATGTTATGAAGCATTTGTCATCGTGGCGGAAACGAAAGGGGTGCCATGGCAACGAATCCAAAAATGATGCCACGGCAACATATCAGTTCCGGTAGCTCATGGAGATACCGATGCAAACAAAGTGTGGCGGGAGCGTGCAAAAGATGGTGGGGTGATCCCGGTTACCGGGCTCCCACGGGTGGACGGCATGGCAACGAGGAACAACTAACGTTCACGGGCGAATACAACATCTAAACATGCATCTCATACAACACACATGCATTCGTTCCACGGGTCATCGTCTCGGCGATTATACCTTCGAAGGGTGCATTCTCAGAGCGGTTCAGGTTCGGTGCAAAGTAAAGGAAGTAGACATTCTCGGACGTTCATAGTGGAAGTAGTGGTACTATCGGCCATCGGTGATCATTGGGATGGTAGTGGAAGTAGAGGTACACGACATCTTGTCGAAAATCACGGCGGCGGTACTTGTACCCATGTTGTCGTCGAACTTGATGGAGCCAATGTCCTCGAGGGTAGTCGTGCGAAGTAGTCGTACTCGCGAACTTGTCGGATCCATGGCGACGGTAGTTGTTCACGGCACTTGTAACCCATGGTTCTTCGGGCAATGGTAGTCGTTCACGTCCATAGATGTTCGGGGTCGTCACCGTTCGTAGCCAATGTAGTTGAACTTGACGAAACCCTCGGCGACAGTAGTAGTGGATGTCATCAGTATCGTGATACTTGGCAATATCCGTGCATATAGGTACTTTGCAGTTTCGTGTGGACGAACTTGAGGTACTCCGGGGCAGAGGTCTCAACGTTGCAACGGTGGCTTTGGAGGTTTGTGACCGAAGCATGGAGGTCAAAGCAGCGGCGGCAGTGGCATAGGAAGTGCAGCAGAGGTGGCGATCATGTGGCTGCCACGGTCGCACACAACACAACATAGGGAGATGAAAGCCTCGGGCAGGAGCTCCTCAGCACAAGGGGTGAGGCCGACGGAGATGCAACAGGGGAAGGGCGCGGAGGAGGCAAGAAGGCGCGGTGGCGGCCTCCTGCAAGGTCACATGGATGACGACGGGGTTGGGGCGGTCCGTTGAGGTGGAGATGGGGCGGCGGAGCCGCAGGTGAGGGAGCAGAGGCGCGAGGGGGGCCAAGGAGGGGAGAGGCTCCAAGCGGTGGAGGGCGCTACAAGAAGACGGGCGTCCATGAGGGACCTCATGTCCAAGGCGCAGCGGCGGGAGCTCCGGCCTGGGTGGTCGCCAGCGGCGAGGTTCGTCGGGGCGGAGGGTGGCGCTCGAGACTGGGGAGGAGAAGGAGAGGGGATCGGGCAGGGAGATGAGGATCGGGAGAGAGAGAGGCTCTCCTGTGGCGGCGCGCGAGGAGGATGGAAGGGGATCGAGGGGGAGGTCGAGGTGGACGGGGAGGAGGCTAGGGTTAGGAGGGGGTGCGGGCTGGGCTAAAGGGCCGGTCTGGCTGGGAGATGTTGGGCCTAGGGACGCCAGCTGGGCTAAGGGGAGGTTGGGCCGGCCCTCATCTCTCTCTCTCTCTATAACCGAAAAAGCAAATAAAGAGAAGAAAAAGAAAGAGGGGGTTAGGGGAAGAAGTTGAACACGCGGATAATTTTCCCATACTCACAAAAATTTGCTTGTCCTGAGAAATAGAAAATGCCATGATTGGAAGATTTAAATTCAAACTCATTTGATTTAAATTCAAATGATTTGAATAGGAAGTGAGGGTTGGGAAGGTCCAAAAATGTTTAGATTTTTGGTGGAGCTCCGGAATATGATGAAAGAATATATGGCAAGGTTTTGAAGTCGAACTTGAAGTAGAAAAGACATGAGGAATATTTGCAGGTGTGTTAGAATAATTATTATAGCTCCCTAATCTATTGGGAGGATATGCTATATAGAGAAATCCCCATGTGACTTCCCTCAATTTAAATAGATCAAAGATCTGTGCATTTTATTTAGTTGAGCTTTAAAAAAAGAAATGGCATGATGGCATGATGCAATGCACATGATGGAAAGATGAATGCAACAGACAAAACAAATCACCCAACGAAATTTGGAAAATATGGAAGGCATCTGAAGCGTCGGTCTTGGGGTGTCACATGAATTTTGGGGCAACTGGCTCTATCGCATAGACGTCCCTGAGCGCGGGTTTGTGCTTCTCTTGGGGATATGGGTAGCGTATACCATGTTCACCGTTTTAACCCGAGGGGGAAAATTCTTCTGTCCCCCTGTGTTCGGTGGACGGGACTCCTCGTCATCGTCTTCACTTTGCGACCCCTTCTCTTTGTTCTCGGCATTTAACTTGTCGGCCTGTTTAAAGACCCAACAGCTTCTATTGATATGATTAGCTGGCTTATCTGGGGTGCCGTGTATCTGACATGGATGATTAAGTATGCGGTCCAAGCTGGATGAGCCCGGATTGTTCCTTTTAAACGGCTTATTCCATTGGACGGATTTGGAGCCACTGAATCCGGCGTTGACCGCCGCGTCATCGGTATGATCACCATTGCTTCGACGCTTGTGTCTGTTGCATCAGGGCTTGCCGTTGCTATTTCTGGCTTTAGACGTGCCAGGTTTGCTTGCAGTATTATTGCTACGGGGTAGCCAGCTATCCTCGCCCGCGCAAAAGCGGGTCATGAGTGCTGTGAGGGCTGCCATGGACTTCGGCTTTTCCTCGCCGAGGTGTCGGGCGAGCCATTCGTCGCGGATGCTATGCTTAAAGGCCACTAGGGCTTCGGCATCCGGACAGTCGACGACCTGGTTCTTTTTATTTAAGAACCTAGTCCAGAATTTCCTGGCTAACTCTCTGGGATGTTGAACTATATGACTCAAGTCATCGGCATCGGAGGTCGGACGTATGTACCTTGGAAGTTATCACGGAAGGCGTCCTCCAAGTCTTCCCAGCATCCTATGAAGTTTTCAGGCAGGCTGTTGAACCATTGACGTGCTGGTCCCTTGAGTTTTAGTGGGAGGTATTTGATGTCGTGAAGATCATCACCGCGGGCCATGTGAATATGGAGAAGAAAATCTTCAATCCATACCGCGGGATTTGTTGTTCCATCGTATGATTCGATGTTCACGGGTTTAAACCCTTGGAATTCATGCCCCATTACCTCATCAGTGAAGCAGAGGGGGTGTGTGGCGCCTCTATATCGGGCCACATCGCGACGTAGCTCGGATGGAGTACGTCTGCGGCATTCGGCCCGGGCGTGATTAGGCTAGTCGCGTCCGAATAGATAGTTGTCGTCGCATGTCGGGGCATGCCCCCGCGATCTGTAGATCGATCTAGTATGTCCTGCTCTACTGTCCAGGTCCTGCCGCAGGTCATATGTATAGCCCGAGCTGTTTTATGTCTACCTTTATGGCGAGGTCTTACGGGCTGGTGTTCGGCTTGAGCTACCGCTTTGTCCCGGCCACGTGGTGGTCGGTCAGCCGCATTGTGCGCTGAAGGTACAGGCTCCAGCGCCTCATCGTTGAATTGAGGTAGCAGTTTGCGCTTTGGGTAACTTTTGGTTGGGCGTTCGAGGCCGTATTCCTTGGCTGCCAATATATTAGTCCATCTATCGTTGAGCGGATATTCATCAGCTTGAAGCTACCGCTGCTTGATACGTCTCCAACATATCTATAACTTTTGATTGTTCCATGTTATTATATTATCAACCTTGGATATTTTATATGCTTTTATATGCTATTTTATATGATTTTTGGGACTAACCTATTAACCTAGAGCCCAGTGCTAGTTTCTGTTTTTTTCCTTGTTTTCAAGTTTTACAGAAAAGGGAAATCAAACGGAGTCCAATTGACCTGAAACTTCACGAAACTTATTTTTGGACCAGAAGAAGGCCATGGAGTAAAAGAGTTGGGCCAGAAGAGTCCGGGGCTGCCCACGAGGGTGGGGGGCACGCCCACCCCCCTGGGCGCGCCTCCCTACCTCGTGGACAGCCCGGAGACCCCCCTGACTTGTTCTCGACGCCAAAACCTCTTACATATACTGAAACTTCCAGAAATAAACCTAGATCAGGAGTTCCGCCGCCGCATGCCTTTGTAGCTACCGAAAATCAATCTAGACCCATTCCGGCACCCTGCCGGAGGGGGAATCCCTCTCCGGTGGCAATCTTCATCATCCCGGCGCTCTCCATGACAAGGAGGGAGTAGTTCACCCTCGGGGCTGAGGGTATGTACCAGTAGCTATGTGTTTGATCTCCCTCTCTCTCTCTCTCTCGTGTTCTTGATTCGGAACGATCTTGATGTATCGCGAGCTTTGCTATTATAGTTGGATCTTATGTTGTTTCTCCTCCTCTAATCTCTTGTGATGAATTGGGTTTTCCCTTTGAAGTTATCTTATCGTATTGAGTCTTTAAGGATTTGAGAACACTTGATGTATGTCTTGCATGTGCTTATCTGTGGTGACAATGGGATATCACGTGATCCACTTGATGTATGTTTTGGTGATCAACTTGCGGGTTCGATGACCTCGTGAACTTATGCATAGGGGTTGGCACACATTTTCGTCTTGACTCTTCGGTAGAAACTTTGGGGCACTCTTTGAAGTTCTTTGTGTTGGTTGAATAGATGAATCTGAGATTGTGTGATGCATATCGTATAATCATACCCACGGATACTTGAGGTGACATTGGAGTATCTAGGTAACATTAGGGTTTTGGTTGATTTATGTCTTAAGGTGTTATTCTAGTACAAACTCTATGATAGATCGAACGGAAAGAATAGCTTCATGTTATTTTACTACGGACTCTTGAATAGATCGATCAGAAAGGATGACTTTGAGGTGGTTTTGTACCCTACAATAATCTCTTCGTTTGTTCTCCACTATTAGTGACTTTGGAGTGACTCTTTGTTGCATGTTGAGGGATAGTTATATGATCTAATTATGTTATTATTGTTGAGAGAACTTGCACTAGTGAAAGTATGAACCCTAGGCCTTGTTTCCTAGCATTGCAATACTGTTTACACTCACTTTTACTACTTGCTACCTTGCTGTTTTTATATTTTCAGATTACAAAAACCCATATCTACCATCCATATTGCACTTGTATCACCATCTCTTCGCCGAACTAGTGCAGCTATACAATTTACCATTGTATTGGGTGTGTTGGGGACACAAGAGACTTTTTGCTATTTGGTTGCAGGGTTGTTTGTTAGAGACCATCTTCATCCTACGCCTCCCACGAATTGATAAACCTTAGGTCATCACTTGAGGGAAATTTTCTACTGTCCTACAAACCTCTGCACTTGGAGGCCCAACAACGTCTACAAGAAGAAGGTTGTGTAGTAGACATCAAGCTCTTTTCTGGCGCCGTTGCCGGGGAGGTTAGCGCTTGAAGGTATATCTTTAGATCTTGCAATCGAATCTTTTAGTTTCTTGTTTTATCACTAGTTTAGTCTATAAAATAAAACTACAAAAATGGAATTAAGGGTACCTCATATGCTTCATCTTTTTAGTATCTTTCATGAAAATAAGGATTCCGATAATTTTGCGGAAATGCTAGAAGAAGAATGTACAAAAATGTTTGGCACTAAATCTTTGGATGATGAGCATGGTCGTAATGTTGTTAGTATGAATTCTTTGAATATCCATGATACTAATAATGATTGCACTAGTCATGATGAAAATGTCTCTTATAAGCATGTCAATTTTTGTGGAGTGCATAGAGTTTGCAAGTACACACCAAATAGGGAAGATAGATTTTGCAAGAGGCATAAGTATTTAGAAACCAAATGGTTGCAAGAGAGGCTAGATTCTTGTGCTGAAGATTTAAAATTTCTTTGCCATCCTTGTGAACTTTGCAATGAACATGATCATTTAAATATCCAATGCAAATTGTTTCATGATCGAATCATGTCCAAAAATTGTGATGACTTGATTTCCCTTGCACATCATAATGAAATTTATTTGCTTCTGGGTTATGAAGAAATGAAACATATAACTAAGGATATTCCAGAATTTGCCCTCGATAAAGTTCTTGATTTTGATCTAGAGGAAATTTATATGTATTGTGTGGTGAATCGCATTTAAAATCCTTACATTGCCAATTACATAAAGTCAAGAAAACAAATAGAAGATGAAGAGAATACTAATGAAAGGGAAGAGACTTCCCAATATCCTCCTATTATTTCTTACGATGAATCAGGTAACGAGGAAGAGCTTTCTATCCAACCAATCTCATTAATAAGGAGCTCCAAAAAGAGGGTTAAACCCACACATGATGCGAAGAAGCAAAATAAAAGACATAGAAGCAAAGGCAAAATTGTATCCCTCCCAAATGATGTTGCTCCTATTACTCATTGTGATGATGATAATTGTTATACTATTGGTGCTATCCATACTATCAATGATGAGAGTGATTATGCTTATGATATGAAAAGGCCCAAGCTTGGGGATGCTATGTTTGATGAGAATGACATGTTTGAGAATGTATTTGCTGCAATTAATGTTTGTCCCAAGCTTGGGGATGCTATGTTTAATGAAGATGATATTTTGAACCTCCCAAGTTTTGATATGCAAATTTATTATGATGATAGCATGCCTCCTATTTATGATGGTTATATTGATGAAAGTGGGTTTGGAAGAGTGTCAACTTTAGGAAGTAATGATCCCACTATTTTGGAGGATGTTGAATCTTATTTTGACAATTATGAAAGTGGATTTTGAGAGGTCATGACTTTATTTAGTAATGATTCCACTATCTTGGAAGAGGTTTCAATCGATTATGATGAGAACAAAGTTGCTAATTATGATAATTATTGTGATGATACTTATGCTATAAAAAGTAGTGATGATTATATTTATAAAAATTGTCATGATTATGATTACCCTTTTTCTGAATTTTATTCTTTCAATGTGGAAACAATTTATAGTATTCGAGTTTCTTATGATACTCTCACTATTCTGAATGAGAAGAATTTTGCTTATGTGGAGAGTAGTAAATTTTTTATGCTTGTAGATCATGAAAAGAATTCTTTATGTGATGGTTACATTGTTGAATTAATTCATGATGCTACTGAAAATTATTATGATGGAGGAACATATGCTTGTAGGAATTGCAATAATATCAAGTTTCCTCTCTATGTGCTTAAAGTTCGGAAGGTGTGCTTGTTTTGCCTTCCTATGCTAGTTGATTATTGTTCCCATAAGTTGTTTGTTCACAAAATCCCTATGCATAGGAAGTGGTTTAGACTTAAATGTTCTATTCATATGCTTCATGATGCTCTCTTTATGTTTCAATTCTTATCTTTTATGTGAGCATCATTGAACTCATCATGCCTAGCTAGAGGCGTTAAACGATAGCGCTTGTTGGGAGGCAACCCAACTTCATTTTTATTCTTTGCTTTTTGCTCCTGTTTAGTAATAAATAATTCATCTATCCTCTGTTTAGATGTGGTTTTATGTTTTAATTAGTGTTTTTGCCAAGTAGAACCTTTGGGAAGACTTGGATGAAGTCTTTGTGATCTTGCTGTAAAAAACAGAAACTTTTGCGCTCACGAGATTAGCTGCCATTTTTTACTGGAGAGTGATATTAAGTTGATTATTTTTTCAGATGATTAATAGACAAATTCCTCACGTCCACAAATTTATTTCAGAATTTTATGAGTTACATAAGTATACGTTTGATACAGATTACTACAGACTGTTCTGTTTTTGACAGATTCTGTTTTCTATGTGTTGTTTGCTTGTTTTGATGAATCTATGAGTAGTATCGGAGGGTATGAACCATAGAGAAGTTGGAATACAGTATATATTACAACAATATTAATTTAGAATGAGTTCAAAACATTACCTAAGTGGTGATTTATTTTCTTATACTAACGGAGCTTACGAGTTTTTTTGTTAAGTTTTGTGTTGTGAAATTTTGAAGTTTTGGGTAAAGATTCGATGGACTATGGAATAAGGAGTGGAAAGAGCATAAGCTTGGGGATTCCCAAGGCACCCCAAGGTAATATTAAAGGACAACCAAGAGCCTAAGCTTGGGGATGCCCCGGATGGCATCCCCTCTTTCGTCTTCGTTTATCGGTAACTTTACTTGAGGCTATATTTTTATTCACCACATGATATGTGTTTTGCTTGGAGCGTCATTTTATTTTATTTTGCTTTGCTTTATGTTTGAGTAAAATACCAATGTTATAGAGTCTTCACATAGTTGCACAATTATTCAACTACTCATTGTGCTTCGCTTATATCTTTCAGAGTAGTTTGTCATTTGCTCTAGTGCTTCACTTATATCCTTTTAGAGCATGGCGGTGGTTTTATTTTGAAGAAATATATGAACTCTCGTGCTTCATTTATATTATTTTGAGAGTCTTTAGAACATCATGGTTGTTTTCTTTGGTTATGAAACTAGTCCTAATATGATAGGCATCCAAGATTGGTATAATAAAAACTTTCATATAAAGTGCATTGAATACTATGAGAAGTTTGATACTTGATGATTGTTTTGAGATATGAAGATGGTAATATTAGAGTCGTGCTAGTTGAGTAATTGTGAATTTTAGAAATACTTGGGTTGAGGTTTGCAAGTCCCGTAGCATGCACGTATGGTAACCGTTGTGTGACAAATTTTAAGCATGAGGTGTTTCTTTGACTGCCTTCCTTATGAGTGGCGGTCGGGGATGAGCGATGGTCTTTTCCTACCAATCTATCCCCCTAGGAGCATGCATGTAGTTCTTGGTTTTTGAGGACTTGTAGATTTTTGCAATAAGTATGTGAGTTCTTTATGACTAATGTTGAGTCTATGGATTATACGCACTCTCACCCTTCCATCATTGCTAGCTTCTTCGGTACCGTGCATTGCCCTTTCTCACCTCTAGAGTTGGTGCAAACTTCGCGGGTGCATCCAAACCCCGTGATATGATCCGCTCTGTCACACATAAACATCCTTACATCTTCCTCAAAACAGCCACCATACCTACCTATTATGGCATTTCCATAGCCATTCCGAGATATATTGCCATGCAACTTTCCACCGTTCTGTTTATTATGACACGCACCATCATTGTCATATTGCCTTGCATGATCATGTAGTTGACATCGTATTTGTGGCAAAGCCACCATGCATAATTTATCATACATGTCACTCTTGATTCATTGCCCATCCCGGTACATCGCCGGAGGCATTCATATAGAGTCATATTTCGTTCTAGTATCGAGTTGTAATCTTTGAGTTGTAAATAAATAGAAGTGTGATGATCATCATTAATAGAGCATTGTCCCGAAAAAAAAGGCCAAAAAAGGGAAAGGCCAAATAAAAAAAGAAAAAAAAGAAAGGCCAAATAATAAAAGGGAAGGCCAAATAAAAAAATAAAATATATATAATAAGAAGGGACAATGATACTATCCTTTTTCCACACTTGTGCTTCAAAGTAGCACCATGATCTTCATGATAGAGAGTCTCTTGTTTTGTTACTTTCATATACTAGTGGGAATTTTTCATTATAGAACTTGGCTTGTATATTCCTACAATGGGCTTCCTAAAATGCCTTAGGTCTTCGAGAGCAAGCAAGTTGGATGCACACCCACTTACTTTCTTTTGTTGAGCTTTCATACGTTTATAGCTCTAGTGCATCTGTTGCATGGCAATCCCTACTCCTCGCATTGACATCAATTGATGGGCATCTCCATAGCCCGTTGATTAGCCGCGTCAATGTGAGACTTTCTCCTTTTTTGTCTTGTCCACACAACCCCCATCATTATATTCTATTCCACCCATGGTGCTATGTCCATGGCTCACGCTCATGTATTGCCTGAAAGTTGAAAAAAGTATGAGATTACTAAAGTATGAAACAATTGCTTGGCTTGTCATCAGGGTTGTGCATGATGGGAGCATTTTTGTGTGACGAAAATGAAGGATAGCCAAACTATATGATTTTGTAGGGATAAGCTTTCTTTGGCCATGTTATTTTGAGAAGACATAATTGCTTAGTTAGTATGCTTGAAGTATGATTATTTTTATGTCAATATTAAACTTTTGTCTTGAATCTTATGGATCTAAATATTCTTGCCACAATAAAGAAGATTATATTGATAAATATGCTAGGTAGAATTCCACATCAAAAATTCTATTTTTATCATTTACCTACTCGAGGACGAGCAGGAATTAAGCTTGGGGATGCTTGATACGTCTACAACGTATCTATAATTTTTTATTGTTCCATGCTATTATATTATCAACCTTGGATGTCTTATATGCATTTATATACTATTTTATATGACTTTTGGGACTAACCTATTAACCTAGGGCCCAGTGCCAGTTTCTGTTATTTCCTTGTTTTTGAGTTTTACAGAAAAGGAAAACCAAACAGAGTCCAATTGACCTGAAACTTCACGAAACTTATTTTTGGACCAAAAGAAGGCCATGGAGTAAAAGAGTTGGGCCAGAAGAGTCCCGGGCTGCCCACGAGGGTGGGGGGCGCGCCCACCCCCTGGGCGCGCCTCCCTACCTCATGGACAGCCCGGAGAACCCCTCTGACTTGTTCTCGACGCCAAAACCTCTTATATATACTGAAACTTCCAAAAAGAAACCTAGATCGGGAGTTTCGCCGCCGCAAGCCTTTGTATCCACTGAAAACCAATCTAGACCCGTTCCGACACCCTGCCGAAGGGGGGAATCCCTCTCCGGTGACCATCTTCATCATCCCGGCGCTCTCCGTGACGAGGAGGGAGTTGTTCACCCTCGGGGCTGAGGGTATGTACTAGTAGCTATGTGTTTGATCTCTCCCTCTCTCTCTCTCTCTCTCTCTCTCTCTCTCGTGTTCTTGATTCGGAACAATCTTGATGTATCGCGAGCTTTTCTATTATAGTTGGATCTTATGATGTTTCTCCCCCTCTACTCTCTTGTGATGAATTGAGTTTTCCCTTTGAAGTTATCTTATCGGATTGAGTCTTTAAGGATTTGAGAACACTTGATGTACGTCTTGCATGTGCTTATTTGTGGTGACAATGGGATATCACGTGATCCACTTGATGTATGTTTTGGTGATCCACTTGCGAGTTCCGTGACCTCGTGAACTTATACATAGGGGTTGGCACACGTTTTCGTCTTGACTCTCCGGTAGAAACTTTGGGGAACTCTTTGAAGTTCTTTGTATTGGTTGAATAGATGAATTTGAGATTGTGTGATGCATATCATATAATCATACCCACGGATACTTGAGGTGACATTGGAGTATCTAGGTGACATTAGGGTTTTGGTTGATTTGTGTCTTAAGGTGTTATTCTAGTACGAACTCTATGATAGATCGAACAGAAAGAATAGCTTCATGTTATTTTACTACAGACTCTTGAATATATCGATCAGAAAGGATGACTTTGAGGTTGTTTCATACCCTACAATAATCTCTTCGTTTGTTCTCTGTTATTAGTGACTTTGGAGTGACTCTTTGTTGCGTGTTGAGGGATAGTTATATGATCTAATTATGTTATTATTGTTGAGAGAACTTGCACTAGTGAAAGTATGAAACCTAGGCCTTGTTTCCTAGCATTGCAATACCGTTTACACTCACTTTTACCACTTGCTACCTTGCTGTTTTTATATTTTCATATTACAAAAACATATATCTACCATCCATATTGCACTTGTATCACCATCTCTTCGCCGAACTAGTGCACCTATACAATTTACCATTGTATTGGGTGTGTTGGGGACACAAGAGACTCTTTGCTATTTGGTTGCAGGGTTGTTTGAGAGAGACCATCTTCATCCTACGCCTCCCATGGATTGATAAACCTTAGGTCATCCACTTGAGGGAAATTTGCTACTGTCCTACAAACCTCTGCACTTGGAGGCTCAACAACGTCTACAAGAAGAAGGTTGTGTAGTAGACATCGCTGCTTCTTCTTCTTCTTCTTCTTCAGGCTCCTTGCAGTGGCTATTAGCCGGCGCTTAAAGCGCTCCTGCTCAAGAGCTTCCTCAGGCATGATAAAATCCTCGCTGCCGAGGCTCAACTCGTCCTCGAAGAGCGGAAGATAATTACTGTCCTCCAAGTCTTCGTTTACGGCATAATCATCTGGGCTGACTCGCCCATCTCCCCATACGTCTTGTTTGGAAGTTGGCTCAACGGGGTCTTCATTGTCTTAGGCAACGTCTAGAGTGTTGTTTTCTTCGGTGCAGGTAGTGCTGTCTTTTCCACAGCATGACTTAGAACGGTGCCGCTGTCGTCGGCACTTTGGCAGTATCTCAGTAGGTTTATCTTCCACTGGGTCTTCTTTGTCTTCGCCGTTATTCTCTTTGGGTGTATCCACCATGTATACGTCATATGAGGAGGTGGCCGTCTAGTGCCCGGTAAATGGCAGGTTTTGGGTCTGCTCCTCTTCGGCATCGTCGTCCATACCGCCGATGTCATCGGAGCCGTAATCGAGCATGTCGGCTAAAACCTCGATAGTGGCTATTAAGTGGGAGGTGGGTGGGAAGCGAAATTCCCCGTCATCAGCCCCTAGTTCAAACCGGATATAATTCAGCTGTGAGTCCCCTGCTAAGGAGAGGGTTTTTAATGAGTTTAGCACATCGTCTAAAGGTGAGTGCCGGAAGATGTCCGCGGAGCTGAATCCGACGATCGGCGCCTGATCAGGCTTAGCGGACGCAGATGTGCGTAGTTCGGAACCAGTGGCCGGAGCCGAATCCAGGGTTCAAGTGATGCAGATCCCGCTCGAGGTTGGGTCTGTGTGCGGCTCCAACGCCGCTGTGTCTGCGGCTTTCGTGGCGGGGTTGAGCTTCCCGTCTTCGGATGGTGCAACCTGCTCCGGATCTAGGGCCGGAGCACTTACAGGCACTATCTCCTGAGTATGGTTCGATGACAGATTTAGGTCATGTTCATCGCGGTGGCAGGGAGCGGCTGCCGTGGGGTCAAATCCGTTGAAGATCAAGTCTCCGCGGATATCAGCAACGCAGTTCAAGCTTCCAAACCTGACCTGATGGCCAGGGGCATAGCTGTCGACCTGCTCTAGATGGCCAAGCGAGTTGGCCCGCAGTGCGAAGCCGCCGAACACGAAGATCAGGCCGGGGAGAAAGACCTCCCTCAGGGCTGCATTGTTGTAGATGATTGACAGAGTCATCGAGCTTTCTAGCGACGTCACAAAGGAACTTGCTACCTCTTTTAGCGCTGCGTTGCTTTTCCTCGAAGAGGAAGGGATGATGCGGCAAAGTAGCATAAGTATTTCCCTCAGTTTTTGAGAACCAAGGTATCAATCCAGTAGGAGGCTACGCGCGAGTCCCTCGTACCTGCACAAAACAAATAAATCCTCACAACCAATGCAAATAGGGGTTGTCAATCCCTATAAGGCCATTTACGAGAGTGAGATCTAATAGATATGATAAGATAATATTTTTGGTATTTTTATGATAAAGATGCAAAGTAAAATAAAGGCAAAGTAAATAGCAAAGGAAATAACTAAGTAGTAAGAGATCAATATGATAAAGATAGACTCGGGGGCCATAGGTTTCACTAGTGGCTTCTCTCGAGAGCATAAGTATTCTACGGTGGGTGAACAATTTACTGTTGAGCAATTGACAAAATTGAGCATAGTTATGAGAATATCTAGGTATGATCATGTATATAGGCATCACGTCCGAGACAAGTAGACCGACTCCTGCCTGCATCTACTACTATTACTCCACTCATCGACCGCTATCCAGCATGCATCTAGAGTATTAAGTTAAAAATAGAGTAACACCTTAAGCAAGATGACATGATGTAGAGGGATAGACTCATGCAATATGAAGAAAACCCCATCTTGTTATCCTCGATGGCAACAATACAATACGTGCCTTGCTACCCTTACTGTTACCGAGAAAGGACACCGCAAGATTGAACCCAAAGCTAAGCACTTCTCCCAATGCAAGAAAGATCAATCTAGTAAGCCAAACCAAACTGATAATTCGAAGAGACTTGCAAAGATAACCAATCATACATAAAAGAATTCAGAGAAGATTCAGATATTATTCATAGATAGACTTTGATCATAAACCCACAATTCATCGGTCTCAACAAACACACCGCAAAAAGAAGATTACATCGAATAGATCTCCACAAGAGAGGGGGAGAACATTGTATTGAGATCCAAAAAGAGAGAAGAAGCCATCTAGCTACTAACTATGGACCCATAGGTCTGAGGTAAACTACTCACACTTCATCGGAGAGGCTATGGTGTTGATGTAGAAGCCCTCCGTGATCGATGCCCCCTCCGACGGAGCTCCGGAACAGGCCCCAAGATGGGATCTCGTGGATACAAAAAGTTACGGCGGTGGAATTAGGGTTTTGGCTCCTTATCTGATCATTTGGGGGTACGTGGGTATATATAGGAGGAAGAAGTACGTCGGTGGAGCAACAGGGGGCCCACGAGGGTGGAGGGCGTGCCTGGGGTAGGCAGGCACGCCCCCTACCTCGTGGCCTCCTGTTGTGTGCCTTGACGTAGGGTCCAAGTTTCCTGAGTTGTATTCGATGAGAAAATCACGTTCCCGAAGGTTTCATTCCGTTTGATATTCCTTTTCTTCGAAACCCTAAAACAGGCAAAAAACAGCAATTCTGGGCTAGGCCTCCGGTTAATAGGTTAGTCCCAAAAATAATATAAAATTGGATAATAAAGCCCAATAATGTCCAAAACAGTAGATAATATAGCAAGGAGCAATCAAAAATTATAGATACATTGGAGACGTATTAGAACTCTTAATGAAAGCACCAATGTCGGTGTCAAAACCGGCGGATCTCAGGTAGGGGGTCCCGAACTATGCATCTAAGTTTGATGGTAACAAGAAACAAGGGACACGATGTTTACCCAGGTTCGGGCCCTCTCTATGGAGGTAATACCCTACTTCCTACTTGATTGATCTTGATGAATATGAGTACTACAAGAGTTGATCTACCACGAGATTGTAATGGCTAAAACCCTAGAAGTCTAGCCTATATGATTATGATTGCCTCTACGGACTAAACCCTCTAGTTTATATAGACACGGAGGGGACTAGGGTTGTACAAAGTCGGTTACAGAGAAAGGAATCTTCATATTCGAATGCCAAGCTTGCCATCCATGCCAAGGAGAGTCCCATCCGAACACGGGTGAGAGTCTTCGGTCTTGTATCTTCACAGCCCATCAGTCCGGCCCATGTCCAACAGGCCGGACGCCCGAGGACCCCTTAGTCCAGGACTCCCTTAGAGGCCTCCGGAAGGGACCCGCTGTCCATCACCTTTGGGTCTAGAGAATTCCCCGAAGATGAGGGTCGCTCGAGGTCAGAACGAGCCGGACTGCAAGTGCATGATTCAACATGTTAAAACTATGAAGTAAAGAGGCTGATATATGAATGCGTCAGGGTCTTTTAATACTCACGATTTGGCCAGGGGCTTATCTCGAGGGCACCGCTCTGGGCTGCTATTGATGTCCCACGTGGAGTTATCCGCGAGGGAGACCTTCCCCTTCTTGGATGCCTCTGCCTCCAGATTTGTGGAGGCCGACCTCTTCTTCCTTCCCTCCTAAGAGGGGAGTTGCTTTCTTCCTCCTCCTCCTCCTCCTCCTCCTCGTTGGTGGTGGGTGGGGAATAGGTTTCGGCGTCTTCGGACGTCACGTCCGAAGTGCCCTTGTGACGGAGGCCACCTCTGGTCCCCTTGGCCTTCTTCTTCGGCGCCTGGTAGGGCGCCGGAACCAGCTTCTTCGTCAGAAGCGGGATGGCTGGTTCCTCGGGCAACGGAGCCAGACACTGAACCCGCTCCACCTTCTTTGTCCAGCGCTAAAAAAATAAATAGTGAGGCTTAGGCACCTTCTCTAAAAAAGCAAGTAAAGGATACACCTCGAAATGCGGAAGACTTACCGGACTGGTGGGATTGGCCAGGTCGTGCCCACGGTCCTCGGTCGTCTTCAGCCACGTCTCATTGGCCTTGAAGAGCACCTTCCAGATGTCTTCGTGCGTAGTTCCGAAGAACCGTTGCAAGGTCCGGTGCTCGGCCGAATCGAACTCCCATAGATGGCAAGCCCGGCTCTGGCATGGAAGGATCCGGCGAACTAGCATCACCTAAATCATGTTGACGAGCTTGACGTTCTTGTCCACCATGCTTTGGATGCGCGTCTACAGTGCTGTCAGCTCATCCGACGAAACCCAATTTAGGCCCTTCTCTAGCAAGGAGGTGAGCCGCATTGGGGCGCCGGACTTGAATTCGGGAGTCGCGGCCCAGGTGGCGCCGCGGGGCTCCGTGATATAGAACCATAGTTGCTGCCACCCTTTGACGGTCTCCACTAAGGAGCCTTCGGGCCATGTGACGTTGGACATCTTGCTCACCATGGCGCCTCCGCACTCTGCGTGTTGGCCAACCACCACCTTCGGCTTCACATTGACGATCTTTAGCCACAATCCGAAGTGGGGTGGGATGCGGAGGAAAGCCTCGCACATGACAATAAATGCCGAGATGTTGAGGATGGAATTTGGGGCTAGATCATGGAAATCTAGCCCATAGTAGAACATGAGTCCGCGGAGGGTGGAGAGGAAACCCTAGCACACGGACGAAGTAGGGGATGAACACTACTCTCTCATGGGGCTCCAGGGTGGGGACGATCTGCCCCTTGGCCAGAAGCCGGTGGGCGACCTCCTTGGCCAAATACCCAGCCTCCCGAAGCTTGGTGATGTCCTTCTCCTTGACGGAGGAGACCATCCACTTGCCTTGCGCTCCGGATCAGGACATGGTCAGAGTGCTTTTTTGAGGCGGAAAAGATGAGAACTTGGGCGCTGGAGCTCGAGAATGGGGGGCAGAGAGGGAGAAGGCATGGGTGAAAGAAAGGAATCCTTATCTCCTTATAAAGGTAGTGAATATCAAGCGCCTCCCCACTCGCCATAAAACTCGCCTATTCCCAAGGGCCATGTAGACGGCACGGTTGGATTACCCACACCCGTATTGATGAGAATCCCATAATAAAGGGACACGATCTCTGCTGCGCCAAGACATGCCAATGAAACCGCATCTTGGGGCGTGGAGCGTTAGGCTAAAAAATGGTTTGTAATAATGTCCGGAAGGTGACATGGTGTCACGCCACAAAATTTGTCAGTGGATTGGACTTGTGAAATATTATACTCTCTGCGGTTGTGTGTGGTACTTGTTTTGAAGAGCCGGACACATTCTTTGTGTTCGAAGGCTATTTTGGAGTATTCGGAGAAGGAACCTACCTTGCAATGCCAAAGACAATCTGCGCGCCGGACACATTGTCATTGAAGCCTGGTTTAGGGGCTACTGAGGGAGTCCTGGATTAAGGGGTCCTCTGGCATCCGGACGAGGTAACGTGGGCCGGACTAATGGGCCGTGAAGATACAAGACAGAAGACTCTCTCCCGTGTCCGGATAGGACTCTCCTTGGCGTGGATGGCAAGCTTGGCGTTCGGATATGAAGATTCCTTTCTCTGTAACTGAATTTGTATAACTCTAGTCCCCTCCGATATTTATATAAACCAGAGGGTTCATTCTGTAGAGGAAATCATAATCATATAGGCTAGACTTTTAGGGTCTTAGCCATTACGATCTCGTGGTACATCAACTTTTGTATAACTCTTATTCATCAAGATCAATCAAGCAAGACGTAGGGTATTACCTCCATAGAGAGGGCCCGAACCTGGGTAAACATCGTGTCCCCTGTCTCCTGTTATCATTGACCTTAGACGCACAGTTCGGGACCCCCTACCTGAGATCCACCGGTTTTGACACCGACACTCATGCCATGCTTAATTAGCTAGGAGTTCATAATGGTTTACCGTGCGTGCCAACATGCTATTAAAATGGCTGTGATGTGGTATGATAGGGTGGTATCCTCCTTTGAATGATTCGAGTGGCTTGACTTGGCACATGTTCACGCATGTAGTTGAAACAAAATCAACATAGCCTCCACGATATTTATGTTCATGGTGAATTATATCATACTCATGCTTGCACTCAGTGTTGATTAATTTTAATGCATTTTCATGACTATTGTCTCTCTCTAGCTGGTCGCTTCCCAGTCTCTTTCTAGCCTTCACTTGTACTAAGCAGGAATACTGCTTGTACATCCACTTCCATAAACCCCAAAGTTATTCCATATGAGTCCACCATACCTTCCTATATGCGGTATCTACCTGCCGTTCCAAGTAATTTGTATGTGCCAAACTCAAAAACCTTCAAATGAAATTCTGTTTTGTATGCCTTAATAGCTCATGTATCAACTGGGGATGTCTGTATCTTCCATGCTAGGTGGGTTATTCTCAAGAGGAGTGGAGTCCGCTCCTCATTCATGAGAAAATGGCTGGTAACCGGGATGTCTAGTCCCATGCTTAAATCAAAATAATTGCAAACAAAACTCCCCCAGGACTGTTGTTAGTTAGAGGCACCCGTTGTTTCGGGCAAGCCATGGATTGATGCTTGTTGGTGGTGGGGGAGTATAAACTTTACCATTCTGTTTAGGAACCGCCTATAATGTGTGTAGCATGGAAGATATCGAAATCTCTCGGTTGTTATGTTGACAATGAAAGTATACCAGTCAAAATATTATTTATCTCTATTTCAAAATCGAGCTCTGGCACCTCTACAAATCCCTGCTTCCCTCTGCGAAGGGCCTATCTATTTACTTTTATGTTGAGTCATCATCTCTTATTAAAAAGCACCAGTTGGAGAGCACCGTTGTCATTTGCATGCATTACTATTAGTTTATATTGAGTATGACTATATTGGATCTCTTTTACCATGAATTACAATGTTTAGTCAGCCCATGATCTTCAGAGTTGCTCTACATTTATGTTTTGCGGTCTCAAAAAGGGCTAGTGAGATACCATCTTGTTATATCATATCATGATTGTTTTGAGAAAGTGTTGTCATCCGAGATTTATTATTATTTCTTGCTAGTTGATTATGCCATTGATATGAGTAAATGTGAGACCTAAATGTTATTGTGAATATGGTTAGTTCATAATCTTTGCTGAAAGCTTGAATACTGGCTTTACATATTTACAACAACAAGAGCAAACAGAGTTTGTAAAAGTTTTTCTTTATCACTTTCAGTTTGTCAACTGAATTACTTGAGGACAAGCAAAGGTTTAGGTTTGGGGGAGTCATAACCCACAAGTATAGGGGATCACAACAGTTTTCAAGGGTAGAGTATTCAACCCAAATTTATTGATTCGACACAATGGGAGCCAAAGAATATTCTTAAGTATTAACAGTTGAGTTGTCAATTCAACCGCACCCGAATGACTTAATATCTGCAGCAAAGTATTTAGTAGCAAAGTAATATGATAGTAACAATAACGATGGCAAAAGTAACGGTAACAGTTTTGTAGCAAGCGCAACAGTGGCAACGGAAAAGTAACTAAGCAAAGATCAATATGTGAAAAGCTCGTAGGCGATGGATCAGTGATGGATAATTATGCTGGATGAAATTCCTCATGCAACAGTTATAACATAGGGTGACACAGAACTAGCTCCAGTTCATCAATGTAATGTAGGCATGTATTCCGAATATAGCCATATGTGCTTATGGAAAAGAACTTGCATGACATCTTTTGTCCTACCCTCCCATGGCAGCAGGGTCCTATTAGAAACTAAGGGATATTAAGACCTCCTTTTAATAGAGTACCGGACCAAAGCATTAGCACTCAGTGAATACATGAACTCCTCAAACTACGGTCATCACCGGTAATTCTCCCGCTTATTGTCACTTCGGGGTTAACAGATCATAACACATAATAGGTGACTATTGACTTGCAAGATAGGATCAAGAACTCACATATATTCATGAAAACATAATAGGTTCAGATCTGAAATCATGGTACTCGGGCCCTAATGACAAGCATTAAGCATAGCCAAGTCATAGCGACATCAATCTCAGAACATAATGGATACTAGGGATGAAGCCCTAACAAAACTAACTCGATTACAAGATAAATCTCATCCAACCCATCACCGTCCAGCAAGACTATGATGGAATTACTCGCGCACGGCGGTGAGCATCATGAAATTGGTGATGGAGGAAGGTTGATGATGACGATGGTGACGGATTCCCCTCTTCGGAGCCCCGAACGGACTCCAGAACAGCCCTCCCGAGAGAGTTTAGGGCTTGGCGTTGGCTCCGTATCATAAAACGCGATGAATCCTTCTCCCTGATTTTTTCTCCCCAAAAGTGAATATATGGAGTCAAGGTTGAGGTTGGTGGAGCATCAGGGGGCCCACGAGGTAGGGGGCGCGCCCAGGGGGTAGGGCGCGCCCCCACCCTCATGGACAGGGTGTCGGCCCCCTGACGTGGATCTTTCTTCCACAATTTTTTATATTCCAAAATAATTCTCTGTTGATTTTCAGGTCATTCTGAGAACTTTTATTTCTGCATGAAAATAACACCATGGCAATTCTACTGAAAACAGCGTAAGTTCGGGTTAGTTCCATTCAAATCATGCAAGTTAGAGTCCAAAACAAGGGCAAATGTGTTTGGAAAAGTAGATACATTGATTTGAATGGAACTAACCCGGACTGACGCTTTTTTCAGCAGAATTGCCATGGTGTTATTTTTGTGCAGAAATAAAAGTTCTCAGAATGACCTGAAACTTCATGGAGAATATTTTTGGAATATATAAAAAATACTGGCGAAAGAATTAACACCAGGGGGCCACACCCTGTCCATGAGGGCGGGGGCGCTCCCACCCCCTGGGGCGTGCCACCCTGCCTCGTGGGCCCCCTGAGGCTCCACCGACCTCAACTCCAACTCTATATATTCACGTTCGGGGAGAAAAAAAATCAGGGAGAGGGATTCATCGTGTTTTATGATACGGAGCCGCCGCCAAGCCCTAATATCTCTCGGGAGGGCTGACCTAGAGTCCGTTCGATGCTCCGGAGAGGGGAATCCGTCGCCATCGTCATCATCAACCTTCCTCCATCACCAATTTCGTGATGCTCACCGCTGTGCGTGAGTGATTCCATCGTAGGCTTGCTGGATGGTGATGGGTTGGATGAGATTTATCATGTAATCGAGTTAGTTTTGTTAGGGTTTGATCCCTAGTATCCATTTTGTTCTGAGATTGATGTTGCTATGACTTTGCTATGCTTAATGCTTGTCACTAGGGCCCGAGTGCCATGATTTCAGATCTGAACCTATTATGTTTTCATGAATATATGTGAGTTCTTGATCCTATCTTGCAAGTCAATAGTCACCTATTATGTGTTATGATCCGTTAACCCCAAAGTGACAATAATCGGGACAATTATCGGTGATGACCGTAGTTTGAGGAGTTCATGTATTCACCAAGTGTTAATGCTTTGGTCCGGTACTCTATTAAAAGGAGGCCTTAATATCCCTTAGTTTCCAATAGGACCCCGCTGCCACGGGAGGGTAGGACAAAAGATGCCATGCAAGTTCTTTTGCATAAGCATGTATGACTATATTCGGAATACATGCCTACATTACATTGATGAACTGGAGCTAGTTCTGTGTCACCCTATGTTATAACTGTTGCATGAGGAATCGCATCCGACATAATTGTCCATCACTGATCGAATGCCCATGAGCTTTTCACATATTCATCTCTTCTTAGTTACTTTTCCGTTGCCACTGTTACATTACTACAAAAACTACTACTGTTACTTTTGCCACCGTTACCGCTACTATCATATTACTTTGCTACTAAATACTTTGCTACACATATTAAGTCTTTCAGGTGCGGTTGACTTGACAACTCAACTTTTAATACTTGAGAATATTCTTTGGCTCCCCTTGTGTCGAATCAATAAATTTGGGTTGAATACTCTACCCTCGAAAACTATTCCGATCCCCTATACTTGTGGGTTATCAGTGATCTCCTATTTTTAACTGAAATAACAGGCATGCCAACAACAGGTCTATGTTTATATTTTCTACCAGGTTTAGCAATTCGAGCAGCTTCTTCACAGAAGTAAATAACATGCCCATCAACGTCTTCTTCCACGAGATCTTTAACCATAGAAATTCTAGGTTCTACTTTAATTTGTTCATCAGGTTTAGGTGTTCTAATATAGTTTTTGTTAACCATGGTTGAAACTTTAGCATGTTCCTTTATCCTAACAGGGAAAGGTGGTTTCTCAATATAAGTCGAAGGAACAACTAGATCAACATTGTAAAGTATAGTTTCCTCTTTAATTGTTACCGGTTCTTTAATTTCTTCTTTAATAGGTGGGTGATATTTAAACCACTTCTCTTTAGGGAGTTCAACATGAGTAGCAAATGATTCACAAAAGGAGGCTACTATCTCAGAGTCAAGTTCATATTTAGTGCTAAACTTTTGAAAAGCACGGTATCCATAAAAGATTTAACACAATCATACATAAGTTTAATACCTGACTCTTTACCTTCGTCGAGTTCCCAATATTTAGAGTTGTGTTTAATTCTTTCTAAAAGATCCCACCAGAATTCAATAGTCTTCTTAATAAAAGAACCAACACAAGAAGTATCAAGCATGGTTTGATCATTACGAGAAAGCCAAGCACAAAAATTCTGGATAATAATTTCTCTTGAGAGCTCATGATTGGGGCATGAATATAAAATTGACTTAAGCCTCCCCCAAGCTAGAGCTATACTTTCTCCTTCACGAGGCCAAAAATTATATATATATAATTCCGATCACGATGAACTAGATGCATAGGATAAATTTTTTGGTGGAACTCCAATTTCAAACGATTCCAATTCCATGATCCAATATCATCGCATAGCCTATACCATGCCAATGCTTTTCCCTTCAAAGATAAAGGGGAAACCTTTTTCATCACCTCATCTCCGGGTAAACCTGCAAGCTTAAACAATCCATAATTTTTTTCTACATATATCAAGTGCATATCAGGATGTTCTGTTCCATCTCCTGCATACGGATTAGCTTGCAGTTGTTCTATCATACCCAAAGGAATTTCATATTCAATATTTTCAGTAGGTGCAGTAGGTTGAGGGGTAGCTAATTGTGGTTCCGTACGAGGTGAAGATACCCCGAACAAACCCCTCAAAGGATTGTTTTCCATAGTAACAAGTGACAATAAATTTCAGCACACTATATAAATGTTTCCTTACCAAAGGCGCTTCACTCCTCGACAACGACGCCAGAAAATAGCCTTGATGACCCACAAGTATAGGGGATCAATTGCAGCTCTTTTCGATAAGTAAGAGTGTCGAACCCAACGAGGAGCAGAAGGAAATGACAAGTAGTTTTCGGTAAGGTAATGTTTGCAAGTGCTGAAATTATAAGTAGCAGAGTTGTTTGATAGCAAGATAATTTGTAATGAGCAAGTAACGATAATAGTAACAAGTATGCAGCAAGTAGCCCAGTACTTTTGAGGCAAAGGATAGGCCAAACCGATCTCTTATGATAAGCAAAGCATTCTTGAGGGTACACTGGAATTTCATCTAGTCACTTTCATCATGTTGGTTTGATTTGTGTTTGCTACTTTAATTTGATAATTTGGTATGTGGGTGGACCGTTGCTTAGGTGCGGTTCTTACTTGAAAAAACCTCCTACTTATGATTAACCCTCCCGCAAGCATCTGCAACTACAGAAAAGTATTAAGAATAAATCCTAACCATAGCATTAAACTCTAGGATCCAATCGGTCCCTTACAGAATAGCGCATAAACTGGGGTTTAAGCTTCTGTCACTCTCGCAACCCATCATCTAATTTCTACTCCATAATGCATTCCCTTAGGCCCAAATATGGTGAAGTTTCATGTAGTCGATGTTCACATGACACCACTAAGGGAATAACAACATACATACTATCAAAATATCGAACACATATCAAGTTCACATGATTACTTGCAACTTAATTTCTCCCGTGACCTGAAGAACAAAAGTAACTACTCAAAAATGATAAACTTGCTCATGATCAGAGGAGTATTAAATAGCATATTTGATCTAAACATATAATCTTCCACCAAATAAACCATATAGTAATCAACTACAAGATGTAATCAACACTACTTGTCACCCACAAGCAACAATCTATAGTTCCGGTAACAAGATTGAATACAAGAGATGAACTACGGTTTGAGATGAGATGGTGCTGTTGAAGATTTTGATGGAGATTTCCCTCCCCAAGATGGGAGAGTTGTTGGTGATGATGACGACGATGATTTCCCCATCCGGGAGGGAAGTTCCACTGGCGGAATCGCTCCGCCGGAGGGCAAAAGTGCTCCTGCCTAAGTTTCGCCTCGAGATGGCGGCGGTCCATCCCGAAAGCCTTCTCCTCATTTTTCTAGGTCAAAATTACCTATATACCAAAACATGGGCACCGGAGGTGGGCCGAGGAGGCTACAACCCACCAGGGCGCGCCTGGCGGCCCTAGCTCGCCCAGGTGGTTTGTGCCCACCTGGTGGCCCCCCTCTGGTGGTTATTGGGTCCAATAATTCTTAAATAATCCATAAAAAATCTCTGTGAAGTTTCAGCTTGTTTGGAGTTGTGCAGAATAGGTGGCCCGACGTAGCTTTTTCAAGTCCAGATTTCCAGCTGCCGGAATTCTCCCTCTTGGTGTGTTCCTTGCAAATTATGAGAGAAAAGGCATTAGAATTACTCAAAAAGCATTATTATGGATAAAACATTATAAATAACAGTAAGAAAACATGATGCAAAATGGACGTATCACTAAAAAAATGTGCAAGCTCCAGCGATCCATCTATGGACTGGCGCAAGTATCTCGGGGTTGGAATATACACTTCAAAGCATATAGTTTATACAGACTTGCGGTGAAGCATGTATTTACAAGAAAGTGAGTGGGAGCACTACAACCTTTCTGATAAGTATATGTGAATGTCATATTGTCGATCGTAAATGATGTGGAATTTTCTGGAAAGCATAAAGGAGTGTCTGAAAGGAGTTTTTCAAAGAAAGACCTCGGTGAAGCTACTTACATATTGAGCATCAAGATCTATAGAGATAGATCAAGACGCTTGATAAGATTTTTCAATGAGTACATACCTTGACAAGATTTTGAAGTAGTTCAAAATGGAACAGTCAAAGAAGGAGTTCTTGCTTGTGTTGCAAGGTGTGAAGTTGAGTAAGACTCAAAATCAAACCACGATAGAAAATAGAAAGAGAATGAAAGTCGTTCCCTATGCCTTAGTCACAGGTTCTATAAAGTATGCTATGCTATGTACACTACTAGGGAAAAGCTTATATACTGACGCTTACTAGCAGCGCGGGTTTATATCCCTCGCTACTGCTACTTACTAGTAGCGCGGGTTTTTAACCCTCGCTACTACTAAGTTGATAGCAGTAGCGCCGGTTTTAACCCCCGCTACTGCTAAGCGGTCTCTACCGTGCCCCGCGGGACATGCCATAGTAGTAGCGCGGGTTTTTAACCCTCGCTACTACTAAGTTGATAGCAGTTGCGCTGGTTTTGACCCCTCGCTACTACTAAGCGGTCTCTACCGTGCCCCTGGGCCATGCCATAGTAGTAGCGAGGGTTATAAATCCGCGCTACTACTAAGTTTTTACCCCTCGCTACTACTAAGAGGTCTCAACCGTGCCTCTCCGGGACATGCCATAGTAGTAGCGAGGGGTAAAAACCCTCGCTACTACTAAAGGTCCCATTTTGAAACTCTACCCCCCCCCCCCCCCCCCGTGGATCGCCTTTTTGGTTTTGTAAAAAGCAAAAGAAAATGATAAAAACTTCAAAAATTAAAATCCTTCGAGATGTAGTTATGTTACTACATCTACTAGTTAGGAAAATTTAAAAACTTAAATTTGGACATGTTTTGCAAAAAGTGTAGGGAAAATGTAAAAACAGCTATAACTTTTGCATACGATGTTAGAAAAAAACGTATAATATATCAAAATGTTTCAAAAATTAAAATCCTTCGAGATGTAGTTATGTTACTACATCTACTAGTTAGGAAAATTTAAAAACTTAAATTTGGACATGTTTTGCAAAAAGTGTAGGGAAAATGTAAAACGGCTATAACTTTTGCATACGATGTTAGAAGAAAACGTATAATATATCAAAATGTTCAGCACGAAAATCCGCATCCGATGGAGACAGCCTAGGCATGTTTGCAAATTTTTAGAATCCTCAAATTCTAAAAGGAAAAAAAGTTATGCTCAAATTTCAGTTTTTTTAATTTTGGTCAAATCTGGTCAAACTGTGGTCAAACTACTTATTCAAGAAGTATTAGTGTTACTAAATAATTATTCAAGAATAGTAGTGTTACTAAATAATTATTTCAATTTTTTTGAATTTTGGTCAAATCTGGTCAAACTTTGGTCATACTTTGGTCAAAATGTGGTCAAACTCCTTATTCAAGAAATATTAGTGTTACTAAATAATTATTGTTTTATAGAATAGTAGTTTTAAACTCAAACAGTGAAATTTGTGACTTCATGCTCAAGCTAAACTCCCGAGGGTTAAAAGAATTGACATCTTACTATTGTCAGGAAAACAACAAGTGCAGACTTGGAATCGAGGAAGAATAGAACCCGGAAGTTAAGCGTGCTCAGGCTGGAGTAGTGAGAGGATGGGTGACCGTCTGGGAAGTTAGATGATTTGGAATGATGAGGGGTGATTAGAGATTAAATTGAGCAGTGATGAGGGTAATTCAGAAATTTGAAAATTCGGGCAAAAAATTCAAAAAATCAATTTTTTTCAAAGCACGGGCTAGTAGTAGCGCGGGTTTTTACCCATGCTACTACTAACGGACGTAGTAGTAGCCGCGCTACTGCTATATGTTAGCTGTAGTGCCTTATTAGTAGCGCCGGCCCCCGCGCTACTAATAGGCCCAAAACCCGCGTTGCTGCTAGGCTTTTCCCTAGTAGTGTGTACCATACCAATTGTGTACCTCTCCATGAGTTTGGCAAAAGGGTACAATAGTGATCCAGGAGTGGATCACTGGACAGCGGTCAAAATTATCCTTAGTGGAATAAGGATATGTGTGGGAGTCCTGGATTAGGGGGTCTCCGGATAGCCGGACTATCTCCATTGGCCGGACTGTTAGACTATGAAGATAGAAGATTGAAGACTTCGTCATGTGTCCGGATGGGACTCTACTTGGCGTGGAAGGCAAGCTAGGCAATACGTATATGGATATCTCCTCCTTTGTAACCGACCTTGTGTAACCCTAACCCTCTCCGGTGTCTATATAAACCGAAGGGTTTTAGTCCGTAGGACAACAATCACAACATACAATCATACCATAGGCTAGCTTCTAGGGTTTAACCTCTCTGATCTCGTGGTAGATCTTGTTGGGGAACGTAGCAGAAATTCAAAATTTTCCTACGTGTCACCAAGATCTATCTATGGAGAGACCAGCAACGAGGGGAAGGAGAGTGCATCTACATACCCTTGTAGATCGCTAAGCGGAAGCGTTCAAGTGAACGGGGTTGATGGAGTCGTTCTCGTCGTGATTCAAATCACCGATGATCAAGTGCCGAACGCACAGCACCTCCGCGTTCAACACACGTACAGCCCGGTGACGTCTCCCATACCTTGATCCAGCAAGGAGAGAGGGAGAGGTTGAGGAAGACTCCATCCAACAGCAGCACAACGGCGTGGTGGTGGTGGAGGAGCGTGGCAATCCTGCAGGGCTTCGCCAAGCACCGCAGAAGAGGAGAAGAACTTGGGAGAGAGGGAGGGGCTGCACCAAAGGCAAAAAGTGTGTTTGAGAGGCCCTTCTTACCCCACTATATATAGGGATCCCAAGGGGGGGTGCGCCAGCCCCTAGGAGATCCAATCTCCAAGGGGCGGCGGCCAGGGGAGGAGTCCTCCCCCCCAAGGCATCTAGGAGGTGCCTTCCCCTGCTGGGACTCTTCCTTTAGGGTTTCCCCAGGCGCATGGGCCTCTTGGGGCTGGTGCCCTTGGCCCATGTAGGCTAAGGCGCACCCCCTACAGCCCATGTGGCCCCCGGGGTAGGTGGCCCCACCCGGTGGGCCCCCGGGACCCTTCCGGTGGTCCCGGTACAATACCGATGACCCCGAAACTTGTCCCGATGGCCGAAACAGGACTTCCTATATATAAATCTTTACCTCCGGACCATTCCGGAACTCCTCGTGATGTCTGGGATCTCAGCCGGGACTCCGAACAACATTCGGTAACCACATACAAGCTTCCTTTATAACCCTAGCGTCATCGAACCTTAAGTGTGTAGACCCTACGGGTTCGGGAGACATGCAGACATGACCGAGACGTTCTCCGGTCAATAACCAACAACGGGATCTGGATACCCATGTTGGCTCCCACATGTTCCACGATGATCTCATCGGATGAACCACGATGTCAAGGACTTAATCAATCCCGTATACAATTCCCTTTGTCTAGCGGTATTATACTTGCCCGAGATTCGATCGTCGGTATCCCTATACCTTGTTCAATCTCGTTACCGGCAAGTCTCTTTACTCGTTCCGTAACACATCATCCCGTGATCAACTCCTTGACTACATTGTGCACATTATGATGATGTCCTACCGAGTGGGCCCAGAGATACCTCTCCGTTTACACGGAGTGACAAATCCCAGTCTCGATTCGTGCCAACCCAACAGACACTTTCGGAGATACCTGTAATGCACCTTTATAGTCACCCAGTTACGTTGTGACGTTTGGTACACCCAAAGCACTCCTACGGTATCCGGGAGTTGCACAATCTCATGGTCTAAGGAAATGATACTTGACATTAGAAAAGCTATAGCATACGAACTACACGATCTTTATGCTAGGCTTAGGATTGGGTCTTGTCCATCACATCATTCTCCTAATGCTGTGATCCCGTTATCAACGACATCCAATGTCCATGGTTAGGAAACTGTAACCATCTATTGATCAACGAGCTAGTCAACTAGAGGCTTACTAGGGACATGGTGTTGTCTATGTATCCACACATGTATCTGAGTTTCCTATCAATACAATTATAGCATGGATAATAAACGATTATCATGAACAAGAAAATATAATAATAACCAATTTATTATTGCCTCTAGGGCATATTTCCAACAGTCTCCCACTTGCACTAGAGTCAATAATCTAGTTCACATCGCCATGTGATTAACACTCACAGGTCACATCGCCATGTGACTAACACCCAAGAGTTTACTAGAGTCAGTAGTCTAGTTCACATCACTATGTGATTAACACTCAATGAGTTTTAGGTTTGATCATGTTGCTTTGTGAGAGAGGTTTTAGTCAACGGGTCCGAACCTTTCAGATCCGTGTGTGCTTTACAAATCTCTATGTCATCTCCTAGATGTAGCTACCATGCTCTATTTGGAGCTATTCCAAATAACTGTTCTACTTGGAGCTATTCTAAATTGTTGCTCCATTATACGTATCCGGTATCTCTACTCAGAGCTATCCGGATAGGTGTTAAGCTTGCATCGACGTAACCCTTTACGACGAACTCTTTTACCACCTCCATAATCGAGAAAATTCCTTAGTCCACTAGTTACTAAGGATAACTTTGACCGCTGTCCTGTGATCCATTCTTGGATCACTCTTGTACCCCTTGACTGACTCATGGCAAGGCACACTTCAGGTGCGGTACACAGCATAGCATACTGTAGAGCCTATGTCTTAAGCATAGGGGACGACCTTTGTCCTTCCTCTTTCTTCTGCCGTGGTCGAGCTTTAAGTCTCAACTTCATACCTTATTACTCAGGCAAGAACTCCTTCTTTGACTGATCCATCTTGAACACCTTCAAGATCATGTCAAGGTATGTGCTCATTTGAAAGTACCATTAAGCGTTTTGATCTATCCTTATAGATCTTGATGCTCAATGCTCAAGTAGCTTAATCCAGGTTTTCCATTGAAAAACACTTTCCAAATAACCCTATATGCTTTCCAGAAATTCTACGTCATTTCTGATCAACAATATGTCAACAACATATACTCATCAGAAATTCTATAGTGCTCCCACTCACTTCTTTGGAAATACAGGTTTCTCATAAACTTTGTATACACCCAAAATCTTTGATCATCTCATCAAAGCATACATTCCAACTCCGAGATGCTTACTCCAGTCCTTAGAAGGATTGCTGGAGCTTTGCATACTTATTAGCATCTTTCAGGATTGACAAAACCTTCGGTTTGTATCACATACAACCTTTCCTCAAAAACCGTCGAGGAAAAAATGTTTTGACATCCTATCTACAAGATTTCATAAATAATGCAGTAATCGCTAATATAATTCCAACAGACTCTTAGCATCGCTACGAGTGAGAAAGTCTCATCATAGTCAACTCCTTGAACTTGTCGGCAAACATCTTAACGACAAGTTGAGCTTTCTTAATGGTGACATCTACCATCATTGTTCGTCTTCCTTTTAAAATCCATCTGCACTCAACAGCCTTATGACCATCGAGCTGTTCTGTCAAAGTCTACACTTTGTTTCCATACATGGATCCTCTCTCGGATTTCATGGCCTCGAGCCATTTGTCGGAATCCGGGCCCACCATCGCTTCTCCATAGCTCGTAGGTTCATTGTTGTCTAGCAACATGACTTCCAAGACAGGATTACATACCACTCTGAAGTAGTACGCATCCTTGTCATCCTACGAGGTTTGGTAGTGACTTGATCTGAAGTTTCATGATCACTATCATAAGCTTCCACTTCAATTGGTGTAGGTGCCACAGGAACAACTTCCTGTGCCCTGCCACACACTAGTTGAAGAGACGGCTCAATAACCTCATCAAGTCTCCACCACCCTCCCACCCAATTCTTTCGAGAGAAACTTTTCCTCGAGAAAGGACCCGATTCTAGAAACAATCCCTTATTGCTTTCGGATCTGAGACAGGAGGTATACCCAACTGTTTTGGGTGTCCTATGAAGATGCATTTATCCGCTTTTGGTTCGAGCTTATCAGCCTGAAATTTTTTCACATAAGCGTCGCAGCCCCAAACTTTTAAGAAATGACAGCTTAGGTTTCTCTAAACCATAGTACATACGGTGTCATCTCATCAGAATTACGTGGTGCCCTATTTAAAGTGAATGTGGTTGTCTCTAATGCCTAACCCATAAACTATCATGGTAAGTCGATAAGAAACATCATGGTATGCATTATATCCAATAGGGTGCAGTTATGATGTTCGGACACACCATCACACTATGGTGTTCCAGGCTGTATTAGTTGTGAAACAATTTCCACAATGTCTTAATTCCGTGCCAAACTCGCAATTCATATATTCAACTCTATGATCATATCATAGATCTTTTATCCTCTTGTCACGACGATCTTTCAACTTCACCCTGAACTTACTTGAACCTTTCAATAATTCAGACTCGTGATTCATCAAGTAAATATACTCAACATCTACTCAAATCATCTGTGAAGTAAGAACATAACGATATCCACTACATGCCTCAGCACTCATTGGATTGCACACATCAAAATGTATTACTTCCAACAAGTTGCTTTCTAGTTCCATTTTACTGGAAATGAGGCTTTCAGTCATCTTGCCCATGTGGTATGATTTGCATGTCTCAAGTGATTCAAAATAAAGTAAGTCCAAACGGTCCATTTGCATGGAGTTTCTTCATGCATACACACCAATAGACACGGTTCGCGTGTCTCAAACCTTTCAAAAACGAGTGAGCCCAAAGATCCATCAACATGGAGCTTCTTCATGCGTTTTATACCGATATGACTTAAGTAGCAGTGCCACAAGTAGGTGGTACTATCATTACTATCTTATATCTTTTGGCATGAACATGCGTATCACTACGATCGAGATTTAATAAACCATTCATTTTAGGTGCAAGACCATTGAAGGTATTATTCAAATAAAAAGAGTAACCATTATTCTCCTTAAATGAATAACCGTATTGCGATAGACATAATCCAATCATGTCTATGCTCAACGCAAACACCAATCTCGATGGTAGAGGGAGCGTGCGATGTTTGATCATATCAACATTGGAAACACTTCCAACACTTATCGTCAGCTCACCTTTAGCTAGTCTCTGTTTATTCCGTAGCCTTTTGTTTCGAGTTACTAACACTTAGCAACCGAATCGGTATCTAATACCCTGGTGCTACTAGGAGTACTAGTAAAGTACACATCAACACAATGTATATCCAATATACTTCTATCGACCTTGCCAGCCTTCTCATCTACCAAGTATCTAGGGTAATTCTGCTCCAGTGGATGTTCCCCTTATTACAGAAGCACTCAGTCTCGGGTTTGGGTTCAACCTTGGGTTTCTTCACTAGAGCAACAGCTGAATTGCCGTTTCATGAAGTATCCCTTTGTTCCCTTGCCCTTCTTGAAACTAGTGGTTTCACCAACCATCAACGATTGATGCTCCTTCTTGATTTCTACTTTTGTGGTGTCAAACATCGCGAATATCTCAAGGATCATCATATATGTCCATGATATATTATAGTTCATCACGAAGCTCTAGCAGCTTGGTGGTAATGACTTCGGAGAAACATCACTATCTTATCTGGGAGATCAACTCCCACTCGATTCAAATGATTGTTGTACTCAGACAATCTGAGCACAAGCTCAACAATTGAGCTTTTCTCCCTTAGTTTGCAGGCTAAGAAAATCGTCGGAGGTCTTATACCTCTTGACGTGGGCACGAGCCTGAAATCCCAATTTCAGCTCTCGAAACATCTCATATGTTTCGCGACGTTTCAAAATGTCTTAGGTGCCCCAACTCTAAACCGTTTAACTGAACTATCACGTAGTTATCAAGACATGTATGTCAGATGTTCGCAACATCCACAGACGACGTTCGAGGTTCAGCACACTGAGCGGTGCATTAAGGACATAAGCCTTCTAAGAAGCAATGAGGACAATCCTCAGTTTATGGACCTAGTCCGCATAATTGCTACTATCAACTTTCAACTAATTTTTTCTCTAGGAACATAACTAAACAGTAGAACTAAAGCGTGAGCTACGACATAATTTGCAAAATCCTTTTGACTATGTTCAGGATAATTAAGTTCATCTTATGAACTCCCACTCAGATAGACATCCCTCTAGTCATCTAAGTGATTACATGATCCGAGTCAACTAGGCCGTGTCCGATCATCACGTGAGACGGACTAGTCAACGTCGGTGAACATCTTTATGTTGATCGTATCTTCTATACGACTCATGCTCGACCTTTCGGTCTTCTATGTTCCGAGGCCATGTCTGTACATGCTAGGCTCGTCAAGTTAACCCTAAGTGTTTTGCATGTGTAAAACTGTCTTACACCTGTTGTATGTGAACGTAAGGATCTATCACACCCGATCATCACGGCGTGCTTCGAAACGACGAACTGTAGCAACGGTGCACAGTTAGGGGAGAACACTTCTTGAAATTTTAATGAGGGATCATCTTATTTACTACCGTCGTTCTAAGCAAATAAGATGTATAAACATGATAAACATCATATGCAATCAAATAATAGTGACATGATATGGCCAACATCATATAGCTCCTTTGATCTCCATCTTGGGGCTCCATGATCATCTTGTCACCGGTATGACACCATGATCTCCATCATCATGATCTCCATTATCGTGTCTTCTTGAAGTTGTCTCGTCATCGACATGCAAGTCGTGATCCCTTGACAAGAACATGATCAATCTCATACATCACATATATCATTCATCACATCCTTTTGGCCATATCACATCACATAGCATACCCTGCAAAAACAAGTTAGACGTCCTCTAATTGTTGTTTGCATGTTTTACGTGGCTGCTATGGGTTTCTAGCAAGAACGTTTCTTACCTACGCAAAACCACAACGTGATATGCCAATTGCTATTTACCCTTCATAAGGACCCTTTTCATCAAATTCGATCCGACTAAAGTGGGAGAGACAGACACCCGCCAGCCACCTTATGCAACTAGTGCATGTTTGTCGGTGGAACCAGTCTCATGTAAGAGTACGTGTAAGGTCGGTCCGGGCCGCTTCATCCCACGATGCCGCCGAATCAAGATAAGACTAGTAACGGCAAGCATATTGAACAAAATCAATGCCCACAACTACTTTGTGTTCTACTCGTGCATAGTAACTACGCATAGACCTAGCTCATGATGCCACTGTTGGGGAACGTAGCAGAAATTCAAAATTTTCCTACGTGTCACCAAGATCTATCTATGGAGAGACCAGCAACGAGGGGAAGGAGAGTGCATCTACATACCCTTGTAGATCGCTAAGCGGAAGCGTTCAAGTGAACGGGGTTGATGGAGTCGTTCTCGTCGTGATTCAAATCACCGATGATCAAGTGCCGAACGCACAGCACCTCCGCGTTCAACACATGTACAGCCCGGTGACGTCTCCCATGCCTTGATCCAGCAAGGAGAGAGGGAGAGGTTGAGGAAGACTCCATCCAACAGCAGCACAACGGCGTGGTGGTGGTGGAGGAGCGTGGCAATCCTGCAGGGCTTCGCCAAGCACCGCAGAAGAGGAGAAGAACTTGGGAGAGAGGGAGGGGCTGCACCAAAGGCAAAAAGTGTGTTTGAGAGGCCCTTCTTACCCCACTATATATAGGGATCCCAAGGGGGGGGTGCGCCAGCCCCTAGGAGATCCAATCTCCAAGGGGCGGCGGCCAGGGGAGGAGTCCTCCCCCCCAAGGCATCTAGGAGGTGCCTTCCCCTGCTGGGACTCTTCCTTTAGGGTTTCCCCAGGCACATGGGCCTCTTGGGGCTGGTGCCCTTGGCCCATGTAGGCTAAGGCGCACCCCCTACAGCCCATGTGGCCCCCGGGGTAGGTGGCCCCACCCGGTGGGCCCCCGGGACCCTTCCGGTGGTCTCGGTACAATACCGATGACCCCGAAACTTGTCCCGATGGCCGAAACAGGACTTCCTATATAAAAATCTTTACCTCCGGACCATTCCGGAACTCCTCCTGACGTCCGGGATCTTATCCGGGACTCCGAACAACATTCGGTAACCACATACAAGCTTCCTTTATAACCCTAGCGTCATCGAACCTTAAGTGTGTAGACCCTACGGGTTCGGGAGACATGCAGACATGACCGAGACGTTCTCCGGTCAATAACCAACAGCGGGATCTGGATACCCATGTTGGCTCCCACATGTTCCACGATGATCTCATCGGATGAACCACGATGTCAAGGACTTAATCAATCCCGTATACAATTCCCTTTGTCTAGCGGTATTATACTTGCCCGAGATTCGATCGTCGGTATCCCTATACCTTGTTCAATCTTGTTACCGGCAAGTCTCTTTACTCGTTCCGTAACACATCATCCCGTGATCAACTCCTTGATTACATTGTGCACATTATGATGATGTCCTGCCGAGTGGGCCCAGAGATACCTCTTCGTTTACACGGAGTGACAAATCCCAGTCTCGATTCGTGCCAACCCAACAGACACTTTCGGAGATACCTGTAATGCACCTTTATAGTCACCCAGTTACGTTGTGACGTTTGGTACACCTAAAGCACTCCTACAGTATCCGGGAGTTGCACAATATCATGGTCTAAGGAAATGATACTTGACATTAGAAAAGCTATAGCATACGAACTACACGATCTTTATGCTAGGCTTAGGATTGGGTCTTGTCCATCACATCATTCTCCTAATGCTGTGATCCCGTTATCAATGACATCCAATGTCCATGGTTAGGAAACCGTAACCATCTATTGATCAACGAGCTAGTCAACTAGAGGCTTACTAGGGACATGGTGTTGTCTATGTATCCACACATGTATCTGAGTTTCCTATCAATACAATTATAGCATGGATAATAAACGATTATCATGAACAAGGAAATATAATAATAACCAATTTATTATTGCCTCTAGGGCATATTTCCAACAGATCTACTCTTGTAACACCCATATCATCAATATCCATCAAGCAGGACGTAGGATTTTACCTCCATCAAGAGGGCCCGAACCTGGGTAAAACTTCGTGTCCCTTGTCTCCTGTTACCATCCGGCCTAGACGCCCAGTTCGGGACACCCTACCCGAGATCCGCCGGTTTTGACACTGACATTGGTGCTTTCATTGAGAGTTCCTCTGTGTCGTCACCGTTAGGCTTGATGGCTCCTACTATCATCGATAGCGATGTCGTCGAGGGTGAGACCTTTCTCCCCGGACAAATCTTCATATTCGGCGACTTTGCACTGTGGGCTACTTCGCTTGACCATCTGGAGCAGATTGAAAGCTACGCCCCTGGCCATCAGGTCAGATTTGGAAGTTTGAACTACACGGCCGACATCTGCTGGGACTTGATCTTCGACGGATTCGAGCCACAGCCGGGCGCGCCGCACTGTCTCGATGGATATGACCTAGCTCTGCCACCGGATGGTACTCCAGAGGCCGCGCCCACACCAGCTCCGACCCTTAGCTCGGAGCCAACTGCGCCAATTCAGAACAGGTGGCTAGACACCGCCTCAGGGGCTGCAGTCTCGACAGCGATCGAGCCGAACACCAGCATAATCCTCTGCGCAGCCCGTGACTCCAAGGTGCCGAACTCTCTTCCGGACCCCGAACCATCCGCGCCCCTGCCAATCGAATCCGAGTGGGTGCCGATCATGGAATTTACCGCTGCGGATATCTTTCAGCATTCGCCCTTCGGCGACATTCTGAATTCACTAAGGTCTCTCTCTTTGTCAGGAGAGCCCCGGCCGGATTATGGCCAACAGGCCTAGGATGCGGACGACGAAGAAATTCGACGCCCACCCACCACCCACTTTGTAGCCACTGTCGATGATTTAACCGACATACTCGACTTCGACCCCGCAGACATCGACGGTATGGACAACGATGCGGGAGGCAAAGATGAACCACCGCCCATAGGGCGTTGGACATCCACTTCATCATATGACGTATACATGGTGGACACACCAAAAGAAGACGATGACGAGGAACGGAAGGACGCACCGAAGGCTTGTTCCCTCGAGAAGCAGTCAAAGCGGCGGCGCAAGCGCCGCCCAAAATCCCGCCTCGCCAGAAACAAGGATCACACAGACCCAGCATTGGAGCAGGGCGAACCACTGCCGGACCACGGCAATATGGAGAATCAAACCGAACAAACCAATTCTGTCAAAGATAATAGTCCGGACGACACAACGCCGGACAGGCACCTAGAGCAGCAGAATGCCCATCAAAGGCTTGTTGCCACCATGAGGAGTCTAAAAAAGCAGAAGCAAAGGCTCAAGGCTGCGCAGGACACACTCCAAATCAGATGGAGTAAAGTATGCAACGCAGCAGCAAAGTACGGCGACAATCGCCCCAGCAAGAGCTACCCAAAGCGGAAGTTGCTACCTGAATTCGATGAGGAGGCATCAGACCCCTCACAACCAAAAATCAAAACAGCCACCTTGCCGGATAGACAACCTGACGGCCAACATCAAGCGGCAAACAACGCCACTCACAAGCCAATACGCGATCCACGTGAGGGCTCACGCCAAAAGGACGGCGCAACCAGATCCATCTACGGACCACGCAAGCGCGCCCCAGCTTACAATGTACCACAACAAACATCCGAACAACTCGGCACACCCAGATACAGGGGTGCAGCACACCCACTATGTTTCACCGATGAGGTGATGGACCATGAATTTCCAGAGGGATTCAAACCCGTAAACATAGAGGCATACGACGGAACAACCGACCCTGGGGGTCTGGATTGAGGATTATATCCTCCATATCCATATGGCTCGAGGAGATGACCTCCACGCCATCAAGTACTTACCCCTCAAGCTCAAAGGGCCAGCCCACCACTGGCTTAAAGGCCTCCCTGAAAACTCCATTGGAAGTTGGGAAGAGCTTGAAGACGCTTTTCGGGCAAATTTTCAAGGAACTTATGTCCGACCTCCGGACGCGGACGATTTGAGCCATATAACTCAACAGCCCAGAGAGTCAGCCCGAAAACTTTGGAACAGGTTCCTTACTAAAAAGAACCAAATTGTCGACTGTACGAACGTCGAAGCCTTGGCGGCGTTTAAACATAGCGTCCGTGACGAATGGCTCGCCAGACACCTCGGCCAAGAAAACTCGAGAACGATGGCAGCATTAACAAGCCTCATGACCCGCTTTTGCGCGGGTGAGGACAGCTGGCTAGCCAAATGCAGCACCAGCGACCCCAGTACATCCGAAGTTAGAGATGGAAACGGGAAATCATGGCGCAACAGCAATAACAAATGCCGGAACAAAGGAGACAGCACGAAGAGCACGGTAGTAAACGCCGGATTCAAAAGCTCTCGGCCAGGTCAGAAGCGGCCCTCTAAAGGCGCCAGAGACGAACTGTCCAGCCTGAACAAAATTCTGGACCAAACATGTCAGGTCCATAGCACCCCTGGCAAACCAGCCAATCATACCCACAGAGAATGTTGGGTCTTCAAGTAGTCCGGAAGCTCAACGCCGTACACAAGGGAGAGGATACACCAAGCGAAGATGAGGATGAGCCTCTCAAGGGAGACGCTGGGGAACAAAAGAAATTTCCACCAGAAGTCAAAACAGTAAACGTGTTACACGTGATCAATGGAAGAAACAAAATGACACTCCCAGAAAAATACGCCCGAAGGCCCATCACTGCAGAGTCCTGCCACTGGTCGTCTCAACCGATCACTTTCGACCATCATGATTACTCAGCAAGTACCCGGCGTGCAGGATGGGCTGCCCTGGTATTAGACCCAATAATTGGCGGATACCGCTTCGCACGAGTCCTGATGGACGGTGGCGGCAGTCTAAACCTGATATACCAGGATACAATCCGCGAAATGGGGATAGACCCAACAAAAATTCGCCATAGCAATATTACCTTTAAAGTAGTAAAGCCAGTCCCAGAGGCTCGTTGCACGGGCTCCCTGCTACTAAAAGTTATATTCGGCCTCCCCGATAACTTCCGTAGCGAACATCTAACCTTCCACATCGCTCCGTTCCAAAGTGGCTATCAAGCACTACTTGGACACGAAGCTTTCGCTCGCTTTAATGCAATACCACACTACGCTTCCCTCACACTCAAGATGCCTGGTCCACATGGCATCATTACAGTGAACGGAAGTATTAAGCGATCTCTGCGCGCCGAAGAGCGTGCGACTGCCCTGGCAGTCGCACACTAAAAATTGCCCCACCAGCTAAAGCATTTAGCCGGTCATCACGACCTCGGACACGGCTAGACGAGTCCGGCGCAGCCATATGCAATTTATACCGGATCAATAATCACACCCCTATTAAAAATACAAGGGGCTCCACGAGCGCAGACAAGCGACGATTCTTACTTACCTAGAATTATAAATAATTTCTTTAAAAAACTATCTTTTCACACGACAGCTTTCTTCACCTCAGCTCCTCTCTTTTACAGATGATCATCATGCTACACCCATCCAGGATACGACACAACGGAGACACAGGCGCAGACGTGCAGCAGGGACCCGCTCCAAGGATTCTTTTTAGATTAAGACCCTGTGTAAACCTTTTTTACTGTCTCTTGTTGATACATATCCACCGACTTCTCAACAAAATTGAGAAGGATGCTGACGTCTTGGCATGTGGCCACGTCAGAAGAATGCACGTACCTGGACACAAGGGGCTTCTTACAAGCGGCACTATTTCAGCCCAGTTTATACCATAAAGACCGAATACCTTAGGGAGTGTTCGGCGTCGCGAGTTCGGCCTTATATGCATCAGCTATGAATCATTGTCTTTGGTAAAATGTTGGGTTTGCCTGGCTCCTGTGTTTTGGTGCCTTATGTTCCGCTTTACCGGCTAAGGTAGCACCAGGAGTACTACTGCGATTGTGCCCTGGTTCATCCGGACGAGCGCCTAAGTAGAGAAAGCCGAAAACTGACTGTCATGATATAGCGTGAGACTGGTCAACCACTCGATGACCTATCGGAATGTTAGAATTCCTCCGCCTTAATGAAGGGCCGCTTTCCGGCCAGGCATATACGCACCCTGCGATCGGGAGAGTGCGGAGCCACCAGGGGCTATCTAGTAGCCCCACTATCAAACTCCTATGGCTAAGTGAAAGTGTTCAAGCATTATAGTCCGGTTGCCTCGCTCGCTGCGCTATCACCTCCTTATCAGGACCAAGACGTTGGGTTAAGTTTGAACACACGTTTTTTGCGAGCACCTCCGCATTATATGCGTGGGGGTTGAAGCCGACGGCTGCAATCTTTCAGGTTATACACATGTATACATAAACGGCCGCACAGGAGGCATCATACTACTTCCAGGCAAAAGTATAAACACAGCCTTATAAAAACGTCATAAAAGCATTATGTTTACAATGAGAATACATATCACTCAAACATAATATTTTTCGAGCACTGGACCTCTATCAAACGAGCACCCTCGAGAACTTCCTCGAAATAGTGTTCGGCAGCCACACGGCCTATGGCCGAACCCTGCGCCGCAACAGTGGTAGCGTCCATCTCCGCCCAGTATGATTTAACACGGGCAAGGGCCATCCGCGAGCCTTCTATGCACGCCGACCTCTTCATCGCATTAATGCGGGACACCGCATCAAGGAGCTGCTGCACTAAGCCAAAATAGCTGTTCAGCTTAGGCCCTTCCGGCCATAGTTGATCCACAAAAGACCTCATGGCAAGTCCGAACAACCTATTCAGTTCGGCCCATTCGGCTAGCTGGTCAGTCAATGAAAGCGGACGCTCTGGAACGTGGAATTGCATCCAGAACAGCTTGTCCACTTCACGATCTGTCTGACCTTGGAAGTACTTGGCCGCATTGGCAGCGCTCACCGCCAAATCCTTATACGCATCTGTCGAGCTCCACAGCCGATCCAGAGGGGCATACCGTGGATCCCCGAACTTCCTCCGTAACATGAAGGGTTTTCCAGCCGCAATATCCCCGGCTTCCCGCAGCTCCTCCGTCTTCACTCTCATAGCAAAACGGGTGTCTTTGTCTGCCGCTGCGGCCTTCTCAAGATCCGTTGCCTTTGCTTGGTTCTCTTTCTCAAGGACCCGGCAACGGTCGGCACTGTCTTTCAATTTTACGGCCATCTTGGCCATCTTCTCTTGGCTCTCACAATGTGCGGCCTTCTCGGCTTTCAACTCTTCGGCCGCCTTCAAAGCAGCCACATTACTACTCCTTGCTTGTTCCTTGGCTCGGGCAAGTTCTGCCCGCAAGGCTTCCACGATGGCAGCTCCATCTGCAGTCACAACATATTAAAGATACTGGCATTATTCTGCTCTTACTATGTGGGGTTCACCGGATAATAACACTTACCATGTGCCTCGTCAAGCCTCTTGTTAACAAGCTCGATGTCGGCGTCTGCCGCATCCAGTTGCCGTTTTAATTGGGCAAACTCCCTAGTCCGGCTAGCCACCGGAGCTCCCACCACCCGCACATAAAGGCAGATTGGTTATTACCTGGGTATTTGATCCTCTGTTCGCCGCCGTTCTCAACGACAACCAGAGTCTCAGGGGCTACTATAACATGTGTAGTACTATCACATATTATCTCACATACCTCAAAGCCTGTCAATAGACTCGTAAAGGCTTCATGTAATCCGCTTTCAGCGGACGAGATTCTCTCCATCACCGTACCCATCAGCGTACGGTGCTCTTCTGAGATGGCCGCTTGCCCCATCTACTCCCTCAGAACGTCCGACCGCACACCAAACGGTGCCGGACTCTTTCGTATGCTCTCTTCGGGAGCCGGACACTGGGGACCTTGGGGGTCTATGGGATTATCTTCTGGCCTCACCGGATCCGGAGAGGCCCTCCGCAACAACACTTCGGGGTCGCCCACTTCTGGAGCGGAGGAGTCCAGGGGAGGCGTTTCGCTCTCCATCATCTCTAGAAGAAGATCCCCCGAAGACGAGCTCATTTGAGAGGGGCTGAGGCCCGAACTGCAAGATAGATGTGGTGGTTATTTTCTCAGAGGAAAAAGATAACATACCCTTACTACTAAAATATTTTGGATCACTTACGACTCGTTGGAGGGCTGATCCCCCCGCGGACTTTGCGCGGCAAAAGCACCCCCCAAGGCAGGACCCTCAGTGGGAGACCTCTTCTCCCGTTTGGAGGCTTCGGCTTCCGGATCCTTGGAAGCAGTCCTTTTCCTCCCCCGATCATCCTCCTTTGTGGAGACGCTCGCTCCCTCGGTTGGAGCGGATAGCAATGGGGGCCCGCGTCCGCCCATATTATCTCCCTCGGTATCTTCCTTCAAGGGCTTCGAACAAGGTGCGGCCTCGAGCATCTTCTCCAATACTGGATTTTCCAAACCCTCAGGGAGGGGAGCCAAGCACCGGATCATCTTCGCCTTTGTTAGCCAATCCTGGTCAAAAAGCAGACTCTCAGAAATAACTTTGAATAAAAGACAGCATGTTCGGCGAGGGAGATTTCTTACTTGTTCGGCGGCGCGATTACTACTCAGGCCCGCGTCCTCGGTGATATCCGGACATTCCACTTGGGGTCCGAAGAATGACTTGTACATCTCCTCGTGCGTCAGGCCAAGGAAACTTTGAATGACACGTGGCCCCTCTGGGTTGAACTCCCACAAACGCAGGGGCCGGCGTTTGCAAGGCTGGACTTGGCGAACCAGCATAACTTGTATCACCGCAACCAAATTGAAATCTCCCTTGAAGAGATCTCGGATGCGGCTTTGAAGTATAGGCACGTCCTTGGCTGGACCCCAGCTCAGACCCCTGCTAATCCATGACATCAGTTGTGGTGGGGGCCCCGAGCGGAAAGCGGGGGCAGCCGCCCACTTGGTACTTCCGGGAGCCGTGACGTAAAACCACTCCCGTTGCCATAATTCGGGAACCTCTGGAAAGGAACCTCTCGGCCATGGAGCTCCTTCCATCTTGCCTATTGATGCACCTCCGCACGCTGCTTGTTGCCCCTCGATCATCTTCGGCCTTACTTCAAAGGTCTTGAGCCACAGGCCAAAGTGAGGGGTAACGCGGAGAAAGACCTCACACACGACAATAAATGTTGTAATGTGGAGAAAGGAGTCTGGGGCTAGATCGTGGAAATCTAACCCGTAATAGAACATCAAGCCCCTGACGAAAGGATCCAGAGTGAGGCCTAGACCTCGGAGGAAGTGGGAGACGAACACAACATTCTTGTTGGGTTCGGGAGTAGGGACGACCTGCCCTCTAGCAGGCAGCCGATGCGAAACCTCGGCGGTCAGATATCTGGCCTCCCTCAACTTCTTAATGTCCTCCTCCGTAACAAAAGAGGGCGTCCATCGGCCTTGAAGGCTGGATCCGGACATGGTTGAAGGTCCGGAGCACCTAACCTGAGCTTTGGGTGTTAGAACTCGAGGCGGGGGAAGGGTTTGGTTGAGCACGGGAGGGAAAAAGTGAAAACCTTGTCCCCTTATAAAGAGGGTGAATATCAAGCGTCCCCTCCGTAGCCATTCAGGACTTACCTATAATCTAGGAGTCCTAGACACGGTTGGGTTACCCACGAACCGCATTAATGAGAATCCCATAATTAGGGGAACACGATCTCCGCTTCAGCAAGACGTGTCAAGAAACTGCCTCGCGTTATGTGCGGGGCTGGTTAAATGAAATGGTTCAAATAATCACCGGGCCATGACATGACGTCATGTTACCAAAACAAGCTGGCGGATTAGATCTGTGAAGACATTATTCTCTCTATGGTGAAATGTCGAACTTATTTTGCGGGGTCGGACACTATCCTCATATTCAAATTCTTCTGTGATGTATTCGGAGAAGGAACCCGCCTTGCAATGCCGAAGACAACTACGCGCCGGACTCATCGTCATTGAAGCCTGGTTCAGGGGCTACTGTGGGAGTCCTGGATTAGGGGGTCTCCGGATAGCCGGACTATCTCCATTGGCCGGACTGTTAGACTATGAAGATAGAAGATTGAAGACTTCGTCTCGTGTCCGGATGGGACTCTACTTGGCGCGGAAGGCAAGCTAGGCAATACGTATATGGATATCTCCTCCTTTGTAACCGACCTTGTGTAACACTAACCCTCTCCGGTGTCTATATAAACCGAAGGGTTTTAGTCCGTAGGACAACAATCACAACATACAGTCATACCAAAGGCTAGCTTCTAGGATTTAGCCTCTCTGATCTCATGGTAGATCTACTCTTGTAACACCCATATCATCAATATCAATCAAGCAGGACGTAGGGTTTTACCTCCATCAAGAGGGCCCGAACCTGGGTAAAACTTCGTGTCCCTTGTCTCCTGTTACCATCCGGCCTAGACGCACAGTTCGGGACCCCCTACCCGACATCCGCTGGTTTTGACACCGACAATATGTTTCTCGGTTATGGAGGTGACAAAGATTTCGTCGTGAAGGGTTACGTTGATGCAAGCTTTGACACTGATCCGGATGACCCTGAGTCTCAATCTGGATACATATTGAAAGTGGGAGAAATTAGCTAGAGTAGCTCCGTGCAGAGCATTGTAGACATAGAAATTTGCAAAATACATACGAATCTGAATGTGGCAGACCCGTTGACTAAACTTCTCTCACAAGCAAAACATGACCACACCTCAGTACTCTTTGGGTGTTAATCACATGGCGATGTGAACTAGATTATTGACTCTAGTAAACCCTTTGGGTATTGGTCACATGGCGATGTGAACTATAGGGTGTTAATCACATGACGATGTAAATTATAACCCACAAGTATAGGGGATCGCAACAGTTTTCGAGGGTAGAGTTTTCAAGCCAAATTTATTGATTCAACACAAGGGGAGCCAAAAAATATTCTCAAGTATTAGCAGCTGAGTTGTCAATTCAACCACACCTGGAAACTTAATATCTGCAGCAAGGTATTTAGTAGCAAAGTAATATGATAGTAGTGGTAACGGTGGCAAAAGGTAATGGTAGCAAAAGTAATATTTTTGGGTTTTGTAATGATTGTAACGGTAGCAACGGAAAAGTAAATAAGTGAAGAACAATATAGGAAAAGCTCGTAGGCATTGGATCGGTGATGGAGAATTATTCTGGATGCGATCGATCATGTAACAATCATAACATAGGGTGACACAGAACTAGCTCCAGTTCATCAATGTAATGTAGGCATGTATTCCGAATATAGTCATACATGCTTATGGAAAAGAACTTGTAGGACATCTTTTGTCCTACCCTCCTGTGGCAGTGGGGTCCTCAAACTACAGTCATCACTTCGGGGTTAACGGATCATAACACATAATAGGTGACTATAGACTTGCAAGATAAGACCAAGAACTCTCATATATTGATGAAAACATAATAGGTTCAGATCTAAAATCATGGCACTCGGGCCCTAGTGACAAGCATTAAGCATAGCAAAGTCATAGCAACATCAATCTCAGAACATAGTGGATACTAGGGATCAAACCCTAACAAAATTAACTTGATTACATGATAAATCTCATCCAACCCATCACCGTCCAGCAAGCCTACGATTGAATTACTCATGCACGACGGTGGGCATCATGAAATTGGCGATAGAGGAAGGTTGATGATGACGATGGCGACGGATTCCCCTCTCCGGAGCCCTGAACGGACTCCAGATCAGCCCTCCCGAGAGAGTTTAGGGCTTGGCGGCGGCTCCGTATCGTAAAACGCGATGAATCCTTCTCCCTGATTTTTTTCTCCTCGAAAGTGAATATATGGAGTCAAGGTTGAGGTCGGTGGAGGATCAAGGGGCCCACGAGGCAGGGGGCGCACCCAGGGGGTAGGGCGCGTCCCCACCCTCGTGGACAGGGTGTGGGCCCCCTGACATGGATCTTTCTTCCAATATTTTTATATATTCCAAAATAATTCTCCGTTGATTTTCAGGTCATTCCGAGAACTTTTATTTCTGCACAAAAATAACACCATGGCAATTCTACTGAAAACAGCGTCAGTCCGGGTTAGTTCCATTCAAATCATGCAAGTTAGAGTCCAAAACAAGGGCAAAAGTGTTTTGAAAAGTAGATACAATGGAGACGTATCAACTCCCCCAAGCTTAAACCTTTGCTTGTCCTCAAGCAATTCAGTTGATAAACTGAAAGTGATAAAGAAAAACTTTTACAAACTCTGTTTGCTCTTGTTGTTGTAAATATGTAAAGCCAGCATTCACGTTTTCAGCAAAAATTATGAACTAACCATATTCACAATAACATTTTGGTCTCAAGTTTACTCATATCAATGGCATAATCAACTAGCGAGCAATAATAATAAATCTCGGATGACAACACTTTCTCAAAACAATCATGATATGATATAACAAGATGGTATCTCGCTAGCCCTTTGTGAGACCGCAAAACATAAATGCAGAGCACCTTTAAAGATCAAGGACTGACTAGACATTGTAATTCATGGTAAAAGAGATCCAGTCAAGTCATACTCAATGTAAACTAACAGTAATGGATGCAAATGACAGCGGTGCTCTCCAACTGGTGCTTTTTAATAAGAGGATGATGACTCAACATAAAAGTAAATAGATAGGCCCTTCGCAGAGGGAAGCAGGGATTTGTAGAGGTGCCAGAGCTCGGTTTTGAAATAGATATGAATAATATTTTGAGCGGTATACTTTCATTGTCAACATAACAACCGAGAGATCTCGTTATCTTCCATGCTACACACATTATAGGCGGTTCCCACACAGAATGGTAAAGTTTATACTCCCCCTCCACCAACAAGCATCAATCCATGGCTTGCTCGAAACAACGAGTGCCTCCAACTAACAAGAGTCCCGGGGGTGTTTTGTTTGTAGTTATTTTGATTTCAGTTGCATAAAGCATGGGACTGGGCATCCCGGTGACCAGCCATTTTCTCGTGAGTGAGGAGCGGAGTCCACGCCTCTTGAGAATAACCCGCCTAGCATGGAAGATACAGACAGCCCACATGAGCTATTCGAGCATACAAAACAGAATGTTTATTTGAAGGTTTAGAGTTTGGCACATACAAATTTACTTGGAACGGCAGGTAGATACCATATATAGGTAGGTATGGTGGACTCATATGGAACAACTTTGGGGTTTATAGAATTGGATGCACAAGCAGTATTCCCGCTTAGTACAAGTGAAGGCTAGAAAAAGACTTGGAAGCGACTAGCTAGAGAGCGACAACAGTCATGAACATGCATTAAAATTAATCAACACTGAATGCAAGCATGAGTAGGATATAGTGCACCATGAACATAAATATCATAGAGGCTATGTTGATTTTGTTTCAACTACATGCGTGAACATGTGCCAAGTCAAGCCACTCGAATCGTTCAAAAGAGGATACCACCCTATCATACCACATCATAACCATTTTAATAGCATGTTGGCATGCAAGGTAAACCATTATAAACTCCTAGCTAATTAAGCACGACATAAGCAACTACAATCTCTAATTGTCATTGCAAACATGTTTATTCATAATAGGCCGAATCAGGAACAATGAACTAATCATATTTACAAAAAAACAAGAGAGGTCGGGTTCATACCAGCTTTTCTCATCTCAATAACTTCATCATATAATCATCATTATTGCCTTTCACTTGCATGACCGAATAGTGTGGATAATAATACTAGTGCACGTGCATTGGACTAAGCTGGAATCTGCAAGCATTCAATTCAAGAGAGAAGACAAGGTAATATGGGCTCTTTGTTAGATCAACAATAATGCATATGAGAACCACTCAACATTTTCATTATGGTCTTCTCCTCTTGACCCCCAAAGAACAAGAAAAGAAATAAAACTATTTATACGGGAAAGCTCCCAACAAGTCAAAAGAAGAACGAGAAATATTTTTTGGTTTTCTTTTTAATTACTACTACTACATGCATGAAAAGTAAAACTTACTAAAAAGCTACACCTAATTTTTTGTTTTTCTTAAGGTTTATCAAACACACAAGAAGAAAACATAAAAAAGGAAATAAACTAGCATGGATATTACAATGAAAAAGTATGAGCACCGACAACTAGCATGAGTGTGTGAACAGGAATGTAATGTTGGTGAGAAATACGTACTCCCCCAAGCTTAGGCTTTTGGCCTAAGTTGGTCTATGGCCACGGCTGGCCTGGCGGATATCCAAAGTTATAGTTGGCGTCGTACTGAGAAGAATCCCCTGGTGCCACTGCTTGGCGATCTCTTCCGGATTCCACTGATAAACAGACTGCCAGTGAGGATCAAATTGTGGTTCCGGCTCTGGCTCTATAGCTGGTGTGGGGTTTTGGTAGGCGTGAATGGCCTCCGGCGGAACAAGGAACTTGCCTGCAGATAAGTCAAACAAGGAAGGAGTAGGCAAAGTAATAGTCTCAGGGTGATTTTTATCAAATGTCATCTTGTACTTAAGCATCTTTTCCTTATTCTTAACGATAAAATCATGTGCTACCATACTCTTATAGTCTAGAAGGAGGCAGCAACTTTTCTTCCTTCTCATAATGTCCAATAGGTATGTTAAAATGTGCAGCGAAGCGCGAGGCAAAAATACCTCCCAATATGGGGCCCTTAGTACGGTTAAGATTTAACCACTTTGCAACAATAGTGCCCATACTAAATGTGTCATCACGGAACAAGGCATGGCACAAAATAACAATATCAGGGGCACTAAGGTTGCCACAGTTTCCGCGACCAATTAAGCATCTACTAGCAAATATTGCAAAGTAACGTAAAACAGGAAAATGTATTCTAGTAATTCTTGCATCGGAAACTTTCCTCGTTTCCCCTATAGCAATTGTATCAATAAACCCTTCTACATCATCACGATGTGGTTCCTCTACACTGCCCTCAAAAGGTATCAAACAAACCCGACAAAAATCATGAAGTGACATCTCCTTATGCTCATCATATAAATAAAATTCCACTGTAGGTGGTGAGCCCCTAGCATGGAAATGAAAGTTTTGCACAAAGATATTGGTGAGTAAGAGATACTATTCCCGTTGGTCGTGGAGGAAGGCGGTGAGGCCTGCATTCTCAGCCAACTCATAGAAATCATCATAAATCCCGGCTGCTCTCAAGAATCATCACAAGGCCATTCACACGGCCGAACCTCTACGGTGCGAGGGAGATTATACTTGGGTTTCTTGTTCTGTTCACTTTGTTTATCCTTCGAGCTTCGGCTCGATGAGCCCCTCGAAAATCTCTTCATCTTTTTCTGAAATTTTCTGAAATTTTTAGTAACTCAAAATAAAAGTGAACCAAACTCAACAATATTGATAGCAACTACTCCTACAAGTGCCTATAGGCAATATCATGCATTAAAACTACTTTTGACCATATAAATTTGACATGCAAGCTCAAGAATAGGGTCACCTAAGTAGCAAAAATTTGCAATGAATAAAGCACTAGGACAAAAACTAATTGGACCATTGGAGGAGTCACACACCAAAGAACAATCCCCCAAAGTAGTTTTGTGAATGGAGCTTTGAGCTAGGAGATCGAAAATGGCAGCAAGATGAGCTTGAACTCGGGTTTGAGCTGGTTGGTGATTTTTTTGGGGAGGAAGAAGGAGTGTGTGGTAGCTGGAATAAGTGGAGGGGACCCACGTGGGGTCCACGAGGTAGGGGGCGCGCCTAGGGGATAGGGCACACCCTCACCCTTGTGGGCACGTGGCTGCTCCCCTTGCTTTGTTTTCAGTGCCAGATATTCTCAAATATTCTAGAAAAAATCATATTTAATTTTTAGGGCATTTGGAGAATTTTTATTTTCGGGGTATTTTTTATTGCAAGGATAATTCAGAAAATAGACAAAAATTACTATTTTTGCTTTATTTAATATAAATAACAGAAAGTAAAAAGAGGGTACAGAGAGTTGTGCTTTCTAGATTCATCCATCTCATGCTCATGAAAAGGAATCCACTAACAATGTTGATCAGGTCTTGTTAACAAACTCATTTCGAATAACATGAAACCAGAGAATTTTCGAATAACACTAGGTTACCTCAACGGGGATATGCATGTCCCCAACAATAAGAATATCATATTTCTTCTTGACAGTAGGAAGAGGAAATTCAAAACCTCCAATAGTAATTGTTGAAATTTTTCCAATAGGATTGATACTGTGGACTTGAGGTTGTTTCCTCGAAAAGTGTATCGTATGCTCATTACCATTAACATGAAAAATGACATTGCCTTTGGTGCAATCAATAACAGCCCCTGCAGTATTCAAAAAGGGTCTTCCAAGAATAATAGACATACTATCGTCCTTGGGAATATCAAGAATAACAAAGTTCGTTAAAATAGTAACGTTTGCAACTACAACAGGCACATCCTCACAAATACCGATAGGTATAGCAGTTGATTTATCAGCCATTTGCAAAGATATTTCAGTAGGTGTCAACTTATTCAAATCAAGTATACGATATAAAGAGAGAGGCATAACACTAACACCGGCTCCAAGATCACATAAAGCAAGTTTAACATAATTTCTTTTAATGGAGCATGGTATAGTTGGTACTCCTGGATCTCCAAGTTTCTTTGGTATTCCACCCTTAAAAGTATAATTAGCAAGCATGGTGGAAATTTCGGCTTCCAGTATCTTTCTCTTATTAGTAACAATTTCCTTCATATATTTAGCATATGGATTCATTTTAAGCATGTCAGTCAAACGCATACACAAAAATATAGGTCTAATCATTTCAGCAAAGCGCTCAAAATCCTCATCATCCTTTTTCCTGGATGGTTTAGGAGGAAAAGGCATGGGTTTCTGAACCCATGGTTCTCTTTCCTTACCGTGCTTCCTAGCAACAAAGTCTCTCTTATCATAACATTGATTATTTGATTGTGGGTTATCAAGATCAACAGCAGGTTCAATTTCTACATCATTATCATTGCTAGGTTGAGCATCAACATGGACATCATCATTAACATTATCACTAGGTTCATGTTCATTACCAGGTTGTGTTTCAGCATCAGAGATAGAAATATCATTGGGATTCTCAGGTGTGTCTACTACAGGTTCACTAGAAGCATGCAAAGTCCTATCATTTTTCTTTTTCTTCCTCTTAAAAGGACTAGGTGCATCTACATTAGTTCTCTGAGAATCTTGCTCAATTCTCTTAGGGTGTCCTTCAGGATACAAAGGTTCCTAAGTCACTTTACCTCCTCTAGTTGCAACTCTAACAGCAAAGTCATTATTTTTACTATTCAATTCATTGAGCAAATCCTTCTGAGCTTTAAGTACTTGTTCTACTTGAGTGGTAACCATAGAAGCATGTTTACTAATAAGTTTAAGTTCACCTTTAACACTAGCCATATTATTACTCAAGTGTTCAATCATATAAGCATTATGTTTCAATTGTCTACCAACATAAGCATTACAATATTCTTGCTTAACCATAAAGTTATCAAATTCATCCAAACATTGGCTAGCAAACTTAGCAGGAGGGATTTCATCTTTATCATACCTATAGAGAGAATTTACCTTTACTACCTGTGTCGGGTTATCGGGACCGTGTGTTTCTTCAATAGGTGATGAATTAAGACCATGTATTTCTTCAACAGGAGGTAAATTCTTAACATCTTCAGCTTTTATACATTTTTCTTTGATAGATTTCTTTCCCTCTTGCATATCTTCAGGACTGAGAAATAGAATACCTCTTTTCTTCGGAGTTGGCTTAGGAGTTGGTTAGGAAGTGTCCAATTATTTTCATTGGTCAACATATTATTCAATAGAATTTCAGCTTGATCAACTGTTCTTTCCCTGAAAACACAACCAGCACAACTATCCAGGTAATCTCTGGAAGCATCGGTTAGACCATTATAAAAGATATCAAGTATTTCATTTTTCTTGAGAGGATGATCAGGCAAAGCATTAAGTAATTGGAGAGCCTCCCCCAAGTTTGTGGGAGACTCTCTTCTTCAATTTGCACAAAATTATATATTTCCCTTAAAGCATCTTGTTTCTTATGAGCGGGGAAATATTTAGCAGAGAAGTAGTAAATCATATCCTGGGAACTACGCACACAACCAAGATCAAGAGAATTAAACCATATCTTAGCATCACCCTTTAATGAGAACGGAAATAACTTAAGGATATAATAGTAACGAGTTTTCTAGTCATTAGTGAACAAGGTAGCTATATCATTTAATTTAGTAAGATGTGCCACAACAATTTCAGATTCATAGCCATAGAAAGGATTAGATTCAACCAAAGTAACTATATCAGGATCAACTGAGAAATCATAATCCTTATCAGTAATAAAGATAGGTGAAGTAGCATAAGCAGGATCATATTTCATTCTAGCATTCAGAGTTTTTTCTTTAAGCTTAGCTAATAGCTTCTTAAGATCACTTCTATATAGGAAAAGCTCGTAGGCATTGGATCGGTGATGGAGAATTATGTCGGATGCGATCGATCATGTAACAGTCATAACATAGGGTGACACAGAACTAGCTCTAGTTCATCAATGTAATGTAGGCATGTATTCCGAATATAGTCATACGTGCTTATGGAAAAGAACTTGCATGACATCTTTTGTCCTACCCTCCCATGGCAGCGGGGTCCTATTGGAAACTAAGGGATATTAAGGCCTCCTTTTAATACAGTACCGGACCAAAGCATTAACACATAGTGAATACATGATATCCTCAAACTACGGTCATCACCGGTAAGTATCCCGATTATTGTCACTTCGGGTTAACGGATCATAACACATAATAGGTGACTATAGACTTGCAAGATAGGATCAAGAACTCTCATATATTGATGAAAACATAATAGGTTCAAAACTGAAATCATGGCACTCAGGCCCTAATGACAAGCATTAAGCATAGCAAAGTCATAGCAACATCAATCTCAAAACATAGTGGATACTAGGGATCAAACCCTAACAAAACTAACTCGATTACATGATAAATCTCATCCAACCCATCACCGTCCAGCAGTCCTACGATGGAATTACTCACGCACAGAGATGAGCATCATGAAATTGGTGATGGAGGAAGGTTGATGGTGACGATGGAGGAAGGTTGATGATGACGATGGCGACGGATTCCCCTCTTCGGAGCCCCAAATGGACTCCAGATCAGCCCTCCCGAGAGAGTTTAGGGCTTGTTGGCGGCTCCGTATTGTAAAACGTGATGAATCCTTCTCCCTGATTTTTTTCTCCCCGAAAGTGAATATATGGAGTCAAGGTTGAGGTCGGTGGAGCATGAGGGGGCCCACGAGGCAGGGGGCGCACCCAGGGGGTAGGGTGCGCCCCCACCCTCATGGACAGAGTGTGGGCCCCTTAACGTGGATCTTTCTTCCAGTATTTTTTATATATACCAAAATAATTCTCCGTTGAATTTCAGGTCATTCTGAGAACTTCTATTTCTGCACAAAAATAACACCATGGCAATTCTGCTGAAAACAGCATCAGTCCGGGTTAGTTCCATTGAAATCATGCAAGTTAGAGTCCAAAACAAGGGCAAAAGTGTTTGGAAAATTAGATACGACGGAGACGTATCAGTGAACTATTGGTGTTAAATCACATGGCGATGTGAACTAGATTATTGACTCTAGTGCAAGTGGGAGACTAAAGGAAATATGCCCTAGAGGCAATAATAAAATTGTTATTTTTTATTTCCTTATATCATGATAAATGTTTATTACCCATTCTAGAATTGTATTAACCGAAAACTTGATACATGTGTGGATACATAGACAAAACAGTGTGTCCCTAGTAAGCCTCTACTAAACTAGCTTGTTGATCAAAGATGGTTAAGTTTCCTAACCATAGACATGCATTGTCATTTGATTAACGGGATCACATCATTAGGAGAATGATGTGATGGACAAGATCCATCCGTTAGCTTAGCATAATGATCGTTAAGTTTTATTACTATTGCTTTCTTCATGACTTATACATATTCCTTTAACTATGAGATTATGCAACTCCTGAACACCGAAGGAACACCTTGTGTGCTATCAAACGTCACAACGTAACTGGGTGATTATAAAGATGCTCCATAGGTGTTTCTGAAGGTGTTTGTTGGGTTGGCATAGATCGAAATTAGGATTTGTCACTCCGAGTATCGGAGAGGTATCTTGTAACATCCCAATTTTTTAATTTGGATGTTATACATAGGTGATGCGGAGTGCTACTTGGCATAATTTTAATGTAATTCTTCTTAATTGTGGTATGAATATTCAGATCCGAAAGATTCAAGACAAAAGTTCATATTGACATAAAAATAATAATACTTCAAGCATACTAACTAAGCAATTATGTCTTCTCAAAATAACATGGCCAAAGAAAGTTCATCCCTACAAAATCATATAGTTTAGTCATGTTTCATTTTCGTCACACAAGAATGCTCTCATCATGCACAACCCCGATGACAAGCCAAGCAATTGTTTCATACTTTAGTAATCTCAAACCTATAAACTTTCATGCAATATATGAGCGCGAGCCATGGACATAGCACTATGGGTGGAATAAAATATAATGAGGGGGGTTATGTGGAGAAGACAAAAAGGGAGAAAGTCTCACATCAACGAGGCTAATCAATGGTCTATGGAGATGCCCATCGATTGATGTTAATGCAAGGAGTAGGGATTGCCATACAACGGATGCACTAGAACTATAAATGTATGAAATCTCAACAAAAGAAAACTAAGTGGGTGTGCATCCAACTTGCTTGTTCACGAAGACCTAGGGCACTTGAGGAGGCCCATTGTTGGAATATACAAGCCAAGTTCTATAATGAAAAATTCCCACTAGTATATGAAAATGACAAAACAAGAGACTCTCTATTATGAAGATTAAGGTGCTACTTTGAAGCACAGGTGTTGCAAAGGATAGTAACATTGTCCCTTCTCTCTTTTTCTCTCATTTTTTGGGCCTTCTCCTTTTTATGGCCTTTCTCTTTTTTATATGGCCTTTCTTGGGACAATGCTCTAGAAAATGATGATCATCACACTTCTATTTATTTACAACTCAATGATTACAACTCGATACTAGAACAAAAGATGACTCCATATGAATGCCTCCGGCGGTGTACCGGGATATATAATGGACCAAGAATGACATGTATGAAAGAATTATGAACGGTGGCTTTGGCACAAATACTATGTCAACTACATGATCATGCTAAGCAATATGACAATGATGAATGTGTCATGATAAACGGAATGGTGGAAGGTTGCATGGCAATATATCTCGGAAGACTATGGAAATGCCATAATAGGTCGGTATGGTGGCTGTTTTGAGGAAGATATAAGGAGGTTTATGTGTGAAAGAGCGTATCTTATCACGGTGTTTGGATGCACCGGCGAAGTTTGAGCCAACTCCCAATGTGAGAAAGGGCAATGCATGGTACCGAAGAGGCTAGCAAGGATGGAAGGGTGAGAGTGCATATAATCCATGGACTCAACATTAGTCATAAAGAACTCACATACTTATTGCAAAAATCTACAAGTCATCAAAAACCTCGGTACTACGAGCATGCTCCTAGGTGGATAGATTGGTAGGAAAAGACCATCGCCCGTCCCCGACCGCCACTCATAAGGAGGACAATCAAATAACACCTCATGTTTCAAATTTGTTACATAACGTTTACCATACGTGCATGTTACGGGACTTGCAAACTTCAACACAAGTATTTCTCAATTTCACAACTACTCAACTAGCAAAACTTTGATATTATTACCTCCATATCTCAAAACAATCATCAAGCATAAAACTTCTCTTAGTATTCAAAACACTCCTAAGAAAATTTTACTAATCTTGAATACCTAGCATATTAGGATTTTAAGCAAATTACCATGCTATTTAAGACTCTCAAAATAATCTAAGTGAAGCATGAGATATCAATAGTTTCTATAAAACAAATTCACCACCGTGCTCTAAAAGATATAAGTGAAGTACTAGAGCAAAACTATATAACTCAAAAGATATAAGCGAAGCACATAGAGTATTCTAACAAATTCCAAATCATGTATGGCTCTCTCAAAAAGTGTGTACAAAAAGGATTATCATGTTAAACTAGAAAGCAAAGACTCAAATAATACAAGACGCTCCAAGCAAAACACATATCATGTGGCGAATAAAAATATAGCTTCAAGTAAAGTTACCGATAGAAGTAGACGAAAGAGGGGATGCCTTCCGGGGCATCCCCAAGCTTTGGCTTTTAGGTGTCCTTAGATTATCTTGGGGGTGCCATGGGCATCCCCAAGCTTAGACTCTTGCCACTCCTTGTTCCATAATCCATCAAATCTTTACCCAAAACTTGAAAACTTCACAACACAAAACTTAAAGTAGAAAATCTCGTGAGCTCCGTTAGCGAAAGAAAATAAAAGACCACTTCAAGGTACTATAATGAACTCATTCTTTATTTATATTGGTGTTATACCTACTTTATTACAACTTCTCTATGGTTTATAAACTATTTTACTAGCAATAGATTCATCAAAATAAGCAAACAACACACGAAAAACAGAATCTGTCAAAAACAGAACAGTCTGTAGTAATCTGTAGCTAGCGCAAGATCTGGAACCCCAAAAATTCTAAAATAAATTTCTGGACGTGAGGAATTTATGTATTTATCATCTTCAAAAACTATTAACTAAATATCACTCTCCAAATAAAAATGGCAGCAGTTCTCGTGAGCGCTAAAGTTTCTGTTTTTTACAGCAAGTGTAACAAGACTTTCCCCAAGTCTTCCCAACGGTTCTACTAGGCACAAACACTAATTAAACACAAAAAACACAACCAAAATAGATGCTAGATAAATTATTAATTACTAAACAGGAGAAAAAAGCAAGGAATAAAAATAAAATTGGGTTGCCTCCCAACAAGCGCTATCGTTTAACGCCGCCAGCTAGGCATAACAAGCAAGGATTGATCTAGGTATTGCCATCTTTGGTAGGTAATTCTTCAATGAGGCATCTACCATCTTTAGGAATTTCGTTCTTTTTATTATTTATCAAACTTTTAGGCACAAGATCGAAAAATTCATTTGTAACAAATGGTTCCTTACTGATAGCAAAAAGATTGGGATGAATACTTATAGATTTGAGATCCGCATTTTCCTTACTAGAGGATTCACCCTTATTTTTAGGAACATACATAAGCTTGGAAATTTTAGTGGGAGGACTTGGAGTATTCTTTACGGAAGAAAAAGTGGTTCCTAAGTTGGTAATAATATCCTCAAGTTTATCGATCCTAGTGGAGTCGTGATTTATTTTCTCATTAACTATGGGTTCCTTTTCTTTAATGTTTTTCAAAGTAACTCCTACTTTAGATCCATATTGAGAGATTCGGCTGTGGATCTTTTTATCCAAATTTTCAATTAACTCTACGGTAGCAACCTTATTTTCAATAATTTCAAGCCTTTGCATTACATGCTCTAAAGTTAATATAGTTCCATTAACCAAAAGAGGGGGTGAGCCAAATAAATCTATCATAGCATTATAAGAATCAACACTATGGCTACCCAAGAAGTTCCCTCTGGTAATAGTATCAAGAACATATCTGTGCCAAGGAGTAATGCCTACATAAAAATTGCGAAGAAGAACGGAAGTAGATTGCTTCCTAGTAGATCTATTTTGAGCATTGCAAATTCTATACCAAGCATCTTTTAGATTTTCTCCCTTCCTTGCTTAAAATTTAGAATTCCACTCTCGTGAGACAACGGAGAAGATAGGGGACTAGCCATAGTGACAAGCAAACAAACTAACACACAAGCAAAAAGCAAGCGGGCAAAAAGAGGCAAATAGAGAAAGAGAGGGATGATAGAGAGAGAGAGGGCGAATAAAACGACAAGGGTGAAATGGGGGAGATGAAAATGAGAGGCAAATGGCAAATAATGTAATGCGGAAGATAAGGGTATGTGATGGGTACTTGGTATGTTGACTTTTGCGTAGACCTCCCCGGCAACGGCGCCAGAAATCCTTCTTGCCACACTGCGTTGGTTTTCCCCGAAGAGGAAGGGATGATGCAGCAAAGTAGCGTAAGTATTTCCCTCAGTTTTTTAGAACCAAGGTATCAATCCAGTAGGAGGCTACACGCGATTCCCTCATACCTGCACAAAACAAATAAATCCTTGCAACCAACGCGAATAGGGGTTGTCAATCCTTACACGACCACTTACGAGAGTGAGATCTGATAGATATGATAAGACAATATTTTTTGTATTTTTGTGATAAATATGCAAACTAAAATAAAGGCAAAGTAAAAAAGCAAAGGAAATAACTAAGTAGTAGGAGATTAATATGATAAAGATATACCCGGGGGCCATAGGTTTCACTAGTGGCTTCTCTCGAGAGCATAAGTATTCTACGGTGGGTCAACAAATTACTATTGAGCAATTGACAGAATTGAGCATAGTTATGAGAATATCTAGGTATGATCATGTATATAGGCATCACGTCCGAGACAAGTAGACCGACTCCTGCCTGCATCTACTACTATTACTCCACTCATCGACCACTATCCAGCATGCATCTAGAGTATTAAGTTAAAAATAGAGTAATGCCTTAAGCAAGATGACATATGTAGAGGGATAGACTCATGCAATATGAAGAAAACCCATCTTGTTGTCCTTGATGGCAATAATACAATACGTGCCTTGCTGACCCTACTGTCACTAGGAAAGGACACCACAATATTGAACCCAAAGCTAAGCACTTCTCCCATTGCAAGAAAGATCAATCTAGTAGGCCAAACCAAACTGATAATTCGAAGAGACTTGCAAAGATAACCAATCATACATAAAAGAATTCAGAGAAGATTCAAATATTATTCATAGATAGACTTGATCATAAACCCACAATTCATCGGTCTCAACAAACACACCGCAAAAAGAAGATTACATCGAAAAGTTCTCCACAAGAGAGGGGGAGAACATTGTATTGAGATCCAAAAAGATGTTGCTAGATAAGCCATCTAGCTAAAAAGTATGGACCCGTAGCTAATAAGTATGGACCTCAGACCTATGGTGTTGATGTAGTTCACCTCTCTTGTTAATGTAGTTCACCTCAGACCTATGGTGTTAATGTAGTTCACCTCAGACCTATGGCTTCTTCCCCTCTCTTGTTCTCCCATCTAGCTAATAAGTATGGACCCGTAGGTCTGAGGTGAACTACTCACACTTCATTGGAGGGGCTATGGTGTTGATGTAGAAGCCCTCCATGATCGATGCCCCCTCCGGCGGAGCTCCGGAACAGGCCCCAAGATGGGATCTCGTGGATACAGAAAGTGGCGGCGGTGGAATTAGGGTTTTGGCTCCGTATCTGATTGTTTGGGGGTACGTAGGTATATATAGGAGGAAGGAGTACGTCGGTGGAGCAACAGGGGGCCCACGAGGGTGGAGGGCGCTCCTGGTGGGGGTAGGCGCGCCCCCTACCTCGTGGCCTCCTCTTTTGTGTCTTGACGTAGGGTCCAAGTCTCACGAGTCTTGTTCATTGAGAAAATCACATTCCCGAAGGTTTCATTCCGTTTGGACTGCGTTTGATATTCCTTTTTTTCGAAACCCTAAAACAGGCAAAAACAGCAATTCTAGGTTGGGCCTCCGGTTAATAGGTTAGTCCAAAAAATAATATAAAAGTGGATAATAAAGCCCAATAATGTCCAAAACAGTAGATAATATAGCATGGAGCAATCAAAAATTATAGATACGTTGGAGACGTATCAATAGGTCATCATATGAATATCCTATTTTATTTGCATTTTGTTTGTGATCCTAGAAATCCTAAGCAACTCAAGGACCCACAGAGAGAGAGTCCGGGATTTCCTTTATTTTCATATTTGAATTTTCTCAAATTTGAAAATAGGATCGTTTTGATTTTAATAATTTTTCTCTTCGAAATATTTCCAATATTAAAATAAATGAGAGGAGATAAAATGACTTCTCCAAAATAAGAGAGGAATATTGGATGAAAAAGGTTAAAATCAAATAAATATTTTATTTGGATTTTTATTGCTATTTTATTTGAATTAGAAAAATATGCATTTTTCAAAAATTGCATTTTTACGCCAAAAAATGTTCACTTTGTTCTAAATATTTTATTGAGACGGTGAAAATTGTTTTTGGAATTTTTAGAATTTTTATATATTTTATTATGATTTTTGTTTTTTGGTGGAATTTTTTAAAAATAAAAAAAAGTTCCCGCCCGAATGGGCCGAAGGCCCAGCCGAGCAGGGCTGCCCGCCCGTGCCACCGCCACCGACTCCAACCGAAATCCGAGCCAAACTCCGCGCGCCGCCGCCCCCTTGCCCAAGTCCCCCCCCCCGAGGCTTTAAAAGCCGAGCCCCGACCTCCCTCCCTTCTCACCACCGCCGCCCGCCGCCTCCACAGCAGCAGCAGCCCGCGCCGTCGCCCCACCCCACCGCCTCGCCGCCGCAGCCCCGCCGGATCTCGCCTCGCCACTGCTGGTCTATTTCGACGAACCGGTAAAAATCGCCGCCGTCGCCCGGTTTTTTTCTGCTTTTCGTTTGGATCGGTAAGATCGGTTTTTCTTCGGTTCCGTTATTTAGCGATCGTTCGCCCGAACGCATCTATTCGCGAACAGGTTCATTCATTTGTCTCTGATAACAAACGTTCATTCATTAGTATTTTTTCTTTATCTTTTATTTTCGGCCAGGGAGCTAACCGCGATTATTTTTATTACAGAATAGCCCCTGATCTTCAAACCCTCGCAACTTTTTAACCGTTCGTCCAAATCCAGTGAAACGAACGCCAAAATCTTCGTCTGGACCCCTCTTTCCAGTTAATCAACTTGAACATGATTTTGACAAATTAAAATTTGGTTTCAAGCAGATTTTGAATTCGAACTTCTTTTGATCATAGTTTGAGTTTCGTAGCTCCGATTTGATTGATTCTTTTTGCAAATCGTAGCACTTCAGTTGAACGTTCAGTTTGGACTTTCTCATCTAAGTTTTTACCCTTGCATCTATGCTTGAGTGCTTATGTATGCTATTGTCTGTTTGCGATAGAATTTCCGGAGTGCGAAGCGTGCTACTACGTGTCTCTAGGGTTTGCAGATCGTAAGCAAGGCAAGTAACACTTTGGTCATATCCCTTATTACCCAGTTTTCTGCATTAGTTACAATCCTCAAGCATTGCATGAGTAGGATCTGTTAACATGTGGGTTCTGGGAAGTAGATGTTGAGGTAGTACCTATTGCCCTTTCATTCAAACCTTGGGAGTTACTACGATGCTTATTATATCTTGCTATGCTCGTAGACGTGGTTTGGGTGACTGATTCATGACAGTTATGAGAATTATTGTTAACTAAGGTTTTACTTAAGGTGGCTACTTTAACACACATCTAGGTGGATTGTTTGTGGGCACCTGGGGAATCCAGTGTTGTCCAAGGAGATCCCAGGGTACCCGTGTGATCATCCTATGGCTCGCCACCCAGGCTCAAAGGGATCATATTGTTATTCATGCTAGAAACTTCTATGTGCAGCCACATGCCATTATGGGCTCTGGCATAGTTGAGTAAGTCGTGGGAATCCTTTCCATGATGGGCTAGCAGATGTAGGGGATTGTACGTGTACCGGCCTATCTATCGCTTAAGGGGACCTCTTTAGAAAGACTGTGTCTCGGTCATCCGTTTCTCAAACACCATGCAGTGCGAGAAATACAACGGAGGAGGTCGAGTCTTGTGGGGAAAAGTGCACAAACCTCTCCAGAGTGTACAAACTAATCATGGTTAGCCGTGTCCCCGGTTATGGACATCTTGAGTATCTGGTACTTGAATATTTATGTTGATCTCATCACTTTACTCTAATTAATTTGTTGGGTTGATGATTACTTTAATTGGAATTGAGATGGGGTTTCCATTCTCAATGTTTATCAACCAACTTTGTAGCTAAATAAACTATATTCCTTTACAGTAGGGAAAAATTGGCTTTTCGCAAAAACATGATAACCATAGAGCCTCCACTAGCCATATATACATATAGTTATAGCTATTTCATGTTCATTGCTCTACATTGTTCTTTTGCCAGCATATTCCATGTGCTGACCCGTTTCGGGCTGCAACATATTATGTTGCAGACTTTTCAAACGAAGAGTAAGGTGCGCTAGGTTGTTGTCGTGCACTCAGCTATGTCGTTGGAGTTGATGGACTCACTTACCTTCGAAGCTTCCGCATTTATCTTATTTAGATGGCCTTCGGCCATATTATTGTATTAGGTTCTCTTTTGAGACATTCGATGTAATAAGTGTGTGATTGCACTCTGTTATAATTCCTTCAAGTACTGTGTGCGTTAGCATTACCGATCCAGGGATGACACTTATGCACCGAGATTTGATCGCTTGAGGTCGGATCACTACAAGATGGTATTAGAGCTAGGTTGACTGTAGGACGCGACCACTAAGATAAGCTATAGGTCACTCTTCTCTACTCATTTTTGACTCTTCTCACTTTCTACTGTATAGATGGCGGACCCAAGGAACAAGTTTGCTCAACCGGATGAAGACACCCCTTTTGGACGACACTTGAAGGAAGCCACTAGATACCTGAACATCGGAATACCAAGCTTCACCGGGACCTACACTGCCACTCTACCTGAAGAAGAGCGCTGGACCATTCGAGTTCATGTTCCAGGAAGGACATTCACACCAGTTACTGAGCCCATAGAGTTTTCCTTCGATGCACCAACCTGGAGTCTAGGGAAGAGCATGGAAGCTCACATCGCCATGGGACGCATCGGTGAAGTTTACCACAAGGATCTTAAGGACACCATCTACCAGATATGTGGACACCGAGATGAGCAATGGGAGATGATCTGCACTAGGAGAGACAAGTCCATTGCAGCCTACATCCAGGAGTTAAACCAACACATTCGTCGTCAGGAGAACCAGATGTGCGCCAGCATGATAGACATGAAGAAAGTGATGACCAGGAACATGGAGCGAGAAGAGGAACTCAAGTCCACACGCGATGGTTATGAAGAGGAGATTGCAGTACTACTGGAGAAGAATGAAGACCTGAAGAAGAATCTAGGAGTATTCATGGGAGACCCCGTGCCAGGAGGAGATGACGACCATCCTGAGGACTACATCATCATCGACGACACCGACTCCGACCCTGACAGTGATAATGACTATGAAGACGAAGCTGGAGCAGATATCATGGAATCTTCTTCTGATCAAAATTTCTAGATGACCACCATATTATCAGTAGTATTTCCCCATGTATATAGTAGTAGTCCGCGTATTTTGTAACGGTAGTTAGATCATTTGTATGCCCTTGTTTGAATTGAGTGGTGTGATATGATTGTGTTTGTCTCATGTGCATATGGGTAGTGCTTTCTCTTTAGACCTCATTCAATTCTAATCTCTCCCCTCTAAACCCATCAGATGCCTCCCAGACATGACCCCGGATTTGTCTTCATACCGGAGCTCACTCAGTTGATCCAACAGCAGAATGCCTTGATGCAGCTACTAGTCCAAAACCATGGCAATAACAACAACAACCCGCCGCCACCACCTCCAGTTGACAACTTAGCCCGTTTTCTGAGGTTGAATCCGCCGGTGTTTTCTAGTAGCACCGAGCCGATTGTTGTGGATGTCTGGCTACACAGGATTGGAAGGGAGTTGACCACCGGTTGCACAGATGCTGAGAAGGTGCGCTTTGCCGCACACCAACTGGATGGACCCACAGCCTCATGGTGGGAGAATTACACAACCACGTTCCCCATAGTCAATGTTACTTGGGATCAATTTCAGCAAGCATTCCGCACTGCTCATGTCTCAACTGGGGCTATGAGCATGAAGAAGCGTGAGTTTCGCAACTTACGCCAGGGAAACCGTACTGTGGGGCAATACGTGGATGAGTTCAGCAAGTTAGCTCGCTATGCCCCGGATGATGTGGCCACCGATGCCGCGAAGCAGGAGAAGTTTATGGAAGGGCTGAATGATGAGCTGAGTATGCAATTGATGGTGGCAACATTTTCTAACTACCAGGAGTTGGTAGACAGGGCTCTTATGATTGAAAGGAAGTAGCAGCAGATAGAGAGACGCAAAAGGAAGTATGGACAAGGGAAGTATAATTCTGGAACATCGCAGAAGCCTCGTTTTACCCCGAACTCGGGAGGATATACCCATAACCATGGAGGCCACACTCACAATGGAGGATGTTCGCATAACCACAGTGGCCCCAAGAATGGAAATGGGGATGGAGCAAGCAGCAACCAGAACCGTTCCAACCCAGCAACACCCGCTAAAAAGGATCTGAGTCATGCCACCTGTTACAAGTGCGGGAAGACTAGGCACTACGCCAATGATTGTTCTGAGTTGAAGAATGGCAACGGAAATGGAAGCTCTGGGAAGAAGCCCAACCCTTTTAACAGGGGACAGGTGAACCACGTTAGCGTGGAGGAGGTTGAAGAACAGCCAGATGAAGTTATAGGTAAGTTCTTGGTTAAGTCATTTACTGCAATCGTTCTTTTTGATATTGGTGCATCGCATTCATACATTTCGAGGGGGTTTGTGGATAAGTATAAATTTCCCACCAAAGTTCTTAAGACACCTATGTTAGTAAGCTCACCTAGAGCGGAGTATATGCGAAGCAGTGGATGTTTTCAGATGCCATTGACCATAGGTAGGCATGTTTTCCCCTCAAACCTGATAATTTTGGAGTCACAAGGATTGTATGTGATACTAGGCATGGATTGGCTATCGATGTATGGAGGTAATATCGATGGCGCTAGTAACTCAATATTACTCACCACCCAGAGGGTAAAAGGATCAAGTATGTGTCTAGGCATGCACCAAGGAGGACCCAAGTAAATTCTCTCTCAGGAGTTGTTCAGGAGGAAGTGCCTGTAGTGAAGGATTACCCGGATGTATTTCCACAGGAACTACCAGGCATGCCGCCGGATCGAGACATTGAGTTTTTGAAAGAGCTGTTGCCAGGCATCGGACCGATATCAAAGAGACCATACCGGATGCCCGCAAATGATCTGGAGGAAATTAAGAAGCAAATTAAGGAGTTATTGGAGAAAGGTTACGTTTGATGAAGTTTGTCACCGTGGGTAGCCCCAGTGCTCATGGTTTAGAAGAAGGATGGATCCTTGAGAATGGTTGTTGATTGTCGTGCATTGGATGAAGTAACGCTCAAGAACAAGTACCCACTACCGATGATCAACGATTTGTTTGACTAGCTACAAGGAGCTAAAGTAATTTTCCAAGATCGATCTACGATCAGGATACCACCAGATGAAGATCCGAGAGCAGGATATACCTAAGACAGCTTTCACCACAACTACGAGCTATATGAGTACACGGTCATGTCATTTGGATTGACAAATGCCCCTGCATATTTCATGAGTATGATGAATAAAGTGTTCATGGAGTTTTTGGACAAGTTTGTCGTGGTGTTCATTGATGATATTTTGGTGTACTCGAAGAATGAAGAGGAGCACAAGGAGCATTTGTGATTAGTTCTCGAGAAGCTTAGGGAACATCAGCTATATGCCAAGTTCAGCAAATGTGAGTTTTGGTTGAAGGATGTAGGATTTCATGGACATGTTATATCAGGAGAAGGTATAGCAGCAGACCCTACCAAGGTGCAGTCAGTCACTAATTGGTTGTCACCCACCTCAGTAGGAGAGATCCGCAGTTTTCTTGGACTCGCGGGATATTATCGGAGATTCATTGAGAATTTTTCCAAGATTGCGAAGCCTATGAGGGAGTTGTTGAAGAAGGACACTGAGTTTAAATGGATGGAGGAATCTGAGGCCAGTTTTCAGGAGTTGAAGAAACGTTTGGTTACAACCCCAGTGCTGATACTTCCGGATATACGCAAGGATTTCCAAGTGTATTATGACGCTTCTCGCTTAGGACTTGGAGGAGTACTTATGCATGATGGAAGAGTTGTTTCATATGCCTCACGACAGCTTTGATCGCATGAGTTGAATTATGCCACGCATGATTTGGAGTTAGCAGCCGTAGTGCATGCGCTGAAGACCTTGAGACATTTTCTTATTGGAAACCGTTGTGATGTATACACGGATCATAAGAGTTTGAAGTACATTTTCACTCAGAAGGAGCTGAATCTCAGACAGAGGAGATGGTTGGTGCTTATAAAGGATTATGATATGAAGCTGCATTATCATCCAGGAAAGGCCAATGTCGTAGCATATTCTTTGAGCCGAAAGAGTTATGTCAATACCCTCGTAAGCGGAGAATTACCGCAGGAGTTAGTTGACGATCTCAAGGAACTTCGTTTGGAGATAGTTCCAAGAGGTTTTGTCGCAGCAATGGAAGTTCAGTCTACATTATTGGGAAAGATTCGAGAAGTTCAGAAGGATGATAAGGAGATTGCTGAGATAAAGGAGAATATGAGCAAAGGAAAAGCCAAAGGTTTTCGTGAGGATGAGCACGAACCTTTATAGTTTGAGGATCGTGTTTATGTGCCCAATAATGCAGAGATCGGGAAGTTAATACTTCAAGAAGCTCATGACTCGCCATACTTGATACACCTCGGAAACACCAAGATGTATTTGGATTAGAAGGAGCATTTCTGGTGGACTGGTATGAAGAAGGATATTGACGAGTATGTAGCTGTGTGTGATGTATGTCAGAGAGTGAAGGCAGAGCATCAGAAGCCAGTAGGATTACTGCAGCCTATGGCGATACCCGAATGGAAGTGGGACAAGCTTGGCATGGATTTTATCACCAGATTACCCAGGACCCGATCGGGATATGATTCTATCCGGGTAGTAGTGGATCGTTTGACCAAAGTGGCTCACTTTATCCCAGTGAAAACCACCTATACAAGTGTGAAGTTGGCCAAGATATATATGACCAGGATCGTATGTCTACATGGAGTTCCGAGGACCATCGTATCTGATAGAGGGACACAATTTACCTCGAAGTTTTGGAATCAGCTGCACCAGACTTTGGGTACCAGACTAGAATTCATTACGGCCTTCCATCCGCAGACAGATGGACAGACAGAGAAACTAAATCAGATTCTGGAGGACATGTTGAGAGCCTGTGCATTAGATTATGGATCTAGTTGGGATGATAATTTACCTTACGCTAAGTTCTCATACAACAATAGTTACCAAGCTAGTTTGAAGACAACACCTTTCGAAGCTTTGTATGGGAGAAGGTGCAGGACACCGTTGATGTGGGATGAAGTTGGAGGCCGCCAGTTGTTTGCACCAGATCTAATCAAGGAGTCCGAAGAGAAGGTTAAGTTGATTCACAACAGACTAAAGGTAGCTCAGTCCAGGCAGAAGAGTTATGCAGACTCCAAATGCAAGGAGGTAGTCTATGAGATCGGAGACAGAGCATATCTTCGTGTGTCACCTCTGCGAGGAGTTAAACGATTTGGAGTTAAGGGAAAGTTAGCCTCGAGATTTGTAGGACCATACCGAGTTTTGGAACGTATGGGGAAGTGGCCTACAAATTGGAGTTCATAATGTGTTTCACGTTTCCTAGTTGAAGAAGTGACATGCAGAGATGGCTGATATTCCTCTAAGAGATACAGTGCCCCTGGAAGCAATTCAGTTGGATAGTGATCTGACCTACGAGGAGAAACCCGTCAAAATTCTCGAATTCTCCAGCCAATTTACACGCAGCAAGGTTATCGAGTTTTGCAAAGTTCAGTGGAGCCACCATACCGACGATGAAGCCACCTGGGAATGAGAGGAAGACCTACGGAAGGACCACCCACACCTATTTTCTAGCCAACCCGAATCTCGAGGTCGAGTTTTATCTTAAGGGGGTAGGTTTGTAACATCCCAATTTTTCAATTTGGATGTTATACATAGGTCATCATATGCATATCATATTTTATTTGCATTTTCTATTATCCTAGAAATCCTAAGCAACTCAAGGACCCACAAAGAGAGTTGGCGATTTCATTTATTTTCATATTTGAATTTTCTCAAATTTGAAAAGAGGATCATTTTGATTTTAATAATTTTTCTCCCTGAAATATTTCCAATATTAAAATAAATGAGAGGAGATAAAATGACTTCTCCAAAATAAGAGAGGTATATTGGAGGAAAAATGTTAAAATGAAATAAATATTTTATTTGGATTTTTATTGCTATTTTATTTGAATTAGAAAAATATGCATTTTTCAAAAATTGCATTTTTAGGCCAGAAAAATGTTCACTTTGTTCTAAATAGTTTATTTAGAAGGTGAAAATTGTTTTTGGCATTTTTAGAATTGTTTATTTTTTATTAGGATTTTTGTTTTTCGATGGAATTTATTTTTTAAAATTTTTTAAGTTCTCGCCCGACTGGGCCGAAGGCCCAGCCTAGCAGGCCGGCCCGCCCGCGCCACCGCCTCCCGCGCCGCGCCGCCGTGCCGCCGGCGGACTCCAACAGGAGTCCGAGCCGGACTTCGCGCGCCGCCGCCCCCTTGCCCAAGTCGCCGCCCCCAGGCTTTAAAAGCCGAGCCCCGGCCACCCTCCCTCCTCACCACCGCCGCCCGCCGCCTCCACAGTAGCAGCAGCAGCCCGCGCCGCCGCGCCGTTACCCCACCCCGCCGCCCCACCGCCGCAACCCCGCCCCGCCAGATCTCGCCTAGTCGCCGCCGGTTTTTTCGACGAACCGGTAAAAACCACCGCCGTCGTCCAGATTTTTTTGGTTTTTGTTTGGATCGGTTTTTCTTCGGTTCCATTATTTAGCGAGCGTTCGCCCGAACGCATCTGTTCGCGAACACATTTGTTCGTTTGTCTCTGATAACGAATGTTCTTTTGTTAGTCTTTATTCTTTTTATTTTATTTTCAGCCAGGGACCTAACCGCGATTATTTTTATCGTAGATTACCCCCTGATCTTCAAACCCTCGCAACTTTTTAACCTTTCATCCAGTGAAACCAACGCCAAAATCTTCGTCTGGACCCCTCTTTCCAGTTAATCAACTTGAACATGATTTTGACAAATTAAAATTTGGTTTCAAGCAGATTTTGAATTTGATCTTCTTTTGATCATAGTTTGAGTTTCTTAGCTCTGATTTGATTGAATCTTTTTTGCAAATCAAGGTACTTCGGTTGAACTTTCAGTTTGGACTTTCTCATCTGAGTTTTTACCCTTGCATCTATGCTTGAGTTCTTATGTATGCTATTGTTTGTTTGCGATAGAATTTCCGGAGTGCGAAGCGTGCTACTACGAGTCTCTAGGGTTTGCAGATCGTCAGCAAGGCAAGTAACACTTTGATCATATCCCTTATTACCCGGTTTTTCTGCATTAGTTCCAATCCTCAAACATTACATGAGTAGGATCTGTTAACATGTGGGTTCTGGGAAGTAGATGTTGAGGTAGTACATATTGCCCTTTCATTCAAACCTTGGGAGTTACTACGATGCTTATAATATCTTGATATGCTCATAGACGTGGTTTGGGTGAGTGATTCATGACAGTTGTGAGAATTATTGTTAACTAAGGATTTACTTAAGGTGGCTACTTTAAAACACATCTAGGTGGATTGTTTGTGGGCACCTGGGGAATCTAGTGCTGTCCAAGGAGATCCCGGGGTACCCGTGTGATCATCCTATGGCTCGCCACCCAGGCTCAAAGGGATCATATTGTTATTCATGCTAGAAACTTCCGTATGCAGCCACATGCCATTGTGGGCTCTGGCATAGTTGAGTAAGTCATGGGAATCCTTTCCATGATGGGCTAGTAGATGTAGGGGATTATAGGTGTACCGGCCTATCTATCGCTTAAGGGGACCTCTTCAGAAAGACTGTGTCTAAGTTATCCGTTTCCCAAACACCATGCAGTGCGAGAAATACAACGGAGGAGGTCGAGTCTTGTGGGGAAAAGTGCACAAACCTCTCCAGAGTGTACAAACTAATCATGGTTAGCCGTGTCCCCGGTTATGGACATCTTGAGTATCTGGTACTTGAATATTTATGTTGATCTCATCACTTTACTCTAGTTAATTTGTTGGGTTGATGATTACTTTAATTGAGATTGAGATGGGGTTTCCATTCTCAATGTTTGTCAACCAACTTTGTAGTTAAATAATCTATATTCCTTTGTAGTTGGGAAACATTGGCTTTTCGCAAAAACATGATAACCATAGAGCCTCCACCAGCCATATATGCATATAGTTATAGCTATTTCATGTTCATTGCTCTACAGTGTTATTTTGCCAGCATATTCCATGTGCTGACCCATTTTGGGCTGCAACATATTATGTTGTAGACTTTTTAGACGACGAGTAAGGTGCGCTAGGTCGTTGTCGTGCACTCAGCTATGTCGTTGGAGTTGATGGACTCACTTACCTTCTAAGCTTCCGCAGTTATCTTATTTAGATGGCCTTCAGCCACATTATTGTATTAAGTTCTCTTTTGAGACATTCAATGTGATAAGTGTGTGATTGCACTCTGTTATAAATCCTTCAAGTACTGTGTGTGTCAGCATTGCTGATCCAGGGATGACACTTAAGCACAGAGATTTGACCGTTGGAGGTCGGATCGCTACATATCTCTGGGCCGTCTCGGTAATGGACATCACACTAAGCCTTGCAAGCAATGTGACTAATGAGTTAGTTGCGGGATGTTGCATTACAGAACGAGTAAAGAGACTTGCCGGTAACGAGATTGAACTAGGTATGAGGATACCAATGATCGAATCTCGGGCAAGTAACATACCGATGACAAAGGGAATTACGTATGTTGTTAGTGCGGTTTGACTGATAAAGATCTTCGTAGAATATGTAGGAACCAATATGAGCATCCAGGTTCCGCTGTTGGTTATTGATCGGAGATGTGTCTCGGTCATGTCTACATACTTCTCGAACCCGTAGGATCCGCACGCTTAACGTTCAATGACGATTTGTATTATGAGTTATGTGTTTTGGTGACCGAAGATTGTTCGGAGTCCCGGATGAGATCACGGACATGACGAGGAGTCTCGAAATGGTAGAGAGGTAAAGATTGATATATTGGATGATAGTATTCGGACACCGGAATGGTTTCGGGATGTTTGAGATATTTATCGGAGTACCGAGAGGTTACCGGAACCCCCGGGGAAAGTAATGGGCCTACATGGGCCGTAGGGGAGAGAGGAGGCAGCCCACAAGGGGTGGCCGCCCCCCCCCATGGGAGTCTGAATTAGACTAGGGGAGGGGGAGACGCCCCCTTTCCTTCCCCTGCTCCCTCTCCTTTCCCCCTTTCCCCCTCCATGAGAAGGAAAAGAGGGTGGGGCAAATCCTACTAGGACGAGAGTCCTAGTAGGACTCCCCTCTCCTTAGCACGCCCCTTGTGGCCGGACTCCTCCCCTCCTCCTTTATATACGGGGGCAGGGAGGCACCCCAAAGCATATCAATTGTTCTCTTAGCCTTGTGCAATGTCCCCTCCACAGTTTACTCCTCCGATCATATCGTCGTAGTGCTTAGGCGTAGCCCTGCATGGATCATATCACCATCACCGTCACCACGTCGTCGTGCTGACGAAACTCTCCCTCGACACTTTGCTGGATCAAGAGTTGGAGGGACGTCATCAAGCTGAACATGTGCAGAAAACATGGAGGTGCCATATGTTCTATGCTTGATCGGTTGGATCACGAAGACGTTCGACTACATCAACCGTGTTAAGCTAATGCTTACGCTTTCGGTCTATGAGGGTATGTGGACACACTCTCCCCCTATCGTTGCTATGCATCTCCTAGATAGATCTTGCGTGATCATAGGAATTTTTTTGAAATTGCATGCTACGTTCCCATCATTAGTTACAGGATGATGTATTATGGAACGAGTAAATAGACTTGCTGGTAACGAGATTGAGCTAGGTATGAATATACCGATGATCGAATCTCGGGCAAATAACATACCGATGGACAAAGGGAATTGCGTATGTAGTCATTACGGTTCGACCGATAAAGATCTTCGTAGAATATGTAGGAGCCAATATGGGCATCCAGGTTTTGCTATTGGTTATTGTCCGGAGAGGTGTCTCGGTCATGTCTACATAGTTCTCGAACCGTAGGGTCCGCATGCTTAACGCTCGTTGACGATATAGTGTTATATGAGTTATATATTTTGGTGACCGAATGTTGTTCGGAGTCCTGGATGAGATCACGGACATGATGAGGAGTCTCAAAATGGTCGAGAGGTAAACATTGATATATAGGACGATGGTTGATAACCCACAAGTATAGGGAATCGCAACCGTTTTCGAGGGTAGAGTATTCAACCCAAATTTATTGATTCGACACAAGGGGAGCCAAAGAATATTCTCAAGTATTCACTACAAAAAAATACACTTTCGTGATGATACATGTTTGTCACAGTAGGTCGCGTTTTCTGTCATGCATGTACATCCATGACAAATTTATGACAGAATCAAGATAGTCATACCTGTGCTGTCGTAGAAGTGTTCCATGACATTGCCAAAATTATCATCGCGGAAGTGTCCACTTCCATGATGATAAATCGCGCGTCACAGAAGTGCTTTCGTCAAGGGTGACCGACACGTGGCATCCACCGTAATAGAACATCGTTAAGCTATCGGGTCGGATTTTGGATCCGATAACCCGTTAACAGCCACGACCAATGCCGATTTTCCACATGTAAAATTCTCATTGGCTGACGGATCCACGCGCCAGCTCCGCGTTGGCACAGGTGTCACTCATCCAACGGTCGAGATGGGCCTATGATATGTTGACACGTGGACCGGCCCAAAAGTGGCCCACAAAGATTAAATGGGCCGGCCCAACCGAAGGCCCATAAGATTTAGGGGACCATAATGGGCCGGCCCAGCTAAAGGCCCACAAAATTTAGCGGACCATAATGGGCCGGCCCAGCTAAAGGCCCACACGATTTTGCAGACCATAATGGGCCGGCCCAGCTAAAGGCCCACAAGATTTTGCGGACCACAATGGGCCGGCCCAGCTAAAGGCCCACAAGATTCTGCCGACCATAATGGACCGGCCCAGCTAAAGGCCCAACATTCTCTATCAAATCGGCCCATCAACGGCCTGTCCTAAACTTGTCATCAATGCGACCCATGGTCTCTTCTGGCCCGTTAACAATCCGCTAAGTAATTGGGCCGAATTACGGCCCTGTGTATTTCCGGCCTGTTAAAGGTCCGGCTTCATTTGGGCCCATTTACAGGCCATCAAAACTTTCGGCCCATAAACGACTGTGAAGGATTTGGGTCATATTCGGCCATGTCTGACATTCGGCCTATTAGAGGCCCACTATAGCTTTGGGCCACTTTCGGCCTGTTGTCATTTTTGGCCTGTTAACGCCGGACGTAAACCATGGGCCATATGTGGCCCAACATCATATCGGGCCCATTAACGGCCCATATAAAAATGACGATAATCTAGCCCGACCGAAGTTCCGGCCTGTTAAAGGCCCGTGTATTAGGTCGGCACATTTACGGCCCGTCCGAATTTCGGCCTGTTAAAGTCCAGTGGGTTATTTGGCACAATCAGGGCCCAATCTCACTTTCGGTCTATTAAAGGCCCATGTATTTTATGGGATCGAGATATTTACACCTGTAAACGGCCTATTTTTACTGAGGGCCCAAATTATGTTTAGGCCTGTTAAAGGCCCACAATGGGCATAGGCCTACCAAAAAAATATGAAAGCTTATGCTGATTTAGGCCCATATATTTTTAGTGGGCTACATGCCAATTTCGGCCCGTAATCGTTTTTAGCCCAATTGGAATGAGCCCGACGAATGTTGGCATGTTGGGATCCTACGAAGCTTTCGGACGAATACATTACTAAGATAAACCTACACTATACAAAAATAGCGTCGTAATTACTATAGCCTGAGGCAGCATCATAAATGTTGTATCACAACAAAATAAATGCCAACCATACAACAAAAGGCCTGTTGGCATAAAGTTTACAGTCCTTCCAGATAAAAGCACCATCAGATGTATAGAAGCACAGATCATTTGACCTGAGTGCTAATGTTTCAGGCTGTAGAATCTGATGGAGCAGCACGATCTCCACCTTTTTCCGCCATTTCTCTTGAACAACGAAGCGAATGTCTGATAGTCTGGTTTCAAAACCATTCATATCTTGACGACATTTCTCAACCACTATTCTTGTTTCCGAAACAACGTCCATTAGGGATTGGACTTGTGTCTGGAGCACAGATATATCACTCTGTCTAGCAGGAAGATTTTGTTCAGTAGGCGATTTGGACGAGGTTACCTTGACAACCAACCCAGAATTACGCAGGAAGGTGCTTTTTGCACTATTAGTGGAGAGATACTGACGCACTGCAGCAAGAGGTGACATTGTGCCTGTAGTAGCCTCGTCACCTTCAGGTGGTTGTGGTTGTTCAATCATTTATTCCATAGCTTCCAGAAAGTTTGAACTTGTAGATTAGTGTACCAGATAAGTTACTAATGAGACAAAAACAAACAAAGTAGGTTAAACGTTTATACATAACTTATTTTGGTGAACTACTGTAATACATTAGCATGTATTGTAGTGCCAACTACATAATAAAATCACTTTCGGAACATATGTCCATGTAGCATGCCGACTGCATTGTCTATTTCCTCACATTCGTTGACATCTAAGGATAAAGAGACATGGTTTAAAGTAGGATGAACATAATATGACATCATTCATATCGTGGGCAAACAGATATAAAACAAATAGGCTATTTTATCATTGTGTGCGCACGTGAACATAACAAATAGATTACAGATCAAGACCAAAAGAATATCCTTCATCTCTTTTAAACCATGTAAGGTGAAATGATACGTTAAGACAACTGTGAATAAAAGTGAACAGAGTAACTGACATTGGCTGCAAACCAAGTAGTTAAATGAACACATCACAGTACCAATCAGTTCAAGGCAGGAGGAGTAAGGACTTACAACAGCGGCTTGAACTGGTGTGCTCATGCCCTTCATCTTGCTAGTGTGGCAATCCTTGAAGATTTGCACTGCATTCGGTTTAGGTTCTTTTTGGCCCGCACGGGATTTCCTCTATATTTGGAAAAAGTCAATATAGATACGATAATATGGCACAAAAAAGAGAAGGAAGTAGCAGCTATTTACAAGAGCCTCGCATTGTGCAATATAGCTACGAGATCCTATGGTCTGTTGGAATTTCACTTTAGAACGGTTGGTTTTGTTCTTCAAACAGTTAGCCTAGAAGAAGATACACTTGTAAGGCACATACATAAATACAAGTTCAATATGTGGTCTGGTCAAATACATATAGCCTACCTGATACTTTGGATCAGACCAGTGTTTAACGAGGGCTGTCCAGTCTTCATCTATAATATATTCCACTGGAGATGTTTGGGCGATTTCATTGTTAGCCTTGCCTTCAAAGTGAGATTTTCTAAGGTGGTACCGATACTGTCGCAGAGCAGACTGAAAAACATGAGTGCATGCTTGTCTAGTTGCATCATCTTTCGGATCCAACTTGAACCTCATCTGTTGAAAAAAGAATGTGAGTCTTATTAGGAGGAATCTAGAAAGTATGGGACAGAGCAAGACAATATTACTAATTGCGATGAATAACATTACTTACGGATAAATGGTCAAGGAAGGTGTTAAACTGGGTATAGTATTTCTCATTCCAGTACTGGATCCATGTTGGGAGGATACGTGCATGACACCTAACGACAACGGCTGCATCTCATACTAACTTGGCTGACTTTGTAGCATCACGTGGCCTTTTTAAACCTGCCACAAAATGGATCTCCATTCTTCCTCCTTTAGATTTTGTTAATCTGTCAAGCATTATCCTTGATGTCTGTTTGCGCTTGCGCCGTGGTGCTAGTTCAACAACGAATATGGAAAGTGTTAGTGTACATCAAACTATGAGGGTACATATAAAGGAGCATGCAACTGCAACTTGACTCGGTCAGGTACCGTCTTGGTGTTGATGGTCATGAGGTTCATCTGATCTTGCCAAGTCCTGTTGTGTCAGCGGTGCTTCGGAAGTAGTGTTAGGTGTGAAGGCAGCTTAGGAACTGGCCAGTTCCGGAGCAAACGAACGAGTAACTGGTTGAGATGCTGGTACAGTTGAAGCGGATGCTGCAGCTGGTGGAGCAGGTGATACTGTGTTTGTAGATTTAGTCAGTGGACTTGGACCTTCTACTGCACTATAAGTACCAGCAGAATCTCGATGGCAGAACCTTTTCCGTTTCACCCGACGAGTAACAGCACTCCCTACTATATTATTTTCCTTGCTCTTTTTTGACTTTGCCATGTCAAGCTGTACCCACAACATAAAAGAATAAAATCACTCTTCAGAACTCATTGATGCATGATACACAAGCAATACTTTGATGTAAGACAACCGTATGAGGATGGAATATGTAAGAAAAATAGGACGGCATGACATATTCATAGCTACGATGTGCAAACTAAGCAGAAGGATTTTCCAGAAAATAGAAGTAATGCAAGCTAGACACCATATGAAAGATGCAACCAATATTACTCTGCCAAGTTAAAAGTGTCTTGTCATAAGTGGCAATTCGAAAAATTAGGATTACAACGTAGAAATCAATGCAAGATGCAACCACTATCAAACTGCCATGTTAAAAGCGTCCAATCATGAGTGACTGATGCGGGATACACAACATCAGTACTTTGATGTAAGAACAGGGAATGATAGATAGATGAAGTGTATTCTAGACACAGAAAGCCATGTCATATGCACATGTATAACGTATAAACTCCGCAGGTGCAATTTAATCAAAACAGAAGAAATACAGGCTAGAAAACATATGCAACATGAAACCAATCATCACACTGTCAACTTAGAGCAAGCACCTGCGATGGTGGAGTACGGGAGATGAACTCATCATGTAGACTTGGGACTTCAACTTCATTAGCAGTAGCAGTGGCAAATCTAGAGAGTCTCTGTTTGTGTCGGTGCGAAGGACCACCAACATCCCCTAACTTACTCTTTTCCTTCCTATTTTCTGATATTGCCTTATGAAGTCAAAACCACAAGAAGATGAATAAAATTAGCTCTGCATAACTGGTTGATGCATGATACAGACGAACACTACTTTGATGTAAGGCAAGCGCAGGATGGGAGGATGGAATATATACAAAAAAAGACAGCGTTTCATATTCACATGTATGATAGGAGGATGGAATATGTATGAAAAAACAGTAAGCGGAAGGCATTTCAACAAAATTAGAAGAAATGAAAGCTAGGCACCATATGAACATGCAACCAATATCACTCTATCAGGTAAAAAGTGTCTCGTCGTAAGTGCCATTTCAACAAATTGGAAGCAGTACAAGCTAGAAGACAATGCAAGATGCAACCTACATCACAGTCCCAAGTTAAATGTGTCTTATGGGTAAGTGATCGTTGCAGGTATAAGTTGTAAGCTACGCAGATGCAATTCAACATAATCAGAAGCAATACAAACTAGACATCATATGGAAACTCAACCACGTATAACAGTTCCAAGTAAGAGCAAGCACCTGTGATGGTGGAGTAGGGGAGATGTGCTCATCATGTACACGTATGTTCTAGAAACAGGAACACGTGTCATATTCACAGGCGTTATGTGTAAAGTAAGCAGATGCAATTCAAGTTAGAAGCAATACAAGCTAGACATCATACGCAACATGCAACCACATATAATAGTGTCAAGTTAGAGCAAGCACATGTGATGGTGGAGTAGGGGAGATGTGCTCATCATCTACACAGCTACGTTGACTGTCCAGCCTTATGTTGTCTTGCGAATCTTGTTGGGAGGATGGCAGAGTAGAATCTGTAGAGACCCCCTGTTTGAGTTGCTCCGAAGGACCACCATCATCCACTGCCGGACTAATTTCCTTCAGCTGTAATGATTTTGCATTGTGAAGTCAAATCGATAATAAAAAGGAATAAAATTCGCTCTTCAGAACTCATTCATGCATGATACTGACGAACACTACTCGGATGAAAGGCAAACACATGATGCGAGGATGGAATATGTATGAAAAACAGGATTGTGTGACATATTCACACCTATGATGTGGTAATTAGCAGCAGGCATTTCAACAAATTAAAAGCACTGCAAGCTAGACACCATATGAAAGATGCAACCAATATCACTCTGCCAAGTTCAAACTGTACGGAGTTTCAACAAATTAGAAGCAGTACATGCTAGAAATCATATGCAAGACACAACCAATATCACAGTGGCGACATAAAGGTGCCTTATCATAAGATATAGTATGTACCAAAAACAGGAAAGCGTGTCATATTCACATGTATCATGTGTAAGCTAAGCAGATGCAGTTTACACTAATTAGGAGCAATACGAGCTAGACACCATATGCAACATGCAACCAGATCTCACACTGCCAAGTTAGAGCAAGCACCTTGGATGGTGGAGTAGGGGAGCGGAGACTTGGACCTTGTAATGCACTATCAGTACAAGGAGAATCGGTACAGATGCTCCGTTTACGTTGCTGCAGAGGACCACCATCATCGCCTTCCTTACTCTTTTCCTTCCTCTTTCTTGATTTTGCCTTGTCAAGTCAAACCCACAAGAAAAAGGAATAAAATTTGCTCTTCAGAACTCATTGATGCATGATACTGATGAACACTACTTTCATGTAAGACGAACACTACATATCACACTGCCAAGTAAGAGAAAGCACCTGCGATGGTGGTGTGGGGGAATTGCGATGATCAACTAGAGAGCTACGTTGACTATCTTCATTTAGCCTTGCTGTTTCTTGAGAATCATGTGGGGAGGATGACACTGCACTCTTTAAACGAGTATGGCGTCTCACAGAAACCCACCCGGGTGACTGTCTCATCATAAGTGATTGACGAGGGATACAAAAGAGCATTAGTTTGATGTACGAACATGGTTAATAGACATATGTAGTATGTATCAAAAACAGGAAGGCATGTCATTATCAAAGGTATAATCTGTAAAGTAAGCAGATGCAATTTAACCAAATTGGAAGCAATATAAGCTAGACACCATATGCAACATGCAACCACATTTGACAGTGCGAAGTTAAAGCAAGCACCTGGGATGGTTGTGTGTGGCAATTGAGATCATCAACTGCAGAGCTACGTTTACTGTCTCCAACTGCTGACACTGCACCCGTTAGAGCGCTGTAACGCTTAGTGCTTATCTTCGAATTACACTGGAGCGACTTCTGTCTTTTCTTTTCTGCATTCATCAACACTGCGTCAGAGTCTGAAATACCCATGCATAAAAAAACAATAGTGTGAGTATGGGTGAAGTGTGTGCACAATTAGTACAGTGTAAAGGTAGCAGATAGCAGGTCGGTGAGAAATAAATGACGGGAGACATATGATATTTCTACAACATGCATGGCACACTAAATTACTACAGGATTCTATGAAAATAACAGTCGACTGAAAGCAAATAGGTCAGTCCATTTTTTCTGCACTGTCCGATGTACAAAGAACGGGCAGATTGCCTTCATCTACCTCCAGCGAGTCAGTGTTGACAATCTTCCTCGAAACGCCAGCGACCACCGGCCCAGTATTCCTCCCCTGCCTGCGCCCTCCCCTCGACCTCACCGCACCGCCGTGCTTGGCACCGCCCCCCGGCCATCCATTCAAGCCCCGCCGACCTCCAGATCAGGCGCAAGCAGCTCCTGCGCCCCACACCCCTATGATAGATATCAATGCGCCGCTTCCCTGGGAAACATGTGGACTAGGTGCTCCGCGTGCCTAAGCGGGTGCTGCTTCTTTTAATTGCGGTTCGACTGACCCTGAATTGAAATCCAGGCGGGCTACTGACCTCTAGCAAAGGTGGAATAGTAAAAGGGAGGAAACCTTGTGCATTTAGTATCACGAAGAAGATGCAGTAAGAAGCGCTCAACTAGTTTCTTTCGTGGGATGAATACGGTGTGAGCGGAGACGTAAGATTTGCATGAATAAGGGAATAGGAGTACCTCTTTCTGCTGGCAGTGCTGTGTCCTCCTTCTGTTTTTCCAACGATCTTCTTGTTGTTCACCGGAAACCAGAAGTTGTGGAGGACAGTGCAGCCTTGGACGAACCCATGGCCAAGTTGTTGAGTGTGGTGCGGTGGCCGTCTGTTGGCGGCGGGGAAGCAAATCCGAGGCGGCGAACGACGGCGTAGCGGGAACAGCTCCGGTGCGGTGGACGGTTGCGATAGTGGAGCTGCAGCAATGAGGCGCAGGATGGCGTGGTCAGAGTGGTTCTGGTATGGCGCACGTCGGCGTCGGTGTCGTGGAGGTAGCTCTGCCTCGGCTTCAGCTGCTAAGTCCTTCAGGGCGCTGCGGTTGCGGTTGCGTTGGACGACAACGTCGGGGTACCGGCTCCGGCGTGATGGAGGAGGGCGGCGGTGGATTGGCCGCTATGGGGTGGAGGACGGAGGAGGCTGGGGTTTCATGGCTGGTGGAGAGGGCGTTTTCGCGCCCACGGAGTATGAATGGGGAAACGGAGGGAGGCGGGGAACTAAGGGGGAACAATGTTTCGGTTTGAGACGCGCTTGTTTGAAATTTGGGGAAAGTTACAAACTTTCCCCCCATCTAAAATTTCGGCCATATTGCGGGTTGGGGTAGGACAGTCATGTCAGGTGTCCCAAATGTGGGCGGGATAGATTTCGGCCGAGTGCATGGGTAGGCGCCCACGGCATATGAATGCTTCTCTGGCGTCTTGGTGAAGTTACAAACCTACCCCGGTTTAGACCTTTGGACATCGGGCCGATAGGCTACACAGGCCAGAGTCAGGACAGTAATTTCCTACCACCAAAACATTAGTCTCGCGCGGTTTCGGGTGACCAGAGGCCTATTTTACGCTTCGTTCAATATTTGGGAGCAGAAGCATTAACGTTTTCGGTTCTCTTGAATTGAACTTTCAGGATTTGTCAAACTTCACAAATCTTCACTCTTGAAAATCCCAAAGCTACGATTATTTTGGAATGGAGGGGGTACATTTGAATATACATTGTACACGAGTATATATTAAAAAATATGCAACTTACCTCAGTTCATGCATGGTTCCAGATATAATCTCCTTGGTTGCAAAAAAAGTTAGATATGCGTATGAATATATATAGCATGCTCAAACTCACAACAAAGATTGATGCCCCCTTTTACATCTGGTTTACAAATGCCATTATCTCGAGTTCAAATAGATGAATGCACTTCCTATGAATTCGAATCTTCAAAAACCCCTTTATGTTGAATTCGACATGTATTCTATTTCGTAGCTAGCAATTTGGAATGTATCCATGCAAGTGACAAATGTATAAAGTGTTTCACACTAACAACATGGAGTGCACTAATTAATGTTTATATATGAATTGCAAAAAGCATCCATTGCCTGTATTTCAAACCGCCCTCACTCTATGGATCGATAATATGAAATAAACACATGCACATGCTAGAATTCAATTGTAGTTGAAGAAAGAGCCTACTCCTGGTACTGTATATTAGTGATAGGGGTGTGTACAATGTACACGTGAATACCAGGCATTGTGCGTGCGTGTATACTATCGACGAACTAGCCCCCAAGCTTGTATAACATACTAAGGGCATAGGGTTACAAATCATATATAGTCGGCTTATCACCAATGGGGATAGAGTCCTCCGCGACTCTGGTAGCTTCGTGTTGTACGCCGAGTCCTCCACATGGGTCTTCGTATAACACGTCTCGGTCCAACCTATATGTGGCGTAGGATGGAACCGGCCCATGAGTCTTCATGTTCACCCACCACAACTAGAAATGATGTGCCCACCACACCACACACGCAATCGGCCACTAAGAAAATAAGCATATACAATAGTACAACGGTATCTAGCTCATGATACGTCTCCATATTTTGTTGATGACACTGACGGACTTTGCATTTGATGCGTGCTCCGTATTTTGTTGACGACACTTATGGTCATTGTATTTGAAGAGAAAGCATGATATGGTCACTGGACTTCAGAATAAGCTCATCACGGTCACCACATACATTTTGTCGTGCTAACCAACATGTGGTGGATGGTTAGAGGACAGTGGTTTCTCGAGCCCACCAAGGTTAAAGTCCCGGTGCTCGCATTTATCTTTTGTTAATTTCAGTATTTTCCGGCAACATACGTTCACTGGGAGGAGACGTTCCACTTGACTACGAGGCACCTATGGTGACTTCATAAAATCTCAAGATCATATATGCCGGCCCACTCTCTCGAAGGTGCTCATAGGGGTAGGGTTCGCGTGTGTGCGCTTATAGCGGTGAGTGCTTGCGCATATATATGAGCCCTTGCGTTTGTACCATGTTAAACAAATACATATCATGATTATACGGTCACTGGCTCACCCGTACAACTCCGTATTTTCCTGATGACACAATCAATTGACCAGTCAAACATTCCACGCGGCGCAACTAGTGTTGCACCATCGGGGCGCGTAACCATGGGGTCCACCTGTCAGCCCGTATATGAAAGAAAGAAATGGTAGTTTGAGTCTGTACTGTGTTAATAAAATAGGAGTACATTTTAGGGTGATCATACGGTCACTGGCTCACCATACAGCTCCGTAATTTGTTGATAACACGATCAATTGACCAGTCAAACGGTCCACATTCAGCAGCGCACATTACCATAGGGCCCACCCGTCAGTGCGTATATGAAGGACAGAAATGGTAATAAATTAGTGGTCGGTGGGTATTCGAAGTCGTGAGACCTCTGGTTGGCAGTCATCGGTGGTTGGGGGCGTTCATTGGGCGGTGGGGTAGGGATCCCCGGAGAAAAAGCTCAGCGGGGGGGGGGGGGGGGGGGGGCTAGAGGGATGGACGGTGCGGCGGCGGACCGGCGGTGGGGAGTGGTTTCGGGGAGGGCGGGCCGGCCGCGGGCGGCGGGGGCTGGCGGCTCAGGGGGGTGGAGTTTGATGATAAACTGGAGGCCCTTGATTTCGTATCCAACGGCTGGAAAATCTAATGACCAGAGATGAAAAAGTCAGTCGACTGACGTGTAGCCTCACCCCGCACGTACACATGCACGCACGCAAGACACGCACGCATGTAGGCATGCAACACTGACACGTACACACGCACGCATGCTGGCGTGCAACACTGACACGTACACATGCACTCACGAACACATGCACGTACGCACCCATGCATGCAACACTGAAACGTACCCTTGCACGCACGCTACACTCGCACGCCTGCATGCACACAGCACACGACGCAAGACACACATTCAACCTATACATGCATGCACCCTTTGTTAAGGACATGGATTGTTACGGGTATTAATCAATCTTAGTGGAAGAACGGCACGGTGTCCTAGGTCAGAGTCTTTATGAATCACAATGTATCGAACAGGCTATCAACATAGTAGGCTTATCTACATGAAAAAGATGATGTCACATTCAATGAACAATCATCGGTTTATGAAATGCCCGCTTCTGACTGCCCTGGCCCACCAAAGGTTCCTCTGCTGTGCGCTGCCTGCGTTCGGTCACTGACATGCATGCCATGCACCCAAAGAGCCCACACGTTAGTGGAAGAACGGCACGGTGTCCTAGGTCAGAGTCGAGGGCGCCACTCGCGGCACGCCCGGCTGAACACGCCTCCGTGCCGCATTCAAACGCCTCCATGAAACCCGCCCGTGTGGAAGCCAAGAAACCCACTCTGGACACACGTCCGTTCATGACCGGGCCGTCGTTAAATGCAACGCCGGCCAAGCTCCTCCCGCTCGCCATCAATTTAATCTCCTATTTAAACGAGGCCAAATGCCGGCCAAGAATCGCACATCTCCGCCGCTCCCCTATCTCCTCCGCCATTTTGTCCACTCTTACAATGGCTTACGAAGAGTAGTTATTCCACATCCAAGCCGGCTGGGTAGCCCGCAGGATACGAGCTATGCAGCTCGCTGATCCACCTCCCTCCCCTCGCCCGACGGAGCCAGTTGCCGCCCCAAGCCGGTGTGCAGTTCAGCAACTCGCCGCTCTAGGCCAGCTCGACGGGGAGCGGCGCACGGGCGTCGTTGCTGCCGTCCACGCCACCGCCTCGTACCGCGTCTCCCATTTCTGTGGCCGAGACTCCCATGCCGGCAGCCGCGCCATGCAAGCAGCGACAGAAGCCGGGTGCGCGGAGAGCGATGAGTCGGTGGCCAGCGCCTCCGCGTCCGCCGCCATCATCGAGGAGAAGTAGAACATGGGAGGTCGCCGCCGCTTGGGTCCCATGAAGGCCACTGCGGAGGCGAGGCTTGCATACACAGCAGGTGTCTCACCGGATCCTTTTTTGTGAGGACCTTCGTCGACCCCGCACGGGCTCCACGGACGAGGGGAATGTTAGGATGAACTCGAGCCGGTGCCGGCCATGGCGAAGTAGTGGCCGGTGATGAACTCGAACCGGTGTCGGCCACCATCATCTTCGGCACCGGCCAATGATATCAGTTGGGCAGTGGGGAAGCGAGCCATCCTTTGCGCTGAAGCATATACCTCCGGGGCTCCCGGCAGTCCGGTGATCGTGCTGCCGGACATGAGGAACACAAATCGATCGGCGGGCGACCATTTAGGCCAGGTATTATATACCTGTGCTGTCCAGAACTAGCACCGCGTAGTTCATTTGAATGTAATAATATCCGTCATGCTTGTATGAAAATCCGGTATTTTATATGATTTCCATCGTTGTTTATATGAAATATCAGTTTGTCTACGTGTTTGCGTGAATTTCGTCCGGTTGGTTGAGTTGCTGTCATAATGTGTGCGGCTACGGTTGGATGGCGTAATTTGCGGGTCGCCGGTCGGTCTGCGGGCGGCTCGGGCGGCGTTGTGGGAGAAAAAACACAGCTCGTGCGAGCTTGTCTCCAACGTGCGTGCTGGAGGATGCATGACAGCATGGCACCCGAGCCATTCCTCGTTCATCGGTGGCAAAGACACCGGTGGACAAAAGGGTCGCCAATATTTTGGCTACCCCGGGCAAGATCCAAACAGCCCCTCCCAATAGATTCAAATCCCTCGTTCGTCGTGGAATTTTGCCATGTGTCGTTTTCATGGACTAGCAAGATGCCCGTTCATTGCACGAAACATCAAGATGCATTTTTTTTACAAACTCCCGCATGCATGCAAGGGATAATTAATGCCCTCCTTTGCTAGTACCACAAGGCAAACTCCATTAATGTTGCATTGATTAGTGTTAGTGGCCTTTTATATCTGCAAATTGTAATTTTGATAGTGGCCCCTTGTATATAAAAATGGAGGGAGAAAGATGAGAGATAAGGTGAGGAGGAGTGGAGCGTGGTGGTGACTAGTGGTCGGACTGGGCGGAGGCATGGGGATGGACGGCGCATTATGTCTAGGTTTGTATCTCTCTCACGCACACCCACATAGGTGGGAGACGTGCACGAAGAGAAGAGGTGCACGCACGGCGCACGTACTCCCATCTCTTTCCCAACCACACCCGCGCGGGTACACGGTGGAGCTCATTTCTGTACGAAAAAGGCAGCCCACGTGGTAATTTGGCATGTGTACTGGTTGTCCACTAGGTGGAGGGAGGATCGTCTACCACGGGTGAACAAACAAATTGCGACTTGACGCGTTATGTTAAATTAAAAAAAGAGGCAAACCATGTGGGGCCTACCTTAGAGGCAAGGCTCTATAAAATGGAGTACTTTTGATGTGTCCCATCAACTCGCAGAACGAGCAGAAGCTTGCTTAGTACGCCGTCTCCCCCGCCCATGGGCGCGGTGGCTCGCAGGATGAGGTGAAGCTTTCTTACTATGCCTTACACCCGCTCCCTCGCCCACATGCGCGGTGGCTCGCAGCACGAGGAGAAAATTTTACTACTCCCTCCATTTACTCCTTGTCCCTACTACGTACTTTGGTTAGTACTCCCTCCATTTACTTATACAAGGCCACTATAAAAAATACATTTTGCATCTATACAAGGCCACAAATAGTAATCGAGACAAAAGTTACTACTCCCTCCTTTCCAGTTTATGGCTCAATTTCAAAATCTCTCCAACCAAGGTAGACGGTGAGTGGTCGAATTAATTTCGTAGTTTGCACAAGTAATTAGTACGCTCGTTTTTCTCAAGAAGTTATGTTTACCGAGGCATTAATTAGAACGAATGCATGAATGACCACTAAATTTCCATGAACTTGTACATGCATTGGTTAGTTTCCTCTTGACACTGCTTGCGTCGGGTGATCTAACGCACCTCAAAATCCAACATGTAATGGTACTACTACTAGTATAGTAGAACTGAGACTTATCAGACGGAAAAACGAATGTTTTTAGATGAGCCCTATAAACCCTAGTGGGTACGTACTCCGTAAAAACAGATTTTTCCAAAACTAAGTCGCTCCCTTTGATGAATTCTGTAGTATACTCCTCCGTCGATGCTCCCTTTCATGAATTTTGTACTTCCTGTCGCCGACATGTGGGACATATAGCAACCGGGTCGACGTGTCAAGCACCAAATAACAGTGCAGAACAGCAGGGGGACGCACCCCACTCGTACCGGCCCAGTAGTAGTAATGAGCAACGAGACGTCAAATCACAATGCCGCACTTTCCCAGACGGACGAAGCAACCATTATTCCACACTTCGGTTCGCCATCATCTCAAACCACGTACTAGTATTGCTTCTGCCTCAAGAGGGACACGCGCATCGCCTTGGTACATCATGACACGTGGGACCGCATGACAGGCCATGCTCCCCCGCCGATCGCTCGGTAAAACCACCTCATTTTTACTATACTTCCTCCGTATCGGTTTACTACATGGCATGCACGTCGTTCTAGGTTGAGAATTTAACTGGCTATATATGTGATGAATAGTACTATCTATGGATTGCGCCATGGAGCAAAAATTGAAATTAAAAAATGGTGGTACATATAGAGAGCGTTCGTCGCCAAATTATGCATATAGTACTATTAAAAAAGCTAGTACATGCTTAATTGGGGTGCTAAATTATATTAAAGTAATACTAGTAGTATGTACATACTGAAGAGTTAAAGTAACGAGAAGAAACATAACATAGTTCTGCTGGGGGCTCAGCACAACACACCCCTCAAATTAAATTAAGCACACCTGAAATTAAACTATGCAACTAATCCGGTACACACTGCATTAGAAATTTAGAACCGCCATGAGCAACGACACTGCCACCTTACTCGGAGTCCTCGTCCACGTCCTCGACTTTGTCCTTGTCCCTCATCCTCTTGGCCGATACTCCTTTGTTGGATCCGCACACTTGGTTGTTGCTCTTCATCCAACCCTTGTAGATATTGAAACAAAGGTAGCCATCCATTGCAGCGTAGTGGATGTGGTCTATATCTAGTACATTCCGCTGCCATGCATGACGATGAAACGCGTATGGAGGTTTCTCCAGTTTACCGTACGAAGGATGAACCATGGCTCCTGCCAGGGTCAGCATTAAAGGCTGACGAGAGGGCACCAGCCAATTCTTCTGGAGGTCGAAGGGGTTGCCTACAACGAGGCCTATCCGGCCCAGGACTTCTTCGTCGTTCGTAAAGTCTACAGTAACGAATTTCACTGTTTTGTCCTTGAGGAAGTTCTTAAAATCCTAGCACTCAACGTCGGCATGGCATATGTGGTAGACCAAGCAAACATTATGTACGCAAACCTAGATCACGGCAGGCTTCTTCCTCTCTTCATCCTTTAGATCCTTCTCTCGTCCCAGGACTGTGGTGTACTCAACATCTAGCCTAGCGACCCACTCATCATCTGAGTTTTCGAACATGCGTCTGAAGCGAGAAAGGCATCCTTTCACCGTCGCGAAAGAACTGGTGTAGATGACGTTGAACTCATCGCCGGTGATGGTTCTAACCTTGTACACACCGCCGATCGTGGAGATTTGGGATGCCATGGATTTGGGAGGAGGGTTAGGATTAGTGGAACTGCCGTAATGTGAATGGATGGGATGACTAGGAGTGAACTGCCATAGTATTGAAGGACGTGTGGGGACGAGTAGGAGCGAACTGCCAGCGTGCAAACGGCAGGGTAGTGGCTTTCCATTATCCCATGATACGGGCTTCCGAGAGCCCTTGGATCTGAGATCGAACGGTTGCATGGCGTGATTCTAGACCTATGGGTGAATATCCTATCCTGGAGGGTTATTCTGCAAATTTTTAGCAACTAAGAATGCGACCGTTTGATCTCAGATCCAAGGGCTACCAGCAGCCCGTATCATGGTCGCGCCTACCACGACCGTCGCGTCGCTAGCGCGGTCGCGCCCTTGGAGATTTAACACAGTGCATTAGGCTATCTGATGTTGGCATGTCATACATAGTCATCACTTAGTCACTCATACTACAACAAGGTTGGCTATAAGTGTTTTTTACTCCTCTCTATCTCTTTCTTCGTACTCAAGGAAGAAACGGTGCTAAGCGTGTGTATTTATTGCATTTGCCAAGGAGTGACCTCTTCCAATGAAATGGTGTTGCTAAGTTTGCTTCATTTAATTAGCTATAGACACAAAATTGTCTTTTCACCTAGGTACACGCGCTTAGCACCGTTTCTTCCTTGGGTCACGAAACTAGTCTCTCTCTTGTTGATTAACTTGCCACATCAGACTTTATGCCTATGTGGCAAGCTTAAGCACCTGTAGGAGCAAGTAAAAGTAAGTACAATAGTGCGCTTTACATGGCATTTTTGCATATGTGGAGGAAAGAGAGGCAAGGAAAAAGTGGAGAAGTGGGCTCTCATGCAAGAGCCAGCCTCTACTACCTGGTGGAGCATTGGGAGAGGCACCTATATGGAGGTGGTCAGGAATCTGGGAGACTCACGCCGGTCGTAGCGCCGCAGTTAAAATGATAATGGCAAGTCAAATCACGGGGCCCCACCTGTCCAGCAGTAACTCACTGTCAAATCACACAGCCCTACATTTGCAGCAGCCTACTCCCTCGTCTTCTCGCGTCTCTGTCGAACCGACTAGGCGGAACTGCCCCGCCGCCTACCGCGCAGGAAATGCCCCGCCCTCAACTTTCAAATACAAGTACATCCGCTTAAGAATCCAATGATATACTTTTTGTGACATAGTAACTCATATTTAGTTAGTCAAATGGATGACCTAGAACTACGTGCAGGCCCTATAAGCCGAGACGCCTAAAAATAAAAAAACTAAGACGGAGAGGGTAGTTCAGCACGTATCTTTTTAGATCAATATAGTCGGGATTCACCAAGGAGCAAAACCAAGTGGTAGCTGCTCCTGTCGTGTTGGTGTAGCAACTCAAGCAAGGTCAGTCCGCACACGCAACGGCGACACACTTAGCAGGACCCCTTTGGCCGACATGTGGCTCATCCACCGTCTTGTTCCATGTGCGATGCACCAAATTACAGTTCGGAGTAGCGGTTGGAATTGGAGGCACCCCGGTCATAGCACCGCAGTAGTAGAAAATGAGCGACGAGGGGTCAAATCACAAAGCCCCACCTTTCGCGCATTAAGCTGGACGAACGAAGCAACCATCATTTCAATCTAGGGCGCAAGTGCATAAAGAAAAGAGAAAACAATGATGCGTGCGACAGCTACCTAGGGCACCCTAGGGTAGGGGTCTCCACTACAGATCCTTTTTTTTGAAAGCGCCTCCACTACAAATCGGCTTCTCCCTCGTCCTCTTGGGCCTCCTTTGGTTTAGAGGAATCGTGTAGGAATTTCATAGGATATGATTTCTATAGGAAAAATTCCTTTAGAGCCCTTTGGTTTGTAGGAATGGAATCCTATTCCAGTGGAGGAATTTTTTCTATCCTCCACATTTCATAGGAAAATAAACATTAGCCTAGACTCAATGGAAAAAATCCTATGATGTGAACCAAAGGGAATCTCCTTTCCTATTCCTACTCATAGGATTTGAGATACATGTTATCTCATTTCCTATGACTTCCCTATTCATATGATTTTCCTACCCTATGAACCAAAAGAGGCCTTGAGGAAAACCGATGATGAGTGCGGCGGTAGGGTTTGTAGGAGTACTACGGCGTGCGGGGCCACATCGTAGTAAACGGGTTCGAGCTGACGCCTTAAATATGTGTGGGCCGCTTGGTTTTACGGTAACGAGGCAGCATTTTGGGTTCGGGGACCAGTGGAGATATAGTACGTACAAAACATTGTGGACGTAGGTTCGACCGAAAGGCAATGATGCATGGGCCCTGCATTTTGATATACCCGGGGCCGCGTGAAATTTGCTACTCTACTCAAAACTAGTAAGGTACACATGTATTGAATGCATGAGATTTCGAAACCAAATTATGAATAAATACACACTATAGCATGTAAAGCTTTGAGTCATATATGCATGATGTAGATATTCGTTTAGTTCTTATAGTTCATCTCATTCAAAATCAATAAGTTTTATAAGAATGTTAAGATTCATGGGGTTGTGCATTGTACTCCCTCCGTTCCAAAATAGATGACCCAACTTTGCACTAACTTTGTACAAAGTTAGTGCAAAGTTGGGTCATCTATTTTGGAACGGAGGGAGTAAATCATAAAGTAAAAAACAAATAATGGCAATTCATTTAGAAAAAAATAATTAATTATGATACAGAAGATTCTAGAACAAAGGAGAAGTGCTTGTGTTTTGAGGTTTGTGCATTATGCTTAAGTTCGACCATGGAGTCTCCTAAATTGTACATCTGGCAGATCTGGTGGAATGTTGATGATATCCAACGGCCAGTAGTGCTCGGATTTGCCTATCTCTGCACTGTCGGGTTAGCTTCATCCAACGACCATCTTTCAAACTTATTGGCACACTATATAGTTCTTGTGCCATAGTTGCATGTTTTGGAAAAAAGCTACTAGTGGGTTGTACTATCTATTTAGGAATAGAAGATGTATACATGGAAGTTGTAGGGAAAGAGATGACATGGAGCATCTCAATTCCTATCAGTAGGGATTGGAAAAGAGATGTCATTTGGTTCACATCATAGGAACTTTTCTATTGAATATAGAGATGACATGTTTCTCAATTCCTATGAGGAGGGATTAGAAAAGAGATGTAATTTGGTTCATATCATAGGAACTTTTCTATTGAATATACGCTAATGTTTATTTTCCTTTGAAATTAAGGGAGTATAGGAATCCATTCATATGAAATGTGGAGTATATTAATCTATTCCTATGAACCAATTGGCTCTAAAGGAAAAAATCCTATAAAACTCATATCATATAGAGTTCCTATGATATTCCTCGACACTAAAGGATGCTTGGAATTGCTGCAGGTGATACGATGGTCTTTCTTTGTAGACTCCTCACCCAACTTTATAGTTACATCTCGAAGATGAATGAAATGATATATATACATGGTATTCTACATGTGCAATTTGGTACATGAAAACTCGGTAAAAGTTTGCGAGGTTCGAATTTTCAATAAAGCTATATGCACTGCATTTTGGAACGGAGGGAGCATACGATAGTTGCTAACACTCACGTGGAAGATTTGTGTGTAGGAGGAGTGATTGTTCTGTTAAATGACATGGCAAAACTGACACTGTCGGATGCCGATCTAACGGTCCTTACGACGTTCGTCAGGAAAAGGCTTGTGGCGAACGTTTGTCGGATAATGATTTACGGACACATGAATTGCATTGATACGTGCCCCCCTCTCTCTCACGCACACGCACCCTCACGAGTCATGACTCTCCCGAGTCCTCTCGTAGACTCGCACGTCGCACCCACCGTCTATCTGCAGGTAGACGTCACGCAGATATGTGCTCTTCACACCCTACCCTCAGAACTTCTAAAAAACAAAATACGGCGCGCACATTTTATTTTAGCTCACACGTCACACACTTGTACTATTACTCTTTCGGCGAATGTTCTTTGGGCATAGTATATTGTACTCTCACGAAGAGAAGTGGTGCACGCACGCACTAGTTCTCTCACACCCACTCGCGGGTACACGTAGGAGCGCATTTTTTTGAAGCTGGTACAACAAACTCACTCCACTATATATAAAAGCAGTAGCCTTAGCGCTTGCTTTACTAGGTTTCCTCTCATTCACCCTCTCATGCTCTCCAGATCTAAGCAACACATAGGTGGCCACACTCTCTCTCAGCTCACGGCTGGTCACAAATCCGGCCGGACAACCTCGACCGGGGCAGGGATGTAGGTGCATCGTTCATGCTGTCGTCGGCGGTGAGGGAGGAGACCAACGGCTGCCCGCGCGTCCCGATCGGCGGCCGTGTCGTTCTCTCAGAGAGAGCGGCGGCTCGGGAGGGCCTCCGACCCCTTCTTCCTCCCTGCGGTATTGTGGCCAAGATGCGGCCTCCCGACGCCGTCTTTGCGACATGCCGACGACCCTCAGGTATATATTCCTTCGAAACCTGCCTTGCTCTACTGCCCCAGCTCCCTTCGTGTGGATCATTTTCTACTTTCCTCTGATGTTCCAAAGCCACCTAGACTTCTACTAAGTCACGTGCTTTGCACGTATGTTCTGTATGATAGATACTCATATACCTTCTTTTTAGAGAGAGAAATGGGTACTCGTATCTTGAGTAGATATCATAGTGTGTTTGTTTGCATGATCTAAGGACTATTCTGAAATAAGAAGCAAATCACTTGCACAAATCAAACTGAGTTCCAAGTAAGAATTTGATTACAAGATAAAAGTTGTAGTTTTATTATATGTTGTTTCCTGGGTTCCACTGATGTATAGTTCCAGAGTTGTTTGACGGTTTACATGCATGTTTATGGACTATTTTGTGCAACTAAATAAGTCATTTAGGTTTGACAGACACTCATGTCCTGTATTAGCTTGAGGTATAGCTTATGTATGACTGAAATAAAATATTACACTTTTTTGCGAATAATAAAAATATTACATTTCTCGATGAAGCAGAATAAAACTTTAGCTAGCATCATCCATGCAATGTTATGTCATGTGAACAGTGTAAACTTTGCAGTATAGCGGCATCTAAAAAATCCATTTTTACAGTAATCTAAAAAAATAAGTTAGTAGTAGAGTGTTTATTTCCCAGGTGACAACGGGGAACCAAAATGTGCTAGCTATTTGCCAACTTGGCGTACTTGCATGTGAGGAGGTGGCAGCAGTTTCTAGACATTTCTCAACTTCAGTAGGTGCAATCCAGATTAGATGGGGACTTCTTTATTTGTTTACTTGGAGAGCAGAGTCGGCCATGTGCACAAGGAGCGGAGCGAATCCGGCAGCTCTTAGCCGTCAGATCATGTCATCCTTTGTTTGATGGACGGCAGTGACATGCATGAGAGGGGAAATGAACGGTGGATTTTGAGCCAATGCTTGTTTGGGCGGGAGAACCAAAGATGGAGTGGTAAATCCAATTTCAAAACTGCCGCATTATAGTAGTAGTAGTTTAGAAGTAAAGGTATTTCATACAGTCGACTCAAAGCGTTGGTTCAAACAGGGAAGAAAGTGGGAAAGCTGTAGCATGAATCTAGGACTTGGTTCTAAGAGGAAACGGGGAAAGTAGTAATATCTGTCACTGTTTAAATAACTGTATTTCTTATTTGCGCAAACAGGGATGTTTGTCTCCATATCGTTTCGGGATGTCTGTCTCCGTATCGTTTCTATCCGCGCAATCAAAAGCACACACCTCAGTTTTAGTACAACTGCGCAAAATGAGATGGCTATCCCTCGCTGCCGTCGTCTAACCCCCCGTCTTCAAGGTATCCCTACATTGGTAGTAACTAAGGTAGAATGACCAACGCAATCTAAAAGAAGATGATTCATACGTTTTACTTCCTGATTGCAGTGCAGGAACGAGCGAAAACAACTGCATCCTAGTTCGGAATGCACTTTCTACCAGTTCATCCATGGACCAAGGAATAGCTGGCACGGCTACATGACGGTTTTTTGGATAGGTGCGCAGACAAGAGGCATTGTGGTCTGCTTATTTCTGCAAATAGCGGTGCTTAAATTTAGTGGAATGCACAAGCATTTCAGCTGGTCAGTACACTGCATGGTTCAGTTCGGCGTTCCAGAGTGAACTCTGAATGGTGGCAACAAGAAAAAACCAGAGTGAACTCCAGGAAATTTAAGCCTGCCGAGAGGCCCTTTGCTTAGAGAGAAGCCTTGCTTATTTTTTCCTGATTTGTAAACCTTCTCACAACGTTGTCTTTTGCTATGAACTAGTATATGTTTGTTATGTTCTATGAATCATTGAGATGTATAAAATTGCTTAACTTATGCTTTTCAAGTTTTTTATGAAGGCGAGTTTAATGTGAGTGTTCCACATGAGCGCTGGACTAGTGTGTGAACGTTTGGAATTTATTACATTGTGGCCTCAGTTAACTGCATGAACCACTGTAACAAGATACATAGTTGCTTATATGTCAGACAACAGATTGTTGATTGTTAGTTGGTCGATAGCCTAGTGTTGAAGCGAGCTGAGCCAATGTGCCATGTTTTGCACAACTGCTTACAAGTGGGGTTGCACCAACAGTGTTTACAAGTACTTATGTATACGTCGGCGCACGGTTCTCGAACGAGTTCTCTATTTCAAGAAAACACACACTGCTCGTATGATAAACCGTGACAACTTATGTCTTACCATGCCATATTCATGAAAAAACTAGTGAGGACGCATCTGTTTCGGCAACAATTACGATGGTTCTCACATGATTCACGGGCACACTAAAGTAGCAGCAGTTCCCATAGACGGATTCAAACAGAGTACTAGCCCCAGAGGGGTCGATAACAGGCAAGGTTCGGATAATTAGACTCAATCCAAACTACTATTAAACACTAGCTGGGGCAACTATTTCATGCCTCGATCTAATTTGGGTTGGACACAAGACGGACTTTGCCATGAACATCATCAAGGACGTCCCGCAGCAGCTCAATCCTGTGAACCTTCATGAAGACAACCTTGTGGCCTTGCCACTGATAAACTTGTTTGTGGAGGCATGCCACGTCATCTTCCTGTGTAAGCTTGACAAGAACAGTATTCCTCACAAACGAAGGAGTAGCTTTGAACTTCTTGTGCTTCAGTACACCCTGGACAACACGCATGACAACGGTGAGGCTGGAATACAACTCTTCATTGGTATAACCGCAAATGGCTTCCAGGATCCAACAGCCTAAGAACTCTGTTTTCCCAGTGTGTATATTCAGGTCGTCCGCCTCATAGCGAGTGACATGTACAACCACACAATCCTTGTCTGCATCGGGGCTCTAATTGAAACAGAAACAAATTCTGAATTACTTTTCAGTATAAGAAACACAAGTTATTTAAACCACTACGTATACCATGGTATCGAAGCTAATAAAATTTTGCATTATTAATCACCACATACTTCCTTTTCTAAAAAAAATCACCACATACTTAGATGAAAAACCACAATCGAGATCGTCAAAGAAGGAAATCACCTTGGGCAGCTCAGTGGGGGGGACACATCCTCGAAGGGGGGAAACTGCTCCTGCAGTGCCACGGGGGCTGTAACCTCAAATGGGGCGTTGACCATCTCAGTATCTGGGGTCGCCTCAGTGGTTGCCTCCATCTTCTTGGAGCTCTCTATCTCGTGGGGATCAGCCTCTCGCGTCTGCTCCAATATCGGCAGATCTTTGCCTGGTTCTCCTTGGTCCATCATGAAACTGACGAATACTAAGAGTCCACTGAAAGGAAAACACAATCGCAATGACAATGAAACAAAAAAGAGAGTGAGGATCGGTTACTGCTCTGCAAAAGTTCTTTTTTTCCTCTGAACGAAAATATACCAACATCACGGATCCGCTTACCTTCCCTTCGTTCGAAGAGAAGAATAGTGGCAGATGAAAGTGTTGCCTTTCTTGAAGACGGTGAGGGAGAAGGGGATTCGGCGAAGAGTGAAATGATGGTTGCTTCGTCCGTCAAACTTAGACTGCGGGGAGGTGGGGTTTTGTGATACAACGGCTCGTTACTGCCACGCTACGACCGGGGTGACTCTCCGCCTGCATAATGCCTTCTAATTTGGTGGATGGCATTTGGGCTCGCGCGCTGCATGGCCCGCATGTCGGTGAACAAAAGTATAACGGCATTCAATAGAGGGAGACGTTTCAATGACCTAGGAGGAGCCAGAAGCGGTAGAGTGTCTCCACTTTACTAGTAGTAATTGTTTTTCTGGGTAGCTGTAGAGTGTCTTCACTGTACTAGTAGTAATTGTTTCTCGGGTCCCAAGACAAAACAGCCTATCCACACTAGTAAATAGTAAAATCAATTCAAAAACCTGGGTTCTCTTCTTCCTCCTCGCTCCCACCCACCTCACGTCAGCTCGCTCCACTCGTACCCCCAAATTCTTCACCTCACTCCTACAGAAAACCCCAGCTCCCCTTCTTCCTCACTCCTACAGAAAACCCCCAGCTCCCCTTCTTCTTTGCTCGCACTACAACTAGGCTCGTCATTCACTACTCTGCTCAAATCCGTGAGCGCGACGCGACGCCCTCGAGGAAAATGGAGTTGGCTGACCCCAGCGCCAAGAAGATGAGGCTCCCACCAGCGGCGACGCCTGTTGTAGATCCCGCACCCGGCGGCGCGGGGAGAAGCGGCGACCCCACCCCCACCGGATCCCAGGAACCCGTAGAATCTCGGGTGGACCGCATCAGCGATCTCCCGGACGCCATCCTTGGGGAGATCATCTCGCTTCTCCCCACCAAGGATTGCTGCCGCACCCAAGTCCTCTCAATTCGGTGGCGCCCTCTACGGCGCGCCATTCCCCTTAATCTCGACTATCGTCAGCTATCTCTCTTCAATGATTTTGAAATCCCCAGAGCCATCATCTCCTCCCACCAGGGCTCCGTTCAAAGCCTCTGCATCCCGTCATGCTACCTGAGCAAGCATACCATGCCCTGCACGGTGGACGCCTGGCTGGAATCCCCTGAATTCACAGAACTACAGCTGCTTGAGTTCTACTATTCCCCTGGAAATCACATACCACATACCGAACGCCATGAACTTGTGCCCTCAGCACCGATGTCCATCTCGGGGTTTTCGTCCTCTCTCCACACCGCCACCTTTGCGCAGTGCTACCTACCAGACAATCTGGTACTAAACCTTTGACTCCCATTTCTCAAGAAACTTTCACTTGTGCGGGTTCGTATATCGGAGGCCTCATTGCACAGCATCATCCACTCCAGTTGCCCTGCACTGGAGTGCTTGGTGCTTGTTTTCACAGTTAGAATCGGTTGTCTCCAAATAAAGTCGCCTAACCTTGTAAGAATTGGAATTTCTTTTGACGGAAGGCAGCTCATCATCCAAGATGCCCCTTCACTTCAAAGGTTGATCCTTGATTCTAGTTATTCACCGTTGCAAATAACCGTCCTCTCTGCGCCTAAACTGGAGACCTTGGGTGTAATACATGATCTCTGTGCTCATTTCAATATGGTGTTTGGCTCCACAGTTCTTCAGGTACTTTATATTATCATCTACACTTGTAACCATAAGCTGCATTTTAAATTTCTGTGCATAATTTATATATCATCTTCGAGTACACATTTTGTACTAATATTATGTTCTATGCTCAATGAAGAGTTTCTCCATGGATGGCCTATCAATGGTGCTGGATTCTGTCAAGATCTTATATATCCAAATGAATAGTTTTGATCTGAACAAGATTATTGGCTTGCTGCAATGCTTTCCATGTCTGGAGAAGTTGTATATAAAGGTGATAATTTCATGCACATTGGAAGCCCGCATATAGTGTACTAGAATTAACCGTTCAGCTGTTGCTCTTTCGACACTCTTCTTTTAGACCTTAACTGTTTTCAATCTTCATGTCTATTTAGGCAACAGGACGGAGTAAGAAAGTTATAACCAATTGGTGGATTCGTAAGCATCGGGATTTTCTCACTTCTCATGAGATTCGATTGAAGACAATAACGCTAGAACGATATGTAGCCAACCGTGCAAACACAAGATTTGTCACATTCTTCCTGCTGAATGCGAGGTTACTATTGTCCATCAGGCTTAAGTTTATTAGCAGCATGGTTTTGACGGATGGGTATGTCGAAGAGCAAAAAAAGGAGTTTCAGGTGGGCAAAAGAGCTTCTGAACGTGCTGGGCTTCTATTTACAACATATTGTGGTCATAATCCAGTAAATTTTACGACCCAGGATGTTCATTCTATGGACCTGACCGATCCATTTGACTATGACTGCTGAAAACAGTGCTGGAGTTAGATGTTGTTGCCCTTTTCAATCTGGTTTTTTTGTAAACCTGATGAACAATTAACCCTCATGCTTTTGTACAGTTTGTAAGCTGGAGTTAGATGTTCCTGCCCTTTTCAACTTGGCTGTGACTGTCATATTTTCTTTGAAACAAGGCAAATGGCTTGCCATTCGTTTAATTTAGAGTGAAATATTGTAACAAATCCAAACCAAGGGAAATAACATCACTCTCGCCGGCTGCTTGAGCTCACTGTGCATTACAGAAGCCAAGTGATTAGCCCCCACCAGCACCCACAAACTTGTTTCGAACTAGCACATCAAATGGGCTGTCAATTTTCATAGGAAAGGTTGCATGACCGTGACAGATTTGGATTCTGACATTTGAGACCCACTAGGAAATAGCTTATCCAAGGTGGTGTCGACTTACTAGCCAGTCAACAAACGATTCTGCCTCCCAGCCATTGGATTGACATCCAACATATGTCGTGTATCTTCTATCTCTTGTCTTCTTCTTCCTCCAATCGCCCAAACGAAACCACCCCATCGGCTCCGCCTACTCCCGCCTCCCATGGCTGGCTGCGCCTCCGCCGCCCTACCGTACGTACCCTCCAACGTTGGCCAGTCCCTCCCTCTATTCCCCCACACGTCATGTTATTCTCCGGCGACGTCAGCCCCAACACGCACCCGTGCCCGAACCAGTCAACCCTCGTACTCCCCTCCGCCTGCGACTGGACCGGCGCATCTTCAACGGCTCCTGTTCGTTCCGTCCGAGGCCTCGCCGTCGTCCTCCGCCATGCGGCCTTGGTTCGCTCGCCGTGCGCGGTGTGCCGCCCTCTTGCGTTGTCAACGTCGTCAACAACCAAGAGGAACAAGGAGATGACTGTACGTGGAGAGGATGACAGTAGGGACCCACCAGCGTCATGGCAGTACGCAAGCAAGTGCCTCTATAGTACAAGCCCAAAAATATGGTTCCTCCTAATGGTTGGACATCTGGGGCTCACGCCATTGTCAACATAGTCAATAAACGAGAGAATTACACTACGAGCGGCTGACACCAGGGACCCAGCAAGTCGTGTAGTTTTTTTTTGAGGAACAAGCAGTTGTTATTTATACTAGTTTTAGCGACGGATCAGGGTAACGACGGGGCTGTACGGGGGCTGTGGCCCGTCTAGCCAGGGTTTTATTTATGTTTACCACATCATGAGCCCAGTTGTGTTTTTTTCTTGCTGAAAATGGCTAGCCCAGTTCTATTTTTTTTTAAAGAAATACACAAACAAGGCCTACATGCTTTATCAGCCCTGCTGGGCTACAAATCTTTCAAGACGAGGAGAGTTTCATTCGGTTTGCCCAGAAATGGGCTGTACATTTTTAAAACACATCAAACCGGGAATTAGTTTCAATTTTTTTTCATTACAAGATCTTAAATTCCATTGATTTTTATGCATGGATAATTATTTGGATTTTATATTTATATAAATTATTTTTCAAAATAGTTTGAATGTGAATCGATATTTCTGGATTAAAAACAGTTGACCGCACCGAAATATGCAAAATTTCATATACTTTTTAACCGTGGACACAATATGGGGTGTGATGCTAACAAAAAGAAGATGGGCTCCAAAAAAATTGTTAAGAATTAGCAAATGGGATGTACATTATTAGAAATAATGGCAGATGGGTTGTATGCTGTTTTCCATAGATTTGAGGCTGACTTGCGCGCCTACTACAGGTTGACGCGTATGCTTTCATAAAAAAACGTTGATGCACACGCAACGCCCTGTCAACTTAGTCAACACACGAAAGCGGTGACTGTTGGATGTCCATCCAACAGCTGTCGTGCTTCTTCAATCTCTGCTCTTCATGCTCAAGCTGCTCAAACAAGCGCCGGCGGGACTGCCTGCTCCCTCCTCCCATGGCCGGCTATGCTGCCGCGCAGGCCTCACGGCCCCACCGTACTCCCATCGCTGGCCTAGCCATCCCTCTACTCACCCACACATGTTGTTATTCTCCGGCGACGGCAGACGAACCAGTAAACCCTCGTAGTCCTCCGCGTGGGAAACAACTGCCGAGTATTCCCTGGCTCCGTGTCGTTCCCTTCCTAGGCCTCGCCATCATCCACCACCCTGGTGCTCTCGGCGCGGCCTGGTCAACGTGGTCAATGAACGACATCCATCGGAAGTGGACTGTACGTGGAGAGGCTGACACCTGGGTCCACGGCCGCACGCAAGGAAATGCCTCCTTATTGCGTGCAAAATAATGATTCCTCCACCTGACAGCTAGGACCCACAGGAAGGGCCTCTGTATTTCGCGAAAAAACGTTCTCCCGCTGACAGGTCGGACCCACCAGCTATATCTTCGCACGCAAGGAAGTGCCTCCTTATTACGCCCAAAAAAATGAATACCCCCCTGCTAGCTGGGACCCACCATATTGTTGGGCTGACTTGTGGGCCTACTAAGTTGACAGGGACGGAGAGCTTTGTCAACTTAGTCAATACTCCAGTGACCGTATGATGTCCATCCAACGGCCATAGTGCTTCTTCAACCTCTGGTCTTCTTGCTCCAACCACCCAAAGCAGCGCCGGTCGTGCCGCCTGCTCCTGCCTCTCGTGGCCGGTTGTGCTACCGCGGAGGCCTCACCGCTCCCATACTACTCCCACCACTGGCCAGGCCATCCCTCCACTCACCCACACCCCCTGTTATTCTGCGGCGACGGCAGCCTCACACCGCAGCCGAACCAGTGAACGCGCGCACTCCTCTCCGCGTGGGCATCCACTACCGCGTCTTGCACGGCTCCGTGTCGTCCCCTTCCTAGGCCTCGCCGTCGTCCATCGCCATGGTGCTCTCGGCGCGGCGTGGTCAATGTGGTCAACGACCGACTTCCATCGGAAGAGTACTGTACGTGGAGAGGTTGACAGTTGGGTCCACGGCAGCCGCAAGGAAGTGCCTCCTTATTACACGGAAAATAATTATTCCTCATCCACCTGACAGCGGGGACCCACTGGACGGGCCACCAGTATTTTGCGAAAAAAAATCGTGTCCCCCTGACTGCTGGGACCCACCGGACGGGCCACCGTATTTCGTGAAAAAAACGTTCCCCCCACTGTCAGCTCGGACCCACCGGAAGTGCCTCCTTATTACGCACAAAAAAATGAATACTCCCCCGGCTAGCCGGGACCCACCTTGCTGGGAGGCTGACTTGTGGGCCTACTAAGTTGACAGGGACGAAGGGCTTTGTCAACTTAGTCAATATGAACGATTCTAGCTCCAGTGACCGTACGATGTCCATCCAACGGCCGTACTGCTTCTTCAACCTCTGGTCTTCTTGCTCCAGCCGCCCAAAGCAGTGCCGGTCGTGCTACATGCTCCTGCCTCCCGTGGCCGGCTGTGCTGCCGCAGAGGCCTCACCGCCCCCTACTATTCCCACCGCTGGCCAGGGCCTGCGGCGATGGCAGCCTCACACCGTAGCCGAACCAGTGAACCCTCGTAGTCCTCTCTGCGCGGGCTTCCACTGCCGTGTCATCCCCTTCCTAGGCCTCGCCGTCGTCCACCACCGTGGTGCTCTCCGCGCGGCATGGTCAACGTGGTCAAGGAACGACTTCCATCGGAAGAGTACTGTACGTGGAGAGGCTGACAGCTGGGTCCACGGCCACAGCCCAGTTTTTTTGTGATTTGCCAAGTAAGTCGCTTTGTCAGGCCTGTTGGGCTACAGATCTTTCAAGACGAGGAGAGCTTTCATTCGGCTGGCCGAGAAAATGGCCCATCAGTAATGAGAAATGGGTTGTACATTTTTAAAACATATCAAACCGGCAATTAGTTTCAAATATCTTTTTTTTCATTTCAAGATTTTAAATTACATTAATTTTTATGGGTGGAGAATTTGTTGGATTTTATATTGATATACATCTATTTTTAAAATCAGTTTGAATGTGAGTTGAAATTTCGGGATTACACTATTGGAATCAGCTACTTTGCCATCTGCCAGCTCTTTGCCGTCAGCTAGCGGACAGCAAAGAAGCTCTTTGCCATCAGGTACCAAAAAGCAGACGGCAAAGAAATGGCAGACGGCAAAGAAATGGCAGATGGCAAAGAAGCTCTTTGCCGTCCGCAAGCACTTTGCCGTCTGCCAGCGGACGGCAAAGCGGCAAAGAGAGAGGTGGCCCCCACCCCTGCCCGTTTGGAAAAAACTTAACGGCCCACCTCTTTGCCGTCTGCCAGCAGACAACAACGAGGCAAAAGGGCGGATGGCAAAGAGAGGCGGACGGCAAAGAGGACACTACCTAACGGCCCGTATCCCCCGCCCGTTACTCTCTGTTCTCTCCTCGTCGACGCGCCCCGCCACCACTTCCCACCCCACCGCCGCCGCCGCCGCCCGCCGCGCGCCACGCGCCGCCGCCCCCACCACTCGCCACCGCCCCGGCCCCCCGCCGCCCCGTCGCCCCCCCCCACGCCCTGGCCCCCCGCCGCCCCGGCGCCCCGGCCCCCCCGCGCCCCGGCCCCCCGCCGCCCCGCGCCCCACCGCCCCGGGCCCGGCCCCCCGCCGCCCCAGGCCGCCCCCGCGCCCGGGCCAGCTCCTCCACCAGGGGCCTCATCCACCGCCCCGCCCCCTTCCTCCACCGGCCCTGCCCCAGGTGAGCCCCCCTCCTTTTTTCTGTTTTTTCTGTTTTTTTCCTTTTTAGTTTTAGTTTAGATTTAGTTTTAGGTTTAGGTTTAGATTTAGTTTTTTCCTTTTTTTCTGTTTTATTAGTTTTAGGTTTATGTTTAGTTTAGATTTAGTTTTCGTTTTAGTTTTAGGTTTAGTTTAGTTTGAGGAAAGAAGAAGAAGAAGAAGAGAAAAAGTGGAGAGGAGGAGAAGAAGAAGAGGAAAAAGGAAAGGAAGAAGAAGAGGAGGAGGAGGAGAAGAAAAAAGAAGAAGAGGAAGAAGAAGAAGAAATAGGAGAGGAGGAGCAGAAGAAGAAGAAGAAAAAGGGAAGGAGGAAGAAGAAGAAGAAGAAGAAGAAGAAGAAGAAGAAGAAGAAGGAAAAAAGGAAGAATAGGAAGAATAGGAAGAAGAAGAAAAGGAAAAAAGAGGAAAAAAACCCGACCCGACACGCCACCCCGACCCCGACCCGGCACCCCGACACGACACCCCGACCCCTAGACCCCGACCCCGACACCCCGACCCCGACCCCGACACCCCGACCCCGACCCCGACACCCCGACCCCGACACCCCGACCCCGACCCCGACACCCCGACCCCGACCCCGACACCCCAACCCCGACCCGACATCCCGACCCCGACACCGACACGGCACCCCGACCCCGACCCGGCACCCCGACCCGACACCCCGACCCCGAGACCCCGACCCCGACACCGACACGACACCCCGACACCGACACCCTGACACCACACCCACCCTTACCCCGACACCGACACGGCACCCCGACCCCGACCCGGCACCCCGACCAGACACCCCGACCCCGAGCATGACCCGACACCCCGACCCCGAGACCCCGACCCGGCACCCAACCCGACACCCCGACCCCGGGCCTGCCCCGACACCCCGACCCCGACACCGACACGGCACCCCGACCCCGACCCGGCACCCCGACCCGACACCCCGACCCCGAGACCCCGACCCCGACCCCGACACCCCGACCCCGGGCCTGACCCGACACCCCGACCCCGACCCCGACACCCCGACCCCGACCCCGACACCCCGACCCCGACCCCGACACCCCGACCCCCCGAGCCTGACCCGACACCCCGACCCCGAGCCTGACCCAACACCCTGACCCCGACACCACACCCCGACCCCGAAACAACACCCCGACACCGACACGGCACTACCCCGACATCGACACGACACCCCGACCCCCCGACCCCGAAACAGCACCCCGACCCCGACACGGCACCCCGACATCGACAGGACACCCCGACCACCGACACCTCCCGAAAAGGTGTTCTTTGGCCTTCCAGAGGCCGACGGGGTCATATATTTGTGAATTATTAGTTAGGTCATATATTTTTCGATTTTGTTATGAAAAACATCATATATAATTGTGTTGATCGTGTAGTTTTAAATGTGCAGTTGTTTCATCGCTGCGAGGTTTGGTGTTCGACGACCTCGCCGTGCGTTTGACGAGCTCTGCCCCTTCGTTCGTGGGTGAGCACAAATGACAAGTCCTCCTCCCTCATTAATTATTTGATCTATTCCGATGAAACTTGATAGCTAGCTATATATGTGTCTTGAATCATCAGTATGCGTAACCAATATGTGTCTCCCGTTCGAAAGCATCATAGTTATAAATATGCATGCATTTGCATATTTATAACCTTGATTCTTTCGAATTGTCCAACGCTTTCCATGGACAGCCCGAGTATGTGTAGATTGGGTTCGTTTTCCCATATGCTTTGCTCAGGATCCGACGCATATATTTCGTCAGTGCCTCCCCTGTTGTTCTCCGGGTACACATCCTCTTTGTTTATTGCAGAGACGTGTATCAGGAGAACAGCGGGGAGGTGCTGCCAAAATTTTGCGTCGGATCCGGAGCATAGCATGGGAAAATGAACCCAATCTACACATACACGGGTGGGATTAGGACCTATCATTACCTATTAGAGTGTAGGTTGCATGGACGTAATAAAATTGACAAAGTAGATCAACTGATGAATATATACATGGTGAATTACATATATAATTGTTGTGTGTCCAGTAGCTCTGAAAGTCAAGATGAGTGATCGTGCTTGGATGTATACCGGTCACACTGGTCAAAACAAATGGAGCGCTGAATGGTTCACAAAAACTAAGGGGTTTGTGCAAGCCGCATTTGCAAATGGCCAAAAGAAAACCTGGTGCCCCTGTTTCCGGTGCGGCAATTGGGAAAAGAAGACAGAGGTTGAAATGGGCAAACACCTGCAGAAGAGTGGTTTTACGCCCGATTATACGGTGTGGACATTTCATGGTGAGTCTGCCCAACGTGACCGAGCTGAGGTGGATCGTCGTCGCACCGACGAGCATGGTACCGGGATGGAAAACATTATGCAAGGCTATGATGATGCTCGGGATTCGGACGAGGAGATGGAGGAATCTGCAAAGGCCTTCAATGAAATGTTGGAGTCTTCGAAACGTCCGCTCCACGAGCACACTGAGCTTTGTCAGTTGGATGCCATCTCACAAGTAATGGCTCTGAAGGCTTAGTTCAACTTGGGCAGAGAATGCTATGACGCAATTATGACAGTATTTGGACGCTTTCTACCCAAAGGCCATGTAATGCCTGCAAACCTGTACCAGCGGACAAAATCCTCCGTGCACTGAAGATGCCCTATGAGAAGATACATGCCTGTGAGAAAGGATGTGCCTTATTTAGGCTTGACTATGCGGACTTGAACTATTGTCCCATTTGCAAGTCTTCCAGGTATATTGTGGTAGACAACGGTATGGGTGAGAAGACACAGACCAAAATCCCCGTTAGTGTTCTTCGGTATATGCCAATCGTACCAAGACTTCAACGTCTTTTCATGGTCGAAGAGACGGCCAGACAGATGACATGGCACAAAACAGGCAAAAGGACAAACGTGCCCAAATGGAAGGTGTGCCACACCATCAAGGCAGCTCCAACTTATATCAGTTCGGGCGCAACTGGGTATGTGGTTTGCTTCATGATTCATGCAATTCATTCATCATGCTAGCTTGAGCCCTTTAATTACTAATTTTCATTGTTTCTCTCTTTCAGGCACGCTACAATAAGGCGGATAAGGTGCCAGAGGTGTACGACCTGTATGCCATGGCCCACACTGCCTCTTTCAAGAAAGTCAAGGCTTTCTCTCAGTCTGACCTCGATGATGCAAACAACTTCACCAACATCTCCTCCCACAACAAGCTCGTGAGATATAGAGATGAGGGGAAGGCGAGGAAAGGGGAGGACTTTAACCCGAGCCAGGGTCCCATTGATCCAGAGCTGGTGATGATATCTGGTGGCGGGAGGTCCCATGGCTCCATAGCCATTGGAGATGGACTTATCCGTTGTCCTAGAACTCTCCCGGAGATCAAGGCGCGCCAGTCGAGCTCCGCTCCTGAGATAAGGCCTCGTGAACGGCCAGTGCAACTCGCCATCAAGGTTAGTGATACGTACTCAGTTATCTTTCTCCATTACATTGTGTGCGCTTCCATCAATGATTACAAATGGTCATGTGAGTGGTGTTGTAGGCTGCTATACAGAGTGAGAGAGATAGAATGGAGAAACTTCTGGCGGAGGCGGCGGAGAGGCAGTGGGAGTTGGAGGAGAGGATGACAAAGATCATGGAGGAGGAGAGGGCACAGAATGACATGCAGGCAAGGGCCATGTACGAGCTCCTTGTGGCAAGTTTCTTCTGCAGATTAGCCAAAACATTCATGTAGTGTTTGTCTCATTACTAACTAGTATGACTGAGTCGTCAAAACCAAATGTGCAGTCTGTGTGCGAGAAGACAGGTCAGACCGCTCCGTCGATGCCAGTGATTGCTCCTGGGACCACGGTGAGTTTTATTTGAATGGACACTACTTGCTAGTCTTAACATTTGAGTGTCATCATGCTAACAAGACATTGGAAATGATCTTTGGTGCAGCGTAACAACAGACAAGCATCGCACGATCCTTCTCCATCTACCGACACGAGCCACCCCGCTCCTACACCTCCTGGATCTTGGTAAGTTCATCTAGTGTTTTGCTTAACACATGCATAAAGACCTAGACTTAGCTTTATTTCCTCCAATGCTTACCATAATGACCTAGACTTAGCTTCTTCTCCTCCAAAATGACTTAATAAGCTTACTAACCTCCAAAACCATCCATTTTACCTAAGTTAGCTCTAAAACGATCTGTACTTAGCTTACTTATGTCAAAAATTGCATAATTAGCTTAGTTAGCTCATAGACGATCCATTTTACCTAATTTAGCTCTAAAATGACCCATTTTACCTAGGTTAGCTTATAAATGATCCAGTTCATCCAAGTTAGCTCAAAAATGACCCATTTTACCTAGATTAGCTCCTAAATGATCCATTTTACCTACGTTAGCTTTAAAATGACCCATTTCACCTAGGTTAACTCCAAAATGACCCATCTTACCTAGGTTATCTCATAAACGATCCATTTCAACTAATTTAGCTCATAAACGATCCATTTCACCAAGTTAGCTAAAAAACGATCCATTTCACCTAAATTAGCTCTTAAATGATCCATTTCACCTAAGTTAGCTCAAAAAGATCCATTCAACTAAATTAGCTCATAAATGATCCATTTCACCTAAGTTAGCTCAAAAATGATCCATTTCAACTAAGTTAGCTCATAAATGATCCATTTCACCTAAGTTAGCTAAAAACGATCCATTTCACCTTAGTTACCTCAAAAACGATCCATTTGACCTTAGTTAGCTCATAAACGACCCATTTCAACTAAGTTAGCTCATAAATGATCCATTTCACCTTAGCTAGCTCATAAACGACCCATTTCAACTTAGTTAGCTCATATATGATCCATTTCACGTAAGTTAGCTCATAAATGGCATACTCTTCTTGTTCTAGTCTTCTTCTTGTTCTACTCTTCTTGTTCTAGTCTTCTTCTTGTTCTACTCTTCTTCTTGTTCTACTCTTCTTGTTCTAACTTTCTTATTTTTCATTTTGCAGATTTCATTCACTTGACGAATGCTTGCATAGATGGAGTGCTCCTTATCCCTTTCTCTGTTTCTTTTGTATCGTTCAACTATGCATGTATCGTTGGATGAAACTATTGTAATATATATGGTTGGATGCCTCTATGTTGAACTTGTTATGTATGATGGAACTATGCATGTAATATATATGGTTGGATGATGAAGTTATGTGTTGGATATCTTATATGTTTGCTCTGTAATGGCCTTTTGAAATATATCTATATATGTCATATATATTTGTGATTAAAATTGTTGGATTTAATAAAAAACAGATAAAAGAGCCAATATGCAGGCTCTTTGCCGTCTGCCACCGACGGCAACGGGCTCTTTGCCGTCTGCCGCGGACGGCAAAGAAGACACGTGGCATCCAGCTGTGCTTCCTGGGAGCTGACCCATTTGGTCAGTTTGCCTACAGTGGCAGACGGCAAAGACTTTGCCATCAGTGGCAGACGGCAAAGAACCTTCCATGTAGTGACGTGTAGATGACATCACACGGCGGACGGCAAAGACACTAGAAATTTTGCCGTCAGCGGCGGACGGCAAAGGCCTGCCGTTAGCCACTTAACGGGCTGACAGCGCAATTATTGCCGTCCGCTCTCTTTGCCGTCCGCCGCAGACGGCAAAGGGCCTTTGCCATCAGCCGCCAGGAAGCAGACGGCAAAGTAGCTGTTTACCGTAGCCTACTTTGCCGGAGCCTTTTGCCGTCCGCGGCTGACGGCAAAGGCCTTTGCCGTCCGCCATTCATGCCTTTGCCGTCCGCCGTGGCAGACGGCAAAATAGCTGATTCCTGTAGTGTTAAAAACAGTTCAGACCGCACCGAAATATGCAAAATTTCATATAATTTTTTAACTGTTGCCACAATATGGGCTGCAATGCTAACAAAAAGAATATGGGCTCCAAAAAACCTTAAGAATTAGCAAATGGGCTGTAAATTATGAGAAATAATGGCAGATGGGCTGTATGTTGTTTTCCACAGATTTGAGGCTTTCCTAAAAAAAGGTTGACGCACAAGCACTGACTGTTGGATGTCCATCCAACGACCGTCGTGCTTCTTCAATCTCTGCTCTTCCTGCCCCAGCCGCTCAAACAAGCGCCGACGGGACTGCCTGCTCCCTCCTCCTCACGGCCGGCTGTGCTGCCGCGCAGGCCTCACCGCCCGACCGTACTCCCATCGCTGGCCTAGCCATCCCTCTACTCACCCACACCTGCTGTTATTCTCCAGCGACGGCAGACGAACCAGTAAACCCTCATACAGTCGTACTCCCCTCTGCGTGGGAAACAACTGCCGAGTCTTCCCTGCCTCCGTGTGGTCCCCTTCCTAGGCCTCGCCGTTGTCCACCGCCATGGTGCTCTCGACGCGGCGTGGTCAACGTGGTCAAGGAACGACTTCCATCGGATGTGGACTGTATGTGGAGAGGCTGACAGCTGGGTCCACGGCCGCAGCAAGTGCCTCCTTATTACACGAAAAATAATGATTCCTCCACCTGACAGCTGGGACCCACCGGACGGGCCACTATATTTCGTGAAAAAAACATTTCCCCCTGACTGCTGGGACCCACCACCTACATCTTCGCACGCAAGGAAGTGCGTCTGGGCAAAAAATGATTCGCCCCCTGACTGCTGGGACCAACCAGCTACATCTTCACAGGCAAGGAAGTGCCTGACAGTCGAGACCCACCTGGTCGAAGCGTACGTAGCGTTATCATTCTGGTCGCGAACGTATACGTACATACTGGTCGATGTAGAGGCGCGCACGTGTCGTAGTAGAGGCGTGCACGTAGCATGTACACGTACATACGGCGGCTAGGGTGCAAGAAAGAAAATACGGCCACGTATGTGTACATACGGGCGGGGTCTCGAACGCCTACTCGCGCATACGTACGGCCAGGGCTCGTGTACATGGCTGGGTCGGAACGGAGAAATAGCGTCATCGTCGTGTTCATGGGGAGGCAACGGAATGCGTCGTGTTCATGGGGAGGCAACGGAATGCGTCGTGTTCATCGGGAGGGCTTGGATGGAACAGGCGATGGAAACGAGGCCTGGAGTACCGCAGAACGGAGGAAACGGCCTTGTGTTCGACCGGCCACATTCGAAACGGGATCCTGTTCATCGGGAGGGGTCTGGCGTACCACAAAACGGAGGAAACGGACCTCCTATGGTCGAAACGGGGGTCATGTTCATCGAGAGGGGTGTGGCGTATCGCAAAACGGACGAAACGGACCTCCTACGGTCGAAACGGGGGTCCTGTTCATCGGGAGGGGTGTGGCGTACCGCAAAACGGGACTCCACGGGATACTGTTCATCTCCACCGTCAACCCCCTCCAGCCTCCACAAGCTACTGTTCATTCACCGTCGACCTCCTCCAGCCTCCACCTGTGACTGTCCATCCACGGGCTCCTGTTCATCCAGCCTCCACCGCGCGCTACTCCACCGGCTACTGTTCAACCAGCCCTCTCCACGGGCTCCTGTTCAACCACCCCTCCACGGGCTACTGTTCATCCTGCCCTCCACCGTCTACTGTTCATCCTGCCCTCCACGGGGTGGTCCTGTTCATCCAGCCCTCCATGGGGTCCTGTTCATCCAGCCCCAACCGGCTCGATCGATCGGGGTCCTGTTCATCTAGAGGCAACACCACGGGGTCCTGTTCATCCACCCCCACCGGGAACTGTTCATCCAACCCCCCCCCCCCCCCCCCCCGCAACACTCACTGTTCATCCAGAGGCAGCATCAATCGGCTTCAGTTAGCAGCAGTAGCAAAGGAATCGCTCGATCGGGTTCAGTTAACAGCCATCGATCGATCGCTCGGGTTCAGTAACGCGTAGCCTGCAGTGCAATCACTTGGGTTTAGTTAGAGCCCAACGCCTCGCTCAGGTTCAGTTAGAGCCAACGCCTCACACACACGCGCGTACGTGTACGAGAGAAACGCGCATCGCTCGGCCCCCGACCTCCCACCGTAACCGGGAACTCCCCGAAATTTTCCTCGCCCTCGCTTCTACCATGGTTTTTTCCATCATGGACAGCCCAAAGAATGCCATGCAGCTGCGTCTCTGGCCCGCCCAGGACGAAAAGCCCATTTTCGGTCATGATTTTTTGTCATAGAAGTAGGAGCCCACCACATCTATGATGATACCGGGTTTTGTCACAATTATCGTCATAGAATTGTCATATGTATGACAGGAAAAAAATTCGTTCGACCCAAAATGTCACGGATGTGTCTTTTTTTTGTAGTGATTAGCAGCTGAGTTGTCAATTCAACCACACCTGGAAACTTAGTATCTGCAGCAAAGTGTTTAGTAGCAAAGTAATATGATAGTAGTGGTAACGGTAGCAAAAGTAATGTTTTGGTATTTTGTAGTGATGATAGCAATAGCAACGGAAAAGTAAATAAGCGACGAACAATATATGGAAAGCTCGTAGGCAATGGATCGGTGATAAAGAATTATGCCGGATGCGGTTCATCATGTAACAGTCATAACCTAGGGTGACACAGAACTAGCTCCAATTCATCAATGTAATGTAGGCATGTATTCCGAATATAGTCATACATGCTTATGGAAAAGAACTTGCATGACATATTTTGAACTACCCTCCCGTGGCAGCGGGGTCCTCATGGAAACTAAGGGATATTAAGGCCTCCTTTTAAAAGAGTACCGGAACAAAGCATTAGCACATAGTGAATACATGAACTCCTCAAACTATGGTCATCACCGTTAAGTATCCCGATTATTGTCACTTCGGGGTTAACGGATCATAACACGTAATAGGTGACTATAGACTTGCAAGATAAGATCAAGAACTCACATATATTGATGAAAACATAATAGGTTCAGATCTGAAATCATGACACTCGGGCCCTAGTGACAAGCATTAAGCATAGCAAAGTCATAGAAATATCAATCTCAGAACATAGTGGATACTAGGGATCAAACCCTAACAAAACTAACTCGATTACATGATAGATCGCATCCAACCCATCACCGTCCAGCAAGCCTACGATGGAATTACTCACGCACGGCGGTGAGCATCATGAAATTGGTGATGGAGGAAGGTTGATGATGACGATGGCGACGGATTCCCCTCTCTGAAGCCCCGAACGGACTCCAGATCAGCCCTCCCGAGAGGTTTTAGGGATTGGCGGCGGCTCCATATCGTAAAACACGATGAATCTTTCTCTCTGATTTTTTTCTCCCCGAAACCAAATATATAGAGTTGAGGTCGGAGGAGCTCCAGGGGGCCCACGAGGTAGTGGGGCGCGCCCCCACCCTCGTGGACAGGTGGTGGGCCCCCTGGTATTCATCTTTTGCAAGGATTTTTTATTATTTCCGAAAAGATGTTCCATGAAGTTTCAGGTCATTTCGAGAACTTTTGTTCCTGCACATAAATAACACCATGGCAATTCTGCTGAAAACAGCGTCAGTCCGGGTTAGTTCCATTCAAATCATGCAAGTTAGAGTCCAAAACAAGGGCAAAAGTGTTTGGAAAAGTAGATACTACGGAGCCGTATCAATGGTATTCGGACATCGGAAGTGTTTCAGGATGCACCGGGTAGCCATCGGGTCACCAGAAGGGGTTCCGGACACCCCCGGTAGGTGTTATGGGCTTAATGGGCCAAGGGAGGGACAGACCAGCCGACAGGGGGCTGTTGCGCCCCTCTCCCTGGCCGGCCAGCCCTAGGTAAGGAAAGAAGGGAGGCCTAACCCCTCCTGTCTTTCCCTCTCATGGGAGAAAGGAAGGGGGGCTCCACCCTCCCCTGCCTTTCCCCCGTACCTATATAAGGCAGGGGCGCGGCATTGGAGAGACCCCAAGTAGGATTCCTCCTACTTGGGCGCCCCCTTGGCTGCTCCTCCCTTCCTCCCACCTATATATATGTGGGAGGGGGCGCCTAGCACATAACAGACTATGGCCTAGCCGTGTGCGGCGCCCCCTCCACCATTTACACCCCCGGTCATATTTTCATAGTGCTTAGGCGAAGCCCTGTGGAGATAGCTTCACCACGCCGTCATGCTATGGGAACTCATCCACTAGCTCACGTCTTGCTGGATCAAGAAGGCAAAGGATGTCATCAAGCTGAATGTGTGCTGAACGCGGAGGTGTCGTACGTTCGGTGCTCGATCGGTTGGAACGCTAAGAAGTTCGACTACATCAAACGTGTTGTAAAACGCTTCCGCTTACGGTCTATGAGGGTACATAGACACATTCTCCCCTCTCGTTTCTATGCATCTCCATGGATATATATTGCGTGTGCGTAGAATTTTTTTGTTTTCCATGCAACGTTTCCCAACACTATCGACCACCAATACAACTCTACAGACACTTAACATTTTCTTTACCTAGAACAAGTATGAAACTAGTAGTACATTGTAGGTGTAAAGGGATAGTCATATTGCTTACCACCAACGTCTTATTTTGATTCGGCGGTATTGTGGATGAAGCGGCCCGGATCAACCTTACATGTCCACGCACATGAGACCGGTTCCACCGACAGACATGCAACTAGTTTTGCATAAAGGTGGCTGGCGGGTGTCTGTTTCTCCAACTTTAGTTGAATTGAATTTGACTACAACCGGTCCTTGAAGAAGGTTTAAACAACAAACTTGATGAATCACCGTTGTGGTTTTTGCGTAGCTAGGTAAGAACTGTTCTTTCTAGAAGCCCGTAGCAGCCACGTAAAACTTGCAACAACAAAGTAGAGGACGTTTAACTTGTTTTTGCAGGGCATGTTGTGATGTGATATGGTCAAGATATGATGTGATATATGTTGATGTATGAGATGATCATGTTTTGTAAAATCGACAACCGACAGGAGCCTTAGGGTTGTCTTTTTATTATATGACGTGAAAGCGCCATGTAATTGCTTTACTTTATCCCTATGCGTTAGCAATAGTTGTAGAAGCAATAGTTGGCGAGACGACCCCGGCGCAATGATGCAGATCAAGGTGTTGAGCTGGTGACGATGGAGATCATGATGATGCTTTGGAGATGGAGATCAAAAGCACAAGATGATGATGGCCATATCATGTCACATATTTTGATTGCATATGATGTTTATCTTTTATGCATCTTATTTTGCTTAGAACTGCGGTAGCATTATAAGATGATCCCTTCACTAAATTTCAAGATAAAAGTGTTCTCCCCGAGTATGCACCATTGCCAAAGTTCATTGTTTCGAAGCACCACGTGATGATCAGGTGTGATAGAGTCTACGTTCACAGACAACGGGTGTAAAACAGTTTTGCACATGTAGAATACTTGGGTTAAACTTGAAGAGCCTAGCATGTACAGACATGGTCTTGGAACACTAGAGACCGAAAGGTCGAACGTGATTCATATAGTAGATATGAGCAACAGAGATGTTCACCATTGATGACTACCCCATCTCACGTGATGATCGGACATGGGTTAGTTGATTCAGATCACGTATCACTTAGATAACTTGAGGGATGTTTATTTAAGTGGGATTTCATTAGTAATTTGATTAATTGAACTTAAATTTATCATGAACTTAGTCTTAATAGTTTTTGCATATCTATGTTGTAGATCAATAGCTCGCGATATAGATCCCCTATTTTTTTGATATGTTCCTAGAGAAAACAAAGTTGAAAGATGATAGTAGCAATAATGCGGACTAGGTCCATGATTTGAGGATTATCCTCATTGTTGCATAGAAGAATTATGTCCTTGATGCACCGCTAGGTGACAGACCTATTGCAGCAGAAGATGCAGACATTATGAACGTTTGGCAAGCTCGATATGATGACTACTTAATAGTTTAGTGTGCCATGCTTTACGGCTTAGAACCGGGACTTCAAAACGTTTTGAATGGCGCAGAGCATATGAGATGTTCCAAGAGCTGAAATTGGTATTTCAGACTCATGCCCATGTCGAGAGGTATAAGACCTCTGACAAGTACTTTGCCTACAAGATGGAGGAGAATAGCTTAGCCAGTGAGCATGTGCTCAGAATGTCTGGGTACTACAATCGCTTGAATTAAGTGGGAGTTAAGCTTCCAGATAAGATAGTGATTGACAGAGTTCTCTAGTCACTATCACCAAGCTACTAGAACTTTGTGATGAACTATCATATGCAAGGAATGACTATATTGATTTCTGAGCTCTTCGCGATGCTGAAATCGGCGAAGGTGGAAATCAGGAAAGAGCATCAAGTGTTGATGGTTAGAAAGACCATAGTTTCAATAAAAAGGGCAAGGGAAAGAAAGGGAACTTCAAGAAGAATGGCAAGCAAGTTGCCACTCCCATGAACAAGCCCAACACTGGACCTAAGCCTGAAACTGAGTGCCTCTAATGCAAAGGGAATGGTCACTAGAAGCAGAACTACCCCAAATACTTGGCGGATAAGAAGGATGGAAAAGTGAAAAAAGGTATATTTGATATACATGTTACTGATGTGTAACTTACTAGTGTTCGAAGTAGCACCTGGGTATTCGATACTGGTTCAGTTGCAAAGATTAGTAACTCGAAATAGAAGTTGCAGAATAAACAAAGACTAGTTAAGTGTGAGGTGACGAGGTGTGTTGGAAGTGATTCCAAGGTTGATACGATCACCATTGCACACTCCCTCTACCTTCGGGATTAGTGTTGAACCTAAATAAATGTTATTTGGTGTTTGCGTTGAGCATGCATATGATTAGATCAGGTTTATTGCAATACGATTATTCATTTGAGTTAGAGAATAATTGTAGTTCTATTTACATGAATAAAACCTTCTGTGGTCATACACCCAATGTGAATGGTTTATTGAATCTCGATCGTAGTAATACACATATTCATAATATTGATGCCAAAAGATGCAAAGTTGATAATGATAAGTGCAACATATTTTATGGCACTACCATTTAGGTCATACTAGTGTAAAGCGTATGAAGAAACTCCATGCAGATGGACTTTTGGTGTCACTTGATTATGAATCATTTGATACTTGCGAACCATGCCTCATGGGAAAGAATACTAAAACTCTGTTCTATGGAACAATGTAGCGAGCTAATGACTTATTGGAAATAATACATACTGATGTATGCGGTCCCATGAGTGTTGAAGTACACGGTGGGTATCATTATTTTTTGACCTTCACAGATGATTTGAGTAGATATGGGTATGTCTACTTAATGAAATACAAGTCCGAAACATTTGGAAAGTTCAAAGAATTTCAGAGTGAAGTGGAGAATCATTGTAACAAGAAAATAAAGTTTCTACGATCTGATCATGGAGGCGAATATTTGAGTTACGAGTTTGGCCTTCATTTAAAACAATGTGGAATTTTTTCACAACTCACGCCACCTGGAACACCACATCGTAATGGTGTGTCCTAATGTCATAACCATACTTTATTAGATATGGTGTGATCTATGATGTCTCTTACCGACTTACCACTATCGTTTTGGGGTTATGCATTAGAGACAACCGCATTCACATTAAATAGGGCACCATCTAAATCCGTTGAGATGACACCGTATGAACTATGGTTTGGCAAGAAACCTAAGCTATCATTTCTTAAAGTTTGGGGTTGCGACAATTATATCAGAAGGCTTCAGCCTAATAAGCTCGAACCCAAATCGGAGAAGTGTGTCTTCATAGGATACTCTAAGGAAACAATTGGGTACACCTTCTACCACAGATCCGAAGGCAAGATCTTTGTTGCCAAGAGTGGATCCTTTCTAGAGAAGGAGTTTCTCTTGAAAGAAGTGAGTGGGAGGAAAGTAGAACTTGATGAGGTAATTGTACCTTCTCTCGAATTGGAAAGTAGCACATTAGAGAAATCCGTTCCCATGATGCCTGCACCAACTAGAGAGGAAGCTAATGATGATGATCATGAAACTTCGGATCAAGTTACTACTGGACCTCGTAGGTCAACTAGAGCATGATCCGCACTAGAGTGGTACGGAAATCCTGCCCTGGAAGTCATGTTACTAGACCAAGGCGAACCTACGAACTATGAAGAAGCTATGATGAGCCTAGATTTTGATAAATGGCTTGAGGCCATGAAATCTGAGATAGGATCCATGTATGAGAACAAAGTATGGACTTTGGTGGACTTGCCCGATGATCGGCAAACCATAAAGAATAAATGGATCTTCAAGAGGAAGATGGATGCTGATGGTAATATCACTGTCCATAAAGCTTGACTTGTTGTGAAAGGTTTTCGACAAGTTTAGGGGTTGACTACAATGAGACTTTATTACCCATAGCGATGTTTAAGTCTGTCCGAATCATGTTACCAATTGCCGCATTTTATAATTATGCAATCTGACAAATGGACGTCAAAACTGCATTCCTTAATGGATTTCTTAAAGAAGAGTTGTATATGATGCAACCAGAAGGTTTTGTCGATCCTAAAGATGCTAACAAAGGGTGCAAGCTTCAACAATCCATCTATCGATTGGTGCAAGCATCCCAGAGTTGGAATATACGCTTTGATGACGTGATCAAAGCATATGGTTTTATACAGACTTATGGTGAAGCTTGTATTTACAAGGAAGTGAGTGGGAGCTCTATAGCATTTGTGATATTATATGTGGATGACATATTGTTGATTGGAAATGATATAGAATTTCTTGATAGCATAAAAAGGATACTTGAATAAGAATTTTTCAATGAAAGACCTCGGTGAAGCTACTTACATATTAGGCGTCAAGATCTATAGAGATAGATCAAGATGCTTAATAGGACTTTCACAAAGCACATACCTTGACAAGATTTTGAAGGAGTTCAAAATGGATCAAGCAAAGAAGGAGTTATGGCATGTATTGTGAAGTGTGAAATTAGGTAAGACTTAAAACATGACCACGATAGAAGATAGAGAAAGAATGAAAGTCATTCCCTATGCCTCAGCCATAGGTTCTATAAAGTATGCCATACTGTGTACTAGACCTATTTGTGTACCTTGCCATGAGTTTGGCAAGGGGGTTACAATAGTGATCCAGGTGTAGATCACTGGACAGTGGTCAAAATTATCCTTAGTTACCTAAGAGGACTAAGGAAATATTTCTCGGTTATGGAGGTGATAAACAGTTCGTCATAAAGGGTTACGTTGATGCAAGCTTTGACACCGATTCGGATGACTCTGAGTCTCGATCTAGATACATATTGAAAGTGGGAGCAATTAGCTAGAGTAGCTCCATACAGAGCATTGTAGACATAGAAATTTGCAACATACATATGGATCTGAATGTGACAGACCGTTGACTAAACTTCTCTCACAAGAAAAACATGATCACACCTTATTACTCTTTGGGTGTTAATCACATGGCGACGTGAACTAGATTATTGACTCTAGTAAACTCTTTGGGTGTTGGTCACATGGCAATGTGAACTATGGGTGTTAAATCACAAGGTGATGTGAAATAGATTATTGACTCTAGTGCAAGTGGGAGACTGAAGGAAATATGCCCTAGAGGCAATAATAAAGTTGTTATTTCATATTTCCTTATTCATGATAAAGGTTTATTATCCATGCTACAATTGTATTGATTGTAAACTTAAATACATGTGTGAATACATATACAAATACCATGTCCCCAGTAAGCCTCTACTAGACTAGCTCATTGATCAAACATGGTTAAGGTTTCCTAACCATAGACATGTGTTGTCATTTGATAACGGGATCACATCATTAGGAGAATGATGTGATGGACAAGACCCATCTGTTAGCTTAGCATAATGATCGTTCAGTTTTATTGATATTGCTTTCTTCATGCCAAATATATATTCCTTCCACTATGAGATTATGCTACTCCTGGATACCGAAGGAATACCTTGTGTGCTATCAAACTTCACAACGTAACTGGGTGATCACGAAGATGCTCTAGAGGTATCTATGAAGGTGTTTGTTGAGTTGGTATAGATCGGGATTAGGATTTGTCACTCCGAGTATCGGAGAGGTATATCCGGGCCCTTTCGGTAATACACATCAGAAGAAGCCTTGCAACCAAAGTGACTAATGAGTTAGTTAAAGGATGATGTATTACGGAATGAGTAAAGAGACTTTCCAGTAACGAGATTGAACTAGGTATGAAGATACTGACGATTGAACCTCAGGCAAGTAACATATTGATGGACAAAGGGAATTGCGTATGTTGTCATTACGGTTCGATCGATAAAGATCTTCGTAGAATATGTAGGAGCCAATATGGGCATCTAGGTTCTGCTATTGGTTATTGACCGAAGAGGTGTCTCGGTCATGTCTACATAGTTCTCGAACACGTAGGGTCCGCACGCTTAACATTCGTTGATGATATAGTGTTATATATTTTATTTGTTTTGGCGACCGAATGTTGTTTGGAGTCCCAAATGAGGTCACAGACATGACGAGGAGTCTCAAAATGGTCAATAGGTAAAGATTGATATATAGTACGATGGTATTCGTACACCGGAAGGGTTTCGGGATGCACCGGGTAGCCATCGGGTCACCAGAAGGGGTTCCGGACACCCCCGGTAGGTGTTATGGGCTTAATGGGCCAATGAAGGGACATACCAGCCCACAGGGGGCTGGTGCACCCCTCTCCCTAGCCGGCCAGCCCTAGGGAAGGAAAGGAGGGAGGCCTAGCCCCTCCTGCCTTTCCCTCTCATGGGAGAAAGGAAAGGGGGCGCCACCCTCCCCTGCCTTTCCCTCGCACCTATATAAGGCAGGGGCGCGGCATTGGAGAGACCCCAAGTAGGATTTATCCTACTTGGGCGCCCCCCTTCGTTTCTCCTCCCTCCCTCCCTCCCATCTATATATATGTGGGAGGGGGCACCTAGCACATAACTTACAATGGCCTAGCCGTGTGCGGCGCCCCCTCCACCATTTACACCCCGATCATATTTTCATAGTGTTTAGGTGAAGCCCTACAGAGATAGCTTCACCATCACCGTCACCACACCGCCGTGCTATCGGAAATCATCCACTAGCTCGCCATCTTGCTGGATCAAGAAGGCGAAGGACGTCATCGATCTAAACGTGTGCTGAACGTGGAGGTGTCGTACGTTCGGTGCTCGATCAGTTGGAACACGAAGAAGTTTGGCTACATCAACCGTTTTGTAAAACGCTTACGCTTACGGTCTACGAGGGTACATAGACACACTCTCCCCTCTCGTTTCTATGCATCTCCATGGATGTATCTTGCGTGTGCATAGAATTTTTTTGTTTTCCATGCAATGTTTCCCAACAGTATCGACCACGGATACAACTCTACACACACTTAACGTTTCCTTTACCTAGAACAAGTATGAAACTAGAAGTACTTTGTAGGTGTAAAGGGATAGATTTGCAAGAATAAAACTAGATGTACTTAGCGAGAATAAAACTGCGAGTAATTTGTGAGATAACAAAGTTAGTTGTCTAGTAGAGAGCTTTTTGTCCCTAGGCAATCGATATCTAGACCGATAATCATTATTGCAATTTTATATAAGGAGAGGCACGAGCTAACATACTTTTTCTACTTCGATCATATGCACTTATGATTGGAACTCTAGCAAGCATCCGCAACTACTAAAGATCATTAAGGTAAAACCCAACCATAGCATTAAGTATCGAGTCCTCTTTACTCCCATACGCAACAACCCACTTACTTGAGTTTGTGCTTCTGTCACTCACGCCATCCACCATAAGCGAATCATGAACATATTGCAACAACCTTGATACGTCTCCAACTTATCTACAATTTATGAAGTATTCATGCCATGTTTAAAATAATTCTATATGATTTTGGTATGATTTGATTAGAACTAATCCGGACTGACGCTGTTTTCAGTAGAACTACCATGGTGTCATTTTTTGTGCAGAAATAAAAATTCTCGGAACGGGCTGAAATTTTACGGAGAATATTTTTGGAAAATATAAAAAATACTGGAATGAAAAGATATCGGAGAGGAGTCCCGAGGCAACCACAAGGGTGGAGGGCGCGCCCCATGCCTTGTCATTGCCTCGTGGGCCCCCTTGACTTGTCCCCGACGCCAACACCTCCTATAAATACCAGAACCTCCAGAAATAAACCTAGATCGGGAGTTCCGCCGCCGCAAGCCTCTGTAGCCACGAAAAAACACTCAGGAGCCCATTCCAGCACCCTGCTAGAGGGGGAAACCATCACCAATGGCCATCTTCATCATCTCGACGCTCTCCATGACGAGGAGGGAGTAGTTCACCCTCAGGGCTGAGGGTATGTACCAGTAGCTATGTGTTTGATCTCTCTCTCGTGTTCTTGATTTGGCACAATCTTGATGTACCGCGAGCTTTGTTACTATAGTTGAATCATATGGTGTTTCTCCCCCTCTACCTTCTTGTGATGAATTGAGTTTTACGTTTGAGGTTTCACTATTATCAGATTGAATACTATTATGGATTTGAGAACACTTGATGTATGTCTTGGGTGGGATACCCGTGGTGACGATGGGATGTTCTATTGATTCACTTGATGTATGTTTTGGCACTCAACTCGCGGATTCCTGATGTGACATTGGAGTAATCTATGCATAGGGGTTGATGCACATATTCGTCCTTGTTTTCTCCAGTAGGAATCTTGTGGCACTCTTTGAGGTTCTTTGTGTTGGATTGAATATTATGAATCTGAAGTTGTTTGATGCATATAATATAATTGACCCACGGATACTTGTGGTGCCATTGGTGTATCTAGGTGACATTATGGTTGATTGATGTGTGTCATATGGTGTTATTTTACTATGGACTCTAGGGTTGTTTGTGACACTTGTAGGAATAGCTCAATGGATTGATCGGAAAGAATAACTTTGAGGTGGTTTCGTAACCTACAAGCGATTTCATCTTATGTTCTCCGCGATAGGAACTTTGGAGTGACTTTTGTCGCACGTTCAAGGATTGCCATATGATTTAATTATGTTATCATTGTTGAGAGAACTTGCACTAGTGAAAGTATGTACTCTAGGCCTTCTTTCCAAGCATTGCAATACCGTTTTTGCTCACTTTTGTTACTAGTTACCTTGCTGTTTTTATATTTTCAGATTACAAAAACCTATATCTACCATCCATATTGCACTTGTATCACCATCTCTTCGCTGAACTAGTGCACCTATACAATTTAGCATTGTATTGGGTGTGTTGGGGACACAATAGACTCTTTGCTATTTGGTTGCAGGGTTGTTTGAGAGAGACCATCTTCATCCTACGCCTCCCACGGATTGATAAACCATAGGTCATCCACTTGAGGGAAATTTGCTACTGTCCTACATAACTCTACGCTTGGAGGCCCAACACGAGTCTACAAGAAGAATGTTGCGTAGTAGACATCAACCCTACATCGGGGATCCCTCATGCTTGCGCGACACAGGGAACATCATAGGACAACACCAATAATAAAATACAACTTAATCCAATCATGATCATCAATCAACCCATAGGACAAAACGGATCTACTCAAACATCATAGGATAACCACATATCATTGGATAATAATAGCATTGAGCACCATGTTTAAGTAGAGATTATAGCGGGGAGAAGAGGTGTTACACCGCTCCATAGAGGGGGAGAGAGTTGGTGTTGACGTTAGCGAGATTGTTGGTGTAGATCGTTGTCATGATCCTTGCCCGGCGGCACTCCGGCACCACCGGGAGAGAGCGGGAGAGAGCCCCCCTCCTTCTTCTTCTTCCTTGAACTCCTCCCTAGATGGGAGAAGGGTTTCCCCTCTGGTCAATGGCCTCCATGGCGGCAGAAGGGCAATAGCCCCTCCGAGACTCTCTCTCTCTCTCTCTCTCTTCTCTTCTCTTCTCTTTCGCGTTCCTATTTTCTAGCCTTTCACCGTTTCTTAAGTATCTGGAGATCCATAACTCTAATTGGGTTGAAATTTTGAGGGAATATTCTCCAAGATATTATCTTTCTTGCGGCGAAAGAAGGGCACCAACCACCTTACGAGGTGGCCACAAGCCCTAGGGGCACGCCTACCCCTTGGGGTGCTCCCTATGAGCTTGTGGGGCATGTGGACCACCTCTCATGCTAATTCTTCTTACCAAAAATCACATATATTCCAAAACAAATCTCCGTAAATTTTTATCACGTTTGGACTTTGTTTTATACGGGTATTCTACGAAACAAAAAACATGCAACAAACAAAAACTGGCAGTGGGCACTGGATCAATATGTTAGTCCCAAAAATAATATAAAATATTGCCAAAAGTATATGAAAGTTGTAGAATATTGGCATGAAAGAATCAAAAATTATAGATACGATGGACACATATCATGTACCCACACAAACATTGAGGGTGGATAATAAAGATCACAAGATGTACTCCACAGTTCATACAACATACAATATGGTACTAACATAGTAGATCAATCACACTAGAACTTAGATTGTCATAGAAGCCAAACTGATACCATAATGTTCTTATCTAACATTAGTTCTAGTAGACAGGATACGTAAAAAAAATTAACACCAAACAAGGTACTAATACACAAGAAAGAGCATCAAGAAATTTGGTTAATGTAACATGATTTACACGGCTATTCGCTGAAGTCATAGCTGAATAAAGTTTATAACATGACATCTTCGCCATTGCATACAAAGCTAATCTGCTACTATCTAGATTTTATCAATTTGTTGTCCAAGAAGTAGCCCTACATTTGCCAAGTTCATTATGAAATTGCGCATGTGAGGGCACTAGTTTACCATTATGTAGAGCTTCTTGACGGATGGGAAGCATTTCAGCAGCTTCGGCAGTAAAGTCATGTCTATGTCAAGGTTGATACTCAATATCATCTTAACTAAAGGCACCACAAGGATTCTACTACAAATACATTTGCCCTAAGCATGCATGGCCGAAGATACGAATTAGTCCAAATCAATCTCAATTTCTGTACAAAAAATAAGAACAAGTAACAAATAAATCCGTAACGACGCAGCAAAGGATTCGATGAATTATCTGGTGACTATGCCTTGACCATATGCTAGCGGTCCAAGTATGCTCGGAATCGGTGGATCCATAACCATGACATCCAACTTGTTGGTATCTCCACCAAGGCGGAGAAATATCTCCAAGGAGGGGCGTCAAGGATGGTAACAAGATCCAGATTTCCCTTGCTAGCCTGACACAATTGAAACTGTAAGTGTTCTTAGGGAATGGGACACCATGATAAGGGTCTGAAATCCCAAAGTGTCGTTGATGAAGATGTGCTTGAGGTTAGAACACCCAGTGATCAACCGGTGGATTGTGATCCCTAAAGAGATAACATCATCTATACCAAGGATGCGGAGGTTGAGAAACTGAAGCCAACATGCCTGGTAGACTACACTGACTGAAGGAGACAACGCGAAGCAAGCACGAAAAGCGAAGAACACAGAGCCGGTCCAGATTCTAAGGCTCGGGGTGATACATAAATATTGTCTTTCATACTAAACTTTTATATTTATTTTAAACTAAGTGTAACATATGACAATTTCAATTAATATATTTTATCTATTACTCAGTCACATAACAATATTTCCAAATAATAGATATATTATTCATTGTTATACAATTGTAATGTATACATTGAAAATATTGATTCTACAAAATTTAAATGGTATGATTTACCATAACAAATCTCTTTCTTGTTAAAATTTCTTTAAATTAATTTTCTAATATTACATAAACTATATAGTGTGCATATATACTCCTTCCATAAACTAATAATATAAGATATTTTAGTTACAAAGGGAGTAGTTGCTTATCTATGTGTGTGTTTATATATCTTTTAATATTATTGAATAACATGGTAGATATTTCTAAACCATACACGCTAAAAATATTTTATATTGGTTCTACACTAGTAGGCAAACCTTCTATAGGATTTTGCTAGTAGCAGCGTTTGACTAGAAAGAAACGCGGTTGCTAACTCGACTAACTACCAGCAGCATCCAGAAAAATAATGGACGCTTCTAGTATTACAGAATTAGCAGCATTCAGACTATATAAATGCTGCTAGTGTTGTGCACCAAGGGACCTATTTTGTCTCCAAACATCAACAACGTTTAACAAACACGGACGCCACAAGGGGGTAAACTAGCAGCATTCAGCCTACCAGGAACACGACAAAACTAGCTTGCATCACCACAGCAGCCGACTTTGGGTTCGCTCCCCTCCCCCACCAATCTCAGTTAATCAATTCATTATTACATGAATTCTTAGTAGTAACAAATTACATATTTTTTTACACTGATATATATTAGAATTGCATAGGTCATGAACCGGAAGACACCACATGTAAGTAATTTTCTCAAGCCAATTGCTACAAACTCTCACTCTACAATTGAAGATGTAAACCCAATGGGCTCGGCGGAGTTGCTGTGTGCCTTTTTCCCGTGCCGGAGTCCGTGGGCCGTGGCTCCTGTTGTTGAAACTTCGGAAGATGCAGGTGATGAGGTCCAGATCGAAGGCGATGGCGACGATGCAAGGTAGAGGCCCTTTGGGTTCGAGGTCCGTTGACTTCCCGACCGCCATGGGACTCCGTCCGATCCAAGGTTGCAGAGGAGGAGCGGCGGCGGCGCGCCAGCAGCACATCTTCATCGACCGCGTGGTCTTTCTTATCCTTAAGGACTTGTTTGTAATTTTCTTATCTTTTGAGGACTGTTTTGTAAGGGTACTGGATTAATATCACTTGATATTTCCCGCAAAAAAATCCAATGGGGAAATAGATGTCACAGGGAAACCTACTGGACATAAGAGGTAATGCTTCTGTGTATCCAATAGTTAACAGATTAATATGATTGTTCATCACTCCCAATATCAACTGCAAACACGATGCATTTTCAGCAATTAAACTAATCACGATGCATCTTCCAAATAAAATAGGTAACAATTTTGACATCTTTGAAATGAAATGGGTAACGGTTTTCTTCGACATTACATGGTTGTATACATTTGGGAGGAAATAACTACAAAGTTCAATGTCGATGAGATTATCGGTTTGTTCGATTAGCCCGGTGGGGGCATAGATCTACATTCAAACTAGTAGAAAGATCATTTTTTTACTGTAAAATGTATTCAGTTACGTGTTGATATCGCTATAATATCTAAGGCTTGAAATATTTTTCTGCTATGTGTGTTTCATTGTCTTCTTTGCCCCCCTATGTTGAAATCCTAAATTCCGCTCCTGCAAACAACCTTCAACGTTTGTGGGCAAGGAACGTTGCTAATGTTATAATAAATCCGAGGCATTCCGTCGATCATCCGAGGACCAAGCAATCACATAAGCACGATAGCGAAATTTGTTAACGAGGTTCATCGATATGGCTACATTCCCGTGGCCTGACTATCGGCGCTCCTCCCCATGAAACCATTACAATACCGCATCCAGTCGCCCTGAACACCGGCACATGCCGCTGGCTTCCCCTGCGTTCCTGTGCTATTATGTTGGCATAGGTTACATCGTGTGTCTACCCCCACTATATATGAGAGGCATAGGATACAAGTGTCCTATTAGGATACGACTCCACATCCTATGTAAACATAATACAACTCATAGTCCAACTGTAACCTACCTTATACACTATATTCGACACAATTCCAACAAACTCCACCTTGAAGAATATTCTCCACCACCCTGATATAACACCCTCGATGCGACTATAGCTCCCACGTGTCGAGGCACGACTTAGAGACATAATCACATTGAAGGCATAAGTCGCAAGTTAGGCAATCTTCACAACATCCCATGTAATATGATAATTAAAGGGAGATAACATAGTTGGCTTACACTCGCCACGTCAATCAAGAACATAAATAACATTACATCATCCAAACACTCATGGCCCGACTACGGCGCCAAAATAAAAGAGAACCCAACATGCGGCACGGTCTCAATCACCCCCAACTGCGCACCACTACTGATCATCGGGAAAGGAAACATAGTATCGTTGAGAGTCTTCGTCGAACTCCCACTTGAGCTCATACGCGTCTCCTGGAGCGGAATCATCGGGCCCTGCATCTGGTGTAATGGTAATCTGTGAGCCACAGGGACTCAGCAATCTCGCACCCTCGCGATCAAGACTATTCAAGCTTATAGGTAATGCAAGGTAAAATATGAGTAGAGCTGCAGCAAGCGACTAGCAAGTATGGTGGCTAACTTATTCGCAAAAGAGAGCGAGAAGAGGAGGCAAAGCACGAGCGAGAAGCTAGAGAACAACCTGCGCAAACATTACTCCAAACACCGTGTCCACTTCCCGGACTCCGCCGAGAAGAGGCCATCACGGTAACACACTCAGTTGATTCATTTTAATTTAATTAAGGTTCAAGTTATCTACAACCGGACATTAACAAATTCCCATCTGCCCATAACCGCGGGCATGGCTTTCGAAGGTTCAATCCCTGCAGGGGAGTCCCAACTTAGCCCATGACAAGCTCTCACGGTCAACGAAGGAATAGACCTCCTCCCAAGACGTTCCGATCAGACTCGGTATCTCGGTAACTCAAGACACTTCGACAGGTTAAAACAAGACCAGCAACACCGCCCGAATGTGCCGACAAATCCCGATAGGAGCTGCACATATCTCGTTCTCAGGGCACACTCAAATGAGACTAGCTACGAGTAAAACCAACCCTCAAGTTTCCCCGAGGTGGCCCCGCAGGCAGCTCAGTTCGGACCAACACTCAGAGGGAGCATTGGCCCGGGGGGGTTAAAAATAAGATGACCCTCGGGCTCCGGTAACCCAAGGGAAAAAGAGGCTAGGTGGCGAATGGTAAAACCAAGGTTGGGCATTGCTGGAAAAGCTTTAATCAAGGCGAACTATCAAGGGGTTCCCATTATAACCCAACCGCGTAAGGAACGCAAAATCCGGGAACATAACACCGATATGACGGAAACTAGGGCGCAAGAGTGGAACAAAACACTAGGAGAGAGGCCGAGCCTTCCACCCTTTACCAATTATATAGATGCATTTAAGATAACATAGTAATATAATGATATCCCAACAATTAAATAAAAGATGTTCCAAGAAGGAATGGCCTCCAATCTTCACCTGCAACTAGCAACGCTATAAGAGGGGCTGAGCAAAGCGGTAACATAGCCAATCAACGGTTTGCTAGGACAAAGGTGGGTTAGAGGTTTGACATGGCAATTTAGGAGGATTTCAAGCAAGTGGTAGGCATCGTAGCAATGGCATAGCAAAAGAGCGAGCAAACTAGCATAGCAAAGATAGTAGTGATTTCGAGGGTATGATCATCTTGCCTGCATAGTTGTCAGAGCTGACTGGATCCTCAAACGCAAACTCAATGGGCTCCTCATTAGCGAACTCGTCTCCCGGCTCTACCCAAACAAGACAAACAAGCAACAAGGATACAATCAACCACGTGCAAGCTCAAACAATAAGATGCAATGATGGTATGCTATGCGGGATGCGATGCAGGTTGCAAAATGCAAGATATGACAGGAAATGCATGAACCTGGCCTCAACTTGGAAAAGCAAGTGTGCCACTGGAAAGATGAGATGAATTCCCTTGAAAACGATATAAAGAACGCTGGAATCGGAGTTACGGTTTGGAAATGGCAAGCGATTCAAATATGACACCGGTCTGCGATTTACAGCAAGTAGGCATCTAAATGCAATGAGATGAACATGCTACAGCACCCAAACATGACAACAAAATACATGGCAGGGATGCACACAAGATGCTTAACAAAAGTCTAGCACTTAGCTACGGCCAATTCATCCATTAGGAGGTTCAAACAAGCATGGCAAAAACCCAAATGGTAAAATAGATCTCAGACTTAGTGAAATTAACACTTGTCTGGAATTTCAGATCATGAAGCCCTCTTCGGAGCAACAAAACAACATGCTAAAGGACCTGAACATGACAAATAAAGACATGGCATGGAGCTACGCAACAAGCTTAACAAAAGTCCCTTAGTTACCTTGAGCCAAAAGGGATCACAAAATATACTAACAAGCACACGAACATAGCAAAAACATAATCAGTTTCAGACTTAGTGAAAACTGGGACATGCTGAAACATAACTCACGAAGGCATGTTTACGAGCTCGATGCACTCACCACGGTGCAAGTCATGGCAAGACAAGCATACATCCTTTAAGAAGGCACAAAATACAAGCTAGACATGGCAAGAACAATGGCATAGCATGCACGGATCAACTACAATAACATCGGCAAAATCGCAAACAAGTTGACGATCTGCCCAGATTCACAACGAAGCAAAAGTAGAGCTCGATTGACTCAAGCTAGCGTGCTCCATAATTGCAAACAAAGACATGGATGGATAGAGCACTACAAGATTAACAAAACTCCCTTACTGATCATCCTCAAAAGAGGCACGGATCACTAGGAAATAGCATGAACATATGGCATCACGAACTAAATGATCCCAGACTTAGTGAAAACTACTAAGTCCCAGAAAACAGATTTACCGGGTGCCTCACTTTGCAAGCTTGCACAAGTCACCACACACATCCTAAAAATACATGGGTTGCACCTCTGGATAGATGACAAAACCCTTAACAAAACATATGAAGAACTCACAGGCATATCATGCACACAATAATCATGGCAAAAATGACAAAAGTCTAAGATGAACTAGCAGATCTGACAATTAACCCAAGTAGCCCTCTTCTAACAGCATTTCGGGCATCAAGATAAGCTTAAATGAAAATGATGCAATGGAACGAAATGATGTGCTCGTCGAGACGAACATTTTGATATACTATATGTCCAAATCGGAGCTACGGATGCGGAGATATCACAGGTCAAAGTATGCATAAAAATTAGGGTTCGAGGGACAAAAGTCAACCGGGGGATCCTCAGATCCAGATCTGGACGGCGCGGAAATCGAGGTCGCCGGATTTCCTGTTCACCGCCGGAGAAGTGGAGGCGGCCGGCGAGGTCGGGGTGGGATCCGGCCGGAGAAGTGGAGGCGGTGGCCGGAGCTCGGGGAACGAGGCGGCGGCGGCGGCCGCGGTGGTGCGGTGCGGCGGTGCCAGCCACCGGAGATGGCGCACGGCGGCGGGGCGGCCGGCCTCGATGAAGACAGTGGCGGCTCGCGGTAGGAGGCGGCGCAGGCGCGCGTGGGCTTGCGGGGGCCCGGATCGGGCTCCGCGGGCTGGCGGCGGTGGGAGGCGGCGCCTGCCACATGGCAGCTCGGGAGAGGGCGGCGGCGGTGTCCGGCCGGGTCAGACAATGTCCGGCACGGCGCGGGGGCGATTTCTAGGGTTAGAGGAAGGGGAGATCCATGAATTTTTAGGGGGGTGTATTTATAGGCATAAGTGGAGCTAGGAGAGTCCAAATGAGGTGCGGTTTTCGGCCACGCGATCGTGATCGAACGCTCTAGGACATGGAGCAGAGTTTGGTGGGTTTGGGGCCAAATTGGAGGGGTGTTGGGCTGCAACACACACGAGGCCTTTTCGGTAAACCAAGGTCGCTTGGCAAGTGTCGGTCCAATCCGGAAATGTTTAATCCCCACACACAAAAGAAAGCTAGAAATGATCACCGGAGGAGAACGAAGCGCCGGAATGCAAAACAGACAACGGGGGAAATGCTCGAATGCATGAGACGAACACGTATGCAAATGCAATGCACATGATGACATGATATGAGATGCATGACAACGACAACAACACACGGAGACAAAGACCCGAACCCGAGCAAATAAATATAACTTAACGCCGGAAACGGCAAGAGTTGGAGTACAAATAGGGAAAGTTACATCCGGGGTGTTACAACACTCCACCACTACGAAAGGATCTCGTCCCGAGATCTAGGACTGAAAGAACGCCGGGTACTCAGAACGGAGGTGATCCTCGCGTTCCCAGGTAGCTTCACGGTCGGAATGGTGTGACCACTTGACTTTGAGAAATTTGATTGACTTGTTGCGAGTCTTGCGTTTAGTCTCTTCAAGAATAGCAACTGGGTGCTCACGATAAGAGAGATCTTCTTGGAGCTCAATGTCCTCGAAGTTGACGGTGCGGTCAAGAGTCTTGAAGCACTTTCGAAGCTGAGAGACATGGAACACGTCATGAACATTTGCAAAGTTTGAAGGAAGCTCGAGTTGATAGGCGAGGTCGCCTCTCTTGCTGACAATCTTGAAAGGTCCCACGTATCTAGGGGCAAGCTTCCCTTTGATACCGAAGCGACGAGTACCTTTCATAGGAGAGACACGGAGGTAAACATGATCTCCGATCTCGAAAGCCAGATCACGGTGCTTACTATCATAGTAGCTCTTCTGACGGGATTGGGCCGCTTTGAGGTTATCTCGAATGACTTTGCACATTTCTTCTGCCTTTGTGATTAAGTCATTACCCAAAATCTGACGTTCACCGGTTTCAGACCAGTTGAGAGGGGTACGGCACTTCCTGCCATACAGAATTTCAAAAGGGGCCTTGCCCGAACTTGCTTGAAAACTGTTGTTGTAGGAGAATTCAGCATAAGGAAGACAATCCTCCCACTTCATGCCGAAGGAGATCACACAAGCCCTGAGCATATCTTCAAGAATCTGGTTGACACGCTCGACTTGACCGCTTGTTTGAGGATGGAAAGATGTGCTGAAGCGGATGTTGGTGCCCATGGCCTTCTGAAAAGAATCCCAAAACTTCGAGGTAAATATGCTGCCACGGTCTGAAGAGATTACTTGAGGAATACCGTGCAGAGAGACAATGCGAGAGGTATAGAGTTCCGCCAATTGAGCTGCAGTGATCGACTCTTTGATAGGCAGAAAATGAGCCACTTTGGTGAGTTTGTCGATGACAACGAATATAGCATCATTGCCACGCTTGGACTTTGGAAACCCAGTCACAAAGTCCATCTCAATGTGGTCAAACTTCCATCCTGAAATGGCAAGAGGTTGAAGGAGACCTGCTGGCCTTTGGTGTTCTGCCTTCACTCTTCTGCAGACATCACATTCATTCACGAATTGAGCGATCTCGCGCTTCATTCGAGTCCACCAATAAGCTTGCTTAAGGTCCTGATACATCTTCGTGCTCCCAGGGTGGATGGAGAGGAGAGAATTGTGAGCCTCGTTCATGATCACTTTACGAAGGTCGCCTTTGGGCACAACAATACGATCCTCGAAGAAGAGAGTGTCATTGTCATCAAGGCGGTAGCACTTGTACTTGGACTGACTCTTGGCAATCCCAATCTTTACCTTTTTCACCATAGCATCAAGAAGCTGGGCTTGGCGAATCTGGTCTTCTAAGGTAGGAGTGACTTGAAGGTTGGCGAGGAAACCTTGAGGAACAACTTGCAGATTAAGTTTGCGGAAAGCTTCACAAAGCTCGGGTTGATAAGGCTTAAGAATCAGACTGTTGCAATACGCTTTCTTGCTCAAAGCGTCAGCAATCACATTAGCCTTGCCTGGAGTGTACTCAATACTCGGATTATACTCTTGAATCATTTCGACCCATCGAGTTTGCCTGAGGTTGAGATTAGGCTGAGTGAAGATGTACTTGAGACTCTTGTGATCAGTGAAAATGTCCACTTTTCTTCCCAATAGAAGATGTCTCCAAGTCAAAAGAGCATGCACAACTGCCGCCAACTCGAGATCATGAGTGGGGTAGTTCTTCTCATTAGGCTTCAACTGGCGAGATGTATAAGCAACAACTTTCTTCTCTTGCATCAATACTGCGCCAAGACCTTGGAGAGAGGCATCACAAAAGACCTCGTACGGCTTGGATTCATCAGGCGGAGTGAGAACTGGAGCAGTGATCAATTTCTCTTTCAAAGTGTTGAAAGCAATATCACACTCCGAAGACCAAACATACTTGACGTGCTTCTGAAGAAGATTTGAGAGAGACTTCGCGATCTTAGAAAAGTTTTCAACGAATCTTCGGCAATAGCTTGCGAGACCGAGAAAACTGCGAAGTTGCTTCACATTCTGAGGAGGTTCCCAATTCACAATTGCAGACACCTTCTCAGGATTCACGGCAATGCCCTTGGCAGAGATGATATGACCAAGATAAAGAACCTCATCAAGCCAAAATTCACACTTGGAGAACTTGGCGTACAACTGATGTTCCCTGAGCTTATCAAGAACCAAACGCAAGTGCTTGGCATGATCTTCCTTGTTCTTCGAGAAAACCAGAATGTCGTCGAGATAGACCAAAACAAAGTCATTGGTGTAGGCATTGAAGATGAAGTTCATCATGCGAGAGAACATCGGAGGAGCGTTGGCGAGGCCAAAAGACATGACAATGTATTCATATGAACCAAAGCTTGTTCTGAATGCTGTCTTGGCAATATCTTCTTCATGAATGCGAATCTGATGATAACCCATGCGGAGATCAAGCTTGGAGAATACTTGGGCACCTTTGAGTTGTTCGAACAGCTCATTGATGTTGGGAAGTGGGTATTTGTTCTTGATGGTCTTCTTGTTCACTGGACGGTAATCAACACAAAGTCGGTCCGTTCCATCCTTCTTCTTCACAAAAAGAACACCACAACCCCACGGAGAAGAACTAGGACGGATAAGACCCATTTTCTCTTGCATATCAAGTTGCTTCTTCAGATCCTTCAACTCTTTAGGTCCGAGCTTGTAAGGACGTTTGCACACAGGTTCCGTGCCAGGCTCAAGATCAATAACAAATTCAACTGGCCGGTGCGGAGGCATTCCTGGGAGCTCTTCTGGAAAAACGTCTTGATATTCGCAAACGACTGGAATTTGCGAGATGGCATTCAATTCACCCTTCTCATTGAGAGAAAACAGACGGATGGAATTATCCCGAGCGGCAAAGACAATTACACCCTCAGACGAATGAGTCAATTGAATCTGCCTGGCTGCACAATCAAGCTGAGCCTTGTGCTTAGAAAGCCAATCTATCCCGAGAATAAGATCAATATCCGAGTTACCAAGAACCATTGAAGAAGCCAGAAACTTGAAACCACCCATCAAGATAGAAATATCCGGAACCATCAAACTAGAACTCAGACGCTTAGCTGGAGAGACGACTTGCATAGCTCTAGGTAAAGCCTTAATACTAAAATTGTTCTCCAATGCAAATGGGAATGATATGAAGGAATGCGATGCACCAGAGTCAAAAAGTACTTTCGCGGGAATATCATTAACAGGAAGGTTACCCATGATCACATCTGACGAGTCCTCTGCCTGAGCTGCATTCATCAAATTGACCTTGGCATGCTTGGGGTTATGCTTGACCACAGCTGTACTTGTCGATCTGACAGGAGGAGGAGGAGGAAGACGCCTCTGGTTGAGACACTTGTTGGCATAGTGACCCTTCTGTTGGCACTTGTTGCACGTGACCTCTGAAAGCGGACGGTGATACGGAGCACTCGATCTTGGAGCTTGAGACGAAGTCTTGTTCTGAAAGTCAGGGTTGGGTGAGTGGGAAGAACCACTGCCACCTTTACTCTTCTGCTGATACGGCTGACGGAACGGAGGAGGAGGAAGCCAAAACTTCTGCTGCTTGGCCACTTGAGTAGAGGAAGAAGGAGTAGCATCTTTGACTCGCTTCTTGGAAGCATCACACCTCAACTGAGCAGCCTCTTGCTTCAGTGCCATGTTGTAGAACTCATCATATCTCAAGGGTTCGAAGAGAACAAGAGTGAGCTGAATTTCTTCTCTGAGACCACCCCTGAACTGATATATCATGCTCTTCTCATCAGGCACATCCTGCTTGGCAAAGCGGGCAAGCTTCTAGAATAACTTGTTGTAGTCATAGACAGACAAAGAGCCTTGCTTCAGATTGCGGAATTCCTCACGCTTGCTTTCAACCATGCTCTGCGGAATATGATGAGCTCAGAAATCTCGACGGAAATCATCCCAAGTGATAACACGTCCACCTCTGGAATCCTTGTACTGCTGGAACCATTCTGCAGCTTGATCTTTGAGTTGGAAGGAAGCGAACTTGACAAAGTCCTCAGGCCTGACGTTACTGCACTCGAAATGCTTACACAGATCCACAAGCCAATCGTCAGCATCGGTTGCCTCAACACAATTGCTGAAAGTCTTTGGCCTGTTAGCAAGGAACTGGTTGAGTGTAGCAAAGTGACTCTGGTTGCTGCCTTGATTCCCTTGACTGCCTTGATTGCGCTCTTGAAGAATTTGCATGATCAGCTGTGTGTTTGCATTGGTTGCGGCCATCACAGCTTGCCATGCCTCCGGAGGAGGTGGAGGTGGTGGTGGATCAGGATTCGGAGTCGTGCGCGTTGGAGGAGCCATCCTGAAGAATTGACAGATAACTATTGAAGCTGAATCCAACGGAATGAAAATTGCAACATATAGTTTTCACATCCGGACAAAATGAACGAATGCATTCCTCTTGAAATGGTCACATATCCATAAATTGAGAAGCCACGTAGAATTAAGGTAGAGAAATAAATCAACAAGGTACGGATCAAGAACGAATAATCGGTAAGAAATCCCAATCTCAAACCAATATCCGTGGAAGAAAAACTAGAGCTACTAGAATTCCCACCTATGAAACTCCCGAACCTTTCCGGTTATGCAATCAGGTGTTGGGGATACAGGGGAAGCATAATATCTCACCCAAACTAGCAAATCCTACATCCAGCTGTATCCATCCTTCAACACATAACCAAGAAAACTTCGGAAACCATCTACCTCAACCTTCGAAAAGCATCCGTTATACAAGTTATGGCGATACTCCCGAACTCCCGCCCCAGTACTGGGTGGCATCGAGGTTATCTCACCAATGAACTGCATAAAAGAGATTTTCGATGTCGGCGTACTAGACTCAGGTATTCCAGAATTGCAACGATAAAATTATGATGACAACACCTCAGAGCTCAACTCCCCGGGACACTTCCACTAAACCCCTGACAGGAGGCACCAAGACAATGTTCTCATCATAAAACCATCGGAACGATTCCAAGATACCCGCGTGATCCTAAAAAAAATTTAGTGAAATTTGAGAAGAGAAGAGTCAAAACTCTACGTCGGGATGCCTTACCAGAGCGATGAGGAGACTGGGAAGTAAAAAAGAATTCCTAATCTCTCTGATATATAATTCCTAAATGACTCAAAACATTTTTTTTCTAGACACAACTCGGCCGCTAAAAACGATCAAGCAATGGGGCTCCTAAGGTCGGGGAAGGCTCTGATACCAACTTGTAACACCCTCGATGCGACTATAGCTCCCACGTGTCGAGGCACGACTTAGAGACATAATCGCATTGAAGGCATAAGTCGCAAGTTAGGCAATCTTCACAACATCCCATGTAATATGATAATGAAAGGGAGATAACATAGTTGGCTTACACTCGCCACGTCAATCAAGAACATAAATAACATGACATCATCCAAACACTCATGGCCTGACTACGGCGCCAAAATAAAAGAGAACCCAACATGCGACACGGTCCCAATCACCCCCAACTGGGCACCACTACTGATCATCGGGAAAGGAAACATAGTATCGTTGAGAGTCTTCGTCGAACTCCCACTTGAGCTCATACGCGTCTCCTGGAGCGGAATCATCGGGCCCTGCATCTGGTGTAATGATAATCTATGAGCCACAAGGACTCACCAATCTCGCACCCTCGCGATCAAGACTATTCAAGATTATAGGTATGGCAAGGTAAAATATGGGTGGAGCTACAACAAGCGACTAGCAAGTATGGTGGCTAACTTATTCGCAAAAGAGAGCGAGAAGAGGAGGCAAAGCACGAGCGAGAAGCTAGAGAACAACCTGCGCAAACATTACTCCAACACCGTGTCCACTTCCCGGACTCCGTCGAGAAGAGGCCATCACGGTAACACACTCAGTTGATTCATTTTAATTTAATTAAGGTTCAAGTTATCTACAACCGGACATTAACAAATTCCCATCTGCCCATAACCATGGGCACGGCTTTCGAAGGTTCAATCCCTGCAGGGGAGTCCCAACTTAGCCCATGACAAGCTCTCACGGTCAACGAAGGAATAGACCTCCTCCCAAGACGTTCCGATCAGACTCGGTATCTCGGTAACTCAAGACACTTCGACAGGTTAAAACAAGACCAGCAACACCGCCCGAATGTGCCGACAAATCCCGATAGGAGCTGCACATATCTCGTTCTCAGGGCACACTCAGATGAGACTAGCTACGAGTAAAACCAACCCTCAAGTTTCCCCGAGGTGGCCCCGCAGGCAGCTCAGTTCGGACCAACACTCAGAGGGAGCACTGGCCCGGGGGGGTTAAAAATAAGATGACCCTCGGGCTCCGGTAACCCAAGGGAAAAAGAGGCTAGGTGGCGAATGGTAAAACCAAGGTTGGGCATTGCTGGAAAAGCTTTAATCAAGGCGAACTATCAAGGGGTTCCCATTATAACCCAACCACGTAAGGAACGCAAAATCCGGGAACATAACACCGATATGACGGAAACTAGGGCGCAAGAGTGGAACAAAACACTAGGAGAGAGGCCGAGCCTTCCACCCTTTACCAATTATATAGATGCATTTAAGATAACATAGTAATATAATGATATCCCAACAATTAAATAAAAGATGTTCCAAGAAGGAACGGCCTCCAATCTTCACCTGCAACTAGCAACGCTATAAGAGGGGCTGAGCAAAGCGGTAACATAGCCAATCAACGGTTTGCTAGGACAAAGGTGGGTTAGAGGTTTGACATGGCAATTTAGGAGGCTTTCAATCAAGTGGTAGGCATTGTAGCAATGGCATAGCAAAAGAGCGAGCAAACTAGCATAGCAAAGATAGTAGTGATTTCGAGGGTATGATCATCTTGCCTGCATAGTTGTCAGAGCTGACTGGATCCTCAAACACAAACTCAACGGGCTCCTCATTAGCGAACTCGTCTCCCGGCTCTACCCAAACAAGAAAAACAAGCAACAAGGATACAATCAACCACGTGCAAGCTCAAAAAATAAGATGCAATGATGGTATGCTATGCGGGATGCGATGCGGGTTGCAAAATGCAAGATATGACAGGAAATGCATGAACCTGGCCTCAACTTGGAAAACCAAGTGTGCCACTAGAAAGATGAGATGAATTCGCTTGAAAACGATATAAAGAACGATGGAATCGGAGTTACGGTTTGGAAATGGCAAGCGATTCAAATATGACACCGGTCTGCGATTTACAGCAAGTAGGCATCTAAATGCAATGAGATGAACATGCTACAGCACCCAAACATGACAAAAAAATACATGGCAGGGATGCACACAAGATGCTTAACAAAAGTCTAGCACTAAGCTACGGCCAATTCATCCATTAGGAGGTTCAAACAAGCATGGCAAAAACCCAAATGGTAAAACAGATCTCAGACTTAGTGAAATTAACACTTGTCTGGAATTTCAGATCATGAAGCCCTCTTCGGAGCAACAAAACAACATGCTAAAGGACCTGAACATGACAAAGAAAGACATGGCATGGAGCTACGCAACAAGCTTAACAAAAGTCCCTTAGTGACCTTGAGCCAAAAGGGATCACAAAATATACTAACAAGCACACGAACATAGCAAAAACATAATCAGTTTCAGACTTAGTGAAAACTGGGACATGCTGAAACATAACTCACGAAGGCATGTTTACGAGCTCGATGCACTCACCATGGTGCAAGTCATGGCAAGACAAGCATACATCCTTTAATAAGGCACAAAATACAAGCTAGACATGGCAAGAACAATGGCATAGCATGCACGGATCAACTACAATAACATCGGCAAAATCGCAAACAAGTTGACGATCTGCCCAGATTCACAACGAAGCAAAAGTAGAGCTTGATTGACTCAAGCTAGCGTGCTCCATAATTGCAAACAAAGACATGGATGGATAGAGCACTACAAGATTAACAAAACTCCCTTACTGATCATCCTCAAAAGAGGCACGGATCACTAGGAAATAGCATGAACATATGGCATCATGAACTAAATAATCCCAGACTTAGTGAAAACTACTAAGTCCCAGAAAACAGATTTACCGGGTGCCTCACTTTGCAAGCTTGCACAAGTCACCACACACATCCTAAAAATACATGGGTTGCACCTCTGGATAGATGACAAAACCCTTAACAAAACATATGAAGAACTCACAGGCATATCACGCACACAATAATCATGGCGAAAATGACAAAAGTCTAAGATGAACTAGCAGATCTGACAATTAACTCAAGTATCCCTCTTCTAACAGCATTTCGGGCATCAAGATAAGCTCAAATGAAAATGATGCAATGGAATGAAATGATGTGCTCGTCGAGACGAACATTTTGATATACTATATGTCCAAATCAGAGCTACGGATGCGGAGATATCACAGGTCAAAGTATGCATAAAAATTAGAGTTCGAGGGACAAAAGTCAACCGGGGGATCCTCAGATCCAGATCTGGACGGCGCGGAAATCGAGGTCGCCGGATTTCCTGTTCACCGCTGGAGAAGTGGAGGCGGCCGGCGAGGTCGGGGTGGGATCCGGCCGGAGAAGTGGAGGCGGTGGCCGGAGCTCGGGGAATGAGGCGGCGACCGGGGCGGCGGCGGCCGGTGGCGGCAAGGGGCGGCCGCGGTGGTGCGGTGCGGCGGCGCCGGCCACCGAAGATGGCGCACGGCGGCGGGGCGGCCGGGCTCGATGAAGACGGCGGCGGCTCGCGGTAGGAGGCGGCGCAGGCGCGTGTGGGCTTGCGGGGGCCCGGATCGGGCTCCGCGGGCTGGCGGCGGTGGGAGGCGGCGCCTGCCACGTGGCAGCTCGGGAGAGGGCGGCGGCGGTGTCCAGCCGGGTCGGACAATGTCCGGCGCGGCGCGGGGGCGATTTCTAGGGTTAGAGGAAGGGGAGATCCGCGAATTTTTAGGGGGGTGTGTTTATAGGCATAACTGGAGCTAGGAGAGTCCAAATGATGTGTGGTTTTTGGCCACGCGATCGTGATCGAACGCTCTAGGACATGGAGCAGAGTTTGGTGGGTTTTGGGCCAAATTGGCGGGGTGTTGGGCTGCAACACACACGAGGCCTTTTCGGTCCCTCGGTTAACCGTTGGAGTATCAAACGAAGTCCAAATGGTACGAAACTTGACAGGCGGTCTACCGGTAGTAAACCAAGGCCGCTTGGCAAGTGTCGGTCCAATCCGGAAATGTTTAATACCCACACACAAAAGAAAGCTAGAAATGATCACCAGAGGAGAACGAAGCGCCGGAATGCAAAACGGACAATGGGGAAAATGCTCGAATGCATGAGACGAACACGTATGCAAATGCAATGCACATGATGACATGATATGAGATGCATGACAACGACAACAACACACGGAGACAAAGACCCGAACCCGAGGAAATAAATATAACTTAACGCCGGAAACGGCAAGAGTTGGAGTACAAATAGGGAAAGTTATATCCGGGGTGTTACACCTGAATTCATCCATGTATCAAACTATCCATGTACATTGGACTTGAGCTTATCGCATGAGTGCCGCTGCTACTCTAAAGACTCCATGTGACTCCACCTGCAACTTGTAGTCCCTCCTTTTCTTGACCATAATCAACACTCGAGCAAAATTAAGTTCATTGTTACTGTAGTTTGTGCTCCCAACTTCCACCAACGCCATCACACACTGATCACTGACCTGCGTGAAAATAAACAACTCGTAAATTAGGTGTCACACATAAGAGTTATCTAAACCCAACATCAGCGCTCCATTCTTGACCGCCTGTCTGAAACTTGAAGAAATTTCGCCATTGCTTGTAGTCATCCCGAGTCAAATTCGCGGTTGTCTCACCACATATATGACCACCAGAGCCTTGGCCCGTCTCCATGTCTCGTGCATACTGCACGCCTCGCCACTATTACTGCGTCGAGCCTCTGCTATCTCGGCCGAGTCTCAAGGGTCGCGAACTCACACGACTCAATCCCCATGCAGAGTGCCACCGATCATCACCGACCGATGAAGAGTTTCACACTTCCATCAGACTACTAGGCTCCAGTCCGAATTACGCGTCACTCGTTTTTCCTGATGAAATAGGCTTCGATTCTCTGGATCCTTACACTGTAGCCCCTCAATTCAGCTCCACCTTCAACATGACTTCATGGTAGATGACCAGTCCACCCTCGCATCCCGTCGACTTCAAACTCTCATGTGCACCGTCTTGAATCAACCCCGCGCCATAGTCTTGTCGAAGCCACACAAGCGCCCGGGCCTGTGCCACATTTTTCACGCCCAAAAGCCGGTCACCATTAGCATCACCCTCCTATGTCGTCGTCGCCGATCCCACCACCGTCTTCTGTACCAACCGACATCCATGTCGATCCGTCAGACTATCTTGTCCGACCCAGCCGAACATATCCGACTGCAACCATGCTCCACCCTGCACCATGACATCACACACATGTGTGCATGTCTTGGACGCCATGTGTATGCATGATCTTCACGATGAGCTTCCAGGCTCCTTTGAACCAGATATGCACGTCGCCAATCTGCTAAACTCCTGGTAAAACACCATACACAATTAGCAATGCATCAGAAAATTGCTTCCATGGAAGCTCTCGTGACTGTACCAAGTGTGCCGCCACACCTCCCAATGCTCCTTTTCTGAATCCAATTGCTATCCATGCTAACGTCAATTACCATAGTGTTGCAGACAACCCTTTTTCCTCAAACAAATCTCCGGCTGACTTTCTGCACAACGCATCAAGGCACTCACGGCCTCGATCGGCAGCTCTCTTGTGTGACGCACATGGGCCTCGGGCTCACGTGCTCTACCTCCTGCCTGGCGACTACTTAGCTGGGCCTCACGATGCTACGCCAACGCGCACCCCAACAAGCCGCTTCCAGCGGCCGCACCAATTGGACCTACCAGCTGCTTGCGTCATTTCTCTCCAAAAAAAAGCTGCTTGCGTCATACGCCACCGATCTCGCCTATTCCGCTTCCGATTGCTTCTTCTGGTCGACACGCTTTCGAGCTCCTGTCGATTCCATGCTTTTCGGCAACTTCGATCTCTTCTGAGCTTTTACTCGCGATCGCTCCGCGTAGCACATGTCAAACTGGTCTCCTTTTGCGATTTCTTTCAACTTTTCTCTAGATCAGCACGAACCGCAACCTCTGAACAACCTAGCTCATGATATCACTTGTTAGAATAAATCCGATCACTCTGTCGATCATCCGAGGACCAAGCAATCACATAAGCATGACACCGAGATTTATTAACGAGGTTCGCCGATATGACTATATCCCCAGGGCTTGACTATTGGCGCTCCTCCCCATGACACCGTTAAAATACTGCACCCGGTCGCCCTGGACGCCGGCACATGCCGCCGGCTTCCCCTGCGTTCTTGTGTTATTATGTTGACATAGGTTACATTGTGTGTCTATCCCCGCTATATATGAGAGGCATATGATACAAGTATCCTAATAGGACACGACTCCACATCCTATATAAACATAATACAACTCATAGTCTAACTATAACCTACCTTATACACTATATTCGACACAATTCCAACAACTAATGTACACACATATAGCCGCAGATCAATTTGCGGCGCGCTGCTAACATGTTTTCAGAATTATAAAAATATGTGATGCTTGGCGAACAAACGCTGGCGAGCTGTAAACGTATCTCATAATTATTGTGTAACACATTAAATTTTTAACCGCATATTCTAGTGATCGCATACATAATAACACGATTCAAAGTTTATTTTTCAAATATCACTCACTTGGTTGAGGTTCTTGGTCATGTAGAAATGTAGAACATGTCCAAAATTTAAAGTAAATTTAGACCTTGAATTGCAATGGGGGGGGGGGGGGGGGGGGAGGGAAGATGAAGGTATTAATGTAGAATTTGGGGGAAAAAGTTTATGGCATGTTGATAAACCAGTAATATACTCAATAAATTGTTTGTTCCCTTCAACAACCCCCCCCCCCCCCCCCCCCTCATCCTGATCCAAACTAGAAATTCTATTCGTCCTATGTCTCCCATTAGTTTTAGCATGGAAATATTTAGTATTAGAATCTTCATCTATCATTTCATTAATTTTTGCTCTTTGTTTCCATTTCACCTCTTCCTAACTCAAGAGCCTGTAAAGTTGAGCCCTAAGCTTCATTTATTCTACCCTATCAGCAGCAGTCAAACCATATGCCTCACAATGCTTGCCAATATTATCAAGTTTTCTTAGAATATATTTCTTAAGCTCTCTGTACCAAGCATTTGTTTTCTATTACCAAGCATTTTGTGTTCCATTTTTCCAGACTAGAAATGTTGGATCCTGCGCTATTCCAAGTTTTAATTACCAGCTCGTCCAACCCTCTCTAAGGGACCAAGAGTTTTCAAATCTAAAGATGGGGTCAGTTTTAACTACATCGCTAGTGTCCAACAGTAATGGAACATGGTCAGATTTTTCCCTAATCAAGGCAGAAACCTCAGTCAGGGGATAATTCTCCTCCCAATCAACACTGCATAAGACTCTATCCAATTTTCCAAAGGTGGGATGGGGTAAATTAATTCCCCAAATATATTTCCTATCATGCATATCAATTTCTCTTAGAGCATTTCCAACAGTCGCGCTATAAGCACCGCGCCAGAAATTTGTGGTTTTTAGCGTGCGCGCAATCGCTAAGCAAGCTCCAGCAGAGGCGCAATAACCGCGCGTGCGGCATAAAGAGTTCTGGCACGGTCCAAAACGTCATCGCGGGCCGTTTATTTGGTGTGCCGGCTTCCGCGCGCTGCGCACTCGAGCGCTCGAGCCGCACTCTCTCCGCCGCGCCACTTTCGCCCCGCACGCGCCGCCGCCGGCGAATTGACCCGATGGACGCCCGCGCCGGCACCCCCCTCACCCCTTCCTACACCCGCGACCCCTCCGCTGCCACCGCCACCGCAAACCCTAGCGCGGGGAGCTTGGCTTCGCCTCCGCCGGTGCTCCTCCAAGCACCGGCATCGCGCTCGGCCTTTTCATGCCGCCACGGACGACCTCGGCAGCGGGTGGCGTCACGTCGGCGCCCGCCGCGAAGCCACGTGCCCCCCTCTTGAAGCTCCCAAATGTGGCGCGGGCAAAGAAGGACAAGGTATCCGTGAAGAAGAACAAGGCGGCGGACGGTTCCTCTAGGCCATCGAGGAAGAAGCTTGTAGGGCATGCAATGGACGCGGCGGCTACCGAAGCGCCGACGAGCTCATTTGTTGAGTCGGCGACCAACACGCACAAGGTGTTTGATGAACTGCCCCCAAGGTATAAAATTTTGCCAACTTTTTGTTGTTGTTGTTTTTTGAATGCATACATATGGGTAGCTTATTTGCTTCGTTGTATATACTTTGTAGTTTCAATGATGATGCATATATGTCAACTATGGGTGTTGGCTCCAACAATTCTCATTGGTCTCAAACCAATGAGATGCATTTCGATGATCATGAGTTTGAGGTGGACGAGGATGGTGAGGGCATCGTCGATGCACCGAAAGGAAGAGGGGCAAGTACACCATGGATGAAGACATCTTGCTATGCAATACTTGGTTGCAAGTGTTGAGGGACCCCTCCATTGGAGGTGATCAAAGTAGAGATGCATATTGGCTCCAGATGAAGGAACACTTTGATGTACACAATAAAAGTGGAATTGAATGCTCCGAAAGATCTCTTCGCTCCCGGTGGTCGGTGGTCGGCAATCAACCGAGATTGTCAAAGGTGGGCTACCGCACTTAAGGCGGTTAACAAGTTGAACCCAAGTGGCACTAATGATATAGATAGGGTAAGTGCCATTTTCTTCCATGTTCATCATGCTTCTTCTTGGTGTTTGTAGTGCTAACTTGTTTTTTTGTATGTAGCTCAATATTGCACAAAATTTATTCAAACGAGAGGAGAAGAAGACTAAGAAAGGGAAGATCAAGAAAGGGAGACCATTTACCTTGCCTCATTGCTATGAAGAATTGAAGGATGATGAGAAATGGAATCCCCATGATGATATCGATGATGATGATGATGATGAGAGCAACAAACGCAAGCGAACTATTGATTCGGATGATGATGAGGAGGAGGCATCAAGTGATGACGGCAAGAAAAGTCCTACACCAAACTCGGTTTCATACTGTAAGCCAAAAAGACCGGATAGATGCAAGAAAGACGCAAAAGAAAAGAAGAATATGAAAGGAGATGACGAGCTCAAAAATGCTATGGAAGCTATTGTGAAAGAAAGAAAGGAAGCGAACGAGGTGAGAAAGATGGCAAGGAACCAAGATGTCGCGGCCGAGGAGAGGAGGTTGGCGGCCGAGGAGAGGAGGGTGGCGGCCGAGGAGAGGAAGGTGGCATTGGAGGAGAGGAAGGTGGCCATGGAGGAGCGAGCTAGGTTGTTGGAATGGGAGAAGTACTCTTCATGGACACATCTACCCTCGATGAGAAGCAAAAGGAGTACATCAATCTTGCCCATGAAGAAGTATTGGTCCAAAAAAGAGCCATGGTTGGCAGTGGCATGGGTGGCATGGGTGGCCGTGGCATTGGCGGCATTGAAGGCATCGGTGGCTTCAGAGCTACCATGGGCGGCATGAGTGGCATGGTTGGCTTCGGACCTACCGTGGAGGCCATGGGAGGCATGGGTGGCTTCAGAGCTACCATGGGAGGCATGGGTGGCTTCGGAGCTACCATGGGAGGCATGAGCTTTGCGTCTCTCATGGGAAGCATGGGAGAACCTCCGGGCAGCATGGGCGGAATATCTTCTGGTGTGCCTCGTCACACACCTTCCGTTGAAGATCTTGCCAACACCTTTCGAGCTCCACATGATGATGCGGTGTGCGGCAATGAAGAGGAGGAGGAAGAATCGTCTTTAGATGAGGAAGATGAATCGAAAGAAGAGGTGGAAGAAGACGAGGATGAGGCATGATTGTTGATGTACCATTCGTTTGTGTGAACTTTTATGTCATGAACTTCGTTCAAATTTTGAACTTGGTTGGATGATGTTGTGGGCATGAATTTGAACTTTTATGTCATGAACTTGTTTGGGTGATTTTAAACTATGCCATGTCTTTGTTTTCATGTTTCAAATATTATCATCCTCTCCAAAACGCAACATATGGCAAGTGTCGGCTGCTCGCGCGCGCTAAACTTTGCAGTGACCGCTGGAGCAAGCGCTTCGCGCCACGCAAAAACTCGCGAACAGCGTGCTCCAAACGCTTTTTTAGCGCGCCGGGCGTAGCGCGGCTGTTGGAGAAGGTCTTACACCAGCCTGCTCCATAATGGCATTATATAGGAAACTCCAGTGACCTGGTGTACCAGGTTTATTTTTTTCAGAAGCTTTCTCACAATGTTAAAATCCCCTCCTATTAGGATGGGGTTTACACTATCCTGAAAAACCCTAGACAACTCTGCAAGGAATTTAGCTTTTCCAAAAGGTTGAGCATCACAATAAACTACTACTAAATCCCACAAGAACTTATTTTTGACATCTTGAACTGTCATTTTAATGAAGCATTCCCCTTAATCCTGGGAAATCACATCCAGAGTAGTGTAATTAACCCCAAGAAGCAACCCACCAGATTTCCCTCTAACTGGCATGTGATGCCAATGAAAGTCTCTTCCAGCACAAATCCCCTACAAATCATTTCTAGAGAATTGTTCTCTCATAGTTTCCTGTAATCCCAAGAAATCAACCTTCGTATCCATCACCATCTCTCTCATAAATCTTTTTTTAATTTCACCTCCAAACCCTCTCATATTCCAAAACACCCCTCTCATTTTTTTCTTAGCAGAATGTTCAGACTTTTTATTGCCAAAGTAGATTTCCTACCCGATTTTCTCTAGGTTCTATTTCTATCCCCATTTTTTGATCTGAGAACATCTTTCTACATTCCTCCCACCCTTCTACTTTCTCATTATCATCACTATCAACACCATCCCCTGCTAGCTCTTCAATATCATGCTCCTCTGTTTCAATCACATGTGCATCATCCCCTGCTGATGTTTGACTACAAGCAATATCATGATTTTTCTTGTTCTTACTCAACCAGAGGTCTATTTCGGCTTTCTCAACCATTTTAATAAGACTAATATTATATTCAATCTTGTCAATCTCATTTCCCAAATCCACACCCACTTTCATAGCAACAATTGTGTAAGGAATAATTGGAAGACAGTAATAGGTTAGGAACATCCTTCTTACCATAATTATCCTTCTTAGCAACCCTCTTCATAGCAAGTGTTGGGAACATAGTAATTTCAAAAAAATTCCTACGCACACGCAAGATCATGGTGATGCATAGCAACGAGAGGGGAGAGTGTTGTCTACGTACCCTCGTAGACCGGCAACGGAAGCGTTGACACAACGTAGAGGAAGTAGTCGTACGTCTTCCCGATCCAACCGATCCAAGTACCAAACGTACGACACCTCCGAGTTCTACACACGTTCAACCCGGTGACGTCCCTCGAGCTCCGATCCAGCTGAGTGTTGAGGGAGAGTTTCGTCAGCACGACGGCGTGATGACGGTGATGATGTTCTACCGACGCAGGGCTTCGTAAGCACCGCTACGATATGACCGAGGTGGAATATGGTGGAAGGGGGCACCCCACACGGCTAAGGAACGATCACGAAGATCAACTTGTGTCATGGGGTGCCCCCTGCCCCCGTATATAAAGGAGGGAGGGGGAGGTGCGGCCGGCCCCTAGGGATGCGCCTGGAGGAGTCCTACTCCCACCGGGAGTAGGACTCCCCCTCTTGCCTTGTTGGAGAAGGAAAGGGGAAGGGGGAAAGAGGAAAGGGGGGCGCCGCCCCCCCTTCCTTGTCCTATTTGGACTAGGGGGAGGGGGCGCGCGGCCTGCCCTGGCCGGCCCTCCTCTTCTCCCTTAGGGCCCATGTAGGCCCATTAACCCCCGGGGGGTTCCGATAACCCCCGGTACTCCGATAAAATCCCGATTTCACCCGGAACGATTCCGATATCCAAATATAGGCTTCCAATATATCAATCTTTATGTATCGACCATTTCGAGACTCCTCGTCATGTCCGTGATCACATTCGGGACTCCGGACAACCTTCGGTACATCAAAACACAAAAACCCTAATTACGATCGTCACTGAACTATAAGCGTGCGGACCCTACGGGTTCGAGAACTATGTAGACATGACCGAGACACGTCTCCGGTCAATAACCAATAGCGGAACCTGGATGCTCATATTGGCTCCTACATATTCTACGAAGATCTTTATCGGTCAGACCTCATAACAACATACGTTGTTCCCTTTGGCATCGGTGTGCTACTTGCCCGAGATTCGATCGTCGGTATCTCAATACCTAGTTCAATCTCGTTACCGGCAAGTCTCTTTACTCGTTCCGTAATACATCATCCCGCAACTAACTTATTAGTTGCAATGCTTGCAAGGCTTGAGTGATGTGTATTACCGAGAGGGCCCAGAGATACCTCTCCGACAATCGGAGTGACAAATCTTAATCTCGAAATACGCCAACCCAACAAGTACCTTCGGAGACACCTGTAGAGCACCTTTATAATCACCCAGTTATGTTGTGACATTTGGTAGCACACAAAGTGTTCCTCCGGTAAACGGGAGTTGCATAATCTCATAGTCATAGGAACATGTATAAGTTATGAAGAAAGCAATAGCAACAAACTAAACGATCAAGTGCTAAGCTAACGGAATGGGTCAAGTCAATCACATCATTCTCCTAATGATGTGATCCCGTTAATCAAATGACAACTCTTGTCTATGGTTAGGAAACATAACCATCTTTGATCAACGAGCTAGTCAAGTAGAGGCATACTAGTGACACTCTGTTTGTCTATGTATTCACACATGTATTATGTTTCCGGTTAATACAATTCTAGCATGAATAATAAACATTTATCATGATATAAGGAAATAAATAATAACTTTATTATTGCCTATAGGGCATATTTCCTTCAGTCACCCAGTTGCACTAGAGTCAATAATCTAGATTACATAGTAATGATTCTAACACCCATGGAGCCTTGGTGCTGATCATGTTTTGCTCGTGGAAGAGGCTTAGTCAGCGGGTCTGCAACATTCAGATCCGTATGTATCTTGCAAATTTCTATGTCTCCCACCTGGACTAAATCCCGAATGGAATTGAAGTGTCTCTTGATGTGCTTGGTTCTCTTGTCAAATCTGGATTCCTTCGCCAAGGCAATTGCACCAGTATTGTCACAAAAGATTTTCATTGGACCCGATGCACTAGGTATGACACCTAGATCGGATATGAACTCCTTCATCCAGACTCCTTCATTTGCTGCTTCTGAAGCAGCTATGTACTCCGCTTCACATGTAGATCCCGTCACGACGCTTTGTTTAGAACTGCACCAACTGACAGCTCCACCGTTCAATGTAAACATGTATCCGGTTTGCGATTTAGAATCGTCCGGATCAGTGTCAAAGCTTGCATCTACGTAACCATTTACGATGAGCTCTTTGTCACCTCCATATACGAGAAACATATCCTTAGTCCTTTTCAGGTACTTTAGGATGTTCTTGACCGCTGTCCAGTGATCCACTCCTGGATTACTTTGGTACCTCCCTGCTAGACTTATAGCAAGGCACACATCATGTCTGGTACACAGCATTGCATACATGATAGAGCCTATGGCTGAAGCATAGGGAACATCTTTCATTTTCTCTCTATCTTCTGCGGTGGTCGGACATTGAGTCTTACTCAACTTCACACCTTGTAACATAGGCAAGAACCCTTTCTTTGCTTGATCCATTTTGAACTTCTTCAAAACTTTGTCAAGGTATGTGTTTTGTGAAAGTCCAATTAAGCGTCTTGATCTATTTCTATAGATCTTAATGCCCAATATGTAAGCAGCTTCACCGAGGTCTTTCATTGAAAAACTCTTATTCAAGTATCCTTTTATGCTATCCAGAAATTCTGTATCATTTCCAATCAGTAATATGTCATCCACATATAATATCAGAAATGCTACAGAGCTCCCACTCACTTTCTTGTAAATACAGACTTCTCCAAAAGTCTGTATAAAACCAAATGCTTTGATCACACTATCAAAGTGTTTATTCCAACTCCGAGAGGCTTGCACCAGTCCATAAATGGATCGCTGGAGCTTGCACACTTTGTTAGCTCCCTTTGGATCGACAAAACCTTCCGGTTGCATCATATACAACTCTTCTTCCAGAAATCCATTCAGGAATGTAGTTTTGACGTCCATCTGCCAAATTTCATAATCATAAAATGCGGCAATCGCTAACATGATTCGAACAGACTTAAGCATCGCTACGGGTGAGAAGGTCCCATCGTAGTCAATCCCTTGAACTTGTCGAAAACCTTTCGCAACAAGTCGAGCTTTGTAGACAGTAACATTACCGTCAGCGTCAGTCTTTTTATTGAAGATCCATTTATTCTCAATTGCTTGCCGATCAACGGGCAAGTCAACCAAAGTCCACACTTTGTTCTCATACATGGATCCCATCTCAGATTTCATGGCTTCTAGCCATTTTGCGGAATCTGGGCTCACTATCGCTTCTTCATAGTTCGTAGGTTCATCATGATCTAGTAGCATGACTTCCAGAACAGGATTACCGTACCACTCTGGTGCGGATCTTACTCTGGTTGATCTACGAGGTTCGGTAGTAACTTGATCTGAAGTTTCATGATCATTATCATTAGCTTCCTCACTAATTGGTATAGGTGTCACAGAAACCGGTTTCTGTGATGTACTACTTTCCAATAAGGGAGCAGGTACAGTTACCTCATCAAGTTCTACTTTCCTTCCACTCACTTCTTTCGAGAGAAACTCCTACTCTAGAAAGGATCCATTCTTAGCAACGAATGTCTTGCCTTCGGATCTGTGATAGAAGGTGCACCCAACAGTCTCCTTTGGGTATCCAATGAAGACACATTTCTCCGATTTGGATTCGAGCTTATCAAGTTGAAGCTTTTTCACATAAACATCGCAGCCCCAAACTTTCAGAAACGACAACTTTGGTTTCTTGCCAAACCACAGTGCGTCGTCTCAACGGATTTCGATGGTGCCCTACTTAACGTGAATGCAGCCGTCTCTAAAGCATAACCCCAAAACGATAGCGGTAAATCAGTAAGAGACATCATAGATCACACCATATCAAATAAAGTATGATTACGATGTTCGGACACACCATTACGCTGTGGTGTTTCGGGTGGCGTGAGTTGCGAAACTATTCCGCATTGTTTCAAATGTAGACCAAACTTGTAACTCAAATATTCTCCTCCACGATCAGATCGTAGAAACTTTATTTTCTTGTTACGATGATTTTCAACTTCACTCTGAAATTCTTTGAACTTTTCAAATGTTTCAGACTTATGTTTCATTAAGTAGATATACCCATATCTGCTTAAATCATCTGTGAAGGTGAGAAAATAACGATATCCGCCACGAGCCTCAACATTCATTGGACCACATACATCTATATGTATGATTTCCAACAAATCTGTTGCTCTCTCCATAGTACCGGAGAACGGCGTTTTAGTCATCTTGCCCATGAGGGACGGTTCGCAAGTACCAAGTGATTCATAATCAAGTGATTCCAAAAGTCCATCAGTATGGAGTTTCTTCATGCGCTTTATACTGATATGACCTAAACGGCAGTGCCACAAATAAGTTGCACTATCATTATCAACTCTGCATCTTTTGGCTTCAACATTATGAATATGTGTATCACTACTATCGAGATTCGTCAAAAATAGACCACTCTTCAAGGGTGCATGACCATAAAAGATATTACTCATATAAATAGAACAACCATTATTAATGAATAACCGTCTCGCATCAAACAAGATCCAGATATAATGTTCATTCTCAACGCTGGTACCAAATAACAATTATTTAGGTCTAATACTAATCCCGAAGGTAGATGTAGAGGTAGCGTGCCGACTGCGATCACATCGACTTTGGAACCATTTCCCACGCGCATTGTCACCTTGTCCTTCGCCAGTGTTCGCTTAATCCGTAGTCCCTGTTTCGAGTTGCAAATATTAGCAACAGAACTAGTATCAAATACCCAGGTGCTACTGCGAGCTCTAGTAAGATACACATCAATAACATGTATATCACATATACCTTTGTTCACCTTGCCATCCTTCTTATCCGCCAAATACTTGGGGCAGTTCCGCTTCCAGTGTCCAGTCTGCTTGCAGTAGAAGCACTCAGTTTCAGGCTTAGGTCCAGATTTGTGTTTCTTCTCCTGAGCAGCAACTTGCTTGTTGTTCTTCTTGAAGTTCCCCTTCTTCTTCTCTTTGCCCTTTTTCTTGAAACTGGGGGTCTTGTTGACCATCAACACTTGATGCTCCTTCTTGATTTCTACCTCCGCAGGCTTTAGCATTGTGAAGAGCTCGGGAATCATTTTATCCATCCCTTGCATGTTATAGTTCATCACGAAGCTCTTGTAGCTTGGTGGCAGTGATTGAAGAACTCTGTCAATGACACTATCAACAGGAAGATTAACTCCCAGTTGAGTCAAGTGATTATGATACCCAGACATTTTGAGTATATGTTCACTGACAGAACTATTCTCCTCCATCTTGCAGCTATAGAACTTATTGGAGACTTCATATCTCTCAATCCGGGCATTTGCTTGAAATATTAACTTCAACTCCTGGAACATCTCATACGCTCCATGACGTTCAAAACATCGTTGAAGTCCCGATTCTAAGCCGTAAAGCATGGCACACTGAACTATCGAGTAGTCATCAGCTTTGCTCTGCCAGACGTTCATAACATCTGGTGTTGCTCCAGCAGCAGGCCTGGCACCCAGCGGTGCTTCCAGGACATAATTCTTCTGTGCAGCAATGAGGATAATCCTCAAGTTACAGACCCAGTCCGTGTAATTGCTACCATCGTCTTTCAACTTTGCTTTCTCTAGGAACGCATTAAAATTCAACGGAACAACAGCACGGGCCATCTATCTACAATCAAACATAGACAAGCAAGATACTATCAGGTACTAAGTTCATGATAAATTTAAGTTCAATTAATCATATTACTTAAGAACTCCCACTTAGAAAGACATCCATCTAATCTTCTAAGTGATCACGTGATCCAAATCAACTAAACCATAACCGATCATCACATGAAATGGAGTAGCTTTCAATGGTGAACATCAATATGTTGATCATATCTACTATATGATTCATGCTCGACCTTTCGGTCTCAGTGTTCCGAGGCCATATTTGCATATGCTAGGCTCGTCAAGTTTAACATGAGTATTCTGCGTGTGCAAAACTGGCTTGCACCCGTTGTAGATGGACGTAGAGCTTATCACACCCGATCATCACGTGGTGTCTGGGCACGACGAACTTTGGCAATGATGCATACTCAGGGAGAACACTTTTATCTTGAAATTTAGTGAGAAATCATCTTATAATGGTACCATCAAACAAAGCAAGATAAGATGCATAAAAGATAAACATCACATGCAATCAATATAAGTGTTATGATATGGCCATCATCATCTTGTACTTGTGATCTCCATCTTTGAAGTACCGTCATGATCACCATCGTCACCGGCCCGACACCTTGATCTCCATTGTAGCATCGTTGTCATCTCGCCAATCTTATGCTTCCACGACTATCGCTACCGCTTAGTGATAAAGTAAAGCACTACAGCGCGATTGCATTGCATACAATAAAGCGACAACCATATGGCTCCTGCCAGTTGCCGATAACTCGGTTACAAAACATGATCATCTCATACAATAAAATTTAGCATCATGTCTTGACCATATCACATCACAACATGCCCTGCAAAAACAAGTTAGACGTCCTCTACTTTGTTGTTACAAGTTTTACGTGGCTGCTACGGGCTTAGCAAGAACCGTTCTTACCTACGCATCAAAACCACAACGATAGTTTGTAAAGTTGGTGCTGTTTTAACCTTCGCAAGGACCAGGCATAGCCACACTCGATTCAACTAAAGTTGGAGAAACTGACACCCGCCAGCCACCTGTGTGCAAAGCACATCGGTAGAACCAGTCTCGCGTAAGCGTACGCGTAATGTCGGTCCGGGCCGCTTCATCCAACAATACCGCCGAACCAAAGTATGACATGCTGGTAAGCAATATGACTTATATCGCCCACAACTCACTTGTGTTCTACTCGTGCATATAACATCAACGCATAAAACCTGGCTCGGATGCCACTGTTGGGGAACGTAGTAATTTCAAAAAAATTCCTACGCACACGCAAGATCATGGTGATGCATAGCAACGAGAGGGGAGAGTGTTGTCTACGTACCCTCATAGACCGGCAACGGAAGCGTTGACACAACGTAGAGGAAGTAGTCGTACGTCTTCCCGATCTGACCAATCCAAGTACCGAACGTACGACACCTCCGAGTTCTGCACACGTTCAACTCGGTGACGTCCCTCGAGCTCTGATCCAGCCGAGTGTTGAGGGAGAGTTTCGTCAGCACGACGGCGTGATGACGGTGATGATGTTCTACTGACGCAGGGCTTCGCCTAAGCACCGTTACGATATGACCGAGGTGGAATATGGTGGAAGGGGGCACCGCACACGGCTAAGGAACGATCACGAAGATCAACTTGTGTCATGGGGTGCCCCCCTGTCCCCGTATATAAAGGAGGGAGGGGGAGGTGCGGCCGGCCCCTAGGGGTGCGTCTGGAGGAGTCCTACTCCCACCGGGAGTAGGACTCCCCCCTCTTGCCTTGTTGGAGAAGGAAAGGGGAAGGGGGAAAGAGGAAAGGGGGGCGCCCCCCCCCTTCCTTGTCCTATTCGGACTAGGGGCGGAGGGGGTGCGCGGCCTGCCCAGGCCGGCCCTCCTCTTCTCTCTTAGGGCCCATGTAGGCCCATTAACCCCCAGGGGGGTTCCGGTAACCCCCTAGTACTCCGGTAAAATCCCGATTTCACCCGGAACGATTCCAATATCCAAATATAGGCTTCCAATATATCAATCTTTATGTCTCGGCCATTTCGAGACTCCTCGTCATGTCCGTGATCACATCCGGGACTCTGAACAACCTTCGGTACATCAAAACACAAAAACCCTAATTACGATCGTCACTGAACTTTAAGCGTGCGGACCCTACGGGTTCGAGAACTATGTAGACATGACCAAGACACGTCTCCGGTCAATAACCAATAGCGGAACCTGGATGCTCATATTGGCTCCTACATATTCTACGAAGATCTTTATCGGTCAGACCTCATAACAACATACGTTGTTCCCTTTGGCATCGGTATGCTACTTGCCCGAGATTCGATCGTCGGTATCTCAATACCTAGTTCAATCTCGTTACCGGCAAGTCTCTTTACTCGTTCCGTAATACATCATCCCGCAACTAACTTATTAGTTGCAATGCTTGCAAGGCTTGAGTGATGTGTATTACCGAGAGGGCCCAAAGATACCTCTCCGACAATCGGAGTGACAAATCCTAATCTCGAAATACGCCAACCCAACAAGTACCTTCGGAGACACCTGTAGAGCACCTTTATAATCACCCAGTTACGTTGTGACGTTTGGTAGCACACAAAGTGTTCCTCCGGTAAACGGGAGTTGCATAATCTCATAGTCATAGGAACATGTATAAGTTATGAAGAAAGCAATAGCAACAAACTAAACGATCAAGTGCTAAGCTAACGGAATGGGTCAAGTCAATCACATCATTCTCCTAATGATGTGATCCCGTTAATTAAATGACAACTCTTGTCTATGGTTAGGAAACATAACCATCTTTGATCAACGAGCTAGTCAAGTAGGGGCATACTAGTGACACTCTGTTTGTCTATGTATTCACACATGTATTATGTTTCTGGTTAATACAATTCTAGCATGAATAATAAACATTTATCATTATATAAGGAAATAAATAATAACTTTATTATTGCCTCTAGGGCATATTTCCTTCAGCAAGTTCCTCAATGTTACAATCCTCCTTTCCTTTGTTACCGTCACTCCTTCTCTACATTTCCAAACTCTTGGTGTCAGGCTCACCCCTCTCTGCTTTTTTGACCAAACTCTCAAAAGACTCCTACTCCTGACAGGCATTGTAATCAACTGGCTCAATGTAACCATCTCCATAATCTGCCCCCCCCCCAATGCCTCCAATTGCTTGTCAATGTCATCCAAGTTATCTGAAGCTTCATGTTCCTCTTCTTCAACAGGATTTGTTCTTCTTCCTTCTCTCCAGCAGCACTTTGTGGCCCTCCAACCTCCTCATCTTCTGTTGCAGGAGTTCATGTTGCCTTTTAATTTCTCTTTCCAGACCAAGTTTCATCATCTCCACTTCTTTTATCCTATTCTCCTCAACAGCCAGCTGAGCTGCCTATCTGGCCAGGGCCGACCCTGAGGGGGGGCAGGGGGCGGCCGCCCCGGGCCCCCAATGTCCAGGGGCCCCCATCTAGGTACGTACGTAGGCCTACGATGAGCGCATGTCGCGCAGTTGGCTAGCCCACGCCCGGAGCCGTCGAATCTACGTTGGGTTGGCAATCAATTACCGTACGCAGCTTGGTAGCCCACGCACGAGCACATCCACTCCTTCAGTGAGGGCCCTGTAGTCATAGGCTCGTACGAGTTGATTGCGTGACGCCCGTTCAGTTTCCTAATTCCCATCTAAAAAGAAGTTCTGAGATCTGATTGCGAGTTCACGTCTTCGAGTATCCCCCAACCACGATCATGATCTCTGGACGCGAACGCGAGTCGCTGTTTCACGGATGAACTCTATTCTTCCACCTCTACTCCAGGCCAGTGCCAGATTGCGCCATCACCCAGACATCGTCGAGCGTATGCCGCGGACGCATATACAGATCGCGTCATCGCCGAGCGCCGGATCGGACAATCACCGGCAGCGATTCAGCCGATCCAAGGTATTATCATATTCATGATTTTAAACCGCAGCAGAAACAACCGCGATTGCGCACAATGGCCGCTGAAAAATTGCACTGCGATGATCTGCATGCAGGCCAAAATCGCGGGAGATCACCGGCGATTGCAGGAGATCATGATGATTTAGGCTAAAATTTTGGTGCAAATTTGGCTGCCGCAATTTCCTTTCTCCGGCAATTTTAATAGGTGATCATTATCACTTTGTTTATTGCTAATTAAGTAATTTATCTTCGTCAACATGATGCATGCATGGTTTTTACTGTTAAACTTTTGATGCAAATTTGTTTATTTTCAGCATTGTGTGTATAAATTGTATTTCATATCAATATTGCTTTTTAAATTTATGATAAAAAAATACATACAACAATATTACTATAATTGTTATGTTGCTTACATTAAGGCCCATATATCCCCACACAAACTATATATACTAAGGGCCCCGATCTTTACTTTCGCCCCGGACCCCTAAAATCTGAGGACCGGCCCTGTATCTGGCAACCATTTCTTCAGCCAATTGCAACCTAATAAGTATGGTTCTTTCCCCATCTGACAAAGTGAGCACATATTTTTCCTTACTGTGGCTGCATTCACCATGACTCCTCCCTTTCACATTTTCATTGTTAACCACCTTCTCATATTGCATCAGTGACATACTTCCTAGAGTCACACTTGTCTTATCTTGTCCATCCCCTCCCCTTTCTGTTTTTTTAGAACTGCAAAGATTGGAGTTGTGCCATGTCGTCTACAACTTCCGAAGGGCTCCCTGGTTCACCCAGTTTTCCATGTCTCACGACTCAAAGCAGCGCATCTTCGTCTCGAGCAGCTGGTGAGCGCACTACCTTCTAATGACATTGAGTTCCAGGTTTCTTTGGAGGTGCTCGAGTATCACTCACGCAAGACGACCAACAAGATGGTGCGACAAGGACTAATGCACTAGACAGGGGCACCAGTCGATGACACCACCTGGGAAGACCTTGAAGATCTCCACCGGCGCTTCCCACGAGCTCCAGCCTGGGTGCCACTGCAGATCATATGCCAATGCGACAAGCACACCAGGCGTAAGACGGTGAACCAAGGGCTCACACACTGGTTGCACTCCACAAGAGACAAAGCCACCTGGTAAGACATCGGTCGCCTCGGGCAACACTTTCCCGATGCTCCGGGTGTGGACATGTCGGAATTCAAGGAGAGGGGATTGTCAAGGAGTCATCGAGCGTGTAACTAACACTGGTTCTTGTATTAGGGAGTGTTGGATCCTAGTTTCCTCTATCACAGATTCAGAGACCAAATGTTCAAAGTAGAATTCAGAGTTTCTCACTGGACTAATGTACAAGATCATTTTATTGCTATCTTCTACTAAAAGAATAAAAGGTTCGACAGTTATCTAGTGTAAGTGTAATTCTAGGGATGCAAATATGCAACTAAAGGGCGCCCTCCGACCCTTCTTCTTAGTTCAACCAAATGAACTAATTTTCCAAGAGTGAGGTGAATTCTGAAATTTTAGTTCATTTAGTTGAACTGAGTAGGGTCGGAGGATACCCTGGACCTGGAGGTTCCAAATTTGCAAACTCACAGGTCTGTCGGCATGGATGCAGCCTCAGATTGACACGACCTCGCGCGCTTAGAAGCCAAAGCAGACCAGGAGACTCGGCCGCCGGTAAGACGTGACGCCGTCCTTCCCAGGTGCCGGAGCCGCGGCTGAGCTTGCCGTCGCAGCCCAGCACAGCAGGCGCTTCACGCCTCTCCTCCTCGTGCTCCTCTGCGGTGGCCTCCTGCTCGCCTTCTTCGCGAGCTGCGAGCTGTGTAGGTTCGTCGCGGCGGTTTGGGCGCCCCGAAGCGGCGAGAGCGACCTCACGCGGCGGATGGACCTGCCGGGCAGTGGCGCGGCGCCGTCCCGGCGTACCTTGTCCAGCGCGGCGGCGAACGGGTCAAAATCCCTGTGCCTTGTGCTGCTCGTGAACGGGCTCCACGACGGCACCATGCATAGTTGCGCCTGCGGGGTAGGCGAAGTGGCGGCGGAGGACGCGGCGGACCAGTCAGCTGGATGCTGCAGCCGCGGCGGCAGCTTCAGAGGGAGCTGCGCGCCGCCGCGGAGCAGCTGGCGGGCGCACGGGCGCGGCTCGGCGCTGTCATTGTCATCGCCGAAGCCGTCGGTGCTGTCTTCGTGGAGGCAGTACTCCTCCCAGGCGGGGAGGTCGAAGAAGAGGTAGAGCGGCGCGCTGTGCGAGAGCGACATGATCGAAGCGGCGACGTCTTCCATGAGCTTCAAACCTCAGACAGGAGATAACTCAAAGGGAGTGTGTATTGGCGCCGGATGTGATTGGAGTATAGAAATGATTCGTATATATACTCAACGCAGCCAGCTCAATGATTGCTCTATCCAGTGAATGCAATGCACTTGTGAACTATACTCAACTTATTGCCACGGCAAGCTCTCTTCGTCTAACGTACTCCCGCGCCAACTCGATCGACCAACGTGACGGCGAGGACGATGACAATATTTTTTTTTTATCGACGTACCGCGCGTTACCAGCAGTCATGCCGTGATTACCAAACACCCACGCGAGCAGAGGTTGCAGACGAACAAAGCATAGGGCTGCAGCCCCAGAAATGTGGCGCGAAATCTGGAAAGGATTACGGTATTTTATTGGGGACTTTGCTGGCCGATGGTTTCTATCTTATATCTCAGACACGAACAATGTGGTAATTTGACGGACGCGTAGAATGTCGCGTTCTTTCTGCACGCGAACGCAAAGCTTAGGTTGCTAGCTTCTTGGATCATGGGCGGCTTAGTTCTTGTGGTAATAAATTGAGTTCTTCTTTAGAAATCCAGGAACATTTTCTAAACTCATGAACATTTTTTAATTAGCTAACATTTTTTTGAATTTCAAGAAGTATTTTGAAATCCGCAAACTTTTTCTAAGCTTACAAACATTCTCTAAATTCCTAAGCATTTTTTAAATTCACAAAAAATCAAATCCATAAATTTTTTGTTATTTACATTGTTTTTTGATAGTTGCGAACATATTTAATTTTTTGAAACATTTTTAATATCACCTCTACTTTTTTTCCAGTTTTTTCTTCCTCTTTGTTTTCGGTTTCTGGGTGGACCAGGCTCAATATAGCGAATGGCCAGCCAATCCGAGCGAGCTTCCTGGGCATGCGTGTTTGGTCGTCCTTCCACGCGTTGCGCTGAATAGGACCTCCCGCGCATGTAGGTTATTTTGCTGGAGGGGGAGGGGAGAACTGGTTTTCTACTTCGTGCGTCCAGGTAACAGCCCCGAGTTTCCCCCAATTAAAAAATTGATTGTTATCTTATTTTTCTTATCATGCCATTAAAATTGTCAAACTAATTAAAAACTTTTGATAATTTCTAAAATATATTTCTGAGGCCTATTGCAATTTTATTAAAATGCTTTTCTTTCTTTTGGATTTTGATCAAATCAGTTCTTTCTGGTCTTCCTCTTCAAGGGAGGCCTCAAAACTTAGCATGTAATCTTTTCAGCCCATTATAAAGCCTCCCCCAAAGTTTCATATTATTGGCACGCTTCTAGATCACACCTCTAGTTCAAATCTTATTCTTGCTTTCCTCTCTTTCAAATTCAAATTTAAATCAAAACTTCTGAAATTCTTGGTGGAACTTTGAAAAATATGTCAAAATAGCCACATGCGAAATTTCAGCCCATTTGGAAAATATTTGACTCTCCAAATAATTTTTTCCATTCTCTTTAGTATTTTTCGGTTTTTATACTGGGAAATTTCAGCCCATTTGGAAAAATATGTCATTTTTGGCAACAACCCTAAGCACATTTTGTGGGAGCCAGCTCGACAGACCCAACTCCTCTCTCCCTTTCTTTCCCTATTTCAGTTAACTCTGCCGGTCCAATCCACGTAGCGAAACGTTACGCCCATCATTGTCCATCATCTTCCCAGAAGACACGGCATGCAACACCATGAGCGAAGCCGGTAGCAACTTGGTCCCCGCCATCACCCCCTCCATAAGACTACTCACAGTGGGGAGTAACATAGAGTAGTAACTTACCGATGTTACTAGTCTATGTTATTACCTCCATAGTGGGTAGTAACATATGAGTGGTATCATGAAATGATTCATTTATTAGGCTATAGACACATTGTGCCTTGAAATGTGCTATAGACACATTGTACCACAAACCCCTCTCTCCTCATTAATTAGCTGCCACATAAGCAATCTTGTATTGAAATATGTGATGTTACTAGTGAAGTTACTCCCATTGTGACTAGTCTAAAAAACCCTAGAGCTTCCCTAGGGTTTCCCCCAACTCCCCTCTCCCTCCTGCGCTGCTTCCCACGTAAGGTCGTCGCCACAGAGTCGTTGCCTCAAGATCAGAGCGACAGCAGGAGCACGCACAGGACACAACGTTGTGCAGAAGCTCCGCTACCTCCCCTTCTTCCTCTACTGCCACACTTATTGCAACATAGAGCAAGCGCCCACTCACAACACGACAAAACTTGAGCCGACCTAGTAGCAGGACAAAACTTGAGCCGACCTTCTTCCCCAAGTCCAAGTCGCACATGCATACCGCACGCGGACGGATGACTCCTCCTAGTTTATATACACATGGTCTAAGTCATGTTGGAGAGAGCAGCAATGCCACGGATCGGTAAGGTGGCGCAAGCCTAGATGACCGGTGGGCATCCCTAGGACGTTTTGTGTTGTTTAATGACATGACATGATGATCCCTTTCGTTTCGTTTCCAACGACTGGAATTATTACGTACGTGGCTGGCTGGAGGACCACATGCATACTGGAGGCCAGTAACCTCGCTTGCAAAGGATTGATGGAGAGGAGAGGACCAATATCCAATAATTTGAAAATGAAGCCTTGTTCCATACGATGATGATTATTTTGATTAAGTAACAAAACTGCAACATATCCAATTATTTAGAGGGCACTACTAAAAGGCATGTTGCAAATTTAACAAGAACAAGAACAGAAGAGTCGGCAAACTAACTTGTAGCATCTCTCGAACCATTGTTTGAAAATTATAGCCTCCGTGCTGGGCGGCAACACAATCTAATCGGTGGAGCAAAGCCTCTCCTCTCTAACGCGTGAATACAATTGCATCTTCTTCATCACGAGTGAATACAATTGCTTCATAGCTCCGACGCACATATCCTATGACGAGAGCCAAATCTCCGACTCCGGTGTCTATGAGATGAGCAGCAAGACGGTCCGTTCCATCTTCCCACATGAGTCGCTGCAAAAACTTGGGATAAACTGCGAGCCAAAGGGGTCCTGGATCTTTCCTTCCTCGGCATAATTAACTCGGTGCACCGCTGTTTACATTTTATATATATACTCCACTAATTAGCACAGTAGTAGTAGTACTAGCTAGTTAATTTAGCAACAGTTGTTGACTCCTGATGTCAAAAAAGGAGGAGCAGTTAACTCCTCCCTTTGGAATGGATCAACTCCCTTCTTTAGCTCGTAATTTTGCGCCTGTGGTGTCGGCGAAGTGGCGGCGGAGGACGCGGCGGACCAGTCAGCTGGATGCTGCAGCCGCGGCGGCAGCTTCGGAGGGAGCAGCTGCCTGGCGCACGCGCGCGGCTCGGCGCTGTCACTGCCATCGCCGACGCTCTTGGCACCAGCCGCGGCAAGCTCGAAGCCGCCGCTGATGTCTTCGTGGAGGCAGTAGTCCTCCCAGGCGGGGACGTCGAAGAAGAGGTAGAGCGGCGCGCTGCGCGAGATCGACATGATCGAAGCGGCGAGGTCCTCCATGACCATGAGCTTACTGGCGCAGGATGTGATTGGAGTGGAAATGATGCCTGAATATATAGGTGAACAGGGCCTTGTTTCCTGCTCAAGAAAATTATTTTTTGACCGGAAGTGGTTACGTCGCAGCCCAATGATTGCTATATCCAGTGAATGCAATGCACTTGTGAACTATACTCAACTTGTTGCCTCGGCAAGCTCTCTTTGTCTAACGTAAATAAAAAGTCCATACGTGTGAGCTATGGTGACCAACGTGACGGCGACGAAGATGGTGATATATTATTTTTTTATCGACTACCGCAGTCATGCCGCGATTCCCAAACACCCACGCGAGCAGGCAGAAGTTGCAGACGAACGAAGCACTGGGCTGCAGCCCCAAAAATGTGGCGCCAAATCTGGAAACGATGGCGGTATTTTGCTCGCCGATGCTTTCTATCTTATCTCAGACACGAACAATGTGGCAATTCTATCTTTCTTCACGCCAACGCAAAGCTTAGATTGCTAGCTGCTGGGGCGAAATCATGTGCGCCTTACTTCTTGTGGTAACAAATTGAGTACCTCTTTTGAAATCCAGAAGCATTTTCTAAACTCATGAACATTTTTTTAATTAGCTAACATTTTTTTTTGAATTTCAAGAACTCTTTTGAAATCCACAAACTTTTTCTAAATTTAAAAACATTTTTTTATTTTGAAGAACTATTTTGAAATACACAAAGTTTTTCTAAATTTAAAAACTGTTTCTAAATTCCTAAGCATTTTTAAATTCACAAAAAAATCAAATACACAAATATTTTTGTTATTTGCATTGTTTTTAGATAGTTGTGAACATGTTTAACTTTTTTGGAACATTTTAAATATCACCTCCATTTTTTTTCAGTTTTCATTCCTCTTTGTTTTTTTCTTTGCTTCTCCGGGTGAGCCAAGGCTCAATACGGCGACTGGCCAGCCAATCCAAGCGAGCTTCCAGGGCATGCGTGTTTGGTCGTCCTTCGACGCATTGTGCCTCATCTTCAACCAGATGTCGGGACCGGCGGCGATCACTGCCTCTACGCCCACGCCCACGACTACGTGTGTGCCTACGTCAACGCCAACGCTGAGCACTAAAGTTGTTTCCCCAACGCCGCCGCCGCCGCCGACCTCGGCCAGCCCTACGGCAGAGGAGCCGCCATTTGAGTTCCATGTCTATGGTTCCTACCCTTTTGATCGCCTCACTTTGGCTATGTTCAATCGTCGACCCGTGGCATGATGATCGCCGAACTTGTGTCTTTTTTGGTAGCGGAAAAGTGAACTTTGAATTTTGTTGCTTTTGGGAGCCGAAACCTGAAGGCGCGGCTGGAAACTCGACCCCCCCCCCCCCCCTCAGGCCGAAAAAACCGCCGCCGCAAACGCCTAACGCCCTTTGCCGGGTGCGTTCGGGGGGCCAAACGGCTGGAGATGCTCTAAGCAAATTAATTAACACTGGGAGGAACTCAGTCGGCAATGACCCTATTATATAGCTCAAAAATGTATATGTAACAGCGGAAATGATAGCACTTGGAGATTTTAGGATGCGGTGGCGACTTGGCGTTCGTGCTATAGTTTGGCTTTTAGTGGGCTTTTGGTCGACGGTTGAGACATGAGCACCACATCCAACGCGCTTTCATCCTGTCCGCGACGTATGTATACCAAATACTAGCATCTTGCAAGTAATCGCTAAGGGAATTCATAAGAATGCAGAGGACAAATCCCGTGCCTAGCTGCCAGTTCGTCCCGTAGCGTGGAAAAGGCAAAGGAAGGCGTAGATCCACGTGCAGCAGCCAGCAAGCAGCCAAGCGGCTTGCGGTATGCACACACGAAACCGCAACAGAATCGCCGAAGCATCGCAGCAGAGTTGGCGACGGACGCAGGCCAAGCAGGCAAGCAAAGGTAGCGAGGCGGGCACGCCTCCCCTTCCGCGCCTCGGCTACGCTCCAAACCGCCGAACCGAACGAGCCCAGCACCCACCACCCGGAAAAAATCCTATAAATCAATCGACGAACCCCGTCGACAGGCAACAACCCATCGAAATCCTATAACTCCTCCTCTTCCTTGTCCATCTCCGGCAGCAAGCCAGCAATCTGCGCAGCAAGGAAAGAAGGGAGGTTCTTGGATTGGTTCTGCCGCGAAGATGGTGGCGCCCATGGTGATCGCGTCGGCGGGGCTCGGGATGCTGGCGGGCGTGGCGATGGCGAACCGGACGACCGGGGACGGGCTGCCTGCGGCGTCCAGGTGGGACGCGCGGCCACGCTGCTCCACGTGCAGCGGCACCGGCCGGGAGGAGTGCCTCTGCAGCCGTTGGTCCGACGGCGACGTCGGCTGCGGGACGTGCTCCGGCTCCGGCCGCAAGCGGTGCCGCAGCTGCGGAGGCTCTGGCACCGGCCGGCAGCTCCCGGTGCGGCTCATCGCCCAGCAGCAGAAGCTGCCGACGATCGCGCCCGGGCGACGCGGAAACTGAAACTGACATTCCTCGGTTTCCCGGAGTAAATCAGAAGTGCAATTAGGCAGAACACAACACACATGAGCATGAGTGTACAGGCAACATGTTCGTTCCTGTGGATGTACACGTCTCCTTCAAGACGTAGGAGTACTAGTTATGCATAAAACATGTTTAGAGCTCCTTTGATTCAAAGGAATTTTATAGAAATCTAGACAATTTATATCCTTAGGAATCTTTCATGCGTTCCAGTTTGATTCAGATGATTGCAATTCTTTGGAATTTTTCCTTTGGATTTGCATTCTATTTTGGAGGAAAATTTCCTTCCGCTCAATCCCTTTGTAAGAATTCCATCGTTTTTCCTATGCTATCAAGAACTCCTTCATCCAAATTCATGTAGTTCTTTAATTCCATGGGATTCAAAAGGACGCGACACTTTAGACATACAATTTTTTATTCGAATCTTGTGCATCAAGGAGAGCCTTAACATTAGTGATCAAGTATTCACAGCTCCTCAGGTATACACCTAGTAACTAAAGCGGCGGTGGCTAGGAAATCGTCTCCGCTGGAATTTATTGGTGAGCCTATGGATTCGCCTCCCTTGCATGCTGCAAGGGTGACACTTGGGCAAATTGCAATGGTTTAGCTTCGGTTTGGTCTTTTAGGCTCTGATCGTCCTTGGTTTCACCATCGGGATAGAAGTTAGAAAAGTTCTGACGTAGGTTTTTGTTGTATCCTTGGGTCGACCAGGTTAGAGTTTCTCGTCGTACATTGACGACGGCGAGATCGGATGTCAAACATAGCAAATTGATTCAATGCTTAAATGGTGGCGACTAAGGCTCTGGGGTGCCAGTCCTATGGGGCACGTGCGTAGAGACTTCCTGGCTATCATCTACAAGGTTGTGCCGGCTCTAGTAGGGGAGTGGAGGCAATGGCTTCTCGACGGCCAGCTCTGCCAGCGGTAGTGCTCTTTCGGTGGTCCAGGGAGCAAAGGGCGATGTAGTTTCTATTATGATTTGGGTGCCTTGTACTTCTGGTCAAGCTTCTATAATAGATTTGTATCCTTTTGGCAAAAAATTAGACCCTTACTGGTCAACGTAGCTTATTTTGTGCGTACTCGGGGTATTGAAGAACATTGTGATATAAAATGTTTTCCACTTGTTTTAAAACTTGCATTTTAGTCCAAATCATGTGCATGTCATGTGGAAGTCTAATTTATACATTACATTTTCAGTTGAGAAAATGTGTTTTTCCGTATTTGAACTTATCATTGTCGTGTGTGCGAACACAACACCACTCTAGGTTTTGACATCTCACTTTTACCATTGTTATCCTTTGACAATGTATCACAAATGTCATTCCGTGGCAAAAGCAATTTTTTTCATTTCACTTTTGCCACTCTTAGCTTTTAACAATTATCACAATTGCAACTCTAGAAATTTTGCTTTTGCTACGAAATGAAAATTGTGATGTATTGTCAAAACCTGAGAGTGGAAAAAGTGAGATGTCAAATTTGAGAGTCGCGTAACCAAAATGGGCAAAACCTAGAGTGGCAAAAACAAAGTTTTCTCTTTTTTGGTTCAGCGAGGGGCAAAGAGACGCACGAATCCTACCACTACGATCCTAAGCTGAAATGTGTGCCATGTGATTATCTCTATGCGAGCTACGCGTGGGAGTGCAAGTGATTTATAATGGATTCTCAACACACAGAAGCAGGAAAAATGCAGGAATAGAGTGTCATGTCCTATTGCATCCTAGTATTATAAAGCTAAATAATTGAAGATTGTTTGATAGCATAGAGAAAACAATAGAATTCTACTAAGATATTTGAGTGGATGGAAATTTTCCTTCAAAATGGAGCACAAGTGAGTCATGTGGAAAAGTACCTAGGGATTGCCACTGAGGAAAAATTCCAAGGGTTCGAATCCTACATAATTCCTTTGAATCAAAGGAGTGTGTGTTTGTGCAGTATTTACCATGACCGCCATGTTTTCGCGCAAAGGCTATATCTAGCTTATTGCAAAACATACGCCACACTCTCCTCTAGTGTTCCTGACTTGGCCATGGCCTAGTAGCAGTCTTTTTTCTTCCTTTTTTTTATCCGAAGGTATGAGTTGTCTCTGGTTCCTGCTCACAATCTTCTAAAGAGTGATGTGTCCCTCCAACATGGCCGTTTCTTGTGGCTTCTTCAGCCATGGGATCACTCTACTGTACCCCTTTTCATATAGCAACAAAATGACCGTGTGATCCCCCAAAAAGTAGTCTCTGGTTTTTTCTAGACCGCATTTACCCGGTTTTCCATGTTTCTGTTTTCCCCGTTTTTACCTTATTAAGTTTTCTCTACTTTCTTTTTAAAATATTTTTCTAAAAATTACATGATTTTTTATAAAATGCGTGAAACCTTTGTAACATGATTAAAATGTGTGAGCATCTTCAAATATTACGCAAACATTATGTGAAAATATTTGAATACTTTTAAAATTTGCATGAAGATTTTAAAAATGCGTGATTTTGAAAAATTGCATGAACACTTTTTAAACATGTCGAAATTTCTTCAAAAATATGCAATATTTTTCTAAATTATGTGAACATTTAAAAAATATGTGAAATCTTTTATAAAATTGTATGCATATCTTTTATAAAATTAAGAAGGGAAATTTTGTTTTTGCCACTCTAGCTTTTGTCAATTTTTCTTATGCCACTCTAAAATTTGACGTTTCACTTTCGCCACTCTTAGATTTTGATAATTATGATAATGTGTCATAATTACCACTCTAAAATGTTTGCTTTTGCTATGAAATGGCAAATGTGAATATTTAAATAAAGTTTTCATATTTGTGATGTAGCAAACATGATGCACAGATCGTCTGCATATATTGGAGAAAGTTATAAAATAATCTTTACTGTGAAAACAGTAAATGAAAACTTCCATTTTAACACGCAATTCACTGCAATCAGAAAATATATTTCGAACCTTTTGATTTCATTGCTTCAATGGTACTATATCTACAATCTTAGGCAAAGCCTCTCCAGAAGCAAGGGATGATCCCTAGCGGTACCCAGTAATCAACGCGGGAAGGAACCCAGTAGGCAATGACCCCATTACAGCTCAGTGTATATACGACAGCGAAAAATATAGCACTTGGGGATTTTAGGATGCGGTGGCGATGTGGCGTTTGTGCTATTGTTTGGCTGTTAGTGAGCTTTTGGTCGACGGTTGAGACATGCATACGCGCTTCCATCCTGTCCGCGACGTATACCAAACAGTATGTTGCAACTATGAGTAATCGTTAACGGAATTCATAAGAATGCAGAGGACAAACCCTGTGCCTAGCTGCGAATTCGTCCGGTAGCGGCAAAGGAGCATGTAAATCCACGTGTAGCTGCGAATCCCATGGCTTGCAGTACACACGCACGAATCAGAAACAGAATCGCCGAGACATCGTAAGCAGAGTATAGGCGACACGCCATCCCTTCCGCGCCACGGCTACCCTCCAAGCTGCCAGACTAAACGAGCCCAGCACCCACCACCCGAAAAAGTCCTATAAATCAACCGACGCGCCCCGTTCACAGGCACCCATCCAAATCTTTTCTTCCACTCCTACCAGCACGATACGGCAAGAAAGGTTCTTGGATTGGTGATGGTGGCGCCCATGGTGATCGCGGCGGCGGGGCTCGGGATGCTGGCGGGCGTGGCGACGGCGAACCGGACGACGGGCGACGGGCTGCCGGCGGCGTCCAGGTGGGACACACGGCCCCGTTGCTCTACGTGCCGCGGCACCGGCCGGGAGGAGTGCCTCTGCAGCCGTTGGTCCGACGGCGACGTCGGCTGCGGGACGTGCTCCGGCTCCGGACGCAAGCGGTCCGCAGCTGCGGAGGCTCTGGCACCGGCCGCCAGCTCCCGGCGCGACTCATCGTCCAGCAGAAGAAGCTGCCGACCGCGCACGGGCGCCGCGGAGACCACAACTGATGTTCATAGGTCTCCCGGAGGGAATCAGAAGTGCAGTTAGGCAGAACGTAACACATCAGTGTGTATGCAACATGTTCATTACTGTGGATGTACACGTCCCTTCAAGACGTACTACTAGTTATGCACAAAACGTGTTTAGAGCTCCTTTGATTCACGGGAATTTTGTAGGACTTTAGGGCCTCTTTGATTCACAGGATTGTCAAAATGAAGGAATAAAAAAAATGCAGGAATAGGGTGACATGTCCCATAGTATCCTACAGGATTTAAAAGAATGTTTGATAGCATAAGAAAAACAAAGGAATTCTACAAAGAGGTTTGAGTGGATGGAAATTTTCCTCCAAAATGTAGTACAAATGGATCATATGAAAAAATTCCTAAGGATGCCAATCCTACTAATCAAATGAGCATCACAGGAAAAATTCCTAAGGGTTCAAATTCTCCAAAAATCCTATGCAATTCCTTTGAATCAAAGGAGCCCTTAGAGGATATAAATCCTTAGGAATCTTTTCATGCGTTGCAGTTTGATTCACATGATTGCAATTCTTTGGAACTTTTCCTTTGAATTCCATTGCATTCTATTTTGGAGGAAAATTTCCATCCACTCAAGCCATTTCTTAAGAATTTCACCATTTTTCCTATGCTATGAAGCACTCCTTCATCCAAATTTATGTGGGTTTTCGATTCTACATAATTCAAGAGGACATGGCACTAGTCATACAATTTTTTATTCCGGTGTTGAAATAATCTTGTGAATCAAAGAGAGCCGTAACTATATGATCATTCACTCATAACTCCTGAGGTACACATCTACTGGTAATTTAAGTGGGTGTACCTATAAACACAGTCCCCTTCAGGCTTTGCCGGTGTACCCTTGAATTTGCCTCCCCTGACTACTGCTTCGGTGGCCGTTGGCAGATGGAATCTCGGTGCCTCGGCTCCGGCTTGTAGTTTGGGTTATGGGTATTTAGTCCCCGCAAGGGCGGCGCTTAAGCAAATGGCAGTGCTTCATCTTCGAGCTGGTCTTTCAGGCACTGATCATCCTCAACTTCATCGGCATGATTAAGTCGACGTAGTTGTAGTTCTGACATAGTCTTTTATCGTCTCCGTGGGGCGACGAGGTTAGGATTTCTCATCATACTTGGACGTCGTCGAGATCTGATGTCACGTGCTGCAGATTGATTCAATGCTTCAACAGTGATGACTACGGCTCTAGGGTGCCAGTCCTACGAACATGTGCAAAGCCTCTCCTTCAGAAAACTACAATAACGATAAGCTCATGTACTGATAGTGTGCAGATTGTTAACTGAAGCAATGTCCATGTCATCTTAATTTTGCATTAAGTAAATATATTAGAAAACCGCACATCGTACTTTCTGTACCCTTCGTGGAGATGATTTTATTCAGAGCCACTTTCAGTTATTGGATTTATTGGTGTCACAATAGAAATTGTTGCCTTGCTTTACTTCTGTTATGTAAGTAAAGCAAATACGTATGCATTCTCGCTATATATTTGCATGCACTTGATTTAGAGGTGGTCGTGATGCGAGTCAATGCTGGTGAAGGATAGTGGTGGCTCGACATTGGCATTGGAAGCACTAGTCAATCGATGCTACGCAGGGGCAAACAATTGCAAGCTATTAATTTGTTTAGGGGCATTTGTGGAGTAGATGGGATGAATTGGAATAACATCAAATTTCTAATATACCTTGTCAAAAATGACCAAGTTACCCTTACGTATGGATGGTCAAAATGGCTTGGTACTCATATCTAGGGTTGAGGAGCAATAGAGTGATGTAAAAGAGCTCCAACTCACGAGCGGCGAAGTTATCATCATCTTCTTGATGGCACTCACCACCCGCAACCAGGGAAGACTCACCACCCGCAACAAGGGAAGACATAGATGGTCCAAAATGGTTAAACGCCAATAAGGTATCACACATAAAGTGATGGTGCTAAGACTATTATGTGACGAGTTGATAATGGATTTCATGATCAGGAGGCACTAGTACAAAACAGAGCTTTAGCGCCGGTTCGTAAGGGCCTTTAGTGCCGGTTTCATAACCGGCACTAAAGGGTGGGCACTAAAGAACCCCCCCTTTATTTGAATTTTTTTTTGAAAATTTTGGATTATTTTTATTTTTATTTTTTTTTGAATTATTTGATGATTTAGTCTCTAATCACCTCTCTTAACTGCTCAAGTGTGGAACACTCATTTCAAATCATCTAACTTCCCGACCGGTCACCCATCCCTCTCACTACTCCAGCCCGAGCACGCTTAACTTTCGGGTTCTATTCTCCTTCGTTTCCGAGTCTGCACTTGTTGTTTTCCTGACAATAGTAAGATGTCAATCCTATTAACCCTCATGAGTTTAGCTTGAGCATGAAGTCACACATTTCACCGTTTGAGTTTGAAACTATTATTCTAAAAAAAGTAATTATTTAGTAACGCTAATATTTCTTGAATAAGTTTGACCATAGTTTGACCAGATTTGACCAAAATTCAAAAAAATGAAATAATTATTTAGTAACAATAATATTCTTGAATAATTATGTAGTAACATTAATACTTCTTGAATAAGTAGTTTGACCAGATTTAACCAAAAAAATTTAAACAAACTGAAATTTGACCATATCTTTTTTTCCTTTTGGAATTTGAGGATTCTAAAAAATTCCGAACAGGCCATAGGCCGTCTCCATTGGATGCGGATTTTCGTGCTGAATTTTTTGATACATTATACGTTTTTTTCCGACATCGTATGCAAAAGTTATAGCCGTTTTACATTTTTCCTACACTTTTTGCAAAACATGTCCAAATTGTAGTTTTTAAATTTTTCTAATTAGTAGATGTAGTAATATAACTACCTCTCGAAGGATTTTATTTTTTTGAAGTTTTTATCATTTTCTTTTGATTTTTTCAGAACTGAAATGGCGACACACGCGGGGGGGGGGGGGGGGGGGGGGGGTAGAGTTTGAAAATTGCCCTATAGTGCCGGTTTGTGTCACAAACCGGTACTATAGGTCAGACCCCTTTAGTACCGGTTCATGATCGTGGGGCCCCGGCCTGACGCCAGCCTGCCACCACCCCTTTAGTATCGGTTCGTGTGCAAAGCCGTTTGAACCGGCACTAATGGTACCATTAGTACCGGGCCAAAATAAAACCGACACTAATGTGCTTCACGTTTGACCCTTTTTCTACTAGTGAAGTGCTTCCCCATATTGTGGGCTCATCCAAAGAGAATATTTTCTGGCTCCCCTCATTCCCAACATTAGTTCTAAACCATCATATATAGAAGCTTTAGTTTCTCTAGTAGTGCAAACTAGGAGATGCTTGGCCGGCTCTACCTTTGTAACTAGATCTATGTTTGCAATGTGCTCCCATCTTACCCTATCCAGCAAATGGAGGTCGCAATACTTATATTTATGTTAGAAAGTGTACAAAATAAGGACATAAATATTTTATCCATCTGTCTTCGAAGGAGGAGTAGGTGAGCGTCAATTAATAAATGATCTTGTGACTAAATACCAGAGCAAGTACATGAGGCATTATTGATAATATATTAATTTGAATTGTAGAAAAAGAATTAGTACTCCAATACTTCTACTTTTTAGGGAGCTCTAATACTTTCATAGTAATATTAACATTACAAGTTCATGGCCTTGTTGTCTTCTTTACCATTCTTGCCTAACCGTGAAACCAATTATACTAATAACTAAAGCATGTATGGACATTTCCAATCAAGGGTGTGTTACAGAGAGAATTAAGATAACATGCATAATTTAAATATTACTGTCTCCATCTAGTAATAATGTATATTAACAGAAGGGGAGATATCCTTGCATCATTTATTTGTCTTACATCATGTGTATGGGCTTCTGCTGAGTCACCAGTTGGTCCCATGAAACTACTGCATGGTAATGCAATGGAGTAGCAATAGGGCGTGCTTGGTTCCTTGCAGCCCCTTCCCCTCCCAGAAAAGGCCTAACGGATAAAAAAAATTGGTTGCTCACATGAGTCGCTGGCCCACACACGCACGAAACTTAAATCACCCTAGCGCCTGGCTCGCTAGGAACACTCTAGTCGGTTGTTTCCGTGGAGCCAACCTGAGACAAGCGCAGATACGGCGTATGCAGGGATGCATGCATAGGGATGGCAGGAGACAATAAGTTTATAACATATTTATAATTTTTATGTTCATGCTATATTACAATAATTTATACACTCTTGGCATAATTTATACCCTTTTTTATTGAACTAACATATTAATCCAGTGTCCAAGACCACCTCCCGTTTTTTAGTATTTTGGGGCTTTTCATGAAATCGGTCTAAAGAGCAACAAAAAAACAATGATCAGTTTTGCACCAAAAGAAGCACAAGGGACATGTACACACCTGGAGGGGACCCATAGGCCCACCACACGTCCCTAGCTCCCACCCGAGGGAGCTCCTATCACATGGTCACCCCTTAGGTCGGTTGGAGGTGCCCTTTAGCTGCAGACTTGCTCCGGAAGTTTCACTATCATCCTATTGTTTTTGATATTTATCGAAGTTACGGAACTCTTGTGGTCGATAAAACGGATTGGACTCAGATTTTAGGAGAGAGAAATTCTAGAAAATGACTGTCAAAGAGGTCCAATCTCCGATGGGCTCTTGCCATTCGGGGGCCATGAACACCACGGACCATAGGGGGAAACCTCTCCATACCTAGTGTGGAGGCCATGGAAAAAGTAGGAGGGGCCTCTCTCCCCCTCTCTTACGGCGGCGCTGAAGTGCCGCTAGGGGAACCACCATCACCGACATCGTCTACATAAACTTCACCACCATATATGTCACCATCTCCACCCAATTCCCTACTTGAACATGTTTTTGCTATAAATTATTCCCTCGCGATTTGTTGCGTTCTAATATGTCTGAGTAGAATATTTTTGTCACGCGGTTGATTGGTGATCTATTGTGATTGATATGAGTTGTATGTTGATATATTGATGTCATTTGGTGCCCATCATATGAGCGTGCATGTATGAGGATCACATTTTAGGGTTAGTTGTATGCTGAGATAACTATGCATAGGTTGGCCGAAGTGACATATATCACCGAGCGTGAGTATAGGTGTTGATGCATATGGGATACATAGGACCCGTAGATCTGAATGTTATGGTTGGATTTTACCTTAATGTATTCTTAGTAGTTGCAGATACTTGCTAAGGGTTTAAATCATAAATACCTATAATTCAATTGATTTTGCATGCATGTTAGCATAGGCCTCTCCTATATATAAACTACAATGACGATTATTAGTCTAGTACCATAGCCAATTGCCTAGGTACAATTCCGCAACACCTACCACCGCTACTCTACACTTGTATCTTTTAATTTATTGTACCTTACATGGTAGCACCTAATTATGATTTACTAGTTCTTTATTATCTCGCAAATGTATCCTTTCATACATGCAAAGTAGTTCATTGTTTCTAGGTAAATCAAACATTTGATGAACATATATATGGTTGTATCATTGGCAAATAGAACCTAAGAGAATACAGATCCTAGCTTTATCTCCAACTCACGAGCGGAGAAAGTATCACCAGGGAAGACGTAGATAGTTTCACATGGTTATGTGCCAAGAAGATATCGCTCAAAATGCGATGGTGCTAACTGCTAAGCCAATTTAGTGACGAGTTGATAATGGATTCCATGGTAATGAGATGCTTCCCCAAATCGCTAGCTCGTTTGAAGAGAATATTTTCTAGCGCCCCTCATTTCCCACATTTAAACTAGCCTATGTAGAAGCTTTAGTTTCTATAGTAGTGCAAACGAGGAGATGCTTGGTCGAGTCTAACTTTCTAACGAAATGTAAATTTGGAATGTGCTCCCATCTTACCCTATATAGTCACTGAAGATCACAGTAGTTATATTTAGGTGAGAAGGTGTAGAAATAAGGACATTTAAATATTTTCTCCATCTTGTCTTTCAAAAAGGAGTAGGTGAGCACACATTAATATATGATCTTCGAACTAAATACGAGAGCAAGTACGCGAGACATCACCGATAAACTGAATTGTAAAAAACACATTTCAACAAACACTTGGTGTGTGCATTAGTTGCATCACATCGTCATATGACATTTGAAAGCAGTATCCCATGTTGTAGTAATGACCAGTGATGATGTAGTTGCATCCCATCGTCAATTGGCATTTCACCGAACACTTGGTGTGTGTGGCGGTTGACATGGACGTCATCAGTGGGTGGAAAGTTATTTAGGTGACGTAGGGATCCGACGATAGTGGCCTGGCGTCTAGGCGACAAGGTGGAGCGACAGAGGTCTGCAAGAACCAGGTGGTGTTCGAGGTTAGTGCAGCGACATAATCAGGGTCTTGGAGCGGAGAAAGGGAGCGGAGGAGAAGGGGGTGGAGTGTGGGATGGGAAAGGGGTTTCGATAGGAATTTTATGTGGGGTCGGACTATTCGATCCGACTGACGGACATTTCAGACTACCTTATTTATTCCCTCGATTAGAGGTGGGACTGGGATACCTGACAGTCCGGAATATCCAGACGAACCCATTGGATGATAGTTCCGGTCCAGACAAATAGGGAGAGAGGGAGGAGTCTGTTAGAGATGCCCTACTAAGTAAATCAAAATCTTGCGGTAATATTACCCAACGAACGTCAGTTGGGAGGGGGTGGCAAGCGAACGTCATTTGACGGTAGTTTTAGTTGTGAGAAAAGATCAAACAATGGCAGTTTTTAAACGAAAATTGCCTTCTCGGAAAGAAACTGCCATGTTGCCTAGAGAAAATACCACTCCTTACCACTTCCTCGCAACTAAAACTGCCACGAAATCGTTCGCATATGCCATCCTCCCGGCGAATATTCGCCAGCTAACAGGGTCCAAATGTTGCAAGCAATCTAGAGAATCATCTACAAGTCTTTCGGCCAGTTACATGATCCAGATCGTTAACGGAGCTCATAAGAATGCAGAGGACAAATCCAGTGCCTAGCTCCGAATTCGTCTCGTAGCGTGGAAAAGGCAAAGGAACTCGCAAGGGCAGAGTAAACACACGTGCAGCGAAGCAGCTCGCAGCACACACGAAACAGAGATCGAAAGGCCCAAGCATAGCAGAGTAGCCGACGGATGCAGACCAAGCAAGCAAGCAAAGGTAACGAGGCGGGCACGCCTTCCCTTCCTCGCCTCCGCTACCCTCCAAACTGCTAAACGAAACTATCCCAACACCCACCTTCCTACAACCCGCGAAAAAATCCTATAAACCGACGCACCCCGTCCACAAAATCAACAGATTGCCACACCTCCCCTGGCCACACACTGACACACCCATCCAAATCTCTTCTTCCACTCCTTACCAGCACCAGGCAAGTGCACACGGCAAGGAAGCAACAAGCACCGGCAATTTGGGCACCAAGAAAAGGGAGATTCTTGGATTGTTTTTTCGGCGAAGATGGTTTCGCCCATGGTGATCGCGTCGGCGGGGCTCGGGATGCTGGCGGGCGTGGCGATGGCGAACCGGACGACGGGCGACGGGCTGCCGGCGGCGTCCAGGTGGAACGCGCGGCCCCGTTGCTCCACGTGCAGCGGCACCGGCCGGGAGGAGTGCCTCTGCAGCCGTTGGTCCGACGGCGACGTCGGCTGCGGGACGTGCTCCGGCTCCGGTCGCAAGTGGTGCCGCAGCTGTGGAGGCTCTGGCACCGGCCGGCCGCTCCCGGCGCGACTCGTCGTCCAGGAGCAGAAGCTGCCGACCCCGCCCGGGCGACGCGGAGACTACAACTAATATTCGTCGGTTTCCCAGAGGAAATCAGTTGTGCAATTAGGCGGAGCTGAACTAACGCACGAGTGTATATGCAACATGTTCACTCTTGTGGATGTGATACGTGCCTCCTTCAAGACGTACTAGTAGTTATGCATAAAACATTTTTAGAGCTCCTTTGATTCAAAGGAATTTTATAGCAATTTTTAGAGGATTTAAATTCTTAGGGATCTTTCCTGCGTTGGCAGTTTGATTCATATGGTTGCAATCCTTTGGAATTTTTCCTTTGAATCCATTTCCATTCTATTTTTGAGGAAAATTTCCATCCGCTCAATCCTTTATTAAGAATTCCAACGTTTCTCCTATGCCATCAAGCACTCCTTCATCCAAATTTATGTAGTTTTTAATTTTACAGAATTCAAGAAGACATAACACTTGGTCATACAATTTTTTATTCCGCATTTTAAGAATCTTGTGCGTTAAAGAGAACCTTAACTATATCGATTGATCACTCGTAACTCCCGAGTTCGCCTCCCTTACCTGTTGCTCCAGCAACCGCTGGCAGGGGGAATCCCCAAGGCCTTGGCGCTTCGGCTGGTAATTTGGGTTAGAGGGTCTTAGTCCTCGCAAGGGTGACACTCGGATAGATGGCAGTGCTTCATCTTTGAGCTGGTCTTTTGAGATCTGATCATTCTCAACTTCTTCCGTCGAGACGAAGTAGACGGAGTTTCGACATAGATTTTTGTCATCTCCTTGGGGCGGCGAGGTCAGGGTTTCTTGTCATACATGGACGATGGCAAGACTAATATTAGACAATGCAGATTAATAGGATTCTGGATTGCTCTTCATTTCGTTCAATTTATCCCCTTGCTTTTCAACATACATATATTAAACAACCTTGTTTATGAGTACCTAACCCTTCTACAATTCACATGACATTCAATAGTTCAGTGATGACAACTACGACTCTAGGGTGCTAATCCTACGGGGCACATGCACGGAGGCTTCTCGGCTACCGTCGACAAGGTCAGGCCGGCTCCAGTAGCGGAACGGCGACAATGGCATGTCAACGACTTGTTATGTCATCGATACCGGCCATTTTGGTGGTCCAGGGACCTCGAAGTAGTTTCTATTTTGTATTGGGTGCCTTGTACTTCTAGTGAGCTTTCGTAATAAATTGGTGCCCTTTTCGCAAAAAGTAGACCCTTAACCTGTCCAGGAAATTTATTTTCTGAGAAGTAGACGAAGTATTGAAGAACATTATGATATTAAATGTTTTTTCACTTGTTAGAGAACATGCATTTTATTCCAAATCATGTGCATGCCATGTGCAACTCTAATTTATACATTAATTTTGCAATTGAGGATGATTATTGATCGATGTGCCATTTTCTATTGAGAAAAGATTTTTTTTCCGTATTTCAGTTAATCACGTATAGCTTTCATCTAATATGTGGTGAGATGTTATTCTAAACTACCAATACTAGGTAGCTTTGCATAATGGCAATAGTCCTTGGTCAAACTCGGTTCTGACTTGTATGGCATATTTTTCAAGCATATCAAATAAATAAGTGTGATCATCACGATTACTACCGTGTAGATAGACACCTCCATTCTTGAGTGATGTTTCATATGGCCATAAAGTACATGACGCTAAGCTGAAATAATGTGTGTCATGTGATTAGCTCTATGCAAGATATACATCCGCAGAAGCATCAAAACATGTGTAAGATAGGAGTTGTGTGGGGCAATGAAGCGATTGATAGTGGATTCTTAAAACACAGAAATAACCACCTGAAATACAGCATTCCTGCGGGCCGGAGCATTTAGCCCACGGACATTCCACACGATCATCCTCAATGGCTGCGCATTCATGATCAGATCCAACCATGACCACCAGCCAAGCGGCTAGTGCACCGCCTCACTCGCCAGCGGCATTGCCGGTGACTCCCATCCAAACAAAGCAAGTATCGCCGCGATGTGAGCATCCGAGAGTGGCCGAGAAAACAGGTCCACGTACATCCTTAGTGCTTCCTCCGAGATTACCTCCCCTTCATGGGCCAAACATAATCTTCTAATAAGGACTTGTTGCTGCTTGGAGGCACCCATCTTTGTCAATCGCGCACTCCTCCTTGGAGTGACATCCACCCTCTGCTTCTTTCTTGGGTTCCGGGCTTGTAACCCACATGCACGACTTGGTGGACGCGGCAAAATTGGTGTTATGGACCGGCACATCTGCGCCCGCATGGCTTCAATGTCCTGTAGCAAGGGGCCCTCCCCATCGGCCCTCTGCGGTGTGACCACGGTTTGTACAGGGCTGGGAAGCCTGGTCTCCTCTATCACATCCCCTGGACTCGCCAGCCCCACCGTACGTAGCGACGTCGGGGAAGGAGTGCATGGTGCATGGGCGCAGCCCTCCTTTGATAGGCTCACACAGAACGCATCACCAGCCTCCACCTGTCCATGCAGCGTTCGCAAGCATCCACTCATCGAATCCTCCTCGAACAACGAGTCCAGCCCATCCCATATGTCCCCGCATGAGGAGGCGTCCCCATCATGCACTGGGCCCCGCAAGGGGATATGGTACGATCCAATTTGGACGGATCCCTTCCCATGCCGAGCACCAACCTGCTCCAGATCTGAGATCCTATCCACCTCAGGCTTAAGCGCATCTCTGTCTGCCCGCGCCCACCTGGACAGCTGGACCGAGGCGGGCGAGACAATGGAAACCTGCACCTCATTCCCCTGCACCAACGCAGCACAATGGACCGCTGATCATTCCTTTTGACCAGACCCCACCTGCACCGACATGTCGGCCTCCACCATTGGCAGAACCGCCAGCCTGCGGACCCACAGGATCAGCGCAAAGCGATCAAGTGACGATGGCCATGTAGCTGTCGCTGACCGAGCCACTACCTGCCGAAACCGCGCCGGCCTGAACGCCGCGCGTCACCGGCGGCGGCGTCGCCGTCGACGACTCCACCCTACTGGCCAAATTCACGGGCACTGTAGGATTGCGGGCCTCCCTCCTCGGCGGCCCTCGCACCCGATCGTCATTCCCAGAAGGCGGCGACGGCGGCGGAGGAGGAGGAGGAGGCCGCCGACCACCATCATCATCCTCCCCATCCACCATCCGCGGCTCCTCCAGAACCCGGATATCGATCGGATACCAGAGCGTGCTGGCATGCCGGCCAACAGAAGAACGCCGGACCTCCTCTTCGGCCCAGAGGTTTCGCTGGGGCTCATCGATGAACAACAACCAGGAAATCCGATGAGGCCGATCTGTGCGCAGCCACAGCCGGAAATCCGCCATGTCGAGCCGGGGAGCCGTGGAATCATCGACCCCCACAACGTAGCCGAGACCGCGCAGAATCACACTCGCCGTCCTCAGGTTCCACGCATGCGCAGGCACTCCCCTCAACGAGACCGGCACCAGGTAGGGGAGCGAGGCCGCCGCCGCCTGCGCCTGCCTATTCCATGGCCGGAGGTTGAGCTCAAACCAGGACGAGTTAGCGCGGCCTGCGCGCACCATCCGGTCCTGGACCTCCTCATTGCGGCATAGGACAAGGAAATCATCGGGGAAGGAGGCGCGGATAGACATATCCGCCGGACCAATGCCAAACGTCGCGTGCAGCGCCTCCGCCGCAGAGGCCAAATCCACCGAGGGCATGTTGCCGATGACCGTGACAAGCACTGCCCGAGCAAGCTCGGCCTCCAACCTCCGTGTGTCATCACCCGCCTCCAAGAAGCAAACTTCCACCGTCGCATCCTGAACTACGGCCACCCCGGGCGGCGCCGACTCCAGCGGGCCGAACGGTATCGAGAACTCCATGCCGACAGCAACCCGCACATCCCAGGACGGCGCCCTCACCACCTCACTCCAGAGCCTGACCGCGCCAAGCGGCGGGGGGCCCGGCGGCGGAGGCGGCAGGATAGTGGCTGAGCGTCGCGGCGACGGAGGGGCGGATGCCTCCACCGGACGACGGAGAGCAGGAGGCGGGCGCGCAGGTTGTTCCACCGGAGATGGACTACGCGGCCTGGTGCAGCCATGGGAGATGTGCCCCACACCGCGGCACCGGACGCAGAACGCCGGGTTGGTGTAGTCCACCCAGATGTGCCCTTCGCTCCCGCAGTTGTAACAACATCCATGCAGCTCCACCGGCAGCGGGCGAGCAGCCGACAGCATGCGGGGCCGGCCAGTGGGAGCACGACGCCGAGGGCGCTGCAAAGCCCGAGGACGGAGGCTCGTCATGGTCTGCCAGCCACCCCCAATCCGCAGCGGCACCGGCGTGCGCGACGACCCTCCCCCTCCGCCCTGGACGATAGGGCCGAAGGCCGTGCCCAAGACCTGCGGCACGATGATGGAGCGCAGTTGAGGCCGTGGCTGCGTCGGAGCCGGAGCAGAAGGGTCTGCACGCGGGGGAGGCGTGGGATCTCGTCGCGCCACAGGGGACGGAGAAGGCTGGGGAAGGGAGGACGCGGAGGAGATGGAGCCCGATAGCGAGACTCTGGATGCCATAGCGCCGCAGGGGGAGAGGTGGCCGCTGCCTCCGGAGTGGAGAACAACGGGAGGTGGCCGCCAGCACCGGAGTGGCGGTCGGCGCAGCGCGCAAGAGCAGGGGAGCGATCAGTCAAAACTGCAAGATGTATCCATGAACATTGTGCGTCAGTGCCTTGGCACTAAATATGAAAACTTTTTCTACTTGCCGACAGTGGGTACACGAGGTGGGATTTTAGTGGCTCGGGATGCCGCGGTTACGCGACTATTGAATCCACACTACACGAATCATATGTTAACAACGCTTGTGATGTGCCCGAAGGACGAGCGGCCATGGTGGCTCACATGTGTCTATGGGCCACAAGAAGAGGTGGACAAAGTGGTTTTCTTGCAAGACCTTGTTGACATTCGGGACCTACACGCAGGGCCCTGGTTGGTAGCGGGAGACTTTAATCTAATTGCTAGGGAGGAGGACAAAAGTAATGCTTTGATCAACCATAGGATGATGGGCAGGTTCAGAGCAAAGTTGAACTTTCTTGAGCTGAAGGAGCTCTATCTGAATGGGAGACGTTATACGTGGTCTAATGAGAGGCAGATGGCTACGTTGGAGAAGATCGACCATGTGTTCATGTCAAACGAGTGGGATGAGGCGTACCCTACGTGTTTCCTCTCAGCTCTGGCACGGCAGTCTCCGATCATTGCCTGTTAATGTTGGATATGAATGTCTCCATCTGCACAAAGAAGAGGTTCAAGTTTGAATCCTTCTGGACTCGTGCGGAGGTTTTTTTTGTTGTGGTCAAGATGGCTTGTACTATGACTTCGGCGGCCTCTAATGACTACCTCACCTTACAAAGCAAGCTAAGGGCTATGATGTCTACTACTGTCGGTGTCAAAACCGGCGGATCTCGGGTAGGGGGTCCCGAACTGTGCGTCTAAGGCGGATGGTAATAGGAGGCAGGGGACACGATGTTTTACCCAGGTTCGGGCCCTCTTGATGGAGGCAAAACCCTACGTCCTGCTTGATTATTCTTGATAATATGAGTAGTACAAGAGTTGATCTACCACGAGATCAGAGAGGCTAAACCCTAGAAGCTAGTCTATGGTATGATTGTATGTTGTCCTACGGACTAAACCCTCCGGTTTATATAGACACCGGAGGGGGCTAGGGTTACACAGAGTCGGTTACAAGGAAGGAGATCTATATATCCGTATTGCCAAGGTTGCCTTCCACGCCAAGGAGAGTCCCATCCGTACACGGGACGAAGTCTTCAATCTTGTATCTTCATAGTCCAAGAGTCCGGCCAAAGGATATAGTCTGGCTGTCCGGATACCCCCTAATCCAGGACTCCCTCAGTAGCCCCTGAACCAGGCTTCAATGACGATGAGTCCGGCGCGCAGATTGTCTTCGGCATTGCAAGGCGGGTTCCTCCTCCGAATACTTCATAGAAGATTTTGAACACGAGGATCGTGTCCGGCTCTGCAAAACAAGTTCCACATACCACCGTAGAGAGAATGATATTTCCACAAATCTGATCTGCTGACGTACCCCGTAGCGTGGCATCACACCACAGCCAGGTCTTTATTCAAATTGTTTTTCACAACCTATCTCAGCGTGTTTCGCGAGGCGGTTTCCTTGGCATGTCTTATCGAAGCAGAGATCGTGTCCCCTTATTACGGGATTCCCATCAATACAGACATGGGTAACCCAACTGCACCAGCAATTACGGCGCTTGGGGGATAAGCGAGTTTTACCAGGCTGGTGGGGGCGCATAGTTTCGTCCGCCCTTATAAAGGGATAAGGTTTCACCTTTTTCTACCCACGCCTTCTTCCTCCTTGCTCATCCATTCTCGCGCACTCGAGCTCCAGCGCCCAAGTCCACATCCTTATCCTCAACTCTCTCCAAACATGTCTGGAGTAGGAGGCAAGTGGATGGCCTCCTCCGTCACGGAGGGACACATCAAAAAGCTACGTGGAGCCGGATACTTAGCCGCGGATATCACGCACGGGCTGCCAGCCGCGAGGCAGATCGTCCCTACCCCGGAACCTCATGAAAGGGTGGTTTTCCTCCCCCACTTCGTCCGCGGACTGGGGTTTCCCCTCCATCCAGTCGTCCGCGGCCTCATGTTCTATTATGGGATGGACTTTCATGATCTGGCCCCGAATTTCATCCTCAACATCTCGGCGTTCATCGTCGTGTGCGAGGCTTTCCTCCGCATCCGGCCCCACTTCGGCCTATGGCTGAAGACCTTCAATATCAAGCCGAAGGTAGTAGGCGGCCAACAAGCGGAATGCGGCGGAGCCATGGTGGGTAAAATGCCCAACGTTACATGGCTCGAGGGCTCCTTCGTGGAGACCATAAAGGGGTGGCAATCGGGGTGGTTCTACATCACCGAGCCGCGTGACGCCAACTGGGTGGTGGCCCCCGAGTTTCGATCCGGAATCCCCATGAGGCTCACTTCCTGGAAGGAGAAGGGCCTGTCCTGGGGCTCATCGGTGGAGCTGGACGGACTCCAGAAGTGTATCCGGAACATGACAAGCAAGAAATTAAGCTTGTCAACATAGTCCAGGTCATGCTCTTCCACCGGATCCTCCCGTGTCAACAACGGGCTTTCAACTTATGGGAGTTCGACCCGGCCCAGCACCAGACTCTTCACGAGCTCTTGGACATGACACATAAGGACGTCTGGAAGGTGCTATTCAAGGGCGCCGAGGTCCCCCCTTCTCTTACCGAGGACCGCGGGCTAAGCGCGAAGCGCCCTGCGAATCCGGCAAGCTTTGTGCATAGGGTATTTATTTCCCATAGCTTAACCATGTGCGGGGTCTGAGCTCCCATGCCTTTGACAGGACTGGGTGGAGACATCGGAGCAGATTAACTGTCCGGCCCCTCTACCCGAAGACCCCGCAAACGCTCTCATGACGGAGATGCGGACTCCGGCTCCTTATGAGGTGCCGAAGAAGACCAAGAAGAAGGCCACGGGAACCCGAAAGAGTTCCCGGCGCCAGGTGGTATCGGAAACATCGTCCGATAACTCCGAGGCGCACTCCTCCGTGAAAACGAGGAGAAGGAAGACGAAGATTCTCCCCCTCCAGCCCGGGGAGAAAAGAAAAGGAAGGCCACCCCAACCGGGGAGGCCGAAGGGTTCAAGAAGGGAAGGACTCTCCTTCCGGACTATTCCACCACCGCCGCCGACGGTGAAGACGAGTGTGAAAGTGCGTTATATCGACTAGAGGGGGGGGGGTGAATAGGCGATTTTTATGAAAGTCTTCAAAACTTGGGAGTTATGAAGACAAACAGTGAAGATTATGCCTATTACTATGCAGCGGAAGTTAGATTACACTAGGCCAGCCATGGTCATGTATTCAATAGAGTGAAAGCACAGTGACAAACAGCTTCAGTGTAATAAGGATCAAGTAGGAAGAAGTTATGAAGCCAAACAGATCATGCATTCACGTTGTGAAGACAAATGATAAAGCAAGCACGCAATGACTTCACAATGAGTAACAACAAGAGAAGGAAGTGAAGATGAAACCAGTGACTCGTTGAAGACAATGATATGTTGGACCAGTTCCAGTTGCTGTGACAACTGTACGTCTGGTTGGAGCGGCTAGGTATTTAAACCTTAGGACACACAGTCCCGGACACCCAGTCCTGAACACACAGTTCAGGACACCAAGTCCTCACTGTAATCTCCTTGAGCTAAGGTCACTTAGTCCTCGCCCAATCACTCTGGTAAGTCTTCAAGGTAGACTCCCAAACCTTCACAGACTTCGTTCACTGGCAATCCACAATGTCTCTTGGATGCTCTGAACGCGACGCCTAACCGTCTGGAGGATTCACAGTCCTCAAGTGTAATAAGTCTTCAGATCACACAGACAAGAAGACTTAAGTGATGCCCAATTTACTCTGGCTCTGGGTGGTTAGGGCTTTTCTCCTCACTAGGAATTTTCTCTCAAAGGCTTCGAGGTGGGTTGCTCTCAAACGACAAAAGCCGTGCACTGAAATCTGAGCAGCCAACCGTTTATGGTTGTAGGGGGTGGGCTATTTATAGCCACTTGGCAACCTGACCTGATTTGTCCGAAATGACCCTGGGTCACTAAGGAACTGACACGTGTCTCAACGGTCAGATTTCAAACTCTCATGGCAACTTTACTTGGGCTACAAGCAAAGCTGACTTGTCCGGCTCTGGACAAGATTCGCTCTCATTGTCTTCACTCGAAGACATAGGTTTTTGGTTTAGGCATCACTTCAGTCATTCTGACTGGTTCTCCTGGACCCCACTTAACAGTACGGTGGTTCCTATGACTCAACACAAGAGAAAAAGAACTACGAAAGATCTAAGTCTTCGAGCTCCATAGGCTTCATAACGTGTCTTCTTTTGTCATAGTCTTCAATGTGAATATCTTCATATACCACCTTTGACTTCAATGTCTTCATACATTTTTAGGGGTCATCTCTGGTAGTAAAACCGAATCAATGAGGGACTTCTACCTGTGTTATCCTACAATTCTCACAAACACATTAGTCCCTCAACTAGGTTTGTCGTCAATACTCCAAAACCAACTAGGGGTGGCACTAGATGCACTTACAATCTCCCCCTTTTTGGTGATTGATGACAAACTAGTTGAAGTTTTCAATGGGGAATATAATTTGTGAAATTGTAAAGGGATTGTCTTCATACGTTGCAAGGGCTCCCCCTGAAGATGTGCATATAAGTAATTTGCTTTTGGAATGCAAATGCACATGGCAGGTTGTACTTGTGGAGATCAGCTTCAGCTTATGATGACAATCCACTATGCATGTGAGAGTATATGAAGATAATGACATGCATAATGGAAAATGGACGTCTGCAGAATGAGATGAGTGCGGAATTTATCGTCGCACATGCGGAATTTATCTTCGCAAACAGAGTGGTAAACAGGTAGCAGACGACCATCGAGTTTTAGTGTTTACAACTCAAAAGAACCAAATGAAGCAAAAACAAGAGTTGTAAACATGAAGCAAAGTATAACAAAACAAGGCACCCGCCCATGTTGACCCGCTTGAAGACTATAAACATCATATGCTTCTCCCCCTTTTGTCAGGAATGACCAAAAAGGTTTGAAGACATAGAGTTTTCTACGCGTTCCCAGGCGCAGCAGGGTCAGTGGAGTTGTTTGGTGGTGCTGAGCTTTGAGGTGCTGAGGCAGGTGGTGGTGAAGTAGCATCATCATCTTCATCAATGATCCTTGCAGTGACGGTGGCAGCAGATGAGGAATACTCAGAGTCTTCAAGTGACGGTGTGTTGCGCATCACAGCCCTCCTAGGAGGTGTGGTGTCAAATTTGAAGCGCTCTGTGAAGCCATCCTCTTCAAGTTCAGCTTCAGTGCAGATCATTGAGAGCCCTTTCCACGTACGACGGCAAGTCTCATGCGTAACAAAGGCATTCTTGGTGGCCAGGTTTCGAAGATGATTGACATCCACCAAGAGGCTCTTCATCTGACGTTTCAGCCAGTCGTGATGCCTATCTTGCTTTTGGTGAAGGGCCACAAGAAGCTCTCGGTCAGTGAGGACACGAGCACGCTTCTTGGGTCTTGGAGCGTTTGCGCTATCTGTGGCTTCAGTTGATGCTGGTGCACGTGTGGTGCCGGCCATCGGATAGACCCTGGACATGGCTTCAACACCTTCAAGATTCTGCGTGAAGCTCTGGTGTTCGGCATTCTGAAGACTTATTGGTTGCTTGGCAGGCTCAGGGTATATTGCTTCAGCAAAGGTGTCCACATCTGGCAAGAAGATCCGATGGTTGCGGGCTGAGGGCTGATATGAAGTTGCAGAGTGAACCTTAATCAGCCTCATAACCCAAGGAGCATAAAACTTCAAACCAAAGAGATCTGAGCCGGATGCTGCAAGTTGGCGTATAAAGAGATCCTGTGCGTTGAAGCATTTGCCATGCAGAATACAGAAGATAAGAGTCTTCATTGCACCTTCAACCTTGGCATATGGAGAGTGCCCCTTAATGGGCCATAGAGTCCGCCGGACGATGTGATATATAGTTCTGGGCAGGTACTCTAAGTCTTCAACGAAGAACTCAGTTGGATAAGGTGCATCATGAGGCAATGGCTTCATCATTGAGAGCATCTGACTCATATTTGGTTCAGGACGCTGAAATATGCTCTCAATTGCTTCAGCATGGGGTTGGCAGCCTTCTTCGAAGAATTCGCCAGGAGTGGGAAGGCCGGTAAGCTCAATGATATTGAAAGCATTGGCTTCATGATGGACATTGCCGGTCATCCACTCCAGGACCCAAGTTTTCGGATCTCTGTTGTAGCCTTTGATATGCAGGGTGGCATAGAACTGGAGCAGAAGCTCTTCATTCCAGTGCTCTTCATCGGTGATAAACGGCAGCAGAGCCACTTGCTTGAAGCAATCCAGTGCGTCTTCCAGGCTAGGCAAGCCAGCAACAGCTTCAACCTCAAGGCGCTTGTGAGGAAAGATGCAGCCTTGGTTGTATAGGATGCATGAATAATAGTTGCGCTATTGACAGCTCCAGAACCTATCTGATACAATCCGTTCCCTTGAATAAGGGTTCTTGGAGCTGTTAAAAAACGTGTTGTCTGCCCTGAAGCTGTTGATGTTAAAGGAGCCAGGAGCTGATGCAGGACCTGGGAACCTTGGCAGTCGTGGGATCGGCTTCTGGACCTGGGGCCTGTGCGCAACATGATAGTTGAATTGGGGACCGGCAGCAGACTCAGGCACAGAAGATTCAGGAGCAGTAGCTTCAGTGTCTTCTGAAGCTGTTGTTGGGGAGGGCTCCACATTTGCTTCGGCGTTGTTTGTGGGAGGGACGAACTTAGGCACGTTCTCCTGGAGAACTGCTTCTTGTTGGTGCGGGGGAGTTGGAGCTTGTGGTATTTCTGCATGCTCTTCGGCTGATGCAGCCGGAATGTCGTCAGCCTGAGCCCTTGGCCCTTTGCGAAGCCTACGGAATATAGGCGACGCCGGTGGAGTTGCAGTGGGCTGGGGCTCATTATCTTCCTCCTGTGGGCGATCTGCCCACGATGCATCTTGTGTGACTGGCGTCAATGGACGACCAATGCTAATCAGTTCGCTTGTCTCAAGCTGAGGAAGGGCTGCATCACCTTGGACATTGTCTTGGAGACCAATGTCTTCAGCAGCGTTGGGGTCGGCTGCTGGAATGTCTTCAGCGTGCGGAGCCTCTGTGAAAGCAGGCTCATGCACTATTAACTGACGATCTGCGTCAGGATAGCGGACGGAGAGGGGTTCAACTATCAAGGGCTCTGTAGGAGCAGCCCGAGATTTCTTGGTCTTGCGCTTTTTGATGGTGGGGTCAGAAGGAGAGGCTTCAGAGTGTTTCCTCTTCCTGGCTTCAGCCTCTGCAGTCCGTGTCTTCTTGAGTTCTGAGGCGGTAGATCGACTCTTTGGCTTCGAGCCAGTCGTTGCAGTGGGGAAGACAGTCGGAGCAGTTTCTGACCTTGGCGCCTCTGGTTCAGGCATAGCAGGCTTCTTTTTCTTCTTCGCGGCCATCCTGGGGTCAATGCCGGGACGACCAAGTGCCTTGCGCTTCTCAGCCTCATTGTAGGCCTGAACACATTTGTCAGCCAATGACTTCATCCTTTCACGTGAGCCTTGAGCTTCAGCACGCTTCTTCAGAAAGTTTTCTTTGAGATCATGCAACATGATCTTGAAGTTTTTCACTTCTTGCACGCTGAGCTTGGCCACGTGCTTCTTGAACTGAGCCTTTTCGAAATCAATTTTCTGCTTCAGCTCAACAATGCGCTGAGCAATGGCCAGTTCTGAAGCAATTGCACCTTGGAAGGCAACGCTGAGGCCTATGGGCAGCTGCAGATCATCGAAGCTCATATCTGGAGTGTCAAACCATTCATCGATGAAGCTGTGGATGATGGCGACATCAAACAGAGGCAGATTGTTGAAGATTTCAGCCTCCTCCTTGCTCTTGATGAGCTGCTCAAGAGCGTCATCTCCAAGATCTTCATCGCTTGATAGATCAATGGCTTCACTGCGCAGAATGGCAGCAGCAGTGAGCTCTTTGCCTGTGTGTTGCTGGGGCTCCTTATCCTTCAGGGGCTTGGAGATGCGGGATACATCTTCAGACTGCACACTGACTCCAGGAGGTGCAGTTTTCAATGGCTTCGCCCTTGAGATTTTTGAGGTAGGGGCCGGCTTTGAAGCTTTTGGTTTCTTCTGCTTTGGCTTCGGCGCAGCAGGGGCGTCATCAAACTCAGTATCTGCTGGAGGGTCATTCACGGCAGTCCCTTGGACTAGGATGCGGGTGATGAGGCCTGCAAGATTGGCATACGGCCCGATGATATTGGGATCGGCGTCGCGTGTGCCATCTGCCCTTGGTTCAGAGGGACCAGGGTTGAAGTCTAATCCCAGATTCTTCTTGTTTTGCTTTGCAGAGTTCTAAGCAAATTGGAAGTTGCGCTTGAACAGATTGTCATCGCAACACCAGAGAAGTGATGACGGATGAGCTTCAGCTGGCTGTGGTCCTCTCACCATGCATGGATAGAAGCCTTGAGCAATGGCTTCGTCTCTGGACCTGGGTACGAGATTTTTGTATAATACGTCTCCCCACGGTCTCTTGATGGCGCACTTTTCGGCATACTCCTGAGTGACGAAGCGGTATTGAAACCATTGCTCTGCCCAATATCTTCGAATCCATTGGATTCGTGTCTTGTGCTGACCATAGCTTTCTTCAGGATCAGTTTTGTACATCTCTGCCAACTCATCAGGCAGATCTTTGGACGTTTCACCACGTCTCTGTCTGCCTCCCTTCCTTGCTGCTGTTTCTGAAGCCATGAATCTTAACTTGGAAGGCTTCAAGACGTTCAAAGTCTTCAAAGGCTTCCTTTTGCTTGACCAACAAGAACTGGCTTCAGGAGAGTTGATGTGATGCTGCAAGTACTCTGCAAATGAATGCAGACTATGAGAACCAAAGGATTCTCCCACGGACATGTACCTGTGACAGCATTAAGGTGCAAGGGAAGGGGAAGAGGTCATATGCATTCTCAGAAGATTTTGAAGATAAATTGGTTTAGAAGACATTGACCTCATCTTGCGAAGACATTCACTCATAGATAAGAAGTTGGTTCCAGATTTGTACGAACCCACAGATCAGTACAAGTGAGGAATCTAACTACTTCGTAATGCACAAGTGAATATTCTAGGTAGTTTATGAGATGCAGACTGAGAGAGATGCAACTTGTGAGAGCAGAAACTTCTTATGGCAGTAAGTGACTGAACTATAGGATCAAGAGAGGCTGTAAAAAGAGGTTTTATTTACCACACTTGGAACTGCTAGACGAAGTGGGAGTTGAGGCCGAGCAGTTCGATCCTCCGTGCCCTAACTTGGCGACGGAAGACACCTACGGCGACGGCGGAGAGAGTGATGTCCGCTGTTGGCGTGAAAACGGCGTCGGAGAGGTTGCGGCAGTGAAGCGCTTCGTCGCCGGCGTCGTTGAGAGCTAGCGGTGGCGCTAGGGTTCGTGCGAGGGTGGAAGAAGAGATAATGACCGCAGTGAATCGTGTATTTATAGGGATAGAGGCGGCACTGCGCTATTACTCAGGTGCCCCTGGTGATTCGCATCTGAACAACACGTGGCCATCATGCGGTATTTCGGGGGGCAGTTCCACATCCCACGCACGCCTTGATTGTCGGGTGTCGTTCCTACTTCTCCGGATTTCTTGTGGATGAATGAGCATCGAAAACGGTTTTAAAGTTTATCTCTGTGTCTTCTGCTGACAAGGATGCAGAGAAGACATTCGACAGTTTCAATAGAATGCATACGACTTGGAGAGATAGAGTTTGAGGTAGAAATCATGGAGAGGTTAGGGTCCGATCACATTCACTTAGTTCAAAAGATTCAAACAAGAAGACATAGCTATAAGTGAATGCTGTAGAGGACAGAACACCAGTACATATATATATATATATATATCTATATAATCAACGCAGTGAAGATAATCATGAAGACATATTGAGATTGAAGCCAACCAAATGTGAAGACATTGCGAGGTAACGCCATGAGTGAAACACTTCAAAATAGAACGTTTGGTGGTGGCGTTACCCACCGTATAGGAAGTATTAGACCCAGACACGGCGCACAATTATCGTGGCGCTCCGAAGTCAAATTCCACATTAATGTATTCACACTTAGAATGTATGTCTTCATTGATTAAAGATATACGTTACTTCGTGTGTTGCACATCTAAATCATCAATATGCATAAGTGTTAGGATGTGTGCCTGATCACTGGACATTTGAGGATTCCAAGATATTTAGCTCACACCGTAACTTGCAAAACCTCTTCTCACCCAAGGGCTTGGTGAAGATATCTGCCAATTGCTCCTCAGTGTTGACGTGTATGATATCAATGTCTTCCTTCACAACATGATCTCTGAGAAAGTGATGGCGAATTTCAATGTGCTTTGTCTTCGAGTGCTGAACTGGGTTGTTGGCAATCTTGATGGCGCTTTCGTTGTCGCAGTAAAGTGGCACTTGCTTCAGATGAATGCCATAATCCTTGAGTGTTTGCTTCATCCACAGAAGCTGAGCGCAGCAAGATCCAGCAGCAATGTATTCAGATTCAGCAGTGGAGAGAGATACACAGTTCTGCTTCTTTGAAGACCAACATACAAGTGATCGTCCTAGAAAGTGACATGTGCCTGATGTAGACTTGCGATCAACTTTGTCACCAGCATAATCAGCATCCGAAAATCCAACCAAGTCAAACTCTGAGCCCTTTGGATACCATAATCCTAGAGTTGGGGTGTGAGCCAAATATCGAAGAATTCGCTTCACAGCTAAGTGATGCGACTCCTTTGGTGCCGCTTGAAATCGAGCACACATGCAAACACTAAGCATGATATCTGGCCTAGATGCACATAAAAAATGCAAATACCCAATCATGGAGCGGTATACCTTTTGATCGAACTCTTTACCATTGTCGTCAGGACCTAGATGATGTTTGGCTGGCATTGGTGTTGTGAAGCCTTTGCAGTCTTGCATACCGAACTTCTTCAGGCAATCTTTGAGATACTTCTCTTGAGATATGAAGATGCCATTGCGATGTTGTCGAATTTGAAGACCAAGAAAGAACTTCAGCTCCCCCATCATGGACATCTGATATTGCTCTTGCATCATATATCCAAACTCTTCACTGTACTTCTGATTGGTGCAGCCGAAGATAATGTCATCCACATATATTTGGCACACAAACAGTTCACCATCGTATGTCTTCGTGAAAAGAGTGGGATCCAGGGAACCAGGTATGAAGCCTTTGCTCTTCAGAAAGTACTTGAGAGTATCATACCAGGCCCTAGGGGCTTGTTTGAGGCCATACAGTGCCTTGTTGAGTTTGTATACCGTATCAGGATGTTTTGGATTTTCAAAGCCAGGTGGTTGTGCAACATACACTTCTTCTTCAATCTTGCCATTGAGAAAGGCACTTTTCACATCCATTTGATATAGAAGTATGTTATGATGATTTGCATAGGCCAGCAGTATGCGTATGGCGTCAAGCCTAGCCACAGGAGCAAATGTTTCATCGAAGTCAATGCCCTCCACTTGAGTATATCCTTGAGCAACGAGACGAGCTTTATTTCTGACAACTTGACCATGCTCATCTTGCTTGTTGCGGTATATCCATTTGGTGCCTATTATGTTGTGCTTCCGTGGATCAGGACGCTTAACCAGTTTCCATACATTATTCAGCTCAAACTGTTGAAGCTCTTCTTGCATAGCTTGAATCCATTCAGGTTCCATGAAGGCTTCTTCAACTTTCTTGGGTTCTGATATTGAGACGAATGTGAAATGCCCACAGAAGTTTGCTAGCTGAGTTGCCCTTGAACGAGTGAGTGGACCAGGTGCATTGATGCTGTCAAGTATTTTGTCAATCTGCGCTTCATTTGCAACACGAGGATGTATAGGGCGAAGACTTTGCTCTTGCTGATCTGCGTTGTCGTTTGGAGGAATGTCTTCATGCTGAGCATTGTCTTCATGTTGATCAGGTGCTGAGATGATGAGTTCTTCTTCAGGATGAGCTTCAGAAGGCATGATCTCTCCAGTTCCCATAAGCTTGATTGATTCACTAGCTGGGACTTCATCTAGCACATTTGGCAGTTGCTCTCTTTGTGAACCATTTGTTTCATCAAACCGCACATCCACTGTTTCGACCACTTTGTAATGGAAGAGATTGAAGACTCTGTAGGAGTGTGAATCCTTTCCATATCCAAGCATAAAGCCCTCATGTGCTTTTGGTGCAAACTTTGAGGTGTGGTGTGGGTCCTTAATCCAGCACTTTGCGCCAAATACTCTGAAGTAACTGACATTTGGCTTCTTGCCAGTTAGGAGTTCATAAGATGTCTTGTTCAGAAGCTTGTGAAGATAAACACGATTGATTGTATGGCATGCAGTATCAATGGCTTCAGTCCAGAATTTTCTTGGAGTCTTGTATTCATCTAGCATTGTTCTGGCCATCTCAATGAGTGTTCTGTTCTTGCGTTCGACGACGCCATTTTGCTGTGGCGTGTATGGAGCTGAGAATTCATGTGTGATGCCCAAGGTATCCAGATATGTATCAAGGCCAGTGTTCTTGAATTCAGTGCGATTGTCACTTCTGATGTGCTTTATCTTGGCGCCAAAGTTGTTCATAGCTCGATTTGCGAAGCGTCTGAAGACATCCTGCACTTCAGTCTTGTAAAGGATTATGTGTACCCAAGTATATCTAGAGTAATCATCAACAATAATGAAGCCATAGAGGCAAGCAGTAGTAGTAAAAGTTGAGTAGTGAGTGGGACCGAAAAGATCCATGTGGAGCAGTTCGAAGGGTTGTGTAGTAGTCATGATTGTCTTCGACGGATGTTTTGCCCTTGTCATCTTCCCTGCTTCACAGGCACCGCATAAATGATCTTTCTTGAACTTGACGCCCTCGATGCCTATGACATGCTTCTTCTTCACAAGGGTGTGGAGGTTCCTCATGCCAGCATGCCCAAGCCTTCGATGCCAAAGCCAGCATTCTGAAGCTTTTGCAAGAAGGCATACCGCAAGTTGTGGTCCTGCTGAGAAATCTACCACGTACAAATCACCTTTCCGATACCCTTCAAACACTAGAGATTTGTCAGATTCCATTAGCACCAGGCAGCGATATTTTCCAAACATTACAATCATATTCAGATCGCAAAGCATTGAGACAGACATTAAGTTGAAGCCAAGGGATTCAACAAGCATGACTTTATCCATGTGTTGATCCTTTGAGATTGCAACTCTACCTAGACCCAATACCTTACTTTTACCAGTGTCAGCAAATGTGATGTGGCTCTTGTCGGATGGACGTAATGTTGAGTCCATAAGAAGGCTTCTTCTGCCAGTCATGTGATTTGTACACCCACTGTCAATAATCCATTCTAAAGATTTTGAAGTCGCTGGTGTCGTACCCTACAGTACAGTTAGGGGGATAGGCTTCACGAAGAGAATTGTGAAGCATAAACATTTGACGAACCAGTGGGTTATGAAAACTTAAATCCAGATTAGGACTAATAGGGAGAGTAGCATGCGATTCAGGAACGAAGTACATAATGATGCCATTCGGGCATTTTATCTTGCGCCTTGCAAGATTTTTAAGGTCCCCAGCAATAGCGTCAGAAGATTTTGTTTTTCTGCTGGAGACCTTTCCCTGCAAAAGAGAGTTAAGCTTTCTTAACCACCCACATCTTCAAGGTGGTTTAGAAGCAATAAGTCTAAGTGCAGCATCTGAGAATTTTGGCTTTGAAGCCTTAGCAAACAGTCTAGCAGGTGGACAATAATACTCATAGGAATAAGCAGAATAATTTTTGGTCATATGAACACGGTTCGATGAGCCGCTCTCATACTCATGTGCCTGAGTATAGTTTCCCTGCAAAACATTTGTGTTAGTGTGACTCAGGTGAGTCCTCTGTTTGTATGAAGCCATTGGACCGTATGAAGCCTTTGGTCTGAGATTTGTCTTTTTCAAGTGAGGTGTCATGAAGACATTCACAGGAAGATTTTCCAGACACCTTTTGGAAACCCAGATCTTCTTTATAGGCGGTCCATTCCTGCAGTTAGTACCAATGTACCTGGCAAACACTTCACCATTCTGATTCTTAAACAGTTTGTAGTTTGCATCAAAGGATTCATCAATGATAATGGGGTTAGCACAAGTGAAGCCAGATAAGTTGGATGGATCTGCTGAAAGTTCCTTTGGAGCAACCCATGTGGTTTTGGGGTACTGCTCAGGTTTCCAGTAAGAGCCATCTGCATTGATTTTCCTCACAAATCCAACACCCTCTTTCCTAGGGTTTCGGTTCAGGATCTGCTTCTTGAGGACATCACATAGTGTCTGATGTCCTTTAAGACTTTTGTACATCCCTGTTTCAAGCAATGTCTTCAACATAGCATTCTCATCAGCAATAGCAGTGGTATTCTCAGCAGAGGGGTTAGTTACCACGTCAACAGTTGAAGATATTGCAACAGCAGTAGAAATGGAACATTCAGCAACAGAATTGGCATTATCACGCTCAATGCATTTAAGACATGGTGGTTCAAATCCTTCCTGAGCGGGACTGATCTATTCGGAGCGAAGTGACTCATTTTCCTTTTGAAGATCTTCATGAGCCACCCTCAATTTCTCAAGTTCTTGCTTCCTTTGAAGATAATCATAGGAAAGCTTTTCATGAGTTGTTGAGAGAGTATCATGACGATCTTCAAGTTCCTGATACTTAACGTGAAGGTTTTTTATGTCTTCAATTAAGGATTCAGATCGAGTCATTTCAGCACGCAACAGATCATCGCTTCTGTCTAACAGTTTTTGAATATGTTCCATAGCTTTCTGTTGTTCAGTTGCAATTTTAGCAAGTGTTTTGTAGCTAGGTTTTGAATCACATTCAGAGTCATCATCACTAGATGTTTCATAGCGAGTAGTGCGTGTGTTTACCTTGGCACCGCGTGCCATGAAGCAGTAGGTAGGAGTGGAGTCGTTCTTGTCATTTGCGTTGGTGTCGGTGATGCAGTTATTGTCTTCAGTGTTGAAGATGGACTTGGCGACGTATGCTGTAGCCAGACTCGCAATGCCAGAATCAGACTCCTCCTCAGACTCCACCTCTGCCTCCTCAGATGCGGACTCCTCCTCTGAATCCATCTCCTTTCCAACAAACGCACGTGCCTTGCCAGATGAGCTCTTCTTGTGTGATGAAGACTTTGATGAAGACTTGGAAGAAGACTTTGAGTATTTCTTCTTCTTCTTGTCGTCAGAATCATATTCCTTGCTCTTCTTCTTCCTTCTGTTCTCATTATCCCATTGTGGACACTCAGAGATGAAGTGTCCAGTTTTCTTGCACTTGTGACATGTTTTCTTCTTGTAGTCATGAGCAGAAGCTTCATCATTCCTTGAGCTTGATCGTGAAGATTTTCTGAAGCCTTTCTTCTTGGTGAATTTTTGGAACTTCTTCACTAGCATTGCAAGTTCTCTTCCAATGTCTTCAGGATCATCAGAACTGCAGTCAGATTCTTCTTCAGATGAGGAGACAGCTTTTGCCTTCAAGGCACGAGTTCGCCCATAGTTTGGACCGTAGATATCTCTTTTCTCAGAAAGCTGAAACTCGTCTGTGTTGAGCCTCTCAAGTATGTCAGACGGATCGAGTGTCTTGAAATCAGGACGTTCTTGAATCATCAGGGCCAGGATGTCAAACGAACTATCAAGTGATCTCAGCAGTGTTTTGACGATTTCATGTTTGGTGATTTCAGTGGCGCCGAGGGCTTGAAGCTCATTTGTGATGTCAGTGAGTCTATCAAATGTGTGCTGGACATTCTCATTGTCATTTCGCTTGAAGCGGTTGAAGAGATTGCGAAGGACACTGATTCGTTGATCTCTCTGGGTGGAGATGCCTTCATTGACCTTAGAGAGCCAGTCCCAGACCAGTTTGGATGTCTTCAAGGCACTCACACGGCCATACTGTCCTTTGGTCAGATGACCACAGATGATGTTCTTGGCAGTAGAGTCCAGTTGAACAAATTTCTTGACATCAGCAGCAGTGACACCTTCTCCAGCCTTGGGAACACCGTTCTCGACGACATACCATAGGTCGACGTCAATGGCTTCAAGATGCATGCGTATCTTATTCTTCCAGTAGGGATATTCAGTTCCATCAAAGACGGGGCACGCAGCGGAGACTTTGATTATCCCTGCAGTCGACATAGCTAAAACTCCAGGTGGTTAAACCGAATCACACAGAACAAGGGAGCACCTTGCTCTGATACCAATTGAAAGTGCGTTATATCGACTAGAGGGGGGGTGAATAGGCAATTTTTATGAAAGTCTTCAAAACTTGGGAGTTATGAAGACAAACAGTGAAGATTATGCCTATTACTATGCAGTGGAAGTTAGATTACACTAGGCCAGCCATGGTCATGTATTCAATAGAGTGAAAGCACAGTGACAAACAGCTTCAGTGTAATAAGGATCAAGTAGGAAGAAGTTATGAAACCAAACAAATCATGCATTCACGTTGTGAAGACAAATGATAAAGCAAGCACGCAATGACTTCACAATGAGTAACAGCAAGAGAAGGAAGTGAAGATGAAACCAGTGACTCGTTGAAGACAATGATATGTTGGACCAGTTCCAGTTGCTGTGACAACTGTACGTCTGGTTGGAGCGGCTAGGTATTTAAACCTTAGGACACACAGTCCCGGACACCCAGTCCTGAACACACAGTTCAGGACACCAAGTCCTCACCGTAATCTCCTTGAGCTAAGGTCACTTAGTCCTCGCCCAATCACTCTGGTAAGTCTTCAAGGTAGACTCCCAAACCTTCACAGACATCGTTCACTGGCAATCCACAATGTCTCTTGGATGCTCTGAACGCGACGCCTAACTGTCTGGAGGATTCACAGTCCTCAAGTGTAATAAGTCTTCAGATCACACAGACAAGAAGACTTAAGTGATGCCCAATTTACTCTGGCTCTGGGTGGTTAGGGCTTTTCTCCTCACTAGGAATTTTCTCTCAAAGGCTTCGAGGTGGGTTGCTCTCAAACGACAAAAGCCGTGCACTGAAATCTGAGCAGCCAACCATTTATGGTTGTAGGGGGTGGGCTATTTATAGCCACTTGGCAACCTGACCTGATTTGTTCGAAATGACCCTGGGTCACTAAGGAACTGACACGTGTCTCAACGGTCAGATTTCAAACTCTCATGGCAACTTTACTTGGGCTACAAGCAAAGCTGACTTGTCCGGCTCTGGACAAGATTCGCTCTCATTGTCTTCACTCGAAGACATAGGTTTTTGGTTTAGGCATCACTTCAGTCATTCTGACTGGTTCTCCTGGACCCCACTTAACAGTACGGTGGTTCCTATGACTCAACACAAGAGAAAAAGAACTACGAAAGATCTAAGTCTTCGAGCTTCATAGGCTTCATAACGTGTCTTCTTTTGTCATAGTCTTCAATGTGAATATCTTCATATACCACCTTTGACTTCAATGTCTTCATACATTTTTAGGGGTCATCTCTGGTAGTAAAACCGAATCAATGAGGGACTTCTACCTGTGTTATCCTGCAATTCTCACAAACACATTAGTCCCTCAACTAGGTTTGTCGTCAATACTCCAAAACCAACTAGGGGTGGCACTAGATGCACTTACAGAGTGGCTGCTCAGGGCCAAGCCCCTGGCGAAGTCGTAAGTATTCGGATACCAGAGTAACTCATAGAATACTTTTGTTGCACTGCTTCTCCTAACGTCGAATATGATTATGCAGTCCGCCCCAAGCCCGTATCGACGTATCATCGTCAGACGGTTCCTTGGACTCGTCGGACATGAATAGTGATACACTTCCAACCGCCTCCTCTCCTTGCCCTATGGAAAATGCCGAGGTATTGTCTCAAGGGGCACCGAGCTGGGGGGAGACAGTCCCGGCGGCGCCTCAAGGCAACCTTCCGGACTCCAGGAGCAAAGGGAGCAAGCCTCCCAGGGGCTTCAAGTTCGGCCCTCAGTCGGACACCGCGCCGGAACCTCCAGTGGTTCCGGACTCGGGCAAGCGGCCCTCTTCCAAGAGGGGCAAGCCGTCTGTGCCGGTGACCTCTGTCCATCCAGAGGCACCGGACGAACTGCCGGGAGCGCTTCGCGGTGCTTCCATCGACGAAGAGCACCGCACTATTATGAATGCGGTGATCAAGAAGGTTCAGTCCGCCAAGAGCAGACTGACTGAAGCATGTGCCAGCCTTCTAATAGGCTTTGAGGTAAGTATTTAAAATATAGGAAAAACATTACCTCATAGACAGTAGCCCCTGATGCTCTGTTTGGTGTTCACAAAGAAAAGCTGAATAAAGGAACAAATAATATCTGCAGGAGTCTAATATAAGTATGTATGTATGTATGCGTATGTAGGCTTCACTGCTGACCTCTGCCGCACTGACTGCGGAGGTCAATGCACTGAGGCAGAACCTCGAGCGGTCCGAGAAAGAGCTTGGTCTTGCCAAGAGGCAGCTCGAGGAGAACAAAGGTAAGTAATGCCTTGTCCGAAGATGCGGTTGCAAAAGGATAGGATCATCATGGATGTGCCAAGGGCCATGACCGAAGTGGCGGCCCTGAAGCAAGCGCTGTCCAAGACCGAAAACAAAGCGGCCAAGGAGCGCACTGAGCGGGAAAAACAAGAGGCACGGGTGGGCGAGGTGCAGCAAGAGCTCCAGACTCTCATGAAGAAGCACGAGGCTTTGGAGCTTGACTCGAAGACGCGAGAGTCTGAGCTTGCCGCGGCCCTCGAGAGCACAAAGCATGCCAAGGCTGAAGCCCAAAAGTCCGTCCAGGAAATTGAGGCGATGAGGAAGATAGCGGCGGGTAAGGCCTTCAATATGCAAAGCAAGCATGTGAAAGTAAATTACTTGTTACTTACCCGAGTCCGGAGCTCTCCAGGAGCATTCACAGATTTGCCCCGCAGCGTGTCGGATGCCGCGAAGTATTACCAGGGCGAGGAGGGAAGCTCGACGGAGAAGTTGTTCTGGTCTCAGTATACTAGGACCGAACACCCGATGCCTGTGAGCGACCAGCTGAAGCAACTGGTCGAGCTGCACAAGGCGGCCGAACAGGCCATGAGGGGCCTTATAGTATAGATGTGGCCTAGCGACTCCCTTCCCAACAGCTACTTCGGTCTGGTGAGGCGGCTTGTGGATGCCTGCCCACGGCTGGAAGTCATTAAGCGGTCCGTCTGCATCGAAGGTGCACGCCGGGCTTTTGCCCGTGCGAAGGTGCACTGGGCCAAGATGGACGCCGAGAAGCTGGTGAAGGAGGGGCCGCTGCAGGGCAAGGAGCATCGCCACCCCGAAATGTATTATGAGGGTGTCCTGAAGGGTGCCCGTCTTGTGGCGGACGAGTGTGCGAAGGATGTAATTTTTGAATGAACTTGCTTGTGTGATCCTGTATTATGAAAACTTGTTCATATGCGCTATGCAACGCTTGTTTGAATTTAAAATATTACCTTCTGTGCGGCTGTTTGTTAAATCTGAGAGATGGCGAGTCGTCGGCTTCTGCCCCCATGCCACGAGTGCTGGGGTGTTCGGGATAAATCTGAGCACTCTTTTTCCCATTGTTGGGTCCTTCGAGGGAGGTGCTCAGCACAACGAACAAGGCAATCGGACTATAATGCTTTATCACTCTCACTTAGGCATAGAAGTCTACAATTTTAAATTTTGGCGAAGCCCCTAGTATTCGGAAGGCCGAATTCAGGGCGCTATACACGCCTTAAGCCGGACAAAGCCGACTCCTCGCTCTAAGAGGCATAAGTCTTTAGGGACTCGAGACCTCTCGAACAGCGACCGGCTCTCGCCTTATCATGACAGTCAGTTTTAGTTTTCTCTACTGAGGTGCTTAGCCCAGATGAACCGGGGCACAATCGCAGTAGTTCTCCTAGTGCTACCTTAGCCGATATAGCGGAACATAAGGTACGAAAACATGGGAGCCGGGCAAACCCAACTATTAACCCAAGACATGATTCGTTGCTGATGCATATAATGCTATAAGTTCGGGGTGCCGCACTGTCGAAAGTGTTCGGACTTCTCACGCCGTATTATGGGGTATGCTTAAGCCCCTAGCATATTGGCTATACCAGAGTGTACGGGTGCTGAATGTTGTGAATGAACATATATATATATATATATATATATAAGGGAATAGAGAATGCGGTAATAGTCTAGTGCTATGCATTGTTTATTCAAAAAGGTGCGTCAAAGCAGAATGATACAAGTAGTGCGATAAGCAAAAAGTAGGACTATTTGACATGTCCCCTCCAAGGGCAACCTGAGGAATGGTATTTAAAGCAAGTATTTCACTCGTTATTAGAGACCATCTGGGAGTTCTGTGGTGCGACGTAGCTTTCTGCCTCCTTGGTTGTTGCATCGTGTGTCCGGCAATCGTACTGCCGGACGAGGTTTCCAGAGATTAAAGCCCTGAAAGAGAGAAAAATAACAAAGCAGGAAGCCCCTAGTGCGGTTGAGCCACGTCTTGGGGCGTGCCGTAGTCGTGCCCCCCTCCCCACCTGTGCCCATGGTATTTTCAATGCGTAATTATGTACGTGTGGCACGGATTTCGCCGTTTGGCTGGTACTAGGGTGGGGGCCACATTGCTATGCAAGCTCAGAACGTCCCAGGCGGTCATGTTGCCGATTACTCTGGGCGCGCTTGAAGGTGTCCGGGTCTTGAATCGCCGAACTGGTGGATTGCCTTAAGAGGCTGCTTTGCGCTTCTGCTGCGAGGGCCGCGGTGTGCTCCTCCATGCGGAGAGAGCGCTCTGTGTTTCCATTGACTGTGATGACCCCCCGAGGTCCTGGCATCTTGAGCTTGAGATATGAATAGTGTGGTACCGTGTTGAATCTCGCAAATGTGGTTCGCCCGAGCAGTGCATGATAGCCACTGCGGAATGGGACTATATCGAAGATTAACTCCTCGCTTCGGAAGTTATCCGGGGATCCGAGGACCACTTCCAGTGTGACTGAGCCTGTGCAATGGGCCTCTACACCTGGTATGACGCCTTTGAAGGTCGCTTTTGTGGGTTTGATCCTTGAGGGGTCTATACCCATTTTGCGCACTATGTCCTGATAAAGCAGGTTTAGACAGCTGCCGCCGTCCATAAGGACTCGAGTGAGGTGAAATCCGTCGATGATTGGGTCTAGGACCAGTGCGGCGAATCCACCGTGATGGATACTAGTGGGATGGTCCCTACGATCGAAGGTGATCGGACAGGAGGACCATGGGTTGAACTTTGGGGCGACTGGATCCAACGCATATACATCCTTTAACGCACGCTTCCGCTCCCTCTTGGGGATGTGGGTTGCGTATATCATGTTCACCGTCCGCACTTGTGGGGGGAACCTCTTCTGTCCTCCGGTGTTCGGCTGCCGGGGCTCTTCCTCATCATTGCTATGTAGCCCCTTATCTTTGTTTTCGGCGTTTAACTTGCCGGCCTGCTTGAACACCCAACATTCCCTGCTGGTGTGGTTGGCTGGCTTGTCGGGGGTGCCATGTATTTGGCACGAGCGATCGACTATACGGTCCAAACTGGACGGGCCCGGAGTGCTTATTTTGAATGGCTTTTTCCGATGATCGGGTTTAGAGCCTCCGAATCCGGCATTGACTATCGTATCATAGGTATTGTCGCTATTGATGCGGCGCTTATGTTTGTTGTGACGTGACCTGCCATTGCTATCCTTGGTATCTGAAGTACCGTGGTTCTTTGATATGTTATTGCTGCGAGCCAGCCAGCTGTCTTCTCCCGCGCAAAAGCGGGTCATGAGTGTCGTGAGGGCTGCCATAGATTTCGGCTTTTCCTGGTCAAGGTGCCGGGCGAGCCACTCGTCGCGGATGTTGTGCTTAAAAGTTGCTAGGGCCTCTGCATCCGGACAGTCGATGATTTGATTTTTCTTTGTCAGGAACCGTGTCCAGAATTGCCTGGTCGGTTCCTCTGGCTGCTGAATTATGTGGCTCAAGTCATCGGCATCTGGTGGTCGCACATAAGTGCCCTGGAAGTTGTCGAGGAATGCGGCTTCCAGATCTTCCCAACAGCCGACGGATTCTGCTGGCAAGCTGTTGAGCCAATGTCGAGCTGGTCCTTTGAGCTTGAGTGGGAGGTATTCGATCTTGCGTGTTTTGCTTTGTCCTCCAATACGTCTCGCATGTCTAGCGTGTTTCTCCATGCCTTGTCATTTTTATTTGAGTGGTGTCGGGGTGCGGGCTGAGTTTTTGGCTGAAATGCCTCTCTGTCGCGGCCACGAGGTGGCCGATCAGCCGCGTCATATGCTGGAGATGTAGGTTTTAATGCTTCCTCCTCCAGTCGGGGTAGCAACATGCTCTTTGGGTAACTCTTGGAGGGGCGTTCGAGTTCATATTCCTTGGCCGCAAGGACTTCAGTCCATCTGTCAGCTAGCAAATCTTGATCAGCTTGAAGCTGCTGCTGCTTTTTCTTAAGGCTATTTGCCATGGCTATAAGCCGGCGCTTGAAGCGCTCTTGCTCGGCGGGATCCTCTGACACGACAAATTCGTCATCGTCGAGGCTTGACTCGTCTTCGGAGGGAGGCATGTAACTATCATCCTCCGCCTCTCCATCTGCCGCTCTCTCGGGAGGGCTGGCTTCTCCATCCTCCTGCTCTAAATCTTGCTGGAGGGGATTGTTGTCGTCTTCGGCACTGTCCGGAGTGCTATTATCTCCTGTGCCGGTGTCACCGCTTTTGCTTTGGCGAGACTTAGAGCGGCGCCGCTGACGTCGGCGCTTGGGTTGCTTCTTGGAGGGGTCATCCTCCGTTGTCCCGTCGCCATTGCCTTCTTTGGGTGTGTCCACCATGTATATATCATATGATGAGGTGACTGTCCAGTGCCTTGTGGGCAGTGATTCCTCTACGTCTCCCGCATCGTCGTCCATACCGTCAATGTCTTCGGAGTCGAAGTCGAGCATGTCGTTCAAATTGTCGACAGTGGCTACTAAGTGGGTGGTTGGTGGGTGGCGAATTTCTTCGTCATCCGCATCCCAATCCTGCCGAACATAGTTCGGCCAGGACTCTCCTGACAAGGAGAGAGACCTTAATGAGTTCAATATGTCGCCGAAGGGCGAGTACTGAAAGATATCCGCGGATGTGAACTCCATGATCGGCGCCCAGTCGGATTCGATAGGCACGGGCGCAGGCGGTTCGGAGTCCGTGGCCGGGGAAGAATCCGGTAGTTCAGCGTCACGGCTCCCGTGAAGGGTAAGGTCGATACTCGGCTCGATCGCCGCTGAGAATACGGCCCCCATGGCGGGGTCTATCCCCCCGTCCGTGGATGGCGCAATCGGCTCCGAATTGAGGGTCGGAGCGGTTGCCGGTGCGGTCTCCTGAACACTGTCCGATGGAAGAGCTAAATCGTGCTCATCGTGACCGTGCGGCGCACTCGGTAGGGCCTCAAATCCGTCGAAGATCAAGTCTCCGCAGATGTCAGCCATGTAGTTTAAGCTTCCAAACCTGACCTGATGGCCAGGGGCGTAATTCTCGATCTGCTCCAGATGGCCAAGCGAGTTGGCCCGCAGTGCGAAGCCGCCGAATACAAAGATCTGTCCGGGGAGAAAAGTCTCACCCTGGACTGCGTCGCTATCGATGATTGAAGGAGCCATCAAGCCTAACGGTGACGACATAGAGGAACTCTCAATGAAAGCACCAATATCGGTGTCAAAACCGGTGGATCTCGGGTAGGGGGTCCCGAACTATGCGTCTAAGGCGGATGGTAACAGGAGGCAGGGGACACGATGTTTTACCCAGGTTCGGGCCCTCTTGATGGAGGTAAAACCCTACGTCCTGCTTGATTATTCTTGATAATATGAGTAGTAAAAGAGTTGATCTACCACGAGATCAGAGAGGCTAAACCCTAGAAGCTAGCCTATGGTATGATTGTATGTTGTCCTACGGACTAAACCCTCCGGTTTATATAGACACCGGAGGGGGCTAGGGTTACACAGAGTCGGTTACAAGGAAGGAGATCTATATATCAGTATTGCCAACCTTGCCTTCCACGCCAAGGAGAGTCCCATCCGGACACGGGACGAAGTATTCAATCTTGTATCTTCATAGTCCAAGAGTCCGGCCAAAGGATATAGTCCGGCTGTCCGGATACCCCCTAATCTAGGACTCCCTCAACTACACAACCTTCTTCTGTAGACGTTGTTGGGCCTCCAAGTGCAGAGGTTTGTAGGACAGTAGCAAATTTCCCTCAAGTGGATGACCTAAGGTTTATCAATCCGTAGGAGGCGTAGGATGAAGATGGTCTCTCTCAAGCAACCCTGCAACAAAATAACAAAGAGTCTCTTGTGTCCCCAACACACCCAATACAATGGTAAATTGTATAGGTGCACTAGTTCGGCAAAGAGATGGTGATACAAGTGGTATATGGATGGTAGATAAAGGTTTTTGTAATCTTAAAATATAAAAACAGAAAGGTAACTAATGATAAAAGTGAGCGTAAACGGTATTGCAATGCGTTGAAACAAGGCCTACGGTTCATACTTTCACTAGTGCATGTCCTCTCAACAATAATAACATAATTGGATCACATAACTATCCCTCAACATGCAACAAAGAGTCACTCCAAAGTCACTAATAGCGGAGAACAAATGAAGAGATTATGGTAGGGTACGAAACCACCTCAAAGTTATTCTTTCCAATCAATCCATTGGGCTATTCCTATAAGTGTCACAAACAGCCCTAGAGTTCGTACTAGAATAACACCTTAAGACACAAATCAACCAAAACCCTAATGTCACCTAGATACTCCAATGTCACCTCAAGTATCCGTGGGTATGATTATACGATATGCATCACACAATCTCAAATTTATCTATTCAACCAACACATAGAACCTCAAAGAGTGCCCCAAAGTTTCTATCGGAGAATCACGACTAAAACGTGTGCCAACCCCTATGCATAGGTTCATGGGCGGAACCCGCAAGTTGATCACCAAAACATACATCAAGTGAATCACGTGATATCCCATTGTCACCACAGATACGCACGACAAGACATACATCAAGTGTTCTCAAATATTTAAAGACTCAATCCGATAAGATAACTTCAAAGGGGAAACTCAATCCATTACAAGAGAGTAGAGAGGGGGGAGAAAACATCATAAGATCCAACTATAATAGCAAAGATTGTATCACCTCAAGAACACGAGAGAGAGAGAGAGAGAGATCAAACACATAGCTACTGGTACATACCCTCAGCCCCGAGGGATAACTACTCCCTCCTTTTCATGGAGAGCACCGGGATGATGAAGATGGCCACCGGTGAGGGATTCCCCCCTCCGGCAGGGTGCCGGAACAGGTCTAGATTGGTTTTCGGTGGCTACGGAGGCTTCTGGCGGTGGAACTCCCGATCTATTGTGCTCCCAGATGTTTTTAGGGTATATGGAGATATATAGGCGGAAGAAGTACGTCAGGGGAGCCACGAGGGGCCCACAAGGGTGGAGGGCGCGCCCCCCTGCCTCGTGGCTTCCTCGTTGCTTCCCTTACGTGGACTCCAAGTCTCCCGGGTTGCTTTCCTTCCAAAAATAAGTTCCGTGAAGTTTCAGGTCAATTGGACTCCGTTTAATTTTCCTTTTGTGCGATACTCTAAAACAAGGAAAAAACAGAAACTGGCACTGGGCTCTAGGTTAATAGGTTAGTCCCAAAAATCATATAAAATAGCATATAAATGCATATAAAACATCCAAGGTTGATAATATAATAGCATGAAACAATCAAAAATTATAGATACGTTGGAGACGTATCAGCATCCCCAACTTAATTCTTGCTCGTCCTCGAGTAGGTAAATGATAAAAATAGAATTTTTGATGTGGAATGCTACCTAGCATATTTCTCAATGTATTCTTCTTTATTGTGGCAAGAATATTCAGATTCGAAAGATTCAAGACAAAAGTTTATATTGACATAAAAAAATAATAATACTTCAAGCATACTAACAAAGCAATTATGTCTTCTCAAAATAACATGGCAAAGAAAGTTATCCCTACAAAATCATATAGTCTGGCTATGCTCCATCTTCACCACACAAAGTATTTAAATCATGCACAACCCCGATGACAATCCAAGCAATTGTTTCATACTTTTGATGTTCTCAAACTTTTTCAATCTTCACGCAATACATGAGCGTGAGCCATGGACATAGCACTATAGGTGGAATAGAATGGTGGTTGTGGATAAGACCAAAAGGAGAAGATAGTCTCACATCAACTAGGCATATCAACGGGATATGGAGATGCCCATCAATAGATATCAATGTGAGTGAGTAGGGATTTCCATGCAACGGATGCACTAGAGCTATAAATGTATGAAAAATCAACAAAAGAAACTAGTGGGTGTGCATCCAACTCGCTTGCTCACGAAGACCTACGGCATTTTGAGAAAGCCCATCATTGAAATATACAAGCCAAGTTCTATAATGAAAGATTCCCACTAGTATATGAAAGTGACAACATAGGAGACTCTATCATGAAGATCATGGTGCTACTTTGAAGCACAAGTGTGGTAAAAGGATATTAGCATTGTCCCTTCTCTCTTTTTCTCTCATTTTTTTATTTTTTTATTTGGGCGTTCTCTTTTTTTATGGCCTCTTTTTTGGGGGCTTCTTTGGCCTCTTTTCTTTCGTACGGAGTCTCATCCCGACTTGTGGGGGAATCATAGTCTCCATCATCCTTTCCTCACTGGGACAATGCTCTAATAATGATGATCATCACACTTTTATTTTCTTACAACTCAAGAATTACAACTCGATACTTAGGACAAGATATGACTATATGAATGCCTCCGGCGGTGTACCGGGATGTGCAATGATGCATGAGTGACATGTATGAAAGAATTATGAACGGTGGCTTTGCCACAAATACAATGTCAACTACATGATCATGCAAAGCAGTATGACAATGATGGAGCGTGTCATAATAAGCGGAACGGTGGAAAGTTGCATGGAAATATATCTCGGAATGACTATGGAAATGCCATAATAGGTAGGTATGGTGGCTGTTTTGAGGAAGGTATATGGTGGGTTTATGGTACCGGCGAAAGTTGCGCGATACTAGAGAGGCTAGCAGTGGTGGAAGGGTGAGAGTGCGTATGGTCCATGGACTCAACATTAGTCATAAATAACTCACATACTTATTGCAAAAATCTATTAGTTATCAAAACAAAGTACTACGCGCATGCTCCTAGGGGGATAGATTGGTAGGAAAAGACCATCGCTCGTCCCCGACCGCCACTCATAAGGAAGACAATCAATAAATAAATCATGCTCCGACTTCATCACATAACGGTTCACCATACGTGCATGCTACGGGAATCACAAACTTTAACAGAAGTATCTCTCAAACTCACAACTACTCACTAGCATGACTCTAATATTACCATCCTCATATCTCAAAACAATCATCAAGTATCAAACTTCTCATAGTATTCAATGCACTTTATATGAAAGTTTTTATTATATCCCTCTTGGATGCCCATCATATTAGGACTAAATTCATAACCAAAGCAAACTACCATACTGTTCTAGAGACTCTCAAAATGATATAAGTGAAGCATGAGAGATCAATTATTTCTATAAAATAAAACTACCACCATGCTCTAGGAAGATATAAGTGAAGCACTAGAGCAAACGAAAAACTACTCCGAAAAATATAAGTGAAGCTCAATGAGTAGTTAAATAATTATGTAGCTATGTGAAGACTCTCTAACATTTAAAAATTTCAGATCTTGGTATTTTATTCAAACAGCAAGCAAAACCTAACAAAATAAATTGATGCTCCAAGCAAAACACATATCATGTGGCGAATAAAAATATAGCTCCAAGTAAAGTTCCCGATGAACAAAGGCGAAAGAGGGGATGCCTTCCGGGGCATCCCCAAGCTTAGGCTCTTGGTTGTCCTTGAATATTACCTTGGGGTGTCTTGGGCATCCCCAAGCTTAGACTCTTGCCACTCCTTATTCCATAGTCCATCGAATCTTTACCCAAAACTTGAAAACTTCACAACACAAAACTTAACGGAAAACTCGTAAGCTCCGTTAGTATAAGAAAATAAATCACCACCTAGGTACTGTTGTGAACTCATTCTAAATTCATTTTGGTGTAATATCTACTGTATTCCAACTTATCTATGGTTTATACACTCCGATACTACTCATAGATTCATCAAAATAAGCAAACAATACATCGAAAACAGAATCTGTCAAAAACAGAACAGTCTGTAGTAATCTGGATCACACGTATACTTATGGAACTCATAAAATTCTCAAATAAATTTTTTGACGTGAGGAATTTATCTATTAATCATCTGCAAAAAGAATTAACTCAATAGCACTTTCCAAATAAAAATGGCAGCAGTTCTCGTGAGCGCTAAAGTTTCTGTTTTTTACAGCATGATCGCAAAGACTTTCCCCAAGTCTTCCCAAAGGTTCTACTTGGGACAAACACTAATTAAAAGCATAAAACCACGTCTAAAAAGATACTAGATGAATTATTTATTACTAAACAGGAGCAAAAAGAAAAGAACAAAAATAAAATTGGGTTGCCTCCCAACAAGCGCTATCGTTTAATGCCCCTAGCTAGGCATGATGATTTTAATGATGCTCACATAAAAGATAGGAATTGAAACATAAAGAGAGCATCATGGAGAATATAACTAGCACATTTAAGCCTAACCCACTTCCTATGCATAGGGATTTTGTGAGCAAACAACTTTTGGGAACAAGAATCAACTTGCATAGGAAGGTAAAACAAGCATAACTTCAAAACTTTAAGCACATAGAGAGGAAACTTGATATTAGTGCAATTCCTACAAGCATATATTCCTCCCTCATAATAATTTTCAGTAGCATCATGAATGAATTCAACAATATAACTATCACACAAAGCATTCTTTTCATGATCTACAAGCATAGAATTTTTATTACTCTCCACATAAGCAAATTTCTTCTCATGAATAATAGTGGGAGCAAACTCAACAAAATAAGTATCATGTGATTGAAAATTAAGATCAAGATGACAAGTTTCATGGTTATCATTATTCTTTAAAGCATACGTGTCATCACAATAATCATCATAGATAGGAGGCATGCTTTCATCATAGTAAATTTGCTCATCAAAGCTTGGGGAACAAAAAAATATCATCTTCATCAAACATAGCTTCCCCAAGCTTGTGGCTTTGCACATCATTAGCATCATATATATTCAAGGAATTCATACTAACAACATTGCAATCATGCTCATCATTCAAAGATTTAGTGCCAAACATTCTAATGCATTCTTCTTCTAGCACTTGAGAACAATTAGCGGAATCCTTATTTTCATGATAGATATTAAAAAGATGAAGCATATGAGGTACCCTTAATTCCATTTTCTTTGTAATTTTCTTTTATAAACTAAACTAGTGCTAAAACACGAAACTAAAAGATTCATTGCAAGATCTAAAGATATACCTTCAAGCGCTAACCTCCCCGGCAACGGCGCCAGAAAAGAGCTTGATGTCTACTACACAACCTTCTTCTTGTAGACGTTGTTGGGCCTCCAAGTGCGGAGGTTTGTAGGATAGTAGCAAATTTCCCTCAAGTGGATGACCTAAGGTCTATCAATCCGTAGGAGGCATAGGATGAAGATGGTCTCTCTCTCAAGCAACCCTGCAACCAAATAACAAAGAGTCTCTTGTGTCCCCAACACACCCAATACAATGGTAAATTGTATAGGTGCACTAGTTCGGCAAAGAGATGGTGATACAAGTGGTATATGGATGGTAGATAAAGGTTTTTGTAATCTGAAAATATAAAAATAGCAAGGTAACTAATGATAAAAGTGAGCGTAAACAGTATTGCAATGCGTTGAAACAAGGCCTAGGGTTCATACTTTCACTAGTGCAAGTCCTCTCAACAATAATAACATAATTGGATCACATAACTATCCCTCAACATGCAACAAAGAGTCACTCCAAAGTCACTAATAGCAGAGAACAAACAAAGAGATTATGGTAGGGTACGAAACCACCTCAAAGTTATTCTTTCCAATCAATCTGTTGGGCTATTCCTATAAGTGTCACAAACAGCCCTAGAGTTCGTACTAGAATAACACCTTAAGACACAAATCAACCAAAACCCTAATGTCACCTAGATACTCAAATGTCACCTCAAGTATCCGTGGGTATGATTATACGATATGCATCACACAATCTCAAATTCATCTATTCAACCAACACATAGAACCTCAAAGAGTGCCCCAAAGTTTCTACCGGAGAATCACGACTAAAACGTGTGCCAACCCCTATGCATAGGTTCATGGGCGGAACCCGCAAGTTGATCACCAAAACATACATCAAGTGAATCACGTGATATCCCATTGTCACCACAGATACGCACGACAAGACATACATCAAGTGTTCTCAAATCTTTAAAGACTCAATCCGATAAGATAACTTCAAAGGGGAAACTCAATCCATTACAAGAAAGTAGAGGGGTGAGAAAACATCATAAGATCCAACTATAATAGCAAAGCTCGCGATACATCAAGATCGTATCACCTCAAGAACACGAGAGAGAGAGAGAGAGAGAGAGAGATCAAACACATAGCTACTGGTACATACCCTCAGCCCCGAGGGATAACTACTCCCTCCTCGTCATGGAGAGCACCGGGATGATGAAGATGGCCACCGGTGAGGGATTCCCCCCTCCGGCAGGGTGCCGGAACGGGTCTAGATTGGTTTTCGGTGGCTACGGAGGCTTCTGGCGGCGGAACTCCCTATCTATTATGCTCCCGGATGTTTTTAGGGTATATGGAGATATATAGGCGGAAGAAGTATGTTAGGGGAGCCACGAGGGGCCCACGAGGGTGGAGGGCGCGCCCAGGGGGGTGGGCGCGCCCCCTGCCTTGTGGCTTCCTCATTGCTTCCCTTACGTGGACTCCAAGTCTCCCGGGTTGCTTTCCTTCCAAAAATAAGTTCCGTGAAGTTTTAGGTCAATTGGACTCTGTTTGATTTTCCTTTTCTGCGATACCCTAAAACAAGGAAAAACAGAAACTGGCACTAGGCTCTAGGTTAATAGGTTAGTCCCAAAAATCATATAAAATAGCATATAAATGCATATAAAACATTCAAGGTTGATAATATAATAGCATGGAACAATCAAAAATTATAGATACGTTGGAGACGTATCAGGCTACAGAGTCTGCAAAAGTGGAGTGATCGTTGGATTAGCAGCGTGAAGCTTCAAATTGCCATTGCTATCGAGGTCATTAAGCAGCTGGATATTGCTACGGAGGCAAGGACGCTATCAGATGTAGAGAGGTATTTGCGCAAGTGTTTAAAGAGGAAGCTTTTGGGTTTGAGCTCGTTGGAGCGAACAATCGCTAGGCAAAGATCTAGAATGCTGCAACTACGTGAGGGCGACAGGACCACTAGGTTGTTCCATCAACAAGCAAGTCATAGGCAAAGAAAGAATGTTTTGAGGACGGTCAAGTACAATGATCAATTATACTCTGACCAGGATGAGGTGGCTTCGGCGGTGGATGCTTATTTTGGTGCGGCATTTGGGGGTGCATGCCCTCGTGGATATGCGCTCAACCTGGATGAGCTGGGCCTTCCACGCCTAAACCTGGCGCATCTTGAGTGGCCGTTTAAGGAGGAGGAGGTTGAAGGAGTGATCAAATTAATGCCTCAGGATAAAGCATCGGGTCCTGATGGTTTTACGGGCAGATTCTATGCTACTTGCTGGAGTATAATCAAGGAGGATTTCATGAGAGCGATGGGCTGCTTCTACAATGGTGACATGAGGGGTTTGGCGGCCATCAATAAGTCCTTGGTCTCTCTTTTGCCCAAGAAAGATGGTGCCCTGGAGGTGTGTGACTTTAGACCCATCAACCTTGTGCATGGGGCACTGAAGATTTTCGAGAAGGTGCTTGCGTGTAGACTCGTGGAAGATCTACCTAAACTGGTTGGTAATCACCAAAGTGCTTTCGTCAAGGGCAGATGTTTGCATGACAATTTCATGCTTGTGCAAAGCACAGCAAGAGGCTTCATGCTCTGAAGAACTCGGCGATTTTGCTTAAGCTGGACATCTCAAAAGCTTTCGACTCGGTGCAATGGCCCTTCTTGGTTGAGGTGTTGCAGCATATGGGATTCGGGCCAAGGTGGAGGTCTTGGATTTGTGGAATCCTTTCAACCTCTACCACAAAAGTAATGGTCCATGGTGCACCGGGATACACGATCTACAACTGCAAAGGGCTACGACAAGGGGATCCTATCTCTCCAATGCTTTTCATCCTAACTATGGAGCCGATGCAAAGGATGATGCAGCTAGGAGTGACCTGAGGGGTGATGGAACCTTTGGCGCGTGTGGGCATGGAGAAGCAACTATCAATCTTTGCGAATGACGTTGTTCTATTTGTCAAACCAAATAAGGTGGATCTTGCGGCTTGCAAGTGTATCTTGGAGCTTTTCGGCGAAGCATCGGGACTGAGGATCAACATGCAAAAATCGGCAGCTATTCCTATTAGATGCTCGGAGGACCAGATTACCTTGGCATGTGCCGAGCTCCAGTGCCCCTTGGGATCCTTCCCGATCTAGTATTTGGGGCTGCCACTCTCATTAAGGAGGCCATCGGCGACACAGTTGAAATATTTGGTGGATCAAATGGCTAATAAGCTAGCAAAATGGAGGGCATCGCTTATGCCAAAGAGTGGCTGACTAACCTTGGTCCAATCAGTGCTATGTGCCATGCCGATCCACGCAATGATGGTGCTGGATCTATCGATGAAAACAATTGCTGCAATAAAGAAGATTTGCAGAGGTTTCTTGTGGTGTAGACGCGCGGAGGCTAACGGTGGCAATTGTGCGATGGCTTGGGATGCGGTGTGCACACCGAAGTGGGCAGGTGGCCTTGGTTGGGCATTGGACGTTGGCCCAGACATAGGACCTGTTGTGTTGCACGAGTTCTTTTTGATATGGCAACTAGTCTCAACTTGGGAGCCCATGGTGGATGTGCCTGACAAGGTGGTTTGGTCGTGGGAGGCCACCGGACAGTTCTCCGTGAAATCTGCTTATGCAGCTGGCTTTTAGGGTCGAGAAGGAAGCGTGACGGCGGATCTAACTTGGAAATCACATGCACCCTCATGGTGCAGGCTTTTCACATGGTTGTCCCTCAAGGACCGATGTTGGACGTCGGACCGACTAGCGAGGCGAGGGTTGCCACACCAATACGCATGCCCGTTTTGCGACCAGGAGGACGAAACCATTAAACACATTCTACTCACTTGCGTCTTTGCTAGGACTGCTTGGGCGAGGATTTGCGAGGCCTTGGGCAAACCGGATTGGACTCCCACTCAACAAGACAAGCTGGTGGATTGGGCTGTGGCCAAGCAAGGATTAGAAGGCATGAGCATCAAGGATCTTTGTACTATTATTGCGCTAGTCTGGTGGGAGTTGTGGAAGCATAGGAATGGTATTATCTTTGATGGGGCGCGCCCTTGCTTGGAGTGTCTACTAGGGAGAGTGAGGCAAGAAGGCCAACTGTGGGCATTGGCCGGGCTAATGAAAGGGAATGTAACTCCCTTCTTTAGTAGGGTGGAGAGGTGGGAGACTAGTGAGGAGTAATATGTACTAAGAAACTGTGTAATTGTGGTGGAGGCTTTCTTTGCCTTTCTTCTTTAATATATGATATGCACACTCGTGCATATTCGACAGAAAAAAACACAAAAATAGAAAAGACGTTGGAATAGTGTCATGTCCTATTATATCCTAGGATTAGAAAGTTGTAGGAATTTGGATTGAAGAGTGTTTGATAGCATAGAGAAAACAAGGAATGCTACTAAGAGATTTGAGTGGATGGAAATTTTCCTTCCAAATGGAGCAAAAATGAATCCTACGGAAAAGTTCCTAAGGATTCCCACCACAGGACAAAAATCTGAAGAGTCCAAATCCTATAGAATTCCTTTGGATCAAAGGAGTGTGCTTGCATTACTTACCAAGACCATGATGTTTTCGTGTAAAGGCTATAACTAGCTTATTGTAAATCAAACGTCATGTTGTCCCCTAGTGTTCCCGACTTGGGTTTTGGCCCAATAACGATCTTTTTTTTCTTCCTTTTTTGGAGGTATTAGTTGTCTTTGGTTCTTACTCACAACATTGTGGTGCTTTATCCCTCAAAACAATTCTTGCCGCTTCTTCAACATTGGGATCCCTCTATTGTACCCCTAGATATAAAGCAATAAAGTGGCCGGATTATCTTTTAAAAAAAGTTGTCTCCGGTTTTCTATAGACCACATAACTCGGTTTCCCATGCTTTTAGTCTCTTTTTCCTATTTAACCTTATTCAATTTCTTTTTTACCATTTCCATCTTCATTTTTGGTTTATTTTCTCCTTTATTTCTTTTAGGAATTGCATGCTTTTTTTATAAAATGTTTGAGACCTTTGTAAGACTTAAAAAATGTGTGAGCATTTTCAAATATTACATGAACATTAACTATGTGAATAATTTTAATATTTACATGAATTTTTTGAAAACATGTAATTTAAAAAAATAATATTATGAATTTTTTTAATATGTAAACATTTTATGCACGGATAGCATATAGCATGTTAAAATCTAGTGCCAAATAGAATACATTCTGAAATATTCAATACGGTAGAAATCTTTGCCTCTCTGGATTTCTGCACTATACAAGGATGCACAGTTCGTGCATATTGGAGAAAATTATGAAAGATTTTTTTACTGTTATGAAAGATTTTTTACTATAAAAACAAGAAATGAAAATTTTCATATTAACATGCAATTCACTGCAATCAAAAACTCTATTTGGACCTCTTGATTTCATTTTTTTCTCTTGTTGCAATAAATTTTCAATGTTACTATATCTACAAGCTTAGGCAATGCCTCTTCTTTGGAAAACTACAATAGTTATAAGCTCATGCAACGATAAATAGTGCAGATTGTCAATTGTCATCTTCAAATTTTATGAAGTAAATATATTAGAAATTGCACATCTTACTGTTTGTATCATTCATGGAGATCATTTTCTTGAGAGCCACTTTCAGGTAATGCATTTGTTTGTCTCACAATAGAAATTGTTGCAAGCCTTTACGTTTGCTATGTAAGTAAAGCCGGTATGCATGCATTCTCCTTGAATATTTGCATGCACTTGATTGGAGGTGGTCGTGATGTGATAAATTTTGGTGAAGACGGGTGGTGCCTCATACATTGACGTCGGCATCTCTAGTCAATGGATGTGACACAGGGACAAACAATTGCATGTTACTAAATGGTTTAGGGGCACTCGCGGAGTAGCGGATGTATTTGAATAACAGGGAATGTCTAACGCACCCTATGGAAATGACCTATTTACCCTTATGTACGAATGTAGGATTGGCTTGGTACTGATATCCAGGGTTGAGTAGCAATAGAGTGATGTAAAAGAGCTCTGACTCGTGAGCGGAGAAAGTATAATCATTCTTATTGATGGCACTCACCACCTGCAACCAGGGAATACATAGATAGCTCTGAATGGTTACATACCGAAAATGTATCACATAAAATTCAATGGTGCTAAGCCAATTTCGTGACGAGTTGATAATGGATTCCATGGTGAGGAGGTGCTTCCCCAAATCATTGGCTCATTCAAAGAGAATATTTTCTGGTGCCCCTAAGTCCCAACATTAATTCTAAACTAGGCTATGTGGAATCCTGTGCAAACTAGAAGATGCTTGGTCGGATCTAACTTTATAACTAGATGTAAGTTTGTGATGTGCTCTCATCTTGCCCTATCTAACCATTGGAGGTCACAATAGCTATATGTAGGTGAGAGGGTGTACAAATAATATGAGGACATAAATATTTTTGTCTCTCTTATCTTTGAAAATAAGTAGGTGAGAACAAATTAATATATGATCTTCTGACTAAATATGAGAGCAAGAACGTGGGACGTTACAAATAATCTGAAATGTAGAAAAAAAATAGTACTCCAATACTTTCATTTTTTTTAGGGAACTCCAATACATTGGTAGTTACATTAGCGATATCAGTTCAGGGCCTTGTGGTGTGTTTTTTGGTGAATACGCTTAGCAGCGTATCATTTCATTGATAGAGGGAGAAAGAAGTTGGTACAGGTGGCATCCATGCAGACGTACAATAGAAGGCGTCTGGAGGGATGCAGCGAGTGTTAGCAAATAAACTAGCGTGACAAGTTTCAGGTTCAGGTTAGGCTTAGTGTCAGGTTTCAGTTTCGACAGTCTGTAGTTTTCTTCAGTTGTTTCAGTCAAGCCCGAGGACGCGGCATGTGCGATCCCGAGGCCGTAGCTCGCGGCGAGCGCACGCCCCTGATCGTGGGATGGCACGATCCAGTAGAGGGGGTCGTCCTCGATCCGTTTTTCCAGTTGATCCGGGAATAAAGCAAACAGAAAACGCAGCAGTTCAGTGCGCTGCACAAAAACATCGTCTCTGTTGTCTCCTTCACCTCTCGCCATTGATAGAGCTTCAAGCTTGAGGGTAACAATTGGCATCAGAGCCATTCTTCGGTCCAGGGCATGGCCGGAGACGACACCGGCAGCAAGTCGCCATCGACGCCGCGCGCAAATGTCTCCGACGGCTCAGAGCTAGTCGTGGCAGAGAGATCCATGGCCCGGGTGGTGCGCGACTCCGGCGGCGCGGCGTGGCCGCAACTGACGAGGACCAACTACACCGACTGGGCTGTTCTCATGCAGCTCATGATGGAGGGGCAGCAACTTTGGGACGCCGTGGTGACGGGCACGGCGGAGCGCAGCAACGATCGGCTCGCGCTCGAGGCCATCCTGCGTGGAGTACCACCGGAGATGGGGCCCACCCTCGCCGGCAAGGCCACAGCGAAGGAGGCGTGGGAATCCGTCAAGACGATGCGTCTTGGAGTGGCTCACGTCCGCGAGGCGAAGCTCGCAACTCTAACAAAGCAGTACAATGACATTCACTTCGCCGACGGCGAGACTATCGACGATTTCGCCATGTGGATCACGAACATGGTGGCCCAGATGGCGCAGCTCGGGGAGACCGTCCTGGAGAAGCGCATCGTTCGCAAGTTCCTCTCTGTCGTCCCGAAGAGGTATTCGCAAATCACCTTGTCAATTGAGACTCTCATTGATCTGGATACGCTCTCCGTGGAGGAGCTCACCGGGCGGCTGAGGGCTGCCGAGGAACGGTACAACCTCGATCAGGGGGAGCCAGGCGCCGGGCGTCTCATGTTCACGGCGGAGGAGTGGCTCGCGCGTATGCAGAGCAGCGAGAATGACGGATCCGGAGGCAGCGGATCCGGCTCAGGACGCGGCGGCGGACGTCGCGGGCGAGGCCGCGGGCGTGGCGGCGGACGTGGCTCCGGCAGCCGCGCAAAACCCACGGACCAGTGTCGTCACTGCAAGAAGTATGGGCACTTGGCGCGTGAGTGCAAGACGCGCATCCGCGAGGAGCGAGCGGAGGCGAACCTCGCCGAACAAGGCGGGCACGCCACGGACGGGCACGACGACGACCCGACGCTCCTGATGGCGGTGATCGCCGTGACCCCGGCACAGAGCGCGGGGGAGCACATCATGCTCAATGAGGAGCGTGCAGAGGCGAATCTGGGCGCCGAGGAGGCGTCGTGCGACGGCCGGTGGTCCCTGGACACCACTGCGTCCAACCACATGACTGGCGATCGCTCGGCGTTCACGGAGCTAGACGAAGGCGTCTCCGGCAGCGTCAGGTTCGGGGACGGCTCTACCGTGGCCATCCAAGGCCGCGGCGTGATCACCTTCACCGTGCGCAGCGGTGACCAACGCGTGCTCACGGACGTCTACTTCATCCCGCGTCTCAAGACAAGCATCATAAGCCTCGGGCAACTGGACGAGCACGGCTGCACCACCAAGATCCATGGCGGCGTTCTGACCTTGTACGATCGCCGCCAGACGGAGCTGGCCCAAGTGCGCAGGAACAGCAAGCTCCTGTATGTGGTGCGCCTCGACATCTCGCTCCCCGTCTGCCTGTCCGCACGCGGCGGCGACGAGGCGTGGATTTGGCACGCCAGACTGGGTCACCAACACTTTGACGTGCTCCGGCGCATGGGGCGTGCCGGGATGGTGCGCGGGATGCCCGTTGTGGATCACGTGGAGCAGCTCTGCGATGCCTGCCTGGCAGGGAAGCAGCGGCGTGCTCCTTTTTCGTCGCAGGCACGCTATCGCGCGGAGAGGCCGCTCGAGCTCGTGCACGCTGACCTCTGCGGGCCGATCACTCCGGCCACACCTAGTGGTAAGAAATATTTCATGTTGATTGTCGATGACCATAGCCGCTACATGTGGGCCGTGTTGCTGCCAACGAAGGACGCCGCTGCGGACGGCATCAAGCGTTTCGTAGACGCGGCAGAGGCAGAGCAGGGTGTGCGGCTCCGCGCGTTCCGCACAGATCGGGGCGGGGAGTTCACCTCCAGCGTGCTCGGTGACTACTTCGCGGGCCAGGGCATGCAAAGACACCTCACGGCGCCGTATTCACCCGAGCAGAACGGCGTCGTGGAGCGGCGCAACCAGACGGTCGTCGGCATGGCATGGAGTATGCTCAAGGCGAAGAAGATGCCTAGCTGGTTCTGGGGGGGAGGCCGTGGCGACTGCGGTGTTCATTCTCAACCGGTCGTACACGCGCAGTATTGATGGCAAGACTCCCTACGAGGCATGGCACAGCAAGAAACCGGCCGTGCACTACCTACGCGTGTTCAGCAGCATTGCCTATGTCAAGAACACGCGTCCAGGGCTCAAGAGGCTGGATGATCGCAGCACCAAGATGATCTTCATCGGCTATGAGGAGGGGTCGAAGGCGTACAGGGTCTATGATCCTCTGACTCGGCGCGTGTACGCCACAGGCGACGTGGTGTTCGACGAGAGCGCGAGATGGGACTAGGGCGCGTCGTGCGAGGCCGAGGACGAGCAGCTCGTCTTCCCTGTCCAGCTCCCACTCGCCACCGGTGCAAGCTCCGCACCAGCTGAGCCGGCATCGCCGGAAGCAGAGCAGACGCCTGGAGGATCGCCGGTGCCTGCGTCGCCTGCTACGCCTGAGAGCACCAGAGCACCAGCATCGCCGGACTCGCCGTGGACAGCTGCAACGGACACACCCAGCAGCAGTACGCCCCAGAGTGCAGACCCAGCGGCGGTGGAGTTTGTCACGCCGCCTGCAACATGGTTCGACTCGTACGATGCAGACGACGACCCTTTCGCTGGGCACCGCTTTTGCCGTCTGGCGGACGTGTACGGCGGGGCGGCGAAGTCGTCGCCACTAGCGGAGCGCCTGCTCCTGGCAGAAGAGGAACCAGTTACTTTCGCAGAAGCGGCGCCCCACGAGAGCTGGCGGAGTGCGATGTAACACCCCGGTTGTAACTTTCCCAATTTGCACTCCAACTCTTGCCGTTTCCGGCGTTAAGTTATATTTATTTCTCGGGTTCGGGTCTTTGTCTCCGTGTGTTGTTGTCTTTGTCATGCATCTCATATCATGTCATCATGTGCATTGCATTTGCATACGTGTTCATCTCATGCATTCGAGCATTTTCCCCGTTGTCCGTTTTGCATTCCGGCGCTTCGTTCTCCTCCGGTGGCCATTTCTAGCTTTCTTTCGTGTGTGGGGATTAAACATTTCCGGATTGGACCGACACTTGTCATGCGGCCTTGGTTTACTTCCGGTAGACCGCCTGTCAAGTTTAGTATCATTTGAACTTCGTTTGATACTCCAACGGTTAACCGAGGGACCGAAAAGGCCTCGTGTGTGTTGCAGCCCAACACCCCTCCAATTTGGCCCAAAACCCACCAAACTCTGCTCCATGTCCTAGAGCGTTCGATCACGATCGCGTGGCCGAAAACCGCACCTCATTTGGACTCTCCTAGCTCCCTCTATGCCTATATATACACCCCTCCGTTTTCGGATCTTCTTCCTCCCCGATACCCTAAAAACTGCAACTCCGCGCGCCGGACATTGTCCGTCTGGGCCGGACACACCGCCGCCACCACTCCCACGCCGCCAAGTGGCAGCCCCTCACCCCCGCGCCGCGCGGCCCGCCGGAGCCCGCTCCCTCGCCCCACGCTCCCTCGCCCGAGGCGCCGCCCAGCCCCGCCCGGCCGGCGCGCGCCGCCGCCTCCGCGCCGTGCCGCCGCCTCCGCGCCGCGCCGCCGCCGCCGCCTCCGCGCCGTGCCGCCGCCGCCTCCGGCCGCCGCCGTCCATCGTCGCCGGCGACCTCCCTCCGGCCGCCGCCGTCCTCTCCGGTGGGATCCGGTGGATCGGGACGAGATCCACCGGGATCTCATCCAAACGCAGCCCCGCGCCGCCCGGATCCCTCCGTCCCGGGATATCCTCGTCCCGTTGACTTTTGCAGGGTATAAAATTCGTCCAAGTCCCGAGATTCTTGATCCATATGCTCCTGTTCGCGGCTCCATAACCTTGCATCCATAGCTCCGATTTGGGCATATAGTATATCAAAGTGTTCGTCTCGACGAGTACATCATTTCATACCATTGCATCATTTTCATTTGAGTTCATCTTGATGCCCGAAATGCTGTTAGCAGGAGGCTTCGTGAGTTAATTGTCAGATCTGCTAGTTCATCTTAGACTTTTATCATTTTTGCCATGATTGTTGTGTGCATGCTATGCCTGTGAGTCCTTCATATGTTTTGTTAAGGATTTTGTCTTCTTTCCAGAGGTGCAACCCATGCATTTTTAGGATGTGTGTGGTGACTTGTGTAAGCTTGCAAAGTGAGGCACCCGGTAAATCTGTTTTCAGGGACTTAGTAGTTTTCACTAAGTCTGGGCTTATTTAGTTCATGATGCCATATGTTCAGCTTGTTTCCTAGTGATCCGTGCCTCTTTTGAGGATGATCAGTAAAGGAGTTTTGTTAATCATGTTATGCTCTATCCATCCATGTCTTTACTTGCAATTATGGAGCGCCCTAGCTTGAGTCAATCGAGCTCTACTTTTGCTTCGTTGTGAATCTAGGCAGATCGTCAACTCGTTTGCGATTTTGCCGATGTTATTGCAGTTGATCCGTGCATGCTATGCCATTGTTCTTGCCATATCTAGCTAGAATTTTGTGCCTTCTTAATGGATGTATGCTTGCCTTGCAATGACTTGCACCGTAGTGAGTGCATCGAGCTTGTTTACAAGCCTTCGTGAGTTATATTTCAGCATGTCTCAGTTTTCACTAAGTCTGAGAACTGATTGTGTTTTAGCTATGTTCGTGTGCTTGTTAGTATATTTTGTGATCCCTTTTGGCCCCAGGTCACTTAGGGACTTTTGTTAAGATTGTTGAGTAGCTCCATGCCATGTTCTTCTTTGTCATAATCAGATCATGTATCATGTTGTTTTGTTGCTCCGAAGAGGGCTTCATGATCTGAAATTTCAGGCAAGTGTTAATTTCACTAAGTCTGAAATCTGTTTTGCATTTGCGTTTTTGCCATGCTTGTTTGAACCTCTTAATGGATGAATTGACCGTGGCTCAGTGCTAGTCTTTTGTTAAGCATCTTGTGTGCATCCCTGACATGTATTTTGTTGTCATGTTTGGATGCTGTAGCATGTTCATTTCATTACATTTAGATGCCTACTTGCTGTAAATCGCAGACCGGTGTCATTTTTGAATCGCTTGCCATTTCCAAACCGTAACTCCGATTCCGGCGTTCTTTATATCATTTTCAAGCGATTTCATCTCATATTTCCAGTGGCACACTTGTATTTCCAAGTTGAGGCCAGGTTCATGCATTTCCTGTCATATCTTGCATTTTGCATCCCGCATCGCATCCCGCATAGCATATCATCTTTGCATCGTGTTGATTGAGTTTGCACGTGGTTGATTGTATACTTGTTGCTTGTTTGCTTTGTTTGGGTAGAGCCGGGAGACGAGTTCGCTAACGAGGAGCCCGTTGAGTTTGCTTTTGAGGATCCAGTCAACTCTGACAACTGTGCAGGCAAGATGATCATACCCTCGAAATCACTACTATCTTTGGTATGCTAGTTTGCTCGCTCTTTGCTATGCCAATGCTACGATGCCTACCATTTGCTTGTCAGCCTCCCAATTGCCATGTCAAACCTCTAACCCACCATGTCCTAGCAAACCGTTGATTGGCTATGTTACCGCTATGCTCAGCCCCTCTTATAGCGTTGCTAGTTGCAGGTGAAGTTTGGAGACGTTCCTTGTTGGAACATGTTTTATTTACTTGTTGGGATATCATTATATTGCCATGTTATCTTAATGCATCTATATACTTGGTGAAGGGTGGAAGGCTCGGCCTCTCGCCTAGTGTTTTGTTCCACTCTTGCCGCCCTAGTTTCCGTCATATCGGTGTTATGTTCCCGGATTTTGCGTTCCTTACGCGGTTGGGTTATAATGGGAACCCCTTGATATTTCGCCTTGTTTAAAGCTTGTCCAGCAATGCCCAACATTGGTTTTACCATTTGCCACCTACCCTTTTCTTTCCCTTGGGTTCTACAGACTCAAGGGTCATCTTATTTTAACCCCCCCGGGCCAGTGCTCCTCTGAGTGTTGGTCCCACCGAGCGATGTCCGAGGCTACCAGGGGCAACTCTGGGCTGGCTTACCCGACGTCTGGCTCATCTGAGTGTGCCCTGAGAAAGAGATATGTGCAGCTCCTATCGGGATTTGTCGGCACATTCGGGCGGTGTTGCTGGTCTTGTTTTAACCTGTCGAAGTGTCTTGAGTTACCGAGATACCGAGTCTGATCGGAATGTCTTGGGAGGAGGTCTATTCCTTCGTTGACCGTGAGAGCTTGTCATGGGCTAAGTTGGGACTCCCCTGCAGGGATTGAACTTTCGAAAGCCGTGCCGCGGTTATGGGCAGATGGGAATTTGTTAATGTCTGGTTGTAGATAACTTGAACCTTAATTGATTAAAATGAATCAACTGAGTGCGTTACCGTGATGGCCTCTTCTCGGCGGAGTCCGGGAAGTGGACATGGTGTTGGAGTAATGCTTGCGCAGGTTGTTCCTCTAGTTTTTCACGCTCGCGCTTTGCCTCCTCTTCTCGCTCTCTTTTGCGAATAAGATAGCCACCATATATGCTAGTCGCTTGCTGCAGCTCCACATATATTTGCCTTACCCTTCCTATAAGCTTAAATAGTCTTGATCGCGAGGGTGCGAGATTGCTGAGTCCCTGTGGCTCACAGATTACTATAACTCCAGATGCAGGTCCAGGTGATTCCGCTCCAGGTGACGAGTACGAGCTCAAGTGGGAGTTTGACGAAGACTCTCAGCGATACTACGTGTCTTTTCCTGACGATCAGTAGTGGTGCCTAGTTGGGGTTTGATCGGGGCCGTGTCGCATGTTGGGTTATTTTCTATTTTGGCGCCGTAGTCGGGCCATGAGTGTTTGGTTGATGTATGTTATTTATGTACTCTGATGTGACGTGGCGAGTGTAAGCCAACTATGTTTTCCCCTTTCATTCTATATGTTACATGGGATGTTGTGATGATTGCCTAACTTGCGACATTGCTTTCAATGCGGTTATGTCTCTAAGTCGTGCCTCGACACGTGGGAGCTATAGCCGCATCGAGGGCGTTACATGCGATGCTGGAGGAGCTGGCATCCATCGAGGAGAATGGCACTTGGACACTCACTGATCTGCCCGCGGGTCATACAGCCATCAGCCTCAAGTGGATTTTCAAGCTGAAGAAGGACGCTGCTGGCACCGTCGTCAAGCACAAGGCACGGCTAGTAGCAAGAGGTTTTGTGCAGAAGGAAGGCGTGGACTTCGACGATGCGTTCGCGCCCGTGGCAAGGCTGGACTCTGTTCATGTCATGATCGGCACGGCGGCGCAGCACGGCTGGGAACTGCACCACCTCAACGTCAAGTCAGCATTTCTGAACGGTGAGCTCAAGGAGGAGGTGTACGTCACCCAGCCGCCCGGTTTTGCTCAGAGAGGAGAAGAGCACAAGGTTTACCGCCTGCACAAGGCGCTCTATGGTCTGCGGCAGGCGCCGCGGGCATGGAATGAGAAGCTCGACGCCACCCTGAAGGAGCTGGGGTTCTCCTGCTGCCCGGCTGATCACGCCCTGTACGCTCGAGGCCGAGGACAAGCTCGGCTCCTGGTCGGCGTGTACGTGGACGATCTCGTCGTCACCGGTGCCGACGGCGAGTGCGTCAGCAAGTTCAAGGCAGAGATGATGGCCAAGTTTCGCATGAGCGACCTAGGGCTGCTCAGCTTCTATCTCGGCATCGAAGTGAATCAAGGAGGGGGAGAGATCATTCTATCCCAGTCTGCATACGCCGACAAGCTGCTGGAGCGCGCGGGCATGGCGGACTGCAATCCAACACACGTTCCCATGGAGCTGCGGCTTCGTCTGAGCAAGAATGGATCAGAACCCCTGGTGGGTGCCATGGACTACCGCAGCATCATTGGAGGACTGCGGTATCTTACTCACACCCGGTCGGATATCTTGTTCGCGGTGGGTTATGTTAGTCGGTTCATGGAGGCGCCAAGCACGGCGCACCTCGTCGCCGTCAAACACTTGCTGCGCTATATTGCGGGCACGCGCAGGTATGGTTGCCGGTACACCAAGGGCAGCGAGAGCAAGCTCGTCGGATACAGTGACTCTGACATGGTCGGGGATGTCGACGATCGCAAGAGCACCTCGGGGAACATCTTCTTCATTGGAGGTGTGCCGATCACCTGGCAGTCACAGAAACAGAAGATTGTTGCTCTGTCTTCGTGTGAGGCGAAGTACGTGGCGGAAACAACAGCAGCCTGCCAGGCCATCTGGTTGAGCAGGCTCATGGGCGATCTGTTCATGGAGGAGCACGGCGCGGTCACCATCTTCGTCGAGAACAAGTCAGCCATACAGCTGTGCAAAAATCCAGTCTTCCATGATCAGAGCAAGCACATCGACGTACGATTCCACTTCATCCGCAGATGCATTGAGGAAGGGAAGATCAAGGTCGAGTACATTCCTACAGGTGACCAGCTCGCAGACATGTTCACCAAATCACTCGGGCGCACACGGTTCCAGGAGCTGCGCGTGCGTATTGGCATGGTTGAAGTTTGATTTCCTTGGTCACGACTAGCTTAGGGGGAGATTGTTAGCAAATAAACTAGCGTGACAAGTTTCAGGTTCAGGTTAGGCTTAGTGTCAGGTTTCAGTTTCGACAGTCTGTAGTTTTCTTCAGTTGTTTCAGTCAAGCCCGAGGACGCGGAATGTGCGATCCCGAGGCCGTAGCTCGCGGCGAGCACACGCCCCTGATTGTGGGATGGCACGATCCAGTAGAGGGGGTCGTCCTCGATCCGTTTTTCCAGTTGATCCGGGAATAAAGCAAACAGAAAACGCAGCAGTTCAGTGCGCTACACAAAAACATCGTCTCTGTTGTCTCCTTCACCTCTCGCCATTTACAGAGCTTCAAGCTTGAGGGTAACAGCGAGCAGGGGAAGGAGGATGCTCAGCCTCGCTACAAGTGATCAGGTTACAGGAATAATAGCGGCTAGTTCCTTGGCGCCGGCCTCAGCCCATAGGCGAGCGTCATCCTGAATGGAAAGCACAAGATCATCGGTGGAGGGGTGCAGGCCGTCAAAGATGACGGCGTTGCGATGCTTCCAAATGGCCCAAGCGGTCAGAGTGACGATGGAGTTGAGCCCTTTGCACAGGCCGCACAGCGAGGTGGCGGACGCGAGCGCCCACCAAATGAAGAAGGTCGTCGCGCCATCCATGAGCGGAGTGATGAGCCGACACCAGGCCAGGATTTCATGCCAGGTGATCTGGGCGAAAACGCATCCAGCTAAGAGGTAGTCGATGGATTCCATCTCCTGATGGCAGAGGATGCAAACGGTGTCGTGCGTGAGGCCGTGACATGTGCGGCGTTCGGCCGTCCAGCACCGGTCCAAAGAGGCGAGCCAGAGGAAAATCTTGCTGTTGAGAGGGGCCCAGCTCTTCCAAAGAAGCTTCCAGGAGGGCTGTGTAGTGGATCCGTGAAAGAGAGTGTGATAGCAAGACTTGGCTGAGTAAATGCCATTTGTCGTCCAACGCCAGGATATCTTGTCAGGCGTGGTGGTTAGGGTCACGCCTTGGAGCTTACGCCAAAGGTTGATGTACTCAAGGACCTCCGGGATCCCGAGCGCGCCGTGGATGTCGCGAATGCATGCATGCTGCTCGAGGCCCTCACATACCAAGGTGCGCCGCCTGCGCCTATTCGGCACGAGAGAGAAAAGGCCGGGGGTAAGCTCGGAGACGGCCTAGCCGTCAAGCCAGTGGTCGCTCCAATAGAGGTAGGTTCTCCCGTCTCCAAGGTGCCAGGATGTGGAGGCGCGGAAGAAGCGAGACGTCACGTCCATTGGGAGCTACAGATGATGCCAAGGCCGCGAGGGGTTGGTGGCTTTGAGCCAAAGCCAGCAGCAGGGCAGGGAGATCTCGGTGAGGTGCAAGTCAAGCACGCCAAGTCCGCTGAACTCGAGATGTCGACAAACACGCGGCCATCTTACAAGGCAGCTGCCTGATCTGGCGTCGTGCCAGCCATGCCAAAGGAAGTCACGGATGATCCGCATGATCTTCTTAAGAATAGTCGGGTTGATGGCGATGGCCATGAGGATGTGCACGGGTGCTACCTCTTGAGCTTGCGTTGGATTTCCCCGAAGAGGAAGGGATGATGCAGCAGAGTAGCGTAAGTATTTCCCTCAGTTTTTGAGAACCAAGGTATCAATCCAGTAGGAGACCACGCTCAAGTCCCTCGTACCTGCACAAAACGATAGCTACTCGCAACCAACGCGATTAGGGGTTGTCAATCCCTTCATGGTCACTTACGAGAGTGAGATCTGATAGATATAATATTTTTGGTATTTTTGATATAGAGATGCAAAGTAAAAAGTAAAGGCAAAGTAAAAAGCAAAGCAAGATTAAAGTGATGGAGATTGATATGATGAGAATAGACCCGGGGGCCATAGGTTTCACTAGTGGCTTCTCTCAAGAGCATAAGTATTCTACGGTGGGTGAACAAATTACTGTTGAGCAATTGGCAGAATTGAGCATAGTTATGAGAATATCTAGGCATGATCATGTATATAGGCATCACGTCCATGACAAGTAGACCAAAACGATTCCGCATCTACTACTATTACTCCACTCATCGACCGCTATCCAGCATGCATCTAGAGTATTAAGTTAAAAACAGAGTAACGCCTTAAGCAAGATGACATGATGTAGAGAGATAAATTCATGCAATATGAAATAAACCCCATCTTGTTATCCTCGATGGCAACGATACAATACGTGCCTTGCTGCCCCTTCTGTCACCGGGAAAGGACACCGCAAGATCGCCCAAAGCTAAGCACTTCTCCCATGGCAAGAACTACCAATCTAGTTGGCCAAACCAAACGGATAATTCGAAGAGACTTGCAAAGATAACCAATCATACATAAAAGAATTCAGAGAAGATTCAAATATTATTCATAGATAGACTTGATCATAAACCCACAATTCATCGGTCTCAACAAACACACCGCAAAAAGAAGATTACATCGAATAGATCTCCACAAGAGAGGGGGAGAACTTTGCATTGAGATCCAAAAAGAGAGAAGAAGCCATCTAGCTACTAACTATGGACCCGAAGGTCTGAGGTAAACTACTCACACTTCATCGGAGAGGCTATGATGATGTAGAAGCCCTCCGTGATGACGGCCCTCTCCGGCGGAGCTCCGGAACAGGCCCCAAGATGGGATCTCATGGATACAGAAAGTTGCGGCGGTGGAATTAGGTTTTTGGCTCCGTATCTATTCGTTTGGGGGTACGTAGGTATATATAGGAGGAAGGAGTACGTCGGTGGAGCTCCGAGGGGCCCACGAGGCAGGGGCGCGCCCTAGGGGGGGCGCGCCCCCCACCCTCGTGACCGCCTCTTTGATGCCTTGGCGTAGGGTCCAAGTCTCTTGGATCACGTTCGGTGAGAAAATCACGTTCCCGAAGGTTTTATTCCGTTTGGACTCTGTTTGATATTTCGTTTCTTCGAAACACTGAAATAGGCAAAAAAACAACAATTCTGGGCTGGGCCTCCGGTTAATAGGTTAGTCCCAAAAATAATATAAAAGTGGAAAATAAAGCCCAATATAGTCCAAAATAGTAGATAATATAGCATGGAGCAATCAAAAATTATAGATACGTTGGAGACGTATCAGGCATCCCCAAGCTTAATTCATGCTCGTCCTCGAGTAGGTAAATGATAAAAAGAGAATTTTTGATGCGGAGTGCTACTTGGCATAATTTCAATGCAAATCTTCTTAATTGTGATATGAATATTCAGATTCGGAAGATTCAAGACAATAGTTTATATTGACATAAAAAATAATAATACTTCAAGCATACTAACAAAGCAATGATGTCTTCTCAAAATAACATGGCCAAAGAAAGTTATCCCTACAAAATCATATAGTCTGGCTATGCTCTATCTTCACCACACAAAGTATTTAAATCATGCACAACCCCGGTGACAAGCCAAGCAATTGTTTCATACTCTAAATTTTTCAAAACTTTTTCAATCTTCACGCAATACATGAGCGTGAGCCATGGATATAGCACTATAGGTGGAATAGAATGGTGGTTGTGGAGAACACAAAAAGGAGAAGATAGTCTCACATCAACTAGGCGTATCAACGAGCTATGGAGATGCCCATCAATAGATATCAATGTGAGTGAGTAGGGATTGCCATGCAATGGATACACTAGATCTATAAGTATATGAAAGCTCATCCAAAGAAACTAAGTGGGTGTGCATCCAACTTGCTTGCTCATGAAGACCTAGGGCAATTTGAGGAAGCCCATCATTGGAATATACAAGCCAAGTTCTATAATGAAAGATTCCCACTAGTATATGAAAGTGATAACATGAGAGACTCTCTACTATGAAGATCATGGTGCTACTTTGAAGCACAAGTGTGGTAAAAGGATAGTAACATTGTCCCTTCTCGCTTTTTCTCTCATTTTTTTATTTGGGCCTTTTCTCCCTTTTTTATGGCCTCTTTTTATTTGGGCTTCTTTGGCCTCTTTTTTTTCGTCCGGAGTCTCATCCCGACTTGTGGGGGAATCATAGTCTCCATCATTCTTTCCTCACTGGGACAATGCTCTAATAATGATGATCATCACACTTTTATTTTTCTTACAACTCAACAATTACAACTCGATACTTAGAACAAAATATGACTCTATATGAATGCCTCCGGCGGTGTACCGGGATATGCAATATGACAATGATGGAGTGTGTCATAATAAACGGAACGGTGGAAAGTTGCATGGCAATATATCTCGGAATGGCTATGAAAATGCCATAATAGGTAGGTATGGTGGCTATTTTGAGGAAGGTATATGGTAGGTGTATGATACCGGCCAAAAGTGCGCGGTATTAGAGAGGCTAGCAAAGGTGGAAGGGTGAGAGTGCGTATAATCCATGGACTCAACATTAGTCATAAATAACTCATATACTTATTGCAAAAATCTAGAAGTTATCAAAGCAAAGTATTACGCGCATGCTCCTAGGGGGTAGATTGGTAGGAATAGACCATCGCTCGTCCCCGACCACCACTCACAAGGAAGACAATCAATAAATAAATCATGCTCCGACTTCATCACATAACGGTTCACCATACGTGCATGCTACGGGAATCACAAACTTTAACACAAGTATTCTTTAAATTCACAACTACTCAACTAGCATGACTTTAATATTATCACCTCCATATCTCAAAACAATTATCATGTTTCAATCTTTTCTTAGTATTCAACACACTCAAAAGAAAGTTTCACAAATCTTGAATACCAAGCATATTATTATTAAGCAAATTACCATGCTATTAAGACTCTCAAAATAATTTAAGTGAAGCATGAGAGATCAATAGTTTCTTTAAAACAAATCCACCACCGTGCTCTAAAAGATCTAAGTGAAGCACATAGAGAAAAATTACATAGCGCTCAAAAGATATAAGTGAAGCACCTAGAGCAAAATTATAATGCTCAAAAGATATAAGTGAAGCACATAGAGCAAAACTACATAGCTCAAAAGATATAAGTGAAGCACATAGAGTATTCTATCAAATTCTAATTCATGTAAGGCTCTCTCAAAAGGTGTGTACAGCAAGGATGATTGTGGCACACTAAAACACAAAGACACAAATAATACAAGACGCTCCAAGCGAAAACACATATCATGTTGGTGAATAAAAATATAGCTCCAAGTAAATTACCGATGGAAGTGGACGAAAGAGGGGATGCCTTCCGGGGCATCCCCAAGCTTCGACTTTTTGGTGTCCTTGGATTATCTTGGGGGTGCCATGGGCATCCCCAAGCTTAGGCTCTTGCCACTCCTTGTTCCATAATCCATCACAAGAATTCACCCAAAACTTGAAAACTTCACAACACAAAACTTAAAGTAGAAAACTCATGAGCTCCGTTAGCGAAAGAAAACAAAAGACCACTTCAAGGTACTGTAATGAACTCATTCTTTATTTATATTGGTGTTAAACCTACTGTATTCTAACTTCTCTATAGATTATAAACTATTTTACTAACCATAGATTCATCAAAATAAGAAAACAACACACGAAAAACAGAATCTGTCAAAAATAGAACAGTCTGTAGTAATCTGTAGCTAGCGCAAGATCTGGAACCCAAAAAATTCTTAAATAAATTTCTGGACGTGAGGAATTTATATATTAATCATCTTCAAAAAGAATGAACTAAATATCACTTTTCAAATAAAAATGGCAGCAGCTCTCGTGAGCGCTAAAGTTTCTGTTTTTTTACAACAAGTTCAACAAGACTTTCCCCAAGTCTTCCCAACAGTTCTACTTGGCACAAACACTAATTAAACACAAAAAACACAACCAAAACAGAGGATAAATAAATTATTTATTACTAAACAGGAGAAAAAATCAAGGAATAAAAATAAAATTGGGTTGCCTCCCAACAAGCGCTATCGTTTAACGCCCCTAGCTAGGCATAAAATCGAGGATAGAGCTAGGTATTGCCATCTTTGGTGGGCAATCCATAAGTGGCTCTCATGATAGTTTCATATGGCAATTTTATTTTCTTTCTTGGAAAGTGTTCCATGCCCTTTTTTAATGGAAATTGAAATCTAATATTCCCTTCCTTCATATCAATAATCGCACCAACCGTTCTAAGGAAAGGTCTACCAAGAATAATAGGGCAAGAAGGATTGCAATCTATATCAAGAATAATGAAATCTATGGGCACATAATTCCTATTTGCAACAATAATAACATCATTAATCCTTCCCATAGGTCTCTTAATAGTAGAATCCGCAAGATGCAAGTTTAGAGAGCAATCATCAAAATTACGGAAATCTAGCAAATCACATAAAGTCTTGGGAATAGTGGAGACACTAGCACCCAAATCACACAAAGCATAAAACTCATGATCTTTAATTTTAATTTTAATAGTTGGTTCCCACTCATCATAGAGTTTTCTAGGGATAGAAACTTTCAACTCAAGTTTTTCTTCATAAGATTGCATCCAGGCATCAACAATATGTTCGGTGAAGGCTTTCTTTTGACTATAAGCATGTGGAGAATTTAGCATGGATTGCAAAAAGGAAATAAATTAAAGAGCAACTTTCATAATTAAATTCCTTGAAATCCAATATAGTGGGTTTAGCAACATCTAGATTTTTATTTCTTTCCATCCCACTTTCATCAATTTCATCATAAAGATCTAAATACTCCGGATTTTTAGAACGCCTTCTAGGTAAAGGAAGATCATATTCAGTTTCATCAAGATTCATATTGCAAAACAAAGATTTAATAGGGGACACATCAATAACTTTTAGATCTTCATCTTGATTTTCATAGGAATTGGAAGAACACGCTTTAATAAAGGCATCTTTGGAAGCACGCATCCTAGCGGTTCTTTCCTTGCACTCATCAATGGAAATTCTCATGGCTTTGAGAGACTCATTGATATCATGCTTAGGAGGAATAGATCTAATCTTTAAAGAATCAATCTCAAGAGAAATTCTATCAACGTTTCTAGCCAAATCAGCAACTTTAAGCAATTTCTCTTCAAGCAAAGCATTAAAATTCTTTTGTGAATTCATAAACTCTTTAACACTATCCTCAAATTCAGAGGGAAACTTATTATAATTTCCATAAGAGTTGTTGTAGGAATTCCCATAATTATTAGAAGGATTACTAGGATATGGCCTAGGATTAAAATTCCCTCTATAAGCGTTGTTACCAAAATTATTCCTACCAACAAAATTCACATCCATAGATTCATTGTTATTCTCAATCAAAGTAGACAAAGGCATATCATTAGGATCAGAAGAAACACTCTTAGTAGCAAATAATTTCACAAGTTCATCCATCTTTCCACTCAAAACATTGATTTCTTCCATCGCATGCACTTTTTTATTAGAAGATCTTTCAGTATGCCATTGAGAATAATTAACCATAATATTATCTAGGAGTTTAGTAGCATCTCCTAAAGTGATTTCCATAAAAGTGCCTCCCGCGGCCGAATCTAAAAGATTTCTAGAAGCAAAATTCAATCCGGCATAAATATTTTGTATAATCATCCACAAATTCAAACCATGAGTAGGGCAATTACGTATCATTAATTTCATTCTCTCCCAAGCTTGTGCAACATGTTCATGATCAAGTTGCTTAAAGTTCATAATATCGTTTCTAAGAGAGATGATCTTAGCGGGAGGGAAATACTTAGTGATAAAAGCACCTTTGCACTTGTTCCAAGAATCAATACTATTTTTAGGCAAAGATGAAAATCAAGCTTTAGCATGATCTCTAAGCAAAAAAGGAAATAGCTTCAATTTAACGACATCATTATCGACATCTTTTTTCTTTTGCATATCACATAAATCAATGAAGCTATTCAGATGAGTAGCGGCATCTTCACTAGGAAGGCCGGCGAATTGATCTTTCATAACAAGATTCAACAAAGCAGTATTAATTTCACAAGATTTAGCATCGGTAAGAGGAGCAATTGGAATGCTTATAAAATCATTGTTGTTGGTATTGGTGAAGTCACATAATTTAGTATTATCTTGAGCCATCGCGACAAACAAGCAAACTAGCACACGAGCAGACAAGAGCAAACGGGCAAAAGAGGCAAATAGAGAGGGAGGATAGAGAGAGAGAGAGAGAGAGAGAGAGAGAGAGGGCGAATAAAACGGCAAGGGTGAAGTGGGGGAGAGGAAAACGAGGCAAATGGCAAATAATGTAATGCGAGAGATAGGGATTGTGATGGGTACTTGGTATGCTGACTTTTTGCGTAGACTCCCCGGCAGCGGCGCCAGAAATGGCTCGTTGTCGGGACTCCAATCTTGACTTGCGGAACCTCCCCGGGAACGGCGCCAGAAATCCTTCTTGCTACATCTTGAGCTTGCGTTGGATTTCCCCGAAGAGGAAGGGATGATGCAGCAGAGTAGCGTAAGTATTTCCCTCAGTTTTTGAGAACCAAGGTATCAATCCAGTAGGAGACCACGCTCAAGTCCCTCGTACCTGCACAAAACGATAGCTACTCGCAACCAACGCGATTAGGGGTTGTCAATCCCTTCATGGTCACTTACGAGAGTGAGATCTGATAGATATAATATTTTTGGTATTTTTGATATAGAGATGCAAAGTAAAAAGTAAAGGCAAAGTAAAAAAGCAAAGCAAGATTAAAGTGATGGAGATTGATATGATGAGAATAGACCCGGGGGCCATAGGTTTCACTAGTGGCTTCTCTCAAGAGCATAAGTATTCTACGGTGGGTGAACAAATTACTGTTGAGCAATTGGCAGAATTGAGCATAGTTATGAGAATATCTAGGCATGATCATGTATATAGGCATCACGTCCATGACAAGTAGACCGAAACGATTCCGCATCTACTACTATTACTCCACTCATCGTCCGCTATCCAGCATGCATCTAGAGTATTAAGTTAAAAACAGAGTAATGCCTTAAGCAAGATGACATGATGTAGAGAGATAAATTCATGCAATATGAAATAAACCCCATCTTGTTATCCTCGATGGCAACGATACAATACGTGCCTTGCTGCCCCTTCTGTCACCGGGAAAGGACACCGCAAGATTGAACCCAAAGCTAAGCACTTCTCCCATGGCAAGAACTACCAATCTAGTTGGCCAAACCAAACGGATAATTTGAAGAGACTTGCAAAGATAACCAATCATACATAAAAGAATTCAGAGAAGATTCAAATATTATTCATAGATAGACTTGATCATAAACCCACAATTCATCGGTCTCAACAAACACACCGCAAAAAGAAGATTACATCGAATAGATCTCCACAAGAGAGGGGGAGAACTTTGTATTGAGATCCAAAAAGAGAGAAGAAGCCATCTAGCTACTAACTATGGACCCGAAGGTCTGAGGTAAACTACTCACACTTCATCGGAGAGGCTATGATGATGTAGAAGCCCTCCGTGATGACGGCCCTCTCCGGCGGAGCTCCGGAACAGGTCCCAAGATGGGATCTCATGGATACAGAAAGTTGCGGCGGTGGAATTAGGTTTTTGGCTCCATATCTGTTCGTTTGGGGGTACGTAGGTATATATAGGAGGAAGGAGTACGTCGGTGGAGCTCCGAGGTGCCCACGAGGCAGGGGGCGCGCCCTGGGGGGCGCCCCCACCCTCGTGACCGCCTCTCTGATGCGTTGGCGTAGGGTCCAAGTCTCCTGGATCACATTCGGTGAGAAAATCACGTTACCGAAGGTTTTATTCCGTTTGGACTCCGTTTGATATTCCGTTTCTTCGAAACACTGAAATAGGCAAAAACAACAATTCTGGGCTGGGCCTCCGGTTAATAGGTTAGTCCCAAAAATAATATAAAAGTGGAAAATAAAGCCCAATATAGTTCAAAACAGTAGATAATATAGCATGGAGCAATCAAAAATTATAGATACGTTGGAGACGTATCAACGGGCATGGCGGAGAGCACGTGGAGCACGAGCGCAAGGCGCTCGCCATGGGTCAGGAGCGCGGCTTTCCAGGTGGCGAGCTTCCGCGTGATCTTGTCCACGAGCGGCAGCAAGGATGAGGAGAGTGTCTTGCGCACGGACAATGGCAGGCCCATGTATACCAAGGGGAAGCTGGTGACTGTGCACGCGAGCGTGGAGTCGATGGTCGAAGCCACCTCCTCATCACACCATATGGGTGTGGCCAAGCACTTTAGGAAGTTCGTGCGGAGACCCGAGGCCTCGCCGAAGATCCGGAGCAGCTCGCGGATGGTGGCGAGCTCCGTGGTGGTCGGGTGGCAGAAGATGACCACATCGTCAGCGTACAGAGAGATGCTGGAAGCGGCATGGTGGTTGGTTAGACGTTGTAGCATTCCCGCGCTGACCGCATGCTGGAGGAGAGAGTTCAGAGTGTCGATCACGATCGCGAAGAGGAGCGGGGATATCGGGTCGCCTTGGCGGAGCCCGCAGGCATGATCCACCGGGGGGCCTGGGTTGCCGTTGATGAGAACCTGCGTGGATGCAGTGGAGACTAAGATGCACACCCATTCGCACCAGCTATGCCCGAAGCCAAGGAGGCGAAGAGCTTGAAGAAGGAAGGGCCAGGATACGGTGTCGAATGCCTTCACAATGTCGAGCTTGAGAAGAATGCGCGGGGCCTTGAGGTTGTGAAGCAGGCGCGCCGTTTGCTAGACAAGGAGGAAGTTGTCGTGCACAATCCGGCCGGCGATGAATGCACTCTGGTTGGCGGAGACGATCTGGCTCATCCTAGGCGCCAGACAAAGGAAGAGGACCTTGGCGAAGATGTGAATCAGGCTGATCGGCCTGTAGTCAGAGAGCGCGGCCGCGTCCGGTTTCTTGGGAAGTAGAACTAGCAATGCTTCATTGAGCTTCTGAAATCCCATGCCATTCATGGCGTAGAGCTTGTCAAAGGCTTCACAGATGTCGGTCTTGATCGTGGTCCAGCATGCACGCAGAAATTCCGCAGTGAACCCGTCCGGTCCGGGTGCTTTGCCCGTAGGCAGATTCTTCACGGCGTTCCTTTCTTGCCCGATGGTAAAACCAACTGTACTAATAACTAAAACATGCGCGCACATTTCCAATCAAGGGTGTGTTATGGAGAAAAGTAAGATAACATGCATAACTAAGATACTAATGTCTCTATCTAAAAAATTATGTATATTAATAAAAGGAGTGAGAGACCCTTATTTTGTTTATTTGTTGTAAAACATGTGTATGGGTTTCTGCCTAGTTGCTAGTTGGTCCCATGAAACTATTTCATAGCCATGTGATGGAGTGGCATAGGGGATAGGGCGTGTTTGGTTGCCTGCGCACATACACCACCCCAAATACAGGCCTAGCGAATGCAAAAAAGTGCTTAATTGCTCACACTAGTCATTGGGCCGCATGTGAATGGAACTTAAATCACCCCAGAGCATGGCTCGCTAGGAATGCTCGAATTGGCCATTTTGTGGAGCTAGACTGAAGCGAAATCTATAGTCTCACCCACCTCTAGCGAGAGGACAAATTGATCCTCAGTTCATGGCACCGGCACCGGTGGCGGCTTAGATCTATGGTACCGGTAGCAGCAGTGGCAGCTACTTAGATCTCCAACACCACGTCATGCTCCTTACCCTTCGTGAGCTACTCACCCCCTTCGTCTCTGCCTCCACCTCGTTTTCGACATGGGTGGGTCATCGTCATCTCCAATGGCAGTCAGCAGCATACAACCACGCTCCAATGCTAGGTTGTTAGGTAAGGTGTAAGGTTGGTTTTGTTGTTACTTACCGCAATATTGATTTCACTAGGACACGTAGATGAAGTTACTCGTTCAGGCAGCAACACACATGGTTGTGATTCATTCCTAGGTCATGTTGATCCACAAGAGAGCGATTCATCACTTTTACATACATGTGATCTCATATGGTCCAATGTTAGTCCGATATAGGCAGAGGATTATGAATATGAACTGAGTCACGCCTTGTTGTGGGATGTTGATAGGATGATAGGATCACCCCTGTATTCAAAATTAAGATTGCGAACACCCTCATCATCATCCTTCACAATCATGTTATACATTATCAAACATCATGTCATCACCTACTGCAATGTCTTGAGGCCCCCCTATTTAGCAAGTTCGTGAACAATTGCAAAGTATGTCTCGAGTACTTCAAATGATCTCTTCACATCCTTCCTAAGAGTTTCTTGCTTTCGAGAAAAGTGATATTTTTGTTACCTATTGGATACAAGATGGTCTTGACAACGTCGCCCACAGAGAATTGACATCATCAAGAAAGTGGTGCCACCATGTTGTAGCCATGCCCATTGATGTTGTAGTAGCATCCCATCGTTGTATGGCATTTCACCGAACACTTGGTGTGTGCGGTGACATTATCTATAGTGGGAGGGTATCAGGGCGGCGTACGGATCCGACAATTGTGTCTTGGCGGCAAGGTGGAGAGGGAAGTCTGGCAAGACCTGGGCGGTGTTCGAGGTGGGCGCGGCGGAGGAGTCAGGGTCCTCTAGTGGAAACGAAGAGCAGATGAAGAGGGGTGTAGTGCGGGCGGGAAAGGGGTTCCTATAAGTTTTCTACATGGGACCGAGCTGTTCGATCCAACATGGTGAACAGTTCAAACCCTATTTCTTCCTTTAATTTGAGGCGGGACTGGGGACACTGGACAGTCTGGACTATCCAGAGCAGCCTATTAGGGGATATTTTTGGACCGGCCAAATAGGGCGAAAGGGACGAGTCCGTTAGAGATGTCCTAAGTAAATGAAATCTTGCGAGTAATCTAGAGAATCGTCTACAAATCTTCTCCTACTTACATGATCCAGATATAGTAAAACAGTTGCAGAGGGCAAATCCTGTGCGTAGCTTCGAATTCGTCTCGTAGCATGGAAGAGGAAAAGGGAACCGGCAAGCCGCCAAGCAGCTTGCAGCGCACACGAAACCGCAATCGAAACGCCGAAGCATAGAAGAGTAGCCGACGGATGCAGACCAAGCAGGCAAGCAAAGGCAACGAGGCGGGCACGCCTTCCCTTCCCCGCCTCCACTACCCTCCAAACTGCCAAGCGAAACTATCCCCCGAAAAAATCCTACAAATCGACGCACCCCGTCCACAGAAACAACAGATTGCCACAACCTCCCGTCCACACACACCCATCGAAACCTCTTCTTCTTCCAACTCCTACCAGCACCAGCAAAGCCAAGAAATACAGCTCCTCCTCCCCTCCCCTGTAGCTGCTTCGCCGTTTCCGGGAGGTTCTTGGATTGGTTTTTCGGCAGAGATGGTTTCGCCCGTCGTGATCGCGTCGGCGGGGCTCGGGATGCTGGCGGGCGTGGCGTTGGCGAGCCGGGGGACGGGCGACGGGCTGCCGGCGTCGTCCAGATGGGACGCGCGGCCCCGTTGCTCCACGTGCAGCGGCACCGGCCGGGAGGAGTGCCTCTGCAGCCGCTGGTCCGACGGCGACGTCGGCTGCGGGACGTGCTCTGGGTCCGGCCGCAAGCGGTGCCGCAGCTGCGGAGGCTCTGGCACCGGCCGGCCGCTCCCGGCGCGACTCATCGTCCAGGAGCAGAAGCTGCCGACCGCGCCAGGGCGACGCGGAGACTACAACTGATATTCATCGGTTTCCCCGAGGAAATCGTAAGTGTAATTAAGCACAACATAGCACACCAGTATATGCAACGTGTCCATTCCTGTGTATGTTATACGCTGTCTCCTTCCAATACCCCCTCCGTAAACTAATATAAAAACGTTTAGATCATTACTTTAATGATTTAAATGCTTTTATATTAGTTTACAGAGGGAGTACGTACTAGTTAAGTAGCTATGGCAAGTCCTTGAGACCGTAGACTTGGATGTAATAATGGCAAAATCATGCATCAAACAGTTTCGTGGTTCCTTTGATTCAAAGGAATTTTACAGAACTTTTGGAGTATTTGAATCCTTAGAAACCTTTTTGTGTTATTAGTTTGATTCACCTTCAGAATTTCCGTAGGATTTATTTGTATTCTATATTTGAGAGGAAAATATCCAACCACTCGAACCTCTTCCTAAAATTTCATTGCTTTTCCTATGCCATCATCCCATCGAACACTCCTTCATCCTAATTCTTGTACTCCTTGGGTAGTCCTTTTAGTTCTGTAGGATTCTACAGGGCATGCCACTCTAATCTTAATTTTTTTTCCTATTCATGGGTTCTAAGAATCATGTGAATTAAAGAGACCCTTAACTGTTCAGGAGAGTTTATTTTGTGACAAATAATCAAGGGATAAAGAACCTTATGATATTAAAATATTAAATACATACCACTTGTTTTACAACTTGCATTTTTTAATCCAAATCATGTACACGCCATGTGCAACTTTAATATACTATACAGTACTACAATAGTTTGGACATTGTGGATGATTATTGATCTACGATGCATTTTCTATTGAGACAAATGTGATTTCCGTATTTCAGTTTACCAGGTATATCTTTCATCCCTGAACTAATATTCGGTGTGATTCTAGTCTAAACTGCCAATGCTAGGTAGCTTTGTATAATGTCAGTGTTCCTGGTCAAACTCGGTTTTGGCCTTGTATGGCATTATTTTCGACAATATCATCAGTCCAAGGCGGCAATACTCACGTATATGTCATTGAGAATGAATCTGTCTTTTTCCCTCTCTTCTCTCCCGTCAGTTAACAACCACGAATGGGCCAGTGTTACCGCCTGTTGCTCTCGAAAGGTCATTGGCCGAACTTTATTAGATAGAAAAGAGAGTACAGCAAGGACAGTCTAGGAAACTTAGACTGAACCCAGAGTTTACAAACAGCCCTGCCAGGGGTCGGCCTCCAAAAAACAGAGGCGCCCCCGCTACAGCAACGATCTCGGACCACCAAGATGAGGGCCGGTCTTGCAAAACATGAACACCCCCACAACAACTAAGTTGGCAGATCAACGATGCATCCGGCGGCCCTCCACATGGCCACATCTTCTACTACCCGCTCCAGAACGCCGGACGGCGAAGCTGCCACCTGGTCAAAGATCCTGGAGTTTCTCTCTTTCCATATCCTCCAATGCATCAAGATCACCACCGTGTCAAAATTCCTTCGGATGTGCTTGGGAATGACAGCCCTAGTCTGCAACCACCACTCCCGAGTGGAGGCAAAGGTGTTATCGGGGATAAGGAAATCGGCGCCGGTCCAAGATCTGAAGCGCGCCCAAACTTGTTGTGTAAAACGGCAATGGAGAAACAAGTGGGTGCAGTCTTCCGACGCTTGAAGACACAAGGAGCAGACTCCGTTGGAAGGCCAATTTCTTTTCTGCAGATTGTCCGCCGTAAGGCAACGATGGTACACCACGAGCCACATGAAGAATTTGCCGCGGGGGGGGGGGGGGGCGCCTTGGATTTCCAAATAGGCATGTAACAGTCGAAGCGAACGTTGCCCAGAAAGAACAGGCGGTATGCACTTTGGACAGAGAACTGCTGATTTTCCGTCAGGAGCCATCGCGGCGTGTCTCTCGCCTCAGGATTTAACACAGTGCCGTGTGCAATATCCCAGACCGAGAGGTACTGAGCAATGGCAGGGAGGGAGAGCCCACCCGCAATGTCATGTACCCAAGCCTGCCCGGTCAGCGCCTCCTTGACAGATCTCCCCCTGTCCTTGACGAAGGAGTAGAGTTGCGGTGCTGTTTGAGCAATTGAGCAGCCGGTATCCAACCACTTATCAGTCCAGAACTTGGCTACCTCTCCTGACCCGAGCGTGATGCGGCAGGCTGCATTAAAGATTGCGTGGACCTCCTTCTCCATAGTATCAGGCAGGCCATGCCACGGCCGCTCCTCTGCACTCCAACGTAACCAAGGCCATCTGCAGCGCAGCGCGAACCCAAACCATTTGATATTCAAAACACCCAAACCTCCGAGCTCCCGCGGCATGCACACCCTGCTCCAAGGCATAAGGCAATGGCCACCACTAGTCTCCTCCTCCCCCTTCCAAATAAATCCACGGCAGCGACGGTTGATAGTATTGATAGCCCAGGCCGGCAGCGGGAGCGCTGCCATGAGGACCGAAGAGGTGACCGTGAGCCGGCCTGCAACTGCCAACATCTTCGGTTTCCAGCCCTTCATCTTGTACGAGAGCTTATCAACCAAGGGCAGCAACTCGTGCCGCTTGAGCCTGTATATCGATAGAGGTATACCGAGATATAAGATAGGAAAGGCTTGTTGCCTGCACTAGAAGTGTCCAGCTACCTCTGCAGCCTGCACCTCATCACATCGTATGCAAAGTGATGGTGCTCTTGTGCATATTGATCCGAAGCCCCGACGCCTCCCCAAAGAGCTGCAGAAGGGTTGATATAAGCAGGAGATCGTTACGCTCTGGCTTGAAGAACAGAACCGCGTCATCGGCAAAAACAGATGCACGCGGCACCCCTCTGTCGCAGCCAAGATCGGAGAGAAGATGGTGCTTCCTTGCCCATTCCAACATGCCGTGAAGGGCGTCCATAGCCAGAATGAATGAGGCCGGGGAAACGGGGTCGCCCTGGCGGACGCCTTGGCCGATGGCGAAGGGGGGGCCAAGCTCTCCGTTGATAAGGACGGAGGTGGAGGCGGTGGATAGCAGCCCGCAAATCCAGGAACGCCACCTCCGACCGAATCCCCGAGCAGACAGCACCTCCAGAAGAAATTCCCAAGATAGAGTATCAAAGGCCTTGGATATGTCAATTTTCATTAGCACCGAGGAGCAGCGCCGTCTGTGCAGCCACCTAGCTTTGTTCCTCACAAACTTGAAGTTGTCGTGGATATTGCGGCTAGTCACAAAAGCACTCTGAGCTTTCAAAATCAGACTTGGCAGAAGCGGAGCCAGACGGGTAGCGAGGACCTTAGCAAATATCTTGGCTACCCCGTGTATCAGGTTGATGGGTCTAAAGTCACCGATCTCCAGTGAGTTGGCTTTCTTGGTCAGGAGGGTGAGTATCAAGGTGTTAAGACCTCCAAAGGAGTAGAAGCGGCCGTCGTGCAGAGCCTTCATTACCGCCATCAGATCTGTGGCTATGACGTCCCAGCATGATTTGAAGAAGAGTCCTGAAAAACCATCCGGCCCTGGTGCCCTGTCAGGGGGCATGTCCATGACCACACGCTTCACCTCATCGATCGTGAACTCCGATTCAAGCCTGTCGGCCATCTCTGGTGACAGCATCCTCAAGCCCAATTCTTCCAGGCGCAGGCAGGCTCTCCTAAGGTTCTGATCCGGTGTGCCCATCAGCCTGCAAAAGAACTCGCTGGCCATACTCAATTTGTCTTCCATGGCAGTAGTTGTTCTATCCCCATGTTTGAGATACGGTATGAGGTGTTTCCGACGTTGCCCATTGGCCTTCATATGAAAGTATCTGGAGTTGGCATCCCCTTCCCGAAGATCCCGAACCCTGGCTCTCTACCGCAGCCGCACCCGCTCGAGGGATGCGAACGTCAGGCACTTCCCCCTAAGAAAAGCACGCAGCTTCTTTTCCTTACTGGAAAGAGGACGTCTTTCTTGCGCGCTGTCAAGGCGTAAGATCACCTCGCTGGCCACCTGGAACTGAAGCGTCAGTTGGCTCATGCTCCTTTGACCCCAGCTGCGTAGGGCTTTTGCAGTTCTGTGAAGTTTAGTGTTGAGGATTTTCATGGGGTCACTCCCCGGAACCTCTGGAGCCCAGGCGTCTTTCACCACATCCAAAAAGCCAGGCAGCTTGCACCAATAATTCTCAAAGCGAAACCAAAAAGCCCTTGGTCGTATGGACGAACAGGTGAGCAGCAGAGGGGTGTGATCTGAGATACTGGAGCTAAGCGGAAGCAAATCACTGATGGGGTACAAGTCCTCCCATGCATTGTTGAAGAGCACACGGTCCAGCCTTGCCAAGATGGCGTTCTCCTGTTGATTGCACCAAGAGAAGCGACGCCCAATCAGAGGCATGTCATGGAGCCCCAACCTGTTGATCGTGTGCCGAAGCTTATTCATCAGCCTCCTGTTCACTCTCCCAGTGCTGCGCTCCTCTGGGTTGCACACAATGTTGAAATCTCCCTTCAGGATCCACGGCAAGCTCACGCGGTCTCCAAACTGCACAATTGCCTCAAGGAATCTTGCTTTGTCTATGTCTTCTTGCGGCCCATACACCGAAGAAACCAACCACTCTTTGCCCTCTGCTAGAGAAAGAACTTGTGCCGATATCATGAACTCCTCTTTCTGGATGTTAGTCACCCGCAGTATATCAGACTTCCAAGCCAACAATATGCCACCACGTGTTCCTTCAGCCGGCAGGAAATCAAAACCATCGAAGGCAGGCCCCAGAGTTTCCCGAACCACAGTGTCATTCACCAGTGCCAACTTGGACTCTTGAAAGCAAACTAGGGATACATTGAGAGATTGCACAAAAAGCCTAACTGCGTTCCTCCGAGCAGGGTTATTGAGCCCCCTTACATTCCATACCATGACATCTAAAGACATACTCATGATGATAAAAGCAGAACCACCGATAAAACAGAGCAACATTATGCGCCACACGGCTCTACCATCTCCGGCAGGGAGAAGGCATCAAAGCCCGCCTGTGGAGGCTCATCGAAGTCGACCTCCCCGGGAGCGAAGATCGCGGTGATTGCCTTGACGTGGTGTGGAGCAAGCGGCTTGTCGAACAGCTTGAGGTACTCGTCTAGAGCTTCTAAAGAGACCTGTTCTTCAGCCTGAATCACCCCCATCCGCTTCAGGAGCACCGATTGCGCCCGCTGCACAGGCCCCGTGTTGTGGGCTGGTGCATTTTTGCACAGCCTAGCACTCCTCCTGGGCGTAAAATTGGGCGGGAGGGCCTTCCTGCGCCTGACAGGGGCCGACGCCGCCGGCCTGGGGCCAAGAATGGACGGCGCCGGGGACGCCACCAAGCCGAGCCTCAGTGTCTCCGGTGCCGTCATAGGCCCCTGCATAGTGCCCGTTCCAACCCCAGCCGATGCCGGCGGCAGCAGCATGTGAGGCAGAGGAACGGCGAAGGGGGTCTGGATTGGGCTGGAGCTGGCACTGCGAGTCAGCGCTACCCGCACGGATAAGCCCACCTCCTGGAGCAAGTCGGTGTTGTCCTCTTGGTGAGCTTGTGGGTGCCCCAGGCATCCCTGAACCTCCACCTCCTCTTCCCCAGCCTGGTCAGCGTGTATCATCCCCGCCATCTCCTGAGTGCCTTTCCCCGCCTGCATTTGAGACGTCGGGCTGAAGGACAGCCTTCGATGCGGCGGCGTGCCCCAGAGCGCGGAATTCCGAACGGGAGGCGTGCTTCCAAGTGCCTTAGATCCAACTGCAGTGGAAGCCTCGGAGCCGAGCAGCAAGGGTGTGTCTGCCAGGGCCCTCGAGCCAACAGCAGTTGATGCCAGAGAACCACAAGAGCGCACGGCGGCCAGGGGCGACCCGGTGACTGGACTCCCAGCCACATTCCCAGCCGGCAAGCCAGCGTGCACACCTGCTGTGGCCGCTGAAGAGGACGACGAGCCAGGCCTCCCAGAGGCCGCCATCAGCGTCGAGCGCGTCGCCTGGACCGGAGCTTCCCGAGGATGAGCAGACCCCGGAGCAAGGAGGCGCGCGGGTACCGCCATTCCCCCTGCCGGCGCCAGGACACCCATGACCCTGCGGCCACCTCCCCAGTCGCCTGCCATGCCATAGCCACCAGGCCCGCCGAACGGATGCCCACCGGAGTTGGGCACATTGCCCCTTCCGGTACCATCAATCCTGCCCCAGTGGCAGCTTCTCGAATAGTCGTGCCGCCTTGTGAGATCCTCGTCGTCATCTGGTTGGAAATTGGGGCGCAGCTCCAAGTATGGGACAGTACGATCCACCACATCGATGACATGGATGGTGAGCGGGTGGATGAGCGTGATCCTCTCAGTCGGCGGGGCAGGGAGAGGAGGAGATGCCGGGTTGTCTTCTTCGAAGGAGGCCAGTAAGCCCACCGGCTCTGGAATCTCCAAATCATAAATCTTCGGGACCGCCAACGGATTATTCAACCAGGCAGTGACCTGGAGTTGCCACCGGTCATCCGGCGGAAGGATTTCAACTAGCTAGCCATTGAGATTGTTGAGCAGCTGGCTGATGGCGCCGCACTCCCACGCATTCGCCGGCAGCCCCTCAATCCCCAACCGGCAAAAGAACTCCATAGAGCCACTTGAGGCAAGCGCGCTCCGGTGCCAACGCTGGAACGTGATAGGCGCCCCCTTGCAGCGCAGCTTGCCGGAGTCGAGGAAGACCCTATCACAGTCCGCAGTGGAGGCAAAAGTGATGAAGAAATCCGCCGGATGAGAGACCTCCACCCGGACATGCCGCCGCTCCACGCCGCAGATCCGGGCGAGGGATTGGACCAGGGCCTCCGGAGAGATGGGCGGCTGCCGGCCCCCCACCGTGGCCAGCAGCGCCCGGCTGCGAAAGTCCGCCTCCAGCGCATCCATACCCGGGGTGTGGGAGATGATTCCGCCGCCGTGCTCCGGCCGCAGATCTGGGTCCCCATGCGTGAGGACCTCCCCTGGGAAGCGCACCTGGGCCAGCGGAGGGCAGTGCACCATGGACTGCAGTGGTGGCGGGCGGCGGTGACGACTCGGAGGAGGGGGGCGACCGGACCAGCGAACGGGCGGCGCCGCGCTGGGTAGCCCGGCCGGATCTGGGCGGCGGGGGGGGGAGGCGAGGAGCGAGAGGAGGGGGGCAGTCACGGGCGATGTGTCCAGAGATCCAGCACTTATGGCAACGGATCTCACCGGTGCACACCTCTTTATGGTGCCCCGACTCCAGACACCTAAAACACCTATCCAGCAGCCACCCAGGAATCCAAAGCTTGGGCCCCGGCGAACGGCTGACAGTGGGCAACTTCTCTTAACGGCGCTGGTGGCGACGGCTGCGCACCTCTGTCCAGTCATCATTGTCAGGTTCAAGATCCATCGAGGCGGACCTGGAACGGCCCGGTAACGGGACATCAGAGGCCGGACGAGCGGAGCCATCCGTACCAACACGCGAGCAGGCAGGAGCGTTATCTGGCCGACGGGCGTCGGAGCGACGGACCGGCGGGTGGGGCTGGGGGTGGGCACGACGGGGACCGGAGGCGACACAGGGCGCGGGCGGAGCGTGGGAGCAAGATGACCGTTGGGACGACATGCGTTCTCACCCTCACCTAGCCAGCAAGTGCGGATATTGCACGCAAGCTGTAGTCGCTACCGCCTGTTGCTTCTCCATGTCCATTATTGCAATCATGACAACTAACATCTTGTAGGCAGACACCTCCATTCTCGACTGATGTTTTATCTGGGCATACCGTGTGATGCTAAGCTGAACTGTGTGGCCTCTATGCGAGATATATATGCAGAGAAGCATCAAAGTGTGTGTAAGTTGCTGATTGCGCGGGAGAGAAGTGATTGATGGTGGATACTCAAAACACAATAATAGAAAAAAAAAGGATGGAATGGAGTATCATGTCCTCTTGTATCTTATAGATTAGAAAGCTACAAGTATTTCGATGGAAGAGTGTTTGATAGAACAGGAAAAGGCAAAGGATTTTTTAACACGTGAACACTTTGAAAAGTTACATGAACATTTTTTTTTGCGGGGAACATGAATATTGTTTAAACACGTGAATATTTTCTCTTTTCTTAGTTATATGAATTCTATTAAATGCTTGAACGCCTTAACACTTTTTATAATAAAAAATGAACATTAAAAAATATGCCATGATACTATTAAAAACCTAGGATACATGAGAGCCACAAAGGTATTTTTTACAATTGTCCACAACAAAAATTTACTAGGCGTTGTACGTTGTCGTCCCATGTAAAAAACTCTACTGTGGCTACTTTTTTCACGAATACCTACAGCTTGCATATCATTTCATTGGTAGAAGAAAGAAAATTAATACATATCATTTCATTGGTAGAAGAAAGAGAATTAATACAAGGATACAATCCGTAACATAAACGCAAGAGAACATGAACATGATACTCGAAGCAAAAATACATGAAATGTTCGGCCCAAACAAGAAAAATAACATAGCTAAACCCCCTAATCCGGCCTTTAGCCATGGAAGGCGAGGAGGCGGGACATAGGAGACGCAGACCACGTCGCGGCCTCACGAGAACGTCCATCACGATCCACTGCACAAGACTCCATCGGATCGATGTGGCTAGCTTTTTTTCTTTAGAACCACTATCATGGCTAGCTCAACAAGGAAAGTTACCCTTGGCGTCTCACGACATTGTTGCGTGGGAGCAACTAAGGCCATCTCCACGCTGACGGGCAAATTGGCTCAGGCATCTGTCTGTATATATGGGATCAGTCTGCGAACAGTGACGTAGAAGTCGGCCATTTAATGCAGTTATGTATATGTATGTCAGTAAATGGCAATTTGAAATGCAAATAAAGTTTGTTTCATAGCGCTCGCCGGATCACCACCAGCCTTGGATCACATGCCCGGCCACAATCAGAAAGATGTGAGTGTGCATAATTTTTACATGCCCGATCAAATAAAAATATCAGTCCGACAGACCATGTAAAAAAAATTAGATTTTTTGCCATGCCGGACCGGCAATCCAAGTTTCCACGCTCAAGGTGTCGTCGTCGCCGCGTATGCCGCCTCCACCTCCGCCTCATTCTCCGCCGCCTCCAATCTCCTCTTCCACCTCCAACTTATTTTTCTGCCGCTGCAACATCTTGTAGCGGACAGTTTGCACGATCATTCTTGCGTTGGCATCCAACATCTAAATTCAAGGTCAATATCTTGGGATCCTTCGCATCGTCTCCGATCTTCGCCTTCTTCTTTTTTAGCAATGCCTTCTTCTCTTCGAGCTTGAGCTTTTTCTCGGTCGCCTCCATCAACAATTTGAACCTGGAAGGAGTGAAGATTTTATTGCGAAGCTGGATGGGCAGCTATAAAAAGCGCGGGCTCCGCCTTCCTTTTGGGTGGGCTAGGGGCGTCGGCGTCCGACGTGTCTCATGTCCGGACTCCAACGAAGTCCCCATGTTTGGTTCCAATTTGAGGGAAAATCGTAGCCCAGACTGCTCCACGGAGGGATGGGATCGGTGTTTATTTATAATGCGATTATTTGGTGGGCCTTTCACGGTGTGATTCTATGTTATCCGCTAATCAATCCATATTTATGTGCGGATATTTTTCATCAGTGGTTGCCATATTCGTGCTATAGTATCACATGGTGGCACTTTTTTCTAGGTGATGGGAGTCTGCGAGGGGTTGATATGTTTTTGTAGGCCAGTTGTTGCCGATTGATTTGAAAAATTATTGGCTCGATCAAAATCGTAAGTCAAATCCAAAATTGAATACCTCAATCGAATGAAAAAACTTGAAAATTAGGGAACATAGAAAATTAAAATAATTAAATGTGAGAGTCCCTTGAAAAACTGTTGACCCTGTCAAAATCGGGTGACCCAATTCTAAATTGTAGCCTCAATTAATTGTGAAGATTTAAAAATTAGAAAGCATAGTGTATTGTATAAATATTAAATGAGAGAGTTTTGATAAATTGTTGACCTGGTCAAAATTAGATGACCCAATTTCAATTAGAGACCTCGATTGATTGTGAGGCCTCCAATTCTGAAGTTTAGTGATATAGTATATTAATGGCTGACGGCGACAGGAAAACTCGACAATGCCCACTAGTAGAAAACAGGGCTTTGGTTTAGGCCTGGCTAGCCCATAAGTCACGGTTCAGCCACGAACTAGGACCCATGGGAGGCATACGTCCCGGTACGTGAGCCCAGAGGGCCGGCCGGGGCCTCGTGGGCATTGGTCCCGGTTCGTCTGGATCCATTTGTCCCGGTTCCTGGCACGAACCGGGACCAATGGGCCTCGCTCCTGGCCCACATACATTGATCCCTGTTCGTGGCAAGAACCGGGACAGAAGGGGGAGCTTTAGTCCCGGTTCCAGCAAAGAACCGGGATAAATGAGTTGCCTATATATACTCCCTCGCCGCAGCAGAGCACTCCACAGTGCTCTGTTTTTTCTGGCCGGTGAGGGGAGGGCATTTGGGTGCTCTAGCTCACCTCCTATGCACATGAGGTGTTCGATGAAATGTCCGAGCCACGCTAGTTAAGTTTTCTCCTCTCGAAGCTCGACCTCCAAGCTCCATTTTCCCCGAGATCTGCATAGGTTTAGCGGTCCTTCACGTCCCGTCCCCGTCTTCACGCCGTCGATCGCCCGCGCTGATCTCGTCGCTGGCACCACCGTGGTGAGCCTCTTGTTCTTATCTTCTTTCTGAAAGAAAAACAATTCTTACTTTAGATAGATACTTGTCTAATTTTCTTACTTTTGACACACATAATTATATATAATGCACGCAGATGAACCGGCAATGGATGTACGGTGACAGACACACCTCCAAGTACATTAAGGGCCTGCATAATTTTCTCGAAGTGGCTGAGGCAAACAAACAGAATGGTTTTATGTGTTGTCCATGCCCTATATGTGGGAATATGAAGTCTTACTCTGGCCGGAAAATCCTTCACACCCACCTGCTTTATAAGGGTTTCATGCCACACTATAATGTTTGGACGAAGCACAGAGAAATAGGGGTTATGATGGAAGACAGCGAAGAAGAAGAGGACGATGACAACTATGTGCCCCCTGAATACCGTGATGCTGCAACGGGGGAAGCTGCTGAAGATCAAGAGGAATGAGACGATGTGCCCGATGATGATGATTTCCGTCGGGTCATTGTTGATGTAAGGACACAGTGCGAAAGTCAAAAGGAGAAGCTGAAGTTCGATCGCATGTTAGAGGATCACAAAAAAGGGTTGTATCCTAATTGCGAAGATGGCAACACAAAGCTCGTTACCGTACTGGAATAGAGGAGAAGAAGAAAAATAGATATTCTATTTTTTCTTCTTCTCCTCTATTCCTTTCTTCTTCTTCTTTTTTTCTTCTTTTTTTTCTTCGACATGAGGAGAAGGAATAGAGGAGAAGAAGAAAAATAGATATTCTATTTTTTTCTTCTTCTCCTCTATTCCTTTTTTCTTCTTTTTTTTCTTCGACATGAGGGGGGGTCGATAAATAATAGAACCCGTTAAACTAGTTTATTTTTAGTAAGTGCTTAGTAGTTGAACTAGTTGATTTAATAAAACTACTTTATTTTACTATAGAAGTAGTTTATTTTTAGTAAGTACTACTTTATTTTACTTTTAGTAAGTGCTTAGTAGTTGAACTAATAAAACTACTTTATTTTACAATACTAGTAAGTTGCGCGTGCTTTGCATGCTAACCTGTAAAGCAGGTGCTTGACTGATGGATTAACCACGGAGCACATTAGAGAGTTTTATATGTTCGCATTCGGAAGCTCACCTCCAATGCTTGCTACTCCACTGTCTCGGCATCCAATGCCCGTTTTCTTGGTTTGACTCCGTCTTTGATCAAGCTGACAGTTTAGAAAGCTTGGGCACCTTCAAAGTGCAATTTTTTTGCTTTGCAAATGATAAATTGTAAAAAAGAGGATAGCCCAATTGTAGCTTTTGCCATCTTTGCAAATGTCACATGGAGACCTCGGGACACATCCTATTTCAATGCCAATATACACAAAGAATTTGGTGCATGATCAAAGATTGGCTTGGAAAAAAGGACCTCAACCCCGGAAATTGGCATCATTCAACTCCAGCCACACTTGATGGACCAAAGCGGTCGACTCAAATGAGCAACCAAACAATGCCATGGCTTATCTTCTTAAGCGCATGTCATGGGAGATTTTGAATGAGGAATGCACGAGTTTTTCGCAATTTTGTTTCTTTGCCTACGTCTGTATTTGGCAACATCAAGAAAGATGCTAGGTTGTGGTATATCACCAGGGTGAAACACTTAGGGGCGATCATTCCTGGAGAGTAGTTTTTCTTTTTTTTGCGAATTTCCTGCAGAGTAGTATGTTTGCTCCTTTTCGAATACAACCTTGTACATGCTCTTTACTCCTTGCTCATTTAATGAAAAGGCAAAGCTTTAGCCTTGCTTAATAAAACATTTATCATCTAAAATACTCCCTTTATTTCTAAATATAAGTCTTTATAGAGATTTTTTTGCGGGTGTCTTTATAGAGATTTTAATGTGGACTACAACGAAGTAAAATGAGTGATTGTAGACTTTAAAATATGTCTATATACATCCATATGTAGTGTTTATTGAAATATTTAAAAAGACTTATATTTAGGAACGGAGGAAGTATGAGATAGTGAGGATATTAGATTGTGAATCATCTTTTTAGTTTCTTCTATGTTTATGGATTGGTAGAAATATCTGTCTTTTTGCTTAGAAAAATGTGACTTGTACACGTACGCTAGCTAGATTAATTGCCCGCAAAATATCCTGAATAGTGGTGCGTCATATCCTTTTTCTACGGCGGCTGAATCATAGTACCCTTTTTTTACATCAAAATCGTAGTACTCCTACAGCAGCTGAATCGTCATACCATTTAGAAAAATGTGATAAGACAGGTACTGGCTCAGTCAAGCTAAAAAAATCCATCCATTGGGACCGGCCAGACTGCAGATGGGTAAGTTTCTGGAACAGCCTTCTAGCTTCTATGTTTTTTAAGAGAAATACCGTAAAGCTTCTAGGTGGTTCCTGCAACTGGTTCAGTGTGGACCCACGACTCACGGCAAGAGAGGCAAATCCGATGCATGCTAGCCATTGGATACGTAGCGCTGACAATTGATGAACGGTAGATGCCAACCTTGTTAGAAATATGCACTAGAGGCAATAATAAATTAGTTATTATTATTATTATATTTCATTGTTCATGATAATCGTTTATTACCCATGCTAGAATTGTATTGATAGGAAACTCAGATGCATGTGTGGATACATAGACAACACCATGTCCCTAGTAAGCCTCTAGTTGACTAGCTCGTTGATCAATAGATGGTTACAGTTTCCTGACCATGGACATTGGATGTCGTTGATAACGGGATCACATCATTAGGAGAATGATGTGATGGACAAGACCCAATCCTAAGCCTAGCACAAAGATCGTGTAGTTCGTTTGCTAAAGCTTTTCTAATGTCAAGTATCATTTCCTTAGACCATGAGATCGTGCAACTCCCGGATACCGTAGGAGTGCTTTGGGTGTGCCAAGCGTCATAACGTAACTGGGTGGCTATAAAGGTACACTACAGGTATCTCCGAAAGTGTCTGTTGGGTTGGCACGAATCGAGACTGGGATTTTTCACTCCGTGTAAACGGAGAGGTATCTCTGGGCCCACTCGGTAGGACATCATCATAATGTGCACAATGTGATCAAGGAGTTGATCACGGGATGATGTGTTACGGAACGAGTAAAGAGACTTGTCGGTAACGAGATTGAACAAGGTATCGGGATACCGACGATCGAATCTCGGGCAAGTATCATACCGATGGACAAAGGGAATTGTATACGGGATTGATTGAATCCTTGACATCGTGGTTCATCTGATGAGATCATCGTGGAACATGTGGGAGCCAACATGGGTATCCAGATCCCGCTGTTGGTTATTAGCCGGAGAGTTGTCTCGGTCATGTCTGCATGGTTCCCGAACCCGTAGGGTCTACACACTTAAGGTTCGATGACGCTAGGGTTATAGGGAAAGTATGTACGCGGTTACCGAATGTTGTTTGGAGTCCCGGATGAGATCCCGGACGTCACGAGGAGTTCCGGAATGGTCCGGAGGTAAGGATTGATATATAGGAAGTATGGTTTTGGCCACCGGAAGTGTTCCGGGCATCACCGGTAGTGTACCGGGACCACCGGAGGGGTCCGGGGGTCCACCAGGTGAGGCCACCAGCCCCGGAGGCTTACATGGGCCAATAGTGGGAAGGTACCAGCCCCTAGGTGGGCTGGGGCGCCTCCCACCAAGGCCCAAGGCGTCCTCAAGAGGAGAGGGGGCAAACCCTAGGCGCATATGGGCCCTAAAGCCCACCCTAGGTGAGCCCCCCTCTCTCTCCCCCTTGGCCGCCTCCCAGATGGGATCTGGGGGCTGCCGCCACCCCTAGGGAGGGAACCCTAGGTGGGGGCGCAGCCCCTCCCCTCCCCCTATATATACTTGAGCAAAGGGGCAGCCCAACGGGCGATTCAATCTCCCTGTTGGCGCAGCCCTACCCCTCTTCCTCCTCGTCTCTCGCAGTGCTTGGCGAAGCCCTGCTGGAGTCCCGCGCTCCTCCACCACCACCACGCCTTCGTGCTACTGCTGGATGGAGTCTTCCCCAACCTCTCCTTCTCCCCTTGCTAGATCAAGGCGTAGGAGACGTCACCGGGCTATACGTGTGTTGAACGCGGAGGTGCCGTCCGTTCGGCACTAGGATCATCGGTGATTTGGATCACGACGAGTACGACTCCATCAACCCCGTTCACTTGAATGCTTCCGCTTAGCGATCTACAAGGGTATGTAGATGCACTCTCCTTCCCTTGTTGCTAGATTACTCCATAGATTGATCTTGGTGATGCGTAGAAAATTTTGAATTTCTGCTACGTTCCCCAACAGTGGCATCATGAGCTAGGTCTATGCGTAGTTTCTATGCACGAGTAGAACACAAAGCAGTTGTGGGCATCAATTTTGTCAATTTACTTGCCATTACTAGTCTTATCTTGATTCGGCGTCATCGTGGAATGAAGCGGCCCGGACCGACCTTACACGTACTCTTACGTGAGACTGGTTCCACCGACTGACATGCACTAGTTGCATAAGGTGGCTAGCGGGTGTCTGTCTCTCCCACTTTAGTCGGATCGGATTCGATGAAAAGGGTCCTTATGAAGGGTAAATAGAAATTGGCATATCACGTTGTGGTTTTCGCCTAGGTAAGAAACGTTCTTGCTAGAAACCTATAGCAGCCACGTAAAAACTTGCAACAACAATTAGAGGACGTCTAACTTGTTTTTGCAGCTTATGCCTTGTGATGTGATATGGCCAAAAGGATGTGATGAATGATATATGTGATGTATGAGATTGATCATGTTCTTGTAATAGGAATCACGACTTGCATGTCGATGAGTATGACAACCGGCAGGAGCCATAAGAGTTGTCTTTATTTATTTATGACCTGCGTGTCAACATAAACGTTATGTAATTACTTTACTTTATTGCTAAAGTGTTAGCCATAGTAGTAGAAGTAATAGATGACGAGACAACTTCAAGAAGACACGATGATGGAGATCATGGTGTCATGCCGGTGACAACGATGATCATGGAGCCCCGAAGATGGAGATCAAAAGGAGCAAAATGATATTGGCCATATCATGTCACTATTTGATTGCATGTGATGTTTATCATGTTTTACATCTTATTTGCTTAGAACGACAGTAGCTTAAATAAGATGATCCCTCACTAAAATTTCAAGAAAAGTTTTCCCCCTAACTGTGCACCGTTGCGAAGGTTCGTTGTTTCGAAGCACCACGTGATGATTGGGTGTGATAGATTCTAACGTTCGAATACAATGGGTGTAAGCCAGATTTACACAGCAAAAACACTTAGGTTGACTTGACGAGCCTAGCATGTACAGACATGGCCTCGGAACACGGAAGACCGAAAGGTCGAGCATGAGTCGTATAGAAGATACGATCAACATGAAGATGTTCACCGATGTTGACTAGTCTGTCTCACGTGATGATCGGACACGGCCTAGTTGACTCGGATCATGTTTCACTTAGATGACTAGAGGGATGTCTATCTGAGTGGGAGTTCATTAGATGAACTCAATTATCATGAACATAGTTTGAATTTTCTTCGCAAATATGTTGTAGATAAATAGCTCACGTTGTAGCTCCCTGTTTCAATACGTTCCTAGAGAAAGATTAAGTTGAAAGATATTATAAGCAATGATGGGACTAGGTCCGTAGTCCGAGGAGTGTCCTCACTGCTACACGGAAGGCTTACGTCTTTGATGCACCGCTCGATGTGCAAACCCCTACAACGTCGTCTGTGGATGTTGTGAACACCTGACAGACACATCCTGATGACTACTTGATAGTTTAGTGCACCATACTTTACGGCTTAGAATCGGGATTCCAATGACGTTTTGAACGCCATAAGACATATGGGATGTTCCAAGAGCTGAAATTGGGATTTCAGGCTCATGCCCATGTTGAGAGGTGTGAGACCTCTGACAAGTTCTTTTGCCATCAAGATGGAGGAGAATAGCTCAGCTAGTGAGCATGTGCTCAGAATGTCTAGGTGCTACAATCACTTAAATCAAGTGGGAGTTAAACTTCTAGATAAGATAGTGATTGATAGAGTTCTCTAGCCACTATCACTAAGCTACTAGATCTTCATGATGAACTATGACATGCAAGGGATGGAGTTGATCCCGGAGCTGTTCACTGTGCTTAAGACCGCAATAGGTAGAAATCAAGAAGGAGCATCAAGTGTTGATGGTTTAACAAGACCACTGGTTTCAAGAAGGGCAAGGGCTAGAAGGGAAACTTCATGGATGGCAAACCAGTTGCCGCTCCAGTGAAGGAACCCAAGGTTGAACCCAAACCCGAGACTAAATGCTTCTATTGTAAGGGGAACGGTCACTGGTAGCGGAATTACCCCAAATGCATGGTAGATAATAAGGCTGGCAACTTCAAAGTTTATACATGTCATTAATGTGTACCTCACTAGTACTCCTGGTAGCACTTGGGTACTGGATACCGGTTTAGTTACTATTATTGGTGACTTGAAGCAAAAGCTACGGACTAAACGGAGACTGGCTGAGGGCGAGGTGACGATGTGTGTTTCCAAAGTTGATGAGATCACCATCGCACGCTCCATCTGCCTTCGGGATTAGTATTGAACCTAGATAAATGTTATCAGGTGTCTACGTTGAGCATGAATATGATTAGATCATGTTCATTGCAATACGGTTATTCATTTAAGTTAGAGAATAATGGTTATTCTGTTTACATGAATAATACCTTTCATGGTCATGCACCCTATGTGAATGGTTCATTGGATCTCGATCGTGGTAATACACATGTTCACGCCAAAAGATGTAGAGTTAATAATGATAGTACCACTTTCTTGTGGCACTGCCGCTTAGGTCATATTGGCATAAAGATGCATGAAGAAACTCCATGTCGATGGATGTTTGGAGTCACTTGATTTTGAATCGCTTGACACATGCGAGCCATGCCTCATGGGCAGGATGACTAAGACCCCGTTTTCAGGTACAATGAAACGGGCAAGTGACTTGTTAGAAATCATACATGCTGATGCGTGTGATCCAATGAGAATTGAAGCATGCGGTGGATATCGCTATTTTTTCATCTTCACTGACGATTTGAGTAGATATAGGTATATTTACTTAATGAAGCACAAGTCTGAAACGTTTGAAAAGTTCAAGCGATTTCAAAGTGAAGTTAAGAATCATCATAACAAAAAGATCATGTTCCTATGATCTGATCAAAAGGGGATTTTCTGAGTTATGAGTTTGGCAATCACTTAAGACATTGTGGAATTGTTTCACAGTTGAAGCCACCTGGAACACCACAAGGTAATGGTGTGTCCGGACGTCGTAATCGAACCCTATGAGATATGGTGCGATCTATGATGTCTCATACCAATCTACCGTTTTCATTTTGAGGTTATGCGTTAGAGACAACTGCATTCACTTTAGATAGGACACCATCTAAGTCCGTTGAGACGATGTCGTATGAACATTGGTTTGGCAAGAAACCAAAGTTGTCGTTTCTTAATGTTTGGGGCTGCGATGCTTAAGGCTTCAGCCGGAGAAGCTCGAACCCAAAGCGGACAAACACATCTTCATAGGATACCCAAAGGTGACAGTTGGGTATACCTTCTATCTCAAATCCAAGGGCAAATTGTTTGTCGCTAAGAACGGGTCCTTTCTCGAGAAGGAGTTTCTCTCGAAAGAATTGAGTGGGAGGAAGATAGAACTTGATGAGGTTGTCGAACCTTTATTTCAACCAGAGAATGATGCAACACAGAAAGATGTTTTCTGTGGCACCTACGTCTGTTGAATAGGAAGTTAATGATAGTGATCATGAAGCTTCGGATCAAGTTGCTATCGAACCTCGTAGGTCGACAAGGATATGTACTACTCCTAAGTGGTACGGTAATCCTGTCTTAGACATCATGTTGTTAGACAACAATGAACCTACGATCTATGGAGAAGCGATGGTGGGCCCGTATTCCGACAAATGATTAGAAGCCATGAAATCCGAGATAGGATTCATATATCAGAACAAAGTATGGACTTTGGTGGACTTGCCCGATGATCGGCAAGCCATTGAGATAAATGGATCTTTAAGAAGAAGACGGACGTGGGCGGTAATGTTACCGTCTATGAAGCTCGACTTGTGGGAAAGAGTCTTTTCACAAGTTCAAGGAGTTGACTACGATGAGAATTTCTCACCCGTAGCGATGCTTGAGTCCGTTGGAATTATGATAGCATTAGCTGTATTTTTCGATTATGAAATCTTACAGATGGATGTCAAAACAAGTTTTCTTACCAGTTTTTCGTAAGAAAAGTTGTATGTGATACAATAAAGGGTTTTTGTCGATCCTAAGGATGCTAAAAGGTATGCTGGCTCCAGCGATCCTTCTATGGACTAGAGCAAGCATCTCGGAATCGGAATATATGCTTTGATGGAGTGATCAAAGCTTTTAGGTTTATACAATGTTTACTAGAAACTTGTATTTACAAGAAAGTGAGTGGGAGCACTACAACATTTCTGATAAGTATATGTGGATGACATATTGTTGATTCGAAATGATGTAGAATTTCTGAAAAGCATAAACAGTTGTTTGAAGAGTGATTTTCAAAGGAAGACCTAGATAAAGCTGCTTACATATTGGGCATCAAGATCTATAGAGATAGATCAAAACGCCTGATGATACTTTCAAAGAACGCACACCTTGACATGTTTTTGAAGGAGTTCAAAATAGATCAGTCAAAGAAGGGGTTCTTACCTGAGTTGTAAGGTGTGAAGTTGAGTAAGACTCAAAGCTTGACCACGGCAGAAGAAAGAGGAAGGACGAAGGTCGTCCCCTATGCTCTTGTCATAGGTTCTATACGGTATGCCATGCTGAGTACCGCACCTGATGTGTGGCTTGCCACATGTCTGGCAAGAGGGTACAAAGGTGATCTAGGACTGGATCACCATATAGCGGTCAAAATTGTCCTTAGAGGAATAAGGAAATGTTTCTCGGTTATGGAGGTCGTAAAGAGTTCGACGTAAAGAGTTACGTCGATGCAAGCTTAACACCTATCCGGATAGCTCTGAGTAGAGATACCGGATACGTATAATGCAGCAATAATTTGGAATAGCTCCAAGTGGAACGTGGTAGCAGCATCTATGATATGACATAAAGTTTTGCGAAATACATAGGGATCTGAATATGGCAAGACCCGTTGACTACAACCTCTCTCACAAGCATAACATGATCAAACCTAGAACTCTTTGAGTGTTTATCACATAGTGATGTGAACTAGATCATTGAGTCTAGTAGACTCTTGGATGTTGGTCACATGGCGATGTGACCTGTGAGTGTTAATCACATGGCGATGTGAACTAGATTATTCACTCTAGTGCAAGTGGGAGACTGTTGGAAATATGCCCTAGAGGCAATAATAAATTAGTTATTATTATTATTATATTTCATTGTTCATGATAATCGTTTATTATCCATGCTAGAATTGTATTGATAGGAAACTCAGATGCATGTGTGGATACATAGACAACACCATGTCCCTAGTAAGCCTCTAGTTGACTAGCTCGTTGATCAATAGATGGTTACGGTTTCCTGACCATGGACATTGGATGTCATTGATAACGGGATCACATCATTAGGAGAATGATGTGATGGACAAGACCCAATCCTAAGCCTAGCACAAAGATCTTGTAGTTCGTTTGCTAAAGCTTTTCTAATGTCAAGTATCTTTTCCTTAGACCATGAGATTGTGCAACTCCCGGATACCGTAGGAGTGCTTTGGGTGTGCCAAACGTCACAACGTAACTGGGTGGCTATAAAGGTACACTACAGGTATCTCCGAAAGTGTCTGTTGGGTTGGCACGAATCGAGACTGGGATTTGTCACTCCGTTTAAACGGAGAGGTATCTCTGGGCCCACTCGGTAGGACATCATCATAATGTGCACAATGTGATCAAGGAGTTGATCACGGGATGATGTGTTATGGAACAAGTAAAGAGACTTGCCGGTAACGAGATTGAACAAGGTATCGGGATACCGACGATCGAATCTCGGGCAAGTATCATACCGATGGACAAAGGGAATTGTATACGGGATTGATTGAATCCTTGACATCGTGGTTCATCCGATGAGATCATCGTGGAACATGTGGGAGCCAACATGGGTATCCAGATCCCGCTGTTGGTTATTGGCCGGAGAGTTTTCTCGGTCATGTCTGCATGGTTCCTGAACCCGTAGGGTCTACACACTTAAGGTTCGATGACGCTAGAGTTATAGGGAAAGTATGTACGCGGTTACCGAATGTTGTTCGGAGTCCCGGATGAGATCCCGTACGTCACGAGGAGTTCCGGAATGGTCCGGAGGTAAGGATAGATATATAGAAAGTATGGTTTTGGCCACCGGAAGTGTTCCGGGTATCACCGGTAGTGTACCGGGACCACCGGAGGGGTCCGGGGGTCCACCAGGTGGGGCCAGCAGCCCCGGAGGCTTACATGGGCCAATAGTGGGAAGGGACCAGCCCCTAGGTGGGCTGGGGCGCCTCCCACCAAGGCCCAAGGCGTCCTCAAGAGGAGAGGGGGCAAACCCTAGGGGCAGATGGGCCCTAAAGCCCACCCTAGGTGCGCCCCCCTCTCTCTCCCCCTTGGCCGCCTCCCAGATGGGATCTGGGGGCTGCCGCCACCCCTAGGGAGAGAACCCTAGGTGGGGGCGCAGCCCCTCCCCTCCCCCTATATATACTTGAGCAAAGGGGCAGCCCAACGGGCGATTCAATCTCCCTGTTGGCGCAGCCCTACCCCTCTTCCTCCTCGTCTCTCGTAGTGCTTGGCGAAGCCCTGCTGGAGTCCCGCGCTCCTCCACCACCACCACGCCGTCGTGCTGCTGCTGGATGGAGTCTTCCCCAACCTCTCCTTCTCCCCTTGCTGGATCAAGGCGTAGGAGACGTCACCGGGCTGTACGTGTATTGAACGCGGAGGTGCCGTCCGTTCGGCACTAGGATCATCGGTGATTTGGATCACGACGAGTACGACTCCATCAACCCCGTTCACTTGAACGCTTCCGCTTAGCAATCTACAAGGGTATGTAGATGCACTCTCCTTCCCTCGTTGCTAGATTACTCCATAGATTGATCTTGGTGATGCATAGAAAATTTTGAATTTCTGCTACGTTCCCCAACAAACCTAATGTGGGAAATCAATGGCTCCAAGCACCTCTAAATCCCGTCGTTGACCCGAACCTTGTTTGGTGGCGGTCGCGTGGGCTAGTGATGGTGCCGAGGCTTCCGAACACCGCGGAGGTGGTACGTCACCGTGTCAGCGAGGAGGACGAGCACGTCCGTCGCTACATGGTTGCGTTGGAGGGCAGGTTCGACAATACCTGGCAGGTTCTTCAGGGATCTCACTAGAGCTATGATCCTGTGATGGTTCCTTCTCTTTGGGTGTCCACCGCCCGCGCCGATACCCGTCGGCCGCTACGGTTCTAGCTAGCTGTATTAGCGATGCTATATGTATGATACTATTCGAGGTGTATTAGTGATAATATTCAACGATGTACAGACGCAAGAGATGATGTAGTTTTGCTTATAATTGAATGCATGCTAATTTGAATACTACTTTATTTTACGATTTGATTTTGCTTATTGAATGCTCAAATTGGAAAAACTACTCCTACTTTGAATGCTAAAATTGGAGAGCACTATGCAAGTCATATGCATTTGATTAGTTGATAGCTTATAGGGTCTTTTAGTACATATATTTGATTGTACAAGTTGAATATTTGAATTATGAACATAGGAAATGTCATACTCGGACGATGAAAGTCTCCTGGAGGAGTGCTACTGGTGCCACGACGATCGAGATCTGTGCGACAGGCATCACCTGGACGAAGATCGGCGCTTCAGCATTAAGCTCCAGGACACCTTCGATGTTGAAACGGTACGCAACGACGACAAGTGTGTTTTTTTCGTAATTAAGCATGACTTCAACTATTTCAACGTGTTATTTTCATCTTTTACAATTTGAATAGTTTATCCCATGCCATGCAAGACGCTATGTCTTGGAGAGTATGGGTTTTGAAGATTAGGAAAATTTTGAAACAAAGAAAATTCACCTAAGGACCCATCATGATGTGGATTTTGAAGTAAATATGTATAATTCTGAGAGCGTAACCCATTTTGGTTGCAAAAATTGGGAAGAACTTGCAAGATGTATGATTTTTTATGAGGGTATGCTTGTCACCATGGATCTTGATGATCCTAACATCGACCAAGACAGTATGAACATTTGGGGTCCTTGTTGATACGCTTCTAATTCTACCGCTATGTGAGTTTCTCAAACATAGTTATTAACTACTTTATATTGTTCATTTCAAAATAGTTGACAGCTTATTTTCATTGTTCAAACAATGTGCGGAACATGGTAGACAGAACCTACTACACTGATGACTCTGAGTTAACTTATCAGGAGAAAAATCATGTGGCCGCATTTTGTATTGATCTTGAGAATTAGAATATCTATAATAAAACTCCACCACATTATGGTCAATATGTGCCACTAGTGTACGTGTTGAACTACGGTAACATCCATGGAGATGCCATGGTAAGATTTTTTACTATTACGACATCCGTGCATCTTTTGCATAAATTCTTTTAAAACTTAACTACATTGCTAACTACGAAGTTATTACTATATTTTTCAACAGAAAATCCCAGATGATTGTGTGCCTCATCTGATGTATCAGAATGGTCGTCTTGATGTTTTGAACATGCAGCCAGGTCATCCTACGAATCTCACTTATCCATATCGGATTTCTAAAATAAGTTGAGACATGAAAATCACAGAATGGAGAAAATGTATGGACAGTCGTAAGGAGGTTCTTGGAAGCAAAAGGAAGTGAAGCGCAAGAATTGGAGACATGATGATCTCCATTCTCCATAATGAAGAGTCGGGGCCTATATTGTTTTATGCTATTTTACCTTAAAGAGGGTATTTAGGTCCTACCTTATACTGATGATCATGCGCTAAGAACAATTAAGTAGGGTTGGTTTGATGACTATGAGGATGATGATCGTATGACTTGTTATTAATAACGAGTAGAAGTTGTATGAAGATGATTATTAGTATGACTTGTTATTATGATGATGCATGATGCGAGCATGAAGAGTTATTATATATCAGTGTGTGAAATGAACATGGATTGGATTGAAGTGAAGGCAACATGCATGTGGTGCATGTCGAAAGTAGTACTAATCCAAACTTGATCAAGTTAGGATTAGTATTATTTTCGACATGCACCACATATATGTTGCCTTCACTTCAATCTAAGCCATGTTTAGGCACAGCAGTAGCGTTGGTAAACCAAGCACGGAGATAAGAGATGACACTTCTCTCTATTAGCTAGCTAACACCCTAAATTAACCCCCAAAACCCCCAAAACCACCCCTTTAAAAAAAACAAAAACCTCAGCTCCTGCCAGCCGCTGACGCGTGGATGCCTTTTGGTCCTGGTTGGTGCCACCAACCGAGACCAAAGGCCCTCCTGCCTGGGCTCGCCGCGGGGGCCACGTGAAGGCCCATCTGTCCTGGTTGGTGTAAGAACCGAGACTAAAGGTATAGGGCTTTAGTAGCGACCCTTTAGTCCTAATTCCCCAACCGGGACAAATGAGCCTTACGAATCGAGACAAATGGTCGTATGTCTACTAGTGGCCGCAACACAAGGGCATGAACAGAAGGCACCACGAAAGGGGATGATGCATTGACTACGGCAAGACAATGGCTAGGACAGCTCCGATGGCTCGGCGTCCTTTGAGAATATATTTTTGATGAATATTCTTTGAAAATTTGAGAATGTATTCTGAAAAATATGAACACCATTAGAAAATGTGAATATTGTTTGACATTTTGGAAACATTTTCAAAGAAGTTTGAACTATTTACAAAATTTGGAACACTTATTGAATTTTTTGGGAAAACATATACTCGTATTTCATAAAAACAGTGAACATTTTATTTGAGATTTTGGAACCTATTTTGAAAATTTGGAAATATTTTCTGCAAAAGCTAACTTTTTAAAACTCCAATTTTATTATAAACTTCTAAAAATGAAAAGAAAAATTATAACCTAAAAAAAGAAAATCCGAATCAGGACCTTCTAGAAGGTCATGACAAGTGGCGCACTACATGTGTATCACTTGTCGCAACCTGGATTTTTTTCTTCTGAGATTCGTTTATTCAAAATATTTTATCTCTTAAACCGTGCATACTAATCTTGAACCGTTTTTACGGTTGGATTCCTCGTGTCAAGATCTTAAAAATTAGATCTCATGTTGATAGGTTTGGACGAATTTTTTTCATGAGAAAAAATCAGAGCCGAAAGCACAGTCGTGCCTCTCACAGAAGCAAATATTTGCCTCCATGAGAAGCAAATCCATGCCTCCACAATAAGTAGATCCAATTTGTTTTTTTTCCATTTCGAGTGTGCCTCTCGCAGAAGTAAATCTGTGCCTCCACAATAAGTAAATATGTGTCTATTGCGAAAAAGACCATTTTTTACGTAATTTGTTTTGAATTTTTGGGTCTAAAACCTAAAAAAAGGAAAAATAAAAAAATGAAACCCCCAAAAAATCATCTAAAAGCCGAAAAATGAGTATAAGAAAAAAAAATGAAGAAATTGCCCGGCAAGCGACACTTGACTGCTGCTAAGAGCGTGCCAAGTGACACTCTCCCAGCCCAGAAAAATTGACCTCTGCGGGGGCTCCCCAAAGAGTGTTCCTTGATTAGTTGCTCTCACTTGATGGGCTGGCGGAAACACATTGTTTGTGAGCTTTGGTGGCCAAGTGCTATTTAGCGCTGAACGCACTGAGTACAACGCAGTCGGTACGCAGAGCCCACTTCTCTTTTCGCTAGGTACTAAGCAGTCCAACCCATATTTAGCCTCTCCCTTCAGCGGTTTTGGCGCCCTTCTAGAAGGTTCCCACTCGTCAAAACTCTGTGGTTTCTTTGGGGCTGGTTTATTTCACCATTTATTATTTTTTACTTTTTACTTTTTATTTTTATTATTTTTTTCTATTCATGTTACTTTATAAAATCAGGAAATTATTTCAAACTCATAGTTTTTCAAATATGATTTTTCTAATCCATGAACTTTGTGACCTTTTTCAAATTTGCCTCCATAAACTTTTTCAAATTCGCGAGTTTATTTTGGATTCATGAAATTTTTGAAACCGCGAAATTTATGATTATTTCCAAATAAAAATTCATGAACTTGTCAAATGTGTGAATTTGTTTCAGATTCACAATCTTTTTTCAAATTCATGAACTTTTTACTAATCCGTGAACTTTTTCAAATTCCCATCCATTAATTTTTTTAATTTCATGAATACCTTTTTAAATTTTGGAAACTTTTTCAAATTCATTTTCGAGAACTTTTTTCAAATCCTAAGAACAACGACCGTAGTAGTGTCGTGCGACCGGCCGTGTGTGTGAGTCATTGGGCCGACCCATGTTGGGCGACCCATTGCGCTAGTAAGCGTCAAATAGGAGTGTGTATATGTCTCACTTCTTGCGATACAGTAGACCACGTGGCATGCAGAAATCGGAGTGGGCCAGCCCACTAACCACGTAGTCGCGTCACACGATGTTGCTTGGGTGTTTTCTTGTTTGCTTATACTTCAAAAAACTAAATACGTATACAATGAAAATTAGTAATATTATTACTTCATGAAAAGTGTTCATCAGATATTTAAACAATGTAAAAGCAGTAAAAATATGTCTCCTCAACTTTTAGAAAATGTTTGTACCTTTCAAAAAATGTATGTCACATTTCAAAAAATGTTCAAGCGTTTCAAAAAGATTCACGTGACATATTTCAATAATGTTATACAATCTACAAAAATATCGCAATGCAAAAATATATATAAGGTTATAAGAATATATGTTACATTAAGAAAAATGTTCAGAGTTCCGAAGAAAATGTTCTAGAAATTTAGAAAAACAATTATCCAATTAAAAATTATGCCCACAATATTTTTTTTAAATAGTTTTGTATCATACGAAAAATTTACAATGTCATTTCAAAATATCTTCAACAGATATTCAAAAAATGTCTGAAGCAAGTATTTGAAAAAATGTTTATCAGGTATTTTAAAATGTTAAATGTATGTAAAAAATATTTTAAATGTACATGAAATGGGTACAATATGTATGAATAAATGGACATCAACATATCTATTTGAAAAAATATTAAGGCTCTATATGAAAAATGTTAAATATGTATAAAAATATTCCTGATGTATACAAATAAAATGTACGATGCATATGAAAATTGTAGACGTGCGTTTATAAAAACCCAAGAAAGACCAAAGAAAGAAGCAAAAATGAGAATGAAAGAAAGAAGCCACGGAAAGAAGATAACAAACAAGAAAATCGAAAAGGGGGATAGGTAAGACAAGTGAAGAAAAAAAAGTAAATAAAAAAACAAAAAAGAAACATGAAGAAAACCATGCAAAATAGTGGAAAACAAAACATTGTCCTAGAGTTAAGGGTCGAGCCAAAAAAGGGCCCGCTAGGGCGGGACGAAACTCCACCTCGCAACGGACGATATATGGGAGCAACTAGCTAAGGGTTACCCCTTGGGGGTCCCACAAGGAGTCATTTTATTTGCCTAGGATCGCGCCAAGTTGTGCGTCCAGTTGCCGTCATGTTTAAGAACATATTTGCTTCTTGTGGAAGCACATATTTATTTCGGTGAAAATTACGGCATGTGCTTCTCGAAAAGAGAAAAGTGCATCATATGCTTCCACTAGAAGCAGAGCCCACGCTTCCACGAGAAGCATAGCCCGTGCTTCCTTGAATAGGGAAAAAAAGCACAGTTTGTGCTTACCAGAGATGTAACATCCCAAAATTCTAAATTTTGGAATGTTATATTAAATAGATAGTATAGATAGTTTTGTTTGATTGTTGTGTGATTGATTGACTGAAATTGAGTGAAATTCGAAACTTTTCAAAAGTTAAATGAGAGGGAATAAAATGACTTTCCTAAACTTTGGTTTTTGCATTGATCTCCGTGAATTAAACTCTTTTCACTACAAAACCCTAGAGAGAAGATGACATGACTTCTTCCATTTAAATAAATGAAAAGGGTTTCGAAAAGATTTGAATTTCATTTGGAAATATTTTCCAATTCAGAAACTTTAAGCAACTCAATGATTTTCATGAGAGAAGATAAAATGACTTCTTCAAACATATGAAATATGAGTTGAAAGTTTCAAAGAATCAAATTTAAAGTCCCTTTGAAATTATTAGCAATTTGGAATTATTTGAGTTTTATTCAAATTATTTCTCTTCATAAATAAAATATATGGAAATTAGGTTAAAATGATTCCCTACATCAGAAAATTAGAGAGAAATAAATTTGAATTAATTTTTGGTATTTCTAAAATGATTTTTATTGAGTTTTATTGTAGAAGTAGCACTGTTTGAATTATTTGAATTTTTGTGGATTTTATTTGAAGCTAGAATAATGTCTAGATTGTAGGAAATTTTTTTCTGAAAATTTTGATATATAACATGCCTATATTTTTTTCTGTTTCTCTTTGTTTTGTTCTTTTGTCTGTCGTTTAAAAAAAACTCCCGCCGACTGGGCCGGCCCAGCTCCCAGCGAGGCCGCGACCCAGCCTTGCGCCGCCTTCCTCCTCCTGTGCTCAACCCGGACTCGCCGGAGTCCGAGCGAGCCATGCCGCCGGCCGCCCCTTCCCCCAAGGAAGCCGCAGCCCGTGGCCCTTTAAAAGGCGAGCCCCGACGCCGCCGCCTCTCCTCCTTCCCTCACGCCGCCACCCCTCGCCTGATCGGCCGCCGCCGCTGTCGGTTGCCGCCGTCGCTGCCTCGTTAGCTCCGCCGCCGCTCGCCTAGTGCCATGCAGCCCCGCCGCCGCCTGGCCCCGCGCCGCTCGCCGCCTCCCGCAGACGTGCGCCGCACGCCAAAGCCGCGCCGCCGCCTCGCGTCACGCCGCCGCCGCCCGCACCTCGCCGGAGCAGCCGTGCCGCTGTTCCGTCTTGCCGGAGTAACCACCCCGTCGTCGGTTTTATCTTGGTGAACCGGTATAAGCCGTAAACCCGTTCGGTTTCCTTTTATTAGCTCGGTTTATTTCTTTTGATCGGTTTTTTAGTTAGATGTAAATAGTGAATGTTCGCTAGGTTAGTTCTTTTTAGCGAAATGTTCGTTCGTTAGGGTTCCGTGGCGAGCGTTCGCTTGTTAGACTTTTGTTTTTATTTTATTTTTTTTCTACCAGGGACCCGTTTGTGAATAACTTATTCGCAGATTAGTCCCTGATCTTCATTCTATCACAACCTTTTGTTCGTTGGTCCAAATCCAACGAAACCAACGCCCACTTCTTCGTTATGATCCCCTCTATCCAGTAAAACAACTTAAAGATGTTTTTGAAATTTTAAAATTTGAATTAGATCAGATTTGAATTTGAACTTCGTTTAATCATAACTAGAGTTTTATAACTCCGTTTGAGTTGATTCTTTTTGCAAATTGAAGCTCTTGACCTAAACTTTCTGATAAGGCCAAATTCACATAATTTTGGTACTGTTAGAAATTGTTTTATGTTGCAAGAGTTATTTTCTTGTTTCTTGATGTTTTCCGAATTGTCTTCTTCGTTCTTTCCGATCTTTTGAGTGATTGCTTATCTGTGGTTACTATTGCTTGCTTACGATAGATTGACCGGAGTGTGACGAGTAGAACTATCAGAAGTTATGAGTGTCAATCATCTTCATCAACAGTACATGCAAGTTCACATTTTGATCATATCCCTCTCATACCCAGTATTTATGCATTAGTTTCAACCCTCAAACATTGCATGGTTAGGAATTGATAACATGTGGCTATTGGGAAGTAGTTGATGAGGTAGAACCTATTGTCCTTTATATCAAACCCCTGGGAGTTACTACGTTATGCTTATGCTGCTATGCTATGCTCGTAGACGTGGATTGGTTTGAGAGAATTCATGACAGATGTGAGAGTTATTATTTAATGGTTACTTAAGGTGGCTACTTTAATACACATCTGGGTGGAATGGTAGGGGCACCCTGGAGCACCCAGTGGTTTGCCCGGGCACCTGGAGAACCTAGTGCTTGTCCAAGGGGATCCCGGAGGACCTGTGTGATCACCCTATGAAATGCCACCTAGGCTCAAAGGGATCATAAGATTATTCATGCTAGAAACTTCCGTGTGAATCCACAAGCCATTATGGGCTCTGGCATAGTTGAGTAAGTTTCGTGAGCTCTCGAAGAGGTAGACTAGCAGATGTAGGGGATTGTAGGTGTACCGGTCCGCCCGGAGTAGAGAGCGAATGCTTCTGAAAGATTATGTCTCGGTCATCCGTTTCTTAAACACCATGTAGTGCGAGAAATCCAACGGAGGAGGTCGCGTCTTGTGGGGAAAAGTGCACAAACCTCTGAAGAGTGTACAAATTAATCATGGTTAGCCATGTCCCCAGTTATGGACAATCTTGAGTCTCTGGTTCTCGGATTATCATATTGATCTCATCACTTTACTTAATTAATTTGTTGGGTTGTTAAATTTTAATTGGGATTGAGTTGGAGGAACCTTCTCAATAATTTTCAACCAACCTGGTAGTTAAATAAAATATATTCCTTTGATGTAGGAAAAAATTGGCTTTTCGCAAAAACATTGTTAACCATAGAGCCTCCACCAGCCATATATGCATGTAGTGATAGCGTTTATTCATGATTATCCTATGGTGTGAATTTGCCAGTACATTCAATGTACTGACCCTTTGTGGCTGCAGCGTCTCATGTTGCAGGAATCTTACGACGAGTAAGTGATACGTTAGGGTTACGATTTCTACACTCAACTTTGCCGTTGGTGTTGATGCGAATCCACAACCTTATTGTTACTTCCGCTATTTGGATTGAGGTAATAGTATTTACGTTACTTTATACATGTGATTTATCTCTATTATAAATCCTTGGGTATTGTGTGTGTCAGCATACCGATCCAGGGATGACACTTAAGCATAGAGACTTGACCGTATGAGGTCGGGTCGCTACAAGATGGTATCAGAGCACATGTTGACTGTAGGATGTGACCCCTAGAAACTGGCAAGCCCATAGGAAGATTTTTTTCTCTACAACTTTCTTTTCAAAAAGATCTTTTATCTCTCTTCTCTTCTGAGCTTATTCAAATATTCCCTTTAGTGAGATCATACCTCTTCCCCTTTTGACCACACGAAGATTCGACTGATGGGACCACTCCAAGAAGTACAATATATCGGACAACTAAGACCACTTCGGAATGAAGAAGATCTTACTGTGCATTATAATAATGGAAACTACAACGGTTGAAGACTCCGAAGACTAGGAGAATTTGAAGGCTCTGAAGAATTTCTAGATTTGTATGACCTAGGAAGGCTACCCTTATGGAACTTGGCAGACTATGGAGGCTGTCAATACCTGAGATCAAGGTGTATCGGAGAAAGACCGGAATATGGAGCATTAGAACTCAAAGTTTTGTCAAGAAAACCCTAAGGAAAGAGAGATCAATTATGGAATTAAAGCTCATGGCAGTGACATGGTCATAGACACGGCTAACCATGGTGTTATCACCCGCTTATGCTATTGTCACCGTGCTGAGTTAAGCATGCAGTTCTTCGGAAGGATTGAATGAAAGAAGGCTGATGGAGCATCTATCAGCAAAGGATGCATTTTTAACCTTAGCTTGTGTATCGCTAGGATCTGGAGTATTACATCAAGAATTTTAAGATGGACTTGCAGGAAGCCATATTTGATGAGAAAGCATTTCATGAAGAACTTAAGACCCAGAAGCTGAAGTAGCCAAACTGGAGGAACAAAACCTCGAGATACCGGAGATTCGTCAGGAACAGAAGGACAGTAGGACATGGTTCATGCCAAGGATGTTGAAACCCAGAAGTTTGGAACGCATCTCTAGAATACTAAAGGATGTCATGAGAGACTTCGCGTCAACAGAGATGATCTGGCAAAAGGACTTGAGAAGGACAAGCACGATCAGAAGAAGCCATCGAAGACATGAACAAGACTTGAAGAGTTTGAAGACTTTAAAGATTTATTGACCTTTAGAAGACCAAACCCCTGTTATATACCTACGTTAGATGCAACATTTGTGAGCTGTCATTTGTTTGATGTTTTTCCGACAGCCACAATAAAAATCTGTCTTTTCAAAACTATTGTTTGTATTGTGTGCATCCCTCTCTATCTCTCTTATCTCACCCCAAAAACCCATGGACCCAATAGAGGATGAATGAAGATGAGCTTGTATTTTCTGGACCGATGGATTCGGAACATGGAGAATCATATAAAGAATAACCCTATAGTTGGAAATGATATGACCCAGCATGCTCTTCAGTGCTTTGAAAGAGGTGCTGCTACTTGGTGGAGGACGTACCAAAACCATCAATGGATGGCAACGAGTAACCACTTGGAAAGAATTTAAGTTGACTCTGCAAAGATCTCGTCTTGTGTCCCAGAAGTTGAAGCCTTATGGAAAGGATATGAAGAAACCATGTGCATGCAAGATTTGTGGAGAAATAGGACACACCCATAAAGAACACAAGAATGAATGCCCTAATTGTGAAGTAAGTCACCCAGTTGAAGAATGCCCAACTAGGAAGATTACATGTTTCTTGTGTGAAGGGACTACCCACTATCCTGCTCAGTGTCACATTTACCCCATGGTACGAAGAACCGTACAGTAGAAGAAAGAAGTAAAGAAAGGAGCCCTTATGGAAATTTTAGAAGAACCCGTGATGAAGGAAGATGTTGGGGACACACCCAAAGAAGAACCAAATGAACCCTGCACCAAGTCATGCTATTCATGTGGAGAAGAAGGACACATCTCCCAGAATTGTATGAATGGGGATCTAGTAGAATTCCCGACGGAGGAAGTAGAGTATGACCCACAAGAAATAGAAGCCATGATTGGCATGGAAAGGTCCAGGAAGAGAAGTAGATTGGATTCCAGGAAGGACCTAAGTCAAATCCCTGTTACAGGTGCAAGGTGTCAGGGCACTACCTCAGCAGTTGCCTAAAAAGAAAACCTCGAGACTTGTCAGAAGTAATATATTTTCATTGTAATGGAGCATAGCATTTTGCCAGAGAATGCCCCAAGGAGAAGGAGACTTGTGATAATTAGTGGTGTCTGTGAGAAGTATAGCAATAGTAGTGGGAACATTTCTTTAGTATTGAGGTGTTGAGTTGAGGCATGTAATGGAAATCCAGGAGATCAAAATGATTGAAGATTCAATAAAGTTAGCATTTGTGGAACCGATTGGATTTTATGAGTTGTTACTCCATGAAGGAAGATTTTGACCATTTTCGAGGATATGGCAAAATCGGCTTATAGATGAAATGGAGCATTTTAAGGGTGGTAGTGCCCTGTGAGGACACTTGACCCTTGGAAAAGATAATGATATTCCATGGAGTGGATTTCAGACAAAATAAGTATGAGTTTTGTCTCGATATGTGGGGTATCCCAAAAATATGAAGGGATGAAGTACTATTGGATATAAAGGAGATATGATGTTGGTAATATGGAGCAATTGTAATTCCATGATGAGTCTGAGTAATCACGTCTTAGTTTTGGTACTTCTAGAAGGAAGAGAGACAGTACAATTGGATGGATTTAAGTATGCTAGAAAGCTAGATGTTGGAATAATGATCAGTTGCCCCGAGGATGAGTTCAAGGCTTACAAGTGATGAGATGGGCCATAACCAACAAGCCCCAGGACCTGCCAAGAAGCAAGCACACTCTTGCTGGAGGAAAAACCCTGGAAGAAGTTACGATTTTATTGACAGGCGATTTTATAGGAGGAACGCAAAACCTGAGAGTTGTGAAGGAACGATAGATGTTTGTTTGGCTTGCAGAATCAATGTATTTTTTCGAACGCAGTTCGTCGACAAGAGAGATTCTGCAATGCTTGTGAGGATGATCGAGTGTTATCTTGCGAGATTCGCTAAACCATATACAAGGTAATGATTTGGGTGTGGGATGGATTGATCACCATACCGACTTACTCTTTTTATTCGCTTTGCTATATGGGATGGTAAATCTGAGTGAATTACCTATAGTAGAGAGACGATGATATTAAACCTTGTTTGAACCTTAGAATGGTATAGGTATTTTTTTCCCTGGTACAAGGCAGCTGCTGCCAATCGTAGGTCATACGATGAGAATGAAGCCGAGACCCATTTTCCTGCAGGAGAAACCATAAATTGTTGACCACCATGAGATATCGATAGTTGTTTAGTATTGGCGCCAGGCCCATCAGCTAAGAAGACCCGATCACAGAAGAGCCGTACCAAGATGAAAAGGACAGAAGAATTGAGGAAAAGGTTAAGAAACTACCGGAAGATCCCCGAGAAGGAATTATCCTAAAGATCTGAGAAGATCGACACTGCCAACAATGAGGACGGAGAATACGAGTTTTGATGGAACCGTAACAATGCTTCTAAGGGTGGTAGCACCCGAGACCCCGGAGATGATCGATGGATTTTGAGAAGACCCCAAACCTAACCTGTTTCTTTCTAGCCTCGAGATTCATTTTAAGGGTGGTAGGTTTGTAACATCCCAAAATTCTAAATTTTGGAATGTCATATTAAATAGATAGAATATATAGTTTTGTTTGATTGTTGTGTGATTGATTGACTGAAATTGAGTGAAATTCGAAACTTTTCGAAAGTTAAATGAGAGGGAATAAAATGACTTTTCCCAAACTTTCATTTTTGCATTGATCTCCGTGAATTCAAACTCTTTTCACTACAAAACCCTAGAGAGAAGATGACATGACTTCTTCCACTTAAATAAATGAAAAGGGTTTCGAAAAGATTTGAATTTCATTTGGAAATATTTTCCAATTCAGAAACTTTAAGCAACTCAATGATTTTCATGAGAGAAGATAAAATGACTTCTTCAAACATATGAAATATGAGTTGGAAGTTTCAAAGAATCAAATTTAAAGTCCCTTTGCAATTATTTTCAATTTGGAGTTATTTGAGTTTTTGTGGATTTTATTTGAAGCTAGAATAATGTCCGGATTGTAGGAAATATTTTTCTGAAAATTTTGATATATTACATGCTTATATATTTTTTGTTTCTTTTTGTTTTATTCTTTTGTCTGTCATTTAAAAAAAACTCCCGCCGACTGGGTCGGCCCAGCCCCGCGCCGCCTTCCTCCTCCCGTGCTCAACCCGGGCTCGCCGGAGTCCGAGCGAGCCACGCCGCCGGCCACCCCTTCCCCCAAGGAAGCCGCAGCCCCTAGCCCTTTAAAAGGCGAGCCCCGCCGCCGCCGCCGCCTCTCCTCCTTTCCTCGCGCCGCCGCCCCTCGCCTGATCCATGGCCGCCGCCGTCGGTTGCCGCCGCCGCCTCGTTAGCTCCGCCGCCACTCGCCTAGTGCCGCGCAGCCCCGCCACCGCCTTGCCCCGCGCCGCTCGCCGCCTTCCGCAGACGCGCGCCGCACGCCAGAGCCGCGTCGCCGCCCTCGCGTCACGCCGCCGCCCGCATCTCGCCGGAGCCGCCACGCCGCCGTTCCGTCTCACCGGAGTAACCACCCCGTCGCCGGTTTTATCTTGGTGAACCGGTATAAGCCGTAAACCCGTTTGGTTTCCTTTTATAAGTTCGGTTTATTTCTTTTGATCGGTTTTTTTAGTTAGATCTAAATAGTGAACATTCGCTAGGTTAGTTCTTTTTAGCGAAATGTTCGTTCGTTAGGGTTCCGTAGCGAGCGTTCGCTCGTTAGACTTTTGTTTTTATTTTATTTTTTTTCTGCCAGGGACCCGTTTGTGAATAACTTATTCGTAGATTAGTCCCTGATCTTCATTCTATCACAACGTTTTGCTCATTGGTCCAAATCCAACGAAACCAATGCCCACTTCTTTGTTATGATCCCCTCTATCCAGTAAAACAACTTAAACATGTTTTTGAAATTTTAAATTTGAATTAGATCAGATTTGAATTTGAACTTCGTTTGATCATAACTAGAGTTTTATAACTCCGTTTGAGTTGATTCTTTTTGCAAATTGAAGTTCTTGACCTAAACATTCTGATAAGGCCAAATTCACATAATTTTGGTACTGTTAGAAATTGTTTTATGTTGCAAGAGTTATTTGCTTGTTTTTTGATGTTTTCCGAATTGTCTTCTTCGTTCTTTCCGATATTTTGAGTGATTGCTTATGTGTGGTTACTATTGCTTGCTTACGATAGATTGACTAGAGTGTGACGAGTAGAACTATCAGAAGTTATGAGTGTGAATCAGCTTCATCAAGAGTACATGCAAGATCACACTTTGATCATATCCCTTTCATACCCAGTTTTTATGCATTAGTTTCAACCCTTAAACATTGCATGGTTAGGAATTGATAACATGTGGGTATTGGGAAGTAGTTGATGAGGTAGAACCTATTGTCCTTTATATCAAACCCCTGGGAGTTACTACGTTATGCTTATGCTGCTATGCTATGCTCGTAGACGTGGATTGGTTTGAGAGAATTCATGACAGATGTGAGAGTTATTATTTAATGGTTACTTAAGGTGGCTACTTTAATACACATCTGGGTGGAATGGTAGGGGCACCCTGGAGCACCCAGTGGTTTTCCCGGGCACCTGGAGAACCTAGTGCTTGTCCAAGGGGATCCCGGAGGACCTGTGTGATCACCCTATGAAATGCCACCTAGGCTCAAAGGGATCATAAGATTATTCATGCTAGAAACTTCTGTGTGCAGCCACAAGCCATTATGGGCTCTGGCATAGTTGAGTAAGTTGCGTGAGCTCTCGAAGAGGTGGACTAGCAGATGTAGGGGATTGTAGGTGTACCGGTCCGCCTGGAGTAGAGAGCGAATGCTTCTGAAAGATTGTGTCTCGGTCATCCGTTTCTCAAACACCATGTAGTGCGAGAAATCCAACGGAGGAGGTTGAGTCTTGTGGGGAAAAGTGCACAAACCTCTGAAGAGGGTACAAACTAATCATGGTTAGTCGTGTCCCCGGTTATGGACAATCTTGAGTCTCTGGTTCTCGGATTATCATATTGATCTCATCACTTTACTTAATTATTTTTTGGGTTGTTAACTTTTAATTGGGATTGAATTGGAGGAACCTTCTCAATAATTTTTAACCAACCTGGTAGTTAAATAAAATATATTCCTTTGATGTAGGGAAAAATTGGCTTTTCGCAAAAACATTGTTGACCATAGAGCCTGCACCAGCCATATATGCATGTAGTGATAGCGTTTATTCATCATTATCCTATTGTGTGAATTTGCCAGTACATTCAATGTACTGACTCTTTATGGCTGCAACGTCTCATGTTGTAGGAATCTTACGACGAGTAAGTGATATGTTACAGTTACGATTTCTACACTCAGGTTTGCCGTTGGTGTTGATGGGAATCCACAACCTTGTTGTTACTTTCGCTATTGGATTGAGGTAATAGTATTTACATTACTTTATACATGTGATTTACCTCTGTTATAAATCCTGGGTACTCTGTGTGTCAGCATACCGATCCAGGGATGACACTTAAGTACAGAGACTGGACCATCTGAGGTCGTGTCGCTACAACAGAAAAAGTGAAAACCTCAATCAAGCTCTCGGACTCCGGTTTTTTCTTCCTGTTTCTTTTATGATTGTTGTTTTTTAGTTCTCACTTTTCTTTCGTTTCTCTCGTATTCGTTTTTTTTGTTTCTGGTTTCTTTAGGATTTTTCTTGAACTTTTTTTTCTAGCGAACATGATAACATGAGATCGAGTTTGGAAGATCTCGACACGAGACATCCAGCGGTGAAAATGGTTTGATATTTGAACACATGAATTAAGAGATAATTGTTTTTGAATAAAATAATCTAATAAAAATGAAAAACTCTCATGTTGTGACAAAGTGATGCACATCTAGTGTGCCACTTTATGAACACATGAAAACATGTGACTTTTCCATGGGGTGACCCTTGATTTCGGCGATATATATTGCTCTGGCGGTCAAGTAGGAAATGCTCGGTTTCGTAACCCCGATGACGTGGGCTATAGGCCGACTCTCTGGAAATTGGAACGACAGTGTGTGCTGACAAACTGGTTGACTGTCACTACTCTAGAAAAGCTTATAGGCAAACGCTTACTAGTAGCGAGGGTTTATAATCCTCGCTACTGCTACTTACTAGTAGCGCAGATTTTTACCCCTAGCTACTACTAAGTTGATACTAGTAGCGCGGGTTTTTAACCCTCGCTACTACTAAGCGGTCTCTACCGTGCCCTTCCCGAACATGCCATAGTAGTAGCGAGGGGTACAAACCCGCGCTACTACTAAGTTGATAGTAGTAGCGCGGTTTTATACCCCTCGCTACTACTAAGTACGAGGTAGGTGAAATCACCGTATCCTCAGCTGAATCCCTCCTCTCTCCCTCACTTTCCCCCTCTCTCTCACTTTCCTCGTCTCTCCCTCATACTCCAGCGATGGCCGTCGCTGGTACACTCTGCTTTCTTCCCCCTTCCCTCTCCGAGATCCCTCCGGTGGGCGGTCGCCGTAGCTCCTTGCCGCCGCCAAGATGCGGAAGCGCGACCTCGACATCCTCCTCCTCGCCGCCTTCACCGTCTTCTTCTTGCTCCAGGTCAGCCCCCCTCCTCCCCCCTCTTCGATTCGATCCGGAACGCTAGCTGAGCCATCCCCCTCCTCCTCCGGCAGCACGAGGGCGACTTCTCGTTCCAGGAAGCGTGGTACCAGCTGTCGGACGACGGGTTCCCGATCAAGCACGACGTGGACCGCCTCCCGCCGCCGCTCGTCGCCGACCTCAACGGCGACGGCCGCCGCGAGGTGCTGCTCCCCACACACGATGCCAAGATGCAGGTCCTCCAGCTCCCAGCCCACGCCGGGCTGGCCTCCACGGCCGCCCTCGACGGATTCCACGAGGCACGCGTCATGGCCGAGATCTCCCTGCTCCCGGCCAACGTGCGCGCGTCATGGGGTTGAGATTTTTTTTGGTTTTTCAAATTAATAGTAGTAGCGCAGGTCACAGACACGTGCTACAGATAGTTAATAGTAGCGCGTGTCGAACCCGCGATACTACTAACACACGTACTAGTAGCGCGGGATGCACCGCGCTACTACTACTAGTTACTTGTAGCGCCGTAGTAGTAGCGCAGGCACCCGCGCTACTACTAGTTTTTAACCCGCGCTACTACTAGGCTTTTTCCTAGTAGTGTGTGTTCATGCAGCCATAACCAGGCCTTCTTTCTCAAACACAAGCCATGGACCGACCATGTGTATCGCATGGCAAACCCTATTCGGCACCAGTTAAAGGGTTATTAGCATCTTGGTGCCCCCCTCCCGGGCTCGGCCCATTTTCTTTTCTTTTTCTTCTTTCTAAACTTCAAAAAAAATAGAAGTGTGGCTCATCGTTCACCCACGGTGGCGATAACCACAACGACAACACGGGTTGTGGTGCCAACTTACTTCTTTTTCGCTTCATGTGGCAAATGTAAATTTAAAAAAGCATCACGACTTTGTATGTTTTTCTTATCTGGTTTTTGTTCTTTTTGGTCGTTTCTTCTATGATTGTTTTCCATTTTTTCTTTTTTCTCTGTTCAGTTTCTTGTTTGGTTTTTTCTTTCTTTTTCGGTTGCTTTTCTTTCATCCTTTTTTGGTTTTCCTTACTTTTTAAAAAAATGCACAAATGCTTTCAAATTGTTGATTTTTTTCCAAATGGCCGAACTATTTTGAAATTTGATGAACTTATTCTCAAATTTGCTAAGCATGTTTCAAATTCGTTGAACTTTTTTTTTCAAACTCAATGAACTTTTTCAAAATTGATGAACTTTTTCTAAAAATCGATGAACTTGTTTTCAAATTCGATTAACTTTTGTTAAATTCATTGAAGTTTATTTTCCAAAATAAATGTTTTTTTAAATGTGGTCAACTTTTTCAAATTTGATGAATAATTTTTCAAAACTGATGAACTTTGTTCAATTTTGATGAATTAGTTTTGAAAATTGATATTTTTTTCAAAATCAATGAACCTTTTCAAATTGGATGAACTTTTAGCAAATCAGTGAAACTTTTTCAAATTCGATGAGTTTTTTTTCAAATGCAGTTAAGTATTTTCCAAGATAGGTTATTTTTTCAAATTCAATGAAAATTTTCTAAATTGGTGTAAGTTTTTTTGAAAATCCATGAACATTTTTTAATTCACGAATTGTTTTCATTTTTCCATTCTTTTTGAAAAATGATAATCAATTTTGAGCGGCCCTGATCAACGGTTAGCAGCAACCGGTCAAGTCGGAGTTGCCGAACCGAGTAAACCAGGTGAAAAACCGAGCGCACATGGAATTTGTTTTAGCACCTGATCCAACATAGCCATGGCTCGAAATGTTGTATTTGGGCAGGACCATGAGCAAAGCTGCATGAGCGGTAGTTCGCACACTGGCGCTAAAGGCGCCAATTAGGAGCTCCCATGTCGCACACCTATGCCCACCTAACCGTCCTAACATAAACAATTGTTTTATTATGATACGCTGCACACACCCACACGCACGCACGCACGCACGCACACCATGTTATTTTTTGACCATTCAATTTGGTAAAAAGTACCCCGCAAAATAATTTAATAAAAAATTCCATAGTGTTTATTCACGGAAAAAAGACAATAAGTCTTTTTTTAGTTGGCTAAAATACAATAAGTTTGATGACACTATTTTCATTCGACTCACACTGTTATATATGCATTAATTAGCAGTCAAAGTTGGAAACAATAACTGTTTCGTTTGTTTGAGATATACTCGCTGGTGGCTTGGTTAAAACTTGGTGACCATTTTTCAATAATCGAACTTCATAATTTTTCTTAAGGATAAAACCCGGTGAAATTTGATGCGTTCTCCACAACGCCGGGTTTCTTTCATTTTCCACGACATTAGAGCATCTATAACAACGATTGGCTAATATTAACCCCCAAACGTCCGTGGAGGTGCCCGGTCAATGATCGGGCTTGTTTTATTTTAACCGTGCATGCAATCATGTTTCCCGTCCTTTCAAAATTATCCGGTCAAATGCACGTGATTGGCGGGGATAGAGAAAGAAATGGAAAAGAAAAATAAAAAAATAATGGTCCATGGTGGGTCACATCCTACATGGAGGGCTGCCCGGACATCCCCATATTCTCCCTACATTTAATGTGCATATAAAGATTTGCGAACAGCTCGACCATATGGAGACAAAATGAGGGGTCTGGTTGGGTGACCTTTTTTCCTTCTCTCTTGTCAGGGCAGTGTACACACAACGACCAAGTGATCTAATTGGATGTTTGAGGGGCCCGGTTGTAGATGTTGTGTATCGTCTTCGCACGGCACGGGCTGGTCATACGTAGGGGCTGTTTGGTTTGTGACTAACTTTACCAAAGATTGCCACACCTAAGGTTAGGCAAGTTTGACCAACTTAGATGAGTGTTTGGTTCAAGCCACATCTTAGGCAAGCCACACTTGGACCCCACATGGTATACACACAAAAAGTATTGTAAGATTCCCTTAAGCTTGCCAACTTGTGTCTCTCATTTTGATGAACTAACCTTAGTCAAGTTTGACAAAAATGTATGGCAAAGCGTGACAATGATAGTCCTAAAACCAAACAGTCCCGTAGTCGCACGGTGGCACCCCCCCCCCCCCCCCCCCCCCCCAAGTTTGACCCGTAGGCTATAGCTTGTGGTGTGTGCATGCCAATGCCATTGCCATGCAGCATCCATCCTACAGCTACACCGGCAGTCAACCGCCAGGTACGTACCGCGAGACGCCCGGGCGCGCGCGGCGGGTGGCAGAAGGGTATCCCGGATGCCACGGCACCTGTGGCGACACGACCGGACGAGCGGTGCAGGCAGGGATACGAGGACGTGACCGGCCTCGAATTGTATATCGGTTTCGCCGTATTCAATTCACTATCGCGGCCGTACGTATGGTTGGGTGACACGCCAACGCCAAGGGTACGCAAGTTGACTTGGGCTCCACGTACCGCAGAGGCCGGCCGGCCGTTGAAGAGATGCTCCGCAGACCATGCACAAGGACTGGGTCCCCGATCGGTGTATGACATGGACTTGCTCGTACTACGTAGTACGTGTGTGTGTACTGGTCGCCGTTGTCAAATCATGCATTGGATTTACGATTAGTAGAGTTGAAAACCAAGTGCCAGGGTAAGAATGGCACTGTGCAGTTATGTTGTTGCAGGTGCTTATAGTTTGGCCCTCGGTAGTTTAGGTCTCTATGAAAGATTTGTTAGGGCATTTCCAATGGCAATCACAAAACGGACACCCCAAAATGTCTCCGGATGCGGACAGGCGGCCGCCGAACGGAGGCCATTCAACGTTATCCCTTATTTTTTAAATTTGGATTGTGATTGGCAGTGGGTAGAGGGACCAAGAGAAAAAAAAAGATTAGTGAAAGAAGTGGGCTGTGGAGAGACATTGCTCAACTAACAGAGTAACAGTGGACCGGACGGACTGTCTAGGGACCCTAGATTTGGTTTTGGGCAAGGGGATTTGAGGTGTTTCCCGTGTTCGTGAACAATTGACGATCCACGTTGAAGGTCTAAAAGTGTCAAGACATACATGAAAGATTTGGTGAGCCGTGTTGGAAATGCCCGTAGAATGTAACTGAGAGGCAAGCAAACTGCCTCCCTGAAGTGTTACTAAAACCTTTTCTGCAAAAACAAAAATCTTGATGGTTTGAGCAGTGCAGTAGTGGAAAGTGGTGAACACCCCATATTGGAAAGCGTTTGATCATATCAAAGCCATATCAAAGCCTACAGGTCCCGTTCGTTGCATGCAGTTATGATTTGTTTCGTTGTACATCGTCGAGTTAACAGCACACTGTCGCCGATTGTTTTCTCTCCTCTCATGCCACTGTTGGAGGTCTGGACAGGGCGGGGGGACAAGGTATGGGCGGCAGCAGCTGCACGGGCGCGTTGCATGCATGGAGACGAGAGCGCGTGCGTCCCATCGGGGCGGCAGAATCCCCATCAAATCACGCCGGCCCGACTGGTCTGCGTGCAACGCGGGGAGGCCACTGTGCCTGATGCGCATGCTACGCTGCTTGGATGCCTCTTGCTCGTGACTACTCCCATCCAAGCAGTAGCCATCCTCACACAGCCTCGCTCGCTACTATGGCATGGTGCGCTGCACGTACGACGTCGAGGCACCGGCCCTCAACGGTGAACATGGCCATACTGGTCATATGGCAGGCCAGGGGAACGGGGCCGGCAGTGGTTGTGGGAGGGGGCGTAGGTCTATGCCTTGCAGGGCTAAGAGCATCTCCATCTGGACTTGGCAAATCTGACCTCTTAAACGTCCGCGAACCGCGGACAGCGACCGGACATGCCGCAAAAAACGCATTTCACATTCGAATACCTCAAATTAGAAACCTTAAATTCATATTATTACATGCAACGCAGCGATCTTTGTGCGGAGTTTCGTCCGGTTCCGCTCTTCGCCCGCTCGGCTCCGCTGTGGCCATGTCCGGCGGCTGGCTACGCCCCTCAAAGTGTTAGTCCGGTCGCCGGCAAGGTAGAGTAGGACATGGGACACGAGCCGGCTCACGGGACTCAAGACACCGTTGTCTCCCATGCCCTACTCTTCCTCGTCGGAGCCCGGAACCCGTTGGGTGCCGGCGGACGTCAGATTGATGATGGATCCGTCTGGGGACGAGCTGACGACGTCCACCCCGATGCGGTTGCGTCGCCCAGACTGATGCCCCAACGGGGCGCCGGGGAATGCAACTCGGCCTCGCCGACGTCTGGCGTCGTGAGGGCTGACGCCGCTTCCTGCGCCCGGTGCCTTGCATGGCGGGCACGCCGTGCCATGGCCTCGTGGGACGATGGTGCGTCCCGAATATCGGCGCGCCAATGGAGGGGTTGCGCGTTCAGACGCCAAACGGACCGCACGGCCTCCGGCCAGGCAGCTATAGCTGGCCTAGCGTCGGATCCATGCGCTATTTGGGAGGATGCAATGGATTCCCGACGGATGGAGTCCGAGCGTAGCCGTGCACGGGCCTCCTTCCGGGTGCGGCGGAGTGCAAGCCGGACAACCATCTCCTCCTCGGGGCCGCCTGGGATGAGCTCGGAGTCGACGGATCTGGAGGTGAAGGACTCGGATCCGCTGACCGCCATGATGGAAGCGGACGGAAAGAGCCGGAGACGAGCTTGGGTGGCAGAGGGGAGTGGAGGGGAGAGGAGTGAAGTGGCTAGGGTTTGGTCCGGCGAGCGGATTGGGAGGAATTTATGTGGGGTTGGATGGGCCAGCGTGGGCCGGATCCGACGTGGCGGGCGTGCCTGGGCGCGCAGATATCCGTCCCATATTTAGGCTGGATATGAGGATGCCGGTTAGCCCGGGTGTTTGAGGGCCATTTGAGGGGCCCGTCTGGATCAAAAAATCGTGATCGGATAGTGACCGGACGGTCCGCCTGAGAATATGAGGTGGATTTGAGATGCCCAGCTAGGCCAATATGACCGATATATCAGTTTTGGGGCTTGTCGGTGTCAAAACCGGCGGATATCAGGTAGGGGGTCCCGAACTGTGTGTCTAAGGCGAATGGTAACAGGAGGCAGGGGACACGATGTTTTACCCAGGTTCGGGCCCTCTTGATGGAGGTAAAATCCTACGTCCTGCTTGATTATTCTTGATAATATGAGTAGTACAAGAGTTGATCTACCACGAGATCGGAGAGGCTAAACCCTAGAAGCTAGCCTATGGTATGATTGTATGTTGTCCTACGGACTAAAACCCTCCGGTTTATATAGACACCGGAGGGGGCTAGGGTTACACAAGGTCAGTTACAAAGGAGGAGATATACATATCCGTATTGCCTAGCTTGCCTTCCACGCCAAGTAGAGTCCCATCCGGACACGGGACGAAGTCTTCAATCTCGTATCTTCATAGCCCAACAGTCCGGCCAAAGGATATAGTCCGGCTGTCCGGAGACCCCTAATCTAGGACTCCCTCAGTTGCCCCTGAACCAGGCTTCAATGACGATGAGTCCGACGCGTAGTGTTGTATTCGGCATTGCAAGGCGGGTTCCTCCTCCGAATACACCACGGAAGAGTTTGAATACAAGGATAGTGTCCGACCCTGCAAAATAAGTTCCACATACCACCGTAGAGAGAATTATATTTCCACAAATCTAATCTGCTGACACGTTTTGGCAGCATGACATCATGCCATGGCCTGATAATTATTCGAACCGTTTTTCTTTAACCAACCCCGCACATAACGCGAGGCGGTTTCTTGACACGTCTTGTCAAAGCAGAGATCGTGTCCCCCTTATTACGGGATTCTCATCAATACGGGCGTGGGTAACCCAACCGTGCCTAGGACTCCTAGATTTTAGGCAAGTCCCAAACGGCCACGAGGAGGACGCTTGATATTCACCCTGTTTATAAAGGGACAAGACTTTTACTTTTTTCCCTCCCGTGCTCAATCGAATCCTTCCCCCGCCTCGAGTTCTAACACCCAAACCAAGATCAAGTGCTTCGGACCTTCAATCATGTCCGGATCCAGCCTTCAAGGCTAGTGGATGCCTTCCTCCGTCACAGAGGAGGATATCAAGAAGTTGAGGGAGGCCAGATATCTGACCGCTGAAATTTCGCATAGGCTGCCCGCCCGAGGGCAGGTCGTCCCTACTCCCGAACCCAATGAGAGCATTGTATTCGTCTCCCACTTCCTCCGAGGACTAGGCCTCGCTCTGGATCCCTTCGTTAGGGGTCTCATGTTCTATTGCAGGCTGGATTTTCACGATCTGGCCCCAGATTCCCTTCTTCACATCTCATCATTTATTGTCGTGTGTGAGGCCTTCCTCCGCATTACCCCTCACTTCGGCCTGTGGCTCAAGACCTTCGATGTGAAGCCGAAGATGGTCGAGGGGCAGTACGCAGCGTGCGGAGGTGCTCTAATAAGCAAAATTGCTGACGCTCCACGGCCAAAGGGTTCCTTTCCAGAGGTGTCCGGATTGTGGCAACGGGAGTGGTTTTACGTCACAGCTCCCCGAAGTGCCAAGTGGGTAGCTGCCCCCACCTTTCGCTCGGGCCCTTCACCACAACTGATGTCATGGATTAGCAGGGGGCTGAGCTGGGGTCCAGCCAAGGACGTGCCAATACTGCAGAGCCGTATCCGAGATCTCTTCGAGGGAGATTTCAGTCTGGTTATGGTAATGCAAGTTATGTTGGTCCGTCGAGTCCAGCCTTGCAAACGCCGGCCCCTCCGCATGTGGGAATTTAACCCGGAAGGACCGCGCACTATTCAGAATTTCCTCGCATGACGCACAAGGAGATGTACAAATCATTCTTCAGACCCCAAATAGAGTGTCCGGACACTAGCGAGGACGTGGGCCTGAGCAGCAACCGCACCGCTGCCCAAGTAAGTAATACCATGGCCGAACACACTGTCCTTTTATTTATCATGACATCATTTTGAAGAATCGCTCTTTGACCAGGACTGGATAACAAAGGCGAAGATGATCCGGTGTTCGGCCCCCCTTCTCGAAGGCTTGGACAATCCGGTGCTGAAAAAGATGCTCGAGCCAGCACCTTGCATGGTGCCCTCAAAGGAAGATGAGGGGGGGGGGGATAAAGAGGGCGAAAGCGGGCCTCCATCGCTACCTATTCCCACCGAGGGAATGAGCGCCTCCGCGAGGGAGGATAACCAAGGGGAAGAATCTGACATTCTCTCTCCCTGGGGAAGGAAGAGGACTACCTTTGAAGATCCGGAAACCAAGGTTTCCAAACGGGATAAGAAATCTCCGCTAGAGGGTCCTGCCTCGGAGGGTGTTCTTGCCGCACAATGTCCGTATGGGGATCGGCCCTCTAACGAGCTGTAAGTAAAAGGGTATTCAATAACGAAAATATCTTGCTCTATTTCTGAAGAAAATAATCGAAGCATTTATCTTGCAGTTCGGATCTTAGCCCTTCTCAGCTGAGCTCGTCTTTAGGGGATCTTCTTCTGGAGATGATGGAGAGTGAAATGCCTCCCCCTGCCACACCGCCTTACGAAGCGGGCGACCCTGAGGTGTCGTCGCGGAGGGCTTCTCCTGATCCGGCAAGGCCAGAAGGTAATCCTATGGCCACCCGAAGTCCTCAGTATCCGGCTCTCGAAGAGAGCAATCAAAATAGTCCGGCACCGTCTGGTGTGCGGTCGGATGTACGGAGGGATCTGCTGGAGAAAGCGGCTATCTCAGAAGAGCACCGCACATTGATGGGTACGGTGATTGAAAGGATTTCGTCCGCCGAAAGCGGGCTGCATGAAGCCTTTATGAGTCTACTGATGGGTTTTGAGGTACGTGAAATGATGTGTATTCTTGACAGTACCGCACATTTTTAGGTGTGCCCTGTGTAGATAGTAGCCCCTGAGACTCTGGTTGTCGTCGAGAATGGCGGCAAACAGAGGATCGTAGTCCCAGGTAATAACCAGACCGTCCTTTATGTGCAGGTGGTTGAAGCTCTGGTGGCTAGCCGGACTGATGGGTTTGCCGAATTAAAGCGGCAACTGGATGCGGCAGATGCCGACATCGTGCTTGTTAACAAGCGGTTTGACGAGGCACAGGGTAGGTGATTTTTCTGGTGAATGTCACAAAGTAAGAGCAGCATGATGCCAGTATCTTTAATATGTTGTGACTGCAGATGGAGCTACCACCGTGGAGACCCTTCGGGCGGAGCTTGCCCGAGCCAAGGAGCAAGCAAGGAGTAGCAATGCAGCCGCTTTAAAGGCGGCCGAAGAATTAAGGGCCGAACAGGCCGCACATTGCGGGAGCAAAGAAAAAATTGCCAAGATGGCTGTGGAGTTAAAAGATGCTGCTAACCGTTACCGGCTTCTTGAAGAGGAAAGCCGAGCGAAAGCGACGGACCTGGAGAAGGCCCGGGTGGCTGCCAAGGAGGCCCGCTCCAAAATTAGAGCGACAAAGGAGGAGCTGAATCAGGCTGCAGATATCGTGTCTGGGAAGCCTTTCTTGTTGTGGACTAAGTTCGAAGATCCGAAGTATGCTCCTCTGGACCGGCTATGGAGTTCTGCGGACGCGTACATGGATTTGGCTGCTAGCGCTGCTGATGCCGCCGAGTGCTTCAAGGATCAGAAAGGTCCCGAAATGGAGAAGGTGTTCTGGTCACAGTTTCACGTTCCAGTCCGTCCGTTGCTGCTGAATGAGCGATTGACCGGTTGGACCGAGCTCCATAGATTATCCGGACTAGCCATGAGGTCCGTTATGGATCATTTGTGGCCAGAGGGCCAAGGCCGAATAGCTACTTTAGCTTAGTGCAACAATTCCTTGGCGCTGTGCCACGCATCGATGCCGTGAAGAGGTCGGCATGCATAGAAGGCTCGCGGATGGCCCTTGCCCGTGTCAAAACATACTAGGCGGAGATGGATGCCACCACTGTTGCGACACAGGGTTCGGCCATAGGCCGAGTGGCTGCCGAGCACTACTTTGAAGAAGTTCTGAAAGGCGCTCGTTCGATGGAGGCTCAGTGCTCGAAGAATATTATGTTTGAGTGACATGTATTCCCATTGTAAAAACAATACAATTTATCAAGGCAATATTTATACTTTTGCCCAAAAGTGCTATGATGCCTCCTGTGCGGCCGTTTATGTATATATGTATATAACCGGAAAGATTGCAGTCATCGGCTTCAGCCCCCACACATATCATACGGGGGTGTTCGCAGAAAACGCATGTTCACACTTGATCCAACGTCTTGGTCCATTAAGGAGGTGATAGCGCAGTGAACTAGGCAACCGGACTATAATGCTTTAACACTTTCACTTAGCCAGAGGAGTTTGACAGTGGGGCTACTATATAGCCCCTGGTGGCTCCGCACTCATCCAAATTTGGGGTGCGTACATGCCTGGCCGGGAAACGGCCCTTCGTTAAAGCGGAGGAATCCCGAAGATTCCGCTAGGTCATCAAGTGGTTGACCAGTCGCACGCTATATCATGACAGTCAGTTTTCGGCTTTCTCTACTGAGGTGCTCGTCCGGATGAACCAGGGCACAATCGCAGTAGTTCTCCTGGTGCCGCCTTAGCCGATAGAGCGGAACGTAAGGCAGCAAAACACAGGAGCCGGGCAAACCCAACATTTGACCAAAGACATGATTCGGAGCTGATGCATATAAGGCCAAACTCGCGGCGCTGAACACTCCCTAAGGTATTCGGTCTTTATGATGTAAAGCGGGCCTAAACAGTGCCCTTTGTAATAAGCCCCTGGTGTCCAAGTACGTGCAATATTCTGACGTGGCCGCATGCCAATACGTCAGCATCCTTTTCAATTGTACTGAGAATCCAAGGGATGTGTATCAACAAGAGACAGTAAAAAAGGTTTACGCAGGGTCTTAATCTAAAAAGAATCCTTGAAACGGGTCCCTGCTGCACGTCTGCGCCTGTGTCTCCATTGTGTCGTATTCCGGACGGGTGTAGCACGATGGTCATGTGAAAAGAGAGGAACTTAGTTGAAAAGTTGTCCTGCAAAAAGGTAGGTTAAATAAACTATGTACAATTCAAGATGAGTAAAGTTGAGCCTAATTGCCACTTGTTTGCGCGTGTTGAGCCCCTTGTAATAGGGGTATAGCCATTAAACCTGTATCAATTACATATAGCTGCGCCGGACTCGTCTAACCGCATTCGTGGTCTTAACGACCTGTCAAATGCTTTAGTTGGTGAGTCCGTTTAGTGTGCGGCTGCCAAGGTAGCCGCACGGTCTTCCGCGCGCAAGGAGCGCTCAATATTTCCATTTACTGTAATGATGCCACGTGGACCGGGCATCTTAAGCATGAGGGAAGCATAATGCGGTATTGCGTTAAAGGGAGCGAAAGCTTCGCGTCCGAGTAGTGCTTGATAGCCACTTTGGAACGGAGCGATGTGGAAGGTTAAATTTTCACTGCGGAAGTTATCGGGGAAGCCGAATATAACCTCTAGTAGTAGGGAGCCTGTGCAATGGGATTCTGGGCCTGGCGTTACTCCTTTAAAGGTAGTATCGCTATGGCTAATTTTTGTTGGGTCTATCCTCATTTTGCGGACTGTGTCCTGATATATCAGGTTTAAACTACTACCGTCGTCCATCAGGACTCGTGTAAAGTGGTATCCGTCAATTATCGAGTCTAACACCAAGGCAGCCCATCCTGCACGCCAGATACTTGCCAAGTAATCCTGATGGTCGAAGGTGATCGGTTGGGACGACCAGTGGCCGAACTCCGCTGTGATAGGCCCTGGGACATGTGTCTCTAGGAGTGCCGCTTTATTTCTCCCCTTTGTCACATGCAACACGTTTACTGTTTTAACTTCTAATGGGAATTTCTTTTGTTCCCCAGTGCTTTGCTTGTGAGGCTCGTCCTCGTCCTCGCTTGGTGTATCCTGCCCCTTGTGCTCGGCATTGAGCTTGCCAGACTGCTTGAAGACCCAACATTCTCTATGGGTATGATTTGCAGGTTTATCGGGGGCGCTATGGATCTGACATATTTTGTCCAGAATCTTGTTTAGGATGGACAGTTCGTCTCTGTTGCCTTTGGAGGGCAGCTTTTGCTGACCTAGCCGAGATCTTCTGAATCCGGCGTTTACCGCCGTGCTCTTCGGGCTGTCTTCTTTATTCCGGCGCTTGTTTTTGCTGCGTCGTGGTTTTCCGTTTTCGTCCCTGACTTCGGATGTACTTGGGTCGCTGGTGCTGCATCGGGCTCACCAGCTGTCCTCGCCCGCGCAAAAGCGGGTCATGAGGCTTGTTAATGCTGCCATTGTTCTCGGCTTTTCTTGGCCGAGGTGTCTGGCAAGTCATTCGTCTCGAACGCTATGCTTGAAAGCTGTTAAGGCTTCGGCGTCCGGGCAGTCGACTATTTGGTTCTTTTTAGTGAGGAACCTGTTCCAAAGCTTTCGGGTTGACTCTCCGGGCTGTTGAGTTACATGACTTAAATCGTCTGCATCCGGTGGTCAGACATAGATCCCTTGAAAATTTTCCCGAAAGGCGTCTTAGAGCTCTTCCCAGCTTCCAATGGAGTTTTCGGGGAGGCTTTTAAGCCAGTGCCGAGCTGGCCCTTTGAGTTTGAGGGGTAAGTACTTGACGGCGTGGAGATCGTCTCCTCGAGCCATGTGGATATGTAGGATGTAGTCCTCAATCCAGACCCCAGGGTCTGTCGTTCCATCGTACGCCTCTATGTTTACGGGTTTGAATCCCTCTGGAAATTTATGGTCCAGCACCTCATCGGTGAAACATAGAGGGTGTGCGGCACCCCTGTATTTTGGTGTACCGTGGTGTTCGGATGTTTGTTGTGTTGCATTGCATGCTGGAGCGTGCTTGCGTGGCCCGTATATGGATCTGGTTGCGCCATCCTTTTGATGCGAGCCCTCGCGTGGATCGCGTACTGGCTTATGTGCGGCGTCGTTTGCCGCTCTATGTTGGCCATGAGGTCATCTATCCGACCGGATGGCCGCTTTGTTTTTTGGTTGCGGGGGATCTAAGGCCTCCTCATCGAATTCAGGTAGCAACTTTCGCTTCGGGTAGCTCTTGGCGTGGCGATTACCGCCGTACTTCGCTGCAGTGTTGAGTACTTCACTCCATCTGATTCTGAGTGTGTCTTGTGCAGCCCTGAGCCTTTGCTTCTGCTTTTTCAGACTCCTCGCAGTGGCAACCAGCCTTTGATGGGCATTCTGTTGCTCCGGGTGCCTATCCGGTGTGATGTCGTCCGGACTGTTATCTTCGACGGGGTCGGGTTGTTCGGTTTGATTCTCCGTGTTGCCCTGGTCGGGTGATGGTTCACCCTCCTCTATTTCTGGGTCTATATGATCGTCGTTTCCGCCGAGGCGGGATTTGGAGCGGCGCTTACGCCGCCGCTTTGACTGCTTCTCGAGGGAACAACCCTTCGCTGCGTCCTTCTGTTCCTCGTCGTCGTTTGCTTTGGGTGTGTCCACCATGTATACATCATATGATGAAGTGGGCGTCCAGTGCCCTGTGGGCAGTGGTTTCTGTTCGTCTCCTGCATCATCGTCCATACCGTCGATGTCTTCGGAGTCGAAGTCGAGCATGTCGGTCAAATCATCGACAGTGGCTACTAAGAGGATGGTGGGTGGGCAGCGAAGTTCTTCGTCATCCGCATCCCAATCCTGCCGAACATAGTTCGGCCAGGACTCTCCTGATAGGGAGAGAGATCTTAATGAGTTCAGTATGTCGCAAAAGACGAGTGCTGAAAGATATCCGCAGAGGTAAACTCCATGATCGGTGCCCAATCGGATTCGACAAGCACGGGCACATGCGGTTCGGAGTCCGTGGCCGGGGAAGAATCCGGTAGTTTGGCGTCATAGCTCCCGTGAAGGGTAAGGTCGATCCTCGGCTCGATTGCCGCTGGGAATGCGGCCTCTGTGGCGGGGTCTATCCACCCATCCATGGATGGCGCAATTGGCTCCGAATTGAGGGTCGGGGCGGTTGCCGGTGCGGTCTCCTGAACACTGTCCGATGGTAGAACTAAATCATGCTCATCGCGACCGTGCGGCGCACTCGGCAAGGGATCGAATCCGTCGAAGATCAAGTCTCCACGGATGTCGGCCGTGTAGTTTAAGCTTCCAAATCTGACCTGGTGGCTAGGGGCGTAACTCTCGATCTGCTCCAGATGGCCAAGCGAGTTGGCCCACAGTGTGAAGCCGCCGAATACAAAGATCTGTCCGAGGAGAAAAGTCTCACCCTGGACTGCATCGCTATCGATGATCGAAGGAGCCATCAAGCCTAACGGCGACGACACAGAGGAACTCTCAATGAAAGCACCAATCTCGGTGTCAAAACCGGCGGATCTCGGGTAGGGGGTCCCGAACTATGCGTCTAAGGCAGATGGTAATAGGAGGCAGGGGACACAATGTTTTACCCAGGTTCGGGCCCTCTTGATGGATGTAAAACCCTATGTCCTGCTTGATTATTCTTGATAATATGAGTAGTACAAGAGTTGATCTACCACGAGATCGGAGAGGCTAAACCCTAGAAGCTAGCCTATGGTATGATTGTATGTTGTCCTACGGACTAAAACCCTCCGGTTTATATAGACACCGGAGGGGGCTAGGGTTACACAAGGTCGGTTACAAAGGAGGAGATATATATATCCGTATTGCCTAGCTTGCCGTCCACGCCAAGTAGAGTCCCATCCGGACACGGGAAGAAGTCTTCAATCTCGTATCTTCATAGCCCAACAGTCCGGCCAAAGGATATAGTCCGGCTGTCCGGAGACCCCCTAATCCAGGACTCCCTCACGGCTCTACCCATATGAACATAGCATATAGTTTTGTAAATATTATTTTCACACATATCATCCGATATGGACCGAATATCGACCGATATGGCCGATATAGAACCTCATATGCCCATGATATGACTGATACATCAATGACAACAACTTTATATCCGAAATCATTGAAAATAACAGTTTTGTATTTACAACTTCAACATATTATTAATGTTATGCATACTATTTTTAGAAACATGTATATAGCATATTGTTCTTAATTTTCATGTAAGTACTTTGTGAATCTTTCATAAATAGTTTCTTAATTAATAAGTTAACAAACTAGGAAACTGGATCTGTTATGCTAAAGCGTTAACACCATGGTTATTTCACTAAGAAGACATGTTTTGAAAAATATAATTCAACATTCTAGTTATATTTTCACTGCTATATCTACACATCGCCTGCTATATCCAACATCTGATTTTTTTTTTCTAAGCCAAACCGATATGAATCTAATATCTGATATTTTGAAACTGGTCTAGTTTAGGTAGCTAGTTTGAGTGGTCTGGTTAAAAGGCGTGGAGGCGGCAACGTCTCAGAGTTAGAATAGTCACGTTGTCGACATGTTCCCGCCTCTATGAAACGTCTAGCACCAACAGAGAATGCGTGAAGGTATGTTTTCGATGGATCTTCTTGGATTCAGTCAATGTTGGTCTCCGGTGGACCTGCTTGGACCCGTTCGGCGTTTGTCTCTGGTGGATCTACTTGGATCTGGTTAGTGTTCTCCGGCGGATCTACTTGATCTGGTAGGCATTGGTCCTCGGCACATCATTCTGGATTTGATTGTCGCTTATCGTTGTTTGTGTGTTTGGAAGCATGCCTCTTTTGATCTATGTTTGTCATCGTCACTGATCAACGTCGACTGTTGTACTGGTGCCTGGCCCTTTAAGACTTTAGCATGACAACTTCTTGACTGTTAACTATAGCAAGGTTTGGTCGGCTCTAGCGAGGGATGACCAATGAGGGCGACACACCTTTGGGCTCGCTCCAGTGCATTTTTTGCAGGAAGGCTTAAGGCCATATATTAAGTATCACATGTTCTTGCAAATACAGTCGTATAAAAAAGAAAAATATATCCGAATCCTTAGGGGTGTCGAAGTCTTCCTCTTTCTTTACCTTTTTAATGTTGTTGCACATTATTGGAGGAAGTTTTCGAAAGGATAAAAAAGCAACCTACTCACTTTGTCTAGGTTTATTAGCCCCCTCACATTTTGAGCCAAAATTTGATCATACATCTTGCGTAATAAAATATGAGTTATATGTAGAAAAAATGATACTATTGTAAACTTCATTTGAATACGAAACCAACAATATGTTTTTTATGACATATCACTTATATTTTGCCAATCAAATCAACGATCAAAATTTAACCCAAATTACGAGGGGTCTAATATACCTGGACGGTTAAAACGCCACATCTTTTAATTGCCCAAGTAGTCTTAATCTTCTATAACACTATGCTCCCTAGTTTTAAGGAGCCCACATTCAATTGAGGTCTCCAATTAAAATTGAGTCATCCGATTTTGACCGGTCAACACTTTCTCAAAAGTCCCTCATTCAATTTCTTTTATAATATACACTATCCTCTCTAAATTTTAAGGCCTCACAATTAATTAAGGTATTCAATTTAGAATTGGATCACCCGATTTTGACCAGGTCAACAATTTTCTCAAGGAGCTCTCTCATTCAATTATTTTAATTCCCTATGTTCCCTAATTTTGAAGCTCTTTCATTCAATTGAAGTATTTAATGGATTTGGTTTACGATTTTGACCGGACCAATGATTTTTCAAATCAATCAAAATCAACTGCCTACAAAAATATATCAATCCCGCGCACCCTTCCACCACCTAGGAAAAAGAAGCGCCACCATGTGATTATGTAGCACCAGTATAGTACACGCAGTCACCGATGCAGCGATTTTCCACATAAATATACGTTGGTTAGCCAATAACACAAAACCACACCATGAAATGCCCATCAAATCACCACATTATAAATAAAAATAAAATACACTCCGTTGTCTTCCCCACCCACCAAACTAAATATTTTGCCAGTTCCGAAATATAATGGGTATTAGTTTTTTGGGAAAGTCAAATTCCTATAACTTTGACCAAGTTCGGAGCAAAAAACATCGACATCCTCAATGTTAAAAAAAATTAGTACAAAATTCTTTTCATGATGAATCTAATCATACTGATTTGATATTATGATTTTTGATATATTTCTCTACAAACTTGATCAAACGTAAAAGGTTCAACTTTTCAAAAAAGGAATACACCTTATAAGTTGAAAGAAAGTGAATCTTTTTTAAGAAATCTTATAAGTACAGATGGACTGAAAGTACGTATGCTTGGACAACATGGTGCAGTGAAATTTGTAGCTTGCGAGCGGCATGTAGCTGCCTACAATAGCTAGCTACTAGCATTGCATTCAGCGATAGGACGAGTGTAGCTGCCCCTATCATTACGGAAGAAGGAAATCCTAGTGGTCTTGAAATCAGTGACACAAAGCACGGCATAACGTACGCGCGCACAGTGAACCACAACGGAAAATCTGGCACAAGCTAAACAAGCTTCCCGCTGGTAGCACAACTGTGCACTACAGTCTACTAGTCTACAATACATCTGGCTGGCTGGCTGGCCCTTGTACAGCCACGCAGCGAGGCGACACAAACACAGTCTTGACAACCCTTACAAGTTTTTTTTACTGCGAGCGCGAGGCATCATTTTGTACCATGTTGGGGCGCCACTGCCCACTGGTGCATGCAGTGCACGGACAACACGTAACCAGTCATATTTCCTGGACCCCGTTCTTTCAGCTGGTCAAGCCGCTGTGTCACCAAGGTAAAACGTGCAAGCAACGTACTACTACTACGCTACTCCCCGGGATACCGCGAGATGTATGCACACAGTGGGTAACGCACTGCACCGCTGGAGAAAGGCCTGCGGGCGGAGCATGTGTAGACACGTACGTCCACAGTCACTGCATTGAACGGAAGCCAGGAAAAATAATAATTAACAAGCAATATAAGATGATCTATAACACTTCCAGTTTGCACATTCAATGCACGTACGTGATCAGGTCGACGAGCTGGGTCATGAAGGTTGAATGGACGAGTTAAATACGTACTGTACGTACGTACTTGCGTGGTGCAGCATCGGTAGTGTGCACCTGCAGCACTGCATTGCACTGCCCGGCCGGGCTGGAGACATGTCCGTTCCCATGACGTGCTCCATCACAGCCACAGGTGGCTGCCCCACGCCCCAGCCAGTGCGCAATGCAAAGCCATTAATGCCACGCAGGACAGAGGTAGAGCCTAGCCAGCCAGCTCGCTCCCGAAAGCCCCTTTCTCTCCCTCCCTGCCCTGTTCCACCCTCGACTCAAGGGTTCAAAACCCTACCACTGGCCACTGCCACACGTACAAAAGGCTCCACCCATCCATGGCGAGCTCCCGCAGGACCGGAGAAAGTTGACGGTGCACAGGACACACGGTCCTCAGCTGCATGCGATAGTAAAACGGGCAGGAGCGGGCGACACGGGCGCGTGAATCCATATCCATCCATGCACGTGTGTACAAACTACAACTACAACACACAGCTACACTACGCAGGAGTACGTACAGGTGAAAGTCGAACGACCAAAGGCAAGGCTAGGCCATCTCTCTCACACCCGAGCCCTGCCTGCTCCGAGCGTGAGCTAGTTTAGCGCATTTAAGGAGGGCAGGCAGGCAGGGCCATGCATGTCCGGGCGTCTCCTCTTTTCTCTGCTGTCACACTCCAACAAGGACCTGTCCTGGATGACCAGCGGGGGCACTGTGGCCGCAAAGGACACGGGAAAAGAAATTTGTCACCGCGTGCATGCGATGCACTGCACACTGCAATGCCCACCTTGCCCGGGCGGGCTCTGCGCAATTATGGCCGCATCATTCCGTCCCATCTATCTAGCCGCCCGCTCTCGAAATGATTGCCTAATCATTCCTTGCTAATGCCGAGTCGTAAACTGCTCGATCCTCTCGTCTTTTTTGCCGCCTTCTCCTCGCGAGTACGTCGCCGGCGAAAGCCACGTAGCGGTGGAGGCAGGAAACTATGAGAAGGAAATAATGGATCATGCGTACTCCCTCCGTTCGGAATTACTCGTCACAGAAATGGATGTATTTATACGTATTTTAGTTTTAGATACATCCATATCCGAGACAAGTAATCCCGAACGAAGGGAGTACGTACATAGAAACCTAAATTAGCCAGGTAATTATATATAACACCGTGCCATAGAGGTGAATCGGTACAATACATCTTCCGACGTGCTGTATATATGTTCTTCTGTAGAGTAAAATGGATAAGTAAAAGAAAAATTACATGCTGCAGATGATCCATCGTCTCCAGGTAAATTAGAAAAGCTAACGAATGCAAGTAAACCCGCAGGCTGCACCTAGCTAGAAGAGCATGAGGAGGAACGGATCAGAGAGCGCAAAAGAAATCACATCTGCATAAAGTAGCTAGTTCAAACTACCAACCCTGCAGTTTGCAAGTGTAAGTAAATTACTCTCCCTGGTTAGCTCACCGAGTTACCGCGCGTCGCCGGCCCCGAGAGAATGCAGCATGGTAGAACGTTGTGAAATCTGGACCGAGAGCCCCGGTCGATCAACGCACGTACGTCTCCGGATGGAGGGAGAGTCAACAAGATCATTCTCGGCTGAGGGCCTCGAGCCAGATAACACATCCGGCCGGCCATTAACCTAGTCGAAGCATGCGTGAGCGAGCAGGGGGTTTAATACTCTAATTGACTGAATGCCGCACGGTTAAAGGGAATGAAGCCTGGTCCGACGTCCCCGATCAATCGACGTCTCCCGGCGGAGAGTCGACGACTATCAATCTCGACCGGGGGCACCGAGCCAGACAACATACCCCTTAACCTAATCCAGGCATAGGCAGCTACAAACTAAGCATATATATATATATGTGGACGTACGCCATGGATGGACGCGGCGGTTTGAAAGGAATGAAGCCTGGTCCGACGCCTCTACCCGCGCCGTCGGCAAGGATGCCTCGAGCCAGCCAACGTTCCCCACAAACCGCCATGGCCACAAAGCTCGCTCGCTCTGGAAACCACGAGATGGAAGAGGGAGAGGACAGACAGATAGATCAATGGAGAGAGGAGCACGACATGGGCGTGCAAGGCATGGGAAGAAGAAGAAGAAGAAGAAGAAGAAGGGTGCGAGGAGAGCTTTCGAAGAAGGGCAGGGCGGAAGTGGAGGACAATGGGGGCACTGGTGGCAATTTATGGAGGAATGCCAGCCCCATCCGGCGCCCCCATTAACTGCGCTGCTAGCTACGGCCCCGGCCGGGCCGGCCTAGCTTTATGTTTCTCAGCTCCGGCCAGTTGGGCTTCTACTCCACTGCGTACTGCTCTCTGCTGGCGTCTCTCACTTTCATGGCTCAGACAAAGCTGTGGGTAAAGGTGGGTGCGTGGAGTATGCAAGGGACTCCTGTCCGGTCCAGCGCTTTGAAGGCCTGTTTGGTTCATAAGTCTTAGGACTTTTTTAGTCTTAACTTATAAGTCACAAGTCCCTAAAAAGTTCTTACCTATTTGGTTCCTGGGACTTATAAGTCTCTATAAGACCATATTACAACTATAAGTCCCTATAAGTCCCTCCTTAAGAGTCTTATTTCATAAGTCCCAAATATCCATTTTAAGTCCCTATAAATCCATCTTGTTTGGTTTAGATGGGACTTATAGAGACTTTTTTAAGTCCCTAAACCAATAAGTCTCTGCAAACAAACACCCTCTGAATTGTCACTCAGAAAATGCATCGTGGACTGCGCACATACACCGCCCGGCTTCCCTCTTCCTCTGCCTCCGTCTCCCCAGGGTGTGGAATGTCTTTGTCGACCTTGTGTAGAGCAAGAAATCCATCGATTGAAAATGCTAATCTGAATCTTGAAATTGGATGGGCATATTCAAGGGAATGTTTGCTTCATCCTTTCTCACTTTCTCGGATGCTAGCAATCTGATTTCAGCCCATTTTACCTCGTGAAGTGCGCCAACTTAAGAGATTGGAATACCTGTGGAAAGCATGTCAGCAGAGAGGCCTCATAATTACATCACCAAAACTATACAGCCCCATCTCTCTGAATCTCTGAACCCACGGCTAGGTGTTTACTGTCCCTGCATTGCTTACTCTGCCCCAAAACTAAAGCTCTTGTACACATACTTGTACCTGTACCAAAATGACAAGTACGTGGATCTACGACAGACATATACTATTTGCTACAATGCTGAAGATATTTGTCAATAAAATTCTACAATAATCCTAGAATTGTGGAGATTAGAGGATACATCTTCAATAAAAAATATTAGATTATTTCACTCTCTTGTTTGATGCATTGTGAGAATAGATATTTGAGTTAATTAGTTGATCATGAATGTATGAGAATACCCTTTTAAGTAACTTTACAAGAGTCCTCGACTTGGCCTGTACATCCGCTGCTCGTAGCATATCTTATTCAAACGTTTGATAGTACTTGGCAAGTCTGTTCACAATCTAATCATCTTTTCTACTCCCTCCGTCTCAAAATTCTTGTCTTAGATTTGTCTAGATATGGATGTATCAAATCACGTTTTAGTATTAGATACATCCGTATCTAAACAAATTTAAAACAAGAATTTTGGGACGGAGGGAGTACTTCTTTCGAAAGTAAACTAGTTGTGAATCTTTTTTTTTGTGATAGAACTAGTTGGGAAACTTTAACCAAATCTAACCCTGCACACATGACGATAATAGAGTTGGCTAGCTGAGCGACACTAAGCATAGTGCCAACGACCCTTGGGATACAACTAGGTGCCAGCGACAAAATCCCAAGTCAATGTGAAAGGTCAGTGCCATGGCATTTGGCGCCGAGCTAGACAACCTTGGTGCCTCGTGTTTGGTCCCGCTAGAAAAGGGCCAGTATTTTCTTGTAGTTGCCAAACAAAGGTTCATTTTTAATTAGAATGCACACGTAAAGGGCGAAATTTGAAAAGAAATACAACTATCAGAGTGATATTGTTTTTAAGTGAACATGTAGCGTCTCACCTATTTGCTCGTGCCCATTAATTGATGCTACAAGATTCATCTACTTATCATTCAATACAGAGGAATGTTCTCGTGCGTCCTTGCACACTTCTTTGTACTCCTATATAACAAAGGCCGCTACCATCAACTGGATACAAGGATACGATGAGTGCACACACAACCTATATCTTCTTGAGATACAACACCCGATCAAACATTTCTCTTGTTTGTGCGGCTAGAAAAGCTAGGAGTTTTTACATAAGCTGGGTTGGAATCAATGTTGAGAATGAGTGGCATCAGAAAATGATTACTCCTGATCTATCGAGAATTGTAAGCCAGGTCGTCGAGAGTTCTTCGTGGAATGATGTTTTATCGGCAGCTCCTACATTTATGTCTCTCCATTGATCATGGGTTCACAACTAATACGACTAGCACATCGGCTGCATTGTGGAAAGCTGCATTCAGACTTTTGCAATCTTCTCTGAGCCTGGTCAGAATCGCTAAACAAGGGGCATTCTTAGTAATAATTTTCCCACTGGAGCCTGATTAGTTTTTTTTTACTTTATTTCCTTTGGGTTCTGGGCACCCCTCTATGTAACTAATTTATTAATTCTTCTCTGAAATGCAAAGGTGGTACATCTGTTGTTTCCTATTAAAAAAAGCCCTTTTGTGTAATCATTTTGACAATAGCATCATAATCTCCAATCAAAAACTGCTACCTAACTGCAATCCGTAGAATCCGTAAATGTCTGTTCGTGACTCTAGCATTACTCAAAATAATCTCCAATCAAAAACTGCTACCTAACTACAATCCGTAGAATCTGTAAATGTCTGTTCGTGACTCTAGCATCACTCAAAATTCCATGGGCATTTTTAAGGAGAGATGGAAAATCGCCAATAGTCCATCTAAAAAGTTTACATATTTCGGTGCAGGTTAAAGCTGAAGATTAGAAGATACCCCTTCAAACAAAGATATTAGATTGTTTTATTCTCTTGTTTGATGCATCGGGAGAATAGAGATTTGAATTAGTTGATCCTGAATGTACGAGAATACCCTTTTTGTGTAACTTTAAGATTCCTTGTCTTGGCATGTACGTCAGTTATTTGTAGCACATCTTATTCAAGCGTTTGATAGTATTTGGCAAAATTTGTTCACAATCTGATATTGTTTGCTACTTTTTTATTGAAAGTAAACTAGCTGTGAAACATTAACTAACTCCAACCCTTCTCGCAAAAAAACAACAACTCTAACACTGCACACATGACGATAATAGAGTTGGCTAGCTCAGCTAGCGACACTAATAGTGCTGACGACCCTTTGGATACAACTAGGTACCAGCGGCAAAATCGGTACAGATTCTAAGCTCCCAAGAAATGAGAGCCTCTGGTGCATCGTGGTATGTTGGCGGTAAGTTTTTTTTCTTGAGGCAATACGTTGGCCGTAATTAGTTGGCCCGGTTTGGGGATTTTTTTTCCTTGGTTGGTTCAAAATGGGCCTTTTCAGGTGACTCATGGCGTGCGTGAGGCCTTTTTAACGTATGTGTCGCTGGGTGTCTCTGTTCTATCGTTCTTTGGAGATAATAGAGGCGCCGACGGCTGTGGGGGACTTTTTCTTCGATTCGGGGAGGATGGGCGGCTGTGTTCTCGCTGGCTGCGCTTGCTGTTTTGCTGTTTTACTAATAGAAAAAGGGTCAAACGTGAAGCACATTAGTGCCGGTTTGAATCTGAGCCGGCATTAATGTGTACATTAGTACCGGTTCCAACGGCTAGCCGGGCCGCTTTCATAGTATCGGTTCGTGGCGAACTTTTAGCACTGGTTCGTGCCACGAACCGATATTAAAGTGAGTGGTGGCAGGATGTTGTCAGTCCGGGGCCTCTCTAGCACCTTTAGTACCGGGTCGTATTACGAACCGGTACTAAAGGTCGTCCTACATAGATCCTTCGTCCACCCGAGCTCGCTCTGTTCTTCCCCTTTCCCCTCTCCTCTCTGTTCTTTTCCCTCTTCCTCTCAAACTCATCACACATTTTGCCCAAAATTTGAAGGCCTCCATCCATTCAAATGATCACAAAGGTTAGCAACTCTTTTCTTTCATCTCTCATTGCTAGATTAGCTCGTGCAATGCTTTATATAGTGATTGATTTTTGAGTTTAGTAATTTGGGAGGAATTATATATATGTGCTAGTATTTGATTTATATGCAATCTGAGGTCAAAAATAACACTTAGTTTTGCATATGTAGGTGTGGTTTACTTAGTACCTTCTAATTCTCTGTCGTAACCACCGTCGATCGCTCGCAACATCCCGTCGCCGGCACCACCTTGTGGTGAGCCTCTTGTTCATGAAGTTTTATATAAAAAAATGATGTTTGTGTGATTTGGATATATAGTTACTCGTATAATTATCTTACCCATACGTTGTTTGTTATGCATAGTGCCATGGTTTTGATATCCGTCCCCATCGGCCCTCGTCCGGGTTATGATTCGGATGTGGTATATTCTCTTTTAAAACAATTCATTGCATTTCGTGTTTATGACAAATTATGCCCATCAAGTTGACATAGATATTTGTATGTAGGAGGTAGTTGAACCCGAAATTCCAACCGACCCTATTGTCGAGAGGTTAAATTTAGTTGAAAGAGAAAACGAGGATTTGAAGGAAAAATTGAAAAGAATTGAGGGGGAGAAGATGGAATTGGAGTTGCATATTGCCGATGTCATCGATGATCACAAGATTAAGATGGAGAAAATGCGCTTGAAGATTAGAAAGATTAGAAAATATGCCATTCATAGTGAGGCTTGGTATCATTATGTTGTTGGATCAATTGTTACCTTAGTTGCGATCTTGATCGCATTTGTTGTTGCATTTAAATTCTTTAGCTAGAGAGTTATTTGTTTGTTGCATTGAAGTGTTGTATGCTTTTTATGTATGAACTTTATGTATGAACTTTATGTATTGTATTAATTTGATGTTTTCGGTGCTGTGTATTGAAGATGAGCCGGCAATGGATGTACGATGACCGATGCTTTCCCGAGTTCATTAATGGCGTGCGTACTTTTCTGCTTGCGGCTGAGGCAAACAAGCGAGCAGATGCTTTTATGCATTGTCCATGTGCTGACTGTAAGAATGGTCACAATTACTCTACATCAAGAACCATTCACGTCCACCTGTTTGAGTCCGGTTTCATGTCCCACTATAATGTTTGGACCAAGCATGGAGAAAGAGGGGTTATGATGGAAGACAATGAAGAAGAAGAGGACGACAGCAGCTATCCTGGCCATGGGTTCCCTGAATACGATGATACAACAATGAGGGAAGAAGCTGAGCCGGTAATGCGGGAAGAAGCTGAGCCGGCAATGCGGGAAGAAGCTGAAGAAGAGGCATCGGATGAGCCCGTTGATGATCTAGGTCGGGCCATTGCCGATGCAAAGAGAAACTGCGCAAGTGATTTGGAGAAGAAAAAGTTGCAGCGCATGTTAGAGGATCACAAAAAATTGTTATACCCGAATTGCGAAGGTGACAAGAAAAAGCTGGGCACCACACTGGAATTGCTGCAATAGAAGGCAGAGAATGGTGTGTCTGACAAGGGATTTGGAAAGTTGCTGGTAATGATAAAGGATATGCTTCCAAAGGACAACGAATTGCCCGAGAGTACGTACCAAGGAAAGAAGGTGGTCCGCCCTCTAGGGTTAGAGGTGCAGAAGATACATGCATGCCCTAATGATTGCATCCTCTACCGCCGTGAGTATGAGGATTTAAACGCTTGCCCGGTATGCGGTGCATTGCGCTATAAAATCAGCCGCGATGACCCTAGTGATGTCGAGGGCGAGCGCCCCAGGAAGAAGATTCATGCCAAGGTGATGTGGTATGCTCCTATAATACCACGGTTGAAACATTTGTTCCAAAACAAAGAGCATGCCAAGGCGATGCGATGGCACAGAGAAGACCGTAAGAAAGACGGAAAGTTGAGAGTACCCGCTGACGGGTCGCAGTGGAGAAAAATCGAAAGAAAGTACGGGAAGGAGTTTGCAGATGACGCAAGGAACGTATGGTTTGGTCTAAGCGTAGATGGCATTAATCCTTTTGGGGAGCAGAGCAGCAACCATAGCACCTGGCCTGTGACTCTATGTTTGTATAACTTTCCTCCTTGGTTGTGCATGAAGCGGAAGTTTATTATGATGCCAGTGCTCATCCAAGGCCCTAAGCAACCCGGCAACGACATTGATGTGTACCTAAGGCCATTAGTTGAAGAACTCTTACAACTGTGGAATGGAACAGGTGTACGTGCGTGGGATGAGCACATGGGGGAAGAATTTGACCTAAAGGCGTTGCTGTTCGTGACCATCAATGATTGGCCTGCTCTCAGTAACCTTTCAGGATAGACAAACAAGGGATACCGCGCATGCACGCACTGTTTGGACGATACCGACAGTATATATTTGGCTAATTGTAAGAAGAATGTGTACCTGGGACATCGTCGATTTCTTCCGAGCAGGCATCCCGTAAGAAAGAAAGGCAAGCATTTCAAAGGTGAGGCGGATCACCGGACGAAGTCTCGCCACCGTACTGGTGCTGATGTACATGATATGGTCAAGGATTTGAAGGTGGTCTTTGAAAAGGGTCCTGGTGGACAACCTGTTCCGAATGACGCTGACGGACGCGCACCCATGTGGAAGAAGAAATCTATATTTTGGGACCTGCCCTATTGGAAAGACCTAGAGGTCCGCTCCGCAATCGACGTGATGCACGTGACGAAGAATCTTTGTGTGACCCTGCTTGGCTTCTTGGGCGTGTATGGGAAGACAAAAGATACACCTGAGGCACGGGAGGACCAGCAACGTATGCACGAAAAAGACGGCATACATCAGGGTCATGCAAGCTACGCTCTTACCAAAAAAGAGAAGGAAATCTTCTTTGAATGCCTGCTTAGTATTAAGGTACTGTCTGGCTTCTCGTCGAATATAAAGGGAATAATAAACATGGCAGAGAAAAAGTTCCAGAACCTAAAGTCTCATGACTGCCATGTGATTATGATGCAACTGCTTCCGGTTGCATTGAGGGGGCTTCTACCGGAAAACGTTCGATTAGCCATTGTGGAGCTATGTGCATTTCTCAATGCAATCTCTCAGAAGGTAATCGATCCAGAAATCATACCAAGGTTAGAGAATGATTTGGTGCAATGTCTTGTTAGTTTCGAGTTGGTGTTCCCACCATCCTTCTTCAACATCATGACGCACGTCCTAGTTCACCAATGCGAAGAGATTAACATTTTGGGTCCTGTATTTCTACACAATATGTTCCCCTTTAAGAGGTTCATGGGAGTCTTAAAGAAATATGTTCATAACCGTGCTAGGCCAGAAGGAAGCATCTCCAAGGGCCATGAAAATGAGGAGGTCATTGAGTTTTGTATTGACTTTATTCCTGACCTTAAGCCGAGTGGTGTTCCTGAATCGCGGCATAAGGGCAGACTGGATGAAAAAGGCACGCTAGGAGGGGAACAAATAATATGTATGGACGGACATTCTCTCACTGAAGCACACTACACAGTTCTACAGAATTCCGTCTTGGTGGCTCCGTATATGGATGAACACAAGAATTTGCTACACTCCAAACACCCGGAGCGGTCTGATGACTGGATTACACGTGAACAAATCAGGAGTTTCGCCAGCTGGTTGCAGACACGTACCATGCATGACACCTCTATTGAAGATGACATGTACTTGCTGTCCCAGTTACCATCTTCGAATATAATGACTTTCAAAGGGTACGAGATAAATGGTAATACATTTTACACGATCGCCCAAGATAAGAAGAGCACCAACCAAAACAGTGGTGTCCGCTTTGATGCAGAAACCAAGACAGGAAAGGAAACATATTATGGTTATATACAGGAAATATGGGAACTTGACTATCGACGTGGTTTGAAGGTCCCTTTGTTTCGGTGCAAATGGGTCAATATGGGGTAACGGAAGACCCGCAGTACGGAATGACAACAGTGGATCTCAACAATCTTGCGTATGCAGACGAACCATTCGTCCTAGACAATGATGTGGCACAGGTTTTCTATGTGAAGGACATGTCTACCAAGCCAAGAAAAAGAAAAGATAAGGAAGGGAATGCATCGTACGACGAGCCAAAGCGGCACATAGTTCTTTCTGGGAGGAGAAACATCGTGTGAGTGGATGACAAGACAGACATGTTAAAAGATTATGAAAAATTTGATGAAATTGCTCCATTCACAGTGAATATTAACCCGAGCATCCCGTTAAATGATGAAGATTTTCCATGGTTACGGCGCAAAGTGACACACGCGAAGAAAAAGTTTCACACTCAAAGATCTGGGATGTGATCGGCTTCACTATAATCACTTTCTTCTGTGTTTCACACCCAAGAGGGAATCTCTGTAATAGTTAGGGTAGTTATGTGTTTTGGCATTTGAAACGCAAAGAAATTTTATGTGCAAACAAATTCTTTCATGCCTTTACTGATTTTTTTAAAGCTAAATGACCCTGAAATTGAAAAGCATTTCAAATGAACTCAGAAAAGGTTGAAAGTTGGCATGGTATCATAATTTCACCCACATAGCATGTGCAAAAAAGTAGAGAGGGTTACCACAAAAACTAGATGCACTTCGTGTACTAAATGGACAATCTCTTTCGAAGTATCAGGGTTTCGGACGAAAACTCATCCGTTACAAAAGGCATTTCATTTTTTTAAATAACCTAAGCATTACCAAATTGAATATAATGATAAAACACACTAATATTAAACATAAGAAAAAAGAATCACTGAAAAATCTATTCTCAAAGTTAAATTATTCACAAACTAGTGATTCACACAAATTTCAAATATATCAAAATTTAAACTATTCAAATTTGTAAACTACCGGTACTAACAGAAAGTTTGTAATTTTTTGTACTTAAAGCAAAAATATTCACAAAGAAACTCTAAATACAGCAAAAAAACAACTCAAACAAAAATAAATAAAGCAAAAAAAATAAGAAAAAAAGCCCACCTACTGCGCCACAGCGGCCTGCATACGACTAGAAACCTAACCTGTTGTTGGGCCAGGATGCAGGGCCGCAAAGGCCCAGTAGGCCCACAGGGCAGCACAGAACATTTAGGCCCAGTAGGCCTGCTTTGGAGAGTAGCTCGAGGGAGCTACCGCACTGGGTCTTATAAACCAGTGCGGACGCCCCTCGGCTAGCGAGGTGGGACTAAACATTTCGCACCGCACCTACGCCAGCGCACCCCCTTTAGTGCCGGGTGGTAGCACCAACCGGTACTAAAGGGGGGCCTTTAGTACCGGTTGGAGCCACCCCCCGGCACTAAAGGCCTGTTTTGGCCGCCGGCCTTTAGTGCCGGGGGGTGGCTCCAACCGGTACTAAAGGTCCATCCTATATAACTAAACACTTCAAAAATTTCAGTTTCTCCTCTGCTTCTTCTCCTCTGCCCCATCGCCCGCCGCCCCCGTCTCCATAACCCTCGTCGCCGCCCCCGTCCCTGTCGTCGCCGCCCCGTCGTCCCCGTCCCCGTCGTCCCCATCGTCACCACCGCGCCGTCCCGACCCGTCCCACGTCGTCCCCGTCCCCATCATCGCCGCCCCGTTCCCGTCATCGCTGCCCCGGCCCGTCCCCGTCGTCGCCGCCCCGTCCCTGTCCCCGTCGTTGCCATCCCCGTCGTCGCCGCGCCCGTCGCCGTCCCCGTCGCCGCCCCCCGTCGCCTCTCGCCTCACCGGTGAGCACACACACACACACATAGTTAGTTATAGAAATGTTAGAAATGTTATAGAAATGTTAGAATTGTTAGAAATTTTTTCTGTTTTTTAGTTATAGAAATAGTTATATGCGCATGGGGGAGTTGGACCCGAAGACAGGCAAAGTTTCCAAGAAGGCATGTCTGGACGGAGCCGAAGATAAGCTACTTGTTGCAATAGAAGAGGCTCGATCCGTGTTGTTCGAGCCCAACAGAGAGAACGATGAGCTTACGCGTGCCCTGGGAAATCCTAAACACCCGGGAAGAACACGAGGCATGGGCGCTATTTCGTGGTATGAGGGGTTTTCGGACTGGAACGCCGACTACAGAACCCATGCGAGAAAGAAGATTGCGGAGGAGAAGAAGAGGAAGATGGAGGAGGAGCAGAGGAAGCTAGACTATGAACGCCTTCAAGGCCTAGAATCAGCGCACGTGGACTTGGCAATCAAATTCCAGCGGCAGCAGGAGCAGATCGACTCACTTAGCCAGCAAAGGGGGTCTCAGCAGCTAGCGGATGATCCACCAATGGATAGCACCGTCCCATTCATGCCGAGAAGCAGCGTGGGTTCCGCCCCGGGCGACGCATTGCTGGATAGCTACCCAGTGGATGACATCATGGAGAACACTAACTGCGAGCTACACTTCAAAATGAAGAACATATCCATGAAGGTGGCGGACGCCCTTGCTTTTACAAATCTCCCCGAGGCAACCTTCCATTGCAACCCGATTCCAGCGGGCTATGCTCGTGTCTTGGTTGATGAGGTGGTGGACCAATATTCGGGGCTAGAGCTTGACATTCCTGGAGGACGATGAGCACACACTAGGAGAGGCCAACCATCGTATCATCATATGAAGAAAGGATTGCATCATCTTTCGAAGGCCACCGACACCGCCTCATCCGACTCCTCGTCGCAGTCCGCCACCGAGTCAGTAGACTCCCGCTCCTCCAAGTCCACCAACGCATCAGGCCACTCCTCCTCCAAGTCCGGCACAGCTTTAGGCCACTCCTCCTCCAAGTCCGGCAAAGAGTCAGGCCACTCCTCCTCCAAGTCCGGCACAGCTTCAGGCCACTCCTCCTCCAAGTCCGGCATAGCTTCACACCACTCCTCCTCCTCCAACTCAGCCACGTCAGCCGTCTTCGCTGCCTCAGTAATCACGGAAGAGAGACGCCTCAGCTATGGTACGTAGCGGTACAAGTCGAGGTAGTACTGCAGGTACAGGCGGAGGCAACCGATTTCAATATGGTCCAACAAGCCTCGTGACTCTTACGCAGAGGCCTTACGACAAGTCCGAGGAGGAAAACGTGGCCATATCGAAGGCCGAGGTGGAAGCCCATTTTGCACCGAAACCGCCAGCGCCGCCAAGGGAGAAAGTGCCTGTGGAAAAGATTGAGCACTTTATTCATATGGCTAGACCACCATCTCCCAAGCATGTTGACTCAGACTATGAGCGCCACATCAAGAAGTTAAATCGAGCACGTCTACAGAAAGAGGCGAGCTCGAGCTCGAGCAAATCAGCTGGCAAAAGGAGCGGTAAAACCGTTCCCCAGCTGGGAGAACAGGCGGCGCAATCAATCCCCCCGCTTGTTGTGCCAACAACACATGAGAGTAGGCGCGCCCAATATTATTGTGGGCAAACTGTTAACGTTCCCGGGCTGGGCTATGTCGTAATAACCGAGGAGCATATTGCGCAGGCTGAATCAATCGGGATCACTGTTGGACAACTCCTCGATATCGAGCCCATGTCTCCGACTAGAGAGGAGGAAATAAAACGGAAATATACCCGGAGCCAACCTTTGGTCGAGCCAGAGGAGGTCAATAAGCTCCCAACGAGAATGTATGCATTGCATCAATGGTACATGGACATTACCAAGATTTCCAATCAAGAGTCCCTCATGGTGAATGTCAACGAGGAGCATTACTACCATAAGAAATCTGTGACCGTTGAGTATTCAAAACTTTTTCAGCTATACAATAAAGACGCACTCGACAAATCTATCGTCGGTTGCTATTGTCTGTAAGTGATTTCTTTCTGTAATTTAAGTCTCAAGCTAGCTGATCATTTTGATCAATCATTACCTGTAATTATCCTCATTATATTCTTTTCTGTGGTATTATGCAGGATGAAGATTTATAAAATGAAAAAAGGTGGACGCTATGGCATTGGGTTCGTTGACCCAAATACCATTAATGAATACACATGGAAAATAGATCCATATCACGCAAAATGTGTAGAGGAAAGCATGCTACAGTTTTTCAAGGAACTCAAATACGATGAAGATATACTACTTCCTTACAACTTCTAGTGAGTCACACTGTCTTGCACTACAAATTCTGTTTTTCCCTACTAGCTATAGCTACATGTTTTTGCTTACATATGCCCGCTTAATTAAGACATGCAAACGTGTGTGCATGCAAATTTCACTGGATCTTGTTAATCATTAAAGTTGATCAAGGAACAGTTGAAGTACTAGACTCGCTACTTAAGAAAGCAAGTGACTACATCATTGTGAAGGGGATAGTCAACAGGTAATTTCAATCATTATTAACTATATCTCGGCCTATTTAATTAGTTTGTCATTTTCTGATAACAACTATTTAATAACCCATTTATTCATTTTCTTTGTCGGCGGGCAGGGCTTGGGCAAAGTTCATCAGGGTCACTCCAGGCCCATGGAAACAAAGTCTGAAATGGTATCGACCCAAGGTAAGTAATTAAGTAGTACTACCTAGCTGCCATCTCTTTAATACTCATGCTTGATTAATTATTATCTGATCAAAATTCCATTCTCGTAAAGGCCCTGAAGCAGGCGCCGGGGAATGATCTATGTGCATACTACGTTTGCGAGAACATTCGCATGATGGCGTCCGAAAGGAGCAAATCTCAAAGACAGGAGTGGGTACGATATCGATTGTCAGAACACTATTCACAACTTTTACACCATTATCGATATCTAGTCACACTACTAATACACATGCATATTGATCTCCTTCTTAACAGTTCAAAGAGGTGCGGGACAAGCTCCTAGCATAGGACCGCATAGAAGCAATTCAAGAGGAAATAGCGGGATTTTTGCTCGACCAGGTCATAGATCCCAAAGGAGAATACTATTACCCGGTACCGCCCCCATGAACCACTTCCAATTGTTATCGTGCTCCGAAGGCACCAATTAGCTAGGCTAATGCCACTGGCTCCAAAGGCACCAATTAGGAGAAATTGTATATATATATATACATGTGTGTATATATGTGTGAATTAATTAATGGTGGTTGTGAGACATTCGATGATATATATATATATATATATATATTATGATCGGTTCTACTAGAAATTCTATTTATATATATGCATAATGTGTACAATATGTAGTATCGTAAAATACCAGCAAACGAAAAAGAATTAAATGGAAAACACAAAATTAAATGAAAAAGAAATCATAAACCCAACCCCCCCCCCAACATTTTAATACCGGTTGGTGACACCAACCGGTACTAAAGGGCTCCCTGCCCTCGAAGCTGGCTCGTGCCACGTGGTTGCCCTTTAGCACCGGTTCGTGCTGAACCGGTACTAAAGAGGGGCCTTTAGTGCCTACATTTTAGCGCCGGTTACCAAACCGGCACTAAAGGGCCTTACGAACCGGTGCTATTGCCTGGTTCTGCACTAGTGTTCCCTCGGGGTGGGGGTGAGGGTGGGGGGTGGGAGTGGGGGGGGGGGGTGCGCTGCTTCTGTCCCGGAGTCGGAGGTGTGGATTGCTTTCCATGGAGGGGGGATTTGCATCCGCCAGGTCGCCTTCCTTCGTTCCCGGTTCAGGATCAGTTTCCTCTTCTTTTCTTTTTTGTTGGTGGTGATTTGATTTGCTGTCTCACCTGTGTATTGGGGTGCAGTTTGGGTGCTTTATCATTAGAGTTGTTTTGGGGAGGGGGAGGGGGAGTAGGGTGGGGTGAGGTTTCTACCGTAGAATATTCAGTCATGCCGTGTTTTTTTAGCTTCGGTTTGATGAGGTAGAAGATGTGCTTCATCTGCTTTGATACGTCTCGTGCGTCGGCCACTGATGTATATATGGAGTGATTAGGCATGGTTAATCCGGATAATTTCAGGGTGTACAGCCTTTCTCGCCAAATTAATGTGTTGGTCTGTTTTGCTATCTATTTAAGGGTGTTCATTGTATCTATTTTTTCTTCGTATGGCTGAAAAATAGATAATTAATTCTTCAGATAAATATGTTTGTCCTCTTCAGTTTTGACAGCACCCTTCATTGACATTTAGAGGTATGGTTCCGGTCTTCTGGACCAGGAAATTATTTGGCTAAACAAGCAAAAAAAAGGGGGTTATCCAGTTTGTGTGTTGATTGCATCCCAAGTCAATGTCAAAGGTCAGTGCCATGGCCATTGGCGCCGAGCTAGACAACCTTCGTGCCTCGTGTCTGGTCCAGGTATTAAAGGGTCAATATTTTGTTGTACTCCCTGCGACCCATAATATAAGAGTATTTTTGACACCACACTAGTGTAAAAACGCTCTTATATTGTGGTACGGAGAGAGTAGCTGCCAAACAAAGGTTCATTTTTAGAATGCCCAGATAATGTGCCAAAACTGAAAGAAATGCAATTATCAGAGTGATAGTTTTATTTTGACATGTGTAGTGTCTCGCATATTTGCTCGTGCCCATTAATTGATGCTAGAAGATCGTATTCATCTACTTCTCATTCAATACAGAGGAACGTCCTCGTGCGTCTTGGCACACTTCTTTGTACTCCTATATAACAACGGCCACTACCATCAACTGGATACAATGATACGATGAGTGCACACGCAATCTACATGTTCTTGAGATACCATACCCGATCAAACATTTCTCTTGTTTGCGCGGCTAAAAAAGCTAGATGTTTTTACATAAGCTGGGTTGGAATCAATGTTGAGAATGAGTGGCATCAGAAAATAGTTATTTCTGATCTATCGAGAATTGTGAGCCACGTCGTAGAGAGTTCTTTGTGGAATGATGAAATATCGGCAGCTCGCGTCCGGGAGGTGGTCGATGGCAACTGGTGCCATAACAACCTCCCGGACTTGTATGGGGAGGTCCTTAGGCTCCCCGTTTCTAGTCGCCCATCCATGTGGGTGGTGTTGGGCTCCCTAGCATGGACCCTCTGGTGTAATCGTAATAACCTAGTCATAGAACGCGTGATCCCCCGACGTGTGACTGATGCTATCTACAAATTATGTGGCCTTCTATAGCTTTGGAGACCGCTTAGCAAGCGGAGAGATTAGGACGCCATCGACATCATCATAGCGGGTCTTCGTTCGTCGGCATCGGCTTTCTCGCCGCCCCCACCACCTCCTCCGCCACCTCCCGAGCCGGATTAGCTCTTTTTTTAGCGTTCTTTGGGGCTTGTCTTGCTGTGCCCCCAGCATGACTTTGACTTGACTACTCTATGTACTGTGATGTTGGATGCTTGGTACGTTGCTTTATAATCTAAAGCGGGGGAAACCCTTTTTCGTAAATATCGGCAGCTCCTACATTTATCTCTCTCCATTAATCATGGGCTGACAACTAGTACGATCAATAGGTCGGCAGCATTGGCATCAGCTGCATTCAGACTTTTGCAATCTTCTCCAAGCTTGGTCATAATTCCGAAACAAGGGGCATTCTCAGTAATAACTTGCTCTAGAATTTGTCCACTCTAAGGCGAGGCCAACGAAACAGCAAACGTTTCAGCGTCGGTGAATCAGTTGTGAGGCGGATGAAACCTACGGTGTCCTTGATAAACAGATGCTCCAAAACAGGGCACCTAGCGAGCTTGCTCTGATCAAACGGGATATTTGCCACCTATTCTATCTCCCGACTGAACAACAGTGAAGGCAAGCCCTCACAGAAACCTGATTAGCTTGTTTTTACTTTATTTCCTTTGGGTTCTCGGGCACCCCTCTATGTAAATAATTCATTAGTTCTTCTCCTCTGAAATGCAAAGGTAGTACAACTGTTGTTTCCTATTTAAAAAAAAATCCTTTTGTGTGATCATTTTGACATTAGCATCATGATCTTGTTCAAATGTAAGTTGTGTACTTGTACATTATTTTTGTCTTTTATATATCAATGAAAAAAAATTGCAGAACGATTGCTCTACGTCTTGGATTAAAAAAAAGGGCAAGCCGTGTTTCTAGAAAATTGTGTAACATGGTTAGACTATTGAACATATTCACTCGCCACTTATAATTTTTCATTTGATTATTCAGTTAACTAAAACAATAAATCATTTATAGAATGATAGTTTTTGGTTGTTATATATGAGTTGTAGTGTATAACGCATTTGCTGTTACTCATTGATGCTAGAAAGATCGTATTCACCTACTGCTCATTCAAGAGACAGGGAAATAATTTGTTGTACTCCTACATAACTACGACCTACGTCCCTCGACTCGATACAATGCTATGGTGAGAGCATGTTGCAACTTATATATACTCGAGATATTGCAGTCGAGGAGACACTTCCCTTGTCTATGGGGCTAGAAAAACTAGGATTTTTTAATGTAGGATGGGGGTTAGAATAAATCTTTAGAATGAGTGGCATCGGGAAGTAATTTATACTGGCATATTGAGAATTGTGGGCAACTGTGTCAGTCGTGCAATCCTTGATCGTCTAATATGGTTAGCAAAAGACATTTGATGCATTTTGTGTGATGATATCGACATCAACACCATGATGAAGTAGAATGTAAGGTGTGTCTCCAGCGCCTTGCAGGTCAACAAATTGCCAAATATTACATTGTCGAGTATAAATGCATAATTGTGATCCTAGTAGTGACATTTTAGTTACCCCCTTGTTTCAAATGTAGAGTTTATTCTGATTGTTTCAAACAAGACTTTGACAAAAAAATTATTACATTGATTCGTGTGATGGAAAACAACATGGTAATAAATTATCTATTGTTTGAGTATATTGTCCTAACTAATCAAATTATACCATTTTCTTTAAAAAACATTATGCCATATATTTTAAAACGGAAAGCATAAGTGGCGATCGTCAGCCAGGAGGTTGATGCAAGCGACCCTCCTTCCTACTGTCTAATTTGACCGCACGGATCTCAGAGCAGGGCCATTGCCACATTTTGAACTAGTTCACTGTACAATAAAACTCATCGAACGGTTTACTTTTCAAATCAACCCCGCACACCGCACTGGCAGCAGTGCGAGTTTTGCACATGGTAGACCTGGGTTTGAATCCCAGGCCCTCCTTTTTTTCATGGCATGTTTTCTAGAAAATTTGCCACGACGGTTTTTAACATTTTGTTAAATATATTACCTGTCAACATGGCAATTTAACCATGATGCCATTTTTCTAGAAGAAATTAACATGACTTGTTTAACCATGATGGCATTTTTATATTAAGAGATGATATTTTTTCGGTTTTTAAGAGATGGCATTTTTGTATTAAGAGATGGAAATTTTATTTGTAAGTGATGGCATTCTTTGTTTATTAAGAGATGACACTTTTTTTTATTAAGAGATGACATTTTTTATTTCAGAAGATGTCATTTTGATATTAAGAAATGGTATTTTATATATTAAGATATTACATTTTTTAATTAAAGAGATGGTATTTTTTCTTTTTCTTTTGTGTTCACTTGGCACTTTTTTGTTCATGGCATTTTTTATCCCGAAGACACACGGGCTGATTTTCTGGCGCATGATAGGGTATGCTGGCAGGGCTTGATCGACATGACAGAAACGTTCCTTGGGTGATCCTTCTGGTAGCGAACTAAAATGTTCAATGGGAAAGGAGGGATCGGGCGAAGGATTTGATCGCCAGGGCCACCTCCCCTGGCCATCGATCGCCAGAGTACAATTGATTTCTCTAGGCAAGAAAGATGAAGCACAACATAAATTGTCATGTAAGGAAAGTTGTACAAGCAACACTTGGTTCTGAATTACCTCTGGCATTAATGCTAGCGTGAACGTATTGGGTAATTTCTGTTCACAATTTGAATCATTTTTGCTACTTTTCCAAAGTAAGTTAGTTGTGAAACTTTAACCAAATATACCCATCCACACAACAAAGTTGGCTAGCTCAGTGCCGATGAATATAGCACGGACGACCATTCAGAATACACTAAGGTGACAGCGACAAACCTAAGACGAGGCCAGCGCCATGTTCACTAGTGCTGAACTAGCCAAACTCACCTTTGTGTTGGGTCCTGGTAGAAAAGGGTCAGATTTTGTTGTAGTTTCCAAACAAGTTCATTTTTATATAGGGAGACCACTTGTAGTGTCTTCTCTCACTTACTTGCTCGTTTTCATTTATGCTAGAAAATCGTTTTAGCGTACTCCTCATTCAAGACGGAGGAAAAACAACACACGTCTGTTGGTCCATGCACACATTTGTTGTACTCCTATATAACTACAGTAATTTCCACCAAATGTATAGATGATATTATGAGAGCACGGTGCAACATATTTCTACCTGAGATATCACACTCGAGAACACATTTTCCTTGTCTGTGTAGCCGGAATAACAAGGTTTTTTTTTCTGGGAAACGGAGACAACTCATCCATTACTTAAGAGAGAATTAGAGTATGTTACATGGACCATAGTCCCCAAATACATAAGGCTATTACTCTCCTGGCATGACTGCACCTCTTTTTTTTGCCTCCGCAGCAGCCCAGAGCGTAGCTTCATTCTTAATGTTAGCAAGTAAGATCGTCGGCGGAGGGCACTTGTGGTGAAAAACTCTAGCATATAAAAACAATTTGGACGGACCTATTGGGAATTTTGACTGTCCATGTTGAGTCATTCAATCCTTGATCAAATTATACAATTAGCAAAATACATTTGGTGCATTTTGGGCGATCATTTTGATGTCAAATGTAAAGTGACTTTCCACCCACCGGTGGCACATCAACAAACTGTTAGAAAATAATCACTCTCACATATATTAGTCAGTTGATAGTTTGCTTCAACTACCTCTGTTTCAAAATGTAGAGCTTATTTTGATTGGTTGAGACACAACTTTGACCAATATTTACTACATCAATATACAGTTTGTGTGATAGAAAACTACATGGTGGTAAAGTAAATGTTGTTTAAGTCTTGTCTTATTGGTCAAAATGTTTCATTTTTTTAATTAAGGTGAAGTACAATTGGTTACTTTAGAAAAGAAAAGTGAAGAACAAAACAAAGTGCACACTAATGCTAGCATGAAAGCATTGTTTTTATTTTTCACTGTCTGGCCTTTTTTACACAAGTAGGTTAACAGTCAAAGTTAGAGGAGTATTTGAATGCACGTATTGTAGGATATAATGTATTTTGAACAGAGGAGTACGCAGAGGTTAGGGATTCCCTCCTTTTGAAGAAAAATTGTTTTGTTCAGTAGAGACGGGTAGAGCGCACAAGTAGTGGAAGGAAAGTTCTACCCTTCTCAAGACAAAAAGTCTGCATCAAAGTACAATTTAAATGAGAGCAGCGTTTGGCTCCCAGGCTCAGATGAGGCCGGTAGTGAACAGTAACACAATTTAAAATAGAAAACAAATTAAAAAATCCAAAAAATTGTGGTCAAAGATGCTTGAGTGTGTGGTGTCCGTGGTAAATTTGGAAAAGTTTGAACATTTGAGGAGTTCGTGACAAAAAAAAAACAAATTCAGGTCTGAGAGAAACATTTGGAAAACAACATTGCTCACGCCTGGATTTTTTTTTGCCGCGCGCTACTCGAATGTACAAACATCACAAAACTTTGCACGAACATCATGCACATGCACATCTTGCTTGCAAAAAAATTCAAAACTTTCTGAATTTTGTTTCTTTTTTAAATCATGTTACTGTTCACCGGGCTCAGATGAGCCCGAGCACCGAGTTGGATTTTCGGATTGAAATTCATTTCTAATTAGTTTCGATGCTTGCTAGTTGAACAATTTGTAACGAGAGAAACACAAAGGTATTCCACAATAAATCTGCGCCACCGACCATTCTCCTTGATGCCATAAAGGAAGAAGGCAAAACTTTGGGGCATCGTGGGTGCCACACGCTTACGGCATTTAATTTTGGAAGAGAGATAACCTTTGTAACTCTTAGTCTTTGTGTGTAGAAAACCTCTATAACTCCTTTCTTAATTAATCAATGAGGCAAAACTTATGCCTCGTTTTGAAAAGAAAAGTAATGCCTAGTATGTATCCATTTTTTGTGGTGTAGAGCTTAGAGCTTCTTTTAAACATCTCCTTGTTGAAATCAGTAACATGGTTCGAATTACGACAAAAAGAAGAAGGACACGAGATCGAAATATATAGAGGTAGATTAATCTATTCTCCTATGCTCTAGCACTTGAAATTGGTTGAGCACATTCAAGAGAATGTTTGGTTGATCTTTCTCATCAATGCTAATCCGATTTCCGTTCATTTTGCCTCGTGAAGTGCGCCAGCGCAGTGCAATTAAGCCCTCTGTGGAGCATCTGCGGAAAGCATGTAAGCAGAGGGGCCTCATAACTACTGCACCAAATACACAGCCCGGCCCATCTCTCTGAATCTCTGATCCACAGCTATAGGCGTTTACTGCCTCTGCACTGCACACCCTGCCCCAAAACTGAAGGCCTTGTACACATACTTGTACCAGTCGTATGTATACTCCTGGCTAGCTATCTAGTAGCTCAAACTTCCATACGGCGTCTCCGTCCGTCTCGATCGGAAAGACCGGAGGACAGGAATGGGACTCGGGTGACTTGACACAAGCTGGAGCAGTGGAGCTACAAGAATCAGAGTGTCCCTAGAGGCGGCAAGCTAGCTAGCCTCGGCAGCAAAAGCGGTTTGTAACTGCGTCTCCGAAGCGTCAACCACTTTTGAAAAGGAACTCACCGATGGTCTCTAGAGTGCTCGCCTGCGTTTGTATCTGCTTGAAACCTCTTGGCCTGGCACTTGCAGCTGCTTTTATTTGTAGATGAGTGAGTCTGCACATGACGCTACGGCCTAGACGAGGGAGGTATGGGTGCGAGCATAGCTCACACAGACAGACATGCACATGTCCGGACGTTCTGATGAAGAATTCAAAACTCGAAATCTGCTGCTGCACAGTTTTTATTTTCGCTGTGCCAGATGAACGGTCTGAAGAGCTACCAGGAGAGTATATGCACGCATCAATGCATGCCCCCGGTCAAGCATACAGGATCGGCCAGCCGTAGCTTTGGGACAGCCCGTTTGGCCCCCCTGCATTGGTAGCCCGACAGAGCTTGTGATGATCACCATCATTACCTGTTGATTTGGCCAGGCCCCGTACGCAGATATTATATGCTACAGATAGTCTGCCTGCCTAGTATCTAGCAAGTCCTACTCACTCTGCATAGCCTTTGATCACCTTCTGCCTGATCGACCGCCTCCTTTAAATATGAGTGCCCCGCGAGTATTACTCGATCGATGATGCAAGTTTGAATCAGGTAGCCAAATTTACAGATGCTGCTCTCCAGAGTAGGTGATGGGCGTGCAATGCATTTTCCATTCTTTGCACTGCCAGAGGAAGAATACCTTGATCTTTGCGTGCGGTGCGGTCAATGGTTTCGACTAAACTTAGGAATGGGTGGCATCATGATTTTGTTTTGTTTTGGAATGCGGAGCTTTACCAAAAAAGGCTTTCGCCCCGCTTTATGTATAAAGCAATTGCTCCAGCCAACATCCAATAAGATTCAAGACTACACACACAAAAGTTTCAGACAAATAAGTACAGAGAGGATTAATGCTGAAGGCACAGCTCAACAAGCCCCAAAAGAAAAACAAAAAGGCACACACGCCGGGAGAGACACAACGTCTAGTCGGGCTCCGGGGGTGGCGGGGGGAACGGGGGCGCCAAGCGGAAGGCCATCGATTGAAGGTCGGCGAGGAGGGTGCTGATGACGTCCCGGTCCTGTGGGCGGCTAAGCTGCCGCCAGAGCTGTAAGTATCCACACAATTTAAAGATGGAGTCAGTAGCACGCCGAAGAGGCACCTTCTGGATGACAAGCTTATTGCGGACAGGTCACTCTGGGGATTCAACCGACCAGCGCACATTGATGAACAGGTCCCACAGAAAAATGCATTCGATGTATTTTCTGAAATATCTCTTGCTCACAAGCATAGAGCAGTGGATGTTGCTTGTTTTGTCCAGCTGAATTAGCCGCTCCAACAACTGAAAATCTTTACTGATCGGCACCAACTACTTCATGTACACTTCTAATGCTTCAAGTAAATCATGCGTTGATTACATTTTTTTCATTTAAGGTTTCCTCTTTAAGAGGTGGGGCTTAGAGCATCTCTAGCAGACCCGCTCCGTGGCTGTCCGCGTCGGCCCGCAAATCCTAAATTTGCACCTCAATTTCACACAAGATAATGCATTTCTTTACTTTTTCAACAACATTGGATACATACGACATCGCCAAATCTTTGCTAGAATGCAAGACCAAAGAAAATAAGAAGCACAATTATGCAATTTTAGAAGATTTCCAACTTTCATAACTGTTCCTACTAGTTGGACCAATATCTTCTTCATGCATTCATTGTTGATCTGTGGATTCTTAATTTTGCATTCTTCATTCTTCTTCTTTGGTTCTAAAGAAGTAGACGTTGCTTCCCCTCTAGTTGCACATGCAGTCGCTTCATTGTCTTCGATTCTACTAAGGAGTGCACGAACGTCTATTAAGTTTCTTTCTATCAATAAATCAATGTATTCACCTTCCCAAAACCAAAATGAGCATCCATCTTCCTGCACACATGATGATGTTAGAAACGAGATATCGCAATTTAACCAAAGAATGCGGTGCCAAAGCCGAATGAAAACAACACCTACCTCGTCGATTCGCATTTCAAGAACACCCATCCGGGGTGCTTCGGCATGTCCGAAGTTAGCCGCAGCACTGTCCGCGTGCAGTTGTCGCACTATATGAGCGGCATCGGCGAGCCACAGAGTCTGCGCGAGCGCCGAGCCCGGCGGCCGGCCGGCCGAATCCATGCCGGCAAACCGTCGGCGACGTCAACAGGACGAACCCGTACCTGCATGCGGCGATGGGACTTTGTCGGGGCTGCGCGAGGTGCTCGCAGACCATTACATCGCTTAGTGCAGCCATCAGCGGCCGGAAAAGCTAAATCCGGCAGCCCGCAACGAAGGGCCACAGATCTGTAACTTTCCGGCCCGCCGACGCAGGAGGGGGGAGGGCAATCTCGTGCGTGTGGCGGCCTTCCGGCGTGATCCCGCCGGCTACTTTCGCCGGAATCGTGGGCGGCGGCAGGGCGAGGGGGAGACGGGAGGTGGTAGGTGGGGAAAGCGCGGGCTGAAATGTCCTCCCAACCAACCGCTCCCGCTATATGTAGGGCATCGACGGGCCGGGGGGCGAGGGGGGAGAACCCGCGTATTCGCTAGTTGGGGGCAAGATTTTGTCGCGCCCCTCGAAACTTTTTACGGGTTAGTCGCATTTGTAGGGTCTGTTCGAGCGGGATTTTTCACACCAACCCATATTTTGATGATTATTTTGCGGGTCGGGACTTTTTGCGGGGTTGGCTAGAGATGCTCTTACATTTAAGTATACTTGTACTGCCCTCTCTGTTGAACGGATGCATATGGATCTCACCAGTGACGGCCTATCCTCCTTTTCTAAAAAGAAGTGACAGCCAGCCTTCCGAACACAAATTTATTGGAAACTTGAAGTCCCATCGGAAATTAAGATAGGAGAGTGATCCTGACTAAGAACAATCTGGAAGGACGTAGATGACATGGTTGCACAAAATGTTGTTTTTTTGGCAATCAATGAATTGATTCAGCACTTGTTCCTAGAGAGTGGCCGCTCGCCAAGCTTTAATTTTGTGGCATATTGTCCATGTAACTTTTAATTTGCCATCACCTACGAGTAGTACATATATGTTAAGAAAATTTTGGCAGCAAGGCAGAGGCCGGGAAAGTGAAATTCTTCCCCATTTTTTAAAGAGGCGCGTGAGAGGGCGTGATGGGCTCCGGGCGTCATGGGCGGCCGCTGGATGCGTCGCCGGATTCGCCACGCTCCGCTCCGCCATCGACGCCGATGGCCTCGTCTCCGTTGCCCGATCTCTTCCAATCGGATCTGATCAAGGACACTTGTGAGGCGGATGCGCGGGCGGCGGAGGGTTTGCGCTGGGCCGTGTGTTTCCGTGAGGGCCATGGGGAATGGATCAGCGTCCGTCTGCACCATTCTGCGGCATCTCGTTGGACGGCGTTGCTGGATTTGGACAATGACGTCCGCGCCGGCGACTATATTGACATTGACGGCCAGATGAAGGTAGGAACTCTTTTGCGTATTGATATTTTCGATGTAGTTGTGGATCTTCGTATGCAGATGGTTTCGGAAGAGGTTCATTCGATCGAGCTAGTTGACTCGTCCTCGGAGTCTAGCGGAGGGAAACTAGATCGGCGGGTTGGAGGCCGTTTCTGGGTTCTTGCGGACGAGGACGACGAGGAGGATGGCGCCGACAGGAAGTGCGCCAGCGAATCGCCGGAGTTCTCGCCGACTATTGAGACCGTTGGTCCTAGCAGCCAGGCGGCGCGACAAGGGCCGACGCCTGATGTCAAAAGCAAGTTAGATCGCCGGTTAGTTCGCCGGAGTACGGCGGCGACGACGATCAAGCCTTGGAGGGGCCCCCTGCCTAAGGTATGCCTTCCGACCCTCACACTCTTCAATTTGATTCACCCCGAGCCCTGGATTACGGTTAAGAAAAGGAAGAACAAGCGTCGGAATGTGGCCGGACCGGCGCCGGTGTTGGCAGCGGTGACCACGCCGGCGATCCCGGGGGGGATCAGGGCGGCTCGGGAGGCGCGTTTGAACTCTTTATTGGGCCAAGATGGGCCGATTCTGCAAGAGATTTTGCCGCAGCCTATTGGGCCGGAGATAGCTGGGTATGAGGCCCAGGCTATTCCGGTACCCATAGCCCTTGCGTGCACAGACACATGCAGCGATCAAGAGGATCGATCTACGTCTGTCTCGCTACTTCTGCCTAGGGTTCGCAGGTGTGGGAGGCCGGGGTTTCGTGTCTGTGGCTCTAGACGTGCGCGGCGGATTGCTCCGCTCACTGCAATGGCAGGTCGCGGGGCGGGGGGTCCTACGGGGAAGAACCCACCTCTGGCAGTGGTTGCGAACGGGCGCGGCGGGACTGCTGCGCCGCTGCCTACAGTTTCTGGGCGGGGCGCCGCCGGCTCTTCGGTGGTGGTCGGGGCGCCGCAGGGCACGTTGGGCCGCGGTGGTGGCCACCACAGCGTCTGGCCTTCGGTGCCGGCTGTGGGTCGTGGCGGCCCGCCTGTTCCCAGGCCGCCGGCGCCAGTAGCAACTCAGGACGGGGTCCTGGCTACGCCTGCTGCAGCGGGGCGGGGCCGAGCGCAAGGTCCGAGGCCGCCTCAGCCTAGACCGGCTGTAGGCGCTGCGCCACCGCCTCATCTAGTTACGCGGCCGCCGCAGAAGCGGCCTGGTCCGGTGCATGCACAGACTCCACCGCCTCAGTTTGGAGCTGGAGGAGCGGGAGTGTCCCATGGACCAGCCAACGGTGGAGCTAACGGACCGCCACGGGGTCAATGGGGAGACGACGATCATGATGTTTATGGTGAAGGTCTCCACCGAGGTTCGTCGTCCACAGGTGGTGGACGTGGTCATGCTTGGCAAAGCGATGGCATAGCTGACAGACCTTTTTATGGTCCCCCGGGTGGCTTTGTTGAAGGGGCATCAGGCCCTAACCACCGGCAGCATGGTGGCTACCGTGGTCATCGTGGTCGAGGTGGCCGGTACTGGCAACGTCATCCTCCTCCGCCTGTCGTCGTTGAGCAGACGGACGCCACGGAGGCGCCCGATCCTGGTCAGACGTCGGATTTGTCAGATCACGCTATGGAGGTGGTCACAGAGCTGGCAACGGCTGTCGGCACAGCGTCGGGGTCGGTTGATAATGCAAACAAGGCAGAGTCTGATAGAGCATCCAAGTGGGCACGCAAGAAGGAGAAGATGCTATGCTATTGTTGTGGTGAGAATGGCCACTTTATTGCGGATTGCGTAACTGAGCTTTGTGATACATGCAGCAAGCCGGCACATGGTACGGGGGAGTGTCCTATCGTGCGTGATCGGATGCCCACTATTTCTATATATGGTGTGTATTGTGCTGAGCTGATGTTCTTTCAGTCCCCTAGTGCACGAGAGATCCCAGAGGAGACTCCGTGCATGACTACTGGAATTGTGAAAGTGACCAAATGTGATGTATCCGAGTCTCAGATTGTGCAGAGGCTTATGGAGTTAGTTCCAGGTGACTACCAATGGGACCTTGTCAGTCTTGAGGGCAATATGTATAGGGTTGACTTCCCCTCTGTTTAGGATTTGTAGAGACTTTTGAGTTTCGGGCTGTGCCGTGTGCCTGGCACAGAGTGTATTCTGGAGTTGCATGAGTGGAAGAAGGTTGAGCCAAAGGGCAAGCCTCTTACTCGGGTGTGGTTACGTTTCTCTGGAGCTCCCTCGAAGCCGATGCAGGACGCTAAGGTCGTTGCTAGCTTGGGCATTTTGGTAGGGAAGACTGAGCGAGTGGATATGGCCTTTACCCGAGCTCACGGGGTGGCTCGTCTGTTGGTGAGTGTTCGGGATATTGAGTTTGTGCCTGATGTGGTTATGTGGACATATCGGGGCGAAATGTTCTCACTTGAGATTGAGTTTGAGGATTCTGAGCTTTTCGCTGACGCCATCAATGGGACTGATACAGACATGCACGAGGGAGATGATAGTTCTGCGGCCAAGGAGGCGCGCGGGGCTGATGTGGGACATGAGATGTCCAATGGTTCGAGGCCCGCTGCTCAGACAACCGTGGACGAGATAGCATCCTCCCCTGCAGTGCCGATGAACACACTGAGATTTGGGTCATTTGAGCCAGCTTCTGCACCTCCCAGACTTTGGAGTGACCAGGTGGAGGACTATGATGAGCTAGGGTATACGCTCCCTCCGCTGGTTTCTGCCGCTGCTGAGGATCCGGTGCTCGCGGTAGCGGAGGTGGCTTGTTCTCTGGTGTCCTCGGCCGATGGAGGGGGGAAGGAGTCTGGGCAGGTGGCCTCTCTTTCTCCCACTCTGACCGTGGCCTCTCCGACGGCGGTGGTTGAGCCTAGGGGAGGGGGCTATAGTCAGGTGGCTGCGGCTCCCTCCTCTCCTCAGGTGGCCTTTGTGGCCGCACAGACCGGGGCGCCTGTGACGCCTCCCAGCCAGAGGGTCGGGACGGGTGGGGAGTTCGGGCAGGAGGCCCACAAACTCCTCTCCCCCGGCGCGCTTGAGCCCCATGGCGTCGGTTCCAGGCGGATATCGGCGGGGCATACGGGTTGGGCAGGAGGCCTTGATGTCTGTAGGCCCTCTCGGGAGGAAGTGATCGCGTTCGGAGGGATTTCGGATCCAGTATCTAAGGGACGGCGGATGAGTCGCCGGCTCCAGGATTTTCCGAAGGTTGACGACATGCAGCACGGGTGCGCCATGCAGGCGGCCAAGCTTCGTGACATTGAGGTCACCACTGGTATGTCGGTCAATACCGCTAATTCAATTTTGCATTTTTCAGATGATGAGATTATTAATAATGCAAATCAATTAGGTGTTTCACTAGGTAGTAATGATAGTGAAATTTCTAATTCTGTAAATGATTTGCTGGATCTAGAAGCGGAGCGTGCTTTAGAAATGATTCGAAACTTAGCAGCGGTAAAACCCATGAATGACTCCGATATTGATGCATGGGGGGTCAGGGTACTGGATAACTTCTGTGCGGACCTTGCGCCATCCTTTCCTGAGTCTGAGGAAGAGGATGACACTATAGAGGGTGAAGTAGCTAGATCCACAGAGCCCGGTTGTGAGGATCGGGTGGAGGATCAAAACAAAACTAAACGCAAGTGGAAGCGGAAGATTTACCCGGCTTCGGCGGTGTGCAGGAGTGCTAGGATCCGTACCTCTAAAAAAATTCATGACGAAATATGAAAGGAATCTTTTGGAATAGCAGAGGTCTGAAAGACTTGGCTAAACATAGGTTTCTTGTAGACGCTTCTATCGAGCATAAATTGGATTGTATTGCTCTTTCGGAAACTGGTAGAGATAATTTTGCGCCCCAGTTTCTCAATACTTTATCAGGCGGTGTCGATTTTGATTGGCACTGCCTGCCTCCGCGAGGAAGATCGGGTGGGATCTTACTTGGAGTGCGATGCGATACGCTGGAAGTCTGAAGTGTAGTGATGGGTGACTTCGCGATTAAGTTCCGGGTTAGATCCAAAGCTGATGGGTTTAACTGGGCTCTAGTGGCGGTTTATGGTGCCGCACAGCCCGAACTTAAACCAAAGTTTTTGGCGGATCTTGTCCGAATTTGCGGCTCTGAGCAGCTCCCAATTTTATTTGGGGGTGACTTCAATATCATTAGAAAGAGAGAGGAAAAGAATAATGACAATTTTGACGACAGATGGTAGTTTATGTTTAATACCATTATTGAAAGCTTGGATCTGAGAGAGATAGAGCTTTCCGGTAGAAAATTTACTTGGGCTAATGCGTTGGTAATGGTCCAGGCTCTCTCTCATGGTATTTCTGATCACACGCCTTTATTCGTGGACTCGGGGGAGCCAAACCACGTAGGAAACAAAAATTCCTTTTCATTCGAGCTGGCATGGTTTGAACGTGAAGGCTTCTTGGATCTAATAGCCAGGGAATGGGCTAAGGATGCAGGAGGTAGGACTTCTGTTGAACGTTGGCAGAACAAGATCAGGCATTTGAGAAGTTTCTTACGAGGGTGGGCTAAGCATCTTAGTGGGATTTATAAAGTTGAAAAGGAAAGGCTCCTTTCACTTATTCAGTCCTTAGATTTAAAAGCCGAGTCCATGATTTTGCAAGCCACGGAGCTTCATGTTAAACTTGAAGTGGAGATGAGGCTGAAAGAGCTTCTCCGTGAAGAGGAATTAAAGTGGGCGTTGCGGGCTAAAGTCCGCAAAGTTGTCCAGGGAGGCGCAAACACTCAATTCTTTCACTTGATCGCTAATGGCAAACGCAGAAAGAAGAGAATCTTTCAGCTTGAACAAGATGAGGGAACTATTTTAGGACAGGATAACCTCAAGTTATACATAACCGAGTACTATAAGCAGTTGTTTGGCCCTCCGGAGGATAATTGTGTGTCCCTGGATGAGTCCAGGATTGAGGATGTGCCTCAACTCACTGCTGATGATAATGATATTCTGCTTGCCCCGTTCTCGGAGAAAGAGGTGTTTGAAGCTATTGCGCAAATGAAAAACAATAAGGCTCCAGGGCCGGATGGTTTTTCGCCGGAGTTTTATAAAAAGTGTTGGCATATTATCAAGGGGGATTTGCTACCAATGTTCCATGATCTATTCTCTGGACAACTTCAGTTATTTCACTTAAATTTTGGAACAATAACATTGCTTCCTAAGAAAATGGAGGCTGTGAGAATTGAGCAGTTCAGGCCGATTTGCCTTCTCAATGTTAGTTTCAAAATTTTCACCAAGGTTTGGACTAACAGGCTCACACAGATTGCGCACTCTGTGGTGCAGCAGTCCCAAACTGCTTTCATGCCGGGCAGAAACATCCTAGAAGGGGTGGTGGTCCTTCATGAAACGCTCCACGAAATCCACTCGAAAAAATTACTCCCTCCTTCCATATATATAGGGCCTAATGCATTTTTTAAGACCGCCTTTGACTATTGACAAGATTAATAGTACATGACATGCACAATGTGAAAATTATATCATTGAAAGCTCCTTTCACACACGAATTTAACGGTGTGTTTTATGTAAGTTGCATGTCATATATTATTGCTCTAATATTTGGTCAAAGTTAGCCTCGAAAAACGCATTAGGCCCTATATAGATGGAAGGAGGGAGTAGAAGGAGTTGTTTTTAAGGTGGATTTCGAGAAAGCGTACGATAAAGTGAAATGGCCATTCCTTCAATAGGCCTTGCATATGAAAGGTTTTGATGAAGCCTGGAGACGTCAGGTAGAATCGTTCACGCAAAAAGGGAGTGTTGGAATTAAAGTGAATGATGACATAGGTCATTATTTCCAGACACATAAGGGCCTAAGACAAGGGGATCCAATGTCTCCTATCTTGTTCAACATTATAGTTGATATGTTGGCAATTATGATAGGAAGGGCTAAGGAGGCTGGTCAAGCGGGTGGCCTAGTACCTCATCTAGTTGATGGAGGTGTGTCTATCCTTCAGTACGCCGATGACACGATCATCTTTATGGAGCATGACTTGGCCAAAGCGAGAAACATGAAGCTGGTGTTATGCTTATTTGAACAATTGTCTGGGTTAAAGATTAACTTTCATAAAAGAGAATTGTTCTGCTTTGGTAGAGCCAATGACGAACAAGAGGCATATAGGCAATTGTTTGGGTGCAAATTGGGGACTTTACTGTCGGTGTCAAATCCGGCGGATCTCGGGTAGGGGGTCCTGAACTGTGCGTCTAAGGCGGATGGTAATAGGAGGCAGGGGACACGATGTTTTACCCAGGTTCGGGCCCTCTTAATGGAGGTAAAACCCTACGTCCTGCTTGATTTATTCTTGATGATATGGGTATTACAAGAGTTGATCTACCACGAGATCAGAGAGGCTAAACCCTAGAAGCTAGCCTATGGTATGATTGTATGTCGTCCTACGGACTAAAACCCTCCGGTTTATATAGACACCGGAGAGGGTTAGGGTTACACAAGGTCGGTTACAAAGGAGGAGATATCCATATCCGTACTGCCTAGCTTGCCTTCCACGCCAAGTAGAGTCCTATCCGGACAGTCCGGCCAAAGGATATAGTCCGGCTGTCCGGAGACCCCCTAATCCAGGACTCCCTCGGTAGCCCCTGAACCAGGCTTCAATGACGATGAGTCCGGCACGCGGTGTTGTCTTCGGCATTGCAAGGCGGGTTCCTCCTCCGAACACATCACAGAAGAGTTTGAATACCAGGATAGTGTCCGGCCCTGCAAAATAAATTCCACATACCACCGTAGAGAGAATAATATTTCCACAAATCTTAATCTGCTGACACGCTTTGGCAACATGACATCAGGCCATGGCTCGATGATTATTCGAACCGTTTTTCTTCAACCAGCTCCACACATAACGTGAGGCGGTTTCTTGACACGTCTTGTCAAAGCAGAGATCGTGTTCCCCTAATTACAAGATTCTCATCAATATGGTCGTGGGTAACCCAACCGTGCCTAGGACTCCTAGATTTCAGGCAAGTCTCAAACGGCCACTAGGAGGATGCTTGATATTCACCCTCTTTATAAAGGGACAAAGCTTTTCCCTCCCGTGCTCAATTGAATCCTTCCCCCACCTCGAGTTCTAACACCCAAAGCCCAGGTCAGGTGCTTCGGACCTTCAATCATGTCCGAATCTAGCCTTCAAGGCCGGTGGATGCACTCCTCCGTTACAGAAGAGGATATCAAGAAGTTGAGGGAGGCCAGATACCTGACCACCGAGGTTTCGTATCGGCTGCCTGCCCGAGGGCAGGTCATCCCTACTCCCGAACCCAACGAGAATGTTGTGTTCATCTCCCACTTCCTTCGAGGTCTAGGCCTCACTCTGGATCCCTTTGTTAGGGGTTTGATGTTCTATTACGGGCTAGATTTCCACGATCTAGCCCCGGACTCCTTTCTCCACATCTCGGCATTTTATTGTCATATGTGAGGCCTTCCTCCGCATTACCCCTCACTTCGGCCTGTGGCTCAAGACCTTTGACGTGAAGCCAAAGATGGTCGAGGGGCAGCATGTAGCGTGCGGAGGCGCATTAATAAGCAAGATCGTTGGAGCTCCATGGCCAAAGGGTTCCTTTCCAGAGGTGTCCAGATTATGGCAACGGGAGTGGTTTTACATCACAGCTCCTAGAAGTGCCAAGTGGGTGGCTGCCCCTGCTTTCCGCTCGGGCCCTCCACCACAACTGATGTCATGGATTAGCAGAGGGCTGAGCTGGGGTCCAGCCAAGGACGTGCCTATACTGCAGAGCCACATTCAAGATCTCTTCGAAGGAGATTTCAGTCTGGTTACGGTGGTGCAAGTCATGCTGGTTCGTCGAGTCCAGCCTTGCAAACGCCGGCCCCTCCGCATGTGGGAGTTCAACCCAGAAGGACCGCGCATTATTCAGAATTTCCTCGGCTTGACGCACGAGGAGATGTATCAATCATTCTTCGGACCCCAAATAGAGTGTCCGGATACTACCGAGGACGTGGGCCTGAGTAGCAACCGCACCGCCGACCAAGTAAGTAATCCTCTAGCCGAACACACCGTCTTTCATTTATCATGACGTCATTCTGAGAAATCGCTCTTTGACCAGGACTGGCTAACAAAGGCGAAGATGATTCGGTGTTCGGCCCCCCTTCCTGAGGGTTTGGACAATCCGGTACTGGAAAAGATGCTTGAGCTAGCACCTTGCCCGGAGCCCTCAAAGGAAGATAAAGGGGGGAATAATGAGGGCGAAAGCGGGCCCCCATCGCTACCAATTCCAACCGAGGGAATGAGTGCCTCCGTGAAGGAGGATAACCAAGGGGAAGAATCTGACCTTCTCTTGGTTCGGGGAAGGAAGAGGACTGCCTCTGAAGATCCGGAAACCAAGGCTTCCAAACGGGAGAAGAAGTCTCCAGCAGAGGGTCCTGCCTCGGAGGGTGCTTTTGCCGCACAAAGTCTGTGCGGGGATCAGCCCTCTAACGAGCCGTAAGTGATCAAAAAATACTTAATAGTAAAGATATTCTACCTTACTTCCGAGGAAAATGACCGAAGCGTTTATCTTGCAGTTCGGATCTTAGCCCTTCTCAACAGAGCTCGTCTTCCGGGGATCTTCTTCCGAAGATGATGGAGAGCGAAACGCCTCCCCCGGACTCCCCCGCTCAAGAAGCGGGCGACCTTGAAGTGTCGTCAAGGAGGGCCTCCCCGGGTCCGGTGAGGCCAGAAGATAATCCTATGGTCACCCGAAGTCCCTGGTATCCGGCTCTTGAAGAGGGCAAACAAAAGAGTCCGGCGCTGTCTGGTATGCGGCCAGATGCACTGAGGGATCTGCTAAAGCGAGCGACCATCTCGGAAGAACACCGTACATTGATGGGTACAGTGATTGAAAGGATTTCGTCCGCCGAAAGTGGGTTGCATGAAGCCTTTATGAGTCTACTGACGGGTTTTCAGGTATGTGAAATGATATACATTTGTGATAGTACCGCACATTTTTAGGTGTGCCCTATGTAGATAGTAGCCCCTGAGACTCTGGTTGTCGTCGAGAATGGCGGCAAACAGAGGATCGTAGTCCCAGGTAATAACCAGACCGCCTTCATGTGCAGGTGGTTGAAGCTCCGGTGGCTAGCCGGACTTATGGGTTTGCCGAACTAAAGCGGCAACTGGATGCGGCGGATGCCGACATCGAGCTTGTTAACAAGCGGCTTGACGAGGCACAGGGTAGGTGATTTTTCTGGTGAATGTCACATATTAAGAGAAGCATGATGCCAGTATCTTTAATATGTTGTGACTGCAGATGGAGCTGCCACCGTGGAGACCCTTCGGGCGGAGCTTGCCCGAGCCAAGGAGCAAGCAAGGAGTAATAATGCGGCTGCTTTGAAGGCGGTCGAAGAGTTAAGAGCCGAGAAGGCCACGCATAGCGAGACCAAAGAAAAAATGGCCAAGATGACTGTAAAGTTGAAAGACACTGCCGACCGCTGCCAGCTTCTTGAAGAAGAAAACCGGGCGAAGGCGACGGACCTGGAAAAGGCCACGATGGCGACCAAAGACACCTGCTCTGCAATGAGAGCAAAGAAGGAGGAACTGCGTGAAGCCGGGGATATTGTGGCTGGGAAGCCCTTTATGCTGCGGAGGAAGTTTGGAGAACCTCGGTATGCCCCTCTGGATCGGCTGTGGAGTTCGGCAAACGCATATCTGGACTTGGCGGCGAGCGCTGTCGATGCGGCCGAATACTTCCGAGATCAAACAGATCGTGAAGTGGACAAACTGTTCTAGTCGCAATTTAACGTTCCAGAGCGTCCACTTTCATTGACTGATCAACTTGCCGAATGGGCCGAGCTGAATAGATTGTCCGGACTCGCCATGAGGTCTGTTGTAGATCATCTGTGGCCGGAAAGGACAAAGCCGAACCGTTATTTTAGCTTGGTGCAGCAGTTCCTTGATGCGGTGCCGCGCATTAATGCAATGAAGAGGTCGGCATGCATAGAAGGCTCGCGGATGGCCCTTGCCCGTGTCAATACATACTGGGCGGAGATGGATGCCACCACTGTTGCGGCGCAGGGTTCGGCCATAGGCCGAGTGGCTGTCGAGCACTATTTTGAAGAAGTTCTTGAAGGCGCTCGTTCGATAGAGGCCCAGTGCTCAAAGAATATTATGTTTGAGTGACATGTATTCCCATTGTAAAAACAAAGTTTTATTGAATTTACCAAGGCTGTATTTATACTTTTTCCCAAAAGTAATATGATGCCTCCTGTGCGGCCGTTTACATATATATGTATATAACCTGAAAGATTGCGGTCGTCGGCTTCAGCCCCCACGCATATAATGCGGGGGTGTTCGCAGAAGACGCGTTTTCACACTTAATCCAACGTCTTGGTCCTATTAAGGAGGTGATAGCGCAGCGAACTAGGCAACTGCACTATAATGCTTTAATACTTTCACTTGGCCAGAGGAGTTTGAAAGTGGGGCTACTATATAGCCCCTAGTGGCTCCGCACTCGTCCGAATTCGGGGTGCGTACATGCCTGGCCAGGAAACGGCCCTTCGTTTAGGCAGAGGAATCCCGAAGATTCCGATAGGTCATCGAGTGATTGACTAGTCTCACGCTATATCATGACAGTCAGTTTTCGGCTTTGTCTACTGAGGTGCTCGTCCGGATGAACCATGGCACAATCACAGTAGTTCTCCTGGTGCCACCTTAGCCGATAGAGCGGAACGTAAGGCAGCAAAACACAGGAGCCGGGAAAACCCAACATTTGACCGAAGACATGATTCGGAGCTGATGCATATAAGGCCAAACTCGCGACGCCGAACACTCCCTAAGGTGTTCGGTCTTTATTGTGGGCCTAAACAGTGCCCTTTGTAAGAAGCCCCTGGTGTCCAGGTATGTGCATTATTCTGACGTGGCCACATGCCAAAACGTCAGCATCCTTTTCAATTGTACTGAGAATCCGAGGGATGTGTATTAACAAGAGACAGTAAAAAAGGTTGACGCAGGGTCTAAATCTAAAAAGAATCCTTGAAACGGGTCCCTGTTGCACGTCTGCGCCTGTGTCTCCGTTGTGCCGTATCCTGGACGGATGTAGCGCGATGGTCATCTGTAAAAGAGAGTAACTTAGGTGAAAAGTTATCGTGCAAAAATGTAGGTTTAAAGAAACCATGTTCAATTCAAGATGAGTAAAAATTAGAGGACGTCTAACTTGTTTTTGCAAGGTATGCTATGTGATGTGATATGGCCAAGAAGAATGTGATGAATGATATGTGATGTATGAGATTGATCATGTTCTTGTAATAGGAATCACGACTTGCATGTCGATGAGTATGACAACCGGCAGGAGCCATAGGAGTTGTCTTAATTTATTTATGACCTGTGTGTCAACATAAACGTCATGTAATTACTTTACTTTATTGCTAACCGTTAGCTGTAGTAGTAGAAGTAATAGTTGGCGAGGCAACTTCATGGAGACACGATGATGGAGATCATGATGATGGAGATCATGGTGTCATGCCGGTGACGATGATGATCATGGAGCCCCGAAGATGAAGATCAAAAGGAGCAATATGATATTGGCCATATCATGTCACTATTTGATTGCATGTGATGTTTATCATGTTTATACATCTTATTTGCTTAGAACGACGGTAGTAAATAAGATGATCCCTCACTAAAATTTCAAGAAGGTGTTCCCCTAACTGTGCACCGTTGCGAAAGTTCGTCGTTTCGAAGCACCACGTGATGATCGGGTGTGATAGATTCTTACGTTCGAATACAACGGGTGTTGACGAGCCTAGCATGTACAGACATGGCCTCGGAACACATGCGAAACACTTAGGTTAACTTGACGAGCCTAGCATGTACAGACATGGCCTCGGAACACAAGAGACCGAAAGGTCGAGCATGAGTCGTATAGAAGATACGATCAACATGAAGATGTTCACCGATGTTGACTAGTCCGTCTCACGTGATGATCGGACACGGCCTAGTTGACTCGGATCATGTAATCACTTAGATGACTTGAGGGATGTCTATCTGAGTGGGAGTTCACAAGATGAACTTAATTATCCTGAACATAGTCAAAAGGTCTTCGCAAATTATGTCGTAGCTCGCGCTTCAGTTCTACTGTTTAGATATGTTCCTAGAGAAAATTTAGTTGAAAGTTGATAGTAGTAATTATGCGGACTAGGTCCGTAAACTGAGGTTTGTCCTCATTGCTTCATAGAAGGCTTATGTCCTTGATGCACCGCTCAGTGTGCTGAACCTCGAACGTTGTCTATGGATGTTGCGAACATCTGACATACACATTTTGATAACTACGTGATAGTTCAGTTAAACGGCTTAGAGTTGAGGCACCGAAGACGTTTTGAAACGTCGCGAAACATATGAGATGTTTCGAGGGCTGAAATTGGGATTTCAGGCTCGTGCCCATGTCAAGAGGTATAAGACCTCCGACGATTTTCTTAGCCTGCAAACTAAGGGAGAAAAGCTCAATTGTTGAACTTGTGCTCAGATTGTCTAAGTACAACAATCGCTTGAATCGAGTGGGAGTTGATCTTCCAGATGAAATAGTGATGGTTCTCCGAAGTCATTACCACCAAGCTGCTTGAGCTTCGTGATGAACTATAATATATCAGGGACATATATGATGATCCTTGAGATATTCGCGATGTTTGACACCACAAAAGTAGAGATCAAGAAGGAGCATCAATTGTTGATGGTTGGTGAAACCACTAGTTTCAAGAAGGGCAAGGGCAAAAAGGGATGCTTCATGAAACGGCAAATCAGCTGCTGCTCTAGTGAAGAAACCCAAGGTTGAACCCAAACCCGAGACTAAGTGCTTCTGTAATAAAGGGAACAGCCACTGGAGCAGAATTACCCTAGATACTTGGTAGATAAGAAGGCTGGCAAGGTCGATAGAAGTATATTGGATGTATTATGTTAATGTGTACTTTACTAGTACTCCTAGTAGCACCAGGGTATTAGATACCGGTTCGGTTGCTAAGTGTTAGTAACTCGAAATAAAAGCTACGGAATAAACGGAGACTAGCTAAAGGTGAGCTGACGATATGTGTTGGAAGTGTTTCCAAGGTTGATCAAATATCGTACGCTCCCTCTACCATCGAGATTGGTATTTGCGTTGAGCATAGACATGATTGGATTATGTCTATCGCAATACGGTTATTCATTTTAAGAGAATAATGATTACTTTGTTTATTTGAATAATACCTTCAATGGTCTTACACCTGAAATGAATGGTTTATTGAATCTCGATCGTAGTGATACACATGTTCATGCCAAAAGATAGTAATGATAGTACCACCTACTTGTGGCACTTCCACGTAAGTCATATCGGTATAAAACGCATGAAGAAGCTCCATGTTGATGGATCTTTGGGCTCACTTGTTTTGAAAGGTTTGAGACATGCGAACCATGTCTATTGGTGTATATGCATGAAGAAACTCCATGCAAATGGACCGTTTGGACTCACTTGATTTTGAATCACTTGAGACATGCAAATCATACCACATGGGCAAGAAGACTGAAAGCCTCGTTTTCAGTAAAATGGAACTAGAAAGCAACTTGTTGGAAGTAATACATTTTGATGTGTGCAATCCAATGAGTGCTGAGGCATGTAGTGGATATCATTATGTTCTTACTTCACAGATGATTTGAGTAGATGTTGACTCTATTTACTTGATGAATCACGAGTCTGAATTATTGAAAGGTTCAAGTAATTTCAGGGTGAAGTTGAAAGATCGTCGTGACAAGAGGATAAAATATCTATGATATGATCATAGAGATGAATATCTGAATTACGAGTTTGGCATAGAATTAAGACATTGTGGAAATTGTTTCACAACTAATACAGCCTGGAACACCGTAGTGTGATGGTGTGTCCGAACATCATAACTGCACCCTATTGGATATGATGCATACCATGATGTCTCTTATCGAATTACCACGATAGTTTTGTTGGGTTTCGTAGTAATTTCAAAAAATTTCCTACGCACACACAAGATCATGGTGATGCATAGCAGCGAGATGGGAGAGTGTGATCTACGTACCCTTGTAGATCGCAACGGAAGCGTTGACACAACGTAGAGGAAGTAGTCGTACGTCTTCTTCCCGATCCGACCGATCCAAGCACCGTTACTCTGGCACCTCCGAGTTCTTGGCACACGTACAGCTCGATGACGCTCCCCGGGCTCCGATCTAGCAAAGCTTCAGGGATGAGTTCCGTCAGCACAACAGCGTGGTGACGATGATGATGTTCCACCGATGCAGGGCTTCGCCTAAGCACTACAACGATATGACCGAGATGGAATATGGTGGCAGGGGGCACCGCACACGGCTAAGGGACGATCACGAGGATCAACTTGTGTGTCCTAGGGTGCCCCCTGCCCCCGTATATAAAGGATCCAAGGGGGGGTGCGGCCGGCCTAGAGGAGGGCGCAGGAGAGGTGGAGGGAGAGAAGGAAAGGGGGGGCGCCGCCCCTCCCTCCTTGTCCAATTCGGACTAGGGGGAGAGGGGGCGTGCGGCCTGCCCAGGCAGCCCCTTCCTCTTCTCCACATTAGGCCCATGAGGCCCATTAACCTCCCGGAGGGTTCCGGTAACCCCCCGGTGCTCCGGTTTTATCTGAAACTACCCCGGAACTCTTCCGGTGTCCGAATATAGTCATCCAATATATCAATCTTTATGTCTCGACCATTTCGAGACTCCTCGTCATGTCCGTGATCACATACGGGACTCCAAACTATCTTCGGTACATCAAAATGCATAAACTCATAATAACTGTCATCGTAACTTTAAGCGTGCGGACCCAACGGTTCGAGAACAATGTAGACATGACCGAGACATGTCTCCGGTCAATAACCAATAGCGGGACCTGGATGCCCATATTGGCTCCTACATATTCTACAAAGATCTTTATCGGTCAGACCGCATAACAACATACGTTGTTCCTTTTGTCATCGGTATGTTACTTGCCCGAGATTCGATCGTCGGTATCCAATACCTAGTTCAATCTCGTTACCGGCAAGTCTCTTTACTCGTTCCGTAATACATCATCTCACAACTAACATATTAGTTGTAATGCTTGCAAGGCTTATGTGATGTGCATTACCGAGAGGGCCCAGAGATACCTCTCCGACAATCGGAGTGACAAATCCTAATCTCGAAATACGCCAACCCAACATGTACCGTTAGAGATACCTGTAATGCTCCTTTATAATTACCCAGTTACGTTGTGACGTTTGGTAGCACCTAAAGTATTCCTCCGGCAAACGGGAGTTGCATAATCTCATAGTCATAGGAACATGTATAAGTCATGAAGAAAGCAATAGCAACATACTAAACGATCGGGTGCCAAGCTAATGGAATGGGTCATGTCAATCAGATCATTCAACTAATGATGTGATCTCATTAATCAAATAACAACCATTTTGTCTATGGTTAGGAAACATAACCATCTTTGATTAATGAGCTAGTCAAGTAGAGGCATACTAGTGACACTCTGTTTGTCTATGTATTCACACATGTATTATGTTTCCGGTTAATACAATTCTAGCATGAATAATAAACATTTATCATGATATAAGGAAATAAATAATAACTTTATTATTGCCTCTAGGGCATATTTCCTTCAGTCTCCCACTTGCACTAGAGTCAATAATCTAGATTACACAGTAATGATTCTAACACCCATGGAGCCTTGGTGCTGATCATGTTTTGCTCGTGGAAGAGGCTTAGTCAACGGGTCTGCAACATTCAGATCCGTATGTATCTTGCAAATCTCTATGTCTCCCACCTGGACTAGATCCCGGATGGAATTGAAGCATCTCTTGATGTGCTTGGTTCTCTTGTGAAATCTGGATTCCTTTGCCAAGGCAATTGCACCAGTATTGTCACAAAAAAATTTCATTGGACCCGATGCACTAGGTATGACACCTAGATCGGATATGAACTCCTTCATCCAGACTCCTTCGTTTGCTGCTTCCGAAGCAGCTATGTACTCCGCTTCACATGTAGATCCCGCCACAACGCTTTGTTTAGAACTGCACCAACTGACAGCTCCACCGTTTAATGTAAACACGTATCCGGTTTGCGATTTAGAATCGTCCGGATCAGTGTCAAAGCTTGCATCAACGTAACCTTTTACAATGAGCTCTTTGTCACCTCCATATATGAGAAACATATCCTTAGTCCTTTTCAGGTATTTCAGGATGTTCTTGACCGTTGTCCAGTGATCCATTCCTGGATTACTTTGGTACCTCCCTGCTAAACTTATAGCAAGGCACACATCAGGTCTGGTACACAGCATTGCATACATGATAGAGCCTATGGCTGAAGCATAGGGAACATCTTTCATTTTCTCTCTATCTTCTACAGTGGTCGGGCTTTGAGTCTTACTCAATTTCACACCTTGTAACACAGGCAAGAACCCCTTCTTTGCTTGATCCATTTTGAACTTTTTCAAAACTTTGTCAAGGTATGTGCTTTGTGAAAGTCCAATTAAGCGTCTTGATCTATCTCTATAGATCTTAATGCCTAATATGTAAGCAGCTTCACCGAGGTCTTTCATTGAAAAACTCTTATTCAAGTATCCCTTTATGCTATCCAGAAATTCTATATCATTTCCAATTAGTAATATGTCATCTACATATAATATCAGAAATGCTACAGAGCTCCCACTCACTTTCTTGTAAATATAGGCTTCTCCAAAAGTCTGTATAAAACCAAATGCTTTGATCACACTATCAAAACGTTTATTCCAACTCCGAGAGGCTTGCACCAGTCCATAAATGGATCGCTGGAGCTTGCACACTTTGTTAGCTCCCTTTGGATTGACAAAACCTTCTGGTTGCATCATATACAACTATTCTTCTAGAAATCCATTCAGGAATGCAGTTTTGACATCCATCTGCCAAATTTCATAATCATAAAATGCGGCAATTGCTAACATGATTCGGACAGACTTAAGCATCCCTATGGGTGAGAAGGTCTCATCGTAGTCAATCCCTTGAACTTGACGAAAACCTTTTGGGACAAGTCGAGCTTTGTAGACAGTAATATTACCGTCAGCGTCAGTCTTCTTCTTGAAGATCCATTTATTCTCAATTGCTTGCCGATCATCGGGCAAGTCAACCAAAGTCCATACTTTGTTCTCATACATGGATCCCATCTCAGATTTCATGGCTTCAAGCCATTTTGCGAAATCTGGGCTCACCATCGCTTCTTCATAGTTCGTAGGTTCATCATGATCTAGTAGCATGACTTCCAGAACAGGATTACCGTACCACTCTGGTGCGGATCTTACTCTAGTTGATCTACGAGGTTCAGTAGTATCTTGATCTAAAGTTTCATGATCATCATCATTAACTTCCTCACTAACTGGTGTAGGTGTCACTGAAACAGTTTTCTGTGATGTACTACTTTCCAATAAGGGAGCAGGTACAGTTACCTCGTCAAGTTCTACTTTCCTCCCACTCACTTCTTTCGAGAGAAACTCCTTCTCTAGAAAGGATCCATTCTTAGCAACGAATGTCTTGCCTTCGGATCTGTGATAGAAGGTGTACCCAACAGTCTCCTTTGGGTATCCTATGAAGACACATTTCTCCGATTTGGGTTCGAGCTTATCAGGTTGAAGTTTTTTCACATAAGCATCGCAGCCCCAAACTTTAAGAAACGACAACTTTGGTTTCTTGCCAAACCATAGTTCATAAGGCGTCGTCTCAACGGATTTTGATGGTGCCCTATTTAACGTGAATGCGGCCGTCTCTAAAACATAACCCCAAAATGATAGCGGTAAATCAGTAAGAGACATCATAGATCGCACCATATCCAGTAAAGTACGATTACGACGTTCGGACACACCATTACGCTGTGGTGTTCCGGGTGGCGTGAGTTGCGAAACTATTCCGCATTGTTTCAAATGTACACCAAACTCGTAACTCAAATATTCTCCTCCACGATCAGATCGTAGAAACTTTATTTTCTTGTTACGATGATTTTCAACTTCACTCTGAAATTCTTTGAACTTTTCAAATGTTTCAGACTTGTGTTTCATTAAGTAGATATACCCATATCTGCTTAAGTCATCCGTGAAGGTGAGAAAATAACGATATCCGCCACGAGCCTCAATATTCATCGGACCACATACATCTGTATGTATGATTTCCAAAAAATTTGTTGCTCTCTCCATAGTACCGGAGAATGGTGTTTTAGTCATCTTGCCCAAGAGGCACGGTTCGCAAGTACCAAGTGATTCATAATCAAGTGGTTCCAAAAGTCCATCATTATGGAGTTTCTTCATGCGCTTTACACTGATATGACCTAAACGGCAGTGCCACAAATAAGTTGCACTATCATTATCAACTCTGCATCTTTTGGCTTCAACATTATGAATATGTGTGTTACTACTATCGAGATTCAACAAGAATAGACCACTCTTCAAGGGTGCATGACCATAAAAGATATTACTCATATAAATAGAACAACCATTATTCTATGATTTAAATGAATAACCGTCTCGCATCAAACAAGATCCAGATATAATGTTCATGCTCAACGCTGGCACCAAATAACAATTATTTAGGTCTAATACTAATCCCGAAGGTAGATGTAGAGGTAGCGTGCCGACCGCGATCACATCGACTTTGGAACCGTTTCCCATGCGCATCGTCACCTCGTCCTTTGCTAGTGTTCGCTTAATCCGTAGTCCCTGTTTCGAGTTGCAAATATTAGCAACAGAACCAGTATCAAATACCCAGGTGCTACTGCGAGCTCTAGTAAGGTACACATCAATAACATGTATATCACATATACCTTTGTTTACCTTGCCATCCTTCTTATCCGCCAAATACTTGGGGCAGTTCCGGTTCCAGTGACCAGTCTGCTTGCAGTAGAAGCACTCAGTTTCAGGCTTAGGTCCAGACTTGGGTTTCTTCTCTTGAGTAGCAACTTGCTTGCCGTTCTTTTTGAAGTTCCCCTTCTTCTTCCCTTTGCCCTTTTTCTTGAAACTAGGGGTCTTGTTGACCATCAACACTTGATGCTCCTTCTTGATTTCTACCTCCGCGGCTTTCAGCATTGCGAAGAGCTCGGGAATAGTCTTATTCATCCCTTGCATATTATAGTTCATCACGAAGCTCTTGTAGCTTGGTGGCAGTGATTGGAGAATTCTGTCAATGACGCAATCATCTAGAAGATTAACTCCCAATTGAATCAAGTGGTTATTATACCCAGACATTTTGAGTATATGCTCACTGACAGAACTGTTCTCCTCCATCTTGCAGCTATAGAACTTATTGGAGACTTCATATCTCTCAATTCGGGCATTTGCTTGAAATATTAACTTCAACTCCTGAAACATCTCATATGCTCCATGACGTTCAAAACGTCGTTGAAGTCCCGATTCTAAGCCGTAAAGCATGGCACACTGAACTATCGAGTAGTCATCAGCTTTGCTCTGCCAGACGTTCATAACATCTGGTGTTGCTCCTGCAGCAGGCCTGGCACCCAGCGGTGCTTCCAGGACGTAATTCTTCTGTGCAGCAATGAGGATAATCCTCAAGTTACGGACCCAGTCCGTGTAATTGCTATCATCATCTTTCAACTTTGCTTTCTCAAGGAACGCATTAAAATTCAACGGAACAACAGCACGGGCCATCTATCTACAATCAAACATACACAAGCAAGATACTATCAGGTACTAAGTTCATGATAAATTTAAGTTCAATTAATCATATTACTTAAGAACTCCCACTTAGATAGACATCCCTCTAATCTTCTAAGTGATCACGTGATCCAAATTAACTAAACCATAACCGATCATCACGTGAAATGGGTTAGTTTTCAATGGTGAACATCATTATGTTGATCATATCTACTATATGATTCACGCTCGACCTTTCGGTCTCCGTGTTCCGAGGCCATATCTGCATATGCTAGGCTCGTCAAGTTTAACCTGAGTATTCTGCGTGTGCAAAACTGGCTTGCACCCGTTGTAGATGGACGTAGAGCTTATCACACCCGATCATCACGTGGTGTCTGGGCACGACGAACTTTGGCAACGGTGCATACTCAGGGAGAACACTTCTTGATAATTTAGTGAGAGATCATCTTATAATGTTACCGTCAATCAAAGCAAGATAAGATGCATAAAGGATAAACATCACATGCAATCAATATAAGTAATATGATATGGCCATCATCATCTTGTGCCTGTGATCTTCATCTCCGAAGCACTGCCATGATCACCATCGTCACCGGCGCGACACCTTGATCTCCATCGTAGCATCGTTGTCGTCTCGCCAATCTTATGCTTCTACGACTATCACTACCGTTTAGTAAAAAGTAAAGCATTACATCGCGATTTCATTGCATACAATAAAGCGACAACCATATGGCTCCTGCCAGTTGCCGATAACTCGGTTACAAATCATGATCATCTCATACAATAAAATTTAGCATCATGTCTTGGCCATATCACATCAAAACATGCCCTGCAAAAACAAGTTAGACGTCCTCTACTTTGTTGTTGCAAGTTTTACGTGGCTACTACGGGCTTAAGCAAGAACCAATCTCACCTACGCATCAAAACCACAACGATAGTTTGTCAATTTGACTCCGTTTTAACCTTCGCAAGGACCGGGCGTAGCCACACTTGGTTCAACTAAAGTTGGAGAGACAGTCGCCCGCAAGCCACCTATGTGCAAAGCACGTCGGGAGAACCGGTCTCGCGTAAGCGTACGCGTAATGTTGGTCCGGGTCGTCTCGTCCAACAATGCCGCCGAACCAAAGTATGACATGCTGGTAGGCAGTATGACTTATATCGCCCACAACTCACTTGTGTTCTACTCGTGCAAATAACATCAAACCATAAAACCTAGGCTTGGATGCCACTGTTGGGTTTCGTAGTAATTTCAAAAAAATTCCTACGCACACACAAGATCATGGTGATGCATAGCAACGAGAGGGGAGAGTGTGATCTACGTAACCTTGTAGATCGCAACGGAAGCGTTGACACAACATAGAGGAAGTAGACGTGCGTCTTCTTCCCGATCCGACCGATCCAAGCACCGTTACTCCGGCACCTCCGAGTTCTTGGCACACGTACAGCTCAATGACGCTCCCCGGGCTCCGATCCAACAAAGCTTCGGGGATGAGTTCCGTCAGCACAACGGCGTGGTGACGATGATGATGTTCCACCGACGCAGGGCTTCGCCTAAGCACTACAACGATATGACCGAGATGGAATATGGTGGCAGGGGGCACCGCACACGGCTAAGGGACGATCACGAGGATCAACTTGTGTGTCCTAGGGTGCCCCCTGCCCCCGTATATAAAGGATCCAAGGGGGGGTGCGGCCGGCCTAGAGGAGGGCGCAGGAGGAGTCCTACTCCTACCGGGAGTAGGACTCCCCTCCCCGTTCCTTGTCCAACTAGGAGAGGTGGAGGGAGAGAAGGAAAGGGGGGGCGCCGCCCCTCCCTCCTTGTCCAATTCGGACTAGGGGGAGAGGGGGCGCGCGGCCTGCCCTGGCAGCCCCTTCCTCTTCTCCACATTAGGCCCATGAGGCCCATTAACCTCCCGGAGGGTTCCGGTAACCCCCCGGTGCTCCGGTTTTATCTGAAACTACCCCGGAACTCTTCCGGTGTCCGAATATAGTCATCCAATATATCAATCTTTATGTCTCGACCATTTCGAGACTCCTCGTCATGTCCGTGATCACATACGGGACTCCAAACTATCTTCGGTACATCAAAATGCATAAACTCATAATAACTGTCATCGTAACTTTAAGCGTGCGGACCCAACGGTTCGAGAACAATGTAGACATGACCGAGACATGTCTCCGGTCAATAACCAATAGCGGGACCTGGATGCCCATATTGGCTCCTACATATTCTACGAAGATCTTTATCGGTCAGACCACATAACAACATACGTTGTTCCTTTTGTCATCGGTATGTTACTTGCCCGAGATTCGATCGTCGGTATCCAATACCTAGTTCAATCTCGTTACCGGCAAGTCTCTTTACTCGTTCCGTAATACATCATCTCACAACTAACATATTAGTTGTAATGCTTGCAAGGCTTATGTGATGTGCATTACCGAGAGGGCCCAGAGATACCTCTCCGACAATCGGAGTGACAAATCCTAATCTCGAAATACGCCAACCCAACATGTACCGTTGGAGATACCTGTAATGCTCCTTTATAATTACCCAGTTACGTTGTGACGTTTGGTAGCACCTAAAGTATTCCTCCGGCAAACGGGAGTTGCATAATCTCATAGTCATAGGAACATGTATAAGTCATGAAGAAAGCAATAGCAACATACTAAACGATCGGGTGCCAAGCTAATGGAATGGGTCATGTCAATCAGATCATTCAACTAATGATGTGATCTCATTAATCAAATAACAACCATTTTGTCTATGGTTAGGAAACATAACCATCTTTGATTAATGAGCTAGTCAAGTAGAGGCATACTAGTGACACTCTGTTTGTCTATGTATTCACACATGTATTATGTTTCCGGTTAATACAAGTCTAGCATGAATAATAAACATTTATCATGATATAAGGAAATAAATAATAACTTTATTATTGCCTCTAGGGCATATTTCCTTCAAGTTTATGGGTTAGGCATTAGAGACAACCACATTCACTTTAAATAGGGCACCATGTAATTCCGATGAGATGACACCATATGAACTATGGTTTAGAGAAACCTAAGCTGTCATTTCTTAAAAGTTTGGGGATGCGACGCTTATGTGAAAAAGTTTCAGGCTGATAAGCTCGAACCAAAAGCGGATAAATGCATCTTCATAGGACACCCAAAACAGTCGGGTATACCTCCTGTCTCAGATTCGAAAGCAATAAGGGATTGTTTCTAGAATCGGGTCCTTTCTCGAGGAAAAGTTTCTCTCGAAAGAATTGAGTGGGAGGATGGTGGAGACTTGATGAGGTTATTGAACCGTCTCTTCAACTAGTTTGTGGCAGAGCACAGGGAGTTGTTCCTGTGGCACCTACACCAATTGAAGTGGAAGCTTATGATAGTGATCATGAAACTTCAGATCAAGTCACTACCAAACCTCGTGGGATGACAAGGATGCATACTACTTCAGAGTGGTACGTAATCCTGTCTTGGAAGTCATGTTGCTAGACAACAGTGAACCTACGAGCTATGGAGAAGCGATGGTGGGCCCGGATTCCGATAAATGGCTCGAGGCCATAAAATCCGAGAGAGGATCCATGTATGAAAACAAAGTGTAGACTTTGGCAGAACGGCTCGATGGTCGTAATGCTATTGAGTACAGATGGATTTTAAAAGGAAGACGGACAATGATGGTAGGTATCACCATTAAGAAAGCTCGACTTGTCGTTAAGATGTTTTCCGACAAGTTCAAGGAGTTGACTGCGATGAGACTTTCTCACTCGTAGCGATGCTAAGAGTTTGTTGGAATTATATTAGCAATTACTGTATTATTTGTGAAATCTTGCAGATAGGATGCCAAAAACCATTGTTTCCTCGACGATTTTTGAGGAAAGGTTGTATGTGATACAACCGGAAGGTTTTGTTAATCCTGAAAGATGCTAATAAGTATGCAAAGCTCCAGCAATCCTTCTAAGGACTGGAGTAAGCATCTCGGAGTTGGAATGTATGCTTTGATAAGATGATCAAAGTTTTGGGTGTATACAAAGTTTATGAGAAACTTGTATTTCTAAAGAAGTGAGTGGGAGCACTATAGAATTTCTGATAAATATATGTTGACATATTGTTGATCAGAAATGACGTAGAATTTCTGGAAAGCATATAGGGTTATTTGGAAAGTATTTTTCAATGGAAAGCTTGGATTAAGCTACTTGAACATTGAGCATCAAGATCTATAAGGATAGATCAAAATTCTTAATGGTACTTTCAAATGAGCACATACCTTGACATGATCTTGAAGGTGTTCAAGATGGACCAGTCAAAGAAGGAGTTCTTGCCTGAGTTGTAAGGTATGCAGTTAAGACTTAAAGCTCGACCACGGCAGAAGAAAGAGGAAGGACGAAGGTCGTCCCCTATGCTTTTGTCATAGGCTCTATACGGTATGCCATGCTGAGTACCGCACCTGATGTGTGCCTTGCCACATATCTGGCAAGAGGGTACAAAGGTAATCTAGGAGTAGATCACCAGATAGCGGTCTAAATTATCCTTAGAGGAATAAGGATATGTTTCTCGGTTATGGAGGTGATAAAGAGTTCGACGTAAAGAGTTACGTCGATGCAAGCTTAACACCTATCCGGATAGCTCTGAGTAGAGATACCGGATACGTATAATGGAGCAACAATTTAGAATAGCTCCAAGTAGAACAGTTATTTGGAATAGCTCCAAATGTAGCATAGTAGTTGCATCTACAAGATGACATAGAAATTTGCGAAGTACATATGGATCTGAAAGATTCAGACCCGTTGACTATAACATCTCTCACAAGCATAACATGATCAAACCCAGAACTCATCGAGTGTTAATCACATGGTAATGTGAACTAGATTATTGACTCTAGTAAACTCTTTGGGTGTTAGTCACATGGGGATGTGACCTTGAGTGTTAGTCACATAGCGATGTGAACTGGATTATTGACTCTAGTGCAAGTGGGAGACTGTTGGAAATATGCCCTAGAGGCAATAATAAATTGATTATTATTATATTTCCTTGTTCATGATAATCGTTTATTATCCATGCTAGAATTGTATTGATAGGAAACTCAGATACATGTGTGGATACATAGACAACACCATGTCCCTAGTAAGCCTCTAGTTGACTAGCTCATTAATCAATAGATGGTTACGGTTTCCTAACCATGGACATTGGATGTCATTGATAACGGGATCACATCATTAGGAGAATGATGTGATGGACAAAGACCCAATCCTAAGCCTAGCACAAGATCATGTAGTTCGTATGCTAAAGCTTTTCTAATGTCAAGTATCATTTCCTTAGACCATGAGATTGTGCAACTCACGTATACCGTAGGAGTGCTTTGGGTGTGCCAAACGTCACAACGTAACTGGGTGGCTATAAAGGTACACTACAGGTATCTCCGAAAGTGTCTGTTGGGTTGGCACGAATCGAGACTGCGATTTGTCACTCCGTGTAAACAGAGAGGTATCTCTGGGCCCACTCGGTAGGACATCATCATAATGTGCACAATGTGATCAAGGAGTTTATCACGGGATGATGTGTTACGGAACGAGTAAAGAGACTTGCCGGTAACGAGATTGAACAAGGTATCGGGATACCGACGATCGAATCTCGGGCAAGTGTCGTACCGATAGACAAAGGGAATTGTATACGGGATTGATTAAGTCCTTGACATCATGGTTCATCCGATGAGATCATCGTGGAACATGTGGGAGCCAACATGGGTATCCAGATCCCGCTGTTGGTTATTGACCGGAGAGTCATCTCGGTCATGTCTGCATGTCTCCCGAACCCGTAGGGTCTACACACTTAAGGTTCGGTGACGCTAGGGTTATAGAGATATTAGTACGCGGTAACTCGAAAGTTGTTCGGAGTCCCGGATGAGATCCGGACGTCACGAGGAGTTCCGGAATGGTCCGGAGGTAAAGATTTATATATGGGAATTCTTGTTTTGGTCGCCGAAATAGTTTTGCGCATTATCGGTATTGTACCGGGAGTGCCGAAAGGGGTCCGGGGGTCCACCAAGGGGGTCCACCTGCCCCGGGGGGCCACATGGGCTGTAGGGGTGTGCGCCTTGGCCTATATGGGCCAAGGGCACCAGCCCCAAGAGGCCCATGCGCCAAGAGATAAGGGAAAGAAAGAGTCCTAAAGGGTGAAGGCACCTCCTAGGTGCCTTGGGGAGGATGGACTCCTCCCTGGCCGCACCCTTCCTTGGAGGAAGGGCCAAGGCTGCGCCCCCCCCTCTCCCTTGGCCCTATATATAGTGGGGGGAAGGGAGGGCAGCACCACCTAAGCCCTGGCGCCTCCCTCTCCCTCCCATGACACATCTCCCTCCTCCCGCAGCGCTTGGCGAAGCCCTGTTGGAATCCCGCTACTTCCACCACCACGCCGTCGTGCTGCTGGATCTCCATCAACCTCTCCTCCCCCCTTGCTGGATCAAGAAGGAGGAGACGTTGCTGCTCCGTACGTGTGTTGAACGCGGAGGTGCCGTCCGTTCGGCGCTAGGATCATCGGTGATTTGGATCACGACGAGTACGACTCCATCAACCCCGTTCTCTTGAACGCTTCCGCGCGCGATCTACAAGGGTATGTAGATCCACTCCTCCCTCGTTGCTAGATGACTCCATAGATAGATCTTGGTGACACGTAGGAAAATTTTGAATTTATGCTACGTTCCCCAACATCGCTACCGATGATCAAAGGAGCATCAAGCCTAACGGTGACGACACAGAGGAACTCTCAATGAAAGCACCAATGTCGGTGTCAAAACTGGCGGATCTCGGGTAGGGGGTCCCGAACTGTGCGTCTAAGGCGGATGGTAACAGGAGGCAGGGGACACGATGTTTTACCCAGGTTTGGGCCCTCTTGATGGAGGTAAAACCCTACGTCCTGCTTGATTTATTCTTGATGATATGGGTATTACAAGAGTTGATCTACCACGAGATCGGAGAGGCTAAACCCTAGAAGCTAGCCTATGGTATGATTGTATGTCGTCCTACGGACTAAAACCCTCCGGTTTATATAGACATCGGAGAGGGTTAGGGTTACACAAGGTCGGTTACAAAGGAGGAGATATCCATATCCGTACTGCCTAGCTTGCCTTCCACGCCAAGTAGAGTCCTATCCGTACACGGGACGAAGTCTTCAATCTTGCATCTTCATAGTCCAACAGTCCGGCCAAAGGATATAGTCCGGCTGTCCGGAGACCCCCTAATCCAGGACTCCCTCATTTACCTTTCACATACTTAGGTATCCCAATTCACCATCACAAGCTGACAAACGGAGAATGGAAGTGCATCGAGGACCGATTTGAAAAGAAACTGAGTTGCTGGAAGGGCAAGCTCATGTCATACGGAGGCCGATTAATTCTGATTAATTCGGTTCTCACGAGTATGCCTATGTTTCTTTTGTCGTTCTTTGAAGTCCCAGTTGGAGTTAGGAAAAGACTGGATTTCTATCGATCACGTTTCTTCTGGCAGAGTGATGAACTCAAAAGAAAATACCATCTCGCCAAATGGGATATCATCTGTCGACCGAAAGACCAAGGGGGTCTCGGTATTGAGAATCTTGAGGTCAAGAATAGATGTCTTCTCAGCAGGTGGTTGTGAAAGTTATCGGTAGAGACTGATGCCACTTGGGCGCAGATCCTTCGTAGCAAGTATCTTCATTCCAAAATTTTGTCCCAGGTTAGAGCAAGGCCGTTTGACTCGCCCTTTTGGAAAGGGCTTATGAAAGTCAAAGTAACCTTGTTTAATAGGACAAAGTTTCTTATTGGCAACGGAGCTAGCACGCGATTTTGGGAGGATACTTGGCTCGGAGAGACCCCCCTTGCCATTCAATACCCGTCGCTATATCGTATTGTTCAACGGCGTGAGGTTTTCGTTGCAACGGTACTTCAATCCACTCCACTTAATATGCAGTTCAGAAGGGCGTTAATTGGCAACCGTTGGGAAGCATGGCTCCATCTAGTAGGTAGACTGATGGAGGTTCAACTATCTCAACTGCCCGATAGATTACGTTGGAAACTTACTAGGTCTGGAGAGTTTACAGTTAAATCATTGTATGTTGATGTTATCAATTCAAGCTCGATTCCTAGTTCCAAACATGTTTGGGCTGTCAAAGTCCCGTTAAAGATCAAAGTGTTTATGTGGTTTGTCCATAAACAAGTAATTTTAACCAAGGACAATTTGACAAAGCATAATTGAACATGACCTACTAGGTGTAGCTTCTGTGATCGGGATGAAACTATCAAACACCTTTTTCTTGACTGCCCGTTAGCCAAAGTACTCTGGAGGACAGTCCATATTGCTTTTAACATCACTCCACCGAGTTCTGTCAACATGTTATTTGGAACGTGGCTTAACGGGATAGGGCCCGAAACAGCGAGACACATTCGTATAGGAGTTTGTGCTTTACTATGGGTAGTCTGGAACTGCAGAAATGATTTGGTTTTTAACAGAACAATAAATATTCATTTTTTGCAGGTTATTTTCCGAGTCACTGCGTTGATCCGTATGTGGTCGCTACTCACTCTGACGGAGGCCAGGGAGCGGTTGGTTACTGGATCTATCAGCTGGGAGATGGTAGCACGGGATATATTCAACCGGTTTGGATGGCGGTCATGTAATAGGATAGGCAATTAGTTTACCTATCTGTCTTATGCCAGCCGGTTGTGGCTTTTTATGGCGACTGTGGTCTTCGCCTTTTTTCGCTCTGGGTGAGCATTCTTTTTTTCGTTTTTGTGACTTTAAGACCTTGTTAAACCTTCTTTTCTATTTAATAAGTTGGCCGTATGCATCGCTCCGATGCAGAGACCGGGGAGTCCCTTTTTTCGAGAAAATAAATAAATCAGAAATGCATGCCCCTGGTCAAGCATACAGGATCGGCCACCCGTAGCAATTCATCATCAGAAAATTTTGGCAGCAATTCATCATCAGAAAAATTTGACAGTCCGTTTGGTAGCCCGACAGAGCTTGTGATGATCACCATCATTACCTGTTGATTTGGCCAGGCCCCGTAGTACGTTCGCTATAGCTGGCCTGCCCCGGCCCTCTCTGGCACGTGCCACATGAGAGCTATCTATGCTCATCACCTTCCTGCCTCATCGGCTGCCGCCTTTAAATTAAGTGGCCCGTGAGTATTTCTGTAAAAGCTAGCAAACTTGATCTCTAGGTACGTAGCTACGATCGATGGTTTCGACCAAAACACGTCGTTTTGGGGAATGGGTAGCATCATGAAATGATTTGCTTCATACTGCACTTCTTTCTGGGCAACTTCGATGAACCGTAGGGTCCCTATTGGATTTGTCCCTAGTGGGAAAGGGATATCTTGTATTTTGTGTAGTATCTATGTCACCATTTGACTTCTCGCATCTACGAAAAATATCTTCATCCGGGACTTAACATATATACTACTTGAACTCTCCAAGCATACAACCAAGATCTATGTCTAACTGATCCTTATAAGTACTAATTTAACTTCTTATATGCCCTGCGTAAACTTATTTTTTCTTAATTACCCCTCTTCGCCTTCTTCTTCCTTTTTTTCTTCTTCATTATGGCGCGCCCAACCGGAGTTGTCCGTCTATGATGACGGCGAGTGAGGTAGCTAGACGACGTATACGTGCACGTCCATGGTGTCGACGACGAGGATGAGGATGCAGAATAAGATGGCGGAGTGGACGAGGATGGCGACGACGCTGGTGGCCATGTTGCCGAGCTCCACCACCCTGGTCCTCGCCGGCAGCTGGAACAGCAACCCCGTGCATCGCTAGCAAATACGCGCAGCATGCACAACTGTGTAGGCCGGCGGCTGTGGACGCACGCACAGAGACACACAACCTAAACCGGAGTAAAAGGAGTAATTTTTCTCCTCTGATCTAAGGGATCGGCTAGATGCGGTCAACGTCGCAAAATGAGGAGTTAAAGCTTTTTAAGGATAGGCTAGAGAAGCTCTAAATCCATATACTGCTATATTTTGTCATTTGATATTTCTTATACAAAATATGATGTTAAATATATAATCAAATTTGCTAGAACTCAGTTAGGTGAGTTTTAGTTATGTCTCGTTCACCTCTATTGCCATTGGATGGGACATGTCAAGATTTGTGTGTGTTGGTTTGTAGTGCTTTAATGCTTTTTTTAAGGGATGATTTATTTGTAGTGTTTTTTTCTTTTGTGATACCTGTAAGGGGGGATTTTTTTTAGTCGAGTACCCGTCGGTTGTTGTGATTGCTATCTGTTTTCGTTGGTGGGCTAGCGACCAGGCTGAGCATCAATGCATGTTTTCTTTTCGGTCTTCTTTGGCTTGAAGGAATTTTGTAGGAATTTTATAAGATAGGATTTAAATAAGAAAAATTCCTTCGGAATAATTTGAATTGTAGGATTAAAATCCTATTCCCATGAAGGAATTCTTCCTATCCTTTACATTCATAGGAAAATAAATATTAGCCTAGACTCAATGGAAACACAATCATATTATGTGAATCAAAGGACATCTCCTTTTCTATTCCTATCATAAGCTTTGAGATACATGTCATTTAATTTTCTATGACTTCCATATTCCTACGATTTTCCTATCATATGAACCGAAGGAGGCCTTCTTCTTTTTCACGTAAGTTAAGTAAAAGGGCTGAGGCTTTGTGTTGCCATGCCTTATTTTTTGTGCTCAAAAAGAAAAAAAACAAGTTCTATTTTGTGGGAGAAGATTGATTAGACAAAAATTTAATCAAATTATACATTTCCACTATTCTTTGAATAAATCAAAATTCACTAAAACTGTGCAATTGTTTTTCATTTTTACTTTATTTTTATTTTGTCACAATATTTAATTTTTTCTAGTTGTAATTATAGTTAAAAATATATTTATTTATATTTTAATTTTTGCTTGTCTCTTTGTGAAACACGGAATGTTTTAAAAAATAGTGTATAATACATATTCTGACATGTTGTTGTGTTTTTCTGCACTGGCTTTTCCATGTTTGTTTGTGCTGACGTTCCGCGGAATGAAGCATATAACACATGGGCCTTTTGTGGTAGGACGGAGCTTTGTCTTTGTAAGAGCACACGTTGTAAATTGTAATTGTAATTTTTTTTAGTTCCATGGTTGTAGTTTAAACACTGGAGTTGTAATTTTAAATTGGTTTTTATCATCGGGGGAGGGACCCAATATTTACATTTTTCTTCCTAAAAAATGTCACCCTACTTGGAGTTCAGTGGCGTGACGTTGGGGTTGGAGGAATATCTACTCTATTGTTCCTCGTGTATGCCGTCCTGCTGAGAGGTTTTGCATGGAAACCCCTATTCGCCGCATTATGCGACAAACTGGCTAGGATTCGCACATGTCACGAGCCGAGCGAACTCGGGATGGACCGGCCCATTTACGTGGAGAAGCATCCGGTTTTGGAAACCTTCTGGAAGGCCCCGATCCGTTTTTACCGGCTTTCGGAACCTTCCAGAAGGTAACAAACCAATTTTTTATTCTGGTTTTTAATTTCGTTTTCTTATTTTATTTTTTGTCATGTTTTTCCTTTTAAAATAAAGTTCATGGATTCAAATTTTATTTTTCAAAAAATATATACATTTCCAAAAACTGTCAGAAAAAATCAAATTTCGTTCATAAAATTCAAAAACTGTTCAGGTTTTGGGAAAATGTTTGAGTATTTCATGTAAGGTTCCCGTTTTTCAAATGTGTTCATAAATTCAATAAATCATTGGTACTTAGAAAAAAAATGTTCTTATTTGTCAAAAAATGTTTTGTATTTTAAAAAATGCTCCTGTTTACAAATTTGTTCATAGACTTGAAAATTGTTCATGTTTTCCAAAAATATTTGTGTTTTTCAAAATTTTCTTTTTAAAAAATCATCTATTTTAAAAGTATTTGAGTTTCCAAAAGATGTTCATTTTTTTAAAAAATCATAATTTTAAAAAATGTTTCTGTTTTAAAAAATCAATAGATTCAACGATTGTTTGCATTTTCAAAAAATTTATGAATTCATATTTTAAAGTTGTTCATAAATACAAAAGGTGTTTAAGTTTTCAAAAAATGTTTGAGATGTGCTACGCGTCGGTGGACGGATCTTTTTAAAAGATCTGCCGGGTTGTGAGCCGTCAGATCAGGGTAACCTTGTAGGTCAACGTTGTCCTCACTTTTGCAACAGAGGTCGTGTTGCAAGTTCCATTTCGCAACACAAGTCTTGTTGCAAAAATATTTGCAACAAAGGTTGTGCTGCATTTTTTTTTCGCAACATAGGTCTTGTTGCATCTTTTTTTTGTGACAGAGGTCATGTATTTTTTTTCCGTCTCCCTATTTTGCAACATAAGTATTGTTACGGAAGAAACTTTTGCAACACAGATGAAGTTGCGGGAAAAAAAATACAATTAAGATGTAGTTAGAATCAGTCAGCATGGCACATGGGACACACGTCACCCACTGGAGGCGGCGGACGCCCCGTGCCTGATCAGTCAAAAAATGTTCGCATTTTCAAAAAATGTTTTCACTTATTAAAAAGTTCAACATTTTATTCGTGTTGTTTATAAAAAGTATTTATTTTGCAAAAATATTCGCCTTTAAAAAAGTTATTCCTTTTTCTCAAGAAATGTCCAAAATTTCAACAGTTTTCCGATCTGCAGGTAATTTAGTTCTTGAAGTTTCGCGTTGCGTATTCGTGACTCACAGTCATTAGCCTAACTGGTTATCTCTACCCGCACACAATCAACTCGTTTGGAGTTCGATTCCTGTTTGATGAACGCATTTTTTTGGATTTTACATCGCGCAAGTAAAATGTCGGGGTGGCCACATCGCTCGCCCACGGGCCGGCCCAGTCCTGGTTTCTGCGTGTGCGTCAGCGTCCTATTTGCCACAAAATGCGACATATATATATATATGTGTGTGTGTGTGTGTGATTTTCTCCTATTTTTGCCGCAGAATGCATGTTCGTCAGTTTTGCTTCCGCGAGAGGCATGATTGTGATTTCGTGAGACGCACGGCCGTGCCTCTTTTGGAAAGGGAAAAAACCGTGCTCCCGGTTTTGTTTTTTGTTCGTTTTTTTTCGGCCGGTCTTTTCATAAAAAAAGTTCGTCAAAACCTATCAACATGGGATCTAGTTTTGACGTGAGGAATCCAACTATGAAACAGTTCGAGATTTGAATGCACGGTTAAAGAGATAAAACATTTTGAATAAAAGAATGTACGGAAAAAGAGAAAACTCACATATTGTGACAAATGGCGCACATACAACACGCCACTTGTCACAAACCTCGGGAGATGAGAGTGATTTGTGCAAGAAGTACTGCTTAATTAGTGATATTGCGATATTTCTGCTTGTGTTCAGGCCATCAATGCTGCTTCTAGGGCCCTAACCAAGGGGCGTCCCTATTTCTCAAATTCAGCGAGTCCGCTGAAAGGGCGACCAGGATGGGCCGGCCAACGCAGGCGGCAGGCGACCAGGATGATTTTTTTTGCTGTTTTTCTTTCTTTTTTATATATACACTAAAATACACTAAAAAATATTTGAAAAAAATATTTAATACGTATTTTAAAAATATTGAACAAGTATTTGAAAATATTAATCAAGCATACGGAAAATGTTGATGTTAATTAAAAATTTGTTGATCATGTATTAAAAATGATGAATTTTTTATCATCTATATAAAAATGTTACTCAAGCATTTAAAAAATATTGAACAAGTATTTGAAAATTGTTAATCATGTATTTGGGAAATATTCAATGCGTATAGGAAAAATGTTGACCATGTATTAAAACTGATGAAAAAAATAGATCATGTATATAAAAATTTTTATCAAGCATTTGGAAAAATGTTGAACATGTATTTTAAAAATGTTAATCAAGTATTTGGAAAATGTGATATGTGTATGGAAAATTTTGATCATGTATATAAAAAAATGATGAAAAATTTGATAATGTATATATAAATGTTAAACAAGCATTTAAAAAGATGTTGAACAGGTGTTTGAAAAATGTTAATCATGCATTTGGAAAATGTTAAATGTGTATAGAAAAAACGGTTAACCATCTATTAAAAAATTTATATTCTTTTTATTTTAGAAATTGTTCACTGGGCATTTAAAAAAATGTTGACCATTTATCAATAAATGTTAATCTTGTATTTGAAAAATGTTAATCAGGAATCTAAAAAAATAAAATATATATATGTAATGTTGACCATGTATTAAAAAATATTTAATATTATTCGAAAAATGTTAGAAGTGCATTAAAAAATGTTGTTTATATATAAGAAAAGTAGAATTATAACCAAAAGAACAAAGAAAACATGAAAAAGAAACAAAAGCAAAAGGAAAAAAAGAAGAATCAAAATGCAAAAAATAATGAAAAATAAAAAAGAAGAATAAATAATAATAAAATAAAAAATGTTTACTTTGTATCAAGTAGTCCGCGCTCCTCTGTAATTACGAATGGAGAAAGAAACAAAAAGGAAAAAACAGAGAAATGAAAAATATCGAGTCTTCTATCTCAAGTAGACGCCACCTCCTTCGTATCGACAAACACAACAGTGACACAGTGGCTAGCACCTCGCTGCGCTATGAAAGGGACCATGGATTGATTCCCTGCACGCACCCCCATTTTCATCCTATTTTTTCTATTCTTTCTATGTTTTAATTGGCCACCAGATTACTCCAGACTATACCTGGCCATGGGCGGCCCGGTCGGCCCGACCCGACCTTGTCCATGGGCCGGGCTCGGGCCTAGGTTTTGAGCCCAAAGCCCGGGCCGGGCCAGGCCCGGGCCCGTCAATTTCACCATTTAAAGAAGAGGCCCATGGCCCGAGGCCCAACGGGCGTTTAGTGTGATGGGCCGGGCTCGGGCCCGATTTTTAGACCCAACGGCCGGGCCAGGCCGGGCTCGGGCCTGGGTTTTTTGCGTCGGGCTTTGGTTGGCCCCGCCCGAAGCCCGGCCCGGCCTGAGGAATGGCCAGGTATACTCCAGACGCTTCAGCGAGAGAACCACATGTCTCGCTTAATGTGAGACATAGCACTCGCGCTAACCAAGTTACCTATATTTTATTTCTCTAGGCTCGGGCCTAGGTTTTGAGCCCGAAGCCCGGGCCGGGCCGGGCCTGGGCCCGTCAATTTCACCATTTAAAGAAGAGGCCCGGCCCGTGGCCCGAGGCCCAACGGGCTTTTAGTGTGATGGGCCGGGCTCGGGCCCGATTTTTAGACCCGACGGCCGGGCCGGGCCGTGCTCGGGCCTGGGTTTTTTGCATCGGGCTTTGGTTGGCCCCGCCCGAAGCCCGGCCCGGCCTGAGGAATGGCCAGGTATACTCCAGACGCTTCAGCGAGAGAAGCACATGTCTCGCTTAATGCGAGACATAGCACTCGCGCTAACCAAGTTACCTATATTTTATTTCTCTAACTCCATGATTCTAGATATTGTCCTTTGGATTCTAATCAACCAGGTTCCACCATCCATTCCACCTATTGTGTATCGATCAATCACCATTTTTGACCACGTCGCATGGTGTATTCATTACGAGTATTCTCTTGATTAGTATCACTATCACACACGAAAGAACCATCATTAAGGGCGCCTCCAACAATTCTTACCTCATCACTGAAAAAATGGCCCATTGTAGTTTTTTATGAGGTACCCCCTCCGTAAACTAATATAAGTACCCCCTCCGTAAACTAATATAAGAGGAGGTAGGAAGTAATAAAGGAAGAGATAGAACAATGTTGTATGAACATTAACCAACGAACATGCACGAGAGAGAGAGGGGGAGGGAGGGAGGGAGAGAGAAAGAGAGAGAGATCATCTTCTCTCAACTCTCATTGACGATATTGTATATTGTTGGTTAATGGCATGTACATCTTTACATAAAAACTAACAAACAAATTGTTGGAGATGCTCTAAGGCAATAAACCTTAATGCTTCACCAGAATACAATTTATCAATAAGATCTCAAAATTTGGTATGGAAGAAACAAAAACAGAGTTTGGACGAAAGTTTGTTGGTGATTCACTCTACTGGATCCTATTGCTGGCGAGTGTTGAATCTTCGCGATCGTTATAACTAGAATAGCGGCACAAAACATTTTACATTTACTACGGTGGATGAATCGATGTGAGAGGAAAGATAATATTGAATTTCCTTTGTACCTTGAGAAAAGGTTGTTGAGAGGGTGCATTTGAGAAATTGAAAAATAGTAAAATCGCTTACGATTGTGCCCATGTCTTTTTCTTAATTTTTTTATTGTTTTTCCTATGGATGAAAACTTTTTCAAAGAAAGATGGTCGGGTATATGATCAACCAGGTAACTAATACCATTCACTATTTTGTTGATGTAGTACTTAGGAAAAAATCTATTAGTCTAGTTGAATACTCAACTTTACTGATATTCTGGAATATCCATTTTTATGCCCTTTTTTGGCTTACTCTGAACACTCATACTCATAATACATTGCCTATTCAATTTCTTCCGAGGTATTTGTATCTTTTTCTGGTTGACCATATGAGTACTTGGTTCTTTGATTAGAAGGTATATTAGAGAGTGAAAAATTGTGATTATCCTCATTAAAGGTGTGGAATCAAATACACAAGCTTATTTCACAACCTTATACTAGCTAAGGATGAAACCGTTCAGTTGATTAAGTTTTTTTTTCATAAAAGGGGATAACCCTGGCGTCTGCCTAATATGATGCACACAACCATTTCATTACACAAAAGTAAGTCCGAAGTCACTAAGTACCAAATATTTGCAAAAACATACGACCAAACCAGTCAGAAACAAGATTACACAACTCATCAGCATAATCTGCTACTGGCACGCTAGCCAAACTATTTGACCAAACCCCGTGCGGCTGTACCCAAAGAGTATCCACACACTCCATTGATGACCACATACGGATTGACTTTGTATCTCTAGATGTGAACTTAAAAATTTGGAATACATGATATATGAAAAGCACACTCATTCCGGCAATTCCAAATTTCCCAAAGGATGACACAAACTCCCAAGTAGATTTGGCCCTTCAGATTATGGTGAATACCACCTAGCCAATTACCAAAAAAATAAATTGGTATACTTGTTGGTGGTGATAAATTGAAAGAACGTGAATTGTGTGCCAAATCAATGTAGTGAGCAGACATGATAGTAATAAATGATGAAGTGTTTCCTCATGATTACAATAACAACATTGTTTGCTACCCTGCCAATTACATTTTGCAAGACTATCTTTGGTAAGAACTAGCCCCCTATGCAAGACACTCATGAAAACTTTGATTTTAGAAGCAAATTTTGTTTTCCAGATGTGCATTATGTGAAACAAAGAATTCATAAGATCTGCATACATGGACTTCATGGTAATGAGACCATTGGTAGTCAACATCCACGGGAACATATCTGGCAACTCGGTTAAATTGATCGACCTCAACATTCTAACTAAATTGGCTTTAAATTGATCGACCTCCATGGGAATCATTGGTAGTCATTTGCCGAATCAACAGTTTTTTTAGGTTTTCATTGTCCAACCCACCTTGATCCTTAGGCCTGCACAACATGACCCATTTAGCAAGCCTGTACTTTCGCTTCTGCACCGTACACAAATAGTTGAGGCCGGAGTTATCCCCTTTTTCAGAAAAGAATGAGCACAAATAGTTACACAGTCGCACCAGAGCAAGCATTTTTGTTGTTTGTAGGGATAAATAAACAAGAATATCTTGTTCGGAGTAAATGTTGGGATTGTGCGACATTGGGAAAGCATGTCTCATGATGTTGTGGAGGCCATGTAGCTAATTCGAACCTGGGAGTCCATGATCAACACATCGCTTCTTCAATACCGCTGCATTGTGCGCATGAAGCTCCCTTGTGACTCTCCTAGAGGTTGTTTGCTTTATGCTCCAGAGGAGGAAGAGCTTTGAAAGGTTGGCTCAATATCTAGAGGACGCTTCTTGTTCAACGACCTACCCTTTTGACACGAACAAACGGCCGTGCTTCCTGAATGCACTATATAGCCATTACATTAGAGTGGGTCAAGTAAATTTGTATGTATTCCATATGAAAAAAAAATGACAGAGTATTGAGATGGCATGCCTTTTGTTACTCGTAACTTATTTTGCTTTTCAGCTCATATATATTATGGAGATCATTATCTCTGCCTGGCATATATACTAACACCGAGTTGTCCCCGTGGAAGACATATAGTCAGCCATATCTTTCTGATGGTCACGACTGTCCTGTGCAAGGGAAAGGGCATCTAACCAGAAATCTTCAACCTTAAAATTTGTTGTTTAGACTAGCACAAAAACAATTATGGCCTAAGTATTTTGCTGCCTAATCGTCTATTACATTGTACCAACATTGTTGGGGATGTAGTTTGAATAAATCCAGGCAACGATAACATGATTTTTTTTTCTTGAACATGGGTGCCATGAAATTTGGCAGTTCCATGTCCATGCATGCTAGTTTCTTCAGAAAATTTTATACCAATCTACATATCTGACAACAATCCATATCTCATCTGAACGACAAGGATTACCCACACCCAATACTAATAAAACCTCTAGGAACCCCTAGTGAACTTTATAAGCCTGTGATCTATGTATGGATAAAGCAATTCGGAGCCCAGGTACATGCCGCTTTGGAACCAGCAAACACAAACTTGAGAATAATTTCATGGAGATGCATGAGCAAGCAATGGTGCTTCATGAAGATCAAAGTTTCTTTCTTGATTAATTCTATCAACATTCACCATGAATACACAAAAACCTGACTTGCTAGTATGCGTGTTAATTGTCTCTGAAGCGTCTGCAGAGAACTGTAGCACACATGCAGGCATTTTGATACAGCATTGCTCATGTCATGTTTTTTCACACACACTCTTCCATGTAAACAGTCTTTCCTCCATGAGAATTCAATGAAACCAAATGTATGAAATGTATGCAAGCCCTTGACATATCAAGCAGTCTACCTGTAATGCTACCTACCAAAATTAGATTCTGATGCAAGAATTTTTTTTTATTCTAGACCACAAGCGGCTAATTTTTTTAAACCGAGGCAAAAGCTTTGTATTTTCTATTAATAAAGATGCCATAATAATTAAAGGAAACCGGACAAAATCGAACTGCAAATGGCTATTGCGGCTGCTGTTTTATTGCTCTCCAAAAGCAGGGCTGCAATAGCCTAAGAAATACTTGGATACAACATGAGCTCACCTACTCCTCCTTCAAAGAGTACAAGGGGGAAATAGGTACTCATATCGATATATTTATTTTCACCTCTATATAACCATGGCAACCTTTAGCACCTCGATATTTGGGTAGAAAGTGATCAACGCACACACACAAATAGATAATCGCACTGGAGCAAACAAGTTTGTTATTTGTAAGGCCAAATGAAAAAAGAGGCAATTTTGAAGTAAATGTTGGGAATGAGCGGCATTAGGAAATAGTGTCTCAGGTGGATATGAATTCCCGGTGCGGCCATATTGAATCCAGGAGCCCGTGATGGACTCATCACATCTCCAGTACCGAGGGAACATCCCTGGCCAGAAGCTCCCCTGCAACATTCCTGGAGGTCCTTTGCTTGGCCTCTTTGAGGAAGATGGTAGCCTGGCTTAACGAGCCGTCAACATGATTAGCCCAGGCGCTTCATTTCAGACGTTTGGACGAGCTAAAGATGGAGCACGAAATGCAACAGAAGAATTAGCAATGTAGCCGACGCATCTGTGCAGATAGCTGCGAGCAACTAGCTACAGTGTCAGTGTGTCCTCCTCTGACTACTGCAATATTTGAGTATACTTGATGATGTCACAAAAGTGATGTACTGTACATGTAAACGCGTCTCATAGAGTGTGCCTATTATTTGAGTACACATGATGACACAATTTTTCAAATTACTGTTCATCATGCAATGCACCCATGTTTAGAAAAATCACTCACAAAGAAAAACATAGTGCATTTTAGCTAAATTAGTTCTAGACCGCTACTTCTCTGGGTCATCTACATTCTCTGTCTCACATTAACATGAAACTTATTTCCTTTCGTGTGTGCCATCGACTGACATCAGAATTTAAATTTGCGAAGAGTCGCCTCTTGCACCGCCACCTGCTTCCTTTCAAACGGTCTACACGCCGTGTGGCGACTCCATTATTCGAACCACCACCAAATGACTAAACTTAACGAGCAAGTTTCCTCTGTCTTCGGCCCATTTGTTTCGGTCATAGCCGCGTCATACTAACCTATGAGACTCGACTACATAGGTGCCACACAACTGCTTGCCCCTCGGCTGACCTTATTTGACGCTTCAGGCGCCCGTTACTAGTGTTTTCGCAAACGGGCGCGTGAAGCACCTCCGCACTGGACCGGCCCATCTAAAGTTTTTTTCTATGTCTTAATTGACAATGCACTATTTGCGAATCGTATCGAACCCAGCGACCTCCCTCCAAAAGGTAAGTTGGCGCAACCACCACGCCAACAAGCCGAATCTAGTAACATTTAACTTTTCTCCTCTTTTATTTGTTCCTTTTTCTTTTTTCCTTTTTCTCATTTTCTGTTTTTCTTCTTCTGGTTCGATGAATTTCTTGCAAATACGTGAACGTTTTCTTCAAATCGATGAAATTTTTAATTTTGCTGAACTTTCTTCCAAATCGGTGAACATTTTTTTCAAAATCAATGAACTTTTTTGAATTTTGATAAACTTTTTTTCAAATTTGATGAATTTTTTTCATATTTGATGAACTTTTTATCAAACTCAATGAACTTTTTTCAAATTCGATGAACTTTTATTAAACTCGGTGAACTTTTTTCAAATTTTATAAATTTTATTTTTTCAAAAAATTGTGAACTTTTTTCAAATCTGTAAAGTTTTTTTTCAAAACCGATGATTTTTTTTAAATTTATTAACTTTTAGCAAAATGGATGGTTTTTTTTAAATCGACGAACTTTTTCTATTTTCCACGAACCTTTTCTAATTTCTGAACTTTTTTCAGAATTCATGATTTTTTGTGATTTTTTTTCAAATAATTAATTTAGGTATATGATATATCTCTAGAAGAAGGGTCAAATAGATCTCGTTTTTGACAGTTGACAAGCTTGGCAGCTCGATCTGGTGGTTGTCCCGTCCGATTACTCTTCGATCGATGAAGAGAGTCCCTGACATCGCCCTTACATCGTCATTAGAGCATCTACAGTCGGACCTCTCAAACCCGTCTTAGCCTGGGCGAGCCGCCCGGTCATTGTTCGGTCATGATTTTTTTTCCCAAACGGGCCCCTCAAATGGCCAAGCTGACCGGCACCCACATATCCAGCCCAAATATGGAGCGGATATGGGGCGCCAGGGCACGCCCGCCAAGTCGGACTGGCGAAGGGGTCCCAGCCGAAAACGCCCTCAAATCCGGCGGTCTGAAGCTCGTCTCCTCCGTCAGACCGGTGGCGCCGCATGTCGCAGCTCCGGCTGGCCGCGTAGTGCATTGCCCGACTATTTAAGTTGACCGGTGGCACCGAAACCCTATCATCCATCCACATTTTCCTCCTCCTGTCCGCCGCCGCCACTTTTCACTCCACCCGTCCGACTAGTAGCCATGCCCCCACATCGCCGGGTGAGGAGTGAGCCCTTTCTGACACCGGAGCGCCGGCTCGAGCTCCTTGAGCAGATCCGGGCTAGGCGCGAAGCCCAGATCGCCGCGGGGCTACCTCCGATGCAGTGGATCCGGAGGAGTTGGAGGAGGAGGACGACGACAACGACGATGACGACGGAGAGGAGGGGGATGAGCCGGAGGTGGAGGATGTGGGGGACGCTGGCAACGGGGATCTGCAGGCGGAGCAGCAAGCCATCCTCGATTTCCTCTGGTCGAAGTCGGCTGCGGAGCAAGACGCCGTCGCCGGCAGGAGATGGAGGCGTAAGAGGCCGGGAGGAGGCGGAGTTGTTCGCCTACATGGATGAGGTGAAGGAAATATGCCCTAGAGGCAATAATAAAGTTATTATTTATTTCCTTATAATCATGATAAATGTTTATTATTCATGCTGGAATTGTATTAACCGGAAACATAATACATGTGTGAATACATAGACAAACAAAGTGTCACTAGTATGCCTCTACTTGACTAGCTCGTTAATCAAAGATGGTTATGTTTGCTGACCATGAACAATGAGTTGTTATTTGATTAACGAGGTCACATCATTAGTTGAATGATCTGATTGACATGACCCATTCCATTAGCTTAGCACCCGATCGTTTAGTATGTTGCTATTGCTTTCTTCATGACTTATACATGTTCCTATGACTATGAGATTATGCAACTCCCGTTTACCGGAGGAACACTTTGGGTGCTACCAAACGTCACAACGTAACTGGGTGATTATAAAGGAGCATTACAGGTGTCTCCAAAGGTAGATATTGGGTTGGCGTCTTTCGAGATTAGGATTTGTCACTCCGATTGTCGGAGAGGTATCTCTGGGCCCTCTCGGTAATACACATCACATAAGCCTTGCAAGCATTACAACTAATATGATTAGTTGTGAGATGATGTATTACGGAACGAGTAAAGAGACTTGCCGGTAACGAGATTGAACTAGGTATTGGATACCGACGATCGAATCTCGGGCAAGTAACATACCGATGACAAAGGGAACAACGTATGTTGTTATGCGGTCTGACCGATAAAGATCTTCGTAGAATATGTAGAAGCCAATATGGGCATCCAGGTCCCGCTATTGGTTATTGACCGGAGACGTGTCTCGGTCATGTCTACATTGTTCTCGAACCCGTAGGGTCCGCACGCTTAAGGTTACGATGACAGTTACATTATGAGTTTATGCATTTTGATGTACCGAAGGTTGTTCGGAGTCCTGGATGTGATCACGGACATGACGAGGAGTCTCGAAATGGTCGAGACGTAAAGATTGATATATTGGAAGCCTATGTTTGGATATCGAAAGTGTTCCGGGTGAAATCGGGATTTTACCGGGTTACCGGGAGGTTACCGGAACCCCCCGGGAGCCATATGGGCCTTATTGGGCTTTAGTGGAAAGGTGAAAGGGGCTGCCCATAAGGGCTGCGCGCCTCCCCCCTCCCCTAGTCCTATTAGGACTAGGAGAGGTGGCCGGCCACCCCTCTCCCTCTTTCCCCCTTGGGAATCCTAGTTGGAATAGGATTGGGGGGGAGTCCTACTCCCGGAAGGAGTAGGACTCCTCCTGCGCCCTCTCTCCCTGGCCGGCGCCCCTCCCCCCTTGGCTCCTTTATATGCTGAGGTAGAGGCACCCTAGAACACACAAGTTGATCCACGTGATCTATTCCTTAGCCGTATGCGGTGCCCCCTGCCACCATATTCCTCGATAATACTGTAGCGGAGTTTAGGCGAAGCCCTGCTGCTGTAGTTCATCAAGATCGTCACCACGCTGTCGTGCTGACGGAACTCTTCCCCGACACTTTGCTGGATCGGAGTCCGGGGATCGTCATCGAGCTGAACGTGTGCTCGAACTCGGAGGTGCCGTAGTTTCGGTGCTTGATCGGTTGGATCGTGAAGACGTACGACTACTTCCTCTATGTCGTGTCATCGCTTCCGCAGTCGGTCTGCGTTGGGTACGTAGACAACACTCTCCCCTCGTTGCTATGCATCACATGATCTTGCGTGTGCGTAGGAATTTTTTTTGAAATTACTACGAAACCCAACAGTGGTATCAGAGCCTAGGTTATTTATGTTGATGCTATATGCACGAGTAGAACACAAGTGAGTTGTGGACGATACAAGTCATACTGCCTACCAGCATGTCGTACTTTGGTTCGGCGGTATTGTTGGACGAGACGACCCGGACCAACCTTACGCGTACGCTTACGCGAGACCGGTTCCCCCGACGTGCTTTGCACACAGTTGGCTTGCGGGCGACTGTCTCTCCAACTTTAGTTGAACCAAGTGTGGCTACGCCCGGTCCTTGCGAAGGTTAAAACAGAGTCTATTTGACAAACTATCGTTGTGGTTTTGATGCATAGGTGAGATTGGTTCTTGCTTAAGCCCGTAGCAGCCACGTAAAACTTGCAACAACAAAGTAGAGGACGTCTAACTTGTTTTTGCAGGGCATGTTGTGATGTGATATGGTCAAGGCATGATGCTGAATTTTATTGTATGAGATGATCATGTTTTGTAACCGAGTTATCAGCAACTGGCAGGAGCCATATGGTTGTCGCTTTATTGTATGCAATGCAATCGCGATGTAATGCTTTACTTTATTACTAAACGGTAGTGATAGTCGTGGAAGCATAAGATTGGCGAGATGACAACGATGCTACGATGGAGATCAAGGTGTCGCGCCGGTGACGATGGTGATCATGACGGTGCTTCGGAGATGGAGATCACAAGCACAAGATGATGATGGCCATATCATATCACTTATATTGATTGCATGTGATGTTTATCTTTTTATGCATCTTATCTTGCTTTGATTAACGGTAGCATTATAAGATGATCTCTCACTAAATTATCAAGAAGTGTTCTCCCTGAGTATGCACCGTTGCCAAAGTTCGTCGTGCCCAGACACCACGTGATGATCGGGTGTGATAGGCTCTACGTCCATCTACAACGGGTGCAAGCCAGTTTTGCACACGCAGAATACTCAGGTTAAACTTGACGAGCCTAGCATATGCAGATATGGCCTCGGAACACGGAGACCGAAAGGTCGAGCGTGAATCATATAGTAGATATGATCAACATAACGATGTTCACCATTGAAAACTACTCCATCTCACGTGATGATCGGTTATGGTTTAGTTGATTTGGATCACGTAATCACTTAGAAGATTAGAGGGATGTCTATCTAAGTGGGAGTTCTTTAGTAATATGATTAATTGAACTTTAATTTATCATGAACTTAGTCCTGGTAGTATTTTGCAAATTATGTTGTAGATCAATAGCTTGCGTTGTTGCTTTCATATGTTTATTTTGATATGTTCCTAGAGAAAAATTGTGTTGGAAGATGTTAGTAGCAATGATGCGGATTGGATCCGTGATCTGAGGTTTATCCTCATTGCTGCACAGAAGAATTATGTCCTTGATGCACCGCTAGGTGACAGACCTATTGCAGGAGCAGATGCAGACGTTATGAACGTTTGGCTAGCTCAATATGATGACTACTTGATAGTTTAGTGCACCATGCTTAACGGCTTAGAATCAAGACTTCAAAGACGTTTTGAATGTCATGGACCATATGAGATGTTCCAGGAATTGAAGTTAATATTTCAAGCAAATACCCGAGTTGAGAGATATGAAGTCTCCAACAAGTTCTATAGCTAAAAGATGGAGGAGAATCGCTCAACTAGTGAGCATGTGCTCAGATTGTCTGGGTACTACAATCGCTTGAATCAAGTGGGAGTTAATCTTCCAGATAAAATAGTGATTGACAGAATTCTCTAGTCACCATCACCAAGTTAGTAGAACTTCGTGATGAACTATAATATGCAAGGGATGACTAAAGTGATTCCCAAGCTCTTCGTGATGTTGAAATCGACGAAGGTAGAAATCAAGAAATAGCATCAAGTGTTGATGGTAGACAAGACCACTAGTTTCAATAAAAGGGCAAAGGGAAGAAGGGGAACTTCAAGAAGAACGGCAAGCAAGTTGCTGCTCAAGTGAAGAAGCCCAAGTCTGGTCCTAAGCCTGAGACTAAGTGTTTCTACTGCAAAGGGACTGGTCACTGGAAGCGGAACTACCCCAAGTGATTGGCAGATAAGAAGGATGGCAAAGTAAACATAAGTATATTTGATATACATGTTATTGATGTGTACTTTACTAGTGTTTATGGCAACCCCTCAGTATTTGATACTAGTTCAGTTGCTAAGATTAGTAACTCGAAACGGGAGTTGCAGAATAAACAGAGACTAGTTAAGGGTGAAGTGACGATGCGTGTTGGAAGTGGTTCCAAGATTGATATGATCATCATCGCACACTCCCCTATACTTTCGGGATTAGTGTTAAACCTAAATAAGTGTTATTTGGTTTTTGCGTTGAGTATGAATATGATTTGATCATGTTTATTGCAATATGATTATTCATTAAAGTCAAAGAATAATTGTTGTTCTGTTTACATGAATAAAACCTTCGATGGTCATACACCCAATGAAACAAGTTCATTGGATCTCGATCGTAGTGATACACATATTCATAATATTGAAACCAAAAGATGCGAAGTTAATAATGATAGTGCAACTTATTTGTAGCACTGCCGTTTAGGTCATATTGGTGTAAAGCGCATGAAGAAACTCCATGCTGATGGGATTTTGGAATACTTGATCATGAATCACTTGATGCTTGCGAACCATGCCTCATGGGCAAGATGACTAAGACTCCGTTCTCCGGAGCGAGTAACTGACTTATTGGAAATAATACATACTGATGTATGCGGTCCGATGAGTGTTAAGGCTCACGGCAAGTATCGTTATTTTCTGAACTTCACAGATGATTTGAGCAGATATGGGTATATCTACTTGATGAAACATAAGTCTGAAACATTTGAAAAGTTCAAAGAATTTCAGAGTGAAGTGGAAAATCATCGTGACAAGAAAATAAAGTTTCTACGATCTGATCACGGAGACAAATATTTGAGTTACGAGTTTGGTCTTCAATTAAAACAATGTGGAATAGTTTTACAAACTCATGCCACATGGAACACCACAGCATAATGGTGTGTCCGAACGTCATAACCGTACTTTATTGGATATAGTGCAATCTATGATGTCTCTTACCGATCTACCACTATCATTTTGGGGTTATGTATTAGAGACAGCTGCATTCACGTTAAATAGGACACCATCTAAATCCGTTGAGACGACACCGTGTGAACTATGGTTTGGCAAGAAACCTAAGCTGTCGTTTCTTAAAGTTTGGGGTTGCGATGCTTATATGAAAAAGTTTCATCATGATAAGCTCAAACTCAAATCGGAGAAGTGCGTCTTCATAGGATATCCAAAGGAAATTATTGGATACACCTTCTATCACAGATCCGAAGGCAAGACTTTTGTTGCTAAATTCGGAAACTTTCTGGAGAAGGAGTTTCTCTCGAAAGAAGTGAGTGGGAGGAAAGTAGAACTTGACGAGGTAACTGTACCTGCTCCCTTATTGGAAAGTAGTACATCACAGAAAACTGTTTCTGTGACACCTACACCAGTTAGTGAGGAAGCTAATGATGATCATGAAACTTCAGAACAAGATACTACTGAACCTCGTAGATCAACCAGAGTAAGATCCGCGCCAGAGTGGTACGGTAATCCTGTTCTGGAAGTCATGCTACTAGATCATGATGAACCTACGAACTATGAAGAAGCGATAGTGAGCCCAGATTCCGCAAAGTGGCTTGAAGCCATGAAATCTGAGATATGATCCATGTATGAGAACAAAGTGTGGACTTTGGTTGACTTGCCCGATGATCGGCAAGCCATAGAAAATAAATGGATCTTCAAGAGGAAGACGGACGCTGATAGTAGTGTTACTATCTACAAAGCTAGAATTGTCACAAAAGGTTTTCGACAAGTTCAAGGTGTTGACTACGATGAGATTTTTTCACTCGTATCTATGCTTAAGTCTGTCCGAATCATGTTAGCAATTGCCGCATTTTATGAAATCTGGCAAATGGATAAACAAAACTGCATTCCTTAATGGATTTACTAAAGAAGAGTTGTATACGATGCAACTAGAAGGTTTTGTCGATCCTAAAGGTGTTAACTAAATATGCAAGCTCCAGCGATCCATCTATGGACTGGTGCAAGAATCTCAGAGTTGGAATATACGCTTTGATAAGTTGATCAAAGCATATAGTTTTATACAGACTTGCGGTGAAGCCTGTATTTACAAGAAAGTGAGTGGAAGCACTACAACATTTCTGATAAGTATATGTGAATGACATATTGTTGATCGGAAATAATGTAGAATTATTCTGCAAAGCATAAAGTAGTGTTTGAAAGAAGTTTCTCAAAGAAAGACCTCGGTGAAGCTGCTTACATATTGAGTATCAAGATCTATAGAGATAGATAAAGACACTTGATAAGTTTTTTCAATGAGTACATACCTTGACAAGATTTTGAAGTAGTTCAAAATGGAACAGTCAAAGAAAAGGTTTCTTGCCTGTGTTGCAAGGTGTGAAGTTGAGTAAGACTCAAAGCCCGACCACGGCAGAAGATAGAAAGAGAATGAAAGTCATTCCCTATGCCTCAGTCATAGGTTCTATAAAGTATGCCATGTTGTATACCAGATCTATTGTATGCCCTACCACTAAGTTTGGCAAGGGAGTACGATAGTGATCTAGGAGTAGATCACTGGACAGCGGTCAGAATTATCCTTAGTGAAATAAGGATATGTTTCTTGATTATGGACGTGACAAAAAAAAAGGGTTCGCCGTAAAGGGTTACGTCGATGCAAGTTTTGACACTAATCTGGATGACTCTAAGTCTCGATCTAGATACATATTGAAAGTGGGAGCAATTAGCTAGAGTAGCTCCGTGCAGAGCATTGTAGACATAGAAAATTGCAAAATACATAACGGATCTGAATGTGCAAGACCGTTGACTAAGATTCTCTCACAAGCAAAACATGATCACACCTTAGTACTCTTTGGGTGTTAATCGCATAACGATGTGGACTAGATTAACGAATCTAGTAAACCCTTTGGGTGTTGGTCACATGGCGATGTGAACTATGGGTGTTAATCACATGATGATGTGAACTATCGATGTTAATTACATAGTGATGTGATCTAGATTATTGACTCTAGTGCAAGTGGGAGACTGAAGGAAATATGCCCTAGAGGCAATAATAAAGTTATTATTTATTTCCTTATAATCATGATAAATGTTTATTATTAATGCTGGAATTGTATTAACCGGAAACATAATACATGTGTGAATACATAGACAAACAAAGTGTCACTAGTATGCCTCTACTTGACTAGCTCGTTAATCAAAGATGGTTATGTTTCCTGACCATGAACAATGAGTTGTTATTTGATTAACGAGGTCACATCATTAGTTGAATGATCTGATTGACATGACCCATTCCATTAGCTTAGCACCCGATCGTTTAGTATGTTGCTATTGCTTTCTTCATGACTTATACATGTTCCTATGACTATGAGATTATGCAACTCCCGTTTACCGGAGGAACACTTTGGGTGCTACCAAACGTCACAACGTAACTGGGTGATTATAAAGGAGCATTACAGGTGTCTCCAAAGGTAGATGTTGGGTTGGCGTATTTCGAGATTAGGATTTGTCACTCCGATTGTCGGAGAGGTATCTCTGGGCCCTCTCGGTAATACACATCACATAAGCCTTGCAAGCATTACAACTAATATGATTAGTTGTGAGATGATGTATTACGGAACGAGTAAAGAGACTTGCCGGTAACGAGATTGAACTAGGTATTGGATACCGACGATCGAATCTCGGGCAAGTAACATACCGATGACAAAGGGAACAACGTATGTTGTTATGCGGTCTGACCGATAAAGATCTTCGTAGAATATGTAGAAGCCAATATGGGCATCCAGGTCCCGCTATTGGTTATTGACCGGAGACGTGTCTCGGTCATGTCTACATTGTTCTCGAACCCGTAGGGTCCGCACGCTTAAGGTTACGATGACAGTTACATTATGAGTTTATGCATTTTGATGTACCGAAGGTTGTTCGGAGTCCTGGATGTGATCACGGACATGACGAGGAGTCTCGAAATGGTCGAGACGTAAAGATTGATATATTGGAAGCCTATGTTTGGATATCGAAAGTGTTCCGGGTGAAATCGGGATTTTACCGGGTTACCGGGAGGTTACCGGAACCCCCCGGGAGCCATATGGGCCTTATTGGGCTTTAGTGGAAAGGTGAAAGGGGCTGCCCATAAGGGCTGCGCGCCTCCCCCCTCCCCTAGTCCTATTAGGACTAGGAGAGGTGGCCGGCCACCCCTCTCCCTCTTTCCCCCTTGGGAATCCTAGTTGGAATAGGATTGGGGGGGAGTCCTACTCCCGGAAGGAGTAGGACTCCTCCTGCGCCCTCTCTCCCTGGCCGGCGCCCCTCCCCCCTTGGCTCCTTTATATGCTGAGGTAGAGGCACCCTAGAACACACAAGTTGATCCACGTGATCTATTCCTTAGCCGTATGCGGTGCCCCCTGCCACCATATTCCTCGATAATACTGTAGCGGAGTTTAGGCGAAGCCCTGCTGCTGTAGTTCATCAAGATCGTCACCACGCCGTCGTGCTGACGGAACTCTTCCCCGACACTTTGCTGGATCGGAGTCCGGGGATCGTCATCGAGCTGAACGTGTGCTCGAACTCGGAGGTGCCGTAGTTTCGGTGCTTGATCGGTTGGATCGTGAAGACGTACGACTACTTCCTCTACGTCGTGTCATCGCTTCCGCAGTCGGTCTGCGTTGGGTACGTAGACAACACTCTCCCCTCGTTGCTATGCATCACATGATCTTGCGTGTGCGTAGGAATTTTTTTTGAAATTACTACGAAACCCAACATGAGGTTGAGCAGGAGGAGGATGAGCTGAAGCCCTCCTACCCACCCGTCCAGCCGGCGCCTGGCACCGTCGTCGTGAACATCTCCGACGACAAAGAGTAGCTAGGGTAGTACGTAGATGTAATACATAGGATTTTTTGCATGCTTTTGTATGGATCTAGGGGATGAAATATGAGAAAGTCGGATGCAAATGGGCTAATTTGAGACGTGCTCGGTCAATGTCTGCTGACGTATCTGGGCGCATCCGCGAGAGTTTGAGGGGCCGGATTTGTAAGTCCGGCTGTAGATGCTCTTAATACCTACTACGACCCCTCCCCTCCCCACACCCGGACCATACGCAAACCTCCTCGACCATCCCTCCGTAGTATACCATATCACCACCGTTCTAGGAGAGAACTAACCTACATACGTAACCCCTACTACATCTCTTCTCACATGCTTGTCGGCAACATTGCATGTACACCCCCCAAAGAGACTATTTAGGCAACTCCGAAGACTGAACCAGCCCTAGCGATGCGGCACCAGCAAGGCCTTGCGATGCATCACCAGAAGACAGGGATCGTTTGGCTCCGCCTCCTGCCGTGGCACGTGGATTGACAACAGATTTGCCAAAGATGTTTTTTTCCGTGAAACTTCTACAATGTGAATTTCGTATCACTACAATAAATTTATATTTGTAGATGCGGCATACATGAATTTCACGAAAGTTCTATGTGAACTTCAAAATAATACTTAAGTGCCATAAAAGATTATATTTGTATTTAAAGGCCACTAATGTTTTAGAAAAAAGTACATTTTTAAAGAGAAATAAAGTTGACTATTTAAAGGTCCTACTCTTAAGTGTCAGATTTAGAGTCATTGCATTCGTGCGTCGTCAAATTTAATGCCATGTTTTCGTGTTGGGTCAACTTAACTCGTACCTTCTGGGTCGAGATATTGTAGTATTGACTCTAAATGGCATGGAGAGTTTGAAGAGTCAAGACTGATTCCACCTTTGTGAATACACCCATAATTGTCATATTACCTTCGATACGCCAACAACTAGGATCAGATATTCCTCTTATCTCTTAGGAGGCGCCTTACAAATGCTAAAAAGATAAACACTTGTCCTCGTTAACCCATGAGTGTCGTATCTTGAGATCTCTCCTATATCTATGGTTACCTCCATTACATGAATACTTGGATGCGAAAAGAGCATGGTGCAAACATACATCTACTTAGATAGTCACATCAGAGCAAGCATTTCCTTTGTTTGAAGGGTCACATAAACAATAAAATTTCTACATTTCTGAAGTAGATGTTAAGTGGTAATGAGCGGCACCGGGAAGTAGTATCTTTGAGCGTTCGTTGAGATCCAGACAATCTTCCTTGCATATGCCAAACGTGTCATATAATCTTGATGCACTAGTAAAGTACTCGTTGTCTAACAAAAACTAGATATATGTGGGCAACCCTCCAAGATATTTGAACACACATCTTCATATAACCTCATTTTTGTTGTCTTTTCTTTCATGGCCCACATGTGTAATTGCTAGCTTAATAATTTCTGTAGGGAGCTACATATACTCGCAATCGATGATGCAAGCTCTTAAGATATGCGGATTGGAGTTATAACATGTGAATGTTGACTACAACTTATAAACTAGTGTTGTATAATCGCAACCTAAAGTGAAGAACATGAACACCCTTAAAAGTACATGCAGCGATTTGCTCTTAATTAACTAGCCTTCTAAATCACTAAGCTCCCGAGGGTACAACTCCTAGGAGCAAGCCGATTCGGTTTCTCACAAGTCACAACGATTTTGACTCGGTCCTCCCAACATGAACTGGGTTGAGTCAGCTGGCCGTCTTGTCAGCGGTGGGGAGCCATGGGCCTGGGCTATCGGTGGGTTGGAAGGTAGGCCTTTTCTGCACGATAGTTTTGTCGGCCATGTCCTCCACACCAAAACCCAACACGAAAAAAGGGAATTGCAGCCCATTGTTTCCCTAGGCGCCAACACGCAAATAGAAAAACACCCTGCAAAATCTGTGTGGCACAACCGGTGCAACGAAGCACGCCCAGTCCTTGTAGTGAACATTAGAGCACCTCCAAAGGGCTGATTCATTTCGTTCGTGTGCGTCCGTTTGGATCGGCACGAACAAAAGTGGCGGTCTAACGCGTCAACCCAAACCCAAATCACGTCCGTGTCGCGTCCGCGCCGACGCATTTGCGGCCCAAATTTGCGCCCCAAATATGTCGGCGCGGACGCCGAACGGACGCTTCGCGCGCCTTCTGGCTATCCGCCACGTCCCCATATGGCGGCCGTCCAACTACCCGCTGCCCATGCAGTCAGCTTAATTTATGACGACGGGCCCTCGCGTCAGCGACGGCGCTCGTCCTTTTTTAAGCCGACCGTGCGGCGGGGCCGTCCTTATCCAAACTCGCCGTCCCCATCTGCCCACCCTTGCTCCCTCGTTGCCGGCAAATCCTAGCCACCGCAGTCACAGCGACGATGGGCCTCTTCTCCGGAGCCAGCGGCAGCAAGGCCAAGGGCAAGTCCCCCGCCACCCCTTTCCCCTCCGAGTTTCTCCCACCCCTGCCGGCGCCTCGCCGGCAGAGGCAGCGCGTCAACGTGCCAGTGCACTAGGCGGAGTGGCACTGACAGAACCGCCAGCCGCTGCCGTATCCCGACGTGACGCTGCCGCACGACTGGCATCTGAATCCAGATAGGATCCCAGTGCCGGCGGCGCCGCGGTCGGCTCGTGCTCATGCGGAGGAGGTGCGGCGCCGGCGGGCGCTGCTGACGGCGGAGCAGCGCCGCGACTCCGCCTACGCAACCGACTCGCCCAACTGGGCGAGGTGGTTCGCCTTCGAGCACGAGGAGGCGAGGCGCCGGGGCGTGCGCGAGGTCGACCGGAGGCCAACGCCGCTGGTCGTCCGCGAGGAGGACCAGGCGGCGGAGGACGCCTACCAGGCGGCCCTTGCGGCCGTCTACCGTGAGAGCGAAGAGGATGAACGACGCAGAGCGAAGGCGGCAGAGGCGGAAGAGGAGGCCCGCTACGAGGCGGCAATGCCGCAGGCCCTTGCCCTCTCCGCGGCGGGCGACAGCGTGGTGCCGCCGGTGGCCCCGCCGTCCCCCATCAAGCCGTAGCCGCAGCCGCAGCCCGAGCCCATCGCGCGCTTCTCCTGGAATGGAGTGGTGCGCGAGTGGGTGTCCGCACCACCGGTCTGGTTGGGGGTGACGCCGGCGCAGGAGCAGGCCTACCTCGAGATGTGGCGCTAGTGCCGGCTGGCAGAGGAGCGTCGGCAAGGCGAGTACGAGGAGATGCTCGAGCGCGACCTCGAGGAGGAGGCGCGCGAGGCCGAGGAGGAGGCGCGCCAGGCCGCGGCTGCACATGCGGCCGCACAACCCCCCGCTCCGGCACTGCCTGTGCCGGCACTGCCTGCGCCGGCACAACCCGACATGGCAGTGCTATGGAACATGGCGTTCGCCTGGGCCGGGCCGGCGCCGACGCTCATCGACCTCACGGACCCCGAGGACGACGACGACGACGCCTAGGGCAGCGCGCCTCCTCGTAGGTTAGGCTGTTTTTTTATGCAAATGTGGACGCGTAGACTCTCGCCGGCCTTCGTGGCCGGCTTTAATGTTTAATTAATGCAGTTTCTCTTTTTTTAAATATGCACGCGTTCATTTTTTTGGCGCCGTCTAAATGGGTCGCAGGCCAGCGTTGGGCGCAGGTGCCGACCCAAATGCAGAAGCGGACATCCGTGTCCGTCTGACCAACCCAAACAGACAAAAAGCGAACGAAATCGCCGTCCGTTTGGGTCGGCCCGTTGAAGTTGCTCTTAATGGTAGTATCAAGGATTTTGGTGATACTTCTCTAGAGATTACTTGAAGTATCTCACCTACCTGCACTCGCTTATATAAAAAAGATCATAGCCACCTACTCATTTTAAATGACTATTCATATTCTCATGTATACTCTCGCAGAGACAGGGGATGCACTTCTCGCCTGTATATAACAATCATGACCTCACGACCTCCGACAGCTTGATACTTTAGTTCGAGCCGAGCATGGTGCACACACCTACAAGCAGTTCGACGGTCCTATAGGAGATAGCATTTTCTCTGTTCGCGCATCCAGAGAAACAAGAAAACCTTCTACTAGACTGGTTGGAATTGAATATTGGGAATGAGCGGCAACAGGAGACACTCTGTTACCCCCTTGCTATCTCATTTAGTCTCCAGGCTACCAATTCACACCATAGAATCCAATGAAGGATTCATCGTGAATTCTCGCCATACAAAAGCTTGCTAAGAACAGTCGTCTTTGCTGGACGATTGCGCAACGGAATAAGTGCTGACAGTGCCATTCTTCCCGCATGCATCTAATAAAATCAATAGTCACACCAAATTGTAGCTTCCTGTATTTATTTGAAAACGCATGTTTATACTAATAATACTATTTAGATATTGAACAACAGATCTTAGGGAGGAACTTCTGCATTCATGAATGGGCAGACATTTGATTGGATACACACGCTGATTGTGCCCACCATGTCCTCGTCCCTCATTCTGCCACGTTCTGCTTACGTTGGTATTATCACAGTCATTGCATGCAATTTGTGCTTCAATGTGTATAGCACCCTAGCAGGACCTAAAGGTCTGAGATCATATGGAAGTACAAAACAAGATCATGAATGTAAGTCTGCTGATGCTCGCTGCTCTGGTTTCGCAGAATAAGATATAAAAGAAGTGTTCACCTGCCTGCTTCGTGTTTCTGGTCGCTAATCCTGATATTAGCTGACCATGCTTGTTAGCCTTTGCTGCCTGACCTGCATTAGCAGAGTTTTGTAAAAAAAAATTGGAGCCTGATGGCTGATGTTACTTTGCAATTTCATTTTTAACAAAAGAGAGAAGTATGTTTTCGGTTCCTTAACCGTTGACAGTTTAGATTTGATTCCTCAATTTCAAAACCGGACAAGTTGCATCTCCAACTACTGAAACCGGACTTGCCTGCAAGCGGTTTCACGACAACGTGGCATGGTTTTGACCGGGTCTCTTTCCACGTGGCAACCCATGACGGATCTTCTTCTTCCTTCTCATTCTAACTCAGCTAGGCATTTCGCCGAGCTACTAGCACGCGTCGAGCAACAAGAGAAGGACGTGGGAGTGGAGGCCTCCACGGAGGTGGCTTTGGTCCTTGGGGACGTTCGCAAGGCCGTTACCGTCGTGCCGCCCGCGACAGCACGCCGACCTCATGCCCTGGCCTCGGTCTCGCTTCCTCTCCTCTGCTCTCGCTCTCTCCACCCCGTCCAGAGCGCGACAACGTCCACCAGAAGCCAAGCGCAGCGGCAGCGAAGCCGCTGAACCGCCCACCGTACCTCCCTCTCCTGCCGCCACTGTCGGCCACGATGATCAGGAGAGTGACCCCGATGATGGAGCTTGGTGTGTGGACGAGTGCAGCCGGCGGGCTGCCCAGTAGAGGCGCGCGTTGCTATTGCGAGCCCCGCTATCGCGGCCATCGCAGCTTCAAGGTTGAGTACTGAGAAGAAGCAGGAGGTCTGTGTCGAGCTCCAAGCTGGACTACCCAAACGCATCAATGGCGAGTGCGGGGACCATGGAAAGGCACATGCCTGGTTGGTGTAGAGGCGGCACCGAGCTCATGCGGGAGCCCACGGCCAGCGCACCAGCATGTGGGAGCCCACGGCCGGCGCACCAGCATGTGGGAGTAGCCCGAGGGAGGAGGACGAATGGGAGGGACTCGGTCGACCAGCGGGACTCCGTCGCTGGACACAGGCCGCATGGTGGCGACCTGCCGGAGTAGAGATGCACGCAATTGCCGATGCTCGGTTCATCCGGGCGTCCTTTGGCAGGAACCGGTGTTGATAGCAGAGGCCTGGGAGCATAGGGAGCGGCAGGATGCGGCTACCGTAGAAATTAGTGGCCCAGGAGCGCGGACGAGCAACGCACACCAACTGGTCGACGAAATGCCAGACTGAGGTAGGATGAAAAGGGAAGATGATCTGAGTAGGAGAGAGAAAAATTGTCAGCTGTCTACATCGGGTCAGAACCATGTTGAATACCGCTTTGGCTGGGATGAAGGACGAAATTTGTCCGGTATTAAAAGTTGAGGGTGCAAGTTTTCCGATTTTAGAATTGAAGGACCAAAGTTGAGGCTGCAGGTTGTTCGGTTTTAAAATTGAAGGACCAAATCTAGGCTATGTCAAGAGTTGAGAGACGAGAAGTATACTTTTGTCTTAATAAAATGAAACATGGACCGAAAAATAAGTTTTCACCCAACATTGGACAATGGAACGAACACTATAAAAACAATAGTTCACAAGCTCATACCAAACATGCAGATAGACACGACAGCTATGAACAGACAAGGAATATATTGTCGAAGTTACAACAACTTCTTGACATGTCACTAAATTTTGTTCTTGACTGTTTTCTTCTTTGTAGTATTTGCTCTTTCATGGCAGAAACATGACGTCCACATCACCCAAAACCACTTGTGAAGTCGGTTCAGGGCGAAAACTGGATTGTATTAATAGTTTGGCTTTCCAATTTGGATGGTGAGTACAATATTGAAAAGTGGACTTTAACTAGAGTTTAGAGTAAACATGCTTGCTTCTTCCATTCTAAACAAATACATATAGTTCATTGTTGGTCACACATCTCAGTGTACATTTACAACTAATGGGGTGTTTGGTTAGCTTATTGCTTGAAAATAAGCAACTATCGGATGATGTGGCAAAGTTATTGTGTACATGAAGTTGTTGTGGGCAGTGGAGCTATTTGACAACTGGTTGTCTGAACTGTGGATGTGGAGTAAAATGTCTAGAATACTTTATGAGATGCCAAGAGTTCTACATTTGGCTTATTTTCAAGTTATCTACGTGAGTTTATTAAAATATTATTTAACTTGACAATATTATTTCAACTAGTTTAATGAAAATGGTCCGGTTTACTAACAGAAAGATGACATATCCTTGGATGAGATAGACTGATAGATAAACAAATTCTACCTATATTTTTAAATTTGTAACACATTAATGATGCAAGAAACAAAAAACTATAGTAGTTGTGGTACATCATCATCGCTTGTTCATACGTCTTGGTGATGTGTAAGGGGTGGCTTCTGGCACAGGCCTCTAGCACGAACCAGTAATTGTTGTTGCATGTTGCTAGAGAGCAACCACTTACTCCCTAGGGGTACCCAAGAGCCTCGTATTTTAGGTAAGAGTGTGTGTGTTGGAAATATGCCCTAGAGGCAATAATAAATTAGTTATTATTATATTTCATGTTCATGATAATCGTTTATTATCCATGCTATAATTGTATTGATAGGAAACTCAGATACATGTGTGGATACATAGACAACACCATGTCCCTAGTAAGCCTCTAGTTGACTAGCTCGTTGATCAATAGATGGTTACGGTTTCCTGACCATGGACATTGGATGTCGTTGATAACGGGATCACATCATTAGGAGAATGATGTGATGGACAAGACCCAATCCTAAGCCTAGCACAAGGTCGTGTAGTTCGTTTGCTAAAGCTTTTCTAATGTCAAGTATCATTTCCTTAGACCATGAGATTGTGCAACTCCCGGATACCGTAGGAGTGCTTTGGGTGTGCCAAACGTCACAACGTAACTAGGTGGCTATAAAGGTACACTACAGGTATCTCTGAATGTGTCTGTTGGGTTGGCACGAATCGAGACTGGGATTTGTCACTCCGTGTAAACGGAGAGGTATCTCTGGACCCACTCGGTAGGACATCATCATAATGTGCACAATGTGACCAAGGAGTTGATCACGGGATGATGTGTTACGGAACGAGTAAAGAGACTTGCCGGTAACGAGATTGAACAAGGTATCGGATACCGACGATCGAATCTCGGGCAAGTACAATACCATTGGACAAAGGGAATTGTATACGGGATTGATTGATTCCTCGACATCGTGGTTCATCCGATGAGATCATCGTGGAACATGTGGGAGCCAACATGGGTATCCAGATCCCGCTGTTGGTTATTGGCCGGAGAGTTGTCTCGGTCATGTCTGCATGGTTCCCGAACCCGTAGGGTCTACACCTTAAGGTTCGGTGATGCTAGAGTTGTTATGGGAAATAGTATGTGGTTGCCGAAGGTTGTTCGGAGTCCTGGATGAGATCCCGGACATGACGAGGAGCTCCGGAATGGTCCGGAGATGAAGATCGGTATATTGGACGAAGGGTATTGGAGTCCGGAATTGTTCGGGGGGTACCAGGTGATGACCAGCGTGTCCGAAAGGGGTTTTGGAGGCCCCGGCAAGCGTTGGGGGGCCTTATGGGCCAATGGGGAGAGGGCACATCAGCCCACTAAGGGGCTGAGCGCCCCTCCCACCCCATCTCACGTAACCAGGAGAGGTGGGGGCGCCACCCCTAGGGCAGCCGCCCCTCCCGGCTTGGGGGGCAAGTTTCCTAGGGGGTGGGGGCGCCCAAACCCATCTAGGGTTTCCCCTGTGGCCGCCGCCCCTCCCCTAGGGAACCCTAGGGCGCCTCCCCCTCCTCCCTTCCCCCTATATATAGTGAGGGAGGGAGAGGGCAGCCGCACCCTTCCCCTGGCGCAGCCCTCTTCCTCCTCCAACACCTCATCCTCCTCCGTAGTGCTTGGCGAAGCCCTGCCGGAGAACCACGAGCTCCATCACCACCACGCTGTCGTGCTGTCTGAGTTTTCCCTCAACTTCTCCTTGTTGGGGAACGTAGCATAAATTCAAAATTTTCCTACGTGTCACCAAGATCTATCTATGGAGTCACCAGCAACGAGGGAAGGAGAGTGCATCTACATACCCTTGTAGATCGCTATGCGGAAGCGTTCAAGAGAACGGGGTTGAAGGAGTCGTACTCGTCGTGATCCAAATCACCGATGATCCTAGCGCCGAACGGACGGCACCTCCGCGTTCAACACACGTACGGAACAGCGACGTCTCCTCCTTCTTGATCCAGCAAGGGGGGAGGAGAGGTTGATGGGGATCCAGCAGCACGACGGCGTGGTGGTGGTGAAGCTGTAGTACTCCGGCAGGGCTTCGCCAAGCACTATGGAGGAGGAGGAGGTGTTGGAGAGGGAGAGGGAGGCACCAAAGGCCAAGGTATGAAGACCTCCATCTCCCTCACTATATATAGGGGTGCCTAGGGGAGGCGCCGGCCCTAGGAGATCCAATCTCCTAGGGGGGTGCGGCCAAGGGGAGGAATCCCTCCTCCCCAAGGCACCTAGGAGGTGCCTTCCCCTCCTAGGACTCTTCCTTTAGGGTTTCCCCACCCCAGGCGCATGGGCCCTAGGGGGAAGTGGCGCCCCAGCCCACTTTGGGCTGGATCCCTTCCCACTTCAGCCCATGGGGCCCTCCGGGATAGGTGGCCCCACCCGGTGGACCCCCAGGACCCTTCCGGTGGTCCCGATACAATACCGATGACCCCGAAACTTGTCCCGATGGCCGAAATAGTACTTCCTATATATAAATCTTTACCTCCGAACCATTCCGGAACTCCTCGTGACGTCCCGGATCTCATCCGGGACTCCGAACAACATTCGGGTTACTGCATATACATATCCCTACAACCCTAGCGTCACCGAACCTTAAGTGTGTAGACCCTACGGGTTCGGGAACCATGTGGACATGACCGAGATGACTCTCCGGTCAATAACCAACAGCGGGATCTGGATACCCATGTTGGCTCCCACATGTTCCACGATGATCTCATCGGATGAACCACGATGTCAAGGACTTAATCAATCCCGTATACAATTCCCTTTGTCTAGCGGTACGATACTTGCCCGAGATTCGATCGTCGGTATCCCGATACCTTGTTCAATCTCGTTACCGGCAAGTCTCTTTTACTCGTTCCGTAACACATCATCCCGTGATCAACTCCTTGATCACATTGTGCACATTATGATGATGTCCTGCCGAGTGGGCCTAGAGATACCTCTCCGTTTACACGGAGTGACAAATCCCAGTCTCGATTCGTGCCAACCCAACAGACACTTTCGGAGATACCCGTAGTGTACCTTTATAGCCACCCAGTTGCGTTGTGACGTTTGGCACACCCAAAGCATTCCTACGGTATCCGGGAGTTGCACAATCTCATGGTCTAAGGAAATGATACTTGACATTAGAAAAGCTTTAGCATACGAACTACGCGATCTTTTTGCTAGGCTTAGGATTGGGTCTTGTCCATCACATCATTCTCCTAATGATGTGATCCCGTTATCAATGACATCCAATGTCCATGGTCAGGAAACCGTAACCATCTATTGATCAACGAGCTAGTCAACTAGAGGCTTACTAGGGACATGGTGTTGTCTATGTATCCACACATGTATCTGAGTTTCCTATCAATACAATTATAGCATGGATAATAAACGATTATCATGAACAAGGAAATATAATAATAACTTATTTATTATTGCCTCTAGGGCATATTTCCAACAGTCTCCCACTTGCACTAGAGTCAATAATCTAGTTCACATCGCCATGTGATTAACACTCACAGGTCACATCGCCATGTGACCAACATCCAAAGAGTTTACTAGAGTCAATAATCTAGTTCACATCACTATGTGATTAACACTCAATGAGTTCTGGGTTTGATCATGTTGCTTGTGAGAGAGGTTTTAGTCAACGGGTCTGAACCTTTCAGATCCGTGTGTGCTTTACAAATCTCTATGTCATCTCCTAGATGTAGCTACCACGTTCTATTTGGAGCTATTCCAAATAACTGTTCTACTTGGAGCTATTCTAAATTGTTGCTCCATTATACGTATCCGGTATCTCTACTCAGAGCTATCCGGATAGGTGTTAAGCTTGCATCGACGTAACCCTTTATGACGAACTCTTTTACCACCTCCATAATCGAGAAAATTCCTTAGTCCACTAGTTACTAAGGATAACTTTGACCGCTGTCCTGTGATCCATTCTTGGATCACTCTTGTACCCCTTGACTGACTCATGGCAAGGCACACTTCAGGTGCGGTACACAGCACAGCATACTGTAGAGCCTATGTCTTAAGCATAGGGGACGACCTTCGTCCTTTCTCTCTATTCTGCCATGGTCGAGCTTTAAGTCTTAACTTCATACCTTACTACTCAGGCAAGAACTCCTTCTTTGACTGATCCATCTTGAACACCTTCAAGATCATGTCAAGGTATGTGCTCATTTGAAAGTACCATTAAGTGTTTTGATCTATCCTTATAGATCTTGATGCTCAATGTTCAAGTAGCTTAATCCAGGCTTTCCATTGAAAAACACTTTCCAAATAACCCTATATGCTTTCCAGAAATTCTACGTCATTTCTGATCAACAATATGTCAACAACATATATTCATCAGAAATTCTATAGTGCTCCCACTCACCTTTTTGGAAATACAAGTTTCTCATAAACTTTGTATACACCCAAAATCTTTGATCATCTCATCAAAGCATACATTCCAACTCCGAGATGCTTACTCCAGTCCTTAGAAGGATAGCTGGAGCTTTATATACTTATTAGCATCTTTCAGGATTGACAAAACCTTCCGGTTGTATCACATACAACCTTTCCTCAAGAAAATCGTCGAGGAAACAATGTTTTGACATCCTATCTGCAAGATTTCATAAATAATGCAGTAATCGCTAATATAATTCCAACAGACTCTTAGCATCGCTACGGGTGAGAAAGTCTCATCGTAGTCAACTCCTTGAACTTGTCGGAAAACATCTTAACGACAAGTCGAGCTTTCTTAATGGTGATACTTACCATCATTGTCCGTCTTCCTTTTAAAATCCATCTGTACTCAATAGCCTTACGACCATCGAGCCGTTCTGCCAAAGTCTACACTTTGTTTTCATACATGGATCCTCTCTCGGATTTTATTTGGCCTCGAGCCATTAATCGGAATCCGGGCCCACCATCGCTTCTTCATAGCTCGTAGGTTTATTGTTGTCTAGAAACATGACTTCCAAGACAGGATTACGTACCACTCTGAAGTAGTACGCATCCTTGTCATCCTACGAGGTTTGGTAGTGACTTGATCTGAAGTTTCATGATCACTATCATAAGCTTCCACTTCAATTGGTGTAGGTGCCACAGGAACAACTCCCTGTGCCCCGCCACACACTAGTTGAAGAGACGGTTCAATAACCTCATCAAGTCTCCACCATCCTCCCACTCAATACTTTCGAGAGAAACTTTTCCTCGAGAAAGGACCCGATTCTAGAAACAATCCCATATTGCTTTCGGATGTGAGACAGGAGGTATACCCAACTGTTTTGGGTGTCCTATGAAGATGCATTTATCCGCTTTGGGTTCGAGCTTATCAGCCTGAAACTTTTTCACATAAGCGTCGCAGCCCCAAATTTTAAAGAAATGACAGCTTAGGTTTCTCTAAACCACAGTTCATATGGTGTCATCTCATCGGAATTACGTGGTGCCCTATTTAAAGTGAATGTGGTTGTCTCTAATGCCTAACCCATAAACTATTGTGGTAATTCGATAAGAGACATCATGGTATGCATCATATCCAATAGGGTGCAGTTATGATGTTCGGACACACCATCACACTATGGTGTTCCAGGCTGTATTAGTTGTGAAACAATTTCCACAATGTCTTAATTCTGTGCCAAACTCGTAATTCAGATATTCATCTCTATGATCATATCATAGATCTTTTATCCTCTTGTCACGACGATCTTTCAACTTCACACTGAAATTACTTGAACCTTTCAATAATTCAGACTCGTGATTCATCAAGTAAATATACTCAACATCTACTCAAATCATCTGTGAAGTAAGAACATAACGATATCCACTATACGCCTCAGCACTCATTGGACTGCACACATCAAAATGTATTACTTCCAACAAGTTGCTTTCTAGTTCCATTTTACTGAAAACGAGGCTTTCAGTCATCTTGCCCATGTGGTATGATTTGCATGTCTCAAGTGATTCAAAATCAAGTGAGTCCAAACGGTCCATTTGCATGGAGTTTCTTCATGCATATACACCAATAGACATGGTTCGCATGTCTCAAACCTTTCAAAAACGAGTGAGCCCAAAGATCCATCAACATGGAGCTTCTTCATGCGTTTTATACCGATATGACTTATGTGGCAGTGCCACAAGTAGGTGGTACTATCATTACTATCTTTTGGCATGAACATGTGTATCACTATGATCGAGATTCAATAAACCATTCATTTTAGGTGTAAGACCATTGAAGGTATTATTCAAATAAACAGAGTAACCATTATTCTCCTTAAATGAATAGCCGTATTGCGATAGACATAATCCAATCACGTCTATGCTCAACGCAAACACCAAATAACAATTATTTAGGTTTAACACCAATCTCGATGGCAGAGGGAGCGTGCGATGCTTGATCATATCAACATTGGAAACACTTCCAACACATATCGTCAGCTCACCTTTAGCTAGTCTCCGTTTATTCCGTAGCTTTTATTTCGAGTTACTAACACTTAGCAACCGAACCGGTATCTAATACCCTAGTGCTATTAGGAGTACTAGTAAAGTACACATCAACACAATGTATATCCAATATACTTCTATCGACTTTGCCAGCCTTCTAATCTACCAAGTATCTAGGGTAATTCTGCTCCAGTGGTTGTTCCCTTTATTACAGAAGCACTTAGTCTCGGGTTTGGGTTCAACCTTGGGATTCTTCACTAGAGCAGCAGCTGATTTGTCGTTTCATGAAGTATCCCTTCTTGCCCTTGCCCTTCTTGAAACTAGTGGTTTCACCAACCATCAACAATTGATGCTCCTTCTTGATTTCTACTTTCGCGGTGTCAAGCATCACGAATATCTCAAGGATCATCATACATGTCCCTGATATATCATAGTTCATCACGAAGCTCTAGCAGCTTGGTGGTAATGACTTTGGAGAACCATCACTATTTCATCTGGAAGATCAACTCTCACTCGATTCAAGCGATTGTTGTACTTAGACAATCTGAGCACAAGCTCAACAATTGAGCTTTTCTCCCTTAGTTTGTAGGCTAAGAAAATCGTCGGAGGTCTTATACCTTTTGACGTGGGCACGAGCCTGAAATCCCAATTTCAGCCCTCAAAACATCTCATATGTTTTGCGATGTTTCAAAACTATCTTCGGTGCCTCAATTCTAAACCGTTTAACTGAACTATCACGTAGTTATAAAAATGTGTATGTCAGATGTTCGCAACATCCACAGAAGACGTTCGAGGTTCAGCACACTGAGCGGTGCATTAAGGACATAAGTCTTCTATGCAGCAATGAGGACAATCCTCAGTCTACGGACCTAGTCCGCATAATTACTACTATCAACTTTCAACTAAATTTTCTCTAGGAACATATCTAAACAGTAGAACTGAAGCGCGAGCTACGACATAATTTGCGAAGACCTTTTGACTATGTTCAGGATAATTAAGTTCATCTTATGAACTCCCACTCAGATAGACATCCCTCTAGTCATCTAAGTGATTACATGATCTGAGTCAACTAGGCCGTGTCCGATCATCACGTGAGACGGACTAGTCATCATCGGTGAACATCTTCATGTTGATCGTATCTACCATACGACTCATGCTCGACCTTTCGGTCTCTTGTGTTCCGAGGCCATGTCTGTACATGTTAGGCTCGTCAAGTCAACCTAAGTGTTTCGCGTGTGTAAATATGTCTTACACCCGTTGTATGTGAACGTTAGAATCTATCACACCCGATCATCACGTGGTGCTTCGAAACAACGAACTGTCGCAACGGTGCACAGTTAGGGGGAACACTTTCTTGAAATTATAGTGAGGGATCATCTTATTTACTGTCGTCGTTCTAAGCAAATAAGATGTATAAACATGATAAACATCACATGCAATCAAATAGTGACATGATATGGCCAATATCATATTGCTCCTTTTGATCTCCATCTTCGGGGCTCCATGATCATCATCGTCACCGGCATGACACCATGATCTCCATCATCATGATCTCCATCATCGTGTCTTCATGAAGTTGTCTCGCCAACTATTACTTCTACTTCTACAGCTAACGGTTAGCAATAAAGTAAAGTAATTACATGACGTTTATGTTGACACGCAAGTCATAAATAAATTAAGACAACTCCTATGGCTCCTGTCGGTTGTCATACTCATCGACATGCAAGTCGTGATTCCTATTACAAGAACATGATCAATCTCATACATCACATATATCATTCATCACATCCTTTTGGCCATATCACATCACATAGCATACCCTGCAAAAACAAGTTAGACGTCCTCTAATTGTTGTTTGCATGTTTTACGTGGCTGCTATGGGTTTCTAGCAAGAACGTTTCTTACCTACGCAAAAACCACAACGTGATATGCCAATTGCTATTTACCCTTCATAAGGACCCTTTTCATCGAATCCGATCCGACTAAAGTGGGAGAGACAGACACCCGCTAGCCACCTTTATGCAACTAGTGCATGTCAGTCGGTGGAACGAGTCTCACGTAAGAGTACATGTAAGGTCGGTCCGGGACGCTTCATCCCATAATGCCACCGAATCAAGATTGGACTAGTAACGGTAAGCATATTGAACAAAATCAACGCCCACAACTACTTTGTGTTCTACTCGCGCATAGAAACTACGCATAGACCTAGCTCTGATACCACTGTTGGGGAACATAGCATAAATTCAAAATTTTCCTACGTGTCACCAAGATCTATCTATGGAGTCACCAGCAACGAGGGAAGGAGAGTGCATCTACATACCCTTGTAGATCGCTATGCGGAAGCGTTCAAGAGAACGGGGTTGAAGGAGTCGTACTCGTCGTGATCCAAATCACCGATGATCCTAGCGCCGAACGGACGGCACCTCCGCGTTCAACACACGTACGGAACAGCGACGTCTCCTCCTTCTTGATCCAGCAAGGGGGGGGGAGAGGTTGATGGGGATCCAGCAGCACGACGGCGTGGTGGTGGTGAAGCTGCAGTACTCCGGCAGGGCTTCGCCAAGCACTATGGAGGAGGAGGAGGTGTTGGAGAGGGAGAGGGAGGCACCAAAGGCCAAGGTATGAAGTCCTCCATCTCCCTCACTATATATAGGGGGGCCTAGGGGGGGCGCCGGCCCTAGGAGATCCAATCTCCTAGAGGGGTGCGGCCAAGGGGAGGAATCCCTCCTCCCCAAGGCACCTAGGAGGTGCCTTCCCCTCCTAGGACTCTTCCTTTAGGGTTTCCCCACCCCAGGCGCATGGGCCCTAGGGGGAAGTGGCGCCCCAGCCAACTTTGGGCTGGATCCCTTCCCACTTCAGCCCATGGGGCCCTCCGGGATAGGTGGCCCCACCCGGTGGACCCCCGGGACCCTTCCGGTGGTCCCGGTACGATACCGATGACCCCGAAACTTGTCCCGATGGCCGAAATAGGACTTCCTATATATAAATCTTTACCTCCGGACCATTCCGGAACTCCTCGTGACGTCCGAGATCTCATCCGGGACTCCGAACAACATTCGGGTTACTGCATATACATATCCCTACAACCCTAGCGTCACCGAACCTTAAGTGTGTAGACCCTACGGGTTCGGGAACCATGTAGACATGACCGAGATGACTCTCCGGTCAATAACCAACAGCGGGATCTGGATACCCATGTTGGCTCCCACATGTTCCATGATGATCTCATCGGATGAACCACGATGTCAAGGACTTAATCAATCCCGTATACAATTCCCTTTGTCTAGCGGTACGATACTTGCCCGAGATTCGATCGTCGGTATCCCGATACCTTGTTCAATCTCGTTACAGGCAAGTCTATTTTACTCGTTCCGTAACACATCATCCCGTGATCAACTCCTTCATCACATTGTGCACATTATGATGATGTCCTACCGAGTGGGCCCAGAGATACCTCTCCGTTTACACGGAGTGACAAATCCCAGTCTCGATTCGTGCCAACCCAACAGACACTTTCGGAGATACCCGTAGTGTACCTTTATAGCCACCCAGTTACGTTGTGACGTTTGGCACACCCAAAGCATTCCTACGGTATCCGGGAGTTGCACAATCTCATGGTCTAAGGAAATGATACTTGACATTAGAAAAGCTTTAGCATACGAACTACGCGATCTTTTTGCTAGGCTTAGGATTGGGTCTTGTCCATCACATCATTCTCCTAATGATGTGATCCCGTTATCAATGACATCCAATGTCCATGGTCAGGAAACCGTAACCATCTATTGATCAACGAGCTAGTCAACTAGAGGCTTACTAGGGACATGGTGTTGTCTATGTATCCACACATGTATCTGAGTTTCCTATCAATACAATTATAGCATGGATAATAAACGATTATCATGAACAAGGAAATATAATAATAACTTATTTATTATTGCCTCTAGGGCATATTTCCAACACTCCTCTCACCTTGCTGGATCAAGAAGGCGGAGACGTCTCCCAACCATACGTGTGTTGAACGCGGAGGTGCCGTCCATTCGGCGCTAGGATCATCGGTGATTTGGATCACGACGAGTACGACTCCATCAACCCCGTTCACTTGAACGCTTCCGCTTAGCGATCTATAAGGGTATGTAGATGCACTCTCCTTCCCCTTGTTGCTAGATTACTCCATAGATTGATCTTGGTGATGCGTAGAAAATTTTAAATTTCTGCTACAATCCCCAAAAGTGGTATCAGAGCCAGGTTTATGCGTAGTTTCTATGCACGAGTAGAACACAAAGCAGTTGTGGGCGTCGATTTTGTCAATTTACTTGCCGTTACTAGTCTTATCTTGATTCGGCGGCATCGTGGGATGAAGCGGCCCGGACCGACCTTACACGTGCTTTTACGTGAGACTGGTTCCACCGACTGACATGCACTAGTTGCATAAGGTGGCTAGCGGGCGTCTGTCTCTCCCACTTTAGTCGGATCGGATTCGATGAAAAGGGTCCTTATGAAGGGTAAATAGAAATTGGCATATCACGTTGTGGTTTTGGCATAGGTAAGAAACGTTCTTGCTAGAAACCTATAGCAGCCACGTAAAAACTTGCAACAATAATTAGAGGACGTCTAACTTGTTTTTGTAGCATATGCCTTGTGATGTGATATGGCCAAAAGGATGTGATGAATGATATATGTGATGTATGAGATTGATCATGTTCTTGTAATAGGAATCACGACTTGCATGTCGATGAGTATGACAACCGGCAGGAGCCATAGGAGTTGTCTTAATTTATTTATGACTCGCGTGTCAACATAAACGTCATGTAATTACTTTACTTTATTGCTAAAGCGTTAGCCATAGTAGTAGAAGTAATAGATGACGAGAAAACTTCAAGAAGACACGATGATGGAGATCATGATGATGGAGATCATGGTGTCATGCCGGTGACAACGATGATCATGGAGCCCCGAAGATGGAGATCAAAAGGAGCAAAATGATATTGGCCATATCATGTCACTATTTGATTGCATGTGATGTTTATCATGTTTTACATCTTATTTGCTTAGAACGATGGTAGCTTAAATAAGATGATCCCTCGTAATAATTTCAAGAAAGTGTTCCCCCTAACTGTGCACCGTTGCGAAGGTTCGTTGTTTCGAAGCACCACGTGATGATCGGGTGTGATAGATTCTAACGTTCGAATCCAACGGGTGTAAGCCAGATTTACACACGCAATACACTTAGGTTGACTTGACGAGCCTAGCATGTATAGACATGGCTTCGGAACATGGAAGACCGAAAGGTCGAGCATGAGTCGTATGATAGATACGATCAACATGAAGATGTTCACCGATGTTGACTAGTCCGTCTCACGTGATGATCGGACACGGCCTAGTCGATTCGGATCATGTTTCACTTAGATGACTAGAGGGATGTCTATCTGAGTGGGAGTTCATTAAATAATTTGATTAGATGAACTCAATTATCATGAACATAGTCTAATTTGTCTTTGCAAATATGTTGTAGATAAATAGCTCACGTTGTAGCTCCCTGTTTCAATACGTTCCTAGAGAAAGATTAAGTTGAAAGATATTGTAAGCAATGATGCGGACTAGGTCCGTAGTCCGAGGAGTGTCCTCACTACTACACAGAAGGCTTACGTCTTTGATGCACCGCTCGATGTGCAAACCCCTACAACATCGTCTGTGGATGTTGTGAACACCTGACAGACACATCCTGATGACTACTTGATAGTTTAGTGCACCATACTTTACGGCTTAGAATCGGGATTCCAATGACGTTTTGAACGCCATAGAACATATGAGATGTTCCAAAAGCTGAAATTGGGATTTCAGGCTCATGCCCATGTTGAGAGATGTGAGACCTCTGACAATTTCTTTAGCCAACAAGATGGAGGAGAATAGCTCAACTAGTGAGCATGTGCTCAGAATGTCTGGGTGCTACAATCACTTAAATCAAGTGGGAGTTAAACTTCCAGATAAGATAGTGATTGATAGAGTTCTCTAGCCACTATCACTAAGCTACTAGATCTTCGTGATGAACTATGACATGCAAGGGATGGAGTTGATCCCGGAGCTGTTCGCGGTGCTTAAGACCGCAAAAGGTAGAAATCAAGAAGGAGCATCAAGTGTTGATGGTTTAACAAGACCACTGGTTTCAAGAAGGGCAAGGGCTAGAAGGGAAACTTCATGGATGGCAAACCAGTTGCCGCTCCAGTGAAGGAACCCAAGGTTGAACCCAAACCCAAGACTAAGTGCTTCTATTGTAAGGGGAACGGTCACTGGTAGCGGAATTACCCCAAATGCATGGTAGATAAGAAGGCTGGCAACTTCAAAGTATATGCGTGTTATTAATGTGTACCTCACTAGTACTCCTGGTAGCACCTGGGTATTGGATACCGGTTCAGTTACCATTATTGGTGACTTGAAGCAAAAGCTACGGACTAAACGGAGACTGGCTAAGGGCGAGGTGACGATGTGTGTTGGAAGTGTTTCCAAAGTTGATGAGATCACCATCGCACGCTCCGTCTGCCTTCGGGATTAGTATTGAACCTAGATAAATGTTATCAGGTGTCTACGTTGAGCATGTATATGATTAGATCATGTTCATTGCAATACGGTTATTCATTTAAATTAGAGAATAATGGTTATCTTGTTTACATGAATGATACCTTTCATGGTCATGCACCCTATGTGAATGGTCATTGAATCTCGGTCGTGGTAATACACACGTTCAAGCCAAAAGATGTAGAGTTAATAATGATAGTACCACTTTCTCGTGGCACTGCCGCTTAGGTCATATTGGCGTAAGATGCATGAAGAAACTCCATGTCGATGGATGTTTGGAGTCACTTGATTTTGAATCGCTTGACACATGCGAGCCATGCCTCATGGGCAGGATGACTAAGACCCTGTTTTCAGGTACAATGAAACGGGCAAGTGACTTGTTGGAAATCATACATGCAGATGTGTGTGATCCAATGAGAATTGGAGCATGCGGTGGATATCGCTATTTTCTCATCTTCACTGACGATTTGAGTAGATATAGGTATATTTACTTAATGAAGCACAAGTCTGAAATGTTTGAAAAGTTCAAGCGATTTCAGAGTAAAGTTAAGAATCATCATAACAAGAAGATCAAATTCCTACGATCTAATCAATGAGAATTTCTGAGTTATGAGTTTGGCAAACACTTAAGACATTGTGGAATTGTTTCACAGTTGAAGCTACCTGGAACACCACAGGGTAATGGTGTGTCCGGACGTCGTAATCGAACCTTATGAGATATGGTGCGATCTATGATCTACCTCTATTATTTTGAGGTTATGCATTAGAGACAGCTGCATTCACTTTAGATAGGACACCATCTAAGTCCGTTGAGACGACGTCGTATGAACATTAGTTTGGCAAGAAACCAAAGTTGTCGTTTCTTAATGTTTGGGGCTGCGATGCTTAAGGCTTCAGCCGGAGAAGCTCGAACCCAAAGCGGACAAACACATCTTCATAGGATACCCAAAGGTGACAGTAGGATATACCTTCTATCTCAGATCCGAGGGCAAATTGTTTGTCACTAAGAACGGGTCCTTCCTCGAGAAGGAGTTTCTCTCGAAAGAATTGAGTGGGAGGAAGATAGAACTTGATGAGGTTGTCGAACCTTTATTTCAACCAGAGAGTGATGCAACACAGAAAGATGTTTTCTGTGGAGCCTACATCTGTTGAATAGGAAGTTAATGATAGTGATCATAAAGCTTCGGATCAAGTTGCTATCGAACCTCGTAGGTCGACAAGGATATGTACTACTCCTGAGTGGTACGGTAATCCTGTCTTAGATATCATGTTGTTAGACAACAATGAACCTACGAGCTATGGAGAAGCGATGGTGGGCCCGTATTCTGACAAATGGTTAGAAGCCACGAAATCCGAGATAGGATCCATGTATCAAAACAAAGTATGGACTTTGGTGGACTTTGCCCGATGATCGGCAAGCCATTGAGATAAATGGATCTTTAAGAAGAAGACAGACGTGGGCGGTAATGTTACCGTCTATGAAGCTCGACTTGTGGGAAAGAGTCTTTTCATAAGTTCAAGGAGTTGACTACGATGAGAATTTCTCACCCGTAGTGATGCTTAAGTCCGTCGGAATCATGTTAGCATTAGCTGTATTTTTTCGATTATGAAATCTTACAGATGGATGTCAAAACAAGTTTTCTTACCAGTTTTCGTAAGAAAAGTTGTATGTGATACAATAAAAGGTTTTGTCGATACTAAGGATGCTAAAAGGTATGCTGGCTCCAGCAATCCTTCTATGGACTAGAGCAAGCATCTCAGAATCAGAATATATGTTTTGATGGAGTGATCAAAGCTTTTAGGTTTATACAATGTTTGTTAGAAACTTGTATTTACAAGAAAGTGAGTGGGAGCACTACAACATTTCTGATAGTATATGTGGATGACATATTGTTGATCCGAAATAATGTAGAATTTCTGGAAAGCATAAACGGTTGTTTGAAGAGTGTTTTTCAAAGGAAGACCTGGATAAAGCTGCTTACATATTGGGCATCAAGATCTATAGAGATAGATCAGGACGCCTGATGGTACTTTCAAAGAACACACACCTTGACATGTTTTTGAAGGAGTTCAAAATAGATCAGTCAAAGAAGGGGTTCTTACCTGAGTTGTAAGGTGTGAAGTTGAGTAAGACTCAAATATTGACCACGGCAGAAGAAAGAGGAAGGACGAAGGTCGTCCCCTATGCTCTTGTCATAGGCTCTATACGGTATGTCATGCTGAGTACCGCACCTGATGTGTGCCTTGCCACATGTCTGGCAAGAGGGTACAAAGGTGATCTAGGAGTAGATCACCAGATAGCGGTCAAAATTATCCTTAGAGAAATAAGGAAATGTTTCTCGGTTATGGAGGTGATAAAGAGTTCGACATAAAGAGTTACGTCGATGCAAGCTTAACACCTATCCGGATAGCTCTGAGTAGAGATACCGGATACATATAATGGAGCAACAATTTGGAATAGCTCCAAGTGGAACGTGGTAGCAGCATCTATGATATGACATAAAGTTGCGAAATACATAGGGATCTGAATATGGCAAGACCCGTTCACTACAACCTCTCTCACAAGCATAACATGATCAAACCCAGAACTCATTGAGTGTTAATCACATAGTGATGTGAACTATATTATTGAGTCTAGTAAACTCTTTGGATGTTGGTCACATGGCGATGTGACCTGTGAGTGTTAATCACATGGCGATGTGAACTAGATTATTGACTCTAGTGCAAGTGGGAGACTGTTGGAAATATGCCCTAGAGGCAATAATAAATTAGTTATTATTATATTTCATGTTCATAATAATCGTTTATTATCCATGCTAGAATTGTATTGATATGAAACTCAGATACATGTGTGGATACATAGACAATACCATGTCCCTAGTAAGCCTCTAGTTGACTAGCTCGTTGATCAATAGATGGTTACGGTTTCCTGACCATGGACATTGGATGTCGTTGATAACGGGATCACATCATTAGGAGAATGATGTGATGGACAAGACCCAATCCTAAGCCTAGCACAAGGTCGTGTAGTTCGTTTGCTAAAGCTTTTCTAATGTCAAGTATCATTTCCCTAGACCATGAGATTATGCAACTCCCGGATACCGTAGGAGTGCTTTGGGTGTGCCAAACGTCACAACGTAACTGGGTGGCTATAAAGGTACACTACAGGTATCTCCGAAAGTGTCTGTTGGGTTGGCACGAATCGAGACTGGGATTTGTCACTCCGTGTAAACGGAGAGGTATCTCTGGGCCCACTCGGTAGGACATCATCATAATGTGCACAATGTGACCAAGGAGTTGATCACGGGATGATGTGTTACGGAACGAGTAAAGAGACTTGCCGGTAACGAGATTGAACAAGGTATCGGGATACCGACGATCGAATCTCGGGCAAGTACTATACCGCTAGACAAAGGGAATTGTATACGGGATTGATTGAATCCTTGACATCGTGGTTCATCCGATGAGATCATCGTGGAGCATGTGGGAGCCAACATGGGTATCCAGATCCCGCTGTTGGTTATTGACAGGAGAGTTGTCTCGGCCATGTCTGCATGACTCCTGAACCCGTAGGGTCTACACACTTAAGGTTCAGTGACGCTAGAGTTGTTATGGGAAATAGTATGTGGTTACCGAAGGTTGTTCGGAGTCCCGGATGAGATCCCAGACATGACGAGGAGCTCCGGAATGGTCCGGAGGTGAAGATCGGTATATTGGACGAAGGGTATTGGAGTCCGGAATTGTTCCAGAGGTACCATGTGATGACCAGCGTGTCCGAAAGGGGTTTCGGAGGCCCCGACAAGCGTTGGGGGGCCTTATGGGCCAATGGGGAGAGGGCACATCAGCCCACTAAGGGTCTGAGCGCCCCTCCCACCCCATCTCACGTAACCAGGAGAGGTGGGGGCGCCACCCCTAGGGCAGCCGCCCCTCCCGGCTTGGGGGCAAGTTTCCTAGGGGGTGGGGGCGCCCAAACCCATCTAGGGTTTCCCCTGTGGTCGCCGCCCCTCCCCTAGGGAACCCTAGGGCGCCTCCCCCTCCTCCCTTCCCCTATATATAGTGAGGGAGAGAGAGGGCAGCCGCACCCTTCCCCTGGCGCAACCCTCTTCCTCCTCCAACACCTCATCCTCCTCCGTAGTGCTTGGCGAAGCCCTGCCGGAGAACCACGAGCTCCATCACCACCACGCCGTCGTGCTGTCGGAGTTTTCCCTCAACTTCTCCTCTCACCTTGCTGGATAAAGAAGGAGGAGACGTCTCCCAACCGTACGTGTGTTGAACGCGGAGGTGCCGTCCGTTCGGCGCTAGGATCATCGGTGATTTGGATCACGACGAGTACGACTCCATCAACCCCGTTCACTTGAACGCTTCCGCTTAGCGATCTACAAGGGTATGTAGATGCACTCTTCTTCCCCTCGTTGCTAGATTACTCCATAGATTGATCTTGGTGATGCGTAGAAAATTTTAAATTTCTGCTACGATCCCCAACAATGTGGTCCCCATTCATTCCTGTCTATAAATGATAGGTTTGTGTACCTCCCCCGCTCCATACACAAGAAACCAGGAAAGGACACGCACATGGATTTTTTAAAAAATCAAAGGGGTTTACCCCCTTCTCCAACTTTTATTAAAGACAAGGCAAAACCACAAAATAAACATTTCACAGCTCTCGGCTACAACTACCAGTAGCTGCAACAGGCACATTGCTAAGAAAGTAGACATATCAAAACACCACTACAAATAACCAGGCCAGGCAATCCTAAGAAGCTCCCCACGGTGATGATCAAGCAATCTTATGCATTAGAGGAGCAGTGTAGCATGGGCATCTAAACACAAGATCTTCCATTGTTTGACCCAAGAACCCACTAAATCCAGGATGAACCGCAAGGCGCAAGCTTTGCCATTTTCGACCCTGGAAGACAAAATCATATTGAAGCATTCATAAGCCCCACAAGTAGCAGAAGTGACCAACTTAATCGCATCAAATTGATCGCTTTGCTTCCAAAACTGGTGAAGAAATATAAAAGAACATGGTACATGTATGTTAAGAATGCCATCAACTATAGCCCAAGTTCTCTCTCCAACAATATCAAAGAAAAGATGTTGTATGGAATCAAGCTCATTGCAAACACACATGTAGGATCAGCCATAGAGTGATGTTTAGCGAAATTATCTCTAGTTAAACTTTTATTATGCAAAATGAGCCAAATAAATACATGAATGCTGGGGGGCACCTTAATTTTCCAAATACAATCTTTCAAGTCAGGAGACACCCCTCCCCCCCAATTAATAAGTTCAAACATGCAGACATGTGTGTCACTCTCAGATAAAAACTCGGTGCCTCTAACTAGTGAGACCAACTCATACCATAGATAAAGTGTAGTCATCAACACATCTTCTGAAAGTAAGTTTTAGGTTATCACCATCCCAAACTTGAGCAATAGAGGCATCATGTTGTTCACAAATCTCAAAGAGATCACCAATCAGAGTTTTCAAAAATCAACTCCTATCCATATGTCATGCCAGAAGGCAATATATTGGCCATTACCAGGTTTCCATTTATAAAAATTCTTAGCAGCAGCAAAATCCCAGGATGTGCTTTTCCAAAAAGGAGATCGTAGACCAAGTTGAGCCCAAAGAATATATTGGGTTTATCAGTATTATAATTTAAACAAAGCAACTTCTTCCATCACTAGGTCTGTCATCAAAGAATCTTTTACTCCAAGAGGCAAGCATTGCCATATTAAAATCCCTAAGACTAGGAACCACCACCCCACCAAATTATATTCTCCTAGAAATAAGCTCCCAATTGGCCAAATGGTACTTATGTTCATCTCCGAAGTTACCCCGGAAAAACTAAGACATCTAGGTGGTAATGACTTCAATAGTCCATTTGGAAAATTTCGTCATAATTGGAGTTCTAGAATTTGAACATACTTGAAACAACATGGGTTTGTTAGAGATTGGACTAGTATAGCAACGTGTCTTCTACTTTCTAGTGCATACGTGTTGTTATGAGAAGGTCGTATTTGAGCAGTGGACCTACTCCTCAATTTGAAGATAAGGAGATAATACAAGGCCTAACATAACTATGGTGGTGGTCTCTTATTGATTGGATGCAAGGCATAGTACATTGTATGTAGTTGATACTCACATCCGAGCAAGTATTTCCTTGATTTGCATGGTGAACAACTTAGGGCATCTCCAACACTGGCCCGCAAACTGGGCACACTGAACATCTTAGGGCATATCCAATGCTCACCGGCAAACCAGACACCGCATCCATCCGTGGATCGGGGGGGGTGACGCGGAAGCCAGCCAGCCAAAGCTAGCCGCATACATCCGCCGCCATTTTTTTCTTAAAGTCTGCATACATCCGGATGCTCAAAATAACCGCATATCTAGTTTCAGTTCAGCTAAAAAATGTTTAAATGTTCAAATGCAGTACTATTTCTAATTTAAATACTACACTCCAACAATATTGTCCCCTTAACCGTCCACAGATGCTTAATCAGATCTTCCTTCAGTTTCTCATGAGTTTCTCGATGCCAAAATTGTTGATGCATTTGAACAAACTCATCAAATGTGGCAGGATTCTAGTCTGAAAGTTTGATATGATCATCCATGTTCTCAAATTCAAGACCAACAACAACATCCTCACCCTCATTCTCCATGACAAGATTGTGCATGGTGACACAACATGTCATAACCTCACACAAGGTCTATGGATCCCATTGTTTAGCAGTTCCACGAACAACTGCAAATCGTGTCTACAGAACTTCAAATTCTCTCTCAACATCCTTTCTGACAGCTTCTTGTTTTTGGGCAAAGTGAGACTTTTTTGGCCAATTGGGTCCGAGATGGATTTGACAAAGGTAGGCCACGGAAGATAGATGCCATCAACCAGATAGTAGCCCATATTGTATTCATGCCCATTTTTTGACAATATATTGGCAAGGAGCAGCTTTTCCTTCAGTCAGCCTAGCAAACAATGGTGATCACTGCTACACATTAATGTCACTGTCAGACATGGGCATGCTAAAGAAAGTGTGCCAAATTCAAAGATCTTGTGATGCAACTGCTTCAAGAATGATGGCGGGCTTCTTAGCATGACCATAATATTACCCGAGCATTTGGACAGTCTTCCATCTCCATGCATGCAGTCAAGAGATCGAAGCAAACCTGGCCACCCTCTTGCTTCAGACATTGCCAAGATCCCCTCAGTGTCTGCGACAGTCGGTACTCTCGGGTACTGAGGTCCAAACATTAAGACGACAATGGTAGCAAATCTTACCATGGCATCTCCGCATGTGCTCCGAGACATTCATAGGTACTCGTCCTGAATCAGCTATCATGCCATATGCAAGCATCTAAAGAGTAGCCGTGCACTTCTGGTAAGTGGAGAACCCAATCCTTCCCATTACATCCTTCTTCAAGATGAATTAGTCATCAAAGGACCGGGCGCCATGGTAGAGACGATCGGAGACATTTTTTTTGCATCCGAAAGTGTCCGCAAAAATTGTAAGCTAATTAGGCGTTGGGAAAAAGTAGTCGTTCATCAGCATCAAATGGTCATGTGCCCTGCTGTGTTTGTGCACTTGATGACCCTTAAGCGATCCCCTGAAATTGAGAACATGTTCTTCCGCACACTCTACATATGCAAGGACCGTCTACATCATCGTCGCCTCATCACTGTAGTCGTTCTCATCGGATGATCCATCACACAACTAAATATAGTGCTCGTATATGTACTCCATATCTGAATCCATTGCTTCGAAGAAAAAGGGATAAAAATTTAGCACCGGCATTTCATCAAGCAATGGTCGAGCATGGTGAGTACCGTAGGGGCGGATGGTACCGATGCGGCTGACGAAGGAGAGGCGTGGAAAGACAGCAAAGGACAAGCAATATGGAGCCTTGGTGTAGCGAGGGAGGTGACAGAGTCGTCGAGTTCCGGCAAGGGTGTGTCGAGGCGTCCGGGGTGGTGGAGCAGCAATGAAGGCAAGAGAGAAAACAGATGCAGGGAAAGATGAGAGCATGGAGATGCGAGGTCCGGTAGGGGTTTTGGGTGGGTCATGGGTGTTAGAGTCTTATGTGACAGTTGTATGGACTCCCACAAAGCTTCCCAAGTATGTTTCGTGTTTGTGGAAAAATCGCGTCTGAACCGGTCGACGGACCGATATAAGCCCGCGTTGGATGGCTAAGCACGCCTGGGCTGCATGGTCTGTGGGTCCGGTTTGGAGATGCCTTTATAGGACCAAAGGTTTGTACTAAAACTTGAAAATGAATAGTTTGTTTTTGGCCGCCGAGCGGCCTTGGCAACATGGTCGGGTCATGGGTCCATGTTCACTTGTCAAACAAAATGCAGCATCCATTGTTTCCTTTTTGTCATGATTTTAGTCCAGCAGATGCAAATGCGTGTTTCGGGCAGCAAAACTAGGCACGTCAGCAACTACATTGTCTCATCGACCAGATATGTTCATAGGCTTCTCAAATCTCAATTATCTTTCAATTGCTTCAAGTAACTCCATGTATATAACATACTTGCCATTTTAATTTGCTCCCTTCATAATTTATAGGACACATCCACCTACTTCATTCAAAGACGGCAAAAACAATGTGGGTCATGCACACCATCTGTTCTCATATACAACTGTGCTGCCTACTTGCCTCCATCAAATGGATACCTGGATACAACAAGAGCACGATTAAAGCTACATGTTTGAACTCACCTACTCCTCGCGCGTGCGAAGAGAGCTTGGTGTACCTCTACGTATAGTTAGACAATCACGTCAGAGAAAACATTTTTCTTATTCGAACGACCATAAGGACTAGAAACCTTATGCATTCATAGGCCGACTTGGATTAGATGTCAAAAATGAGTGGCACCGGGAAAAAGTCTCATTGAATCTACAAGATGCAATGGAAGAAATATCAAAATCCTACAATCCATGGTCTTTCTGTCACATAAGTCAATCTTCCCCCCTACATTTTGTGCAATACCTTCTTGTCATGAATTCATTGGCAATCAATGTCTTGTAGCATTGAGGACGGTGTGTACCAGGTGTGTACAAAGAACGATCAGTACTCTCACTCTGCAACCATCCAATCCCATTGGTATAAGCATTGAAAAAGAGAATTGTCTCCATGTTTTGTAAGAAAAAATAATTAAGAGCATTTAGATCATTAAAGTAGTGATCTAAACGCTTTTATATTTCTTTACGGAGGGAGTAGTATCAAACATAATTCGTGGTTTTAGACATATGCTCAAATACACATGTTTTTAAGGGGATTACCCGACCTCTGCATCATATGATGAACACAGCCATTTTATTAAATATAGATAAAGTACAAGTCACCGAGTAGCAGACAATAGTACAATAACAAAAAATACGACCACAACTGGTCGTACCCGAGATTACATAGCTCATCCAACCAAATTCGTCGATTGGCCATCACCAACATTAAAGGAACCTCTCTTAAAAAAGGTGGGCTTAGCATCTACTTGGAATAATGTTTTGGAGTTCGGGTATTTTTTGTGCAACAATTCTTGCAAAACACCTTCCTCATTAAGTAGCTTATACAACCATTTGCTGAGTAAGCACTTGTTTTTTATTTAGAGGTTCTCAATGACCAACCCACCTTGATCGTTAGGCCTACAGAAATGTCTCATTTAGCAAGTTTGAACTTCCGCTTCTGCTCTTGCATTGCCAAAAGAATCTAGATTGATAAAAGTCTAGCATTTTCATCACCCCTTTAGGTATCTCAAAAAGGATAGCATGAACATTGGTAGACTAGTAAGGGAAACGTTGATGAGGGTAAGTTCTCCTCCATATGAAAACTTCCAACTACTAAGCTTCTTTCTGAAGCTGTATTCAATAATTGTCCCTTTTTTGTTGGTGAGCTTGCGTTGATGAATAGGAATCCGGGGCACGTGAACGGTACGAATCCCACTTCACAACCAAACAGTTGCCTGTACGGACTCTCCTCCTCTTTGTCCTTACCAAATTTGAAGAGGCCGCCTTGTGGAAATTAATTTTAGAGTGAAGTGCATCCTAGGTCCTTGAACTCTTTCGAAGGTGTCACATAGATCATCAGACTACGAAAAGTGTCATCTAGGTCCTTAAAATCCTTGAAGTGTAATAAGTGTGTATATATATGACACCTCTGAAATAGTTCAAGGACCTACATGACACCTTTGAAATAGTTTGAGGACCAGGATGACACACATATTGCACTTTGAGGACCTGGATGACGATTTTCATAGTTCGAGGACCTACGTGACACCTCTGAAATAATTCGAGGACCTATGATGCACTTCACTCTTAATTTTAAGACCCAAAAGTTGTTCGAAAAGATACAAGCATACTACTCGCCTTTTGAATATCATGTTCCATAAAGATGACAGTGTCCTCCGTATACTAGAGGATAACACACCTCCATCAACCAGATGCAAGATAAGGCCACCAACCTGACAATACTCCTTAGCCCTTGCTATGCTAATAGCCAACATATCTGCCACAGTGTTAAATACGATCGGCGACATGAGATCCCCTTGCCTCAATCCCTTAAGGGTTTGGAAATAATGACCGATGTCATCGTTGGCCTTAACCCCAACACGTCCACCCCGAATGTAAGAAGCCACTTGCTTGCACCATTCAATCGCAAAATACGAAGGGCTCGTTGAAGAAAATATCACTTTACTTTGTTGTAGGCCTTTTTAGAGTCCACCTTAAAGATTAGTCCATTGAGTTTCTTAGTGTGAAGCTCATGGATCATATCATGAAGGACAACCACTCCCTCAAGAATATTGCGACCAGGTATAAACCCAGCCAGCGGTGGGCGCACGACGGTATGAGCGATAGTAGACAATCTTTTAGTGGTCACCCTTGTGAAGATTTTAAAACTGGCGTTGAACAAGAAGATTGGTCAAAATTGCTCAATCCGCACCGCATCCACTTTCTTTGGTAAAATAGTGATAATTCCAAAATTGAGACGAAATAATGAAAGATCACCATTATATATGTCCTCAAACATTGGAAGAAGATCAACCCTAATGATCCCCCGACATTTCTAATAGAACTCAGCGAGGGATAGTTTTTTTAAGGAGACGAGAGCTATTGGACTTACTCTAAGTTCATCTTTGAACTACTTTTTCTATTAATAAGTGTACTTTAGCAACTAAAAAGGTGTACTTTAGGCTTCAAGTGATTAAACCAGTGGTAGACCTAGAAACTAAGTAGTAGGGGTGCCAAACATCATCCTTTTCGAGTAGTTCTACTAAAAGTCATTTTTGTTATCCTTTTTATTAAGGTACGATGATATTTCAAGCCACATGGGTTTTTTAATAAATAAAAAGAGGAAATCCAATGGTGTAGGTTGTTTGCGGTACTGAGTTCGTACAAGATTCATCGTATACATAGCATTGCTCTTTTGTAGGGCGATTCATGCATGTATTATACTATATTTAGAATGGAACTCCGGTGCATGGTGCCATGGTCCAAAGTAAAGAAACTTCAAATCCTTCCCCAACGAGACGATTGGTCCTAGGGTTGGGGATGGATTTGAAAAACAGTCTGTCCAAGTAAGGATGGCGTGGCGGCGACATCCTCGTGGAAGAATCGTGTCCTCGGGTTGCGTTGTTGCGGACGTATGCTCCAGTGTCGGCGTGGAGCTTCGGAGGTAGTCCAAAAGCGGATGCTGGTTGTGGTCTGCATCGGCGACATCTGTAAGATGGTGGATCATGTGCTTGGTTCGTGGTTCGTGGCTCGCAGGTATAGTTTTCTCCTCCGACGCCTTAGTCGTGCGGGGGTGCCAGATCTGGAATTCAATGGTGTGTCCGGGGTGTTGCCCCAGTCTGATTCGTTGAACGTCAATGACTTCGCCTTGGATGAGCCACCTTAGAGGTCCGCAAAGCTGCATATCAGCGATGGAGCCGCGTCGAGCTTGGTGAGAAGGTGATCCATCATTTTTTTCTTTGGTGCATGTTGTGGTCGTGCCGGAGGCAGGTGACGGACATTAGTGTGAAACCCAGGGTATTCTTCGGTCTAGATTGTATTTTTATTTCTTCGTTGTTGTTCCTTTGCGCAAAGGCCAGCGTTTTGCTATTTTTTCAGTTTTGTCAGGTCAAATTGCACGTGGCCTGTACAATGTTATAAACTAGATGAATACCCCATACGTTGTTGCGGGAATTATAGCAAGGAAAAGTGGATATGTATTAGATAAATGAAATATAAATAATTTGAATATACTTGTTGACCACATGGTCTCTCAAGCTAAATAAATCCATTTCATTAGATTGGAGAATGAACAACTGTCTAGAAAAATACAAAAGATCTCCTTTAATAAAATGTTAACATTAGCTAGTGCTTCAGTGTCCATTTAGTAAATATAGTGACCCCACCATTCATTTGTACATCCAAAACATCTCACGCACAAAAACCAAATACATATACCACAATTGGAGATTTGCTTGGGAGGTGGTAATGATTCTTCTCGGTTGCCTGCATACTATCTCACTCTTTATCTTCATCTGGTGAGGATAACAAACAACCACCCGCATTAATAGGGGATGACTGCTGACAGTGGATAAGTGGAAAATAGATAGTGTGTAAGGAGAGTTACATGATGGTAAGAACAAAACCATACCATTTCAGGTAGTAACATAATTTATGCAAAAAGATTGAACCCCTATTACTTTTTGTGAAAGCAATATTATAAAAAATAGATAGAAAATAAGTTTCGGAATCGAATAAAGTAGTGATACAATTTGACTTAGTAAGGCAAGTCCAGTCAAGGGAGAAGACTTTTAGACTTACCACGATGATCAAACTTTTGGTTCAATAATTAAACATGGCCTTCCATAAGCATTTTATGAATTCTGTCTGTTCTATTCCAAGTTTGGTAAGTTAAGTCGAACAATTATGAAAATGAAGAGGGCTTAGTAAAATAAATCTTAAAAATTGCACAAAGCCGAACTGAAGGTGTAGAACTGAAGCAATTCAATAGCAATCAAAGAATAACAATTTGTAATGATAACTATAGGACGACATGTTCTTACTTCTATAGATAGGGAAATTAGCATTTGAGAGCACGACCACCAAAGTTGTCATCGTAGATAACAAATAAAAAATCATACGAAAAAATATTGAATATAGAGGTTAGAAATAATAAGGAGCGATCACTACTGATGCTTATCCATTGGAGTTTCGACAACTTTCGAACAGTTTGTATCTTGTTTCATAATACAGCTTTTAGGTCCATACAAGACTAATGAGAATGGATGAAAAAAAATATGTTGACATTCCTTCAAATGTTTTTTTATCATCTTCCTTCAACTGTTTGGACCTATACTTGTCAACATTCTCTGTTCCACATATATGCTAAAGTAACTCACGGCATTTTCATATGAGAATGATTGGAAGACAACAGCAAACTTGAGAAAAAATTAACCTGCAAACACCAAGACATTTTGATTATTCATCAGAAATACATTCAGCACATACCGGCATTTACAAATAATATATGTGGAAAGAACAACAAACAATATTATGGGGGTTATACAATCAAAAAAGCATTGTGCTTTTTTGTAAGGTGATTTCTTCAGAGGTCCTTTTTAGCGATGCACGTTGGTAAAATCTGTGAAAAAATGAAACAAACATACTAACAAATCAGATCAGTAGCAAATCTACAATGAACTTTTAAGGAAACACTAAATAATTAATTTGGGGAATCAACCTGCACGGAAGGATATGCGCACATACAATGATTTGACAATACATTACTCAAACATTACATGAAGCTTAAAGGGGAGAGCTAATCTGATGAAGATGGAACTTGAAGGGTAAGAATCGCTCTTATGATGATGGAAACTTAAAGGGAAGAATGGCTCCATTTGTTACTCCTCCGATTATGCGAAGAAGATGAATATGATCTATTCATGGAAATCAATGGACGGGGGAATTGACGGGGAGATGAGTGGGGGGGGGGGGGGGGGGGGGGTTAATTGGGGAGGATTGGTTTGGAATTTATATCAGTGACTCCTCCTTCGTGTCAGCAGCAGAAAATGATGATGCTTCAACAGAACAGCTGAAGGTGGCATGGTGATGATGTGGATACTTTGCATGTTGAGATAAATCCTATAATGAAGATGAATTTCTTAAGTATATAGAATAAGGCATGTGTTGGCATGAAAACAAAGTGCACGCTTACATATTTAGATACGTTTTTTAGCCCATATTTAGATACATGACTATAGGAGAAAGCAAACAGTTTTTGCCGAGGAGGATGCGACCGGTAAGAGCGGAAAATGCCAACGGAGGCCGAGCTCCAGGGAGCTTGGTACTTTTGAAAAAATCAAAAGTCATATTTCAAAGTTTCAAATAAATTCAAAAAAAATTACATAGAAACTTATTAGATTACTGCATGCGCGTGTGAAAAAATCATTTGAATTTTTTGTATTTTGTAGGCTGTACAAAAAAGACAAAATTCCGGCCCAACAACAAAAAAAGCGGCCCATTTTAGAAATATGTTTTTGTCTTTTTTCTGTACGCCACGTGTGAAAGTATATGGTTATGATTTTTTGCACATACGCAATACACATATGTGAGAGTGTATACAAACATTTTCAAATTTTTTCATGCAGTGGAAAATCGTATTTTGAAAACGGCCTCCAAAAGCCCTCACTCCCGGTAAGAGTGCCTACAGTACACAAAGCAAAACATTCGGCCTTGGAGCGACAGCTGGCTGGGATCGGCGGATGCAGCACCACCAGGCGACACGACAGGCAGGTCGCCGTCTCCGGCGGTGGCACGTACGTAGGCGATGGAAGGCCGCCATCGACCGATCGACGAAGAGAGAGACGTGGTCGCCGTCGTCGCGGAGCCGAGGAAGCATCCATCCATCGTCCTTGACATACTCCACCTTTGTCGTTCACGAAACATCCATCTTTGACCGCTATTACTATATGCTCCCTGACGACTGTTCCCTCCCGCTGACCCAACGGCTTGCTTCTTCCCCTGGTGCTCTGTGCTCAGCTGCTCGTCCATTCTTGCGTCGCGGTGCAGCAGATTGGGGCACGACCTGCTCCTCCCCTCCCTCCCGCCGCCGCGTTGACGCACGGCGCACCCACGGCCGGTCCGATCGCCGGCACGGGCACGGCCCCCTCGCCGTCGCAAACACACGTGCGCGCGCTGCGCACAGCGACTCCCACCTTCCCGACAGAGCAAGCGGCGAACAGAGGAGAAGCCCACCAAGTCAGAGGCACGGCCGGGTCGCCGTCGCACTAACCCCCGCCCGGGTCAAACCCCGTCCCCCTACACCGCGGACGCGTCTCCGTCTCTCGCTCCCTCCCCTCCCCTCCCCTCCGCTCCGCTCGCGCTGCTCTGCTCGGCCCGGCTCGCGCCCGCCACCGATGGGCACGCCGCAGCGCCCGCGCCCGCGGCAGCTGGCGCGCACCAACGCCATGCGGAACTCCTCCTACTCCGCGGACGCCGGCGCCGACGGCGACGACGACCTCGCGGCCTACGGCCGCATCCAGCTCAGCGTCGACCGCGCGGCCCGCGCCTCCCCTGGCGCCAGGGCCGGGTACGCGTCGCAGACCAGCTTCCGCATCCACGGCGGCCGCGGCGGCGGGGAGGAGGTCGCCGAGCTCTTCCGCCAGCTCGGCCTCTCCGGCCCCGAGGACTTCGCCATCCCACCGGCCGTCTACGCCGCCGCCAACGCCGCCCGCCGCCGCGCCTCGCTCGAGGAGTCGTCCCCTGCGGCGTCGCCGTCGGGGGTTCCTGAAATTTCGGGACGCGACGTCGTCGTCGCCTCTAGGTTGCAGCCAGCCGGCGACGGGGAGGAAGCTGGGTTGGCCACCGAATTGGTCCAATCGGAGACCATACAAGTTTCAGCAAAATCATATCAACGACCATGGGCCGAATCCAAAGCCATATTGGTCGAATCAGAGAGAGTGGAGACCTCTACACGAGAGGTCACTGCTGTGTCTGAGCCGGAGAATGCAGGTGAAGGGAAGGGGAATGACAAATTGGCCAAAGTGGAAATATCACGAGAGGAGAGGACAAGAGAAGTGGTTGTGGAGGCCACAAGGGAGAAGGCCACTGGTGCCCTGGCTCTCGTTGTTGCAGAGTCCAATTCATGTGACATCGAGCATTTGGTCTCGCCGTCGCCGAACAGGCGGTTTAGGAGAACCATCACATCTTGGATCAAGGGAGGGCATATCGGAAGCGGATCATTCGGGTCAGTCTACGAGGCGATCAGCGAGTAAGTTTTACACCTGCTTACTTTGTGAACATTACTCATTTCATTTCATCGAGTTAATGTCTATGGGTTTGCAATTACAGATTTGTCAAATTTGATGCAACATTTTGTTAAGTCTAGCAGAAGATGTTTCATAATTGGTTGTATGCGCTACACTTGTCGTGATGTACGCAGCCACTAGCACTTCGCAAATTGGTTTGATTCGTCGGAACTGGTTAGAAACCTAGATTTTTAGTCATCGGAGCTTGATGAAGATTCTTGAGGGGGCGAAGAAGATAGGTTATGCATGAACTCTGAGAAATCTTTGATATTCAAACCTAATAATTAGGGGTAGTTTTCCTACAGTAGGGGGGGGGGGCATGAAATTCCGCCACTGTGAACCATAACTCTATTATACCACCTGGATAGTTACATATCATCTGCGTTACTTGTTGAGAGTGCAACTTCAGCTGTTGAGCATTTGGTGTAGAACTAGAAAAAATGCCCTCGTGTTCTGCAACAAAATGTTCCACTGACTGTGTTTAACATTGCTCTTACAGTGATGGGTTTTTCTTTGCTGTCAAGGAAGTGTCATTGATTGACCAAGGAATCAATGCAAAACAGCGCATCGTCCAGCTTGAGCATGTAAGTTGTGGGTTATGGCATGCTAAAGCAATTGTTTCACTTACACCGCCTTAAAACATTATGTTGTTATCACTGTCTTGGTTATATGGTCAACTGAGATCAGCTGTGAATCATTGGTTTCAGGAGGTATCCCTCTTGAGTCGTTTGGAGCATGACAATATTGTTCAGTATTATGGAACAGACAAGGTAAAATTATTACAGAATAATAATTATGGCATGACAATATTGTTCAACCTAGTTACTTATGGCTTGTAAAATCATTACAGAATAATTATTATTGCCACTGTGTACTTTTCATTACCTTCTGTTATTTTCCCTTCTGAGAATGGCATAATTTGGATTTAGCAGATGTAGAGATTTCTCAGCTAGATTTTCTTTTTCCTGCTTTCTCTGAGTAAATTATACTCCCTCTGTAACTTTTTATAAGATATTTTTAGAGTCTGTGACAGTGTTAAAAAACGTCTTACATTAAGTTACGGAGGGAGTATTTGTGTGATATAAACCGCTGATTCTAGATCTTTACACTAAATCTTGTGGGCTGGACGTTTTGCAGGAAGATGGCAAATTGTATATTTTTCTTGAACTTGTGACCCAAGGCTCTTTGGCAGCTTTATATCAAAAATATTGTTTACAAGATTCACAAGTATCAGCATATACAAGGCAGATTTTGAATGGTTTGAACTATCTACATCAGCGAAATGTGCTGCACAGGTGAGTACTAGAATGTGTTGTTTGGTATATATTTTTCTGTATTATATTTCTCGCTGGCCATTGAGAGCCTGTTCATTGCTGGATCACCAGGGACATCAAATGTGCAAATATTCTAGTTGATGCAAATGGTTTGGTCAAATTGGCAGATTTTGGGCTTGCGAAGGAGGTATTACTTACTCTATCAAACACATGCTGTACTATCAGTTTATCATTGTACTCCATTTTCTGCTGACTCTTTCTAATCTGCCATTTTGCAGATGTCAATTTTGAGCCAAGCAAGATCTAGCAAGGGAACTGTCTTCTGGATGGCCCCTGAGGTTAGTTTATGCAGTTCAGCTATTGCGCCTTTTCTACATCATGTTGGTCGTACTTTTTCTTGAAATAAAGGCATCATGTTGTTCTTACTCACATTCAGAGTGTGTGTACAATTACACTTGAGCATATTTGTGCCTGGTCTATTGTGATCGTTTTTTAACTTTTCTACCTTCTATTAAATTATCTTTGTGACCTCAATGATCCAGAATACGAGTCCATGGTCCACGTAGATAATAGGTTACAAATATCTTGGGAGTATAACGAATCATAGTCTGTGGAGGGAATTAGCGTACTTGATGAGTTAGAATTTAAAACTCCAAACAGTGAGTTATAACTGACAGATGGTTTAGAGTTGAGCACTGTAGGTTGCAGTGTGACTCTAAATACTTGTAGTTGTGTAACATTAATTAAAACTGTTAATTTTGTTTTCCGTGAAAGGTTATTGGATTATTTTGATTTAGCAAATTGCAAGAAGTATTTTGTTATTGTCCCAATTGTGTACGTTTTGTGATGGTATGCTCTCTTTCAGGTTGCTAAGGCTAAGCCACATGGACCTCCAGCAGATATATGGAGTCTTGGCTGCACAGTTTTGGAGATGCTGACCGGCAAAGTTCCATACCCTGATATGGAATGGGTGCGTATTCTGTCACCTTAGTTTTCTGGAACAGCATCTAAGTTTTAAATACTGCAAGACATGTAATTTAAATGCGCTGGTATACTGGAGCTGCATACTAAGCTAATTTTTTTAAATGGAAAGATCAAGGGCTATCTTCCTAGGGGGAGGGGACTATGAATTCCATGACATTTGTATGCGCAAGTATTATAATGCATAGTGGGCACCCCCAAAAAATCTGCCGCTATATTGCTGTTGTCTATTTTGATGTATTTATTAGGGAAATCAGAAATGCATAGATACGAGTAGCAGACCCATTTTCCCGCAAAAGAAAAAAAAAGTAGCAGACCCATTCCCTGTATTTGGATCTCGTGGTTTTCTTAATATCAGAGTTGTGTATTGTTACTGTCTGTCATGCAATCTTCTCTCCTGCCATGTAGACACATGCTTTGCTCAAAATTGGTAGGGGAATACCACCAAAAATTCCCAATACGTTATCAGAAGATGCCCGGGATTTCATAGCAAAGTGTGTTCAAGCAAACCAAAAGGACCGGCCATCTGCTGCTCAGCTGTTGGAGCACCCTTTTGTGAAGAGACCACTGCAACATTAAGGTGTGCGATGTGCATATTGCTAACACATTTGCTTGTACATAAGCTGGTAAGTCTTTCGTCCTTTTCCTCATCAAGAAATGCGAGTGCTTTCATCTCTTCTAAGTTCTAACTCACTCGTTAAAAGATTGAGTTGGTTTCACTGCAAACATAATGACTTGTCTCCATCGCTATGTATAGGTTTTAATTTCGCATGTGGAAAGGTGTGGGTGATACCGAGGAGTGAAGATGATCCTACAACCCAAAAGTGTTCCTTGTTCACGCTCCCGCTTTAATTGTTTCCTGGAGATTTCAGCATTGAGATAGCTAGCTTCCAACATGAGAAGCACCTATTGGCATTCGGTTGAAAGGTAGCTCAGCAACATGAGTGAGATATGTTTACTTAAGAGGTACTCCCTCCGTCCCATAATATAAGAACATTTTTGATACTATATAAGAGCGTTTTTTATACTACTAGTATCAAAAACGCTCTTATATTATGGGACGGAGGGAGTACCTTGTTGGCTGACAGGATTTGTTTCTCATGGAGCCCGTAGCCTAGTCTCAGTGTGTGGAATGAAAGATGTGCAGTGTGGAGTGCCAAGTGCTCACACAACAGTTCACTTTCCGACCGTGCTTACATCACACCTGTACAGTTCACATTCTGTTGCCAATGCAAACTGATCGTATTGTCCATGTTGTTGACTGCTCCCTCCGTTCCAAAAGAAGTGCCAAACCACGGAAATTTAAACTAAAACCACGGCGCGCGGCACTTATTTTGGAACGGATGTAGTATTTGACTGTGATCTTGCTCCATACCTGTACAGTTCAGTTCCTATGTAAATACAATCTGTTTCTAGCACAGAAGGTCCAGAATTTCAGTGTCTATGTCATCATATATGCCACCAGATGCGCATGCGCAGCCATGCATGTAGATTTGCTTAGAAGATCTGCAGTGCTACTTCTTGCCTGCTCATCAAAAGATTCATCTCATCACCTATTGTATTACTGTACATGTTGGATCCTTTTCAGTTTTCATGATACTGTACATGCATCTGGAGTAACAATGAGAGACCAAAGAACTGAAGATACAACAAATTTCTAATCTACTGTTGGTTCTTTTCCTCTTATGTTCTCATGGACGCAAGCAAAGCAGTAGCCTCTATAGATGTTTGATCCTTTTCATCTTACTCCAAATACAGCTGCTCACTCACTCTGTGATTAAGGCATTGCCCCAAACAGCAGCCGTGTACAAGGAGACTATTTCTGCCTTTCTGGTGTCGCTCATTCCTAACATTTTTCTTTCCAAACCAACCTACGGAGAAGGTCCTTTAACCAGGGAAATGCTTGTTTGGGTGTAACTTTCTAACTAGTTGTATATGTTTGCACCATGTTCTCTTCTTACCTATCTAGCAGTCGGAGGTCACCATAGTTATATATAGGCGAGAAAAAATGTGCACAAATAAAGACATGTATACTATCTCCCTCTTGTCTTTGAAATGAATATGGAAGTAAGTACTGTTATTGTTTTTGACAGGGATACAGGGGCAAGTAGTTGAGACATTATGAGTGATATAATCGAAGAAAAAAAATAGTAGTCCAATGTATCCATAGTAACATTACCGTTATCAGTTCAGGAACTTGTGTTGTTCTTCACCTTATAGAGATCCAGTGTCTATGCTTGATTGAGCTGATAAGCCATGTGGATTTGCTTCTCAAGATTTTACAATGATAAGTACTTCTCATCTGTCAACGTAAAAAGATACATCTCATCACCTGTACCTATATTACTGTACAGGTCGGGTGCCTCTTCCCCAGACTGTACATGAAACGGGAGTCACAACAACCGCAGAGATGCAAATACAAGTTGCTGATCTACCAGTAGCCTTTACGAATGCTTGAAACACCGAGCCTGGTGACTACTGAAAGCCTCCAGTATTCTGCATTCCTGCAGTTCTGATGAGTTCATCCAAACAGGCAGTCGCTCCAGTGCTCATCCATAACTCACGGCCTCATGCCCTGCCATCTCATGGCTCAGCAGGCCAAGCATGTCGAACACCTCCTCAGCCTGCGGATGAGACCGATCTCCGCAGACAAACTCATGCACGGCGCCGTCGATCTCCACGGCGCTGCGGCCTGGCCTCTTCTTCACTCCCCGGGCTTTCATCAGGCCCCGGACCATGCCCGCGCCATCCCATTTCCCGACGCCGGCGTAGATGTTTGACAGCAGCACGTAGTTTGAGTCGCCGCCAGGGTCCTGCTCGAGGAGGTACTGCATCAGCTGCTCAGCCATGTCGACGTCCCCGTGTATCCGGCACCCAGCAAGCAAAGCTCCCAGCACCACCTCGTTCGGCCGCATCGGCATGGTCGCCACCACACTCATGGCCTCGTCCAGGCGCCCTGCCCGGCCGAGCAGGTCGACCACGCACCCGTAGTGCTCCATCCTTGCTGTGATGCCATGCTCCGCCTTCATGGCGTCATAGTACCTCAGCCCCTCATCGGTGAGACCGGCGTGACTGCAGGCCGTGAGCACGCCCGTGAACGTCACAGCGTCCGGCTTGAACCCCTTCCTCTGCATTGCCTTGAAATGCTCGATGGCGTCCACGCACCGTCCATTGGCTGCAAACCCGACAATCATCGAGTTCCAGGAGACCACCGTCCGCTTCCTCATGCTGTCAAACACCTGCCATGCAAACTCCACCTGACCGCACCGAGCATACATGTCGATCAACGAGTTGGCGATGCGGATGTTGCCCTCCAGCCTCTCCCTGGTCACGAACCGGTGCACCCACATACCGAGGCCGAGCGCGCCGACCTCAGCGCACGCGGAGATGGCAGCTACCAGCGTGACGTAGTCTGGCTCGACGCCGTCCAGCAGCATGGCATGGAAGCAGTCAATCGCCTCGTCATGGCGCCCGTTCTTGACGCACCCGTCGATGAGCGCCGTCCAGGAGACCTTGTCCGGGTCCGGCATTCCGTCGAACACCTCGCGCGCGGCGGCGACGAGGCCGTTACGCATGAGGCCGGTGATCATGGTGTTGTAGGTGACTACGGACCTGACGGGCATGGAGCCGAACAGCTGGAGGGCGTGGTGGGGGAGGCGGGACGCGAGGTAGAACCGCGCGAGGCAGGTGCAGAGGAGGAGGTGGCCGGGGAACAGTTTGATGGCGAGGGCGTGGAGCGATAGCGCGAGGGGCCGGGCGAACGGGGAGGAGGGAGAGCCGGCGCAGGCGGAGAGGACAGTGAGGAGGGTGACGTCGTTGGGCGCGGGCGCGGCGGGGGAGGAGAGCATGGCGGAGAGCGCCGCGGCCGTCGCCGGCAGGTCGCCCTCCCGCGCCGGGCGCGCGATGGCGGACGTCCATGAGACCACGTCTCGCGGCGGCGTACGGCGGCGCGGCTTTGGGGTGGCGCGCTGCGTAGGTGGAGGAAGACTGAGAGATGGAGAGGCGGCCACTGCCATGGCCGAGAAGCTTTCGGCTGAAACACTAGAACGAGAGCTCCTTTTGTTTTTTAGATGAACAGGGAGGTTCCCCTCCCCGGTTCCATTACTCAGCATGAAACCAAAAACGCGATCTCCAGTTATACAGCAGCTCACTTAGGGCTGCCTCACGGGTTTTTAAAATGTTTAAATTCGGCGCAAACACAACATAAACACGTTCGAGTTTGTTCAAATTTAAACATATTTTATAAAAAAGAAAAAACTACCGTGGGCTACCTCCGCCGTCTCCCTCGCCGCCCGCCCACGTGGTTCTCCATGCCGAGGAGGCGGTAGAACCGCGTGTAGTCACCGCCGTCTTCGTCGTCGTCGTCGTCGTCGCCCCCGCCGACACCTCCGCCGTCCCTGCTGCATCCCTCCCCCAGTTGGCGCGGCGGGTTGAACGGTCCGGGGGCGTCGTCGTCGTCGTCGCTGTCGAGGACCACGACGTCGTGCTCGTCCTCGCGCCCACGCTTGCGGGCGGCGATCTCCTCCAGGGCCCGGCGCTGCCGGACCATCTCGTCGCGGAGGTAGTCGTCCCGCGTCCACCGCAGGGCGTCCTCGTCGGAGAAGCCACGTCGGGCTACCTCCTCGTACTCCGCGGGGAGGCCGGGCTCCGGCTTGGGCTCGACGAGGACGAAGCGGGCGAGGGAGGGCGAGGGACGCGCGTCATCCGGTCTTCACTGCGCCACCCGTGAGGCATCAATGGCGCAGGCTGACCGGCGCGGCAGCGCGGCAGATTTGGCATTGATTCGCCGCAGGAAACGAGGCGATGAGGACGAGAAGGGGCGAGAAGAGGGTAGAGTCGCTGACGCGGCGGGCTCGCGGCTGTTTCGCGCCAAAACAGTTCGCCCCGGCGCCCCCGGCGCCCCCAGCGCGCCGGGTTCGGCCTGGGTCCGCCGGCGCTGTTTTCGGCCCAAGCCGGCGAAAATCGGGCTCCTGGGGACGCGACTGGGCCGATTTTCCGACGCCGGCGCAAAAAAAAAACGCCTGGGGAGGCCTTCCTGAGGGCGCGGCTGGAGATGCCCTTAGAGGAGCAGTTCAGCCTAAAACGGCACTACAAGTGAAAAGGGAACCGGGAATACAGATCTTTAAAAAGATCAGGCGGCAGAGAGCTCCTTTTGTTTTTTGAAAGAAGTATAGTTTTCACTCTCAAATCCTATCCAATGTCTCCATAACCTCCTAAAGTCGATTTTGGTCTGATTTGGACGTTAAAAATATCAATACCAGTTTAATCTACCCTTGAGCGGTTTAGTGTCATATCAAGAGTGGTTTCGCATGTGGTTTTCATTTATTTGATGATCACTTGGCGCTGATGTGGCAAATGGTCACTTGTTTCCCGGCCAGTGTTTACAATTCATAAATTCCACAAATGGGCGCTTGAACCCTAAATTCCCCATCGACGCTCGCTCACTCGATCCAAGACCTCACGCTCGAATTCAGGCCTCACTCTTGAATCGGTTGCAGTCCATGGCGTCATCCGCGAGCTTCTCGGCTAGCTCCTCCACAGGACGCAGGTCCTATTCTAGTGGTACGGCTGCGGCGACACTGTCGCCGGTGCCATATCATGAGGGTCCGTTGCAGTACAAGTTAGTGTTGTGCGGATGCGGAGTGAAAGCCCATCGGCAGATTACCTGAAGCCTGTTGAATCCAGGGCGAAGGTACCAGGATATCAAAGGTGTGTTCTTGCTGTTCTTGTGTGAGCCTATTTTCTTGGAAAAGTCCATTGTTAGCTGATTGCAATGCAATTTCAGGGTCTAGACTGTTGGTGAATCGTGACATGGTGTTGCTGAATCGTCTGAAAAAAGAGAATATGTAATTGAAGAATCTCGTTCTAGGTTGAAGCTTGCATGGCGAAGGTAGTTGACTGGAGATGGGCATGAGGTTGTTTGTGAATGAGATGCAATTCAAGCACACAGCAGTAGTAGAAGTAGGTCCTTAAGTAGTAGAAGACTTGCAGATAAAATTAGCAAGATTTAGACGTGAGTAGTGCCTGTTGTAATTCACATGAGTAGTGCTTCATGCTGAGAATTTATAAGAAAATGTCTGTAGGATGTTCAGAAGATTGAATTTTTTAGAAAAAAAATTTCCTCAGTGTAAGCACACAATTCTGCATAACTGAGCATAAACACCTCTGCCTCTAGTTCTCCTGAATAGTCAACCTGTCCATTTTTCCTCTCAAACGAGCCGGTTTAATGATATCTGGCCAACAAGTAATCAAGTGGATCTCGCGGATCCAAACGAGCTGCAAAATAAATGAATTTTTTTCTCGGTTATACTTACAAAGTAAACAAATGCAATCATAATTCAGTCCATATTCTGTCTAAATACACTAGTTTAATTGGGCAAACTAAAACCCTCATTATATTCCCAGATTAGTGGGGATAAACCCCGAAAGTACATCACGTTACAATAGATGGCACCAAGAAAATAAAAATATACAACCACGGCACCAAGCATGTGACATGAAGATAAATGACATGTACAGAACTTGAAGCTGCAGTCAAAACTACTAAAACTACTGAAAATACAGTCAAAACTACTAAAACTGCAGTCAAATGCAACTGCCCTATTGAAACTGCAGTCAAAACTGTACTCAAAACTACTAAAACTACTCTGAATTCAGTCCAAATTCAGACTAGTTATACTGCAGTACTAAAATTACAGTAAAAGTTCTGTACAAATGCTGTCAAAATTCAGAGTATTTATACTGTACTACTAAAACAACAGTCAAAATTCAGAGTTAACACTCTTCAGCAGTCAAATTCGGTCAAAGATGTCACGTTCTGTTTCTATAAGACAATCATCACTACAAGCACAGTGCAAATTCATCTACTTTATTTCTGAAATTAACAGGCCGGTCATCCGCAAATTAGCCCATTTTAATATCAAAACAACAAAGCTATCACGAACACATGATGCGATCAAGCCTCGCCCTTAACACGAACATTACTGATCCCATGTGCAGTAAGCATACCTGAAGCCATCGCTTGATTTCGATGAAGACGGACTCGCGACGATTGAGGGCAGCGTAGCCCTAACCGCGGAATACGACAAACCGCGTGCTTCCTCTATCTCATGCCAAGGTGACGTCAAGTGAGAGAGACGGTGGCCGCCGCCGGCGACGACGGCGACGCAATTGCAGTAGGTGTGGACGGCGGCGCTGCGGCCTTTCCGGTTTCCTGTCTGCACTAGGAAGGCGAAACAGGACGAAGATGAACGCCCACTTATTTCAGCGACCAGCTGCCACATAAGCACGCCACGTAAGTGACAAATCAGTGCCTAATCCCAAAATCAGATGCAAAACCACTCTTGATGTGACACTAAACCACGCAGGGGAAGATTAAGGGCCTGTTCGGAGTCTCACCACTCCAGAACTCCACTCTCGGAGCGGGGGTAGCTTCAGCTGAAAATAAGGGAGCGGGGAAACACCCGCTCCGCTGATCCTCGTATTTTTTGGAGCCGGCGGACTACCGAACAGGGCCTAAACCGGTATTGACATTTTTGGGGTCTAAATCAGACCAAAATCGACTTTGGGGGGTTATGAAGACATTAGGCAGGATTTGAGGGTGAAAACTATACTTTTTTAGGCAACGTAGACGTCAAACGAGACCGGCCCACTTGGCCCGTGACCACTTCTCTATTTTTCTCCTTTCGTGTTTAGTCGGGTTTTTTCAAAAAAAAAGGGGCTGCTATGCGTCGGTCGGCGGATCTTTTTAAAAGATCTGCCGCCTCGATAGCCATCGGATTTGACAAAATCGAGTGGTTGCACGTCTTTCTCTACTTTGCAACGAAGGTTTTGTTGCAGAAACATTTGTAAAAAAGATTGTTTTGTGGATATATCTTTGCAACATAGGTTGTGTTGCGGGATATTTTTTTTGCAACATAGGTCGTGTTGCGGAATTTATTTTTCCGTCTTCACTTTTTTGCAACAAAGGTATTGTTGCAGAAACTTGACAACTGAGGTGATGTTGCAGATTTTTTTTGTCTTCATCTTCTATGGTGATATGGAAGAAAGTTTTGCAACATGACTAATGTTGCAGAAATCTTCCTAGCAACAAATTGGATGTTGCAAAAAACACCATTGTCATTCGCCACGAGCTCCCGCCAGACGGTGGTGAGGAGGAGTGGCACCACCTGTCTCCGCCATCGCGCCGCCGCCGATGAGCGCCAGACTTCCGACCAGCTTGCCTCGTCAACATTCTTCTCTCACAGGCAAGATGTATGCCATTGATAAGCACTTGTATGCAGAAGAAGATGTTGGGAGAGAGATAAGATGAGGGAAAGAGATGAAGAGATAAGACGTGGGTGGCCACGTGTGAAGCAAAGGGAGCGGCGGATGTGAGCATGAAATCAACCGCCTGATGTGAATCTTTTTCCAAAAAAGGGTTTTAGAAGCTAGTACTACTTATTTTAAAAACCTATCAAAATGTAATATATATATATATTATAAAATTGTGTTTTTTAAATTTCAAACATTTTCCTGGAAACAAAACTTCTAAAAACATGAAAAATTATTAAAAGTAAGACTAGTGGTTGGCGACATGTTGGCTCCCATAGTTCTTGGTGTGCATCGTCGTACACCTCGGCCAAGTGTGAGCCAGTTCATTCAAAACAAATACACCAATTCATATGGCTTGTCGGAATTAAACCTAAACCTCTTAATCCCTGAAATCAGCACTATGTATTTTTAAATTCTACACGGGTCCACTGGTCTTTATTTCAACTTTAGAGTTCGGAGCATCGGGAAAATAAGAATGCCGGCCGGGGTCACTCTCTACTTTCAATGACCACACGGGTCCTCATGTATTACCTCGGTATTAAAATATTAAGTATTTTTTATTTAGGCTAAAAAACATATTCTAATTTGGTACGAAGGTAGTAGTACATTCGTCTTTTCTCCCCAACCATCATCTCGCATGGCTGCGTCGTGCATCTCTGTCGTGACCCTACTGTACAACCACACTGTGCAGGGTCACGTCACGCTGAATCCTCACCTGTCTAGCCATGCACCATCGCCGTAGTACCACTAGTGCAGAACCGGGCAATAACACCGGTTTGTAAGGCCCTTTAGTGCTGGTTCGGTAACCGGCACTAAAGTATGGGCACTAAAGGCCCCCCCTCCCCCTTTAGTATCGGTTCAGCACGAACCGGTGCTAAAGGGCAATCACGTGGCATGAGCCAGCTCCGTGGGCGCGTAGGACATTAGTACCGGTTGGTAACACCAACCGATACTAAATGTTTGGGTATGTTTTGGTTTTATTTTTTTATTTTTACTTTAATTTTGTGTTTTCAATTTAATTTAGTGATTGTTTTACATTATAATGAGTTGTTAAATCATTAGGTGAATGTGTACCGCGGATTAGTTTGACTGGATGCATGTGGATCCTAGCTAAGTCATCAAGTATATGTTATATCCATATTATATATACTTGATCACCTAATTAAGTGATCGAGGTAATATGGATATGGCATATACTTGATCACTTAGCTAGAATCCATCCAGTTGAAACTAATCTACGGTTTCTTTCATAAATGATATAATAACTCATAATCATCATCATATTGATATAAAAACTCCTGCATCATATATATCATCACCAACAACACTAGCTTAAAGAAGAAACATTCACTTGTACCAGAAGCAAAGATATCATCGATTTCAACATGATAATGATATTATAAGTGTTCATAACACCAAAAAAGCAAAATCACTCTTTGAGATTAAGTTCAGGACGAAGAACACGGACATGAGAGGACAAGTACTAAGAGCATGAATTAGCTAATTAATCACTCCTGCTGCTCTCTCTCAGGTAAAATAACATAGAACATGTATAGCTTTGCTGATTCATCATATTGGAGCATGCAGATGAACATGTCTCCTAATCGTGGGTTGCGCTTCTGACTGCTGCCCCCTAGTACTTCTCTGCGATCGTTCACAATTTTGCTCCAGTCTTTTACTATTAAGCATTCCTCGCTATTAGAAATCCTGAATGCACTAAAGTGCATTGTAGGATATCTTGGTCGTAAGCTAACAATATTCATGGTAGCTTTAGTCTCGATCCAATCAGACACAACATTCATCGGGAGTCCCTATTGAAGAACATCGTATAGTAACATACTTAGCAATGAAGTTTAGCTTAAAAAATAATGTATGCAAAAGATGCACTCAGGAGAAATAGTAGAAATCGTACCATCTTTCTTAAATATATGTGACCGTAGTTCAGTACGAACACTATTGGTCGCACATTTTGAGTACCAACATTTCTAAGTGCAGGATTTTTTTTTGTCTTGACAGCATCAAGATCCTCAAGCCATGAAACATAATGACTTGTCTCCTCGCAGTTTAGTTCAGCCCCGGGACAGTGGACGGTCCTGTCTACCAAGCGCCGGACATGTTTGCTTGATTGGAAATAAGCTGTCAATATAAATTGAGATATATTAATTCAACTGGTTCAAATAATCTCATATCAAAGACATAAATATGGTTGAGAAACTCACATAATGGTAGAATTGGAGGCGTCTGCACATCGACCCAGATATCTTTATTACCTTCAGTATCATCTTCCGGACGAATATCAAAGGTGATAACCATATCAGGCTCAAATGCATAAGCCTTACATAGTGCTTGCCAAGTTTTGCATTCAAAATAGGTATATGTGTCTGCATTGTATAATTTGACGTTGAAGGTATAACCATGCTCGGTCTTCAAGTAAACTCTTTTTACCTCCATAGTTTCGTTAGGACTGAAACCTATCTTATCCAAGAGAAAAATTCTTGCATGGCAGGGGATACGCTAGTAGAATAGTGAAAAATTAAAATTAAAAGTTGAAGCAAATGAAGCATAAGTCATGCTTAATTACGAAAAAAGACTTGTCATTGTGACTTACTGTATCCACTTCGAAGTTCTCATCCAGCTTGATACTGAAGCGTCTATCATCAACTAGAAAATTTCTACCGCACAGGCCGCGCTAGTCTTCGCAGTATTCGCACATAATGAAATCGTGTTCGTTGTCAGACGACATTCCTATATGTTCATAGGTGAAACATTAAACACTTATTAGTTCTATTAATTCAACTAATTCTGTTAATTCAACTAGTTCAACTTATTAATTCAACTAAGCACTTACAAAAAATACACCTAAATAAAGTAGCTCAACTAATTCAACTAACTAGTTCAACTAATTAATTCAACTAATTCAACTAAACTAGTTCTATTAATTTTCTTACTAAAAATAAGGTAGCTAGTTCTATATAGTAAAATGTTAATTAGATAATCAAATCTCATATAACTAAATTAAATATATATCTAACATATAATTTATATCTAATTCATCTAACATTTGACATTAATATCTAACATATGTTCATATATAGGTAAAACATATGTTCTTACTAAAATAAAGTAGGTAGTTCTATATAGTAATATTTTGATTAGATCATCAAATCTCATAAACCTAAATTTTCTTACTAAAAATAACTAGTTCTATTAATTCAACTAAGAATTTACTAAAAATAAACTAGTTATATTAATTTTCTTACTAAAATATATAAAGTAGCTATAGATAGTAATATTTTAATTAGATCATCAAATCTCATATACCTAAATTTTCTTACTAAAAATAAACTAGTACTAATTCAACTAGCTAGTTGAACTAAGCATTTACTAAAAATAAACTAGTTATATTAATTCAACTAGTTCAAATAATCTCATATACCTAAATTTTCTTACTAAAAATAAACTTGTTCTATTAATTTTCATGCTAAAAATAAATTAGTTATATTAATTCAACTAGTTCAAATCTCATATATATACGTAATTAATATCTACCTAATACATCTAAAATTGACATTAATATTTAACATCTTTTCCATATAATTCATCTAACATTAACATTCTAACATTCTTATCTACGTAATTTATCTAACATTAATCTAAACAACAGAAAACAGAAAATAAGTAAAAACAATGTGTGTGTGTGTGTGTACGAGCGAGGGCGGCGACGCGAGACGATGATGCGACGGGGACGGCGCGACGACGAGCGGCGGGCCGGGGGCGATGGTGCGAACGAGACGACGACATAGTACGGGGCGGCGGCGACGGGCGGCGGGGGCGACGGCGGTGACGGCGACGACGGGTGGCGGGGGCGACGGCGGTGACGGCGACGACGGGCGGCGGGGGCGGCGAGGACGGAGGGGCCTGCGAGGGCGGCGCGCGATGGGCGACGGCGGCGATGTCGCCGAAGAAATTGGAGAAGTGGTGGTCGATGAAACTGAATTTTTCGTACGTGCCATACATATAGGAGGGGCCTTTAGTACCGGTTGGAGCCACCAACCGGTACTAAAGGCCAATTTTCGCCAGGCCAAGGGGCGGAAAACGTCCCCTTTAGTACCGGTTCGTGCCACGAACCGGTACTAAAGGCCCAATCATTAGTACCGGTTGGAGCCATCAACCGGTACTAATGGTTGTGCGCTGCCACCGGCGGTGCACAATGTTTAGTCCCACCTCGCCGGGCGAAGGGCAACCGCACTAGTTTATAAACCCAGCCGTGGCTGTTCCTTTGAACTTCTCTATATAGCAGGCTTCTGGGCCTAACTAGGGCGCGCTGCTCTGTGAGTCTGCTGGCCCTTCTGGGCCTGCATTTGCACACCCTAGGTCTGGCAGGCCCACTAAGCAGCGCCCCAACAAATATTTCATATAGTTTTTTTTCTTTTCTGCATTATTTATTTTCTTCTATTTATTTTTGAGTAATTTTTTATATTTTTTCTTTTCTGCATTATTTATTTTCTTCTATTTATTTTTGAGTAATTTTTTATATAGTTTTTTTCTTTTCTGCTTTATTTATTTTCTTCTATTTATTTCTGAGTAGTTTTTTTGTGACCCTCTCTACTCTTTCGCACATGCTATGCAGGTGAAATGATAATACCATTGCAAGTTTCAACATTTTCAGAATTCATTTTGTAGTGATTTTCAATTTCACGATCATTTAGCTCTCTAAACAATTAGATAAATGACTGACAAACAACAAATGATGTCAGAACATGTTGGAAATTGATGACGTCGCTTTGAATGCTGCATACTGAACATAAAAGAAGTCCGGAGTTGAAATAAGTTTAAAAAACATTGAAGTGCCCGTGTAACAGATGAGTTCTCATCCGAAACCCTGATACTCCGAAAGAGATTGTCCAGTTTGTACACGAAGTGCATCCAGTTTTTGCCGTGACCATCTCTACTCTTTCGCACATGCTATGCGGGTGAAATGATGATACCATGCCAAGTTTCAACATTTTCACAGTTCATTTTGTAGTGATTTTCAATTTCACGGTCATTTAGCTCTCTAAACAATTAGGTAAATGACTGAAAAACAACAAATGATGTCAGAACATGTTAGAAATTGATGACGTCGCTTTGAATGCTGCATACTGAACACAAAAGAAGTCCGGAGTTCAAATAAGTTTAAAAAACATTGAAATGCCCGTGTAACAGATGGGTTCTCGTCCGAAACCCTGATACTCCGAAAGAGATTGTCCAGTTTGTACACGAAGTGCGTCCAGTTTTTGCCGTGACCCTCTTTACTCTTTCGCACATGCTATGCGGGTGAAATGATGATACCATGCCAAGTTTCAACATTTTCACAGTTCATTTTGTAGTGATTTTCAATTTTACGGTCATTTAGCTCTCTAAACAATTAGGTAAATGACTGAAAAACAACAAATGATGTCAGAACATGTTGGAAATTGATGACTTCGCTTTGAATGCTGCATACTGAACACAAAAGAAGTCCGGAGTTCAAATAAGTTTAAAAAACATTGAAGTGCTCGTGTAACATATGAGTTCTCGTCCGAAACCCTGATACTCCGAAAGAGATTGTCCAGTTTGTACACGAAGTTCATCCAGTTTTTGCTGTGACCCTCTCTACTCTTTCGCACATGCTATGCGGGTGAAATGATGATACCATGCCAAGTTTCAACATTTTCACAGTTCATTTTGTAGTGATTTTCAATTTCACGGTCATTTAGCTCTCTAAACAATTAGGTAAATAACTGAAAAACAACACATGATGTCAGAACATGTTAGAAATTGATGACGTCGCTTTGAATGCTGCATACTGAACACAAAAGAACTCCGGAGTTTAAATAAGTTTAAAAAACATTGAAGTGCCCGTGTAACAGATGAGTTCTCGTCCGAAACCCTGATACTCCGAAAGAGATTGTCCAGTTTGTACACGAAGTGCGTCCAGTTTTTGCCGTGACCCTCTCTACTCTTCCGCACATGCTATGCGGGTGAAATGATGATACCATGCTAAATTTCAACATTTTCACAGTTCATTTTGTAGTGATTTTCAATTTCACGGTCATTTAGCTCTTTAAACAATTCGTAAATGACTGAAAAATAGCAAATGATGTCAGAACATGTTGGAAATTGATGACGTCGCTTTGAATGCTGCATACTGAACACAAGAAGTCCGGAGTTCAAATAAGTTATTAAAAATAAAAAAGAGGTGCAATGCTGGTTAATTTGCTTCAAGCCTTTCGGAATAGTGTAGACTGCACTGCACATAGCTCAGTGCAATATATGCTATTCCGAAAGGCTTGAAGCTAATCAACGTGCAGGTGAGCATTGCACCTCTTCGTCATTGTCTCTGCACTCAGGGCTTATAAACCGCTCATACTACCTCTCTCTTGGCGAGGTGGGACTAAAAATCAGCTTACTAAGAAACTCTAGTACCGGTTCATGTCATGAACCGGTACTAAAGGTCTTCGTGGGGGCCCCAGCCTGCCCACAGTCGCACTGGCCTCATTAGTACCAGTTCGTGGCATGAACCGGTACTATAGGTTGCCCACGAACCGGTACTAATGATGCCCGCCCGCCTAGCCGTTGGAACTGGCACTAATGGTCACATTAGTGCCGACTCAAATTCAAACCGGCACCAATGTGCTTCACATTTGACCCTTTTTCTACTAGTGTGCCCCGTCACGGCGGCACCCACACAGGGTCTGGATGGTGCAGCCCTTATTTCGATCGACACATGGGCACCAACTAAAAATCCTACACTTATGGAAATCTGATACAGAATGGTTCTACAGACTTTTCTCTGACCAACCAATACCCCAGATTTCAGCTGGTGGGACCTCTCCTCCCTAATCTTCTCTAGTATACCTGGCCATGGGTAGCCTAGCACGGACGGCCCGACCCTACCCGAAAAAGCCCAACTCAACCTGGCCCGACCTTGTCCACGGGCCGGTACTAGACCTAGATTTTGAGCCCAAAGGCTGGGCTGGGCCATACCCACCATATTAACGATTTAACAAAGAGGCCCGACCCGAGGTCTGGCGGGCTTTTACATTGTCGGGCCGGATTTTTAGACCCGACGCTCAGGCCAGGCCCGGGCCTGAGTTTTCTTCATCGGGCTTGGTTAGGCCCGGCCCGGCTTGAAGGATGGCTAGGTATATTCTCCAGTTATAACTTTACACATGAGTCTGTGACAAAACCCCGTAGGAATCTGTCCGTGAGTCTAGCATTTCTCGGCGCCGACACCGTTGTCCCGAGTAACACACTGCTGTTGATACCGCCGCCTTGTCGCCATGCGCTGCTGTTGAAGTACACAAGTTAGGCCGATGACTATCACGTACGTTGAAGCTAGACTCCTAAGCTACACATGGCGTGCCTCCTAAGATTCTTCTGGTGGAGCAAAGGAGCCGGCTGCAACTTCAAGAGTAAATTTCTTTGTAAATTTGTAGAAGTAATACAGAGAATTCTTTGCATGGGAAGCCAAAGAAAAAGCTGGTCAATCTCTAGCCTCCTGCATCTCTAGGCTCGTCTATGAGTTCGCGGGGACATGCGAGGAGTGCATGTTTCTCACGACGGAGAGGGGACAGTGTATGTTTCTCGTCTGGCTGGACATGACTTGCGTTGTTGGTGATTTATTAAGGAACATAAACATCATTAACACGAATTTCACGGTGCATCACCGTTCAAGACTCATCCATAATCACATGCATTGTACAATCTCAAAAATATTAGATCAAACAATGACTAGGAGGGAAGGAGGGAGTAGAAATAATTGCACTCCTACAAACAAGCCAAATTTGTCCTCGCGTATGGTTCTTATGAACCGGTCGACTCCACCGGCTACATAGACCATCTTTCACCAAGCTCATCACACACCCATCTGGACCGACCGGCCGGCCGCCATGCCGCCGCTGGTTTAGTACGCTTCATCTTCCAAGCTCGACCTACGTACAATGCACTCATAACTTCTTCTTGCAGACCCGCTCGTGCGCCACGCCATGCACGTCGTCTTGCGCCTTCTCCCAGACGGCGTGCGGCACGATCCCGCCCGCCCACACCCCCGGCCGCTGATACGCCTCCTTGCACAGGACGTGGGCGACCTGATTGCCCTCGCGGAAGATGTGCTGGACCTTGTACGCCGCGAAGCACCCAAGCAGCATGAGAATCTCGTCTTGCATGGCCTGAGGGCAAGTGTGAGCTGGCTGGAACTTCAAGACTAAACTCCTTTGTAAATTGTTCTAAAATAATCTTCTTTGTAAATTGTAATGCAGAGAATTCTTTGGATGGAAAGAAAAAAAAACTGGTCAACTTGTAGCCTCCAGCATATCTAGGCTGACGGGGACGGAGGAGTGCATGACGCACGGGCAAATCTCACGACGGGGAAGGGATGGTGTATGTTTCTCGTCTGGCACTCTGGCTGGATGGGACTTACGTTGTTGCTGATTTAGTAGGGAACATAAACATCATTTTCTTTGCGATAAGAACATAAACATCATTAATACAAATATGGCGGTGCATCATCGAAGACTCATCCATAATCACATGCATTGTACAATCTCAAAAATATTAGATCATACAATGGCTAGGAGGGAGGGAGTAGAAACAATTGCACTTCTACAAACAAGCTAATAAATTTGTCCTCGCGCATGGATCTTGTGAACCGGTCGACTCCACCGGCCACATAGACCATCTCCATTTCTCTACCAAGCAGCTTATCATGCCCATCAAGCCAACACCAACCGGTCACCATGTCGCCGCTTCTTTTTGTACGCTTCGCCTGCTTCCATTCTTCAAGAAATCAACATATGACGATGCTCTCGCTACTTCTTCTTGAAGAGCCGCTCGTGCGCCACGCCGTGCACATCGTCTTGGGCCTTCTTCCAGACGGCGTGCGGCACGATCCCGCCCGCCCACACCCCCGGCCGCTGATACGCCTCCTTGCACAGGACGTGGGCGACCTGATTGCCCTCGCGGAAGATGTGCTGGACCTTGTACGCCGCGAAGCACCCAAGCAGCATGAGAATCTCGTCTTGCATGGCCTGAGGGCAAGTGTGAGCTGGCTGGAACTTCAAGACTAAACTCCTTTGTAAATTGTTCTAAAATAATCTTCTTTGTAAATTGTAATGCAGAGAATTCTTTGGATGGAAAGAAAAAAAAACTGGTCAACTTGTAGCCTCCAGCATATCTAGGCTGACGGGGACGGAGGAGTGCATGACGCACGGGCAAATCTCACGACGGGGAAGGGATGGTGTATGTTTCTCGTCTGGCACTCTGGCTGGATGGGACTTACGTTGTTGCTGATTTAGTAGGGAACATAAACATCATTTTCTTTGCGATAAGAACATAAACATCATTAATACAAATATGGCGGTGCATCATCGAAGACTCATCCATAATCACATGCATTGTACAATCTCAAAAATATTAGATCATACAATGGCTAGGAGGGAGGGAGTAGAAACAATTGCACTTCTACAAACAAGCTAATAAATTTGTCCTCGCGCATGGATCTTGTGAACCGGTCGACTCCACCGGCCACATAGACCATCTCCATTTCTCTACCAAGCAGCTTATCATGCCCATCAAGCCAACACCAACCGGTCACCATGTCGCCGCTTCTTTTTGTACGCTTCGCCTGCTTCCATTCTTCAAGAAATCAACATATGACGATGCTCTCGCTACTTCTTCTTGAAGAGCCGCTCGTGCGCCACGCCGTGCACATCGTCTTGGGCCTTCTTCCAGACGGCGTGCGGCACGATCCCGCCCGCCCACACCCCCGGCCGCTGATACGCCTCCTTGCACAGGACGTGGGCGACCTGATTGCCCTCGCGGAAGATGTGCTGGACCTTGTACGCCGCGAAGCACCCAAGCAGCATGAGAATCTCGTCTTGCATGGCCTGAGGTACGCGCGTCTGCGTCTCCTCGCCGGTGAGGAGCTCCACCAGCATCAGGTCGTCTCCTTCCGCCACTAGCCTGCCGCGGAAGCGACTCAGCGCGAGGCGCAGCCCGCGGATGAGCGCCCTGGCCTCCACTATGCCCACCGTCGAGTGCTCCGTCGGCTCGGCGAAGGCGACAAGAACGCGGCCGTTGCAGTCGCGGATGGCACCGCCGATGCTAGCCCGGCCGGGCCCGTCGTTGTCCACAGACCCGTCGAAGTTTAGCTTCAGCCAGCCCGCCGGGGGAGCTTCCCACCTCACCATGACACGGCTGGGGTAGAAAGGGGGAGAGGAAGGAGACAAGGAGGCGATGGAGGCGGGGGGCCGATACAAGTTGGCCGGAGATGCAAAGGAGCCCCTGCAGAAGGGAGCGAAGGACGCTGCTGGCGCAGCAAGGCACGCCATGGCTAGGGCGCTAGGCTAGCTACTCGATCGTAAACAAGTAAAAAAGGTTGGGATTAGTAAATTAGGACGCTGGCGCAGTAAGGCATGTATGCTGGTTTTCCTACGTATATATAGACTTTGGGGCGGGTATGATGCAAAGGCCAGCCAGATTCGGAATCCGACTGCGGCTCTGCTCCTAAACACGCACGGATCAAGTCAAGAAAGAGTAATGACTCCGCGGGCGCTCGTGGCGGGTGCGGGTGGGGCCGAACCGCATCAGCACGTGCGCGTACATTCGAGTCCCTCTACCCCTCTCTCTCTCTCTTGCCACGCCGGCGACGTCCGCCGGACCAGCGGCATGCACGATGACGGGACATCTCTTCCCTCTGGCGCCGTCTTGCTCGCCGGCCGACGGCAGCCATGGACAAAGATCCATCCTTTGGGTCGCCGCCGCGCTATTTTGCGTGCGTCCTCGGCGCTCCTGGCCGGTACTTCAGGTCGCCGGCGTGCGGGCGCGCAGCCACAGAGACAACGGGCGACGGAGCCTCCTGCTCCGCCTACCGCGCCACCCAGCAACGCAACGACGCACCTCACCGCCGGAGGCTCGGCGGCTCCTTCCACAGCGACGATGGCTCCATTCACTGATTGGCCTCTCCGTCTCCGGTCTCAGAGCCGTCCTCTGTTATGCCGCCGCGCCGCCAGCAGGCACACGTCTTGGGGGTCGTACGGCTGGAGGACCGCTCGTGGTTGGCTGTGCCCAACGGCATCCATGACACGTTTTGTTTCCTCCGCTCCGCACCGTGCGCGCCCACTTGGATCTCGTTCTCCAAAGAAATGAACAAACTTTTGGTTTTTGGAAAATGAAAACGAATCAGCATATATAGATTTTTTTAGAACGAAGGCTCAAGAAAAACCCTGTTTTAAATTAACAAAACCATCAACCTGCCAGGATTACATCGAACAAACAAAGAAAACAAAGAAAAAAACAACAAGCCGATACATGGTGCTGTGTCAAAGCTATCAGGCTACAACAAACTACTAGCAAAGATATGGAATTAAAGCACAAGTCCAGCTAGAAGTCGAAGGAGCCCTCTACAACGAGCAGAACACCACGCAAGGCACCAGCAAAGCTTGGGGATGAAACAAACAGTAGTTGGAGGAGCTCCGTTGTTAGCTCCATGGGCTCTGGCCGTCGATGTCGCCCTCCTCCACCTCAGAAGGAGGGTCCCTGCCCCCTCGCCCTGGCATGAAGGGTGCCGACCCGTCGAAAGGTGGAGACGCCCACCCGAGGGCTAAAGAGCGGCCGACGCCGTTGCCAACCGGAAGACCACACACCAGGACACCACCGCCAAACTACTTGGAGCCCATCCAAGGAAAGCATTGGCAATGCATGATATCTGCACACGAGGAGAAGCAAGCTACACGGCAAGGCTGCTGAAGACCGAGCAACCCCCAATCGGAATAAGCACACTTCCCCCAAAGCTCACCAAAGACGGCACCCCCTCGAGGGTGACGGCGCCCACGGTGTCGCTGCCGCCCAATCCCGAGGGATTTGGGTTTTCACCTGGTCCACGAGCAACACGGGAGGAAGAGGAGGGGGAAAGGGGGCATTTTTTACCAGCGCCTACAAGTAGGGGACGGCGCCCATGGGCGTCGCCGCCGGCAGGCTGACATAGCCAGCGACGGATTTCTCCGGTCCCCTCTCCCAACCCCCACCTTGAGAGGAGACACGGCTACGGTGCCCGGAGGCCGCCAGAGAACGGATCTGAGACGAGGGTGACAAGAGGTTGAAGAGGAAGATGCCTTCAGATCTGATGCGGGTACCTCGAAGCCACCGCGCACCACAACCATCGCCCGCCGTCACCGCACCGCCCGCACGGTCGAGATGGGCGGCCAGCACCCGCTGCAGCCGTTTGCTGAGGACGGCGCAACACCACCGCCCGAGGTCGCCACCTCGGCTCCGAGATCCTCCACAGGGGCGGAGCGACCAGATCCTCGCCGCCACCATCCCCGGCGGCCGCGCGGCGCTCCGGCGACCCCTCCGGCGGCGACGAGGGAGAGAAAAAGGGGGAGGGAGCCACGGCGGCGGGCTAGGGTTTGAGCCGCCCGAGTCGCCCCTGTGGGAGCGACGCGGGGGCCTTGGGGGAGAGATGATGGGGGGTCGTCCATCGGCATATATAGATCGATCGATGCCCTCTCTCTCCTCATTCCTTGCCAGTTGCCATGTCGTCGAGGATGCACGCGGGGAGCCTCGCCAGTGACGTACGGACGTCCATTTTCTCGTCTGCGGCATGCAGCCTGACGGACGGGTTGCGTGCAAGGGTCTTCTCTAACTCTTCTTCTCCTCCTCGATCAGGACCGACCGGCACCAGCTAACCATGGAGATGGAGAAGCCCCTATCCTATCCTTTGGGTAGCCGGCCGCGCACGCAGAGTCCTCTGTCCTGAGCCATGCATGGTGCTCCACGCCGACGACACCGTCCATATGCTATGACTCGCGACGCCGGCACTGAGGAAGCAGGCAAAGGTGACCTCTATCCTCTTTGGGCCGCCGCACCGCCATCAGGTCATCTCGTGCCCAACGCCAGGCGGGGCGCGCTGAGCATCCTCGTGGAGGCACTGCCGTCCGCCGACGACCTCCTCCCCTCATGCTGCAATTCGCCGCCATAAAGAAAGCTGTTTTTTCCAAGGCGACCTCGAGTTTGGGCCGCAAGCATCATGTGGTGCCATGCCAACTCTAAGAGCAAGTACAATAAGGTGACGTAGAAGGGCTTTAAGACATTAAATTTATATTTTTGCTTAGTTGGAAGAGAGAGAAGATGAGAGAGAAGATAAGCGGGCTACTAATTAATAGCCGGCTGCAGCACATGTTCCTAGATACTTTGTGAGCTAGTGAGGTGGGACATGTATCAACAAAGTAGTACATATTTATATCCAGCTATTGTACTTGCTGATTATAAGATTGACTATATATGACGTGCCAACATTATATAGCCAGCAACTGACTATATTATTAACCATATTCTAATTAGGCGAGGACGTTTCCGTCGACGACGAGGTGCCTACGGTGACTTCGTAAATCTCAAGATGATGTGCCGGCTCAGTTTTTTGAAGGTGCTCATAGGAGGTAGGGTGTGCGTGTATGCATTCATAGAGGTGAGTGTATGCGCGTGTATATGAGCGCTTGTGTCTGTACTGATGCTCAAAAAAAAAATTAGGCGAGGTGAGAAGGTCCAGCTGCGGACGTCCTCCCTGCCTGCCGGTGAGCACAACACATTCAGAGACGCCTTGGCGTGAGTGTCATCCCAACTGGCGCGCGAGCCCGTACGTGCGGCCGCGCCGGCGGGACAGGGGATGGGGGCTGCCTGCGATGGCCATGGTCGTTGTGTTGTTGCCCATTGTTATTCCTTCCTTGGGATGCTTCTCTAAGTGATCGGGCCTTCCAACAAAGGTTTCTTGTCTAGTGTATGAAGAAGGAGGTCGTAGACAGCTTGTTCAGAATAGAAAACATGTGGTTGTTCATAAAACTTATGTCATTAGCTTTGTAGGTCGATGTTTCGAAAACATTTCAATTTTTAAAGGGCGTAGATATAATACTTTTCAAAGTAATTGATCCCACGACACGAGATTATATATGTGGTATTTGTTGATACCCTATTGTTCGTGTCGCCGTTGACTAAGCAGCCGTGCGGCCGGACATCACGACAGGGGGCTGGCGGCGCTCCGGCGATCCCATTCCCCATGGCAGGCGGCTTTAAGATTTGGGGCGCCACGGTCGCCAGGCACAGCGGCGGCGTGACCAGGTCGGCGGCGGTGTGGCCGGATCTGGGCCCAGGCGTGAGCTTGGTCTCCGTGTCATGGTCGGCGCGATGGCGAGTGCGACACGTCGGCAGCTAGACGGATCTGCGGGATTTCATCTTTGTCTTGTCCTTGACAACCCGGGCAACTCCGGGGAAACCCTAGATCTCCATGGAATCGAGCGATGGCGGTGCTTTTACGTCGTAGTCCCTCTTCAGGGCTTCGTTTTGGAGTTTTCTACGGTTAGACCTTTATTGAATAATTAATAAAGATGGTTGCATGCATTGTTTGATGCATAGGCCGGGGGTCTTAACCTCCTTTTCTATATAAAAAAGTTAAGTATAGAACTTAGCTTTTTATCCATGCATCTTCCAGTTTTTCACCACAAAAGATGTTTCTTTCGTCCTTGATGATGAATTGACTAGTAATAATATATAAATTATATCATATTGGTGGAATAGATGAGATTTTGTAACAGGATTATTTACCTATCAGCTATCGATGTGTACTATTGATTTCTTTAGCTATGTTGGTTGCTCAGTTATTCCTTGTTGAAGGAGGCATGAGACATGATGCCAAGATGGCGACACTTTTGTTGGTTCAAATGGAGAATACCAAAAATAAGCATGGGTTTAATACTTAAAAAATGCTACACTTACGTAATATCCTACGTACTGTTACGTAACTTAACTAACTACTAATCCCTCTGCCCCCCTGATTTCAGCTGGGTGGCCCCCTCCCCTAATTTCCTTCAACAGAAAAAAGCCACCTAAGCTATTATGTTAGTTTACGTATGATATCTATGTAGGCGTAGCATTGCTCTATTCCTTGGTCAACTATTTCTTCATTGTCGTAGGCTAGAACACCATATCAGAATATTTATTGAAGTGCCCAAGAGATCAAACACTGAGCTTCCCATGAGCAACTTAGAGGAGCTGTGGGTTTCCATTACCAACACGCACAATGGTTTGTTCATATTTTTTTGATTACACCATCTATGTTTTATGATGACAAGACACTACAATTTATGTTTGAACTTGAACTGAATTAGTATCTTAAATTTGAGAAAAAATATGCTTGCAAGTGTGATGCATGATCATAAATATTGAATCAGTATGTTATGATTATAAATATTATTGGGTTACATATGCACAACTGTAGAAGAAATATATGTAATGATAAAAAAGATAATTAGCCAAAGAAGATAAACAATATATTATTTTGTTCTTTTTCTTCTGTACCGAAAACTACTTTTAAACTTCTAGAGATGCTTTATTCACCACTATCATTGGCGCAGCAGGATGAAGTCCAGAATGGTCACGTGGCACAAGTATGCAAACTTATTATTTTACAAATTAATGTATTAAACTAACAGTCGATAGGTGGTCCACGAAACTGGTTATAATTTTTATTATCTCTGATGTTTCTTATACTGCCAAGATTGAAGATGAATAGATTTGAAGTTTCTTAAAAAAACTAAGGGTTGATTGTATATACTCCTTCCATTTTTAAATATAAGAGATTTCAATGCAGACTACAAAGAATGTATATAGATTTATTTTAGAGTATAGATTCACTCATTTTGCTCCATATATAGTCTGTATTGGAATCTTTAAAAACATATTTAGGAACAGAGGGGTATATACCGGTATAATTGAACGGAAAAAATGACATTACATGTCGAGAGGGCACGTCCTGCACGCATGATTATATGCACCCACTTTTCAAAAAAATGCATGTTAAGCATGTTTTAAAATGTTAAAGAATTTAAAAGAAAATTCACGCATACATGTTCGTAAATGTGTGTGCGCCGCACAAAAGTTTGTGAAAAACATGTCTTTTTTGTTTTGTCTTTGAATAAAGAAAATAAATTTAGTGCTTCTAAATAATATTCCACGACATGAGTTTTTGCCTTTTATTTGCACAGGCCACAAGAAAAGTTATTTTTCCGTGAAAGTGTATGCACGCACATAGAATATGGAGACGTACCGTGCAACCTTTTTCAAATTCGTTTAGCATTTAGAAATATGTTTTTTGAAGTGGGTTTATATGTACCTGGGTCCATCCATGCACTTCCCATTACATGTCGACACTTTTGAAAAACACCACAACATTTTGTCCACACTTCATCATATGCCATTACACAAATTTCGATACCAAAACACCCCCTCTCTGGTCTTCTCCATTTTCTCATCCTTCATCCTAGTCTTCATTACTAACCACTACACCGTTAACTCTAGTGACATGTGTTGGGGAACGTAGCAGAATTTTTAAAATTTTTACGCATCACCAAGATCAATCTATGGAGTCATCTAGCAACGAGGGAGAGAGGAGTGCATCTACATACCCTTGTAGATTGCGCGCGGAAGCGTTCAAGAGAACGGGGTTGATGGAGTCGTACTCGACGTGATCCAAATCACCGATGACCAAGTGCCGAACGGACGACACCTCCGCGTTCAACACACGTACGGTTGGGAAGACGTCTCCTCCAACTTGATCCAGCAAGGGGGAAGGAGAGGTTGATGAAGATCCAGCAGCACGACGGCGTGGTGGTGGAAGCAACGGTGATCTCGGCAGGGCTTCGCCAAGCGCAGGGAGACGGAGGAGTGTCACGGGAGGGAGAGGGAAAGGCCAGGGGCTTGGGGTGCGGCTTCCCTCCCCCCACTATATATAGGGTGCCTAGGGGGGGCGCCGGCCAAAGGGGGTGCCTTGCCCCCCAAGGCAAGGGTGGCGCCCCCACCCCTAGGGTTTCCAACCCTAGGCGCAGGGGGAGGCCCAAGGGGGGCGCACCAGCCCACTAGGGGCTGGTTCCCCTCCCACTTCAGCCCATGGGGCCCTCCGGAATAGGTGGCCCCACCCGGTGGACCCCCGGGACCCTTCCGATGGTCCCGGTACAATACCGATTACCCCCGAAACTTTCCCGATGGCCGAAACTTGACTTCCTATATATAAATCTTCACCTTCGGACCATTCCGGAACTCCTCGTGACGTCCGGGATCTCATCCGGGACTCTGAACAACTTTCGGGTTACCGTATGCTAATATCTCTACAACCCTAGCGTCACCGAACCTTAAGTGTGTAGACCCTACGGGTTCGGGAGACATGAAGACATGAACGAGACGCCTCTCCGGTCAATAACCAACAGCGGGATCTGGATACCCATGTTGGCTCCCACATGCTCCACGATGATCTCATCGGATGAACCACGATGTCGAGGATTCAATCAATCCGTATACAATTCCCTTTGTCAATCGGTACGTTACTTGTCCGAGACTCGATCGTCGGTATCCCAATACCTAGTTCAATCTCGTTACCGGCAAGTCACTTTACTCGTGCCATAATGCATGATCCCGTGATCAACCACTTGGTCACATTGAGCTCATTATGATGATGCATTACCGAGTGGGCCCAGAGATACCTCTCCGTCATACGGAGTGACAAATCCCAGTCTCGATTCGTGCCAACCCAACAGACACTTTCGGAGATACCTGTAATGTACCTTTATAGTCACCCAGTTACGTTGTGACGTTTGGCACACCCAAGGCACTCCTACGGTATCCGGGAGTTGCACAATCTCATGGTCTAACGAAATGATACTTGACATTCAGAAAAGCTACAGCAAACGAACTACACGATCTTTGAGCTAAGCTTAGGATTGGGTCTTGTCCATCACATCATTCTCCTAATGATGCGATCCCGTTATTAGTGACATCCAATGTCCATAGTCAGGAAACCATGACTATATTTTGATCAACGAGCTAGTCAACTAGAGGCTCACTAGGGACGTGTTGTGGTCTATGTATTCACACATGTATTACGATTTCCGGATAACACAATTATAGCATGAACAATAGACAATTATCATGAACAAAGAAATATAATAATAACCATTTTATTATTGCCTCTAGGGCATATTTCCAACAGTCTCCCACTTGCACTAGAGTCAATAGTCTAGTTACATTGTGATGAATCGAACACCCATGCAGTTCTGGTGTTGATCATGTTTTGCTCTAGGGAGAGGTTTAGTCAACGGATCTGCCACATTCATGTCCGTATGTACTTTACAAATCTCTATGTCTCCATTTTGAACACTTTCACGAATGGAGTTGAAGCGACGCTTGATATGCCTGGTCTTCCTGTGAAACCTGGGCTCCTTGGCAAGGGCAATAGCTCCAGTGTTGTCACAGAAGAGAGTCATCGGGCCTGACGCATTGGGTATGACTCCTAGGTCGGTAATGAACTCCTTCACCCAGACTGCTTCTTGTGCTGCCTCCGAGGCTGCCATGTACTCCGCTTCACATGTAGATCCCGCCACAACGCTTTGCTTGCAACTGCACCGGCTTACTGCCCCACCATTCAAAATAGACACGTATCCGGTTTGTGACTTAGAGTCATCCAAATCTGTGTCGAAGCTAGCATCGATGTAACCCTTTACGACGAGCTCTTCGTCACCTCCATACACGAGAAACATGTCCTTAGTCCTTTTCAGGTACTTTAGGATATTCTTGACCGTTGTCCAGTGTTCCATGCCGGGATTACTTTGGTACCTTCCTACCAAACTTACGGCAAAGTTTACATCAGGTCTGGTACACAGCATAGCATACATGTTAGACCCTATGGCCGAGGCATAGGGGACGACACTCATCTTTTCTCTATCTTCTACCGTGGTCGGGCATTGAGCCGTGCTCAATCTCGTACCTTGCAATACATGCAAGAACCCCTTCTTTGACTGATCCATTTTGAACTTCTTCAATATCTTGTCAAGGTACGTACTCTGTGAAAGACCAATGAGGCGTATCAATCTATCTCTATAGATCTTGATGCCTAATATATAAGCAGCTTCTCCAAGGTCTTTCATTGAAAAACACTTGTTCAAGTAGGCCTTTATGCTTTCCAAGAATTCTATATCATTTCCCATCAACAGTATGTCATCCACATACAATATGAGAAATGCTACAGAGCTCCCACTCACTTTCTTGTAAATGCACGCTTCTCCATAAGTCTGCGTAAACCCAAACGCTTTGATCATCTCATCAAAATGAATGTTCCAACTCCGAGATGCTTGCACCAGCCCACAAATCGAGCGTTGGAGCTTGCACACCTTGTCAACATTCTTAGGATCGACAAAACCTTCTGGCTGCATCATATACAATTCTTCCTTAAGGAAACCATTAAGGAATGCCGTTTTGACGTCCATTTGCCATATTTCATAATCATAGAATGCGGCAATTGCTAACATGATTCAGACGAATTTCAGCTTCGCTACGGGTGAGAAAGTCTCATCGTAGTCAACCCCTTGAACTTGTCGATAACCCTTAGCGACAAGCCGAGCTTTATAGATGGTCACATTACCATCCGCGTCTGTCTTCTTCTTAAAGATCCATTTATTTTCTATGGCTCGCCGATCATCGGGCAAGTCAGTCAAAGTCCACACTTTGTTTTCATACATGGATCCTATCTCGGATTTCATGGCTTCCAGCCATCTGTCGGAATTCGGGCCCGCCATCGCTTCTTCATAGTTCGAAGGTTCACCGTTGTCTAACAACATGATTTCCAAGACAGGGTTACCGTACCACTCTGGTGCGGAACGTGTCCTCATGGACCTACGAAGTTCAGTAGTAAATTGATCTGAAGTTTCATGATCATCATCATTAACTTCCTCTCTAGTCGGTGCAGGCACCTCAGGAACATTTTCTTGAGCTGCGCCACTTATCGGTTCAAGAGGTAATACTTCATCAAGTTCTACTTTCCTCCCACTTATTTCTTTCGAGAGAAACTCTTTCTCTAGAAAGGACCCACTCTTGGCAACAAAGACTTGCCTTCGGGTCTAAGGTAGAAGGTATACCCAACAGTTTCTTTAGGGTATCCTATGAAGACACATTTTTCCGACTTGGGTTCGAGCTTTTCAGGTTGAAGTTTCTTGACATAAGCATCACATCCCCAAACTTTTAGAAACGACAGCTTAGGTTTCTTCCCAAACCATAATTCATACGGTGTCGTCTCAACGGATTTCGACGGAGCCCTATTCAAAGTGAATGCGGCAGTCTCTAAAGCATAGCCCCAAAATGACAGCGGTAAATCGGTAAGAGACATCATAGATCGCACCATATCCAATAGAGTGCGATTACGATGTTCGGACACACCATTACGCTGAGGTATTCCAGACGGCGTGAGTTGTGAAACTATTCCACATTTTCTTAAGTGTGTGCCAAATTCGTGACTTAAGTATTCTCCCCCATGATCTGATCGCAAGAACTTGATTTTCTTGTCACGTTGATTCTCAACCTCACTCTGAAATTCCTTAAACTTTTCAAAGGTCTCAGACTTGTGTTTCATTAAGTAGACATACCCATATCTACTCAAGTCATCAGTGAGGATGAGAACATAACGATAGCCACCGCGAGCCTCAACACTCATTGGACCGCACACATCTGTATGTATGATTTCCAATAAGTTGGTTGCTCGCTCCATTGTTCCTGAGAACGGAGTCTTGGTCATTTTACCCATGAGGCATGGTTCACACGTGTCAAATGATTCGTAATCAAGAGACTCTAAAAGTCCATCTGCATGGAGCTTCTTCATGCGTTTAACACCTATGTGACCAAGGCGGCAGTGCCACAAGTATGTGGGACTATCATTATCAACCTTACATCTTTTGGTATTCACACTATGAATATGTGTAGCATTACGCTCGAGATTCATTAAGAATAAACCATTCACCATCGGAGCATGACCATAAAACATATCTCTCATATAAATAGAACAACCATTATTCTTGGATTTAAATGAGTAGCCATCTCAAATTAAACGAGATCCTGATACAATGTTCATGCTCAAAGCCGGCACTAAATAACAATTATTGAGGTTTAAAACTAATCCCGTAGGTAAATGTAGAGGCAGCGTGCCGACGGTGATCACATCAACCTTGGAACCATTCCCAACGCGCATCGTCACCTCGTCCTTCGCCGGTCTCCGCTTATTCCGCAGCTCCTGCTTTGAGTTATAAATGTGAGCAACCGCACCGGTATCAAATACCCAGGAGCTACTACGAGTACTGGCAAGGTACACATCAATTACATGTATATCACATATACCTTTAGTGTTGCCGGCCTTCTTGTCCGTTAAGTATTTAGGCAGTTCTGCTTCCAGTGACCACTTCCCTTGCAATAAAAACACTCAGTCTCAGGCTTGGGTCCATTCTTTGGCTTCTTCCCGGCAGCTTGCTTACCGGGCGCGACAACTCCCTTGCCGTCCTTCTTGAAGTTCTTTTTACCCTTGCCTTTCTTGAACTTAGTGGTTTTATTCACCATCAACACTTGATGTTCCTTTTTGATTTCTACCTCCGCTGATTTCAGCATTAAATATACCTCAGGAATGGTCTTTTCCATCCCCTGCATATTCAAGTTCATCACAAAGCTCTTGTAGCTCGGTGGAAGCGACTGAAGGATTCTGTCAGTGACCGCGTCATCCGGGAGATTAACTCCCAGCTGAGTCAAGCGGTTATGCAACCCAGACATTTTGAGTATGTGCTCACTGACAGAACTATTTTCCTCCATCTTACAACTGAAGAACTTGTCGGAGACTTCATATCTCTCGACCCGGGCATGAGCTTGGAAAACCATTTTCAACTCTTCGAACATCTCATATGCTCCGTGCCTCTCAAAATGCTTTCGGAGCCCCGGTTCTAAGCTGTAAAGCATGCCGCACTGAACGAGGGAGTAATCATCGACACGTGACTGCCAAGCGTTCATAACGTCTTGGTTCTCTGGGACAGGTGCGTCACCTAGCGGTGCTTCTAGGACATAATCTTTCTTGGCAGCTATGAGGATGATCCTCAGGTTCCGGACCCAGTCCGTATAGTTGCTGTCATCATCTTTCAGCTTTGTTTTCTCTAGGAACGCGTTGAAGTTGAGGACAACGTGGGCCATTTGATCTACAAGACATATTGTAAAGATTTTAGACTAAGTTCATGATAATTAAGTTCATCTAATCAAATTACTCAATGAACTCCCACTCAGATAGACATCCCTCCAGTCATCTAAGTGAAACATGATCCGAGTTAACTAGGCCGTGTCCGATCATCACGTGAGACGGACTAGCCAACATCGGTGAACATCTTCATGTTGATCGTATCTTCTATACGACTCATGCTCGACCTTTCGGTCTTCCGTGTTCCGAGGCCATGTCTGTACATGCTAGGCTCGTCAAGTCAACCTAAGTGTATTGCGTGTGTAAATCTGGCTTACACACGTTGTATTCAATGTTAGAATCTATCACACCCGATCATCACGTGGTGCTTCGAAACAACGAACCTTCGCAACGGTACACAGTTAGGGAGAACACTTTCTTGAAATTATTATGAGGGATCATCTTATTTAAGCTACCGTCGTTCTAAGCAAATAAGATGTAAAACATGATAAACATCACATGCAATCAAATAGTGACATGATATGGCCAATATCATTTGCTCCTTTTGATCTCCATCTTCGGGGCTCCATGATCATCGTTGTCACCGACATGACACCATGATCTCCATCATCGTGTCTTCTTGAAGTTGTCTCGTCATCTATTACTTCTACTACTATGGCTAACGCTTTAGCAATAAAGTAAAGTAATTACATGACGTTTATGTTGACATGCAGGTCATAAATAAATAAAGACAACTCCTATGGCTCCTGCCGGTTGTCATACTCATCGACATGCAAGTCGTGATTCCTATTAAAAAGAACATGATCATCTCATACATCACATATATCATTCATCACATCCTTTGGCCATATCACATCACAAAACACTTGCTGTAAAAACAAGTTAGACGTCCTCTAATTGTTGTTGCAAGTTTTTACGTGGCTGCTATAGGTTTCTAGCAAGAACGTTTCTTACCTACCCCAAAACCACAACGTGAATTGCCAATTTCTATTTACCCTTCATAAGGACCCTGTTCATCGAATCCGATCCGACTAAAGTGGGAGAGACAGACACCCGCCAGCCACCTTATGCAACTAGTGCATGTCAGTCGGTGGAACCAGTCTCACGTAAGCGTACGTGTAAGGTCGGTCTGGGCCGCTTCATCCCACGATGCTGCCGAATCAAGATAAGACTAGTAACGGCAAGCAAATTGACAATATCGACGCCCACAACTGCTTTGTGTTCTACCCGTGCATAGTAACTATGCATAGACCTAGCTCATGATGCCACTGTTGGGGAACGTAGCAGAATTTTAAAATTTTCTACGCATCACCAAGATCAATCTATGGAGTCATCTAGCAACGAGGGAGAGAGGAGTGCATGTACATACCCTTGTAGATCGCGCGCGGAAGCGTTCAAGAGAATGGGGTTGATGGAGTCGTACTCGACGTGATCCAAATCACCGATGACCAAGTGCCGAACGGACGGCACCTCCGCGTTCAACACACGTACGGTTGGGAAGACGTCTCCTCCAAATTGATCCAGCAAGGGGGAAGGAGAGGTTGATGAAGATCCAGCAGCGCGACGGCGTGGTGGTGGAAGCAACGGTGATCTCGACAGGGCTTCGCCAAGCGCAGGGAGACGGAGGAGTGTCACGGGAGGGAGAGAGGCTAGGGGCTTGGGGTGCGGCTGCCCTCCCTCCCCCCACTATATATAGGGTGCCTAGGGGGCGCCCGTCCTAGGAGATCCATTCTCCTAGGGGGGCGGCGGCCAAAGGGGGTGTCTTGCCCCCCAAGGCAAGGGTGGCACCCCCCACCCCTAGGGTTTCTAACCCTAGGCGCAGGGGGAGGCCCAAGGGGGGCGCACCAGCCCACTAGGGGATGGTTCCCCTCCCACTTCAGCCCATGGGGCCCTCCGGAATAGGTGGCCCCACCCGGTGGACCCCCGGGACCCTTCTGATGGTCCCGGTACAATACCGATTACCCCCGAAACTTTCCCGATGGCCGAAACTTGACTTCCTATATATGAATCTTCACATCCCGACCATTCCGGAACTCCTAGTGACGTCCGGGATCTCATCTGGGACTCCGAACAACTTTCGGGTTACCGTATGCTAATATCTCTACAACCCTAGCGTCACCGAACCTTAAGTGTGTAGACCCTACGGGTTCGGGAGACATGCAGACATGACCGAGACGCCTCTCCGGTCAATAACCAACAGCGGGATCTGGATACCCATGTTGGCTCCCACATGCTCCACGATGATCTCATCGGATGAACCACGATGTCGAGGATTCAATCAATCCGTATACAATTCCCTTTGTCAATCGGTACGTTACTTGCCCGAGACTCGATCGTCGGTATCCCAATACCTAGTTCAATCTCGTTACCGGCAAGTCACTTTACTCGTGTTGTAATGCATGATCCCGTGATCAACCACTTGGTCACATTGAGCTCATTATGATGATGCATTACCGAGTGGGCCCAGAGATACCTCTCCGTCATACGGAGTGACAAATCCCAGTCTTGATTCGTGCCAACCCAACAGACACTTTCGGAGATACCTGTAATGTACCTTTATAGTCACCCAGTTACGTTGTGACGTTTGGCACACCCAAGGCACTCCTACGGTATCCGGGAGTTGCACAATCTCATGGTCTAAGGAAATGATACTTGACATTCAGAAAAGCTACAGCAAATGAACTACACGATCTTTGAGCTAAGCTTAGGATTGGGTCTTGTCCATCACATCATTCTCCTAATGATGCGATCCCGTTATCAATGACATCCAATGTCCATAGTCAGGAAACCATGACTATCTTTTGATCAACGAGCTAGTCAACTAGAGGCTCACTAGGGACGTGTTGTGGTCTATGTATTCACACATGTATTACGATTTCCGGATAACACAATTATAGTATGAACAATAGATAATTATCATGAACAAAGAAATATAATAATAACCATTTTATTATTGCCTCTAGGGCATATTTCCAACAACATGTTTATTTCTTCCTCTTCTAACCGTATCTACAACCCATTCCACACTACTCTATCCCTTGCCTTTTGTCCATTCTAATATCACAATGTGGGAGAGAGTAGGATGGCACTCTCCGGCATCGTTCGTAGCTCGTGAGTGGAGTTGCCCTACTTGAGGCCATCGAGATATGAGCTCTCGCCGGCTACCATACCCCCTCCTAGCCAGCGTGGATGTCTTGTGGCCGCTTCCAGGATGACAAGGTCGAGAGGCCAATGCTGGAGAGACAACTTCAAAGGCGGAGTCTCCTTGTGGTCTGTCGACGATGCCCACCTTGAGTGACTTCATAAAGGTTGTCGTTGTGGTTCCTGACACTCGGTGACTGGTACACGCATTGTTTGCTTAGTCTGTCATACAAGCATGTATCAACTCCATCAGGTTCACTATCCCTCATCACGTTAAAGAGATGGATGGGGAGATAGGGGCAACGGGATGCTGAAACCAATCGATGGGGATTGATCTGCCTGGGACGAGGAGATGGAGTTCCATCAACACTACAATAGTGTGGTAAGAAAGATCGGGGGAAACAAGATGACAGGATGGCAATTTCGATGAGAATATAATAGTCATATGAGAATTTTGGTCCCTTCACCTTGTAGGCATATGTTGGAGGGCACGGGAGTTGTAGTGATATTCCCAAAGGGCAAAATTGTAATTTCATTTTGCTAATTGATTAAAATTATGTGGGCATATATAAAATCAACCCTCAAACTAAACCCACGCGACAAATACACATTGCTAGTGCAATTACCTTATAATTAAGACGAGTCAAAATTTTCATTCTTCTTCCACATCGCCGCCTATTTTCTGGTCCGCCCTCCTCCATCGATCGATCCGCCACCTCCATCCATCACAGCTAGTGCCGCTGCCACACCGCCTCACTGCCCCTCCCAACCCAAGTTGCACCCTCCCTTGGTCCACTGCCCAAGGTGAGGAAAGGGAGCTCCACCGGCTAACCATCGTCTCAGTACCACAATAGTGCGGTAAGAAAGATTGGGTGAAGAAGAAGATGAGATGGCAATTTCAATGATAATAAAATGACGTCATATAAGCCTTTTGGTTCTTTCACCGTGTAGAATGCCATATGTTTTTGAGGGGTCAAGAAATCTCGTGGCATTCCCAACGTGAAAATTGTAATGACATTTCTCCAACCGATCAAAATTGTAGGGTTATATATCCAATTAACCTTTTAAATAAACCCACGCAACATGTACACATTGCAAATCCAATTACCTATTAATTACGATGGGTCAATTTTTTTGCTTCTTTTTTCACATGACCTCCCACTTTCCGGTTCACCCTCCCCCCATTAAGTCGTCGGGTAGGTGGGTAGCTGCCTACCTGGCTTGTTTTTTTAGAAATGAATGAGGACCCCCGGCCTCTGCATCTGGACGATGCATGCAGCCAATTTATTAATTATTCACATAAGACCTTACAAAGTCATACAACAGTAATACTAAAGCCACCGTCTAGGCAACATCTGTCGCTACTCCTATCCAGTTGATGTAGGGATGCTGATAATGTCGGCCTAATACCAAACAAACCACACAACCAAACCTAACATGTATGACCTGAGGTCCCAACCAGGACACCTGCCGGGTATGGGGCACCCATCAGTCCGGCGCACTCCTCAACCAGGACGCCTGCCGGGTATGAGCCCGCCGCAGCCACCTGCCACCAATCCATCTTCAGAGATGTACTGTTGCATCTACCGTGCCAGGTCTCTCTGCCATCGACGCCACCACGACGCCAGACAGCGTCGTCCTCCTGCGCGAGTCCATCCTCGCACATCGGACGCCGAATCTACATTGCGCCACGCCGTCGAGATCCGGCGCCATCAATGTGTAGGATGAAGCACCGCTCCACCAAAGATGCGGTCCACTGGTCACTCGAGCCCGTGCACACCTCCAAGAACGACGCCCCCAAGGGGGGAACGACATAAGAATGCCGCCGTCTTCCGATCAACCGATCTAGGGTTTCCCCCAGAAGTAGCAGACACTGACCTTGAAATTCTCCTCGGCGATGCCTTCAAGAAGGGAATGTCGCAAAATAGCGCGGCCACCACCGGCTTTGGCAGTAAGCCGAAAGCAAGTTTTCACTCGGATCTGTTTAAAGGACCTCCATCAAGCATCTCGTGCACAGATCGCCGCGATCTCTGACGGGGACTGGAAGATGGATCCAGGCCGCCGCCGCCTGACCGGCCACGGCACCACCATGGTGCCTAATCCGGTGCCGTCAGGCCCACCGTGCCCGCCTGTAGACGTCCTCCAGATCTGCCGGCTCGCGGACGAGGCCCACGATCTGGGCCGCCGCCACGGGTGCTCCTCAGCCACGGGGAGAGCGCGCCTGCGCTGTCGTTGCCGTCACACTCGCCGCCGGGCGCCCGTTGCTCCTTGCCGCCGGTGCACCGCCGATCCATGAGCCGCCGCCGCCAACAGGAAATCGCCACCATCGCGCGAGGGGGAGGGCCCAGCCGCAACCGTCAATGGCCAGGCTACGCCGGTGTGGCCTCGGGCGGTGGCAGGAGGCGGGAGAGAGGAGCGGAGGCCTAGGGCTGGCGGCGGTAGATCGCCCCCGTGTTGCCAAGGGCTGGCGACGCGGGGGTAGGGACGTGCTCCATCTTGTGTTGCTATGCTTCTAGTAGTGACTTGGCGGCATGGTTGCTGCCGTAGTTATCGGTGTGCCTCTGTGTGCATATCGGTCCTCCTGAGGGCAAGTGTGAGCTGGCTGGAACTTCAAGACTAAACTCCTTTGTAAATTGTTCTAAAATAATCTTCTTTGTAAATTGTAATGCAGAGAATTCTTTGGATGGAAAGAAAAAAAAACTGGTCAACTTGTAGCCTCCAGCATATCTAGGCTGACGGGGACGGAGGAGTGCATGACGCACGGGCAAATCTCACGACGGGGAAGGGATGGTGTATGTTTCTCGTCTGGCACTCTGGCTGGATGGGACTTACGTTGTTGCTGATTTAGTAGGGAACATAAACATCATTTTCTTTGCGATAAGAACATAAACATCATTAATACAAATATGGCGGTGCATCATCGAAGACTCATCCATAATCACATGCATTGTACAATCTCAAAAATATTAGATCATACAATGGCTAGGAGGGAGGGAGTAGAAACAATTGCACTTCTACAAACAAGCTAATAAATTTGTCCTCGCGCATGGATCTTGTGAACCGGTCGACTCCACCGGCCACATAGACCATCTCCATTTCTCTACCAAGCAGCTTATCATGCCCATCAAGCCAACACCAACCGGTCACCATGTCGCCGCTTCTTTTTGTACGCTTCGCCTGCTTCCATTCTTCAAGAAATCAACATATGACGATGCTCTCGCTACTTCTTCTTGAAGAGCCGCTCGTGCGCCACGCCGTGCACATCGTCTTGGGCCTTCTTCCAGACGGCGTGCGGCACGATCCCGCCCGCCCACACCCCCGGCCGCTGATACGCCTCCTTGCACAGGACGTGGGCGACCTGATTGCCCTCGCGGAAGATGTGCTGGACCTTGTACGCCGCGAAGCACCCAAGCAGCATGAGAATCTCGTCTTGCATGGCCTGAGGTACGCGCGTCTGCGTCTCCTCGCCGGTGAGGAGCTCCACCAGCATCAGGTCGTCTCCTTCCGCCACTAGCCTGCCGCGGAAGCGACTCAGCGCGAGGCGCAGCCCGCGGATGAGCGCCCTGGCCTCCACTATGCCCACCGTCGAGTGCTCCGTCGGCTCGGCGAAGGCGACAAGAACGCGGCCGTTGCAGTCGCGGATGGCACCGCCGATGCTAGCCCGGCCGGGCCCGTCGTTGTACACAGACCCGTCGAAGTTTAGCTTCAGCCAGCCCGCCGGGGGAGCTTCCCACCTCACCATGACACGGCTGGGGTAGAAAGGGGGAGAGGAAGGAGACAAGGAGGCGATGGAGGCGGGGGGCCGATACAAGTTGGCCGGAGATGCAAAGGAGCCCCTGCAGAAGGGAGCGAAGGACGCTGCTGGCGCAGCAAGGCACGCCATGGCTAGGGCGCTAGGCTAGCTACTCGATCGTAAACAAGTAAAAAAGGTTGGGATTAGTAAATTAGGACGCTGGCGCAGTAAGGCATGTATGCTGGTTTTCCTACGTATATATAGACTTTGGGGCGGGTATGATGCAAAGGCCAGCCAGATTCGGAATCCGACTGCGGCTCTGCTCCTAAACACGCACGGATCAAGTCAAGAAAGAGTAATGACTCCGCGGGCGCTCGTGGCGGGTGCGGGTGGGGCCGAACCGCATCAGCACGTGCGCGTACATTCGAGTCCCTCTACCCCTCTCTCTCTCTCTTGCCACGCCGGCGACGTCCGCCGGACCAGCGGCATGCACGATGACGGGACATCTCTTCCCTCTGGCGCCGTCTTGCTCGCCGGCCGACGGCAGCCATGGACAAAGATCCATCCTTTGGGTCGCCGCCGCGCTATTTTGCGTGCGTCCTCGGCGCTCCTGGCCGGTACTTCAGGTCGCCGGCGTGCGGGCGCGCAGCCACAGAGACAACGGGCGACGGAGCCTCCTGCTCCGCCTACCGCGCCACCCAGCAACGCAACGACGCACCTCACCGCCGGAGGCTCGGCGGCTCCTTCCACAGCGACGATGGCTCCATTCACTGATTGGCCTCTCCGTCTCCGGTCTCAGAGCCGTCCTCTGTTATGCCGCCGCGCCGCCAGCAGGCACACGTCTTGGGGGTCGTACGGCTGGAGGACCGCTCGTGGTTGGCTGTGCCCAACGGCATCCATGACACGTTTTGTTTCCTCCGCTCCGCACCGTGCGCGCCCACTTGGATCTCGTTCTCCAAAGAAATGAACAAACTTTTGGTTTTTGGAAAATGAAAACGAATCAGCATATATAGATTTTTTTAGAACGAAGGCTCAAGAAAAACCCTGTTTTAAATTAACAAAACCATCAACCTGCCAGGATTACATCGAACAAACAAAGAAAACAAAGAAAAAAACAACAAGCCGATACATGGTGCTGTGTCAAAGCTATCAGGCTACAACAAACTACTAGCAAAGATATGGAATTAAAGCACAAGTCCAGCTAGAAGTCGAAGGAGCCCTCTACAACGAGCAGAACACCACGCAAGGCACCAGCAAAGCTTGGGGATGAAACAAACAGTAGTTGGAGGAGCTCCGTTGTTAGCTCCATGGGCTCTGGCCGTCGATGTCGCCCTCCTCCACCTCAGAAGGAGGGTCCCTGCCCCCTCGCCCTGGCATGAAGGGTGCCGACCCGTCGAAAGGTGGAGACGCCCACCCGAGGGCTAAAGAGCGGCCGACGCCGTTGCCAACCGGAAGACCACACACCAGGACACCACCGCCAAACTACTTGGAGCCCATCCAAGGAAAGCATTGGCAATGCATGATATCTGCACACGAGGAGAAGCAAGCTACACGGCAAGGCTGCTGAAGACCGAGCAACCCCCAATCGGAATAAGCACACTTCCCCCAAAGCTCACCAAAGACGGCACCCCCTCGAGGGTGACGGCGCCCACGGTGTCGCTGCCGCCCAATCCCGAGGGATTTGGGTTTTCACCTGGTCCACGAGCAACACGGGAGGAAGAGGAGGGGGAAAGGGGGCATTTTTTACCAGCGCCTACAAGTAGGGGACGGCGCCCATGGGCGTCGCCGCCGGCAGGCTGACATAGCCAGCGACGGATTTCTCCGGTCCCCTCTCCCAACCCCCACCTTGAGAGGAGACACGGCTACGGTGCCCGGAGGCCGCCAGAGAACGGATCTGAGACGAGGGTGACAAGAGGTTGAAGAGGAAGATGCCTTCAGATCTGATGCGGGTACCTCGAAGCCACCGCGCACCACAACCATCGCCCGCCGTCACCGCACCGCCCGCACGGTCGAGATGGGCGGCCAGCACCCGCTGCAGCCGTTTGCTGAGGACGGCGCAACACCACCGCCCGAGGTCGCCACCTCGGCTCCGAGATCCTCCACAGGGGCGGAGCGACCAGATCCTCGCCGCCACCATCCCCGGCGGCCGCGCGGCGCTCCGGCGACCCCTCCGGCGGCGACGAGGGAGAGAAAAAGGGGGAGGGAGCCACGGCGGCGGGCTAGGGTTTGAGCCGCCCGAGTCGCCCCTGTGGGAGCGACGCGGGGGCCTTGGGGGAGAGATGATGGGGGGTCGTCCATCGGCATATATAGATCGATCGATGCCCTCTCTCTCCTCATTCCTTGCCAGTTGCCATGTCGTCGAGGATGCACGCGGGGAGCCTCGCCAGTGACGTACGGACGTCCATTTTCTCGTCTGCGGCATGCAGCCTGACGGACGGGTTGCGTGCAAGGGTCTTCTCTAACTCTTCTTCTCCTCCTCGATCAGGACCGACCGGCACCAGCTAACCATGGAGATGGAGAAGCCCCTATCCTATCCTTTGGGTAGCCGGCCGCGCACGCAGAGTCCTCTGTCCTGAGCCATGCATGGTGCTCCACGCCGACGACACCGTCCATATGCTATGACTCGCGACGCCGGCACTGAGGAAGCAGGCAAAGGTGACCTCTATCCTCTTTGGGCCGCCGCACCGCCATCAGGTCATCTCGTGCCCAACGCCAGGCGGGGCGCGCTGAGCATCCTCGTGGAGGCACTGCCGTCCGCCGACGACCTCCTCCCCTCATGCTGCAATTCGCCGCCATAAAGAAAGCTGTTTTTTCCAAGGCGACCTCGAGTTTGGGCCGCAAGCATCATGTGGTGCCATGCCAACTCTAAGAGCAAGTACAATAAGGTGACGTAGAAGGGCTTTAAGACATTAAATTTATATTTTTGCTTAGTTGGAAGAGAGAGAAGATGAGAGAGAAGATAAGCGGGCTACTAATTAATAGCCGGCTGCAGCACATGTTCCTAGATACTTTGTGAGCTAGTGAGGTGGGACATGTATCAACAAAGTAGTACATATTTATATCCAGCTATTGTACTTGCTGATTATAAGATTGACTATATATGACGTGCCAACATTATATAGCCAGCAACTGACTATATTATTAACCATATTCTAATTAGGCGAGGACGTTTCCGTCGACGACGAGGTGCCTACGGTGACTTCGTAAATCTCAAGATGATGTGCCGGCTCAGTTTTTTGAAGGTGCTCATAGGAGGTAGGGTGTGCGTGTATGCATTCATAGAGGTGAGTGTATGCGCGTGTATATGAGCGCTTGTGTCTGTACTGATGCTCAAAAAAAAAATTAGGCGAGGTGAGAAGGTCCAGCTGCGGACGTCCTCCCTGCCTGCCGGTGAGCACAACACATTCAGAGACGCCTTGGCGTGAGTGTCATCCCAACTGGCGCGCGAGCCCGTACGTGCGGCCGCGCCGGCGGGACAGGGGATGGGGGCTGCCTGCGATGGCCATGGTCGTTGTGTTGTTGCCCATTGTTATTCCTTCCTTGGGATGCTTCTCTAAGTGATCGGGCCTTCCAACAAAGGTTTCTTGTCTAGTGTATGAAGAAGGAGGTCGTAGACAGCTTGTTCAGAATAGAAAACATGTGGTTGTTCATAAAACTTATGTCATTAGCTTTGTAGGTCGATGTTTCGAAAACATTTCAATTTTTAAAGGGCGTAGATATAATACTTTTCAAAGTAATTGATCCCACGACACGAGATTATATATGTGGTATTTGTTGATACCCTATTGTTCGTGTCGCCGTTGACTAAGCAGCCGTGCGGCCGGACATCACGACAGGGGGCTGGCGGCGCTCCGGCGATCCCATTCCCCATGGCAGGCGGCTTTAAGATTTGGGGCGCCACGGTCGCCAGGCACAGCGGCGGCGTGACCAGGTCGGCGGCGGTGTGGCCGGATCTGGGCCCAGGCGTGAGCTTGGTCTCCGTGTCATGGTCGGCGCGATGGCGAGTGCGACACGTCGGCAGCTAGACGGATCTGCGGGATTTCATCTTTGTCTTGTCCTTGACAACCCGGGCAACTCCGGGGAAACCCTAGATCTCCATGGAATCGAGCGATGGCGGTGCTTTTACGTCGTAGTCCCTCTTCAGGGCTTCGTTTTGGAGTTTTCTACGGTTAGACCTTTATTGAATAATTAATAAAGATGGTTGCATGCATTGTTTGATGCATAGGCCGGGGGTCTTAACCTCCTTTTCTATATAAAAAAGTTAAGTATAGAACTTAGCTTTTTATCCATGCATCTTCCAGTTTTTCACCACAAAAGATGTTTCTTTCGTCCTTGATGATGAATTGACTAGTAATAATATATAAATTATATCATATTGGTGGAATAGATGAGATTTTGTAACAGGATTATTTACCTATCAGCTATCGATGTGTACTATTGATTTCTTTAGCTATGTTGGTTGCTCAGTTATTCCTTGTTGAAGGAGGCATGAGACATGATGCCAAGATGGCGACACTTTTGTTGGTTCAAATGGAGAATACCAAAAATAAGCATGGGTTTAATACTTAAAAAATGCTACACTTACGTAATATCCTACGTACTGTTACGTAACTTAACTAACTACTAATCCCTCTGCCCCCCTGATTTCAGCTGGGTGGCCCCCTCCCCTAATTTCCTTCAACAGAAAAAAGCCACCTAAGCTATTATGTTAGTTTACGTATGATATCTATGTAGGCGTAGCATTGCTCTATTCCTTGGTCAACTATTTCTTCATTGTCGTAGGCTAGAACACCATATCAGAATATTTATTGAAGTGCCCAAGAGATCAAACACTGAGCTTCCCATGAGCAACTTAGAGGAGCTGTGGGTTTCCATTACCAACACGCACAATGGTTTGTTCATATTTTTTTGATTACACCATCTATGTTTTATGATGACAAGACACTACAATTTATGTTTGAACTTGAACTGAATTAGTATCTTAAATTTGAGAAAAAATATGCTTGCAAGTGTGATGCATGATCATAAATATTGAATCAGTATGTTATGATTATAAATATTATTGGGTTACATATGCACAACTGTAGAAGAAATATATGTAATGATAAAAAAGATAATTAGCCAAAGAAGATAAACAATATATTATTTTCTTCTGTACCGAAAACTACTTTTAAACTTCTAGAGATGCTTTATTCACCACTATCATTGGCGCAGCAGGATGAAGTCCAGAATGGTCACGTGGCACAAGTATGCAAACTTATTATTTTACAAATTAATGTATTAAACTAACAGTCGATAGGTGGTCCACGAAACTGGTTATAATTTTTATTATCTCTGATGTTTCTTATACTGCCAAGATTGAAGATGAATAGATTTGAAGTTTCTTAAAAAAACTAAGGGTTGATTGTATATACTCCTTCCATTTTTAAATATAAGAGATTTCAATGCAGACTACAAAGAATGTATATAGATTTATTTTAGAGTATAGATTCACTCATTTTGCTCCATATATAGTCTGTATTGGAATCTTTAAAAACATATTTAGGAACAGAGGGGTATATACCGGTATAATTGAACGGAAAAAATGACATTACATGTCGAGAGGGCACGTCCTGCACGCATGATTATATGCACCCACTTTTCAAAAAAATGCATGTTAAGCATGTTTTAAAATGTTAAAGAATTTAAAAGAAAATTCACGCATACATGTTCGTAAATGTGTGTGCGCCGCACAAAAGTTTGTGAAAAACATGTCTTTTTTGTTTTGTCTTTGAATAAAGAAAATAAATTTAGTGCTTCTAAATAATATTCCACGACATGAGTTTTTGCCTTTTATTTGCACAGGCCACAAGAAAAGTTATTTTTCCGTGAAAGTGTATGCACGCACATAGAATATGGAGACGTACCGTGCAACCTTTTTCAAATTCGTTTAGCATTTAGAAATATGTTTTTCGAAGTGGGTTTATATGTACCTGGGTCCATCCATGCACTTCCCATTACATGTCGACACTTTTGAAAAACACCACAACATTTTGTCCACACTTCATCATATGCCATTACACAAATTTCGATACCAAAACACCCCCTCTCTGGTCTTCTCCATTTTCTCATCCTTCATCCTAGTCTTCATTACTAACCACTACACCGTTAACTCTAGTGACATGTGTTGGGGAACGTAGCAGAATTTTTAAAATTTTTACGCATCACCAAGATCAATCTATGGAGTCATCTAGCAACGAGGGAGAGAGGAGTGCATCTACATACCCTTGTAGATTGCGCGCGGAAGCGTTCAAGAGAACGGGGTTGATGGAGTCGTACTCGACGTGATCCAAATCACCGATGACCAAGTGCCGAACGGACGACACCTCCGCGTTCAACACACGTACGGTTGGGAAGACGTCTCCTCCAACTTGATCCAGCAAGGGGGAAGGAGAGGTTGATGAAGATCCAGCAGCACGACGGCGTGGTGGTGGAAGCAACGGTGATCTCGGCAGGGCTTCGCCAAGCGCAGGGAGACGGAGGAGTGTCACGGGAGGGAGAGGGAAAGGCCAGGGGCTTGGGGTGCGGCTTCCCTCCCCCCACTATATATAGGGTGCCTAGGGGGGGCGCCGGCCAAAGGGGGTGCCTTGCCCCCCAAGGCAAGGGTGGCGCCCCCACCCCTAGGGTTTCCAACCCTAGGCGCAGGGGGAGGCCCAAGGGGGGCGCACCAGCCCACTAGGGGCTGGTTCCCCTCCCACTTCAGCCCATGGGGCCCTCCGGAATAGGTGGCCCCACCCGGTGGACCCCCGGGACCCTTCCGATGGTCCCGGTACAATACCGATTACCCCCGAAACTTTCCCGATGGCCGAAACTTGACTTCCTATATATAAATCTTCACCTTCGGACCATTCCGGAACTCCTCGTGACGTCCGGGATCTCATCCGGGACTCTGAACAACTTTCGGGTTACCGTATGCTAATATCTCTACAACCCTAGCGTCACCGAACCTTAAGTGTGTAGACCCTACGGGTTCGGGAGACATGAAGACATGAACGAGACGCCTCTCCGGTCAATAACCAACAGCGGGATCTGGATACCCATGTTGGCTCCCACATGCTCCACGATGATCTCATCGGATGAACCACGATGTCGAGGATTCAATCAATCCGTATACAATTCCCTTTGTCAATCGGTACGTTACTTGTCCGAGACTCGATCGTCGGTATCCCAATACCTAGTTCAATCTCGTTACCGGCAAGTCACTTTACTCGTGCCATAATGCATGATCCCGTGATCAACCACTTGGTCACATTGAGCTCATTATGATGATGCATTACCGAGTGGGCCCAGAGATACCTCTCCGTCATACGGAGTGACAAATCCCAGTCTCGATTCGTGCCAACCCAACAGACACTTTCGGAGATACCTGTAATGTACCTTTATAGTCACCCAGTTACGTTGTGACGTTTGGCACACCCAAGGCACTCCTACGGTATCCGGGAGTTGCACAATCTCATGGTCTAACGAAATGATACTTGACATTCAGAAAAGCTACAGCAAACGAACTACACGATCTTTGAGCTAAGCTTAGGATTGGGTCTTGTCCATCACATCATTCTCCTAATGATGCGATCCCGTTATTAGTGACATCCAATGTCCATAGTCAGGAAACCATGACTATATTTTGATCAACGAGCTAGTCAACTAGAGGCTCACTAGGGACGTGTTGTGGTCTATGTATTCACACATGTATTACGATTTCCGGATAACACAATTATAGCATGAACAATAGACAATTATCATGAACAAAGAAATATAATAATAACCATTTTATTATTGCCTCTAGGGCATATTTCCAACAGTCTCCCACTTGCACTAGAGTCAATAGTCTAGTTACATTGTGATGAATCGAACACCCATGCAGTTCTGGTGTTGATCATGTTTTGCTCTAGGGAGAGGTTTAGTCAACGGATCTGCCACATTCATGTCCGTATGTACTTTACAAATCTCTATGTCTCCATTTTGAACACTTTCACGAATGGAGTTGAAGCGACGCTTGATATGCCTGGTCTTCCTGTGAAACCTGGGCTCCTTGGCAAGGGCAATAGCTCCAGTGTTGTCACAGAAGAGAGTCATCGGGCCTGACGCATTGGGTATGACTCCTAGGTCGGTAATGAACTCCTTCACCCAGACTGCTTCTTGTGCTGCCTCCGAGGCTGCCATGTACTCCGCTTCACATGTAGATCCCGCCACAACGCTTTGCTTGCAACTGCACCGGCTTACTGCCCCACCATTTAAAATAGACACGTATCCGGTTTGTGACTTAGAGTCATCCAAATCTGTGTCGAAGCTAGCATCGATGTAACCCTTTACGACGAGCTCTTCGTCACCTCCATACACGAGAAACATGTCCTTAGTCCTTTTCAGGTACTTTAGGATATTCTTGACCGTTGTCCAGTGTTCCATGCCGGGATTACTTTGGTACCTTCCTACCAAACTTACGGCAAAGTTTACATCAGGTCTGGTACACAGCATAGCATACATGTTAGACCCTATGGCCGAGGCATAGGGGACGACACTCATCTTTTCTCTATCTTCTACCGTGGTCGGGCATTGAGCCGTGCTCAATCTCGTACCTTGCAATACATGCAAGAACCCCTTCTTTGACTGATCCATTTTGAACTTCTTCAATATCTTGTCAAGGTACGTACTCTGTGAAAGACCAATGAGGCGTATCAATCTATCTCTATAGATCTTGATGCCTAATATATAAGCAGCTTCTCCAAGGTCTTTCATTGAAAAACACTTGTTCAAGTAGGCCTTTATGCTTTCCAAGAATTCTATATCATTTCCCATCAACAGTATGTCATCCACATACAATATGAGAAATGCTACAGAGCTCCCACTCACTTTCTTGTAAATGCACGCTTCTCCATAAGTCTGCGTAAACCCAAACGCTTTGATCATCTCATCAAAATGAATGTTCCAACTCCGAGATGCTTGCACCAGCCCACAAATCGAGCGTTGGAGCTTGCACACCTTGTCAACATTCTTAGGATCGACAAAACCTTCTGGCTGCATCATATACAATTCTTCCTTAAGGAAACCATTAAGGAATGCCGTTTTGACGTCCATTTGCCATATTTCATAATCATAGAATGCGGCAATTGCTAACATGATTCAGACGAATTTCAGCTTCGCTACGGGTGAGAAAGTCTCATCGTAGTCAACCCCTTGAACTTGTCGATAACCCTTAGCGACAAGCCGAGCTTTATAGATGGTCACATTACCATCCGCGTCTGTCTTCTTCTTAAAGATCCATTTATTTTCTATGGCTCGCCGATCATCGGGAAAGTCAGTCAAAGTCCACACTTTGTTTTCATACATGGATCCTATCTCGGATTTCATGGCTTCCAGCCATCTGTCGGAATTCGGGCCCGCCATCGCTTCTTCATAGTTCGAAGGTTCACCGTTGTCTAACAACATGATTTCCAAGACAGGGTTACCGTACCACTCTGGTGCGGAACGTGTCCTCATGGACCTACGAAGTTCAGTAGTAAATTGATCTGAAGTTTCATGATCATCATCATTAACTTCCTCTCTAGTCGGTGCAGGCACCTCAGGAACATTTTCTTGAGCTGCGCCACTTATCGGTTCAAGAGGTAATACTTCATCAAGTTCTACTTTCCTCCCACTTATTTCTTTCGAGAGAAACTCTTTCTCTAGAAAGGACCCACTCTTGGCAACAAAGACTTGCCTTCGGGTCTAAGGTAGAAGGTATACCCAACAGTTTCTTTAGGGTATCCTATGAAGACACATTTTTCCGACTTGGGTTCGAGCTTTTCAGGTTGAAGTTTCTTGACATAAGCATCACATCCCCAAACTTTTAGAAACGACAGCTTAGGTTTCTTCCCAAACCATAATTCATACGGTGTCGTCTCAACGGATTTCGACGGAGCCCTATTCAAAGTGAATGCGGCAGTCTCTAAAGCATAGCCCCAAAATGACAGCGGTAAATCGGTAAGAGACATCATAGATCGCACCATATCCAATAGAGTGCGATTACGACATTCGGACACACCATTACGCTGAGGTATTCCAGACGGCGTGAGTTGTGAAACTATTCCACATTTTCTTAAGTGTGTGCCAAATTCGTGACTTAAGTATTCTCCCCCATGATCTGATCGCAAGAACTTGATTTTCTTGTCACGTTGATTCTCAACCTCACTCTGAAATTCCTTAAACTTTTCAAAGGTCTCAGACTTGTGTTTCATTAAGTAGACATACCCATATCTACTCAAGTCATCAGTGAGGATGAGAACATAACGATAGCCACCGCGAGCCTCAACACTCATTGGACCGCACACATCTGTATGTATGATTTCCAATAAGTTGGTTGCTCGCTCCATTGTTCCTGAGAACGGAGTCTTGGTCATTTTACCCATGAGGCATGGTTCACACGTGTCAAATGATTCGTAATCAAGAGACTCTAAAAGTCCATCTGCATGGAGCTTCTTCATGCGTTTAACACCTATGTGACCAAGGCGGCAGTGCCACAAGTATGTGGGACTATCATTATCAACCTTACATCTTTTGGTATTCACACTATGAATATGTGTAGCATTACGCTCGAGATTCATTAAGAATAAACCATTCACCATCGGAGCATGACCATAAAACATATCTCTCATATAAATAGAACAACCATTATTCTTGGATTTAAATGAGTAGCCATCTCAAATTAAACGAGATCCTGATACAATGTTCATGCTCAAAGCCGGCACTAAATAACAATTATTGAGGTTTAAAACTAATCCCGTAGGTAAATGTAGAGGCAGCGTGCCGACGGTGATCACATCAACCTTGGAACCATTCCCAACGCGCATCGTCACCTCGTCCTTCGCCGGTCTCCGCTTATTCCGCAGCTCCTGCTTTGAGTTATAAATGTGAGCAACCGCACCGGTATCAAATACCCAGGAGCTACTACGAGTACTGGCAAGGTACACATCAATTACATGTATATCACATATACCTTTAGTGTTGCCGGCCTTCTTGTCCGTTAAGTATTTAGGCAGTTCTGCTTCCAGTGACCACTTCCCTTGCAATAAAAACACTCAGTCTCAGGCTTGGGTCCATTCTTTGGCTTCTTCCCGGCAGCTTGCTTACCGGGCGCGACAACTCCCTTGCCGTCCTTCTTGAAGTTCTTTTTACCCTTGCCTTTCTTGAACTTAGTGGTTTTATTCACCATCAACACTTGATGTTCCTTTTTGATTTCTACCTCCGCTGATTTCAGCATTAAATATACCTCAGGAATGGTCTTTTCCATCCCCTGCATATTCAAGTTCATCACAAAGCTCTTGTAGCTCGGTGGAAGCGACTGAAGGATTCTGTCAGTGACCGCGTCATCCGGGAGATTAACTCCCAGCTGAGTCAAGCGGTTATGCAACCCAGACATTTTGAGTATGTGCTCACTGACAGAACTATTTTCCTCCATCTTACAACTGAAGAACTTGTCGGAGACTTCATATCTCTCGACCCGGGCATGAGCTTGGAAAACCATTTTCAGCTCTTCGAACATCTCATATGCTCCGTGCCTCTCAAAATGCTTTCGGAGCCCCGGTTCTAAGCTGTAAAGCATGCCGCACTGAACGAGGGAGTAATCATCGACACGTGACTGCCAAGCGTTCATAACGTCTTGGTTCTCTGGGACAGGTGCGTCACCTAGCGGTGCTTCTAGGACATAATCTTTCTTGGCAGCTATGAGGATGATCCTCAGGTTCCGGACCCAGTCCGTATAGTTGCTGTCATCATCTTTCAGCTTTGTTTTCTCTAGGAACGCGTTGAAGTTGAGGACAACGTGGGCCATTTGATCTACAAGACATATTGTAAAGATTTTAGACTAAGTTCATGATAATTAAGTTCATCTAATCAAATTACTCAATGAACTCCCACTCAGATAGACATCCCTCCAGTCATCTAAGTGAAACATGATCCGAGTTAACTAGGCCGTGTCCGATCATCACGTGAGACGGACTAGCCAACATCGGTGAACATCTTCATGTTGATCGTATCTTCTATACGACTCATGCTCGACCTTTCGGTCTTCCGTGTTCCGAGGCCATGTCTGTACATGCTAGGCTCGTCAAGTCAACCTAAGTGTATTGCGTGTGTAAATCTGGCTTACACACGTTGTATTCAATGTTAGAATCTATCACACCCGATCATCACGTGGTGCTTCGAAACAACGAACCTTCGCAACGGTACACAGTTAGGGAGAACACTTTCTTGAAATTATTATGAGGGATCATCTTATTTAAGCTACCGTCGTTCTAAGCAAATAAGATGTAAAACATGATAAACATCACATGCAATCAAATAGTGACATGATATGGCCAATATCATTTGCTCCTTTTGATCTCCATCTTCGGGGCTCCATGATCATCGTTGTCACCGACATGACACCATGATCTCCATCATCGTGTCTTCTTGAAGTTGTCTCGTCATCTATTACTTCTACTACTATGGCTAACGCTTTAGCAATAAAGTAAAGTAATTACATGACGTTTATGTTGACATGCAGGTCATAAATAAATAAAGACAACTCCTATGGCTCCTGCCGGTTGTCATACTCATCGACATGCAAGTCGTGATTCCTATTAAAAAGAACATGATCATCTCATACATCACATATATCATTCATCACATCCTTTGGCCATATCACATCACAAAACACTTGCTGTAAAAACAAGTTAGACGTCCTCTAATTGTTGTTGCAAGTTTTTACGTGGCTGCTATAGGTTTCTAGCAAGAACGTTTCTTACCTACCCCAAAACCACAACGTGAATTGCCAATTTCTATTTACCCTTCATAAGGACCCTGTTCATCGAATCCGATCCGACTAAAGTGGGAGAGACAGACACCCGCCAGCCACCTTATGCAACTAGTGCATGTCAGTCGGTGGAACCAGTCTCACGTAAGCGTACGTGTAAGGTCGGTCTGGGCCGCTTCATCCCACGATGCTGCCGAATCAAGATAAGACTAGTAACGGCAAGCAAATTGACAATATCGACGCCCACAACTGCTTTGTGTTCTACCCGTGCATAGTAACTATGCATAGACCTAGCTCATGATGCCACTGTTGGGGAACGTAGCAGAATTTTAAAATTTTCTACGCATCACCAAGATCAATCTATGGAGTCATCTAGCAACGAGGGAGAGAGGAGTGCATGTACATACCCTTGTAGATCGCGCGCGGAAGCGTTCAAGAGAATGGGGTTGATGGAGTCGTACTCGACGTGATCCAAATCACCGATGACCAAGTGCCGAACGGACGGCACCTCCGCGTTCAACACACGTACGGTTGGGAAGACGTCTCCTCCAAATTGATCCAGCAAGGGGGAAGGAGAGGTTGATGAAGATCCAGCAGCGCGACGGCGTGGTGGTGGAAGCAACGGTGATCTCGACAGGGCTTCGCCAAGCGCAGGGAGACGGAGGAGTGTCACGGGAGGGAGAGAGGCTAGGGGCTTGGGGTGCGGCTGCCCTCCCTCCCCCCACTATATATAGGGTGCCTAGGGGGCGCCCGTCCTAGGAGATCCATTCTCCTAGGGGGGCGGCGGCCAAAGGGGGTGTCTTGCCCCCCAAGGCAAGGGTGGCACCCCCCACCCCTAGGGTTTCTAACCCTAGGCGCAGGGGGAGGCCCAAGGGGGGCGCACCAGCCCACTAGGGGATGGTTCCCCTCCCACTTCAGCCCATGGGGCCCTCCGGAATAGGTGGCCCCACCCGGTGGACCCCCGGGACCCTTCCGATGGTCCCGGTACAATACCGATTACCCCCGAAACTTTCCCGATGGCCGAAACTTGACTTCCTATATATGAATCTTCACATCCCGACCATTCCGGAACTCCTAGTGACGTCCGGGATCTCATCTGGGACTCCGAACAACTTTCGGGTTACCGTATGCTAATATCTCTACAACCCTAGCGTCACCGAACCTTAAGTGTGTAGACCCTACGGGTTCGGGAGACATGCAGACATGACCGAGACGCCTCTCCGGTCAATAACCAACAGCGGGATCTGGATACCCATGTTGGCTCCCACATGCTCCACGATGATCTCATCGGATGAACCACGATGTCGAGGATTCAATCAATCCGTATACAATTCCCTTTGTCAATCGGTACGTTACTTGCCCGAGACTCGATCGTCGGTATCCCAATACCTAGTTCAATCTCGTTACCGGCAAGTCACTTTACTCGTGTTGTAATGCATGATCCCGTGATCAACCACTTGGTCACATTGAGCTCATTATGATGATGCATTACCGAGTGGGCCCAGAGATACCTCTCCGTCATACGGAGTGACAAATCCCAGTCTTGATTCGTGCCAACCCAACAGACACTTTCGGAGATACCTGTAATGTACCTTTATAGTCACCCAGTTACGTTGTGACGTTTGGCACACCCAAGGCACTCCTACGGTATCCGGGAGTTGCACAATCTCATGGTCTAAGGAAATGATACTTGACATTCAGAAAAGCTACAGCAAATGAACTACACGATCTTTGAGCTAAGCTTAGGATTGGGTCTTGTCCATCACATCATTCTCCTAATGATGCGATCCCGTTATCAATGACATCCAATGTCCACAGTCAGGAAACCATGACTATCTTTTGATCAACGAGCTAGTCAACTAGAGGCTCACTAGGGACGTGTTGTGGTCTATGTATTCACACATGTATTACGATTTCCGGATAACACAATTATAGTATGAACAATAGATAATTATCATGAACAAAGAAATATAATAATAACCATTTTATTATTGCCTCTAGGGCATATTTCCAACAACATGTTTATTTCTTCCTCTTCTAACCGTATCTACAACCCATTCCACACTACTCTATCCCTTGCCTTTTGTCCATTCTAATATCACAATGTGGGAGAGAGTAGGATGGCACTCTCCGGCATCGTTCGTAGCTCGTGAGTGGAGTTGCCCTACTTGAGGCCATCGAGATATGAGCTCTCGCCGGCTACCATACCCCCTCCTAGCCAGCGTGGATGTCTTGTGGCCGCTTCCAGGATGACAAGGTCGAGAGGCCAATGCTGGAGAGACAACTTCAAAGGCGGAGTCTCCTTGTGGTCTGTCGACGATGCCCACCTTGAGTGACTTCATAAAGGTTGTCGTTGTGGTTCCTGACACTCGGTGACTGGTACACGCATTGTTTGCTTAGTCTGTCATACAAGCATGTATCAACTCCATCAGGTTCACTATCCCTCATCACGTTAAAGAGATGGATGGGGAGATAGGGGCAACGGGATGCTGAAACCAATCGATGGGGATTGATCTGCCTGGGACGAGGAGATGGAGTTCCATCAACACTACAATAGTGTGGTAAGAAAGATCGGGGGAAACAAGATGACAGGATGGCAATTTCGATGAGAATATAATAGTCATATGAGAATTTTGGTCCCTTCACCTTGTAGGCATATGTTGGAGGGCACGGGAGTTGTAATGATATTCCCAAAGGGCAAAATTGTAATTTCATTTTGCTAATTGATTAAAATTATGTGGGCATATATAAAATCAACCCTCAAACTAAACCCACGCGACAAATACACATTGCTAGTGCAATTACCTTATAATTAAGACGAGTCAAAATTTTCATTCTTCTTCCACATCGCCGCCTATTTTCTGGTCCGCCCTCCTCCATCGATCGATCCGCCACCTCCATCCATCACAGCTAGTGCCGCTGCCACACCGCCTCACTGCCCCTCCCAACCCAAGTTGCACCCTCCCTTGGTCCACTGCCCAAGGTGAGGAAAGGGAGCTCCACCGGCTAACCATCGTCTCAGTACCACAATAGTGCGGTAAGAAAGATTGGGTGAAGAAGCAGATGAGATGGCAATTTCAATGATAATAAAATGACGTCATATAAGCCTTTTGGTTCTTTCACCGTGTAGAATGCCATATGTTTTTGAGGGGTCAAGAAATCTCGTGGCATTCCCAACGTGAAAATTGTAATGACATTTCTCCAACCGATCAAAATTGTAGGGTTATATATCCAATTAACCTTTTAAATAAACCCACGCAACATGTACACATTGCAAATCCAATTACCTATTAATTACGATGGGTCAATTTTTTTGCTTCTTTTTTCACATGACCTCCCACTTTCCGGTTCACCCTCCCCCCATTAAGTCGTCGGGTAGGTGGGTAGCTGCCTACCTGGCTTGTTTTTTTAGAAATGAATGAGGACCCCCGGCCTCTGCATCTGGACGATGCATGCAGCCAATTTATTAATTATTCACATAAGACCTTACAAAGTCATACAACAGTAATACTAAAGCCACCGTCTAGGCAACATCTGTCGCTACTCCTATCCAGTTGATGTAGGGATGCTGATAATGTCGGCCTAATACCAAACAAACCACACAACCAAACCTAACATGTATGACCTGAGGTCCCAACCAGGACACCTGCCGGGTATGGGGCACCCATCAGTCCGGCGCACTCCTCAACCAGGACGCCTGCCGGGTATGAGCCCGCCGCAGCCACCTGCCACCAATCCATCTTCAGAGATGTACTGTTGCATCTACCGTGCCAGGTCTCTCTGCCATCGACGCCACCACGACGCCAGACAGCGTCGTCCTCCTGCGCGAGTCCATCCTCGCACATCGGACGCCGAATCTACATTGCGCCACGCCGTCGAGATCCGGCGCCATCAATGTGTAGGATGAAGCACCGCTCCACCAAAGATGCGGTCCACTGGTCACTCGAGCCCGTGCACACCTCCAAGAACGACGCCCCCAAGGGGGGAACGACATAAGAATGCCGCCGTCTTCCGATCAACCGATCTAGGGTTTCCCCCGGAAGTAGCAGACACTGACCTTGAAATTCTCCTCGGCGATGCCTTCAAGAAGGGAATGTCGCAAAATAGCGCGGCCACCACCGGCTTTGGCAGTAAGCCGAAAGCAAGTTTTCACTCGGATCTGTTTAAAGGACCTCCATCAAGCATCTCGTGCACAGATCGCCGCGATCTCTGACGGGGACTGGAAGATGGATCCAGGCCGCCGCCGCCTGACCGGCCACGGCACCACCATGGTGCCTAATCCGGTGCCGTCAGGCCCACCGTGCCCGCCTGTAGACGTCCTCCAGATCTGCCGGCTCGCGGACGAGGCCCACGATCTGGGCCGCCGCCACGGGTGCTCCTCAGCCACGGGGAGAGCGCGCCTGCGCTGTCGTTGCCGTCACACTCGCCGCCGGGCGCCCGCTGCTCCTTGCCGCCGGTGCACCGCCGATCCATGAGCCGCCGCCGCCAACAGGAAATCGCCACCATCGCGCGAGGGGGAGGGCCCAGCCGCAACCGTCAATGGCCAGGCTACGCCGGTGTGGCCTCGGGCGGTGGCAGGAGGCGGGAGAGAGGAGCGGAGGCCTAGGGCTGGCGGCGGTAGATCGCCCCCGTGTTGCCAAGGGCTGGCGACGCGGGGGTAGGGACGTGCTCCATCTTGTGTTGCTATGCTTCTAGTAGTGACTTGGCGGCATGGTTGCTGCCGTAGTTATCGGTGTGCCTCTGTGTGCATATCGGTCCTCCTGAGGGCAAGTGTGAGCTGGCTGGAACTTCAAGACTAAACTCCTTTGTAAATTGTTCTAAAATAATCTTCTTTGTAAATTGTAATGCAGAGAATTCTTTGGATGGAAAGAAAAAAAAACTGGTCAACTTGTAGCCTCCAGCATATCTAGGCTGACGGGGACGGAGGAGTGCATGACGCACGGGCAAATCTCACGACGGGGAAGGGATGGTGTATGTTTCTCGTCTGGCACTCTGGCTGGATGGGACTTACGTTGTTGCTGATTTAGTAGGGAACATAAACATCATTTTCTTTGCGATAAGAACATAAACATCATTAATACAAATATGGCGGTGCATCATCGAAGACTCATCCATAATCACATGCATTGTACAATCTCAAAAATATTAGATCATACAATGGCTAGGAGGGAGGGAGTAGAAACAATTGCACTTCTACAAACAAGCTAATAAATTTGTCCTCGCGCATGGATCTTGTGAACCGGTCGACTCCACCGGCCACATAGACCATCTCCATTTCTCTACCAAGCAGCTTATCATGCCCATCAAGCCAACACCAACCGGTCACCATGTCGCCGCTTCTTTTTGTACGCTTCGCCTGCTTCCATTCTTCAAGAAATCAACATATGACGATGCTCTCGCTACTTCTTCTTGAAGAGCCGCTCGTGCGCCACGCCGTGCACATCGTCTTGGGCCTTCTTCCAGACGGCGTGCGGCACGATCCCGCCCGCCCACACCCCCGGCCGCTGATACGCCTCCTTGCACAGGACGTGGGCGACCTGATTGCCCTCGCGGAAGATGTGCTGGACCTTGTACGCCGCGAAGCACCCAAGCAGCATGAGAATCTCGTCTTGCATGGCCTGAGGTACGCGCGTCTGCGTCTCCTCGCCGGTGAGGAGCTCCACCAGCATCAGGTCGTCTCCTTCCGCCACTAGCCTGCCGCGGAAGCGACTCAGCGCGAGGCGCAGCCCGCGGATGAGCGCCCTGGCCTCCACTATGCCCACCGTCGAGTGCTCCGTCGGCTCGGCAAAGGCGACAAGAACGCGGCCGTTGCAGTCGCGGATGGCGCCGCCGATGCTAGCCCGGCCGGGCCCGTCGTTGTACACAGACCCGTCGAAGTTTAGCTTCAGCCAGCCCGCCGGGGGAGCTTCCCACCTCACCATGACACGGCTGGGGTAGAAAGGGGGAGACGAAGGAGACAAGGAGGCGATGGAGGCGGGCGGCCGATGCAAGTTGGCCGGAGATGCAAAGGGGCCCCTGCAAAAGGGAGCGAAGGACGCTGGCGGAGCAAGGCATGCCATGGCTAGCTAGCTACTCGATCGTAAAGGACGCTGGCGGAGCAAGGCATGCTAGCTGGTTCTTGTATATATAGACTTTCGAGCGGGTATGATGCAAAGCCCGGCTGGACTCGGAATCCGACTTCAGCTCGACGGACGAGTTAGTAGCGGACTCGCGTATAGGTTTTCAGTTGAGTAGTCCGGTTAGATTAGTAATTCAATTGTAATGTATGTTGCCGGGTGATTAGTAAGTGACATGCATGGCTAGCATGCCGTAGCTTGCATACGACTCGGATAGCTAGCTTGCTCGCAGGTTTCCTTCATTGCTAATCCTACACATTAGGCGTACTAATCGAACTTGCTCAACCAATTTTTTTGTTTCATACTGTACTTAATTTTTTTTGTTGCAAAATGGCCTAGACCATTGCGTAGCTACAGGGCAGACAGGATGGACCGCGGCTCATCCTAAAATTTCGGACCGGCATATGTACCATGCACAATAGAGATGCGCCGAAGAAAAGGAAAAATGCCCATTGTCTTTGACCCAACAACAACAACGCCCGACGCTAGACACATCGAGCCAGATCTTCGAGTGACTTCGCTATAAAAAAGCTCTTTCAGTGAGTCTCGTCCCCAATGCCCAATGGCCTCGCCCTGTCCGCCTCTGCTTGCCGCCGTCGTCGGTCGCAGACTCGTAGTCGTCGACTGCCCAGAAGGCTCCTGCCTCTCTGTATCGCCCACTCGGCGCTAGCTGCACGACCGTGCTCCCTGCACACTTCTTTTGGTGATCACAGAAGACACAAATAACCGGCTCCTTTCTATTGCCTATCATCTATATATGAGGTGGTTGGACTTCCGTAGAGGAAAAGGACTCAAATCTCATCCAAAACATCAAATCTACCCTAACTTGGATGTGTAGGTCCGGATGCTCCAGGCTGCAGAGTGTATGAGATAACTCTCTTGCACCGATTTTGGACATTGCATACTACCTTGGTTGATACGACGCCAACAACAAATTTGCTCTTCTTGACAAGACAGAAAACTTTCATGTTCAGCACTTCTCCATCCGAGGTAATCTTGAAGGGGCAATTGGGCCTTTAAAAGCTCCGGGGCCAGTTGGTTTCCCAACAAGATATTTTCAGAGGAATTGGGGTTTAATAAAGGAGGATATTGTTCGGGCGATCCAACAGTTTTTATCACTGGAATTATGCCAGACGGGATTAACGATACGACTATTGTTCTTATTCCGAAGGTAAAGAATCCTTAGTCCATAAAAGATTTTCGGCCTATCAGTCTGTGTAATATCATTTACAAGATTATTTTCAAATGCCTTGTTAATAGGCTAAGGCCACTGCTGGATGGTATGATCTCTCCTACTCAAAGTGTGTTTATCCCAGGCAGGTTAATTTCTGATAATGCACTTATAGCCTTCGAATGTATGCACTCCCTAAGCACGTTAAAGGATAATAGGGGTGCTTATTGTGCTTATAAGTTAGATCTTGCAAAAGCTTATGATCGAGTGGATTGGAAGTTTTTGGAAAGTATGCTGAGGGCTTTATGGTTTTGCGCCTGTGTGGGTAAATTGGATTATGACATGTGTTACCTCCGTAAAATTCTCGGTGCGTTTTAACGGACAACTTCTGGATTCCTTTGTTCCATCCAGAGGGCTCAGGCAAGGGGATCCATTGTCACCGTATTTGTTCCTGTTTGTGACGGAGGCCTTCTCATTATTACTTCAGGACGCCTATGATAAAGGAGTTCTTAAGGATTTCCATTTAAGCAAAAATGGCCCATGTATATCTCATTTGTGGTTTGCTGATGATAGCCTTCTATTTTAAGGGATCCTTGGATCAAGCATTAACCATTAAACATATTTTGACGGTCTATGAGGAGGGTACTGGGCAGTTATTAAGTCCAGATAAGTGTTCGATTCTGTTTGGGAAGAATTGCAAGTTAGAAGATCAAGTGTCAATCATGGTAGTCCTTAAAATTACTGAAGAGAGTTTTGAGGATAAATATCTTGGACTACCAGTGCCTGAAGGAAGAATGAAGGCTGGAAAATTCCAGTATACCAAAGATAAAGCGCTAAGAAGGCTCTCAGACTGGATTGAAAAATATGCGTCAAGCGGGGCGAAGGAAATTCAGATTAAATCAGTAATCATGCTCTCCTGGTGTATGCAATGGGTATATTTAAATTTCCGGCATCTATTTTTGAAGAGCCAGCGCAACTTATTAGGAATTTCTGGTGGGGGATGAAGAAAATAGAAGGAAAACACACTGGCTCGCTTGGGATAAACTAACCAGACCAAAAGGAGAGGGCGGTATGGGTTTTCACGATCTTAGACTGTTTAATCAAGTTCTCGTTGCAAAGCAGGCTTGGCGGATTTTGGTGTTCCTAGAGTCGTTAGTTGCAAGGGTGTTGAAGGCCAAGTATTACCCCCATGGACATCTACTGGACACTGTGTTTCTGCAGTCGACATCGGTTACATGGCAAGGTATTATGCATGGTTTGGATTTTCTTTATTTGGAGAGTGGTCGATGGAACAAATATTAATATTTGGAGAGATAATTGGCTGCCAAGGAAATCCGGCCTCAAAATTTTGGAAAGGAAGAGCAGAACAAGGATTAAATGGGTGTCTGACTTATTCTTGAGCGGCTCGAGAAACTGGGATCAGAATTTGATAAAACACGTTTTCTCTCCTCATGAGGCTGAGGAGATCTTAACGATGTGTATTCAGTCTTCGGGGGATGGTGATTTTGTTGCGTGGCACTTTGAAAAGAATGGGTTGTTTTCTGTTCGAAGCGCGTACAAATTGGCGATGAATCTTAAGGATCGCAAGGAAGATGTGGGCCAATCCAGTGGTGCTGTGGATGGGGAGAGACGGCTTTGGGTATTATTTGGAAGGTGAATGTCCCACAAAAGATCAGGATTTTTTCCTGGCGAGCGGCTTCAAATAGTTTGGCGGTTCAGGTAAACAGAGTTTCTCACCACCAACCTGACTGTGCTATCTGCTCTATCTGTGGCGTTGAGGACGCAAATATTTATTATGCTCTTGTGATGTGTCCGAAGGTTCGTGCTCTTCGTTTTGCTATGAGGGATGTGTGGAATATTCCAGAAGAAAAGATCTTTAAATTCTCAGGTCCAGATTGGCTCCTTGTTCTTCTGGATCAGCTGAATTCTCATGTCCGTGAGCCAGTTTTATTCATTTTCTGGAGAGCTTGGCACTTAAGGAATGATCTTATTTTTCATAAAGGGAGGGAGTCTGTCTGTTCTGCTGCTTTGTTTCTGGAAAGCTATTGGGCATCTTACAGTTCTTGTCATTCTAACAAACAGTCGGATTTGAGCAACAAAGGTAAGAGGATAGTGGATGTACAAGAGGCCATCGATATTTCAGCAAGGAATCGAGGGACTTGGCAGCCTCCTTCGTCCGAGGTCTTTAAGATTAACGTTGATGCCAGCTTTGTGGAGAGCATGGGCGCTGCCAGCGTGGGGGTTATTGCCAGGGATCATACGGGCCAAGTCATCCTTTCTTCTTGGGATTTTATTGGGTCATGCACGTATGTAGATGAAGCGGAGATTCGTGCGTGCCTTGCCGGGCTCTATGTCGGTATCAGTCTCAATAAACCCATTATCATAGAATCTGATAGCTCTTTTGTGGTCTCCCTTCTTGCAAATGATTTTCTTAACAGGTCTCCTTTTGTTGATCTCAAGAGGGAAGCAAGAAGCATTATGAAGCTTGCAAATAATTTCAAGATTGTCAAGATCAATCGCCAGGCAAACATGGCGGCGCATGAGATTGCCAAGTTTAGTTTTGACAATATGTCAGACGATCTTCTTTATTACAGTGTTCCGCCCTGCGTGGTGTATTCTGTAATGAACGATTGTAAGAACTTTTTAAGATGATTAATATATGGGGTTGTTTTTTTAAAAAAAATCCAAATTTTTGCATATAACGTGCAAACCGTGTATTACACCCGGAGGTCCCCCAAGTCCATGTTGGGGATCGTTGCAGAAATTAAAAAATTTCTACGCATCAACAAGATCAATTTATGGAGAGACTAGCAACAAGAGAAAGGAGTGATCTTCATACCCTTGAAGATCGCGAGACGGAAGCGTTACAGGAACGCGGATGAAGGAGTCATACTCACAGCGATTCAGATCGTGGTTGATTCCGATCTAAGCGCCGAACAACGGCGCCTCCGCGTTCAACACACGTGCAGCATGGGGACGTCTTCTCCTTGTTGATCCATCAAGGGGAAAGGAGAAGTTGGGGAAGAACTACAGCAGCACGACGGCGTGGTGGTGGAGCTTGCAGTTCTCCGACAGGGCTTCGTCAAGCTCAACAGAGGAGGAGGGGGTGTTGGAGAGGGGGAGGGCTGCGCCTTGGATGAGGTGTTGCTGCCCTCCCTCCTTCCCTCTATTTATAGGGCGAAGGGGGGACAAGGACGGCCCCTCTAGATGAGATCTAGAGGGAGGCAGCGGCCAAGGGGAGGGGGCTTGCCCCCCAAGCCAAGGGGGCGCCCCCCTTAGGGTTTCCCCCAAACCCTAGGCGCAAGAGCCCAAGGGGGGTGGCGCCCATCCCACTTAGGGGCTGGTTCCCTTCCACATACAGCTCATAGGGCCCTCCGGGGCAGGTGGACCCTCCCGGGGGACCCCTGGAACCCCTTCGGTGGTCCCGGTACAATACCGGCAAACCCCCGAATACTTTCGGTGACCGTATGATGACTTCCCATATATAAATCTTCACCTCCGGACCATTCCGGAACTCGTGGTGACGTCCGGGATCTCATCTGGGACTCCGAACAACATTTGGCAACCACATACTATTTCCCATAACAACTCTAGCGTCACCAAACCTTAAGTGTGTAGACCCTATGGGTTCGGGAACCATGTAGACATGATCGAGACACCTCTCCAGTCAATAACCAATAGCGGGATCTAGATACCCATATTGGTTCCTACATGTTCCACGATGATCTCATCGGATGAACCACGATGTCGGGGATTCAATCAATCCCGTATGCAATTCCCTTTGTCCATCGGTATGCTACTTGCCCGAGATTCGATCATCGGTATCCCAATACCTTGTTCAATCTCGTTATCGGCAGGTCTCTTTACTCATTACGTAATGCATGATCCCGTGACTAAGTCCTTAGACACTCTGAGCTCATTATGATGATGCATTACCGAGTGGGCCCAGAGATACCTCTCCGTCATACGGAGTGACAAATCCCAGTCTCGATTCGTGCCAACCCAACAGACACTTTCGGAGATACCCGCAGTGCACCTTTATAGCCACCCAGTTACGTTGTGACGTTTGGCACACCCAAAGCATTCCTATAGTATCCGGGAGTTGCACAATCTCATGGTCAAAGGAATATATACTTGACATTAGAAAAGCTTTAGCACACGAACTACACGATCTTGTGCTATGCTTAGGATTGGGTCTTGTCCATCACATCATTCTCCTAATAATGTGATCCCATTATCAACGACATCCAATGTCCATGGTCAGGAAACCGTAACCATCTATTGATCAACGAGCTAGTCAAATAGAGGCTCACTAGGGACATGTTGTGGTCTATGTATTCACACATGTATTACGATTTATGGATAACACAATTATAGCATGAACAATAGAAAATTATCATGAACAAGGAAATATAATAACAACCACTTTATTATTGCCTCTAGGGCATATTTCCAACAGTCTCCCACTTGCACTAGAGTCAATAATCTAGTTACATTGTGATGAATTGAACACCCATAGAGTTCTGGTGTTGATCATGTTTTGCTCGTGGAAGAAGTTTAGTCAACGGATCTGTGACATTCAGATCTGTATGCACTTTACAAATATCTATGTCTCCATCTTGAATATATTCACGAATGGAGTTGAAGCGGTGCTTGATATGCCTTGTCTTCTTGTGAAACCCGGGCTCCTTGGCTAGGGCAATAGCTCCAGTGTTGTCACAGAAGAGAGTCATTGGGCCCGACGCATTGGGAATAACTCCTAGGTCGGTGATGAACTCCTTCTTCCAGACTGCTTCCTGTGCTGTCTCCGATGCTGCTATGTACTCCACTTCACATGTAGATCCCTCCGTGACGCTTTGCTTGCAACTGCACTAGCTGACTGTCCCACCATTCAAAACATACACGTATCCAGTTTGTGACTTGGAGTCATCCAGATCTGTGTCGAAGCTAGCATCGACGTAACCCTTTATGATGAGCTCTTCGTCACCTCCATAAATGAGAAACATATCCTTAGTCCTTTTCAGATACTTCAGGATGTTCTTGACCGCTGTCCAGTGTTCCATGCCGAAATTACTTTGGTACCTTCCTACCAAACTTACGGCGAGGTTCACATCAGGTCTGGTACACAGCATGGCATACATAATAGAACCTATGGCCGAGGCATAGGGGATGACACTCATCTTTTCTCTATATTCCGCCGTGTCGGGCATTGAGCCGTGCTCAATCTCACACCTTGCAATACAGGCAAGAACCCCTTCTTGGACTAATCCATATTGAACTTCTTCAATATCTTGTCAAGGTATGTGCTTTGTGAAAGACCAATGAGGCGTCTCGATCTATCTCTATAGATCTTGATGCCTAATATGTAAGCAGCTTCTCCAAGGTCCTTCATTGAAAAAAACTTATTCAAGTAGGCCTTTATGCTTTCCAAAAAATCTATGTCATTTCCCATCAATAGTATGTCATCCACATATAATATGAGAAATGCTACAGAGCTCTCACTCACTTTCTTGTAAACGCAGACTTCTCCATAAATCTGCGTAAACCCAAACGCCTTGATCATCTCATCAAAGCGAATGTTCCAACTCTGAGATGCTTGCATCAGCCCATAGATTGAGCGCTAGAGCTTGCATACGTTGTCGACATTCTTAGGATCGACAAAACCTTCCGGCTGTATCATATACAATTCTTCCTTAAGGAAACCATTAAGGAATGTCATTTTGACGTCCATTTGTCATATCTCATAATCATAGAATGCGCCAATCGCTAACATGATTCGGACGGACTTCAGCTTCGCTACGGGTGAGAAGGTCTCATCGTAGTCAACCCCTTGAACTTGTCGATAACCCTTAGCGACAAGACGAGCCTTATAGATGGTCACATTACCATCCGCATCTGTCTTCTTCTTAAAGATCCATTTATTCTCTATGGCTTGCCGATCATCGGGCAAGTCTGTCAAAGTCCATACTTCGTTTTCATACATGGATCCTATCTTGGATTTCATGGCTTCAAGCCATTTGTTGGAATCTGGGCCCGCCATCGCTTCTTCATAGTTCGAAGGTTCGCCATTGTCTAACAACATGATTTCCAGGACAGGGTTGTCGTACCACTCTGGTGCGGAACGTGTCCTTGTGGACCTACGAAGTTCAGTAGCAACTTTATCCGAAGTTTCATGATCATCATCATTAACTTCCTCTCTAGTCGTTGCAGGCACCACCGAAACATCTTCCTGAGCTGCGCTAGTCTCCGATTCAAGAGGCAATACCTCATCAAGTTCTACTTTACTCCCACTTACTTCTTTTGAGAGAAACTCTTTCTCCAGAAAGGATCCATTCTTGGCAACAAAGACCTTGCCTTTGGATCTGAGGTAGAAGGTATACCCAATAGTTTCCTTAGGGTATCCTATGAAGACGCATTTTTCCGATTTGGATTCGAGCTTTTTAGGTTGAAGTTTCTTGACATAAGCATCGCATCCCCAAACTTTCATAAACGACAGCTTAGGTTTCTTCCCAAACCATATATAATTCATACGGTGTCATCTCAACGGATTTCGACGGAGCCCTATTTAAAGTGAATGCGGCAGTCTCTAAAGCATAACCCCAAAATGATAGCGGTAGGTCGGTAAGAGACATCATAGATCGCACCATGTCCAACAGAGTACGATTACGAAGTTCGGACACACCATTACGCTGAGGTGTTCCAGGCGGCGTGAGTTGTGAAATAATTCCACACACCAAACTCGTGACTCAAATATTCTCCCCCATGATTTGATAACAAGAATTTTATTTTCCTGTCACGTTGATTTTCAACCTCACTCTGAAATTCCTTGAACTTTTCAAAGGTCTCAAACTTGTGTTTCATTAAGTAGACATACCCATATCTACTCAAGTCATCAGTGAGGATGAGAACATAACGATAGCCACCGCGAGCCTCAACACTCATTGGACCGCACACATCTGTATGTATGATTTCCAATAAGTTGGTTGCTCGCTCCATTGTTCCTGAGAACAGAGTCTTGGTCATTTTACCCATGAGGCATGGTTCACACGTGTCAAATGATTCGTAATCAAGAGACTCTAAAAGTCCATCTGCATGGAGCTTCTTCATGCGTTTAACACCTATGTGACCAAGGCGGCAGTGCCACAAGTATGTGGGACTATCATTATCAACCTTACATCTTTTGGTATTCACACTATGAATATGTGTAGCATTACGCTCGAGATTCATTAAGAATAAACCATTCACCATCGGAGCATGACCATAAAACATATCTCTCATATAAATAGAACAACCATTATTCTTGGATTTAAATGAGTAGCCATCTCAAATTAAACGAGATCCTGATACAATGTTCATGCTCAAAGCCGGCACTAAATAACAATTATTGAGGTTTAAAACTAATCCCGTAGGTAAATGTAGAGGCAGCGTGCCGACGGCGATCACATCAACCTTGGAACCATTCCCAACGCGCATCGTCACCTCGTCCTTCGCCGGTCTTCGCTTATTCCGCAGCTCCTGCTTTGAGTTATAAATGTGAGCAACCGCACCGGTATCAAATACCCAGGAGCTACTATGAGTACTGATAAGGTACACATCAATTACATGTATATCACATATACCTTTAGTGTTGCCGGCCTTCTTGTCCGTTAAGTATTTAGGCAGTTCTGCTTCCAGTGACCACTTCCCTTGCAATAAAAACACTCAGTCTCAGGCTTGGGTCCATTCTTTGGCTTCTTCCTGGCAGCTTGCTTACCGGGCGTGACAACTCCCTTGCCGTCCTTCTTGAAGTTCTTTTTACCCTTGCCTTTCTTGAACTTAGTGGTTTTATTCACCATGAACACTTGATGTTCCTTTTTGATTTCTACCTCCGCTGATTTCAGCATTAAACATACCTCAGGAATGGTCTTTTCCATCCCCTGCATATTCAAGTTCATCACAAAGCTCTTGTAGCTCGGTGGAAGCGACTGAAGGATTCTGTCAGTGACCGCGTCATCCGGGAGATTAACTCCCAGCTGAGTCAAGCGGTTATGCAACCCAGACATTTTGAGTATGTGCTCACTGACAGAACTATTTTCCTCCATCTTACAACTGAAGAACTTGTCGGAGACTTCATATCTCTTGACCCGGGCATGAGCTTGGAAAACCATTTTCAGCTCTTCGAACTTCTCATATGCTCCGTGTCTCTCAAAATGCTTTCGGAGCCCCGGTTCTAAGCTGTAAAGCATGCCGCACTGAACGAGGGAGTAATCATCGACACGTGACTGCCAAGCGTTCATAACGTCTTGGTTCTCTGGGACAGGTGCGTCACCTAGCGGTGCTTCTAGGACATAATCTTTCTTGGCAGCTATGAGGATGATCCTCAGGTTCCGGACCCAGTCCGTATAGTTGCTGCCATCATCTTTCAGCTTTGTTTTCTCTAGGAACGCGTTGAAGTTGAGGACAACGTGGGCCATTTGATCTACAAGACATATTGTAAAGATTTTAGACTAAGTTCATGATAATTAAGTTCATCTAATCAAATTACTCAATGAACTCCCACTCAGATAGACATCCCTCCAGTCATCTAAGTGAAACATGATCCGAGTTAACTAGGCCGTGTCCGATCATCACATGAGACGGACTAGCCAACATCGGTGAACATCTTCATGTTGATCGTATCTTCTATACGACTCATGCTCGACCTTTCGGTCTTCCGTGTTCCGAGGCCATGTCTGTACATGCTAGGCTCGTCAAGTCAACCTAAGTGTATTGCGTGTGTAAATCTGGCTTACACACGTTGTATTCAACGTTAGAATCTATCACACCCGATCATCACGTGGTGCTTCGAAACAACGAACCTTCGCAATGGTACACAGTTAGGGAGAACACTTTCTTGAAATTATTATGAGGGATCATCTTATTTAAGCTACCGTCGTTCTAAGCAAATAAGATGTAAAACATGATAAACATCACATGCAATCAAATAGTGACATGATATGGCCAATATCATTTGCTCCTTTTGATCTCCATCTTCGGGGCTCCATGATCATCGTTGTCACCGACATGACACCATGATCTCCATCATCGTGTCTTCTTGAAGTTTTCTCGTCATCTATTACTTCTACTACTATGGCTAACGCTTTAGCAATAAAGTAAAGTAATTACATGACGTTTATGTTGACATGCAGGTCATAAATAAATAAAGACAACTCCTATGGCTCCTGCCGGTTGTCATACTCATCGACATGCAAGTCGTGATTCCTATTAAAAAGAACATGATCATCTCATACATCACATATATCATTCATCACATCCTTTGGCCATATCACATCACAAAACACTTGCTGTAAAAACAAGTTAGACGTCCTCTAATTGTTGTTGCAAGTTTATTGACCATCAACACTTGATATTCCTTTTTGATCTCCACCTCCGCTGATTCAGCATTGAATATACCTCAGGAATGGTTTTCTCCATCCCCTGCATATTGAAATTCATCACAAAGCTCTTGTAGCTAGGTGGAGGCGACTGAAGGATTGTGTCAATGACCGCGTCATCCGGGAGATTAACTCCCAGCTAAGACAAGCGGTTCTGCAACCCAGACATTTTGAGTATGTGCTCGCTGACAGAACTATTCTCCTCCATCTTACAACTATAGAACTTGTCGGAGACTTCATATCTCTCGACTCGGGCATGAGCTTGGAAAACCATTTTCAGCTCTTAGAACATCTCATATGCTCCGTGCTGCTCAAAACGCTTTTGGAGCCCCGGTTCTAAGTTGTAAAGCATGCCGCACTAAACCAGGGAGTAATCATCACTACGCGACTGCCAGGCGTTCATAACGTCTTGAGTTGCTGGGAAAATAGGTGCTTCACCTAGCGGTGCTTCAAGGACATATGGTTTCTTGGCAGCTATGATGATGATCCTCAAGTTACGGATCCAGTCCGTATAGTTGCTACCATCGTCTTTCAGCTTGGTTTTCTCTAGGAACGCGTTAAAGTTGAGGGCAACATTAGTATGGGCCATTTGATCTACAAGACATATATATTGTAAATATATTTAGACTAAGTTCATGATAATTAAGTTCATCTAATCAAATTATTTAATGAACTCCCACTCCCACTCAGATAGATATCCCTCTAGTCATCTAAGTGATACATGATCCGAATCGACTAGGCCGTGTCCGATCATTACGTGAGATGGACTAGTCATCAACGATGAACACCTCCATGTTGATCGTATCTACTATGCGACTCATGTTCGACCTTTCGGTCTGTCGTGTTTCGAGGCCATGTATGTACATGTTAGGCTCGTCAAGTCAACCTAAGTGTTTTGCATGTGTAAATCGGGCTTACACCCGTTGTATTCGAACGTTAGAATATATCACACCCGATCATCACGTGGTGCTTCGAAACAACGAACCTTCGCAACGGTGCACAGTTAGGGGGAACACTTTCTTGAAATTTTAGCGAGGGATCATCTTATTTATGCTATCGTCGTTCTAAGCAAATAAGATGTAAAAACATGATAAACATCACATGCAATCAAATAGTGACATGATATGGCCAATATCATTTTGCTCCTTTTGATCTCCATCTTCAGGGCGCCATGATCATCATCGTCACCGGCATGACACCATGATCTCCATCATCATGATCTCATGAAGTTGTCTCGCCAACTGTTACTTCTACTACTATGGCTAACGGTTAGCAATAAAGTAAAGTAATTACATGGCATTTTCATTGACACGCAGGCCATACAATAAATTAAGACAACTCCTATGGCTCCTGCTGGTTGTCATACTCATCGACATGCAAGCCATGATTCCTATTACAAGAACATGATCAATCTCATACATCCCATATATCATTCATCACATCCTTTTAGCCATATTGCATCACACGGCATATGCTGCAAGAACAAGTTAGACGTCCTCTAATTCTTGTTGCAAGTTTTTACGTGGCTGCTATAGGTTTTTAGCAAGAACGTTTCTTACCTACGCCAAAACCACAACGTGATATGCCAATTTTTATTCACCCTTCATAAGGACCCTTTTCATCGAATCCGATCCGACTAAAGTGGGAGAGACAGACACTCGCTAGCCACCTTATGCAACTAGTGCATGTCAGTCGGTGGAACCTGTCTCACATAAGCGTACGTGTAAGGTCGGTCCGGCCCGCTTCATCCCACGATGTTGTCGAATCAAGATAAGACTAGTAACGGCAAGTAAATTGACAAAATCAACGCCCACAACATCTTGTGTTCTACTCGTGCATAGAAACTACGCATAGACCTAGCTCAGATACCACTGTTGGGGATCATTGCAGAAATTAAAAAAATTCTACGCATCACCAAGATCAATCTATGGAGAGACTAGCAACGAGAGAGAGGAGTGCATCTTCATACCCATGAAGATCGCGAGACGAAAGCGTTACAAGAACGCGGACGAAGGAGTCATAGTCGCAGAGATTCAGATCGCGGTTGATTCCGATCTAAGCGCCGAACAACGGCGCCTCTGCGTTCAACACATGTGCAACACGGGGCCGTCTCCTCCTTCTTGATCTAGCAAGGGGAAAGGAGAAGTTGGGGAAGAACTCCGGCAGCACGACGGTGTGGTGGTGGAGCTTGCAGTTCTCCGGCAGGGTTTCGCCAGCTCAACGGAGGAGGAGGGGGTGTTGGAGAGGGGGAGGGCTGCGTCTTGGATGAGGTGTTGCTGCCCTCCCTCCTTCCTTCTATTTATAGGGCGAAGGGGGAAGGGGGCCGGCCCCTCTAGATGGGATCTAGAGGGGGCCGGCGGCCAAGGGGAGGGGGCTTGCCCCCCAAGCCAAGGGGGAGCCCCCCTTAGGGTTTCCCCCAAACCCTAGGCGCATGGGCCCTAGGGGGGATGGCGCCCAGCCCACTTAGGGGCTGGTTCCCTTCCACATACAGCCCATAGGTCCCTCCGTGGCAGGTGGACCCTCCTGGTGAACCTCCGGAACCCCTTCGGTGGTCCCGGTACAATATTGGTAAACCCCCGAATACTTCCGGTGACTGTATGATGACTTCCCATATATAAATCTTCACCTCCGGACCATTCTGGAACTCCGTGACGTCCGGGATCTCATCCGGGACTCCCAACAACATTCGGTAACCACATACTATTTCCCATAACAACTCTAGCGTCACCGAACCTTAAGTGTGTAGACCCTATGGGTTTAGGAACCATGTAGACATGACCGAGACACCTCTACGGCCAATAACCAATAGCGGGATCTAGATACCCATATTGGTTCCTACATGTTCCACGATGATCTCATCGGATGAACCACGATGTCGGGGATTCAATCAATCCCGTATGCAATTCCCTTTGTCCATTGGTATGCTACTTGCCCGAGATTCGATCGTTGGTATTTCAATACCTTGTTCAATCTCGTTATCGGCAAGTCTCTTTACTCGTTACGTAATGCATGATCACGTGACTAACTCCTTAGTCACTCTGAGCTCATTATGATGATGCATTACCGAGTGGGCCCAGAGATACCTCTCCGTCATACGGAGTGACAAATCCCAGTCTCGATTCGTGCCAACCCAAGAGACACTTTCGGAGATACCTGCAGTGCACCTTTATAGCCACCCAGTTACGTTGTGACGTTTGGCACACCCAAAGCATTCCTATAGTATCCGGGAGTTGCACAATCTCATGGTCTAAGGAAAAGATATTTGATATTAGAAAAGCTTTAGCACACGAACTACACGATCTTGTGCTATGCTCAGGATTGGGTCTTGTACATCACATCATTCTCCTAATGATGTGATCCCATTATCAACGACATCCAATGTCAATGGTCAGGAAACCGTAACCATCTATTGATCAATGAGCTAGTCAACTAGAGACTCACTAGGGACATGTTGTGGTCTATGTATTGACACATGTATTATGATTTTCGGATAACACAATTATAGCATGAACAATAGACAATTATCATGAACAAGGAAATATAATAACAACCACTTTATTATTGCCTCTAGGGCATACTTCCAACAGTCCACATGGTTAATAACTACCCCTCTTTCTAAGGGGCGTTTACCTAGCCAACACTTAGATCCGGCTCTACCCAAACTTTTTTGGTTCACCCCAACATTATCCACTTGTTCGACTATTGCTAAGTAGTTCTGGGATACTAAACGAACCTCCCCAGATGGTAATATTAAAGCGGCTGATTTACCCTCTTTTGCAGTGAGTTTCGCTACAACACTGGCTGCTTAGAGGCTCTAGAGCACTCTTTCTGCAGCCCACCATTTTCGCTATTACTTTCTCATACAACCTCGAATTGAGATGATTAAAAAAGAAAAATGGTTCACCTTGATGTGACAAATAATTTTCATGTTGAATACTTTTTCATTTGAGGCCATCTTAATTGCGTTTTCTGTGCCAAAATCGGGTGTCGACATATGCCTCCCTATGTTTAGGAAAATTTTGCGTGCGAAAAAATAACTTGCATCGAGTTCTCAATAAGGACGATGCCAACATTCTATCGGCATTCATAATGCTATAACTTGCACCATTTTTTCTCAAAGCGCCATAAATGTTATTTTTGAAAAATTGCACGTAGGTAAACACATGAACATGTTTCTTGCCAAAAAATTCAATGTTTTCTTATTTTTTGCTATTTTTTTCATACTATTCATCCAGGTTTCCATGAGCTCGCACTCAGAGCTGAATTTTCATTTCCTAGTGTGCAATAAACAAGAGTAGTTTTTCTACCATGTGTTATATATATCGTTCAGAATCCTCATTTCATCGTGAACCAATTTGTGGTTAAATGGCTAGGAGGACAATGGTATCCCTGGCCCATCAGAGTTCAAGTCCTAGGCTTGCTAATTTGTGGTTAAATGGCTAGGAGGACAGTGGTATCCCCGGCCCATCAGAGTTCAAATCCTAGACTTGACAGGTGTCTATGTGACTTCGTCAATCTCAAGACGATGCGCTGGCTCCGTCTCTCGGAGATGCTCATATGGATGAGTGTATATGTGTATGTATGAGCGTCTGTGTCTGTACTGTGAGCCTACCTTCGCACACCTCTGTTACTCTTTAGGAGGCATCCGCCCCAGATAAACTACCCACCTCGTAGTGTCCCTCCCCCCTCATCGAGTTCTTACCAAGGACAATGTCAACACTCTATCGGCATTCAGAATGCTATAACTTGCACCATTGTTTCTCAAAGCACCATAAATGTTATTATTGAAATTTTGCACGTTAACATGTTTCTTGCCAAAAAAATCAATGTTTTTTTTGATTTTTTTAATTTTATACTATTCATCCAGGTTTGCATGAGCTCGGACTTAGAGTTCAATTTTCATTTCCTAGTGTGCAATAAACAAGATAGTTTTTCTACCATGTGTGATATATACCGTTTAGAATCCTCAATCCATCTCGAACCAATCTGTGGTTAAATGGCTAGGAGGACAGTGGTATCTCCAGTTCATCAGAGTTCAAGTCCTAGACTTGACAGGTGTCTATGGGACTTTGTCAATCTCAAGATGATGTGTTGGCTCTGTCTCTCACAGGTGCTCATATAATGAGTGTATATGTGTATGTATGAGCGTCTGCGTTTGTATTGTGAGCCTACCTTCACACACCTCCGATAAACTACCCCCCCCCCCCCCGGTTGATCGGTGCGGTGGTTAGGCATTCTTAGACAAAAGAGTGATCTTTTTGGATTGGTCTCCCATCTATCCTACACACTCGATCAAGGTTATCATTGTGAAGCTATAGTCAAGGTGCACCGGGTCTTAGGGCATCTCCAGCCGTTGGCCCCACAGGAGGGGCAAAAAATCGCCCCCTGGGGGCGCACCGGCGCTAAACCGCGCACTGGGGGCGTGATGCCCCCAGTCACGGCACCCCACGGGGTTTTAAAAAAGTCAAATACGGCGCAAACACGACTCAAATTTAACGCAAACATCGGCGAGTTCGTTCAAATTTAAACATACTTTAAAAAAGGGAAAAACTACCGCGGGCTACCCCCGCCGTCTCCCTCGCCGCCCGCCTCGCCGCCCGCCCACGCGGTTCTACATGCCGAGGAGGCGGTAGAACCGCGTGTAGTCACCGCCGTCGTCGTCGTCGCCCCTGCCGACGCCTCCGCCGTCCCTGCTGCATCCCTCCCCCGGTTGGCGCGGCGGGTTGGACGGTTCGGGGGCGTTGTCGTCGTCGTCGCTGTCGAGGACCACGACGCCGTGCTCGTCCTCGCGCCCACGCTTGCGGACGGCGATCTCCTCCAGGGCCCGGCGCTGCCGGACCATCTCGTCACGGAGGTAGTCGTCCCGCGCCCACCGCAGGGCGTCCTCGTTGGAGAAGCCACGCCAGGCTATCTCCTCGTACTCCACGGGGAGGCCGGGCTTCGGCTTGGGCTCCGGCTTGGGCTCGACGAGGACGAAGCGGCCGGTGGGGGAGGCGTTGTTGCCGATGCGGACGCCGGAGCTGCGGGTGCGCACGCTGACAGGCGCGCCCTGGGGCTTCGGCTTGACGGGGCGGAGGTGGAGGCAGGGGGAGCCGCCGGACAAGGAGGAGGACCCCCCGGTCTCCATGCGCCTCGGGGTCCAGGAGCTTCCCTGGCGGCGTGTGAAGGACGGGGGAGCGGGGTACTCGAGGCGCGGCGTGTTGCCGCCCTCGATGTACTCGAGGATGGCCTCCAACGTGCGCCCGGGCACGCCGCACCACCAACGCCAGCCGACGGCGTTGAGCCTACCGGAGGGCTCGACGCCGTTGGTGGCCTCGAGCTGCTCGGCGTGACGGCGGCGGAAATAGGGCTCCCAGAGCGGGCTGTCGGGGACGTACCGTGGCCCCTCCCTCGCCGCACGCGACAGGGACGAGCGGATGCGTGCGATCTCCGCACGCCGCGCCGCGCCGGTGGGTATCGGGGGCACCGGCACGCCGCTGGCGCTGATCCTCCATGCCCCGGGTACCCGCATGTCCGGCGGGACCGGGTACTCGGCCTCGAAAAGGAGGCGAGCCTCGCTCTCGTGAAGATGGCGGCGGCCGAAGCCGTTCGCCGCCGCGCCGTCGCCTGGGAAGCGCTCGGCCATGGGTGCTGGAGACGGCGAGAGAGAGGAGAGGGAGGAACGACGACGGCGAGAGAGGAGAGGGAGGAACGACGACGGCGAGAGAGTACGAGTCGCCGAGTGTGCTGGGGCGCGTCTTATATAGGCCGAGGCGCCGCCCGTGCGCGAGCCGCCGTGAGTACGCGTGGCGGGCGAGGTAGGGCGAGGGACGCGCGTCATCCGGTCTTCATTGCGCCGCCCGTGAGGCATCAATGGCGCAGGCTGACCGGCGCGGCAGCGCGGCAGCTTTGGCATTGATTCGCCGCGGGAAACGAGGCGATGAGGACGACGAAGGGGTGAGAAGAGGGTAGAGTTGTTGATGCAGCGGGCCCGCGGCTGTTTCGCGCCAAAACAGTTCGCCCCGGCGCCCCCCAGCGCGCCGGGTTCGGCCTGAATCAGCCGGTACTGTTTTCGGCCCCAAGCCGGCGAAAATCAGGTTTCTGAAGGCGCGACCGGGCCGATTTTTCGGCGCCGGCGCAAAGAAAAACGTCTGAGAAGGCCTTCCTGGGGCGCGGCTGAAGATGCCCTTACCGTCTAGCCATTGGTACTCCACATCTTCAAGGAGAATTTAATTTCAGCGGGTCCACGTCGGAGACAGCGGGACAGTCGTATAAGCATTTCTCGCAATAAAGCGCATCTGCTCTCTATAGTTCCACATGGAAAAGTTTGTAGGATACATCTATCTTCCTGCCATGCACCAAAGTGCGCCTCATGTCACAACACAAACATATCACCTTAATTCAAGCTAACCGAGAAACGTATGCTAAGAAACATAACGGCATTTTAGCTCTCATAAATGGAAAAGAAAAGAGAAGACAGAGACAAATACTGAAATACATGTACGGATATGCCAAGCTCATGCATCACCCACTTCCTCGCTGCAGGCCCGATCCTTCCGGTTGGCCACGTCCGCCAGGAACCGGGCAAACGCCAAGCGCGACGACCCGCCGTCGTTGCAAGCCACAGCCGCGGCATCTTTGCACGCCGCCGCCCGCGACCTGAGCTCACTACCCTCCTCAGACTCCATCACAAGCCTTACTTTGGTCTCCACCTCGCCGGCCTTGACCAGGCCCTGCTGCCACCCAACCATCTCCTTGGCGATCCCCATGTCCCCCACCATGTGCAACTTGTTCATCTTCTGCTCCGAGTACAGCGGCCAGCACAGCATCGGCACGCCCGCCGTGACGCCCTCCAGCACCGAATTCCACCCGCAGTGCGTCACAAACGCCCCCGTGGCCTTGTGGCGGAGGACTTCCACCTGTGGAGCCCACAGCTTAACGACGAGGCCACGGCCGTTGGTTTGCTCCATGAATCCGTCCGGCAGGAGAGCGTTGAGGTCCGGGTCGGCACCGGGGTGGTCGCTGGCGGGGGCTCGCACAACCCACAAGAAGCGGTGGCCGGACTTGTCGAGCCCGACGGCGATCTCCCTGAGCTGCTCCTCAGAGTGGTTTCCGGTGCCTATGCTCCCGAAGCAGAGGAACACGACGCTGCGGTCCGGTTGGCCGTCTAGCCAGGCGAGGCACTCGTGCCGCTCTTTTACCCCGGCGTCGGCGATGCTGCCGACAAATGCACCGACGCAGTACACTGGAGGCAGTACCCTGCCGGGGACACACAGAGGGTCCCTGAGAGCAGCCACCGCACGAGCCTCCAGCGACTCGAACGTATTCACCAGCGTGCCGTCGGCCTCCGGGATCCGGCACAGCAAGGCCATCGTCGCCTTGTATGTGTCGCTGTCCAGGTCCTCGAGCACCTCGCCCAACAGGTGCGAAGCCGGGATAGGTGGAAGGCCGAAGAGCTCGAGAGGGGTGTCTCCCAGCTCCTTGAAGCTCGGGCCGCCCTCTGCGAGGATCGTAGGGAGCTGGGCGAAGGCGGCGAAGGTGGCGGCGCTGGAGGTGAACATGGTGTACCCGGGGATCCCGAGCCTCTTCACGACGCGGAGTGCCTCGTTGGACACCGAGTCAACGACCACAGTGTGGACGTTCCGGGCGAGCATGGAGAAGAGGAAGTCGTGGAGGCGCTCGTTGTAGCGGCTGAGGAGGTCGAGGTACCTGACCATGAACCTCGCGTCGTGGGTCAGCTTGGGCGTGTCCTTCACGGCCCGGAGCGTGTGGAAGCGGACGGACGGCATGGAGGCGGCGACGCGGCGGACGACGGCGCCGAAGGCGATGTCCTCCTTGACGGCGGGGTCAATGAGCGCGACAGAGACGGCGTAGCCGTGGTCGAGGAGGGCCCTCGCGAGCTGCATCATCGGGACAAAGTGGCTCACGAAAAGGCCAGGGTACAGAACGACCGTCTTCTCCTTCTCCATGGGCTCTCTCTCTCTGAACGCAGGGAGGATATGAACTGGTTACATGTAACGAGCAACGCTTGGATCTTTGGTTGATTGTGGTTGGTGAGCGATCCAAATCATAGATGAACAGCCGCCCTTCACAGTGCCGCTCGATCGCCGTACGCTCTCTCACCAGCATGAATAGAGCGTGGTCACTTATAAATGTCTTGCGAGGGAGGCTGTGGAAGAGTAATGCTACACCCACTTAAGGCTACTCGAGCACCCTTGTGTGCAGAGACCACTGCAACATTAAGAGCATCTCCGGCCGTTCGGCCCCAGCGCACCCGGCAATGTGGTTTGGACAATGTGCCCGTGGTTTTTTCGCCGTGGAGGCAATGCAGTTCGCAGCCGTGCCCTCAGGTTTCGGCCCCAAGACGCATATAAGTTCAAACTTATCTTTTCTCGCTGCCAAAAAAACGCCCTAAGTTCGGCGATCATCATGCCACAGTTCGGCGATCAAACATAAACGATAGTTCGGCGCTCAAAAGGAAGGACGCGTAGACAAAGAAATGCATCAAATGACGGGCTCCTGGGTGTGGGACTGGCCGGCGTTGGCGACGGCGTGGCTTCTGTGCGCGGGCTATTCGACATCGCCGTGGCTTCTGTGCCCGCGCTGTTCGGCGTCGCCATGGTTCCTGGGCTGGGCGTCGGCGTGGCTTCACCACTCGGGCTGGGCATCGGCGTGGGCGTAGGCGCGGTGGTCGAAGGCATCTGGTTCAAGACGAGGCGCGCTCTACCAGGTACCACGCCTTGACCTGCTCGTCCATCGTCGACATGTCTGCCCCACATCAAGAACGCCAGGTCGGTGTTGCTTTTCTTCACGGCGACGTTGGTCCGGAGCAGGTCGAGTTTAACAACGTTGTTTGTCATAAACGCCGACCACCACGCCTTCGATTTCTCCTCCCTCTTGGCGGCGTGGTCCTTGGCGTCGGCGATGCACTATTGATCGACGCTTGCAGCTGCTCGGCAGCCGGTGCAACGTCCTTCGCCGTCTTGGCTTTTTTGTTGCCGTCAGGGCGCCCATTTGCCGCCCCCGGGGCGGGCGCGTCCGGCTTGTATGTCTCATTGGCCTTGGCGAGGGTGCGCCAGACGTCCGTCCACTTCTCGCACTTCTCGATCCGGATGAACACGTGCAGGTACTTGAACTCGGCGTCGCTGCTGTCCTGCCGGTACATGGTGAACATCCGAACCATCTGCGCAGCCGAAGAACAAGTGTCGGTGACATATACGGCGAATAGAAGCAAGAGCCGGCGGCTGTGCATACCTGACCCTCGATGTTGGTGCTGCTTTCCGGGCGAGCCGCAATCTCCTCGACGATCCCATGTCATTTGTTGCAGGCCGTCTAGATGATCGCCCAATGGTTCACCATGGCCTTTGGGCTGCGTTGCATGTGGATGGTGGTGAATTAGGGGTCGACCAGCTTGCGCTCATCGAACGCCGACTTGATGTGCATCAAGTACGTGTCGGCGTTCTAGTTTGCGCCGGTGACTGGGTCGATGCTGACCGTCTTCCATGCTTCGACAAGGCACTCGTCTTCTTTGGACGTCCACTTGACGCGCGGCTCACCCGTCCTGGCCCCCCGCTTCTTTTTTCCTTTCCTCACCGACGCCGGCGTCGGCTCCATCTCCTCCTCCTCGCCGTCGTCGAGCTCGTCGTCCATGTCGCCGGTGGTGTCCATTGTGTCGTCTTGCGCATGGAACCCGGGGTCGGAGGCGGCGGCGGCCGATCCGCTCGTGATGATCTCGTCCATGTCAGCTTCTGTCACGTCGGGGTGGCTGAAATCTGACAACGAGGTCTGCGGGAAGGGCAGGGCGCCATGGTGTAGAGGCGGCATCGGGGAGGCTGTGTACGCCGCCGGTGAGTAGTTATACTGGGGATACTAGACGTCGGCGAACGCGGGTGAGGGAGTGCACTGGTCGGGGTTCAGACCGGAGGGGGAGGCACGTTGGCCATGTGGAAAGGTGATGTTGGGGTGAATCCACCATGCACATCGCCGTTGGAGTAGCCAGGCGAGGATGCGTACCCCAAGTGCGATGGTGGCGGCAAGAAGCTGGCAGGCGACGCGACGCTCTGCGGGCTCCACGCAGCTTGCGGGCCGTGGCCACCGGGCGGATTCATCATCCTTGCGCGAGACGCCTCTGCCTGCTCTGCCGCCGCCGACGCGGCCACGTCCCGGGCCTTCTTTGCGTTGAGCCTGTTCTGCCGGTCGGTGGCGACAGCCTCCCGGCGCCGAACCTCTGCCCTCCACTCGACATTCTACATGCCCGGCGGTTTTGCCATCGGCGCCCTCGGCTTCCTCTGCTTTGGCTGAGTGGAATTGGCAGCGGCAGCCGCGTGGGAGGCCGAGTACTTCGGCGGCATGACGCGATGGCGGCCGGATGGTGGGGAGCGGGAGTAGAATGGCAGGAGGAGAGGGCAGAAGGGGGGAGCAATGAAAAAGGGGGGGGGGCAGTGGGAAAAGGCATGTCTGTCGCCGACAGAGCGGACACACACGCGTTTTTCCTTCGGCCGGCACCCCCCGGGGGTCTGGGTTCGGCTCGGGTTCACCGGCCGCTATTTTGGCCCAAACTGGCGATAAACAAGGTCCTGGGGCGCGACTGGGCCGATTTTTCGGCGCTGGCGCTAAAAAAAGAGCCTTTGAGGCATGTTGGGGGCACGGCTGGAGATGCTCTAAGGCGTGTGATGTACATGTCACTAATGAATGCTTGGTGGATTATTGGGGAGAAAAGGGGGAAGGCCACCGGATCCAAATCTTTCACCGTAAGCACCAGTAGCACTATCATGCATACTGTGCCGCTGCCTGTACCGAGTACTAGCGTGAATACTATGGCGTCGAGTTCTGTCGGCGATCTTGCGTGGATTATACACACAGGTAGTGCGCATTGCGATTGCCAAGTAGAGAACCTGTAACACGTCGTGCTCAGAAGAAATGGGAGCAACGCAAAGCCCAAGCTGCTGCAAAACAGGCCGAAGCAGAGCAATGTAGAGGAGCCGTTTCCTGAAGGTCCAGGCAGCGCTCCTGTTTATCCAGCGTTGTCTTGAACTACCGATTCTTGAAATCGTTTATTATTTTTCTCATGTTGGCAGAACATTTGATGTTGTTCAAATTTCACACCCTACTTAAACCCAGCCGCCGGGGGCGCACACTCCCTCCTCCCCTCCCTTCGCCGCCGTCGGGCTAAGCCTCTCTCCCGCGTTTCTGGGGTTGTGTGGGGCCCCTAATCATGTGGAGGCGCGCCTGATCCGATCTTTGCGGCACGACGGCGATGGCTGCGGCGGTCGGGTATGTTCGGGCGGCGGCGCGGCGCACCATCTGACTTTGGATCGGCGGCGGCGGCGTGGAGGGCCTGGTGGACGTGTCGGCGGCACCTCCTGTCAGATCTGTTCTGGCCGGTGCAGCCCACAGTGGTGGTCATCTCTTCCGCCAGAGGTGGTCGGCCTGCGGCTGGTGGTCGGATCTCAAGATTCGCCATCTAGTCCCGGCTGCGAGTCGAGGAGGCATAGTTGCCAGTGAAAATCGAGCCGATGACGGCGCTCTGTGTCGTTCCCTTGATGAAGGCATCATCGTGTAACTATTGTCGACCCACTCGTGCTGCTCCAGGGGAAACCCTAGGATCTGGTCTTCCAGATCGGATGATGGCGGCACTTCAGTGTTGTTTCTCTCTTGAGAGCATCGTTTGTGGAGCAGCGCTGAAAGACTAGGGCAGGAGGTGGAGTGGCTTCGTCTTGCACAGAGCTTCGGTGGAGATGTCAAGTCATGCATGGCCGACTGGTGATACGCTGTGTCATGCCTATTTGGCGGGTGCTACGCACGGCAGATCTTCCGGAGTCTTCAAGTTGTATCGGCTTGTGGTACTTGGTGGCATGGTGCTGAGGTGTGTACCAGCAACGACGCAACGTGCTCAACAGTTTGTGCGCAGGGAGGTGGTGTCATTGAGCACCATGTGGCGTCTACGGGTGGCCGGACTAGCAAGGATGACGCAGATCTTCTTCTTGAAGGTGGGTCAGCGGTACCGATGATGATGACGGCTTTTAAAACGTGTTCATGTGGTGTATGCATTAGGTTTGTTGCACCGGTTGTAGGTTCCAATACGTTATGTGGATGAATCCGACGACACCGGTTTTATATATGGAGAGTGAGAGCACTTCATACTATCGAGCTTGTAGGTGTGCATACTATCTTTGAGTGGCTTGATGTATTTTTTTGTCAGATCTTTGTTGAATAATTAATAAAGATGGTTGCATTGATTGATGCAGAGACCGGGAGACTTAACCTCCTTTTCTATAAAAAAAAATGAAGTATAGAGCACGCATCTACCAGTTTTTCACCGCAAAAGATGTTTGTTTCGTCCTCGATGATGAACTGACTAGTAATAATATATAAATTATATCATATTGCTGGAATAGATGAGATTTAGTAGCAGGATTATTTACCTATCAGCGATCGATGTGTACTATTGATTTCTTTAGCTATGTCGGTTGCTCAGTTATTCCTTGATGAAGGAGGCATGAGAGATGATGCCAAGATGGCGATACTTGTTGGTTCAAATGGAGAATACCAAAAATAAGCATGGGGTTTAATACTTGGTCAACTATTTCTTCATTGTCGTAGGCTAGAACACCATATCAGAAGATTTATTCAAGTGCCCAAGAGATCAAACACTGAGCTTCCCATGAGCAACTTAGAGGAGCTGTGGGTTTCCATTACCAACACGCACAATGGTTTGCTCATATTTTTTTGATGACACCATCTATGTTTTGTGATGAAAATACACTACAATTTATGTTTGAACTTGAACTGAATTAGTATTTGAAATTTGAGAAAAAAGTTATGCTTGCAAGTGTGATGCATGATCATAATATTGAATCAATATGTTATGATTATAAATATTATTGGGAGTACATATGCACAACTGTGGAAGAAATATATGTAATGATAAAAAAGATAATTAGCCGAAGAAGATAAAAAATATATTATTCTGTTCTTTTTCTTCTGTACTGAAAAACTACTTTTAAACTTCTAGAGATGCTTTATTCACCATTATCATTGGCGCAGCAGGATCAAGTCCAGAATGATCACGTGGCACAAGTATGCAAACTGATTATTTTACAAATTAATGTATTAAACTAATGGTCGATGGGTGGTCCACCAAACTGGTTGTAATTTGTGTTACCTCTGATGTTTTTTATACTGTCATGACTGAACATGAATAGATTTGAAGTTTTTTAAAAAAAACTAAGGCTTGATTGGTTATACTCTTTCTATTTTTAAATATAAGAGATTTTAATGCGGACTACAACTTATGTATATAGATTTTTTTTAGAGTGTAGATTCACTCATTTTACTCCGTAATAGTTCGTATTGGAATCTTTAAAAGACATATTTAGGAACAGAGGGGTATATACCGGTATAATTGAACGAAAAAAATGACATTACATGTCGAGAGGGCACGTCCTGCACGCATGAGTATATGCACCCACTTTTTAAAAAATGCATTTTAAGCATGTTTTAAAGTGTTAAAGAATTCAAAAGAAAATTCACGCATACATGTTCGTAAATGTGTATGCACGGCACAAAGATTTGTGAAAAAATGTCTTTTTGTTTTGTCTTCGAATAAAGAAAAAAATTCAGTGCTTCTAAATGGTGTTCCACGGCATGATTTTTTGCTCCTTTTTTTTACACAGGCCACAAGAAAAGTTTTTTTTCCATAAAAGTGTATGCACGCACATAGAATATGGAGACGTACCGTGCAACCTTTCTCAGATTCGTTTAGCATTTAGAAATGTGTTTTTTGAAGTGGGTTCATATGTACCTAGGTCTATCCATGCACTTCCCATTACATGTCGACACTTTTGAAAAACACCACAACATTTTGTCCACACTTCATCAAATGCCATTACACAAATTTCGATACCAAAACACCCCCTCTCTGGTCTTCTCCATTTTCTCCTCCTTCATCCTAGTCTTCATTACTAACCACTACATCGTTAACTCTAGTGACATGTTTATTTCCTCCGCTTCTAACCGTATCTACAACCCATTCCACACTACTCTATCATTTGCCTTTTGTCCATTCTAATATCACAATGTGGGAGAGAGTAGGATGGCATTCTCCGGCATCGTCCGCAGCTCGTGAGTGGAGTTGCCCTACTTGAGGCCATCGAGATATGAGCTCTCGCCGGCTACCATACCCCCTCCTAGCCAGCGTGGATGTCTTGTGGCCGCTTCCAGGATGACAAGGTCGAGAGGCCAATGCTGGAGAGACAACTTCAAAGGCGGAGTCTCCTTGTGGTCTGTCGACGATGCCCACCTTGATTGACTTCTTAAAGGTTGTCGTTGTGGTTCCTGATACTCGGTCACTGGTAGACGCATTGTTTGCTTAATCTGCCAGACAAGCGTGTATCAACTCTATCAGGTTCACTATCCCTCAACACGTTAAAGAGATGGATGGGGAGATAGGGGCAACGGGATGCTGAAACCAATCGATGGAGTTTCATTGACACTGCAATAGTGTGGTAAGCAAGATTGGGGGAAACAAGATGACAGAATGGCAATTTCGATGAGAATATAATAAAGTTATATGAGAATTTTGGTCCCTTCTCCTTGTAGGCATATGTTGGAGGGCACGGGAATTGTAGTGACATTCCCAAAGGGCAAAATTGTAATTTCATTTTTCTAATTGATTAAAATTATGCGGGCATATATAAAATCAACCCTCAAACTAAACCCACGCGAAAAATACACATTGCTAGTGCAATTACCTTATAATTAAAACGAGTCAAAATTTTCATCTTCCACATCGCTGCCTATTTTCTGGTCCGCCCTCCTCCATCGATCGATCCGCCACCTCCATCCATCACAGCTAGTGTCGCTGCCACACCGCCTCACTGCCCCTCCCAACCCTAAGTTGCACCCTCCTTTGGTCCACTACCCAAGGTCAGGAAAGGGAGCTCCACCGGCTAACCATGGTCTCAGTACCACAATAGTGCGGTAAGAAAGATTGGGTGAAGAAGATGATGAGATGGAAATTTCAATAAGAATAAAATGACGTCATATGAGCCTTTTGGTTCTTTCACCGTGTAGAATGCCATATGTTTTGAGGGGTCAAGAAATCTCGTGGCATTCCCAACGTGAAAATTGTAATGACATTTCTCCAACTGATCAAAATTGTAGGGTTATATATCCAGTTAACCTTTTAAATAAACCCACGCAACATGTACGCATTGCAAATCCAATTACCTATTAATTACGATGGGTCAAATTTTTTGCTTCTTTTTTCACATGACCTCCCACTTTCCGGTTCACCCTTCCTCATTAAGTCGTTGGGTAGGTGGGTAGCTGCCTAGCTGGCTTGTTTTTTTTAAAAAAAAAATGGATGAGGACCCCCGGCCTCTGTATCTGGACGATGCATGCAGCCACTTTATTAATTATTCACATAAGACCTTACAAAGTCATACAACAGTAAGACTAAAGCCACCGTCTAGGCAACATCTGTCGCTACTCCTATCTAGTTGATGTAGAGATGCTGATAGTCTGGGCCTAATACCAAACAGACCTTGCAACCAAACCTAACATCTATGACCTGAGGTCCCAACCAGGACACCTGCCGTGTATAGGGCACCCACCAGTCCGGCGCACTCCTCAACCAGGACGCCTGCCGGGTATGAGGCCGCCGCAGCCACCTGCCACCAATCCATCTTCAGAGCTGTACTGTTGCATCAACCATGCCAGGTCTTTCTGCCATCGACGCCACCACGACGCCAGACAGCGTCGTCCTCCTGCGCGAGTCGATCCTCGCACAGTGGATGCCGAATCTGCACTGCGCCACGCCATCGAGATCCATCGCCATCAATGTGTAGGATGAAACACCGCTCCACCAAAAATGCGGTCCACTGGTCCCTCGAGCCCATGCACACCTCCAAGAACGACGCCACCAAGGGGGGAACGACATAAGAATGCCGCCGTCTTCCGATCAACTGATCTAGGGTTTCCCCCGAAAGTAGCAGACAGTGACCTTAAAACTCTCCTCGGCGATGCCTTCAAGAAGGGAATGTCGCAAAATAGCGCGGCCACCGCCGGCTTTGGCAGTAGGCCGAAAGCAAGTTTTCACCCAGATCTGTTTGAAGGATCTCCATCAAGCATCTCGTGCACGGATCGCCGCCATCTCTGACAGGGACTCGACGATGGATCCAGGCCGCCGCCGCCGGACCGGCCACGGCACCACCATGGTGCCTAAGCCGGCGCCGTTAGGCCCACCATGCCCGCCTGTAGACGCTCTCCGGATCTGCCGGCTCGCGGACGAGGCCCGCGATCTGGCCGCCGCCACGGGTGCTCCTCAGCCACTAAGAGAGTGCGCATGCGTTGTCGTTGCCGTCACACTCGCCGTCGGGCGCCCGCAGCTCCTTGCCGCCAGTGCACCGCCGCCGCCGACAGGACATCGCCACCACCGCGCAATGGGAAGGGCTCCGTCGCCACCGTCACTAGACAGGCTACGCCGGTGTGGCCTCGGGCGGCGGCAGAAGGGGGGAGAGAGGAGCGGAGGCCTAGGGCTGCCGGCGGTAGATCGCCCCCGTGTCGCTAGGGGCTGGCGACGCGGGGGTAGGGACGTGCTCCACCTTGTGTTGCTATGCTTCGAGTACTGACTTGGCAGCATGCTTGCTGCCGTAGTTATCGGTGTGCCTCTGTGTGCATATCGGTCCTCCTGAGGGCAAGTGTGAGCTGGCTGGAACTTCAAGACTAAACTCCTTTGTAAATTGTTCTAAAATAAACTTCTTTAAATTGTAATGCAGAGAATTCTTGGGATGGAAAGAAAAAAAATGGTTAACTTGTAGCCTCCAGGCTGACGGGGACGGAGGAGTGCATGACGCACGGGCAAATCTCACGACGGGGAAGGGATGGTGTATGTTTCTCGTCTGGCACTCTGGCTGGATGGGACTTACGTTGTTGCTGATTTAGTAGGGAACATAAACATCATTTTCTTTGCGATAAGAACATCACTTCCGCTTCGGTAGACCCCCTCCAACACAAGGACGGTCAAGATTGTCTCGTACCCCTTCATAACGAAGGGCATGATGGGCATAATTTGAAAAGAGGCCGTCCGCCCGCTGTCCCGCCCGAAACGTGTAAGTATACGAATACAGATTTTTTCCCCGACCAGTCGTCACGCGCGCACGCAGAGTCCACCCGTCGTCCCCTCGCGCGCGCGCCCACCCCACCCCACGCCCCCCCGTCAATTACGGCGTAACTGCGCGCCTGCCGCCCCCGCAGTCGCGTCCCGTCGCCTGACCGCAATTAACAGCGGCCCTAATTGCTCGCCTGCCGACCCCGTCGTGTCGCCTGACCGCCATATCTCCGGCGCGGATGCGCACGCGCGGTCAAACCGCGCCCTGTGCGCCTGCCGGCCCATAGTGTCTCCTGGCCGCCGTAAGCACCGGCGCGGATCCGCACGTGTGGTCAAAGCGGCTGTCGCCCCCACCGTCGCGTCGCCTGGCCGCCATTTACCACCGGCGCGGCTGCGTAGGCCTGCCGCCCCCGCGTCCCGTCGCCCCATTATGACGGGGCCGCCCCCCCCCACCACATCCCCTTGTGCTATAAAAACCGCGCGCCGGCCACATACCTCGCCGCACAACCCCGAACCCGCTCCCCCACCCCCTCGACATTTCCCTCTCGCCACCGACCCCCGAACCCGCTCCCCCTACCCTTGCCCCCACCGCGCTCGCCATGTCCGGCGCCGGCAGCTCTCGCGGATGGTGGCCATCGAACATCGGGATCTCAGAGGCGATGGAGTTGGTGCGGTACAACATCCTCGTGCCGCCGTCCAGCCGCCTTCCGGGCTCGTGGCACATCAGCGCCGCCGGCTACGCCGTGCCTGGCCCCGCCGCACCCCACGATGATGTCGTCAACCAGGCCGGTGGGAGGTGGAACCGGCTCGGTCGCTGGCGATTCTGGAGTGGCCGGTACTGGCACGACGTCCTCCGCGACTGTCGCGCCGGGCGGCTGGTCCTCCCTCCCCCACCGGCGACGGGCGCCCCTGCCCCTGCCCCACCTCCCACTCCCGCGCCGGTGGCCCCTCCCCCGCCTGCTCCGGCCGTGGAGATTCCGCCGGAGGTGCAGGCGCTACGTCAGGAAGGGGACCCCGACGACTCTCCGGGTTTGCTCCTCGCCATCGTCGCGTCAACGGAGCCCGGCCTCGTGCCGCCGCCGGAGCTGAGAGACCCGGAGGACCCGGAGGACACTCCGGGCTTGATGGAGACTCTCCGCAAGTCTGCTGCGGCGGCTGAGGAGGAGGACGACGACCTCGCGTTTCTGGACGACATGAGCAGCGACAGCAGCAACGGTGGCGGCGAAGGTGGTGGCGGCATGGGCGCGGTCATCGATGTCGTATCGGATGACGACGACGTAGTTTAGGGTTTATTTTGTGTTTTTTTATTATGTTAAGAAACTATGTATGATATAATTAAGTTTGAATGAAGTTTGTTTGTTTGACTATTATGAGTTGTTGAAATATTTGGGTGAAAAAATAAAGAAATTCCAGGTTTAAGAACGCTTTCGCCCGGTAAAAGAATCATAAAATTTTAATGAAAAAAGTAATAATCAAATTTGCAAAAGAATACACAAGCAATAATCTGGAAAAAGTTGATAACGTAAACAGTTTTGTAAAAAAAGTTAGAAAAAAAGCTAAGAATTTTTTCATAAAACATTCAAAAGGTGTTTCGCTGTAAATTAAATCATAGAATATTATGAAAGTTAACTGAATTTTTGAAACATTTTTTGAATTTTACAAAAGTTGACGTAATCTTAAAAAACAACAGTAGAAACAAGTTGATTTTTTTAAAAAAAATGGTGCATCAAAAATTACAAAAGGGGAAAAAATGAAATAGCAATATAAAAGAAATCGGTGAACCCAGAATGGAGGGCACCAGGCGCTTGTTTGAGAAAATACGGAGTAACGCGCAGTGTTTTAGGGTTATTTCGCCGGAAAAACCATAAAAAAAGCATTGGCTGCCAAAAAGTAGCGAAAATTGTCGTGCGTGCTCCCGATGTAACAAAAACGGACACAAAACGAACGTCGCGTCACGTCCGGGCAGTGTTTTAGGGCAGTTTCACCGGGAAAATCCTAGGAAATGCATCGAGCATCGAAAAAATATGCAAATCAGCGTGGGTGCTATCGACGATGATGCCAACGTGTGGAAAAAGTCTCGTGCTATTCGGCGGAGTAAAATAAAAATCGTAGTTGGGAACCGCCCCTCTGGTAGACCGAAACCGGGCTCGTTGCACAAGGTCCACGTGATCGCATGCATGCAATTGCATCAAAGTGTGCGTACATGTGGGCACGCCTACATAGGGGCCCACGCAAGGTCGAATGAAAACGGACACCAAACGAACGTCGCGTCACGTCCGGGCAGTGTTTTAGGGCATTTTCATCGGGAAAATCCTAGGAAATGCATTGAGCGTCGGAAAAATATGCAAATCGGCGTGGGTGCTGTCGACGGTGATGCCAACGTGTGGAAAAATTCTCGTGCCATTCGGCGGAGTAAAAGAAAAAAAGTAGTCGGGAACCCCCCTCCGGTAGACCGAAAAGAAACTCGTTGCACTGGGGGTACGTGATCACATGCATGCAATTGCACCAAAGTGGGCGGACATGCGGGCACGGACTACGTAGGGCCCCACGCAAGGTTGGAACGCAAACGGACACAAAACAAACGTTGCGTCACGTCCGGCCAGTGTTTTACGGCATTAACACAGGGAAAATCCTAGGAAATGCATCGAGCGTCGGAAAAATATGCAAACTGGCGTGGGTGCTATCGAGGGTGATGCCAACGTGCGGAAAAGTTTCGTGCCATTTGGCGGAGTCAAAAAAAAAGTAGTCGGGAACCCCCCTCCGGTAGACAGAAAAGAAGCTCGTTGCACTGGGGGTACGTGATCGCATGCATGCAATTGCACCAAAGTGAGCGGATATGCGGGCACGGCCTATGTAGGGCCCCACGCAAGGTTGGAACGCAAACGGACACAAAACGAACGTTGCATCACGTCCGGCCAGTGTTTTACGACATTAACATGGGGAAAATCCTAGGAAATGCATCGAGCGTCGGAAAAATATGCAAACTGGTGTGGGTGCTGTCGAGGGTGATGCCAACGTGCGGAAAAAGTTTCGTGCCATTTGGCGGAGTAAAAAAAAAGTAGTCGGGAACCCCCCTCCGGTAGACAGAAAAGAAGCTCGTTGCACTGGGGGTACATGATCGCATGCATGCAATTGCACCAAAGTGGGCGGATATGCGGGCATGGCCTACGTAGGGCCCCACGCAAGGTTCGAACGCAAACGGACACAAAACGAACGTTGTGTCACGTCCGGCCAGTGTTTTACGGCATTAACACAGGGATAATCCTAGGAAATGCATCGAGCGTCGGAAAAATATGCAAACTGGCGTGGGTGCCGTCGAGGGTGATGCCAACGTGCGGAAAAAGTTTCGTGCCATTTGGCGGAGTCAAAAAAAAGTAGTCGGGAACCCCCCTCCGATAGACAGAAAAGAAGCTCGTTGCACTGGGGGTACGTAATCGCATGCATGCAATTGCAGCAAAGTGGGCGGATATGCGGGCACGGCCTACGTAGGGCCCCACGCAAGGTTGGAACGCAAATGGACACAAAACGAACGTTGCGTCACGTCCGGCCAGTGTTTTACGGCATTAACACAGGGAAAATCCTAGGAAATGCATCGAGCGTCGGAAAAATATGCAAACTGGCGTGGGTGCTGTCGAGGGTGATGCCAACGTGCGGAAAAAGTTTCGTGCCATTTGGCGGAGTCAAAAAAATTATCTATCAATCAATGTATTTTCGATAATGGTTGTTTTAAAAAACAGATGCAACTAATGATTGGGAAAAAAACTAATGAATGGGTTCTTAGAAAAAAAATGGATAAGCCCGCGTACATGCATATCTATCGGGGGTCAAAGCCCCTCCACGCCTCCACGATCTCCAGTCCACGCCGCCTCCACGCCTCCACGCCGCCTCCACGAGCGCCTCTCCCGACGCCATCTAGGGCAAACGCCGCCCCCGACGCCACCTCACACCGCCTCCACGATCGCCTCCCCCGACGTCATCTGCGGCCGACGCCGCCCCCGACGCCGCCTCACGCCGCCTCCACGATCGCCTCCCCTGACGCCATCTGCGGCCGCCGCCACCACCGACGCCAAGTCACGCCGACGCCGCCCCAACGCCCGCGACGGCCCTGAGGCCATCTGCCACCGACGCCAGCTCACGCCGACGCACCACAGAACGACTGCCCCGACGCCATCTGCGGCCGACGCCGTCGCCCCCGTTGCCACGTAACGCCGACGCCCCAAGTTGGTGAACACAGATTCCGACTTACTTTTATGTTTCATGTGCTTTATCATGTATAACCTTGATTGTAGAATTTTTTGTCCTAGATCAGTAGAGTGTGTAGTTAGAGTTTGTTAGTTGATTGAGAGCGTGCTGCATGTGCCACTCATTAAGTTAGTGCACTAAGTATTGCGTAAATACATGCATGCATGAGTGGCTGATACATGCACTGTATATACCATAGTGTTTCTTAGTTCTGTGAAAACCACCTAAGTGTTTGGCTATAGTGTAGTTTTGCTATAGTTTTGGTCATAATTATGCATGCATGACAGCTGATTCTAATTCAGTATTTCTAGGTATATACAGCAGAAAAACCATGGTATAAAAAATAGTATGGCATCTTAAACCACACGTACCTGTTCTAGTCCAAACACCTCAAAGTATTACATACCAAAGATTTTTTCAGAAATCATAGTGTTTCTAAAAAAACTTTAAAATTATTTACAAGTTGCGACCGACGCCATCTGCCACCAACGCCACCGCGCCGTCGTCCCCCAGGGCCGGCCCTGATCCCATGGCACGAGGTACTATGCATTCATCATGTTTATCATGTGCCCATATAAAGTAGCTAACATTTTTTTTGCTCCTATTCGTAGCGATGGTGGAGTACGGAGAGATTTTTTGTTCGGTTGAGAAGTGGTGTCTGTTGGTCAACAAACTAAACTCTAGGCAGAAAAAGCGTTTTGCAAGCACTAGTCTTGGAAAAATGCTGATGATACCTAGTGTGCTCATGCGCAAATGTTTGCTCAAGTTCATTATTAAATCGTATTCGTTGGACAGAAAAAGGTTCATCATGCCATCAAAAAATGGTGCGATATCATTGCGCACCGAAGATGTGTTTGACATTTTCGGGCTACAGAACAAGGGCAAAGATGCCATGAAAGCGCTAGGAAAAGGGGGGTTAAAGGCGAAGGTGAAGGTGCCTAGTCGCTTTTTAGATTCCAATACGGGGGAAATGATGATAGACGACCTGATTGAGAACATTGTTGCCAGTGGCACATACGATGATGATTTCCTCCGTAGAATTGTTCTGGTTCTTCTATGCACGGTTCTTGCACCGCAGTCCACGATAGAAGTTCCTAATGCTTATTACAAGTTAGTGCACGATGTGGAGGCCATCAAAGCATATAATTGGAATGCGTTTACGTTACGCGTTTGCGTGGAAGGCATCACAAAGACCTTATCAGATCTTACAAAATTTACTTGGCCGATCGGAAACCTTGCGCTCCTACAGGTAAATCTTATGTTATATTTGTTTCTTTCGAACTATAGTTTGTGGATTTTTTTCTAATATACTTCATGTTCATGCAGTACATGTTTTGGGAGAAGTGCAGCCACTGGATGATGAGGCATTTGATCCATTAGCTAATGAGTATCCATTGATGCTTAATTGGTCAGAAGATGAGGCTAAGAAGCGTGACGCGTACGACACGGCATACGGCCGTGGTAATGGGACAGTAAGTTACTATTTATGTGTTACTATTTCGTACTACATGCACTTAAGTTACTATTTATATGTTGAGAAATTTTAATTGATTTTACCTGTTACAGATTGATGACGTGATAAGTGAGAAGTACAGGCAGACATTAATTGCTCAATAAGGAAGAAAGGCGGAGGAAGAATTACAGCAAGAATTAGAGCAGGAAGATCGTGCCCACAAAAAGAAAGATAATAGAGATGAGGCTTCATCGAGCAGGGATAGTACATTAGATCAGGTGATGAAATGCATCGAAGATATGCAAAAAGAAATTAGACTTCTCCCTCAAAAATGTGCTGAGGTAATATGAGTGATGTGTACTTCAGTTTACATTGGATTATTCATAATTTATTCATGTAGTTAATGCAATTAATGTGTCATTGCAGATAGTAGTGGAGAAGCTGGAGAAGAAAGGTCTTGTCTTCAAGCCAAACAAGGGGTCTGATGATGACATTGAGTATGTGGAGCATAGTGAAGACTGGGTGGGGAAGTATGGTCCATCAAAATATTGGCCAGATGTACAATCAACTCCTGCAAAAGAAGATATGGACAACAGGGTGGACGCATCCTTCACCACTGGGAACGGGAATAAATTGGCGCGTGAGAAAGGTGTGCATCACAACACACCTGGTGCAGGAGATGAAGGCGACCCCTTCGTTATTGAGGATAATGGTAATTCTCCCAACCCATCTCTTGCGACGGTAGACACGAATGACTTTCCAGCTATTACTTCAACCCCCAAGAATATGAATGAAGTGTCAGACGGGTCTAGCGCCGATAAATCTGAGGAATTTAGTATGGATAGTCTGAACACCCGTATTAAAAATGCGAAAGAAAATGGCACTAAGGAGAATGATGGGAAGGAGAATGATGGGAAGGAGAATGATGAAAAGGAGAATGATGGGAAGGAGAATGATGGGAAACGCAAGAGGAAACGGTCAAAATATTGTCTTTCACCTTTTCTTCAGAACGGTGGACGTAAACGTGCAAAGAAAAGTAAGTGCTAGGTAATTTATTCTTGCAACATACTTCTGTCCTTACATGCACACTTTATTAACTCATTGTTTCTTACTATTTTAGGTCTATTTGGTATAAGAGCTGCTATGATTAGTACTGATTACATTAATGAGGATCACATAGAGGCCGCGAAGGTTTATATCCAGACACTGCCAGAGTCGGAGAAGCTTTGCAGAAAAACTGTTGTGCACATGACGGGAATTGGTGGGGAAACATGTACACCTGATATGCTTGAAGCCATCATTTCAAAGAAGTGGTTGCATGGCGGTGTAAGTATTAGCACTAAGTTATTAAGTTGTACATGTCATTTACATAAATTATCTAATAGGCGTATTGCTGTTATGTTATTTTGTAGGTCATCAATAGTTATTGCAACCATATGCAGACCCATAATCCTCGTGCTGACCGTCACATATTATCATCTTGGGTGTCCCACTGGCTTATTCTTCGTGGTGATGAAAAGGTTAACAACTCTAAGAGGCATTTTATGGATCATTTCACAAACCAAACTAAAATGGTGTCTAGAGTTACTGAAGAGTATGTTATCAAATATAAGGTACTTCAGTTTAGTATGATCATTCGTAGTACATCTGTGTGTACACCAACATGAATAAACTTTGTTGTAGGCATACTTTCCTTTTCATGTGGACGAAAGTCATTGGATAACAGTTCTTATGCACAACAAGAAAAAAGAGTTTCAAGTTTTAAACTCTACTGGTAAATGCAACAAAAGAGTTCTTGCAAAGATTGCTAAGCTGGTAAGCTTACAACGATACATAAAACAATATATAGTTATTCGAAACGTACTTCATATGGATTTTTCATTTTTATTTCAGAGGGCAGAAATAGCTAATGATACAAACGAGGTGAATGCTCTTATTGGAACGAAACATCCTGACGTATCTTCCTGGCCAATAAGGGAGTACGATATGCCATCACAAACAGACGGGTATGTTGCAAATGTTGAATTAGTATGTACTTATATGATCCATCAATAATTGACTTGTGGTTTCTTGCAGAGTTTCTTGTGGTCTTTTCGTGGTGAAATGCGTTCAAAGCTGGGACGGAGATGATTGGACATTTGAGTTCGATCAAGATGAGGTTAATGCTTCAAGGGGACGCATTCTAGCTGAAATACTTTTTTCAGAATGCAACACGAAGGAAGTAGTGAAAGAGAAGATCCTCAAGATCATGGAGAAGAAATGAGTCGGAGGATGGGGTGTTGGCTATTATCTCCACTAAATAAACGTGCCGTTGTCGGTACTTGATACAATTTTCATATTAAGACATCATCTCTATATTGTAATGTGGCATGGTTTAGCATGTTCCGCAACTAAATAAATGTGCCGTGGTCGGTATTTGCTACAATATCTATTTTTCAATGTCACTTTTATTTGCATCATTGTGGGTGATGATATTTTTTTAAATGAGTATATTTGTTCTGCACTTTCGTAAAAGTAAAATAATATTTTTTAAAAATATTCAGAAAAAAAATGCCCAACCACCGCAGCTGGGCCCATAGTGGGGAACAAATCATACACCCAAATCAAGCCCGAAGGGGGCGACTCGGGCGGCTGATAGAGCCCACTAATGGGCCCGGCAACGGGGTCCAACAGGGCTGCGGGCATGTATAAGAGAGGAGCTCGTTGGAGGGGGCGGAGGCAGCTATTTAAGACGCTCCTCGCGCCCCCCGGCTTCCGAGGTGGGACTAAAAATGGCGTCCCCATCGCGCCCCACACTGCACGTGATCGCCGCAAGGCTCAGGAGGCCTATTTTGCACTGTCTCGGGCCGGCCCAGTTCAGCTCAATGAAGGCACGCCGCCACTCGGCCCCTCCCCCGGCCCACGCCCACTCCCCTCCCTCAGTGCACACGGCCGCCGCAGGGCTCATGAGGCCGTTTTCGGCGCTGTCACCGGCCGGCCCAGTTTGGCCCATAGAGGCAGGGCGCCACTCGCCCCCTCCCACGGCCCACGCTCACTCCCCTCCCCCGCGCGCTGCCGAACTCATGCCAGTTTAGTCCCACCTCGGAAGCGGAGGGGCGCGAGGAGCGACTTAAATAGCTGCCTCCGCTCCCTCTTTCGAACTCCTCTCTTATCACACTGCCCGCAGCCCCGTTGGACCCTGTTGCCGGGCCCATTAGTGGGCTCTATCAGCCGCCCGAGTCGCCCCTTTCGGGCTTGATTTGGATGTATGATTTGTTCCCCACTATGGGCCCGGCTGCGGTGGTTGGGCATATTTTTTTTCTGAATATTTTAAAAAAAATATTATTTTACTTTTACGAAAGTGCAGAACAAATATACTCATTTAAAAAAATGTACGCAATCTTTGCATGCATGCACCTAGGAATCATATAGAAACAGTACAAATAAACATAATTTCCAAACAGTACAAATAAACATAATTTCCAAACAGTACAAATAAACAGAATTTCGAAACTTCATATAGAAACAGTACAAATCATCACGTAACAGTACAAATCAAGTTTTTTGGCACACATGTGCGAATAAAAATAGCATAGGTTATTCAGACATAACAGTACAAATCATCACGTAACAGTACAAATTAAGTTTTCTGGCACACATGTGCGAATAAAAATAGCATAGGTTATTCAGACATGACTCGTGCGATCACTTTTATTCTTCCTACAAACCAATCTACGTCTCTACGCCCAGTTCCTGAACAAAACATAAAGAAATGGGTGAGCAAATATAGTTGGTAAAATCAAAGTAGCAACATAACAAAAATAAAAAGGTTGCAACTCACTTCTCGTTCTTACTGCATGTAGCCTTGTTATGACCTGGGAGACCACACAGACTGCACAAAGGACCACTTTTCTTCTCTTTAAAATCTTTTGGCCTACCATTCTTTGTAACGTCGGGGCCCCCCTTCGATCGCCCCTTCTTAGGTGCACCCTTCGTCGAAACTTTCTGAGGATCACCAATACCAGGCTCAACTTGTTGCGCCTGACTTGCCTCCTTCTTCAGCATAGCATCCCTTCTACTTGTTATAAGTTCCTCCTCTGAAATCTTTTTCTGCGCTATTATGTTGTCCAGACACTTCATCAACTCGTCGTACAAGAAGGGATCATTTGCTGCAACATGAGCAGCTTCTGCGGTTTTAATGGTTATTGCACTATACCGTTCTCTCTCCAATGGCCCTGACCAACCCCATCCAAACATATCACTCTTCCGCTGCACAGGCAACCCATCTCTCGCATGTTTGGACAACCGATGCATGACACAACACTTTGGTATTTCAGTTAAGTTCAGATGATGGAGAACAAACAGAATGTGTTTGCATGGCAGCCCTTTCCGAACCATCCTAAGACAACTGCATGTAATAGTTTGTTCTGAGTTACCTGGTTCATAAACAACATTGTACCTGAACTTGTGGTTATACTTCCATGTCACCATGAATGTTTGACGCCCAATTCACACGAGCGTCTCAAATATCTCCAGCTGACCCATCTTATGCAAATCATCTTGCAGGATGTAGAAATTAGCAGGTGTGAATACTTTGGCGGCATGCTCCTCAAGGGCCTTATATTCAGTAACCGACGGTGGTTCCTTCTGGAATGCCTCGCAGTCATCGTACGCCTCATTCTCACGCAGGCGAACTATACAGTTCTCATAATGCACCACCAAATCAACAATTGTCATACCGTAGTCCAGGTGAAGGTGAAGGCAGGATTTGAGGCTTTCACTCCTCTGGTTACTTCGCATACCAAGGAAAAAACCATCGGAAAGATATGAAGCTGCCCAAAGTCTCCTCTTCCTGTACATCCTGTCAAGCCACTCTTCGGTTCTATCCGTCTTCCACTTATCATAGAAAGCTTTCCATCTCTGCTCAAAGTTCGCTTGAGAGGTGGCATAGTATAGGAGTGATCTGAACTCATCCAGTGACTTGTAATGCATGTGCCTTTGCATATTTTTCTCGATATGCCAGGAGCAAAGACGATGGAAAACATCTGAAAGGACAGTCCGAATAGCCCGGATCATTGCAGCGTCACCGTCTGTGATTATTGACTTTGGCTTCACCTGACAGTTTGCCTTCATAAATGTCTGCAGCAGCCACACGTATGTCCCTTCCGTCTCGTCAGCAATGATGGCACAACCAAACACTGTGGTGCAACGGTGGTTGTTAACTCCGACAAAGGGGACGAACGGCATACCGTATCTGTTCATCTTTTTACGTGCTATCAAACACGACCACATCTCCGTAGTCCTGATAGTCCCTCAACGACTGTGCATCGCACCAGAACATACTCTTCAATCGCCCTTCCTTGTCACGCACATACTCAAAAAAAACTCAGGGTCCTTCTCCTTCCTGCTCCTCATAATGCCAACTGCCGTCTCTGCATCTCCCTTTGCAATGAGCTTCGTTTTTTCTCTGCAACAAAGATTGTAAATGTCCCTCCTGATAAGCCTGCACTTATCGTACGAACCGTATCTGCTGATGAAGTTGTCCATTATAATATGCTTTCTTATCCCGGCTGCTTCCATCGCCAATATCTCCGCCCTCTGGCCATCTCCAATCCGTCTGTGTGACCACAAAAAACAAACCTCGTCGGGCCGAGCCATCGCGTGGTTGTGATCATCCACGAATGATGCGACGAACCAAACGCCACGTTCTCTGTCCAGCTTCACCACCATATGTGCACCGCAGTCGCAACGAGTCTCCGGTCTAAGCTTGCGCTTGCGGCCCTCCATGGTTATGAACTTGCTCTGCCTTCTCCCTGCCCTGGAGCAAAGAAACCGCCGGTACCGTATCATTCCCGAAGCACCTCGTTTCACCTTCTGTTTCCTGATACTAAACCCGTGCTCTCTGGCGTGATTGTTGTAGAATATGTATGCATCCCCTTGCGACCGAAAGGTCATAGCCATGACCTTCCAATGTGTCTCAAGCATCTTCTGCTCCCTTTGAGCCTCCTCAATATCAATCTCTCCCTCATCGTCATCAAGTACAGGACCATCTGACTCCTCCTACAACATTCATTTGAAAATATATATGTCAATTACTATCATTTAAATCATACTATTGATCGATGTACAACATCTAACAACTAACCTGGCTCAAGTTATCTGCAAATGATTCCTGCCAACTATGTTGCACATTGTCAACATCCACATCTTCCTGTAAATTTGTACACAAAATATATAGTTAGCCATGCCATACTTTGCAAATTCAAAAATAAAAACAAAATATACGCCACTTACGTTGTCGCTATTTGCGCCATGTTCATTATTATCAAAATCCTCCGGAGGTAAGATATCATATGACGAGACGGAATCGTTGTCGCTGCTGTCATCATCTTCGTTCAAATTATCGTTATCGGTCTTAGTCACCTTATCAGTACCATTCTCGTCCCCCCCGAATGCTGATTCTTCGTCCATGTCAACACGCCAAACTCACAGAACTGCAAAACATCGTGTGTTAGGTTTAGTACAATGCATCATGCCCAAAGCAACACTAGTTCTGTAAATCATGCCCTAGTCCGTAGAGGAGGCGCTGCGGCGGGAGGTTTTGATGAACCCTAAACCCTAAATCAGTACATGCATGAACTAGCCCTCACTTCTATCCATCATGCCCGCCCCATGCCCGCTAGGTTTAGATGACAAGCCTTGGCCCGCGGTGTAGACGTTGCCGGCGTTCGACGACAGTGCTGCGGAGGCGGCGTCAGACGTCGGGCCCTTCACGTCCCCGGCGTAGGACGACGATGGTGAGATGCAGCGACGGGCGACGTTGCGACGGCGAGGGCGGTGTCGGACGGGGTTCGGGCGGCGAGGGCGGTGTCAGACGTCGGGCCCTTCACGTCCGCGTCGGCGGACGACGGTGAGATGCGGCGACGGGCGACGTTGGGATGGCGAGGGTGGCCTCGGACGGGGTTCGGACGGCGGCGATCGGCCACTTTGGAACTACCGTGATCGGCGGGCGGGCGACCAGATGGGCGGGGGCGGGCCTAGATCGTGGGTAGTTTTTGCGGGCGGGCGACCAGATGGGTAGTTTTTTTTCAACCGCGTATACGTATGCCCGGCAGAGCCGTACAATACGAGATGGGCATACGTTTCTTTCGTATGCCCATTCTGCCCTGGGGGGGGTGTCTACCGAAGCAAGCCCCTAAGAACATAAACATCATTAATACAAATATGGCGGTGCATCATCGAAGACTCATCCATAATCACATGCATTGTACAATCTCAAAAATATTAGATCATACAATGGCTAGGAGGGAGGGAGTAGAAACAATTGCACTTCTACAAACAAGCTAATAAATTTGTCCTCGCGCATGGATCTTGTGAACCGGTCGACTCCACCGGCCACATAGACCATCTCCATTTCTCTACCAAGCAGCTTATCATGCCCATCAAGCCAACACCAACCGGTCACCATGTCGCCGCTTCTTTTTGTACGCTTCGCCTGCTTCCATTCTTCAAGAAATCAACATATGACGATGCTCTCGCTACTTCTTCTTGAAGAGCCGCTCGTGCGCCACGCCGTGCACATCGTCTTGGGCCTTCTTCCAGACGGCGTGCGGCACGATCCCGCCCGCCCACACCCCCGGCCGCTGATACGCCTCCTTGCACAGGACGTGGGCGACCTGATTGCCCTCGCGGAAGATGTGCTGGACCTTGTACGCCGCGAAGCACCCAAGCAGCATGAGAATCTCGTCTTGCATGGCCTGAGGTACGCGCGTCTGCGTCTCCTCGCCGGTGAGGAGCTCCACCAGCATCAGGTCGTCTCCTTCCGCCACTAGCCTGCCGCGGAAGCGACTCAGCGCGAGGCGCAGCCCGCGGATGAGCGCCCTGGCCTCCACTATGCCCACCGTCGAGTGCTCCGTCGGCTCGGCAAAGGCGACAAGAACGCGGCCGTTGCAGTCGCGGATGGCGCCGCCGATGCTAGCCCGGCCGGACCCGTCGTTGTACACAGACCCGTCGAAGTTTAGCTTCAGCCAGCCCGCCGGGGGAGCTTCCCACCTCACCATGACACGGCTGGGGTAGAAAGGGGGAGACGAAGGAGACAAGGAGGCGATGGAGGCGGGCGGCCGATGCAAGTTGGCCGGAGATGCAAAGGGGCCCCTGCAAAAGGGAGCGAAGGACGCTGGCGGAGCAAGGCATGCTAGCTGGTTCTTGTATATATAGACTTTCGAGCGGGTATGATGCAAAGCCCGGCTGGACTCGGAATCCGACTTCAGCTCGACGGACGAGTTAGTAGCGGACTCGCGTATAGGTTTTCAGTTGAGTAGTCCGGTTAGATTAGTAATTCAATTGTAATGTATGTTGCCGGGTGATTAGTAAGTGACATGCATGGCTAGCATGCCGTAGCTTGCATACGACTCGGATAGCTAGCTTGCTCGCAGGTTTCCTTCATTGCTAATCCTACACATTAGGCGTACTAATCGAACTTGCTCAACCAATTTTTTTGTTTCATACTGTACTTAATTTTTTTTGTTGCAAAATGGCCTAGACCATTGCGTAGCTACAGGGCAGACAGGATGGACCGCGGCTCACCCTAAAATTTCGGACCGGCATATGTACCATGCACAATAGAGATGCGCCAAAGAAAAGGAAAAATGCCCAATGTCTTTGACCCAACAACAGCAACGCCCGATGCTAGACACATCGAGCCAGATCTTCGAGTGACTTCGCTATGAAAAAGCTCTTTCAGTGAGTCTCGTCCCCAATGCCCAATGGCCTCGCCCTGTCCGCCTCTGCTTGCCGCCGTCGTCGGTCGCAGACTCATAGTCGTCGACTGCCCAGAAGGCTCCTGCCTCTCTGTATCGCCCACTCGGCGCTAGCTGCACGACCGCGCTCCCTGCACACTTCTTTTGGTGATCACAGAAGACACAAATAACCGGCTCCTTTCAATTGCCTATCATCTATATATGAGGTGGTTAGACTTCCGTAGAGGAAAAGGACTCAAATCTCGTCCAAAACATCAAATCTACCCTAACTCGGATGTGTAGGTCCGGATGCTCCAGGCTGTAGAGTGTATGAGATAACTCTCTTGCACCAATTTTGGAGATTGCATACTACCTTGGTTGATATGACGCTAACAACAAATTTGCTCTTCTTGACGAGACGAAAATTTTTCATGTTCAGCACTTCTCCATCCGAGGTAATCTTGAAGGGGCAATTGGGCCTTTGAAAGCTCCGGGGCCAGTTGGTTTCCCAGCAAGATTTTTTCAGAGGAATTGGGGTTTAATAAAGGAGGATATTGTTCGGCCGATCCAACAGTTTTTATCACTGGAATTATGCCAGACGGGATTAACGATACGACTATTGTTCTTATTCCGAAGGTAAAGAATCCTTAGTCCATAAAATATTTTCGGCCTATCAGTCTGTGTAATATCATTTACAAGATTATTTTCAAATGCCTTGTTAATAGGCTAAGGCCACTGCTGGATGGTATGATCTCTCCTACTCAAAGTGTGTTTATCCCAGGCAGGTTAATTTCTGATAATGCACTTATAGCCTTCGAATGTATGCACTCCCTAAGCATGTTAAAGGATAATAGGGGTGCTTATTGTGCTTATAAGTTAGATCTTGCAAAAGCTTATGATCGAGTGGATTGGAAGTTTTTGGAAAGTATGCTGAGGGCTTTATGGTTTTGCGCCTGTGTGGGTAAATTGGATTATGACATGTGTTACCTCCGTAAAATTCTCGGTGCGTTTTAACGGACAACTTCTGGATTCCTTTGTTCCATCCAGAGGGCTCAGGCAAGGGGATCCATTGCCATCGTACTTGTTCCTGTTTGTGGTGGAGGCCCTCTCATTAGTACTTCAGGACGCCTGTGATAAAGGAGTTCTTAAGGATTTCCATTTAAGCAAAAATGGCCCATGTATATCTCATTTGTGGTTTGCTGATGATAGCCTTCTATTTTTAAGGGATCCTTTGATCAAGCATTAACCATTAAAAATATTTTGACGGTCTATGAGGAGGGTACTGGGCAGTTATTAAGTCCAAAAAGTGTTCGATTCTGTTTGGGAAGAATTGCAAGTTAGAAGATCAAGTGTCAATCATGGTAGTCCTTAAAATTACTGAAGAGGGTTTTGAGGATAAATATCTTGAACTACCAGTGCCTGAAGGAAGAATGAAGGCTGGAAAATTCCAGTATACCAAAGATAAAGCGCTAAGAAGACTCTCAGACTGGATTGAAAAATATGCGTCAAGCGGGGCGAAGGAAATTCAGATTAAATCAGTAATCATGCTCTCCTGGTGTATGCAATGGGTATATTTAAATTTCCGGCATCTATTTGTGAAGAGCCAGCGCAACTTATTAGGAATTTCTGGTGGGGGATGAAGAAAATAGAAGGAAAACACACTGGCTCGCTTGGGATAAACTAACCAGACCAAAAGGAGAGGGCGGTATGGGTTTTCGTGATCTTAGACTGTTTAATCAAGCTCTCATTGCAAAGCAGGCTTGGCGGATTTTGGTGTTCCCAGAGTCGTTAGTTGCAAGGGTGTTGAAGGCCAAGTATTACCCCCATGGACATCTACTAGACACTGTGTTTCTATAGTCGACATCGGTTACATGGCAAGGTATTATGCATGGTTTGGATTTGCTTAAACAAGGTGTTATTTGGAGAGTGGTCGATGGAACAAATATTAATATTCGGAGAGATAATTGGCTGCCTAGGAAATCCGGCCTCAAAATTTTGGAAAGGAAGAGCAGAACAAGGATTAAATGGGTGTCTGACTTATTCTTGAGCGGCTCGAGAAACTGGGATCAGAATTTGATAAAACATGTTTTCTATCCTCATGAGGCTGAGGAGATCTTAAAGATGCGTATTCAGTCTTCGGGGGATGGTGATTTTGTTGCGTGGCACTTTGAAAAGAATGGGTTGTTTTCTGTTCGAAGCGCGTACAAATTCGCGATGAATCTTAAGGATCGCAAGGAAGATGTGGGCCAATCCAGTGGTGCTGTCGATGGGAAAAGACGGCTTTGGAATATTATTTGGAACACGAATGTCCCACAAAAGATCAGGATTTTTGCCTGGCGAGCGGCTTCAAATAGTTTGGCGGTTCAGGTAAACAGAGTTTCTCACCACCAACCTGACTGTGCTATCTGCTCTATCTGTGGCGTTGAGGACGCAAATATTTATCATGCTCTTGTGATGTGTCTGAAGGTCCGTGCTCTTCGTTTTGCTATGAGGGATGTGGGGAATATTCCAGAAGAAAAGATCTTAAAACTCCCATGTCCAAATTGGCTCCTTGTTCTTCTGGATCAGCTGAATTCTCATGTCCGTGAGCAAGTTTTATTCATTTTCTGGAGAGCTTGGCACTTAAGGAATGATCTTATTTTTCATAAAGGGAGGGAGTCTGTCTGTTCTGCTGCTTTGTTTCTGGAAAGCTATTGGGCATCTTACACTTCCTGTCATTCTAACAAACAGTCGGATTTGAGCAAGAAAGGTAAGAGGGTAGTGGATGTACAAGAGGCCATCGATATTTCAGCAAGGAATCGAGGGACTTGGCAGCCTCCTTCGTCCGAGGTCTTTAAGATTAACGTTGACGCCAGCTTTGTGGAGAGCATGGGCGCTGCTAGCGTGGGGTTATTGCCAGGGATCATACGGGCCAAGTCATCCTTTCTTCTTGAGTTTTTATTGGGCCATGCACGTATGTAGATGAAGCGGAGATTCGTGCGTGCCTTGCCGGGCTCTATGTCGGTATCAGTCTCAATAAACCCATTATTGTAGAATCTGATAGCTCTTTTGTGGTCTCCCTTCTTGCAAATGATTTTCTTGACAGGTCCCCTTTTGTTGATCTCAATAGGGAAGCAAGAAGCATTATGAAGCTTGCAAATAATTTCAAGATCGTCAAGATCAATCGCCAGGCAAACATGGCGGCGCATGAGATTGCCAGGTTTAGTTTTGACAATATGTCAGACGATCTTCTTTATTACAGTGTTCCGCCCTGCGTGGTGTATTCTGTAATGAACGATTGTAAGAACTTTTTAAGCTGATTAATATATGGGGTTGTTTTTTTAAAAACAAATCCAAATTTCTGCATATAACGTGCAAACCTTCTATTACACCCGGAGGTCCCCCAAGTCCATGTTGGGGATCATTGCAGAAATTAAAAAATTTCTACGCATCACCAAGATCAATCTATGGAGAGACTAGCAACGAGAGAGAGGAGTGCATATTCATACCCTTAAAGATCGCGAGACGGAAGCATTACTAGAACGCAGATGAAGGAGTCGTACTCGCAGCGATTTAGATCGCGGTTGATTTCGATCTAAGTGCCGAACAACGGCGCCTCCGCGTTCAACACACGTGTAGCACAGGGACGTGTCATCTTTCTTGATCCAGCAAGGGGAAAGGAGAAGTTGTGGAAGAACTCCGGCAGCATGACGGCGTGGTGGTGGAGCTTGCAGTTCTCCGGCAGGGCTTCGCCGGGCTCAACGGAGGAGGAGGGGGTGTTGGAGAGGGGGAGGGTTGCGCATTGGATGAGGTGTTGCTGCCCTCCCTCCTTCCCTCTATTTATAGGGCGAAGGGGGAAGGGGGCCGGCCCCTCTAGATGAGATCTAGACGGGGTGCGACGGCCAAGGGGAGGGGGCTTGCCCCCCAAGCCAAGGGGGGCGCCCCCCTTAGGGTTTCCCCCAAACCCTAGGCGCATCGGCCCTAGGGGGGATGGCGCCCAGCCCACTTAGGGGCTGGTTCCCTTCCACATACATCCCATAGGGCCCTCCGGGGCAGGTGGATCTCCCGATGGACCCCTAGAACCCCTTCGGTGGTTCCGGTACAATACCGGCAAACCCCCGAATACTTTCGGTGACCGTATGATGACTTCCCATATATAAACCTTCACCTCCGGACCATTCCGGAACTCCTCGTGACGTTCCGGGATCTCATCCGGGACTCCGAACAACATTCGGCAACCACATACTATTTCCCATAACAACTCTATCGTCGCCGAACCTTAAGTGTGTAGACCCTACGGGTTCGGGAACCATGTAGACATGACCGAGACACCTCTCTGGCCAATAACCAATAGCGGGATCTAGATACCCATATTGGTTCCTGCATGTTCCACGATGATCTCATTGGATGAACCACGATGTCGGGGATTCAATCAATCCCATATGCAATTCCCTTTGTCCATCGGTATGCTACTTGCCCGATATTCGGTCGTCGGTATCCCAATACCTAATTCAATCTCGTTATCGGCAAGTCTCTTTACTTGTTACGTAATGCATGATCACGTGACTAACTCCTTAGTCACTCTGAGCTCATTATGATGATGCATTACCGAGTGGCCCCAGAGATACCTCTCCGTCATACGGAGTGACAAATCCTAGTCTCGATTCGTGCCAACCCACCAGACACTTTCGGAGATACCCGCAGTGCACCTTTATAGCCACCCAGTTACGTTGTGACGTTTGGCACACCCAAAGCATTCCTACAGTACCCGGGAGTTGCACAATCTCATGGTCTAAGGAAAAGATACTTGCCATTAAAAAACTTTAGCAGACGAACTACACGATCTTGTGTTATGCTTAGGATTGGGTCTTGTCCATCACATCATTCTCCTAATGATGTGATCCCGTTATCAACGACATCCAATGTCCATGGCCGGGAAATCGTAACCATCTATTGATCAACGAGCTAGTCAACTAGAGGCTCACTAGGGACATGTTGTGCTCTACGTATTCACATATGTATTACGATTTCCGGATAACACAATTATAGCATGAACAATAGACAATTATCATGAATAAAGAAATATAATAACAACCACTTTATTATTGTCTCTAGGGCATATTTCCAACAGTCTCCCACTTGCACTAGAGTCAATAATCTAGTTACATTGTGATGAATTGAACACCCATAGAGTTTTGGTGTTGATCATGTTTTGCTCGTGGAAGAGGTTTAGTCAACGGATCTGCGACATTCAGATCTGTATGCACTTTCCAAATATCTATGTCTCCATCTTGAATATATTCGTGAATGGAGTTGAAGCGACGCTTGATATGCCTTGTCTTCTTGTGAAACCTGGGCTCCTTGGCTAGGGCAATAGCTCCAGTGTTGTCACAGAAGAGAGTCATTGGGCCCGACGCATTGGGAACAACTCCAGGTCGGTGATGAACTCCTTCATCCAGACTGCTTCTTGTGCTGCCTCCGAGGCTGCTATGTACTCTGCTTCACATGTAGATCCCGCCACGACGCTTTGCTTGCAACTGCACTAGCTGACTGCCCCATCATTGAAAACATACACGTATCCAGTTTGTGACTTGGAGTCATCCAGATCTGTGTGGAAACTAGCATCGACGTAACCCTTTACAACAAGCTCTTCGTCACCTCCATAAACGAGAAACATATCCTTAGTCCTTTTCAGGTACTTCAGGATGTTCTTGACCGCTGTCCAGTGTTTCATGCCGGGATTACTTTGGTACCTTCCTACCGAACTTACGGCGAGGTTCACATCAGGTCTGGTACACAGCATGGCATACATAATAGAACCTATGGCCGAGGCATAGGGGATGACACTCATCTTTTCTCTATCTACTGCCGTGCTCAACCTCACACCTTGCAATATAGGCAAGAACCCCTTCTTGGACTGATCCATATTGAACTTCTTCAATATCTTGTCAAGGTATGTGCTTTGTGAAAGGCCAATGAGGCGTCTCGATCTATCTCTATAGATCTTGATGCCTAATTTGTAAGCAGCTTCTCCAAGGTCCTTCATTGAAAAACACTTATTCAAGTAGGCCTTTATGCTTTCCAAAAAATCTATGTCATTTCCCATCAATAGTATGTCATCCACATATAATATGAGAAATGCTACAGAGCTCTCACTCACTTTCTTGTAAACACAGGCTTCTCCATAAGTCTGCCTTGATCATCTCATCAAAGCAACTATTCCAACTCCGATGTAACATCCCAAATTTTCAATTTGGAATGTTATACATTAGATCACCATTGCATATCATATTTTATTGCATTTTGGCTTGATCCTAGAAATTCTACGCAACTCAAGGACCTACGGAGAGAGTTGGGGATTTCATTATTTTCATATTTGAGTTTTTCTCAAATTTTGAAAAGAGGATCGTTTGATTTTAATTTTTTTATCTTCAAATATTTCTTTTATAAAGATAAAAGAGAGAGGATAAAATGACTTCCTCAAAATAAAGAAATATTGGAGATTTAATATTAAAATCAAATAAGATTTTTATTCGGAGTTTTATTGCTATGTTATTTGAATTAGGAAAAAATACGCGTTTTTTAAAATTGCATTTTAGGCCCAAATAAATGTTCACCTTGTCCTTCATATTTTTAGAGGACGGGGAAAATTTATTTCAGGATTTTTAGAGTCCGTTTAGTATTTCTTTTCTTTCTTTTTCTGCACGTCACAATTATTTAAAAAAAAGTCAACCGACTCCGGGCCGTACCTGAGCGGGACTCCGCCTGGGGGGTTTTATAAGCCGCGCCGGCCGAGCCCCGAGCCCAACAGCCCGCCGCCCCGCAACCCTAGTCGCCGACCCCGCCGCCAGCCGCCGTCGCCGCTGCCGAGCGCCGCCGCTAGCCGCCGCCAGCGCCGCCACCCGCCGCCGCCCCGCTAGCCGCGCCGCCACGCCGGAGTCACACCGCCGCCGCCGCCGTCTCGCCGGACCCGCCGGAGGTAACCGCTGCCGCCTCAGTTTTCGCGATAAAAACCGATCGGTTTTTTTCGAAAACCCTAGATCCGTTTTTTAGTTTCGGTTCGGTTTTTTTGTTTAGTAATTTAGCGGACGTTCGTTCGTACGTTCGTTTTAATGAACGGTTTTCACTGTTTAGCCGTAGACAGCGAACGTTCGTTCGTTAGCCTGTTCGTCAGTTTTTCTTTTTCTCGGATTTATCGTGATTTCTGATCCGATTTTCATTTTAGTTTTTCTTTTCGCTCGTTTATCGGAATCAGGCGATTCAAGCGCCTAAAGTTTGTCTCGAAGCCCTCTTTCTGTTTAACCAACTTAAACAAGTTTTTGCTACTGTAAAATTTGACTTTAGTCCAGATTAGTAAACGAAGCTTATTTCTTTCGCAGTTTGAGTTTCGTTGCTTCGTTTGATTTGATTCTTTTTGCAAACCGGAGTTCTTAAGTTGAACTTTCTGTTTAGATCTTCTTATTCGATTTTTACCCATGCCCCTTGCTTGATTGCTTATCGTATGCTTGTTTGATTGCAATAGAGTACCCAGAGTGCGAAGCGTGCTACTACGAGTCTCTAGGTTTCACGGATCATCAGCAAGGCAAGTAACACTTTGATCATACCTCTTTACTACCCAGTTTTATTGCATTAGATCAACCCTCAAACAATTGCATGGTTAGGATCTGAATAAATTGTGGGTTGGGAAGTAGATGAGGTAGTACCTATTCACCTGTTTTATTATCAAACCTTGGGAGTTACTTCTACGTTGCTTATATGTCTATGCTATGCTAGTAGACGTGGTTTGGGTTTGAGTGTATCCATGATAGATGTGAGTTGTTAATTTAATGGTTAACTTAAGGTGGCAACTTTAATACACATCTGGGTGGATTGAGGCACCTGGGGAACCCAGTGATTGCCTGTATTTTTGGAAATCCTGGGGTACCGTGTGATTCTCCTATGGACTGCCACCCAGGCTCAAACGGATCATAAGATTATTCATGCTGGAAACTTCCATGTGCAGCCACATGCCATTATGGGCTCTGGCATAGTTGAGTAAGTTGTGGGAAGCCTTTCCATGATGGGCTAGCAGATGTAGGGGATTGTAGGTGTACCGGCCTATCTATCGGTTAAGGGGACCTCTTCGGAAAGACTGTGTCTCGGTCATCCGTTTCTCAAACATCTTGTAGTGCAAGAAATCCAACGGAGGAGATCGAGTCTTGTGGGGCAAAGTGCACAAATCTCTGCAGAGTGTACAAATTAATCATGGTTAGCCGTGTCCCCGGTTATGGACATCTTGAGTATCTAGTTCTTGGATTATCTTGTGGATCTCATCACTCTTAAATATAATTTGATTGGGTTATTAATTACTTTTAACTGGGATTGAGATGGGGTTTACCATTCTGAATGTTTTCAACCAACTTTGTAGTTAAATAAAATATATTCCTTTGCAATAGGGAAAATTGGCTTTTCGCAAAACCTATTAACCATACAGCCTCCACCAGCCATATATACATGTAGTGATAGCTTTACATTGTTATTACTCTCTTGTGTTACATTGCCAGCATATTCCATGTGCTGACCCGTTTTCGAGCTACAACTTATTATGTTGCAGACTTTTCAGATGACGAGTAAGGTGCCTTAGGTCGTGGTCTTTCACTCAGTGATGCCGTTGGAGTTGATGGACTCACTTTATCTTCCAAGCCTTCCGCTGTTATCGTATTAGATGGCCTTAAGCCATATTTATTGTAATAAGTTCTCTTTTGAGACATTCGATGTAATAAGTGTGTGATTGCTACTCTGTTATAAATCCACAAGTACTGTGCGTGTCAGCATTACCGATCCAGGGATGATACTGATGCACAGAGATCAGACTGTTTGAGGTCTGGTCGCTACAAGATGGTATCAGAGCACACGCTGACTGTAGGACACGACCACTAAGCTAAAGCCCTAGATCACTACTCTCTCCTTATTTCTGACTCCTCTCCATTTTCTTTAGGATGGCCGACGCAAGCAACAAGTTTGCATAGCCGGATGAAGAAGCACCTTTTGGACGACACTTGAAGGAAGTCACTAAGTACCTGAACATTGGAATACCAAGCTTCACCGGGACCTACAACGCCACTTTACCAGAAGAGGAGCACTGGATGATTCAAGTTCAAGTTCCAGGAAGGACATTCACGCCAGTCACTAAGCCCATAGAGTTTTCCTTTGATGCACCAACCTGGAGTCTAGGAAAGAGTATGGCAGCCCACATCACCATGGGACGCATTGGAGAAGTTTACCATAAGGAGCTTAAGGATACTATCTACCGGATTTGTGGGCACCGAGATGAGCAATGGGAGATTATCAGCACCAGGAAGGATAGATCCATTGCAGCTTTCATCTAGGAGTTAAACCAGCATATTCGCCGCTAGGAGAATCAGATGTGCGCAGGTATGATCGATCTGAAGAAGGCAATGACGAGCATCACGGAGCTTGAAGAAGAACTCAAGGCTACTCGCTAAGATTATGAGGAGGAAATCATCGTACTAGTGGAGAAGAATGACGACCTGACAAGGAAGCTAGGAGTATTCATGGGAGACCTGATACGTCTCCGCCGCATCTACTTTTCCAAACACTTTTGCCCTTGTTTTGGACTCTAACTTGCATGATTTGAATGGAACTAACCCGGACTGACGTTGTTTTCAGCAGAATTACCATGGTGTTATTTATGTGCAGAAACAAATGTTCTCGGAATGACCTGAAACTTCACGGAACATCTTTTTGGAAATAATAAAAAAATCCTTGCAAAAGATGAAGACCAGGGGGCCCACACCCTAGCCACGAGGGTGGGGGCGCACCTGCCCCCCTAGGGCGCGCCTCCTACCTCGTGGGCCCCCTGGAGCTCCTCCGACCTCAACTCCAACTCTATATATTTGCTTTCCGGGAGAAAAAATAAAGAAGAAGGATTCATCGCGTTTTATGATACGGAGCCGCCGCCAAGCCCTAAAACCTCTCGGGAGGGCTGATCTGGAGTCCGTCGCCATCGTCATAATCAACCATCCTCCATCACCAATTTCATGATGCTCACCGCCATGCGTGAGTAATTCCATCGTAGGCTTGCTGGACGGTGATGGGTTGGATGAGATTTATCATGTAATCGAGTTAGTTTTGTTAGGGTTTGATCCCTAGTATCCACTATGTTCTGAGATTGATGTTTCTATGACTTTGCCATGCTCAATGCTTGTCACTAGGGCCCGAGTGCCATGATTTCAGATCTGAACCTAGTATGTTTTCATCAATATATGAGAGTTCTTGATCCTATCTTGCAAGTCTATAGTCACCTATTATGTGTTATGATCCGTTAACCCCGAAGTGACAATAACCGGGATACTTACCGGTGATGACCATAGTTTGAGGAGTTCATGTATTCACTATGTGTTAATGCTTTGGTCCGGTACTCTATTAAAAGGAGGCCTTAATATCCCTTAGTTTCCGCTAGGACCCCGCTGCCACGGGAGGGTAGGACAAAAGATGTCATGCAAGTTCTTTTCCATAAGCACGTATGACTATATTCGGAATACATGCCTACATTACATTGATGAATTGGAGCTAGTTCTGTTTCACCCTAGGTTATGACTGTTACATGATGAACCGCATCCGGCATAATTCTCTATCACCTATCCATTGCCTACGAGCTTTCCATATATTGTCCTTCGCTTATTTACTTTTCCGTTGCTATTGCTATCATCACTACAAAATACTAAAAACATTACTTTTGTTATCATTACCTTTTGCTACCGCTACCACTACTATCATATTACTTTGCTACTAAACACTTTGCTGCAGATATTAAGTTTCTAGGTGTGGTTGAATTGACAACTCAGCTGCTAATACTTGAGAATATTCTTTGCTTCCTCTTGTGTCGAATCAATAAATTTGGGTTGAATACTCTACCCTCGAAAACGGTTGCGATCCCCTATACTTGTGGGTTATCAAGACTATTTTCTGGCGCCGTTGACGGGGAGCATAGCTCTATTCTTTGAGTCACTTGGGATTTATATCTGCTTATCATTATGAAGAACTTGAGAGATCCAAAAACCAAGATTTATCCCTCAACTACGAGGGGAGGTAAGGAACTGCCATCTAGCTCTGCACTTGATTCACCTTCTGTTTTGAGTAAGCTTGCGACACCTAAACCTGCTTCTGCTATCGTTCTAATATGTCGCATGTTATTGATGATGCCACTTCTGTTATGCATGATACTTATGATGAAACTACTTCTATGCTTGATACTACTGTGCCACTTGGTGAATTTCTTGATGAACAACTTGCTAGGGTTAGAGAGAATGAAAATATTGAAACTGATAATATTGATGAAAGTGATGATGAAGACTCTCCCCCTAATAAATATGAATCACCTGTTATTCCTGAGGGTTATGTTTTTGAAAAAGAAGCTGCTTTAGCTATTTTAGCTTGCAAAGATAGATACGAGCTCAAGAGGTTATTAGCTAAATGGAAGCAGCAATCTCTTAATGCTAGAATGAAACCTGACCTGCTTTTGCTACTTCACCTATCTGTGTTACTGATAAAGATTATGAATTCTCTATTAATCCTGATATAATTACTTTGGTTGAATCTGATCCTTTCCATGGCTATGAATCTGAAACTATTGTAGCACATCTTACTAAATTAAATGATATAGCTACCCTGTTCACTAATGATGAGAGAACTCGTTACTTTTATATCCTTAACATATTTCCGTTCTCACTAAAGGGTGATGCTAAGATATGGTTTAATTCTCTTAATCCTGGTTGTGTGCGTAGTCCCCAGGATATGATTTATTACTTCTCTGCTAAATATTTCCCTGCTCATAAGAAACAAGCTGCCTTAAGGGATATATATAATTTTGTGCAAATTGAAGAAGAGAGTCTCCCACAAGCTTGGGGGAGGCTTCTCAAGTTACTTAATGCTTTTCCTGATCATCCTCTTAAGAAAAATGAAATACTTGATATCTTTTATAATGGGCTAACCGATGCTTCCAGAGATTACCTGGATAGTTGTGCGGGTTCTGTTTTCATGGAAAGAACACCAGATGAAGCTGAAATTCTATTGAATAATATGTTGACAAATGAAAATAATTGGACACTTCCTAAGCCTATTCCTAAACCAACTCTGAAGAAAAGAGGTGTTCTATTTCTCAGTCCTGAAGATATGCACGACGCAAAGAAATCTATGAAAGAAAAAGGTATTAAAGCTGAAGATGTTAAGAATTTACCTCCTATTGAAGAAATACATGGTCTTAATTTACCGCCTTTTAAAGAAACATATGATCTTAATCCTTCACCTATTGAAGAAACTCATGGTCTTGATAACCCGACACAGATAGTAAAGGTAAATTCTCTCTATAGATATGATAAAGTTGAAATCCCATTTACTAAGTTTGCTAGCCCATGCTTAGATGAGTTTGATAAATTTATGGTTAAGCAAGAAGACTTTAATGCTTATTTTGGTAGACAATTGAAATACAATTCAAATATGCTTGAACACTTGGCTGATTATATGGCTAATGTCAAAGGTGAACTTAAACTTATTAGTAAACATGCTTCTATGGTTACCACTCAATTAGAACAAGTACTTAAGGCTCAAAATGATTTGCTCAATGAATTGAATAGTAAGAATAATGATTATGCTGTTAGAGTGGCTACTAGAACTGGTAGAATGACTTAGGAACCTCTGTATCCTGAAGGCCACCCTAAGAGAATTGAGCAAGATTCTCAGAGAAATAATATAGATGCACCTAGTCCTTCTAAAAGTAAGAAAAAGAAAAATGATAGGACTTTGCATGCTTCTAGTGAACCTATTGCTGAAACACCTGAGAATCCAAATGATATTTCTATTTCTGATGCTGAAACACAATCTGGTAATGAACCTGAAACTAGTGATAATGTTAATGATAATGTTCATGATGATGCCCAACCTAGCAATGATAATGATATAGAAATTGAACCTGTTGTTGATCTTGATAACCCACAATCAAAGAATCAACATCATGATAAGAAAGACTTGGTTGCTAGGAAACACGGAAAGGAAAGAGAGCCTTGGGTTCAGAAACCCTTGCCTTTTCCTCCCAAACCATCCAAGAAAAAGGATGATGAGGATTTTGAGCGCTTTGCTGAAATGATTAGACCTATCTTTTTGCGTATGCGATTAACTGATATGCTTAAAATGAATCCTTATGCTAAGTACATGAAAGATATTCTTACTGATAAAAGAAAGATACCGAAAGCTGAAATTTCCACCATGCTTGCTAATTATACTTTTAAAGTTGGAATACCTAAGAAACTAGGAGATCCCGGCGTACCAACTATACCATGCTCCATTAAAAGAAATTATGTTAAAACTGCTTTATGTGATCTTGGAGCCGGTGTTAGTGTTATGCCTCTCTCTTTATATCGTAGACTTGATTTGAATAAGTTGACACCTACTGAAATATATTTGCAAATGGCTGATAAATCAACTGCTATACCTGTCGGTATTTGTGAGGATGTGCCTGTTGTAGTTGCAAACGTTACTATTTTAACGGACTTTGTTATTCTTGATATTCCCGAGGACGATAGTATGTCTATTATTCTTGGAAGACCCTTTTTGAATACTGCAGGGGCTGTTATTGATTGCACTAAAGGCAATGTCACTTTTCATGTTAATGGTAATGAGCACGATACACTTTCCGAGGAAACAACCTCAAGTTCATAGTATCAACTCTATTGGAAAAATTCCATCGATTATTATTGGAGGTTTTGAATTTCCTCTACCTACTGTCAAAAAGAAATATGATATTCTTATTATTGGGGATGTGCATATCCCCGTTGAGGTAAGATAGTGTTATTTGAAATTTCCCCGGTTCCATGTTATTCGGAATGAGTTTGTTAACAAGACCTGATCAACCTTGTTAGTGGATTCCTTTTGATGAGCATGAGATGGATGAAACTAGAAGGCACAACCTTCTGTACCCTCTTTCTACTTTCTGTTATTTATATTAAATAAAATAAAAATAATATTTTTTGTTTGTTATCTGAATTATCCGTGCAATATAAAAATACCCTGAAAATAAAAGTTCTCCAAATGCCCTGAAATTTAAATATGATTTTTTAGAATATTTGAGAATATTTGGCACCGAGAACATAACAGGGGGCATCCACCTGGCCACGAGGGTGGAGGGCGCGCCCCCCTGCCTCGTGGGCCCACGATGGCCCTCCTCCACTTATCCCTGCACCCACACACTTCTTCTTCCTCTCACAAACACAAATATCCAGCTCAAGCACGAGTTCTAGCTCATTTTGCTGTGATTTTCGATCTCCTTGCTCAAAGCACCTCTCACAAAACTGCTTGGGGAGATTGTTCCTTGGTATGTGACTCTTCCATTGGTCCAATTAGTTTTTGTTCTAGTGCTTTATTCATTGCAAATTTGTGCTGCCTAGGTGACCCTGTTCTTGAGCTTGCATGTCAAATTTATATGGTCCCAAGTAGTTCTAATGCATGATATAGGCTCTAGGCACTTGTAGGAGTTGTTGCTATCAATTTTGTTGAGCTTGGTTCACTTTTATTTGAAGTTACTAAAAATTTCAGAATTTTTCAGAAAATAATGAAGAGATTTTTGAGGGGCTCATCGAGCCGAAGCTCGAAGGAAAAGAAAAATGAAAAAGCAAAGAGGCCCAAATATAATCTGCCTCGCACCGCGGAGGTTCGGCCGTGTGAATGTCCCTCCAATGATTTCTTGAGAGCAGCCGGGATTTATGATGATTTTTATGAATTGGCTGAGAATGCAGGCCTCACCGCCTTCCTCCACGACCAACGCGCATAGTATCTCTTACTCACTAGCATCTTTGTGCAAAACTTTCATTTCCATGCTAGGAGCTCACCACCTACGGTGGAGTTTTATTTATATGATGAGCATAAGGAGATGTCACTTTATGGTTTTTGTCGGGTTTGTTTGATCCCTTTCGAGGGCATGATTGAGGAACCACATCGTGGTGATGTGGATGGGTTTATTGATACCATCACTGCAGGGGAAACTAGGAAGGTTTCTGATGCACGAATCACTAGCATACATTTTCCCGTTTTACGCTACTTTGCAATATTCGCTAGTCGTTGCTTAATTGGTCGTGGAAACTGTGGAAATCTTAGTGTTCCTGATATTATTATTTTGTTCCACGGTTTATTCTCTGATAACTCTGTTAGTATGGGCGGTATTATTGCTAAACGGTTAAGTCTAAACCGTACAAAGGGCCCCATCTTTGGAGGCATCTAATATAGTAATAATAGTACTATATTAAATCTTTCCCTAATAATAAAGCACGGATTGACTCTTTGGGTTCACCGTCACAATACGCTTCTTTCCGTGAATTTACGCTTTCAGTTTTTTCCGTTAGTTTTGATCGATAGTCCGTCCAATTGCTGCGAGGCGGTACTAAAAACTTTGTCCATCCAATTGGTCCATGTCCACATTCTCTTATTGGGCCTGCATGCACGCTTCTGTATCTGTACCTTACCTGATTTTTTGACAAAAAGACTGTAAGGGAACCCCCTACAGTATAATTGGTGCAACAAACCCAAATTGCAAGTACCATGCCTTGAACCTGGGTGGGTGGGAAGGCATCAGCCCCTTCACACCACTAGGCTATGCCTTAGTCTGCACCTTACCTGATTTTCACACATGTACTCGGAGTAATCCCACCTCGATTGCTTACATGAAAGTCTACCAGTTTATATACCTAGGAAAATTGCATATCAACAACGAGCCTCTTGAATCAACAAACACAGAATGAGAACGAAGGGAAATTGTACAACAAAACAGTAGTCCGGCGCTCGCCGGGGTGAGGAAGTGGAGGCGCAGCGCGCGGACGCCTGCGATGCAACCTTTTCCACACGCAGCACGTGGGACAGAGGGCGGAGGAGGATGGAGGCGGAATGCTGAGGTCGGGCTGTGGACTCGGAGTGGAGGAGCCACGGAGAGGTCCGGGAGCCACCACGGCAGCCACGAGAGCGAGATGGGCCTGGCCATGCTCGGCGGTCGTTAGCCGACTTCGTGTTTCTCTGCTGATGATCCCTGACCACCTGCTACTCGGGGTCGGCTACATGCGGTTATCTCAGTCTGCTTGGTAGTTTCATTCTTGCTTAAGATTAGACCTAGCCGTGTAGATGCAGATGGACATTGGAGGTACAGTGTTGGCACTGACGACTTGGATAAAAATATTTTTGTATGCACTCCGAGTGGGTCAGTCTATATACACATAAATTTTCACATTCAGTTTCCTTCAGTTAGACGACAGCAAGGAGATAATGCACTCCTTTTTTCTAAAAAAATATCATAAGGGACTTCTTTTGGAAGAATGACGAGCCATGTTGGCTGTAGTTGGAGTGAAAGAATTACAACTTTTTTGTGCCAAATAATCAAATATAGCACTGGCTCAGAAAAGAAACCGAAACCATGAGAAATGTTGTTGTTGGATGCCAGTGCGCATCATATATCCTCTTGGCCATGCCGGTCATAACAGCAACAACTTTCTTCAGGCTGGCGATGCTCATATTGTTAATCATTCTCACAGTGGTGCCTAAGACAAAAACTCCTATGGCAGTTTGGTAATTTATGATGTTATTACACTGGAGCACATTTAATGACAGACCCGGTAAAGAAGAATAGAACGTAAGTGTGTGCCATATTTTTTCCCATTGCAACGCACGGGCCCTTTTGCTAGTATATATAATGTGGTTATAAGGGAAAACATAAATTGGACACAACATTACTTTTATAAGAGTCCTGCGTTTTATACCCCACAGTAGGCATACTAACAAGTTCACACACAAATACAACAGAAAAGGTAAACATTCATATCACACTCAGGTTCACAGGACACGTTCATATTCATAGCCAACATTCACTATCAACAACTCAAAAGATTCATATATACACAAGCTCAGCATATCTATGCATCCAAATGATTGATAGATCACACGACAATTTTCATACATAATTCACAAAAAGATTCGGATATACACATGTTCAGTATGTTTATGCATCCAAATGATTGAGATCACAGCCAATATGATCCATGGACGAACTTTAATTACCTAGGGTACAGACTGGTAAATGGTGTTCAATCGGAGGTACTTCTTGCTAAAATTAGTTCTTGTACGAGTAAGCTTTCGAGTACATAAGAGGCAGCATAGACAATCTGAACTTTGCTTGTAGGTTTATCCTCAAATAGTGGCCTCGTGCCGAGGGAGGTTTGAGAAACTTGGCCACTACTTTCATCCAACTAGTTTACCGGCTCATCTTGGTCCTGTATCTCGCCAAAATTCTACATTGCAGATGAGAAAGGAGGCGGTTGAGAAAATGAACCACCCAAATTTTTTGTGCAGTTCAACTGAAATGGAGCATACTTGACGTGCAAACTGATTAAGTGCCAGATGAATATACGCGTCAACCAACTTGTCTGGAATCTTTAGACTCCATGCCATATAGTTCGCTACCATATGTGCCGATAACAAAAAGGCACAAGTTGGGACCAAAGACTGGACTGCATTTTTATAGGCTATGCACCAAGCAATATTTTTGGCATTCACTCTCCTAATACTTGGAATTTCACAATTGGTTGACGCCGGTTGATACTTGAATGAATATAGGCACTTCTTGTCAACATCGATGCTTGTCTGAGTGAACTTTGGAGTACATAGCAGCAGCATAAGTACCTGTCCATCTGATCATTTTTGCAGTTCTACTGAAATCACCCGATGTAATGATTTGCCTGCGAGTTCAGGCTCCAAATTACTCCTTTATGAAATCGGCAAACAGTAGCACAATACCAAATTACCAATACATATGACAGGCACAATAATCAGGATAAAGACCAGTACCAACCTGTGTGAGGTAGCATATCAATTACTATTTCCTTTGACTGGAAGCCGAGATAAGCCCAGCGACTGACAGCAAAGGAAGAAAGCAAGCGCAGATTAGCGACTGACAGGAAAGGACGGAAGCTGTCGAGGCAATGAAGCACCCAAAGTTTTTGTGCAGTTCCACCAAAATCGAGCATCCCTGTTGGCACATATATTGAGAGAGTGAGATTACTGTAATAGTGGGACTAGTTGATGAAACATACACTAACAAATAGAAGCACCCTCATTATCTTAATGGGTAAAGTTAGCAACATAGTAGTCTTGCTTAAAGAGAGGTATTAGTTTATTTAATCAGTGCTAATTAGCTCAACACAACACTCAAAGCATTGCCATTTATCATAGGTTGCAAAACTTTAACGTGCAAAGATAAAGGAGTTTCTCATGACAGTAGCACGATACAAATAGAGATGATAGCAAACTAATATGGATGAAGGCCTTAGGCCCGTACCAACCTGAGAAAAAAAGCTTATTCATGTAGTCCCATAAGAGATGGTAAAGCACTCACTGGAATCACACAATAGTATATATTTTTGTGCACTTCAAATGTATGGTTGAAATCACTCTTGTTTACCAGTGATGAGATTATATCAAAAGATTATCAAGAACTTCGAGCAGAGTTAAAGCACTGGCTGGGATACAGTTCATTATATTGTCTTGTGTAGTTCCACCAAAATGTATGATTGGCACAACATGATCCCTGTTTGCACAAGTAGGAACAAGGTGAAACCTTCATTAGCTTAGTGAGAAAGGATAGGAAGACATTAGCATATTACTCAAACAGTAGCATCAAATTCATGATGGACAATTCGCAAAACATTGCCTCATTGAACCAATGGCAATAAATTGACATGCAAAAAAATAACACTATTATGTCACGACACTAATAATATTCCCTCCCTGCTCCACCACATGATTCACCTCCATAGACAAACATACACACGTACATGATTCAGCATAGGGTCCTACTAAAGATTTGTTTAACTCCAACAGGAAAATTAGGCAGTAATAAATTAGTGGTACTTAAGTACTCCTAATTAATTAAGTGAGACAGCAGAAGTGGAAGGGCTCCCTGGAGGATCGTCTCACATGTAAGGTAGTCGTTGTCGGAGCCCTTGAATAGCCTCGACTGAGGCCTCTGGCTTCAGCAAGTTCACCTTGGCACTGTTTATTATTCTTCTTCTTCCTCTTCATGCTCTGTTTCTCTTTCTCCTCACCAGTTGGTGAAACCAAGTACATGATTGGCCTTCTAATTTAGAATTTGTTTTGTCCGTGTGGGAGTACAAGTTTACTAGTAAAAAACAACATTATTTTCTCATGGCAGTCGGAAAATAGAGATGAACACATGCATTAAATATCATTCTTACCTAAAGGAAGGTTATGGCGCAAATATGGATGATGAGGATTGGAACACAGATCTCCCTTTGTGCAGTTCCACCAAAATAAACCAACTGTTCCATTCTAACATTCTAGTTAAACAACACAAAAGTCACTTCTTTTAAGAAGAGTTTTGTGCAGTGCACCAAAAGGTCACAACAGAAACCAGGTGAATTGGATATCCCTGTTTGCACAAAAAGGCACAGAGGAAACAGTCAGAGTCTCAAACAATTACAGGCAAAAACATTTGGCTAAACTTGTCATGGCTTATAACAGTGGCATGGCTTCATTTTTACCAGGGACATTAGATTAAGAACAGCTAAGGCTGCGTTCGGTTCACAGGTTTGGTGTAGGATTTTCGTAGGAACACAATTCCTACGGTATTCTTTCCCTTCCAACCGTTCGGAACACGGGAAAGGTGAATAGTGTTTCATAGGAAAGCTGGTCTGGTAGTACTGATTCCATAGGATTAGAAACATCCACGCGCTGCTCATTTTTTGGGCGGAAGCCCGAGGCAGGCGCTCGCCGCCATGCGTTAGACAGGTTGCTGTGTTGTGTTGCCGGAATAAAAAAATCAACCGATGTGTGGTACATGAGGTGAGGACAAGAGCAGTCACTGTGCAGCTGAATAAACAAATAGCATCTCATACTGCCAAGCATGCTACTCTAAAAAAACAAATATGTACATTTCGTAGTCCATCCGAACACATTCTCTTGAGAGTTTCCTCCGGTTCGCTGTTCCATAGTTTTATACCTACATTCCTTTCCTATTCCTCTATTTTCATCAAGACCTATGTTTTTTGCCCCTTTATTCCAAACGGAACCTAAATATTTGGTATAAGGGCATGGGACAGTGGGTGCACAAGCAGTCCAGCACCATGTACGTAAACAGGGGCATAAAGTGGTGATTCATAGTTTGTTGCCCCGAGAAACAAACATCCAAGAAACATATCTGGGTTGGTCCCATTTTTGTTCACTCTAGCCACCTACTCCTATGTGTGGATAGCAAATCTAGTCCTGGTCATACCACTGTGTACAGCGTTACCCCTATATTTCCCTTTTCGACCAAGAGACCGGTTGGATGACCAGTCTGTACTACTTTCACCCCCTTTCCTTCCTGTTTGTACCAAGTCCGATGTACATACTAAATTCCCCCACCCACACTTTATTTCTTGTTTGAACCAAGTACTCCCTCCGGCCGGAATTACTTGTCATCAAAATGGATGAGTCTAGAACTAAAATACATCTAGATACATCCATTTCAATGACAAGTATTTTCGGACGGAGGGAGTACAAGATTCGACTCCATGAAGTAGCTTTACCTCTAACAATAGAAGAAAAAAATGTGACGTTGGACCATCCGATTGAGAGGGGCTGAGAGGTAGAAAATGATGCACATGCAGCGACGTGGCGAGCTGGGGAAGTAGAGCTAAGGCGGTTTCGAACGAAGATATACCCGAAGGTCGTCGGGATGTGGATAGGTGGGCGGCGGGAGGCCGGATCCGCCCACAGGCAACGACGAAGGGATCGGAGGACCTCCCGTGCCGGCACTCGGCCAGAGATAACGGTGCGGCCGGCAATGGGTCTCCTCCCTCGCTGTCGACGACGGCCTAAACGCTGCCCCTCCTCCCCTTCACCGGCGGAGGGGGATACGTCTGAATCTGTAACTAGCGGTGAGGATAGAAAGCCAGTGATTTTTGAAGGGAGAAAGACAGTGTTACTACCCCTATCTTGTTTAGATCTGGAGAGGATGAGAGTGTGTGAATAGAGCAACCCTAGCAAGCAAGCACGGAGGCTCCGGCCTATATATACGTAGTGGGGTAGTTTTACTTTTTCACTCCATCAAAACAATCGTTTAAAATTGTGTACTACTACATGCTAGGTTGCGGTTTTTTTAATTGTTGATTGTTTTTTGAGATAGCTACCCGCTTGTTCCAAGTGGTGTTACGGTGTGCCAGGTAGCACTTTGTATCGTTCAAGTCTGGTACTACAAGTCCCTCCATTAAATGAACAACCACCCCCTCGTAAAAATTGTGAACAAGCCCATGGCTAAAATTAGCGGAAACGTGGGTTGCCCCAACATGCATTATTATTTATATTTTCTACTCCCTCCGTTCCTAAATATAAGTCTTTTTTATTAGCCACACCTAAGACAAGATTTTTTTATTAGCAGTGAACCCCACATGTCATAGACACAAAAATTGTGGCAAGATTCCCTTAGGCAAGACAAAGTGTGTCTAACAATTTGAGCAACTCAGGTTAGGCAAGTGTGGCAAGTGTGGGAAAAATAATGTGGCAACATAAGACAAACATAGTCACAATCCAAACAGCCCCATAATTTTTTGTGACATGCATGAAAATTTGGTTAGTTATATTTATAGTCAAAATTTGGCAAGGTGCATCAAATCAACACATGCAAGTATCAAAAGGAAAGTCATGGCATGCATGCATGCGTTGTACTCCCTCGTTTCCAAATATAAGTCTTTTTAGAGATTGCAACAAGTGACTACATACGAAGCAGAATATGTCTACTCCTACATACGAAGTAGCCCATTTGAAATGTGTAAAAAGACTTATATCGAGTGCAGTGCTTTGATGTGTCGCGTCAACTTGTACAAGACCGAGAAATTTGATTACTACAACACCCTCTCCCTCGCGGACTGAGCTCCGGTGCCTTAACTGCACCTGCCTTTGGCTGCATGACAGGAGGGCCAACCACCTGTTGGGCCCACCTGTCATAGACGCAAAGGCGGGAGCAGTAAGTAGAAGCTTTCGCTACACGCTATCCCTCCCGCACGAGGTGGACGGACATGCAGCAATGGATTCGATACTGTAGAAGTAGGAGTAACATCATTGTTCATCTTCTCGAAGAGGCGAAGAGCCAAGTGCAACCCGAACATGGCAATTGCGAACGCTCGCGTGGTGCGGTTCCTTGGAGTACTAGCCAGGCTCTTGCATGAGACAAAATTGCTATTGTCTAACAATTAAACTCCATTATCCATTGGTTGATACTCATTCTGCATAGGTCCACGCGCTTAGCACCGTTTCCTCCTGGGGTCACCAATGTTTATTTGCTAATTAATAGCATTGCATGCAATGAACTAGCCATTGCAAGTCATTAAAAGCATGCACACCTCTCATCTCTTGTTGGTTGATATGTCAAGAAACAAGAAACAAGGTAGAAGTTAATGCACCGCGCCTAAGTGTTTTGGGACTATTTGGTCTTCGTAAGATGACTTACACACCTAGACGGAGGGAGTAGTATAGCCCTGTAAACCGGAAAGGAGTATTTGCCTTTCTAGAGATTTCAACAAGTGACTAGACTACACCGTGTGCAGTACTCCCCTCCCTTTCGGTTTATAGGGCTCAAATCTCAAATCTCATGAACCAAGGCATTTTGCGATTGGAGGAATGTATCTCGTACTTTACAAAACTACCCTAATTAAACTCATGCATTAATTACGTAGTTCTCTCATTTTCCACTTCGCCTTGGTCATGGTGCACATGCGGGACATTTCAAAGCATCCGGGCCCGCGTGCCATCCACCAAATCACAGCGAGGTGCTACAGTCGAGACTCACCTGTCACCCCGGTGTGGCCGTCATGACCCGTCATATCACAAAACCCACACCTTTACCAACAGTGGTAAGGTGGCCTCCAAGTTGGACTGGACAAAGCACCCATCATTTCACTGGAACGCTCATTCAAGCCCTTTCTTCCCTTTCTTGAAGAAAACCTCACTCCAGGCTACTCACTTCTGCCATTTTTCTTCTGTACCGATGAAGGAAAGGTGGGCGAATCAGTTATGCTGCTATATTTTCATTCCAAGAATCTTCTTTTTGCGAAGCACCGACCGATTCTCACATCCTATTCTTTTCCCGTTTTCATTGCGATTGTGGTTTCCTTTCGATTGCTTTTTGTTTGTCAGTTCATTGATGGATCCTGGAGCACTAGGCAAAGAGTTGCCGGCGGACAACCCACTGGAGATAGCGATCTCCAGGAAGCGAGCACCGGCCAACGAGTTGACCATGTTGGCGGGCCAACCCATGGAGACGAACAACTCTAAGAAACAAGCACTGGCCAAAGAGTTGAGGACGTTGGCGGACGAACTCCTCAAAGAAAGTTGGAAGAACAGCAAGGGCCCCACCGTGCCTACCCCAGGAATTATGATTGCCACCTATGTGAGGCTCAAGACCGAGTTTGAGGAGATAGTCGTCATTGAGAAGCAGTATTCCCCTGGCAAGGTGATGGCCCCCATCGAGGACGAGGAGGTGGCCCCCGGTGAGCTGCACAAGGTAAAAAATAATGGCTTATTACCATAGTTGTGGTTTTTGATTATTTGCAATGTTCTTGCTAATATGTTAGGGTTGTGCAGGTGCCGGTGGACGTCCTTGATGATTCCGATGTCGTGGCCCGTCCTGTTGGCATCGCCCCGGAGATCGATTCCGATGCCGCTGTCCATCCTGTGGACATCGCCCCAGAGATCGATTCCGATGTCACGGTCAGTCCTGTGGACATCGCCCAGAAATCGATTCCCATGCCACTGTCCATGCTGTGGTCATTGCCTGAGAGATCGATGACAAGAAATAGTTGGTCGCGCTAATCCTTCAGGGTAGTTTGCATTGCCCTGTGTTTAATTACCAGAACGATGCGTGTTATCAAACCATCTTAGGGCTAGTGCACTGTCTTGTGTGGGCGGATCTTGCTACTTTTGTTTGATAGTGAATCATGCGATGAATCATGCGAACCCTCTCCGAGTTATGGAACCAGATGTATCCTCACCAGCTTTTGATGTAATATATGGCATGCTTAGATGTAAGTTTGAACTGTTTATCATATCAGCAGGGCTTGTTTGATGATTCTTGGTGTTAGTAGGCTAGCTACTATGCGAGCTATAGTACTTGCAAAACACTCACCGAAGAGAAACGTTGGGGCTTATGAGCTCGTGGTACGCTTATACTTATCCCCCGTCGATCGACCAATAGCCCTAGCTCCTAAAATTGTAGGCTTAGCGATCGATTAGACAATAGTCGACATACATTCAGGCCTCATTTGGTTCATAGGGTAGGAAAATCGTAGCAAAAGTACAGAGAACGTGCAACACAAAATCATAGCAGTGCACAGACGTACTCCCTCCGTTCCAAAATAGATGACCTAGGCGGGCTAGTTTGGCCTAGTGGGTTTCAGTGATATGACGTGGTACAGTGTCGTCCAGTCTTCGCGTGTGGTAGCAGTATTGCGGGTACAGTAAGTTTTCTTGAAGAAGCGGAATTCAACAAAGTCATGATGGTTCCTTCGTCCGAACAACTTACAGTGGGAAAGGTTGGGCCTGCAATACGACCGGGGTAGACCAGGATAATTTTGTGCATGGCAGGTGGACCAGGATGGTTGACGTCCCACATGTCGGTGAATGAAAGTATTCTTTTCGATATAGAGGACGAGCAACGAGTATTCATTGTTTATTTTTGATGAAAGCTATTGTCTCCACTGTTACGACGAAGGAGTGTGAAACACGGCAGCCCAGTGAACTTGGCATGTGCACCACTCCCTCCTTCCTCGTGTAATGCCCAGGTTACAGCTTTTTCTCACTTTCTCTCTATCTATTTCCTCTCAAATGTTTTTTACCTTTATTTTTTTAAGACACAATTGTTTTTTGTGCCTTTTTTAGAATGTTTTTTATACCTAGGAGCACGTGTAGAGACGGGCTCTTGTAGAGCCCACTCCTTGACTTTGTCAATGCCTCTCTCTCCTCCACATAAGGAGTACTACTTTCTATGCATGCATGCGACGGGCAGCTGGCATCTTGAGGGGCCAGGGCGGTGAGAGCGGGCTCCGGAAGTGGTCCGGACTCCAGCATGGCCCACCTCACATTATCACCATATATTTCTTGGAGTCCGTGCGCGGCGGGCGGGCGATCTCTTCTCCCTCCCCTATTTCTCTCTTCTCAGCCGACGCCCGCTGAGCGATTAGATTTCGGCTATCGATGGTTTATTCAATTACCGACCCACATGTCAGTGAAATTGCAAGACAACGCATGTCCCCTCTGGTGAGCGGCGTGCGAGCCGGACTGTCTGGGTTGCGACGCGTACGAGTCGTAAGTGTGCCGCCTTTTCCTTTAGAACTTGCGAAGCGTAACATTTTTGCGTGATCGATCGATAGAAATCCAGAACAAAATGATGAGGGCGGTGCTTTCCCGCTCGTTAGGCAGGCTAGTTCGAGTGATATGACGTGCTACAGTGTCGTCCACTTGCTCCATTTTTATGTAAGCAAGAGTTTTACACTCTTACGCGGGAGGAGTGTGAAACACCGCGGATTTGATTTTAATCGAGAGATAACTGTTCCCTGCCAAATAATGGAGGATTGTTAGCAATTATAGCATGATAGTTAGGGCATCTCCAGCGCTGGCCCACAAATTTACACTGGCATCTGTCCGAGGACAGTGATGGATGCCATCCGATGCTGCCCGCATACCTTTCGACAACTATATGAACTAACCGGACGAAATTCGTGCAAACAAAGCAAATTTCAAATTAACCGGATGAAATTCATTACATTTCGAAAACTTTTCCTACAAACTGGACAAAATTCATTACATATTTCGCACAAACCATACTAAAACCTACTGTAAACCTAATCTAAACGATCGCCGGCGCCCGACCACCATGTCCGGCCATGAACCCGAGAAAGCCGGCCATTGCCTTTGCCTCCTCCTCATCCGCCTCGATAACCTCCTCCTCCGGAGCACAAGGTTGTGAAGATTTCCGCCCCCACGTCGCTATCAAGCGGCTAATCGGCCACCGATGTTTACCCCACCAAGCTTGGCGTCGACTGAGTGGAGTAGCGGTGGCCTTCCCAAGACCAGAGCGGCCAGCGACCTACCGTGTACTACTCTTCCTCGTTGCCGGCTGCGCCCGCGCACGCGCGCCAGCTTCATGTTCGTGGCAGCTGAGGGCGACCAGGGGGTGCCGGCGATCTCCTTTGTTTGCTCCTGCGACAGTACGTCGAAGAGAGCTTTGGAGCGCGCCCGGGGCGGAGCCGCTGATGTCCCTCGTCTGCTCCTGCGGCAGTACATCCAAGAGAGCTTCGGAGCGCCAGGAGGCCATGGTTGAAGTGGTGCCTACAGAAGGAAGGGACTGGAAGAGAATACGTGTGGGTCTTTGGCTTTGGCTGGGAGCTAGGGCTCAAGTTAATATAGCGGGCGAATGGCAATGAGCTGCGGCAGACGGATGGACAACTGGCGCCGAAGTAGGTTCGTCGGGCGTGAATACGGACGCTGCTTCAGTGACTTAACTGTAGATGCGTTTGGGTTACTGACATGTGGGCCCAACGGGCATCTGGCCCGCATGTCAGTGACACACCAATTGCACCTGCAGTTAAGTCCGGTGAATGCGGCATTGACATTCTGAAGAGACGGTGACCGTTTCAGGCGGGAAGCGTGCGCTAGCGATGGAAGGGGTTTCGGTGTGCAGTGGCACTAAGATCGATCGCTCACGATAGTACATACTCACTACCATACTACCATAGTACCCTCTCTAGCTTAGGCTGTTTTATAGATTGTGATGGACGATATACATGAGCAAGGTGGTCCGAGTATGACCGTTGGTGTTGAGCCAGGTGAATACATGCTTGGCGTTCGCGTAGGCCTCCATCAAACGTCTAAACAGTAATGTCAGGCACCGCCGGGGCGCGCAGGTGATGGGCTCGCCGTTTGCGTTGCACCATGAGCAGGACTTTGATTTAGAGGGCGACGTGCATGCATTAGCATGCTTTGACAGTGTGAGCGTGAGTGTCTAACGCGAAGTATTTCATTTCCATTTGGCTGACGAGGGTGCGTTGCAGCGACAATTCCGTGGTTTGATTCCCCACATACGCATAATTTTGGTTTTTGCAGTATTTCTTTCTCCATTGACAGGTAGGCCCGCTATATAGATAAAGAACACGAGCTGATGAGGCGCATGCGGACTGTTTGACTGGTCAACCAGACAAATACGGAGCTATACGCTGATCCAGTGATCATATAATCACCATATCTCGTATACAATGATCAAAGTGGGCTATCAAGGCAAGTTCGATGACCGCCAATGCATTTTAATCGGTAATAAATGACCAGGATTGAAGGGGAATCCAAATTTTCTTCGTCTTCTGTCCTTGAGCTCTTGACAAACCAATGCACTATACGATTGTCCAGCCACTCCACCCTAGAGCTCTCACCAAGCGTCGTTCATGCTACCGCGCCGCACACTAACCGGTAAGGCAGCGATGGCATCCCACTGCACTGAGTTCCTCGCCGCCCATGACCGCACACAAAATGGTAGGGAAGCGATGGCATCCCGCCGTGCCGAGTTCATCGCCGTTCGCGACCTCACAACTATGTGGGAGGAATTTGAAGATGCCAAGGCCGTGGGCGGTAGAGCAAGAGGCGGCCAAAGCCGCACAGAGGGAGCGGAAAAGTCAGAAAGCACTCAGGAAAAGAGAGGCCCGCCGCCGCAAGAAAGAAAAGGACGCACGCGCTGCTACGGAGAGGTCGGCGGAGATCCAAGCACGGTGGGGTGTCGCCGACAAAGCCAGGAAGGAGAACGACGGCGTCTGGCCAGCATGTGAGAAGTAGTAGTACTAGTAGTTAGTGTGTGTGTGTGTCTGTGTCTGAGTACGAGCATGTACCAATACTACTAGTTACTAATGTGGTTTCTAGAGCAAATTACCAGTACATTAGCCTAGACTAAATGGAAAAATTCCTATCCTAAGCATCAAATGGCATCTTTTTCTCTATAGGAATTGAGATGCATGTCATCTCACTTTCTATGATTTTCATATTCCTATCCTATGAACGAAAGGAGGCCTTTGTTGGAGTAACTACTGTAGCTAGCAGTACTGCTGGTACAGTAGTTTTCTTCAAGAAGCGGAATTCAACGAAGTCATGATGGTTCCTTCGTCCGAGAAACTTCAAAGTGGGAAGTGGGCCTGTGATTTGACGGCTCATTAGTCATTGTTATTACGGCGCGATGACCTGGGTGACTCTCCCTTGGAGTTCTGCGTGCATGGCAAGTGGAGCAGGATGGTCGACGCCCCACATGTTGGCGAACGGAAGTATTCTTTCCGATATCGAGGAGCAAGGAAACCGCGTGGTATAGTATCACTGCTGATTGGTTCGCAAAAAAATAGTATCACTGCCGATTTGTAATTATTTTTTATTTCCGTCGAATGCTAGCGTTTCAACTCTTACGACGAAGGGTGCCAAACACGGCACGTGCTGGATGTCCCACACGTCAGCGAAAGGAGTGGGACATGAACAGCGTGGTAGAGCCCAGCGTGGTAGAGCGTCTCCACTTCTGGGTCGGAGACCACACGTAGTAGTACTTAGTGGTATGAACGATACGAAGTGCGACCTGGAGAGAAAGACACGTCTAGTTGGAAGGTCTCTGGGCATACACGTAAACAAATATAAAAGTTAATATGTGCCTCCAACTAATATAGTAGTAGTAGAGTACTTAGGCACGTACTCCATAACATCACCGTGCATTGCACGTAAAACATTTAGTGGTAGTACGTAGTAAGAGACAAATGCCGCCCAAGAGTTCCCTTCTTGACCTACTTTTGGGTGTTTGGTAGAGTGTATGGAGGGTGCATGAGTCCAAACTAGTTTAGCACAAATACACTAGAAGCATGCATGAAGAGAGCATGCATGAAGAGGGGTGTTGAGTTGAGCATGCATGAAGAGGGAACAACTATGCTGAGACGAGAACGCAACCAAACACACCCTATATGCCAGGCATGTTCATACCATTTGTACCTTTCTACTTCACTTACTGTGCTACATTACTCAGGTTTGTACGTCCACTCCTGGGTACATTTCCGTCTCGTAGTTCCAGTCCCACGTGTTCTTCATATAGATGGAACGATCCTTGCATAACACGTGCACCTTGATGCTAGATGTCTCGTGTGTTGGCAAAAGGATGAACAAAGCTCACGTAAAAAAAATAGAGTGGAAGAACATAGATTCCTGATGACCGAGAAGGAGCAAGGAACCTCGTGGTGGAGCGTCTGCACTCATAATATTTAATATTATTTAGCGATATAAAATTAACCAATCATCTTCGCAGTGGACTGGAAGAGTACGAAACACGGCAGCCCAGTGTAGTTACATCATACTAGTACATGGCTAACCCACGCTATCACCATATTTCTTGGCTTCCGTGCGATACCTATCTCTAGTAATCCAGCAGCCTGTATCGCTTCTCCCTCCTCGTCTCTATCAAAGTGCGGTGGGCTGGCGTTTCTACCATCTATTGAGGTCGGTTAACTATCACATGTTAGCGACATGCCAAGAGCATTCTAAAAAAATTCCTTTCACATTCCGTTTTCAAAAAGAAAAAAATCCTTTCACGTACGAATTTGCCTGTATGCTTTGAGCAACTTGCATGTCCTATACTGCTCCTGTTTGATACTCTAACTTAGCTAGAGGTTAGACTAACTCATGACTAACCCTGAACTAACAGTAGCCAAAGAGGTGTTTGGGTGACAGGGTTAGATTGACAATAAATGCGCTTCATGGAGAGAGAAAAGTGATTTTTCAGTGGTCCCAATGAGAACTATCTCCAATTAGCACCTCTTGGGTGGGATAATTTTTTTGGTGGGTTCGGTGCAACTTGCTCCAATTTAAACCCTCATGCTTGGATACTTTAGGGCTATTTGAGCCCCAACTAGCTCAAATTAACTCTAACCCATGGATCCAAACAGGGCCTATGGCCAATCTCGACGCGGAGCAGTCGCGTGCACCGGGAAGCGGCGCTCTCTCGGCCGTCGCGCCACTTCAAAGCCGGTGCCAGTGAGAGGTCGCTTCCGCTCTGGCCGGGCATTAATGCGGCACTGACGCTCCAGGGCGACGTTGACCGTTTCACGCGGGAAGCGCGCGCTGGCAAGGGAGTATAGGTTTTGAACCGTTTCAGGTGTAGTACTGGTAGTTTGCAAAACTACTCAATTATTACACTCAGTTTCCTAAGAAATTGTGGTAAAAAAATGTTACTCCACAGCCCGCTTCCCTTCTCCTTCCTCTTCCACCGCCCGCGCACGTCCGTGGGAAGCGACCGGTCAACCCTTATATAGGGGTGCTAGCACAAAAAGATGCATGCATGACCACTAAAATTTCCATATTAAAGCGCCGGTCTGGCGGGAGTATGGCGTATGTTGTTACCTTCCGACGGCCCATGGCTACCGGGCGACGGCGACCAAAGAAGAGGCGGCGAGAGGGGAATGAATGCAGCTACCGTTTGGGTTCGCCTTCCAACTTAAATAAATGCGCAGCATCACGTGTACCCGCGGGTGCACAAATTGCAACATACGTGTCTGCTTAAGTGGGCATCACGTAACTGGTGTGTGTGTGAGAGAGATTCTGAGAGACAGAGTGTGTGTGTGCGACTCTACTCTTAGGACATGTACTCAACCTTTTGCATCGGGATATAAGTATAATGGTATTTACTTTAGCTAGTGATTTACATGGCCATGTTAACGTGGTTGTGTCAAAAAAATGTCACTTCCTACTCGTGATTTGCGTTATATAATTACAAGAAAGATTCTCGTGCATTGCAGGGAACATCAATACGCATTTTTTTACAAAACACCTGTTGTGATTGACCCATGCAAGAGTAATCCCATGTGTAAAAACTAATGATATCTCGAGAATTTTATTGGAAAACTGGTATCTCGAGAATGTCATTGAAAAAATGAAATATGAGAGATAAGGCGAGGAGGAATGGAGTGCGGTGGTGACTGGTGGTCGGAATGGGCGGAGGCATGGGGATGGACGGCGCCGGCAGGCGGCAGTGGCCTCCATGCATGCTAGATTGTTCCAGAGACTTATTCCTTTTTTAATTGCTGAGCAATGAGGTTGCGGGAGATAATGATGTGGAGAGAGGTGCGGGTATCTTTTGTAAAATTATCATAGTTCACTTTCTATCCTCAGATATAGATCATACGGTCTGTATTACAAGATGGCAGGCACACCATCACCGCCAACTTGTTTTTTTATAAGGGTACAGATGATAAGTTTGCTGACTACTAAAGTAAAGTGGAATTTTTCCATGTTATACAAGTAAATAATGGTGATTGTTTATCATACGGGTAAGGTTGGATGAAGGGTGGTAGGAACAAATGCTCCGCCTAGAGCATGTGTGTGTGAGATGGAGTCTTAGTGTGTGTGTGTGTGTGAGAGAGAGAGAGAGAGAGAGGAGAGAGAGAGAGATGGAGTCTTAGTTTGTGTGTGTGAGAGAGAGAGAGAGAGATGGAGTCTTAGTGTGTGTGGTGGGGTGCGTGCATGCGTGCGTGCGTGTGTGTGTGTGTGAGAGAGAGAGAGAGAGATAGAGAGATGGAGTCTTAGTGTGTGTGGGGGGGTGCGTGCGTGTGTGTGTGTGTCACGGGGTCCTCTGTGGCGGATGTAATTTAAGTGTGCATGGCTTCATCATAGAGAGGTGATGTGTATGGCAGAGGCCACCAACGATGGGGTGCGAGAGAGAAAATGCCCGTAGAGAGGGAAGAGAAGGTGTGTGCGTGTGAGAGGAGTCGACATCGAGAGAACGTGTTTGTTCGAGAGACACCGAGGAAGACTACTATATATCGATGGTGCATGTAGGCGGGAATTAAACAAAGGGATGGTCTAATTGGTTTCGGGGATATAGGGGAAGAGTGAGAGGTGGGGGGTAGCTAGAAGGAGATTGTTAAGTGTGAGTGTGTGTTTTACCCATCCAGACAGAAGTTATGTGCACAAAAGAGGAGAACGATTCGATGTGGCGTTAGGAGTGAGGGTAATTAACTTCGTATGGAGACATAGAGACCTTGAACGTGCATGTGTGAGAGGTATACATGTATACGTGGGATGTGTGTGTGCGCGCGCATGATCGAGATAAAAGAAAGAAGACATAAGTCATAAGATCAACGACATGGGAGAGACGGATCGGTATGACAATATGCATGCATGTGAGAATGCAGGGAAGAAGGCCCGATAATTGAGCATGTGTTTTTGTCTTTAAGAGATAGTGGCATGGGCTGGAGCATGCATCTATGGCGAGCAGAGGGAGTGAGGCGCAACGATTGTGCAAAAGAGACCAACCTATAAATGCATATGTATATAGATATATATATAGTGTAAGTGATAGGAAGCAAGACTCTGTGCAAGAAAGAAATGTTGACGGAGAAACTATAGATAGATACACAGATGGAGATGCTAGCTAGAGGGACATCCACTAGTTTGGGTGTTGGAGATGGCCGTCGGGTGGTTCAAAGGGTGAAGTTATATATGTGTGTGAGAGGGCACTTGACTGCATGTAGAGAGAAACATATGTAGTGTGTGTGATAGGAATCAAGAGTGAGGGCGAGAAAGAAGGTTGATGGAGAAACAGATAAATAGAAAGATAAAGATGCTAGCTAGTGTGCGTTAGAGATAGGAGTCGAGTGGATCAGAAGGCTGGGTTATGTGTGTGGGTGTTAGAGAGATAGAGAGAGGGTGCATGTGAGTCACATACAAACAGATATCAGAGAGAAATGAGATCCAGAGAGACGGAGTTTTGTGTCTGCGAGAGAGAAAGATATTTCACAACGAGAGTGATAGCTAGAGAGACATACGAGGAAACACAAGATATCTCTAGGGAGAGAGGGTGTGTGTGTGCGACATACAATAGAAAAATGGAGAAATATGAGACCCTGGGAGACAGAGTTTGTGTTTGTGTGTGAGAAAGAGATATTGAAGAGGAAGAGTCGTAGGTTCTCATATCTAAGTAGCGAAAGACATCTCTGTATGAGGGGTGTGCGAGTGGCACACATGGGAATAGTAGAGAGAAATGAGACCCGGGGAGACAAAGTTTTGTGTTTGTGTGAGAGAAAGAGACTCCACATGGAGAATCATAGTTAGAGACACATAGCAGGGAGCGAGATATACTTAGAGAGAGATAGAGTGATGAAGGTAGAGGGAGAGAGTACCGTCAGTGTGTTACGAAGATAAAAGATCATTGTCGACATATAGGTAGCACGAGAGATACCTGAGAGACGATGAACGTGTATAGGTCCAGAGAGATAGTCCTATATAAGCATGAGTGATAGCTATATGAGATGAATATCTGGATTAAAGGGGATTCAAATATTTAAACTGGAGATCACGACATCGATAATATCATAACGCAAATTGGTGTATCAAACATGCATATTCATTTGAATTTGGGCACATGTGTAATGTTATATAGTTTATCAATATTGGTGATCCATAAATTCTTCAATTACAAACAATGCATGGTTTATATGCAATTAATGTCTAAACGGGATTACACTATATGTTGCGTGTGTGAAACACATCATACATGTTTGAGAAGTAAAAAACCCGCATGAAACACACATTAATTGGAGACAGTTAGCGAGGAATGCATACATTGGATTTCAACATAAAGTGGTTTCAAATATTTGAAAATCCAAATTGATGGATACAACCTTATGAATCTGAGATCATGCCATTTGTAAACCATATTTATGTATAAATGGTGTTGTGCTTTTGAAAGTATATATAAAAAATGATGTATATAGAATGTAATTCCAATTGAAAATGGATCCCACCCGAAAAAATAGAATACAAACGGGATTCAAATTGAGTTGGCATAGGTAAACGTGCACTCTGCAAAATTTGAACGAAGCGGTGAAAGTCACAGTAACCGCCCGAAACCAAAATCTGCGAGATGGAAATCACTACTGCCTATCCCTGCCATGCAAAGCCTATCTGCTGGATTTCTATAGGTTTCGATAGGGGTAGGTTTGTAATTTCACCCAAACATGACGTAACCGCCTCTCACCCGGATTCATACATGACGGGCGCCAAAACAGAGTGTGTCCTCGGCCGAAATCGACTCCCTCCCCGATTCATAATCATACACGGTGGGCGCCAAAAACAAACTCTTGTCGTCAAATATTCGGTGTATGCGAGATTACCGTCCTATCCCCAACCGACTAATATTGTTGTGATGTAGTAGAAATTTGAAACGGGGGCTAAGTTGGTAAATTTCCTCGCATCTGAGACAAGCGCGCCCTGAATACATGGTTCCCCCCTTCCTCTCTACCTCCCTTTTCCCCATTCGTACTCCATGGGCGCCAAAACAATCTCTCCACCCCACCCTCCTCCGTCCGCCACCCCATCCACCGCCATCCTCCTCCACCATGCCGGAGCTGATACCCCGACGCCGCCGTCCATTACAAGAGATCGACCTCTCTCATCCACGGCTTCGGACCGGGATCCTTGCATCCCGTCCTCTCGCTTCATCCCCACCGTCGTCCACCTTGCCAGCGCCGCTCCTACGACCGTCTCGTCCACCGCACCCCGCCGCCACCGTGTACCCTCCTAGATCTGCTTCCATGCTGCCGAAAGCCATCGCTACCGCAGCACCGTCAAATTCTCAGCAGATGCGTACACGGTGCCGCACCAGAGCCGGTACTTTTTCGTATCTGCTCAACTTATTTATCGTAGCAAGAAAATAGATCGACAGTGCTTTACTCTGATTTCTTGTCTTGGTTGTGAAGTTGCCTTTGTCCAGTTTGCACCTTCAGATCCGCCATGGCACGCTCAACACTATACTCCCAATTCTTATGGTTTTCCCCTTTTATATTCCACACTAGTTAAATCACAGTAGACTAAATTTCAAAATTGGGTCAGTTCATTTTTCAGAGCTTGCCGGAGTTCTTCGGTGCGATCGAAGGGGCTCGGGTGGTTGTGGGGCCTCGCCGAATGAAGAAAACTCGACGTGGGTGGGGGTGGGGCGGGGGTGGGGGTGGCGGAGGAACACAGGCGGTTGGGGCCGGTGGTCCGGCCGGCGGCCCGTGCGGTGTTCTGTATGGGAAGAATTAGAGACGAGGAAGAAGAAGGGTTAGGAGACGTAGGATCTTCATCCAACCACCTGAAATGGTCGAGAGACAGCTGGGAGTTGCATTCTTAATGCGCTCTGGTTCATCGTGTGTGGGCACTATGCTACCAACATTTTATTATCCAAAATCTACTTGCTCTTCTTTACCATGTTCCTCTTCCGTTCTTCTTTAATATGTACTCTGTCCGTTCCTAAATACAAGTCTTTGTATAGATTCCACCATGGACTACATATGGAGTAAAATGAGTGAATCTACACTCTAAAATGTATCTGGATACATCTGTGTGTGATCCATAGTGGAAATCTCTACCAAGACTTATATTTTGGAACGGAGGGAGTATGATAGTAGTACAGTATGTTCCTTGTACTGAAGGTGAGCAGGGACATTTGCAGTGTAGAGCTCTATATGGTCGGTTGTGATGGACACTTTGAGCCTCTTTGATTCGTAGGATCTTGTAACATAGGAATAGGATTTGTAGTGGCCTGCCCACTTGAATCCTTTAAGAATAGCAAGGAAATGCGGGGAGCTGTGTCGCCTTTGAGAGTTACACTGATATTAACAGTACCGCACCTTCACTTGAAGAGAGCTGGTATCTGAAGCCTTTCTAGCCGTACCGGCAATACTAGCACATATATTCCAGCATGTTCCACTTTGCTGATTTTACTCTAATGCTTAAGGTTTTCCCGTTATATCTACACTATGATCTGTGTAGCTGCTTTGTGTCGCACTAGCAACAGTCCACTCTTGAAGCTAAACACTGCAATGACTTACAAAATTGGCACCAAGGCATTGAGTGCCATTCTGGATGCAATGCAACTCATACGCTCCCCACCTGTTGATTCTTGTTCAGAATATGATCCTAATGACTATTCTAACCTCGAGGAGTCAAAGGCAGATGGTATGTCCTATTCACCCATCAAGGTGCCTGTTCTTATTTGGCAATGTTTTATTGATTGCAGGTATCTTGCATATGTTGTCTTGCATTTCTTCTACTTTGTTGCACCGCCATCTGCTTAGTTTACTCATCATATATGTCGAGATGCCATGCCCATCGATTATCAATACATATTCCATCTGTCATCATACCATGTTTTTCCACTCAAATGATGTTCTTGTGCATCAACATCAAAAAGGAAGAGGGTGATTGCCGAACCTGAAGGAGCACCAGCAAAGTCCTTGAAAAACGTGGTGGTGCCAAAGAAATCAGACAACACCCCACTTATATTGGTTGTACAACCAGCGACACAAAACGTAGGACCGACTCCAGCAGACTGTACCCATACTTCATTGGCCACACCACTAGCCCCACCACATAGGACCTGCACTCTAGCAAAAGGTATACCGATTTCATTTGCCATAGCACCAGCTGTACCACAGAAAAATCCCACTCCGGCAAAAAGTACAACAAATCCACTGGCCGAAGACCTATCCCAACTGTAGAGACGGCCAATTCATGCAGATTGGAACCCCATTCCATTTATTCCCAGTTTAAAAGACAATGCTTTCAATGTTGTTAGGGACTACGTGCATATATTCCCATCATGGGAAGATTATTGTGAAGACAAACACCATTTTCACATCTTCCTCTCCAACTTACGTGTAAGTGCTATTAATCATGGTTATTATTTTCCTGTTTTCTGCTGATCGAACACATCAATGATTTACATTACATTGTTGTAACTAGGCGAGGGTCAATCTGGATAGTCATGATGAGCAAAGCTTGCTTGTGCTTTTCAAGGAAGCATTGCAGCAGTATCGGTGTTACCTGAGGAAATCACACTTTGATGGCAAGTCTATAAACGAATTTCTGGTGAAGTCTCATGTGCTAAATTTAGAAGACATTGAATGGAAAAACCTTGTTATGCACTGGTCTCGTTCCCAGGATGAGGTACTATCTATGAAATCACATGACAATTTGAATTTCTACTTTTCCGCATGTGCCTTACGGATCTTTTTTCCAGGAAATCTGCTCGAAGAAGAATTCTGGTTTGACAAGAACGACAGGATACCACAAATATGCTGCCCGCTGCTTTGCTCTTGTTAGTACCTGTTGTCCTGTATCACTGTACTTGCATACATACCTGGTTCATTATGTGATAGCAGTATGCATGATAGCTTGCTTATCAATTGTTTGCTCCAAATTATCTGATCTGTATGAATGGTTACATTAGTGTAGAATATATCCAATGCCAATGTTTTTTTAGCTCTACATTGTTCTTGTAAGTACATGTTGTCCTTTATCAGTTTACTTATAATGACAGTTAGTTGTTCATGTACCATCACTCTGCAGCTTATTTTCCTTTGCCCTCCATTTTCTACACATCAAATCTATATTTACTCTTACCATAAGGTTGGTACTGAAGAAGTTTAGCTATGCATTGCTCTTGGCTATACCTTTTGCCTGTATCGCTGCACTTACATTTATAGATACTTGGTTATGTAGCATCACTCTTCATCTTATCTTAAACATTCTCCATTTTTTTCGTATATTATCACATCTATATTTACTCTTAACAAAATGTAGAATAAAGGCAATGCTTTTGAAGAAGATTCTGTGGTAAACTTCTTGAATTGCCCCCCCCCATCAGCATGGACAAGGCCTTTATAGAGCCTGTCTTCACCAATAATGTAAGTTTGTCCATCTCAAGCCTTCAAACTTTGTTGTATATATTTGGTTAGGCATGACTACAACAGCTGTTTATTTTTGGTGTTTGCATCAAATTGCTTGTTTAAAGTTTATTATGTAGTTCATAAACAAAAGTTTGTCCTTTCTCAATTTAAGTTTTCAGTTGTACAACCAAGTTCCTTATTCATACCATGTAAATTAAACTATACAGAGCAAGTGATCTTCTTTTGCACTGCATGTATGCTTCTGTTCTTCATCCGTAATCCAATGGTGTGGTGAACCTACCCACTACAGCACAATGTCATATTCTGCAATGTCTTAACTATGAACAATGTCATATCATTCCACTATTATTTAAACCATATCTTTATTTGCCAATCTGAAATGGTATAAATTGACAGCACACTAACCATTGATACTTATGAGTTCTTGATCTTTAATCCAGTGGTGTCGTGAAGCTGCCAACTCCTTCACAATGTCATTTCCTGCCATGTCTTGACTTGAACAATACCATATTGTGTTAATGCAATTTTAAACTGTGTCACTTTATTCGTCAGTAAGAAATGTGATGAATTGTCAGCACTAATACTTTTATGTGCAAAACCTGTCATCTCTCTGCTTGTTTATCTTTTAGAGTGAGGAAGATATAAGTGTTGAACAAGCGCAGTCTCATCATCTTGCTCAGCTGCTTGCGCTGCAGCTCCCCAGCAGGGCTAACCTTTCTTGAACTCTATTGAAGTGCTGTCGGTTTTGTTTATTATTTTGTCGGCATGTTTATTTGCACTGGTGGCGATCTTTGATGCCCAGTGTATGTAATCTGCTGTCTGCTTGTGCTTTATTACCATAGTGGCAAACTTTGATGACCAGTGGATGTAATATGCCGTAATTTCTTTATTGTATAGTCTAGGTGTTTTTCTTATTCACGATGCTACAGTTATTTTACTGTATATATATATCATGCCTTCGCAGTAAACCGGCCAAACCGTAAAATTACGGTACATAATCGGGCCATCATGCACTCACGATGTAGGTTGGGCCTGAAAAGTGTCGAACAGCTCACAGGTCGGCAGCAGCCCGAAATGAACCCCGGCCCATGATTGTGCGAATCAAATCACGGGCTTTTAACAGGCCAAAATTGGCTCGGTCCTTATTTGGCCCAATCAGATATCGGCTGCGAGCAGGCCGGATGCAAACCGGACCGTAGTTAGGCCCAACTATATGACGGGCTTTTAACAGGCCGAAATTAATATAGGGCCGAAATGTAAAACGGGCCCTTAACAGGCCAAAACTAATATCAGGCCAAATTACTAAGTGGGCCTTTAGCAAGTGGGCCCAAAAGCATAGTGTCTGGTTGACGGGCCGAATCTGATATGGGCCATAATTGAGCCCAAAGCCTCTTAAAGGGCCGGACCTGATCTGGGCCGTAATTTGGCCCAGAACGTGGTAGGCTTTTAACGGGTCGGATCCCATATGGGCCACTATTAGTCCCGGAGCGTGGCAGGCCATTAATGGACTGGATAAAATATGGGTCGGCATTTGGCCCAAAACATGGCAGCCAGTTAATGGGCCGGCCTACTAGGGTCCTCAAAATCTTGTGGGCCTACAGCTGGGTCGGCCCATTAATGTCGGCGAAATCTCGTGGGCCTTTAGCTGGGCCGGCCCATTATGATCCACAAGAATCTTGTGAGCCTTTACCTGGGCCGGTCCATTATGGCACACAAAAATCTTGTGGGCCTTTACCTGGGCCGGCCCCATTATGGCCCACAAAATCTTGTGGGCCTTTAGCTGGGCCAACCCGTTATGGTCCGCAAAATCTCATGGGCCTTTAGCTGGGCCGGCCCATTATGGTCCGCAAAATCTTGTGGGCCTTCAGTTGGCCGGCCCATTTAAACTTGATGGGCCGGTCCACGTGTCAACATATCATAGGCGCGTCTCGCCCATTGGATGAGTGACACCCGTGCCAACGCGGACCTGACACGTGTCTCCTCCAGCCAATGATGATTTTACACATGGAAAATCCCCATTGGTCGGGGCTGTTAATGGGTTATCGGATCCAAAACCCGACCCGATAGCTTAACGGCGTTCCGTTACAGTGGATGCCACGTGTCGGTCACCCTTGACGAAAGCACTTCTGTGACGCGCGATTTATCGTCATGGAAGTGGACACTTCCGTGATGATAATTTTGGTAATGTCATGGAACACTTCTACGACAGCACAGGTATGACTATCTTGATTCTATCATAAAATCGTCATTGATGTACATGCATGACAGAAAACGCGACATACTATGACAAACACGTATCATCACGGAAGTGCATTTTTTTGTAGTGGTGCCCGAGCTGCTCGAAGTAGTAGTCAGTGAAATAGGGGAACTAGAACTGGCTGGAATATAAGGAGTAAATCCCAGAGAGGATGGAGTAGTGGCAGATCTAGTACTGACCAAAGCAGCGGCTAAAGCAGTACGGGCACGAGTCAGCTCTCGAGCCAGATCGTGGATCATAAGATAGCTAGCAGTGACATAACGAGCAAGGTGGCTAGCAACACTATCAGACTCCGGATCAATGATAGGGAAACGGACACGACCATTGTCGTGCAGAGAAGGGTAGTAATAGAAACCTGGGTGGTTCTGCATTCGGACCTCGTTGTAGCAAAGCTCGACAAGGACCTCGAATGCAGCAAACTGGACAGCCTGAGAAGCGGTAGAGGCGTAACCGCTCCGAGAGGTACGAATGTAAGAGCTGGAATCGGAACTAGTGCACAGAGTAACCACTGCGTGATACTCATACACTGAATCAGCTAGACGCTCCCGGTACACACGATAGACTGGATCGTCTCCGAGGGGGTACAGCCGATGCCACACGTTGTGAAGGAGGTGCCGTGACGTGTACGGCATCAGTTGCAACTGGCACGGATATGGCACCAGAGCCATCTACACGCACAACCATTAGCAGGTTAGCATAAAAAATATAAATCAGGTGCATGCAATGCAACAACCAGCTCCAAATGCTACCGGCACTCAACTTAAACTCGTGCCTAGCGTCCAGTTAACACATCGTAGTCTAGCATGGCCTAAAGTCAGCGCGGCTCTGATACCAAGCGTTGTGGCACCTCGGCTCAGAGCAACCGGTTTACCATGCATTGCCAACCCAGAGACCATGTCTTCTGGCAACACACAACATCTTGGTACAGAAAATAACCGCTTTATTGATGCTAGTGGATCAGAGTTTATATTACAACAGGGGTCGAGGCCAAGCGGCACACACGGTGCGGCTGAACAATATGTACATTATTCAGTGAACATAAAGGGGCCTCGATCATAACAACTACACGGCAGCGGAACAACATCGTAGCGGAAACTCCATAGCACAGGGACACCGATGTGGACACAATCTAGACTCGAGCAGCACTCCTTTCCAACGAGACTTTCCTGAAATCTGGCATGACACGCCAGGTCAGTACATTGAATGTACTTGCAAGCTCACAATAGGCATAATCATAATGACAAACAATATCATGATAATTAACCAATTAATAATGCAATAATGTCCCAACATGCTGCGATCATGCTCTTGTAATAAACGTCCCTCGGGACCGACTTACCAACCGTGATCGTTCTCGGATCACAAACAAACCACCATCGTGTCCTTGACAAGAGTAACTTGTGATCCTTACGGCGATCACAACCACGACCAATATTTGGTCTCGAACATCTCGATGGCCTTTCCGCCGTCATCAACAGTGCAAAGTTCATAACTTAGTGTGCAAATTTATTAAACGTTTACTCATGGTGGGACCTACTACGAGGCGTCTGTGATCGTGGACTCGGTTATCGATAGATTATACACTCTGCAGAGGTAGCACACTGTACGCACACCACAGAACCCATGGCCTCGCACTCCCATTCGGGTGGACCAACGGCATTCTGACGAAACCCCTCCATTGCCATGACACTCTCCCGACCACTCCGACCCAATCCCCAACGGGCTAGTCCTAGGTGGCCCCGTGTCTACCAAAGACACAACGACCACCGTCGTGGCCAAAATGATCCCACTCGGGGACCCGGTACCATAATCTCAACAACGGGCACACAAGGTTATGCCTGCTTACCGGGCCAGGGTAAGCATGCCCATAACCTTCCCTAGTTGGAGGCACCGACCAGAGGCATGTCAATGGACCGAATCAAGGCCTTCCCACAAAGGCAAATGTGGTTGCACTGGGAAAAACTCGATTCAGCGGCACCATGACCCAGTCAACGATATATTCAAGTTGAGTTATAGCCAGGTTCAACTTAAAATGAAAATGACCGATGTCATAGCATGCCATGAAATGCAATACTACACATGCATCACATATTAACGAAAATGACTGATGTCAACCATATTCACACTAAGCATAAACATCAACACCTTATATTACTTTCCTGGTCAGGGTAACTCACACTTTAACAAGATATTTTGTAGCAAGTTTTATTATTTTTCTCATGCAAGAAAATAACTTTGATTAATTTCTCATATGCATAGCAAAAATTATACTATCATCGCCACAAGCAAATCCTAATTTCTTTACCAACCAAGTTAGGTTCAAACATTCTGTAAATCAAGCAAAGTGGCTAAACAAGCACTTAACAACATAAGTTTCTAGCAAATTTTACTATTTTATTGTGCAAGAAAATAACTATAAGTAATTACTCATATGCATAACAAATCATTTTATCATTACCACAAGTAGATCTTAGCTTTTGTTACCAACTAAACTAGTTTCAAACATTCTATAAATCAAGCATAATAACTAACAAACACTTAACAAAATATAAATAACATAATAGTTATTTAAATGCATGGATTAATCATTTCATTCAAGTAAGAAAATCATAAATATTGAAATGACACCATGAAAATGTTGTTGTGGCTTGCCTTAGTGCAGATAAGGTTCACAAGCCTTCTCGTGATCCTCAAGACAAGCCTCACCCTCTGAAAATAATTTTAAGCACAAGAAGAAAATATCAAGAACACTTCTGAAAATCACCGGAAATTCTAGACAGCTCAGAAAAATCTCATTTTTGGTGAGCTGCTAGATTTCTTTGCAAAGAACATAATGCAAAAGGAATCAATTCATTTGGACTTATGGTTGAAGAGTTATAGCTGTTTGAAGCTCTCTGGAAATTAGTTGAATTTGAATTTAAATAAAACAGACTAGGGGGTGATGTCGAAGGCGTAAAGCCTCAGGGCGCCACCACTCGTACCGCTTCGCGCGCGTACACATTGGCTAACTAGCGGCCCCTGCTAGTCAGGTGTGGTGGAGGGGGAGAAAGAAACAGAGGGGGTCGCGGCTTCGCCGGAGCTCTTGTCGGTGACGAGGGCTCCTTGGCCAAAACGAGAGGGAGGGATCGAGGGAGGGGATGGAGGCGCACCTGCCCGTACCCGTAGCGTAGCTAGGGGTGGTCGGACGGCGTCGGAATTGACCTCGCAAGCGGAGGCAAAGAGCGGTGGTCGCCGGAGATGAGGAAGACGGTGAGCAGAGGCAACTTCAGGGGCTCCAGGGGGACGGAACGGCTTCACCGGGGAGAGACGGAGGCCCTGGAAGGATCGCCCGAGCCTGGGAGGGGCTGGAGCTACCGCGATGACCCGAGGGGATCGCCGGCAAGCTCGAGCTCGGGGACGGAGGCCCGCGGCCTGCCCGGCCAGGCTACGGCTATCTACACGTTTGTGGAGTGTGTGGGAGTGGAAGATGGTGCTCGAGGAGCCTGGGGGTGGCTCCTTTTATAGGCGAGCGTCGGGGTGGATCGGGGCTCCGCCGGCGACACCTGGACATTGCGCCCAGCGACGAGCGGCATCGGTGAGAGGGGAGAAGGCGACGCAGCTCACGCAGGGACTGTGGGCGAACGGGGACGAGCACAGGATCAAGAGGAAGACGACGAACACAGTGTAGAGCGCACTGTGGCGTTGGCCGGACCATGCCCGTGCTCGCTGCGGCGAGCTCCAGCGTCGGCGAGCACCAGGGGGGAGTTAATGGCGTTGAGATGAGGATGGTGGCGAAGTTTGGCACGCTCGGGCAGACGGGGGAAGCGAGCACGCGCGAACAGAGCGCTCGGCGGCACTCAGAGCGCGTGGACAAGCATGCTGGCATCGTGGACATGTGTGGTCACTGTGTGAACTCTTCCCTCAGGCCGACCAATGTCCAAAGATCATGTCTGGCTTGTTGTTCGTGGTAGTTTTCAATATTACCACACTTTGGTTTGGCTCCAGATGCAGTAGAGAAGATTTTACAAGCCAGGTAAGTTTCTGATCAGTAACTTTGAGATGTTACTGAGGTCAAATGGCTGGGAGTTGGGGGTTCTGCTTTGGAGGCTAGCCATCATCTACTAAGGTGATGATGCACAAGAAAATTCAGGCACAATGGAGCAAGTAAAATGGTAGTTGCTGTAGAAACCACCATTTCTGTCCAAAACAGAAAATATTTTCTGTAGCAAAAATATTCCAAAAAGTGATGAAATATTTTTGCTCAGGAAGGTGTCCTAGGGTTTAAAGAATATTTGTGAATTTTCTCAGATTTTTGTGGGCAAGAAAAATTAGGGTTTCTTCGGAGCTCATTGAACTAGCTAGGGTTTTAGAGAGGAAAATGAATATTTTTCATTTAAGAAAAATATTCCCAAGATTATTTTGAGGTGGTTCAGAAGGGGAATGATGATTAGAGAGGGGAATGATGCACTTCGGTGAAAGCCAAGGGTACCCAAGTGTTTAAGTCCATATGAAAAGATTCAAAAACTCCAAATTTCAAACTAAAGCCAAATGAAAATCAGGCAATAAGAGAGGGCAAAAATTAGGCTGTCACAAATAGCGAGGTGTTCGGCACACAGATTGTCTTCGGTATTGCAAGGCGGGTTCCTTTAATGATTTCCAAGTAGTGTATTCGGTCGTAGATTCAATGTCTCCCCTCGGCTTCTGCGCGCTTAATGTCCTCGTTTTCCACGTGTCGAGCGAATGCGGACAGTCAGGGTATTTTTTGCAAGTAACACCCCAGCCCTCCAAGGAAGAGCATCTATTTAAAGAGCCTGGATCTCAGATCCTTTCGGCACCAAGCAGAGAAAATCCTCAGAGACCGCTAGGCAAGACCATTCCAACATGGCCAACATTCTCAGCTCCTCTCCCTGTTCCAACCTAGAGAGAGGCGAGTGGGAGAGGTGCTTTGTGTCCCATAGCCGATTGGCAAAGCTGCAAACGTAGGGATTTCTCCCTCCGGCAGATCTGGTCCCTGTTCAAGCAGGGTTGACCTCCTTCAACGGCAAAACCCAGGCGGAGGATTCTCCCAATCTGTCTACGGGAAAACGAGTGTGCTTCGTCCCCTATCTGCTGAGGGCACTATAAAAAATACACTTCCATGATGATACATGTTTTTTGTCATGCATGTACATCCATGACAAATTTATGACAGAATCAAGATAGTCATGCATGTGTTGTCGTAGAAGTGTTCCTAGCAAAATTATCATCATGGAACTGTCCACTTCCATGACGATAAATCACGCGTCACAGAAGTGCTTTCGTCAAGGGTGACCGACACGTGGCATCCACCGTAACAGAACGCCGTTAAGCTATCGGGTCGGGTTTTGGATCCGATAACCCATTAACAGCCCGACCAATGGGGATTTTCCACGTGTAAAATCATCATTGGCTGGAGGAGACACGTGTCGGGTCCGCGTTGGCATAGGTGTCACTCATCCAATGGGCGAGACGTGCCTATGATATGTTGACACGTGGACCGGCCGATCAAGTTTAAATGGGCCGGCCCAACTGAAGGCCCATAAAATTTTGCGGACCATAATGGGCCGGCCCAGCTAAAGGCCCATGAGATTTTGCGGACCATAACGGGTTGGCCCAGCTAAAGGCCCACAAGATTTTGTGGGCCATAATGGGGCCGGCCCAGGTAAAGGCCCACAAGATTTTTGTGTGCCATAATGGACCGGCCCAGGTAAAGGCTCACAAGATTCTTGTGGATCATAATGGGCCGGCCCAGCTAAAGGCCCACGAGATTTCGCCGACATTAATGGGCCGACCCAGCTGTAGGCCCACAAGATTTTGAGGACCCTAGTAGGCCGGCCCATTAACTGGCTGCCATGTTTTGGGCCAAATGCCGACCCATATTTTATCCAGTCCATTAATGGCCTGCCACGCTCCGGGACTAATAGTGGCCCATATGGGATCCGACCCGTTAAAAGCCTACCACGTTCTGGGCCAAATTACGGCCCAGATCAGGTCCGGCCCTTTAAGAGGCTTTGGGCTCAATTATGGCCCATATCAGATTCGGCCCGTCAACCAGACACTATGCTTTTGGGCCCACTTGCTAAAGGCCCACTTAGTAATTTGGCCTGATATTAGTTTTGGCCTGTTAAGGGCCCGTTTTACATTTCGGCCCTATATTAATTTCGGCCTGTTAAAAGCCCGTCATATAGTTGGGCCTAACTACGGTCCGGTTTGCATCCGGCCTGCTCGCAGCCGATATCTGATTGGGCCAAATAAGGACCGAGCCAATTTTGGCCTGTTAAAAGCCCGTGATTTGATTCGCACAATCATGGGCCGGGGTTCATTTCGGGCTGCTGCCGACCTGTGAGCTGTTCGACACTTTTCAGGCCCAACCTACATCGTGAGTGCATGATGGCCCGATTATGTACCGTAATTTTACGGTTTGGCCGGTTTACTGCGAAGGCATGATATATATATACAGTAAAATAACTGTAGCATCGTGAATAAGAAAAACACCTAGACTATACAATAAAGAAATTACGGCATATTACATCCACTGGTCATCAAAGTTTGCCACTATGGTAATAAAGCACAAGCAGACAGCAGATTACATACACTGGGCATCAAAGATCGCCACCAGTGCAAATAAACATGCCGACAAAATAATATACAAAACCGACAGCACTTCAATAGAGTTCAAGAAAGGTTAGCCCTGCTGGGGAGCTGCAGCGCAAGCAGCTGAGCAAGATGATGAGACTGCGCTTGTTCAACACTTATATCTTCCTCACTCTAAAAGATAAACAAGCAGAGAGATGACAGGTTTTGCACATAAAAGTATTAGTGCTGACAATTCATCACATTTCTTACTGACGAATAAAGTGACACAGTTTAAAATTGCATTAACACAATATGGTATTGCTCAGGTCAAGACATGGCAGGAAATGACATTGTGAAGACAGGCTCTATAAAGGCCTTGTCCATGCTGATGGGGGGGGGGCAATTCAAGAAGTTTACCACAGAATCTTCTTCAAAAGCATTGCCTTTATTCTACATTTTGTTAAGAGTAAATATAGATTTGATAATATATGAAAAAATGGAGAATATTTAAGATAAGATGAAGAGTGATGCTACATAACCAAGTAGCTATAAATGTAAGTGCAGTGATACAGGCAAAAGGTACAGCCTAGAGCAATGCACAGCTAAACTTCTTCAGTACCAACCTTATGGTAAGAGTAAATATAGATCTGATGTGTAGAAAATGGAGGGCAAAGGAAAATAAGCTGCAGAGTGATGGTACATGAACAACTACCTGTCATTATAAGTACACTGATAAAGGACAACATGTACTTACAAGAACAATGCAGAGCTAAAAAAACATTGGCATTGGATATATTCTACACTAATGTAACCATTCATACATATCAGATAATTTGGAGCGAACAATTGATAAGCAAGCTATCATGCATACTGCTGTCACATAATGAACCAGGTATGTATGCAAGTATAGTGATACAAGACAACATGTACTAACAAGAGCAAAGCAGCGGGCAGCATATTTGTGGTATCCTGTCGTTCTTGTCAAACCGGAATTCTTCTTCGAGTAGATTTCCTGCAAAAAAGATATGTAAGGCACATGCGGAAAAGTAGAAGTTCAAATTGTCATGTGATTTCATAGACAGTACATCATCCTGGGAACGAGAGAAGTGCATAACAAGGTTTTTCCATTCAATGTCTTCTAAATTTAGCACAGGAGACTTCACCGGAAATTCGTTTATAGACTTGCCATCAAAGTGTGATTTCCTCAGGTAACACGGATACTGCTGCAATGCTTCCTTGAAAAGCACAAGCAAGCTTTGCTCGTCATGACTATCCAGATTGACCCTCGCCTAGTTACAACAATGTAATGTAAATCATTGATGTGTTCAATCAGCAGAAAATAGGAAAATAATAACCATGAATAATAGCACTTACACGTAAGTTGGACAGGAAGATGTGAAAATGGTGTTTGTCTTCACAATAATCTTCCCATGATGGGAATATATGCATGTAGTCCCTAACAACATTGAAAGCATTGTCTTTTAAACTGGGAATAAATGGAATGGGGTTCCAATCTGCAGCAATTAGCCGTCTCTGCAGTTGGGATAGGTCTTCGGCCGGTGGACTTGCTGTACTTTTTGCTGGAGTGGGATTTTTCTGTGGTACAGCTGGTGCCATGGCAAATGAAATCGATATACCTTTTGCTGGAGTGCAGGTCCTGTGTGGTGGGGCTAGTGGTGTGGCCAGTGAAGTATGGGTACAGTTTGCTGGAGTCGGTCCTACGTTTTGTGTCACTGGTTGTACAACCAATATAAGTGGGGTGCTGTCTGATTTCTCCGGCAGCATCACGATTTTCAAGGACTTTGCTGGTGCTCCTTCAGGCTCGGCAATCACACTATTCCTTTTTGATGTCTGATGCACAAGAACAGCATTTGAATGGAAAAACATGTTATGATGAGAGATGGAATATGTATTGATAATGGATGGGCATGGCATCTCGACATATATGATGAGTAAACTAAGCAGATGGCGGTGCAACAAAGTAGAAGAAATGCAAGACAACATATGCATGTTACCCACAATCAATAAAACATTACCAAATTAAAACACGCACCTTGATGGGTGAACAGGACAGGCCATCTGCCTTTGACTCCTCGAGGTTAGAATAGTCATTAGGATCATATTCTGAACAAGAATCAACAGGTGGGGAGCATATGAGTTTCATTGCATCCAGAATGGCACTCAATGCCTTGGTGCCAATTTTGTAAGTCATTGAAGTGTTTAGCTTCAAGAGTGGACTGCTGCTACTGCGACACAAAGCAGCTATACAGATCATAGTGTAGATATAAAGGGAAAACCTTAAGCATCAGAGTAAAATCAGCAAAGTGGAACTTGCTGGAAAATATGTGCTAGTATTGCCGGTACGGCTAGAAAGGCTTCGGATACCATCTCTCTCCAAGTGAAGGTGCGGTACTATTAATATCACTGTAACTCTCAAAGGCGACACAGCTCCCCGCATTTCCTTGCTATTCTTATAGGATTCAAGTGGGCAGGCCACTACAAATCTTATTCCTATGTTTACAAGATCCTACGAATCAAAGAGGCTCAAAGTGTCCGTCACAACCGACCGTGTAGACCTCTACACTGCAAATGTCCCTGCTCACCTTCAGTACAAGGAACATACTGTACTACTATCATACTCCCTCCGTTCCAAAATATAAGTCTTGGTAGAGATTTCCACTATGGATCACACACAGATGTATCCAGATACATTTTAGAGTGTAGATTCACTCATTTTGCTCCATATGTAGTCCATGGTGGAATCTATACAAAGACTTGTATTTAGGAACGGAGAGAGTACATATTAAAGAAGAACGGAAGAGGAACATGGTAAAGAAGAGCAAGCAGATTTTGGGTAATAAAATGTTGGTTGCGCAGTGCCCACACATGATGAACCAGAGCGCATTAAGAATGCAACTCCCAGCTGTCTCTCGACCATTTCAGGCGGTTGGATGAAGATCCTACATCTCCTAACCCTTCTTCTTCCTTGTCTCTGATTCTTCCCATACAGAACACCGCACGGGCCACCGGCCGGACCATCGGCCCCCACCGCTTGTGTTCCTCTGCCACCCCCACCCCCACCCCCGCCCCAACCCCCACCCGCGTCGAGTTTTCTTCGTTCGGCGAGGCCCCACAACCACCCGAGCCCCTTCGATCGCACCGGCGAACTCTGACGAGCTTTGAAAAATCGACTGGCCTAATTTTGAAATTTAGTCTACTGTGATTTAACTAGTGTGGAATATAAAAGGGGAAAACCATAAGCATTGGGAGTATAGTGTTGAGCATGCCATGGCAGATCTGAAGGTGCAAACCGGACAAAGGCAACTTCGCAACCAAGACAAGAAATCAGAGTAAAGAAGTGGCGATCTATTTTCTTGCTGTGATAAATAAGTTGAGCAGACACGGGAGAGTACCGCCTCTGGTGTGGCTCCGTGTACGCATCTGCTGAGAATTTGACAGTGCTGCGGTAGCAATGGCTGTCGGCGGCGTGGAAGCAGATCTTGGAGGGTAGACGGTGGCGGTGGGGCGCGGTGGACGAGACGGTCATAGGAGCGGCGCCGGCAAGGTGGACGATGGCGGGGATGAAGCGAGAGGACGGGATGCAAGGATCCCGGTCCGAAGGCGTGGATGAGAGAGGTCGATCTCTTGTAATGGACGGCGGCGTCGGGGTATCAGCTCTGGCATGGTGGAGGGGGACGGCAGTGGATGGGGTGGTGGGCGGCGGCGGACAGAGGACGGTGGGGTGGAGAGGGTGTTTTGGCGCCCACGGAGTACGAATGGGGAAAAGGGAGGTAGAGAGGAAGGGGGAACCATGTATTCAGGGCACGCTTGTCTCAAATGCGAGGAAATTTACAAACTTAGCCCCCGTTTCAAATTTCTACTACATCACAGCAACATTAGTCGGTTGGGGATAGGACGGTAATCTCGCATACACCGAATATTTGCCGACGAGAGTTTGTTTTTGGCGTCCATCGTGTATGAATATGATTCGGGGAGGGAGTCGATTTCGGCCGAGGACACACTGTGTTTTGGTGCCTACCGTGTATGAATCCGGGTGAGAGGCGGCTACGTCATGTTTGGGTGAAATTACAAACCTACCCCTATCGAAACCTATAGAAATCCAACAGATAGGCTTTGCGTGGCAGGGATAGGCAGTAGTGATTTCCATCTCGCAGATTTTGGTTTCGGGCGGTTACTGCGACTTTCCCCGCTTCGTTCAAATTTTGCAGAGTGCACGTTTACCGTGCCAACTCAATTCGAATCTCGTTTGTATTCTATTTTTTTCGGGCGGGATCCATTTTCAATTGGAATTTCATTCTATATACATCATTTTTATATATACTTTCAAAGGCACAACAAAGAATTCTGCTCCTTTATATGTATAATATGATTTACAAATACAACGATCTCGAACTCTTAAGGTTGAATTCGAATTTTCTTAACCAAATTATGTTCTACTAAATTGTATGGATCAGGAATATCTACATATTAAATAACATAGATGTGCGTGAATTCATATGAGTATGCATGTTTGATAGATCAATTTTGGTTCGAGTATGGATTACATGTATCATCATCTCGAATTCAAATATTTGAATCCCTTTTTTGTTCACTCCTTTCACGCCCATCTCTCTCGCATGGATGCTCCTTCAGGTAGCTATCACTCTCGTTTCTCCAGCTCACCCGCACGCTCACTTTATGTTTCTCCTATCCTCGCAAACATGGTCTCTCGACGTCTCCCTTGAGAAGTGTCACACTCTCCCTATCATTATACATTACACGATTTTCATTATCTCTCACGTCTCTACTGTTCTCTGGTATCACTCGGTACCTAAGCTTTCTTTTTCACCGCCACACACACAGTCTCCACTCGTCTTTCACTTTGTCTTTCTCTCTATGGGATTCTCTCACACACCCTATATGTCTCTACATATGACTCATACCACTAAAATTACCCTCTCTCTCTCCTGTAGACACAACATTTGTTGCGGTCTCCTTTTCATCTCCATCCCAGACTGACATTATTCATTTGTTTACCGATCAGACAACCCCGACTACCGTCTCCTCTCTCTCTCACACAAACACGCACACACAACTCCTGCTTCCACTCCCCTTCCCGACTACCGTCTCTCTCACACACACACAAAACTCTCGCCTTCGCACCCCGACTCGTATTTCACTCACAAACATTTATCGACTAGCTAGCCTCTAGATAGGTTTATACACCCGCACACTCGTGCTTCCAGCATGGCATACATGTCTCTCTCCCGCTCCTTGTATCTATGTAGATTTTTCTTCCCTTCTTGAGACACGCCCTCTCGATCGTGCACACACACTATCGCCTCATTTTAAGCTGATACCTATCGCACACACACTCCTTGTGTCTTTGTCACACATCCACTCCGTCCTCCTCCACTCTCCCTCTCTCTCACACACACATGGGCTTTTTGCAACAACTAGCAAGATGCCCATGCGTTGCACGGAACATCAAGATGCATTTGTATGAGTAGTTTATCTTGTGGGGAAAAGGATGAACGAGGGAAGGCCTTATTTGCAAATGTGGAGAGGGGTGTGGGTATCTTTTTGCAAAATTGCCATAGTTTCCTTCCTATCCGTCAGATATAGATCGGACGGCCTATATTGCAGGATGGCAGGCACACGATCATCATCGACAATGCTTTTTATAAGAGTAGGGATAAAAAATAGAGTTGGTGATGATGGTGGGCCTGCCATCCTGCAATGTAGGTTGTCCGATTTATATCTGACGGATAGGAAGGAAAATATGGCAATTTACCCGCACTCTTCACCACATTTGCAGATAAGGCCTTCCCTCGTTCATCCTTTTCTCCCACAAGATCTTGATGTTCCGTGCAACGCACGGGCATCTTGCTAGTAAGAGTAGAAATTAGACATATACCACTGCTTGAATCTTGAAACCAACAACATTCCTCCCTTATCTCATCAAAACCGCCAAAGGAATATATTTTGAGTGAAACAAAACCTATTTTTAGTGATATACGTATTTCAAAACTAGACTTTTTTCTATCAAATCGGTGAATATGTATTAATCTACTTTGATCGTGTGGCAACGCATTGGCACATTGCTAGTAGTTATTATAATTTTTGGACACCAGACAAACGGTGGAGTACATATACAAAGAGAAGAGGCGCACGCATGCAGTCGGCCTCTCGTTGTCTCGCACACATGAGTGTTACGTAAAGGCGACGTTAACAAATAAACCCTAAAACCCTAGGTGCATGATTGCTGCATTCACGGGTACCGGGTACGTGGTGGAGCACCTTTGTAGGAATAGTCAGCTCGCGTGATAATTTGATCCGTAGGAGTTGATGGTCGGGACCACAGGTGAACGACTTGGAGCGCGGTGGCTCGCCAGTTGCCACAGATCGAGTAGCCACGTTTAAAATATCGTTTTTTAGCGGGGTTAAGAGTTCCGATTTTCAATGGCACATTATAAGTAGTAAGTAGTTTTTAGAACGATTAGTATGGAGCGAAAATGGAATTCATAGTACTACGTACCTCCTTGCCGTATGGTTGTATGGTTTTTTTTGTGATGTAGGTTGTATGGGTTTATCTTGCGAGATGTTGAACCTGGTAGTTCTAGGGCAAATACTATGGTTTAGATTTAGATGCTGGTTTTCAGTAATGAATATCGAAAGGGGAAACCCTTCTTTGATTAAAAAAACTACTACCTCCATTCTGGTTTACTAGTCCCCATCGTACTTTGGGTCAAAGTTTGCCCACGAATTTTACTTGTAAAATGTGAATGGAAAACGAGATTTTGTTATACCCAAACAAAAAAGGACTGGAGGGAGTGATTGCTCTGACACGGACGCGACCTCTCATAGCGCAGGCATTGAACCGGTGCGCCGGGCAAGAGAGCTGCACTCGCTGCAGGCCCGGCTGAGCACGCCTCCTCGCCGCGTGCAACCAGCTTAAGACTGCCCCGCCTGCCTTCATTGAATCTGCGCGTGTGCCAGCAACACGCCCTTCCACGAGCCGGCAGGCATTTTAGAACACAAAAAATGACTAAAATATAATTAATTTACACATGGTCTTGACTTGTTGTGCTCGCACTGGTAGCGGGAACTAGTAGAGGATTTTCTTTATTTATAACTCTCCTCACATTTTTTTGGCTTTCAAGTGAATCATGGTTGTGGACATTATGTATGAATGTGCAGATATATGTGAACATGAGTTTGATGTGGAAGTTGAACTTGGAATGTCGGGCTTGCGCGTGGACTATACCATGTCCAGTGCTTCGTCTGTTATTGTTTGCAAAGTAATTGTTGTTATTACATGACCCGAAAAAAAACATTTTGTGGCACATAAGTAGATGCACGGACATCACAACAAGCATGCTGACTGGATAAACATTTGAACCTAGCTATTATGAAGGAAATTTTGTATTGATAGCAGTTTTAGATAGCAGGAGACGCCTAGCCTGCTCTGCCTCCGCTAGCTTATTTCTGGCTTCTTCCATCTCTTCTTTGGCTTGGGTGAAGAGAGCATCTGATTGCTCTTTTCGCTTCTTCAGGAACTCACCTACATTCTCAAGGGCTGCTGCACGCTTTCTTTCAGCCTTTACTAATGCCACGAGGACACGAACAGATGACGACTCCACCTGGCTTGTGTGTAATCCAGCATCATCTGGGAATTTGCACCTTGTGTCTAATCTAGCATCATTAGGGAACTGGCACCTTGTGTGTAATCCAGCCTCATTTTGGAAACATGATCTCGAGGTTGACCATACTTCCCTCCTCGCAGGAACTGCATCCTGACATGAAGTTACTTATTTTTTAGATCAATACTCAGAGCAACCTAGATCCATTTAGTAGAAGCAAGATAAAAAAACTTGGAGAAGTGAATTCAAAAGGAAAAAAAATAAAAACAGACTACAAGGTGAGAACACCCACTTCCTACATCAAGCTAAAAACGAAAGCATTAGGACGATTAAGACTCTTCTTATTACACATCGAAGAACACCACGCTTAAGAGAAACAGAAACTAAAACATATACACATCGAAGAACACGAGGCTACACGAAAGTAATTGAAAGGGTGTTACTTACCAAAGCTCGTTTTACAGGTTCGGTGCAGCTCCTCTTTAACTTGCCACGCTCCTTGAAGATGTCCCGAATATCCCGTGTTTGGTCTTCATTGCTCCTCTGCATGTTCGCACTCGTGGTTTTAAAATCTCAACATGGCAAGAAAAATATACTACTAGTAATACTCGCGCATCTTGTGGGCAACATTAAAGCACTCGTCTGCCATGTTAGAGCATCTCCAACAGAATCGCAACGCACAGCGCTTTAAAAATCTCAACATGCTATCTCTACTCTCTTCTCTACTGTTATATTTATTTTATATTTAATATTTATCTCTACTTCCTTTACTGTCTACTTTTTTTCTCTATACTTTTTTTCTTGCAATATAGGCCGTCTGATTTATATCTGACAGATAGGAAGGAAACAAATGGGAATTCTGCAAAAAGATACCCATACCCCTCTCCAGATTTGCAAATAAGGCCTTCCCTCGTTCATCCTTTTCTCCCACAAGATAAACTACTCATACAAATGCATCTTTATGCGTGCAACGCATGGGCATCTTGCTAGTTCTAAAAACCTTTCCATCATTTACCACACTGCTGGTTGCAGATGAAAAACCTACCCAAGCATAGCGCGATACAGGAGCGACGCACAATTACAAGCTGATATTCTGTTGGACAATGGAGGCTATAACCAATTACTTTTACGGGAACAATAGCACCCAGGAAATTTGAAGGGTAGGTATGAACAAAATTGGAACTGCACATGTACTGCTAAGTGATTCAATACACACATTACCAATCGAGGAGGAGAATGATGGTCGCGGCGGCCTCTGTGAGTCATGGTCGGCAATGGGAGTCAGTTCATTGTCCACGACGGTGGTACTTCTGCGCTTGGCATCGGCTTCCGGGAAGCAGATCCGAGACCGTGGAAGACGATGCTGGGGAAGAGGCTCCATGTACGACGACGGTGAACCGGCTCCAGTGCGGCGTACCAGGTCGTCGATGAGGAAGATGCGCTGCGGTGGACGAGTGCGCCGATGTAAAGGGGAGGATCACGAAGGCTGCGGTGCCGTGGAGAAGTCTATTTTGCGGTGGGGATAGAAAATGGGGAGTATTCACGTGTACTACTCTGGGTGCCGGGGTGGGGTTGGCTGGGTACGGTGAACCTGAAGTTACGAAACAGCCCCCTACCAAGCGTCATCCGTAGGCCTGTTCCGAAGGCAATGATGGTAACTTCCCACTGCTCGAATCAGGGTTGCGGGAGATTTTCCCGCCGACCTCAAAATTTTGTGACACTGGACTCCCCGTGTGGCGTGTTGAGTGATTCGGCTAAGCAACTAGCGAGAACTAGTAGTAAACTCTGCATATTAGGTTTGACTGAAGTCAAACTTCCTAAAGTTTGACCAAGTTTATAGAAAAATATAAACATTTACCATAACAAATATGTATGATGTGAAAGTACATTCAATAATGAATCTAATGGTATTTATTTGTTATTGTATATGTTAATATTTTTTGTTATAAGCTTTCTGAGATTTTACAAAACTTGACTTTGACCAATGCTAATACGCGGACTTAAATAAAAACGGAGGGAGTACACATTTGTTTTCTTAGTTTGTAGTGAACTAATCATTTGTTGAAATTGTGAAATAAATATATTAGGCTATTGACTTCGAATGTAATGGTCTATACAATTCAATACTTACAATCATTGTTGAATCCCAAGATGTATACAAGGTCTATAGTACTTCACAACATGCTCAAACTCACATAATCCCAGTCAAATGAGAATCTAAATGCATTTCATAGTTATTACTTTGTAGGATGCAACAAAAACAACCATAACTCTACATCAGCCATTATAGAAGCAACATTTTGACATATCCCAATGTGTGAATGAAACGTGCAGAGAGAGCCTTTGAAGATGGAGCAGATAAGGCGGGAAAGATTGTATGTATGTGGATGAGAGAGTAGGAGACAAACCTAACGAGACAGAGAGAGATAGAGAGAGAAAGAGAGAGGAAGAAGTTAGGTCTGTGAGAAAGATGGATACATGTAATATACATGCGATGCGTGTGCATCTGGATTCTGTATACGTGGAAGGAGAAGAGACAACATGTTTGATGAGAGAGCTGGAAAAACATGGACAAGAGGGGAAGGATCTCATGGGTTGAGGGATTGACAATTTTGTGTGGGGGAGAGAGGGATTGGTAATTTTGTGCAAGAGAGAGAGAGGGTGGGGGGAGGAGTCAGTCAGCCGTCATCACATCACCCTGCTTCCAAATGACCCCACATTCTCTAGCGCGGTGTGGTCGCCGTCTTCGATCTGCTCGATGCCCTCTTTGAAGATTGAGGTGTTGTGCATGTTGGGGTGCAAAGAAGCACAAGCGAGAGTGGTTGCTGTATAACCTTGGATGGGGATGAATTGTGTGCTCGGGGGAGTGTGTGTGTGTGTGTGTTGTGTTGCGTGTGTCTCTGTGTGTGTGTGTGTGTCAGATATTGAGAGAAAACAAACCTAAGGAGAGAAATGGGTATTCACGAAGAGATTGTGCGGGCCTTGAGGTGGGCAGGGGCCGGATGAGGGTGTCAAAATGTGCGCGTTGATGCATGTGTTGCATGCGACCGTGCGAGGGACGGACGAATCGAGAGAGATGGTTGTTGTGTTATGGATGCTCCTCTTTCTCTCTCTCTCTCTCTCACACACACACACACACAAGTAAACTAGAAGACCGTCCTCTCATGTATACACAACGTATCGGCATCTGTCTATGTCTCACTCATGCATGATCATTTGCACATTCACGCCTCTCTATGTCTGTATCACACGCACATCGTCTCCACATTGCCCTTCCGCCACAACACACATATGGACACATACACACGTTCTCTCTCAGTCACACACACAAAATCAGTATTAAAAAAACTAGGGCGCACCTAAAACGTCCAAATCCAAATAAACACGAACTGGAGCTAAATTCAAATATATGGAAATATTGCAGCGTCAAGAACTTTCACAGGAAAAAAAGTTGAGTAATATTCGAGGATTGTTTTCACACACACACAAAAAGGTTCGGTGGATGTCCTTCGAGCGCGACAAGGTGACGCACCGTTCGATCGACCGCGCGGCCGCGGTTCACGCACTTGCACATGATTCCGTATCGTGGATGTGGTACTAACTAATAAAAGCACTCCCTAAGTCTAATGTTTACGTGTACTAGTACGGTTTTCTTTTAATTTTGACCAACCTTATATATAAAACTAAAGTACGCTCCCACACGCGCACTCATCAATATGTTGCCGCCGCCGTTGCGCATGTCGGCGCCGGCCTGCTCCGGCCAACAATTTCTCGCCCATCACCGCCGTGTCGCCGCCATCCCTGTGCCATGAAGCCGAAGGCTCGCCCGCTCACATCGTCTGCAGTCCCTCCTCGCGATGCCGCCCCGCTGCCAAGCACGCGAGCAGCTGGTGGAGCCGCGTCTATGCACGCAGCCTACGAAGAGGAGGACGAGCGCATGCTCCAGCACGCCGGCGAGGAGGAACTAGCATGTCATTGTCGTCTCCGCCCGCACGGAGGAGGTGCGCATGGTGGCTATCACGGCGGAAGCCGGTCGCGTGCGCGTCGAGCCCGCAAACCGGGTGCGGATGCGGAATCTACCTTCGAGACCTTGAATGCCACGTGGATCCTGCAATCTGGAGGAGCAATTTGGGTTAGTCGACTCATGTGAGCCGTTTGATGCAACATGGATGGCTAGAAGGGCTTCTTCCACCTCTTCTGTCGTCTTCTTCCTTCGCTCCGTCGAACTTCTTTCACAAATCAACTGACCCAAATTATACTACTAGTACGAACGTATTAAGTACAATAGGAACATGAATATACGAGTAGTAGTACCAATTGCAAGAGAACGGTAGTAAGACATAGTACTAGTACTACTGTACGTACTAAAGAGTTCAAATAACGAGAAAGAACATGAACATAGTTCTGCTGGGGCCTCAGCACAACACACCCTTGAAAATAAACTAAGCAACTAGTCCGCTTGACACTGTAGTAGAACCAGCATGAGCGACGGCACTGCCACCTACTCGGAGTCCGAGTCCACGTCCTCGACTTCGTCCTCATCACTCTTCCTCTTCCTCTTCGCCGACGCTTATTTGATTGAACCGGACACTGGGCTCTGCTTCTTCATCCAACCCTTGTAGATATTTAAACAAAGGTAGGCATCCATTGCTGCGTACAGGATGTGATCTTCATCTAATGTCTTCGACTCCCATGCATGATGAAACTCGTGATGAGGTTTCTTTAGTTTAGCGTACGAAGGATCAATCATGGCTGCTGCCAGGGTCAGCATTGAAGGTTGAGAGGAGGACACCAGGCTTGCCTTCTGGAGATCGAAGGGTTGGCCTACAACGAGACCTATCCGACGCAGGACATCCCTGTCGTTCTTAAAGCCTACAGTAACGAATTTCACTCTTTTGTCCTTGAGGAAGTTCTTAAAATCCTGGCACTCAACATCGGCATGGCATATGTGGTAGACCAAGCAAACGTTATGTACGCAAACCTGGATCACGGCAGGCTTCTTCCTCTCTTCGTCCTTTAGATCCTTCTCTCGTCCCAGGACTGTGGTGTACTCAACATCTAGCCTAGCGACCCACGAACTGTTGAACATGTGTAGGAAGCGAGCAAGCCATGCTTTCACCGTCTCGGATCCACGTGTGTAGATGACGATGAACTGATCGCCGGTGATGGCTCTAACCTGGTACTCAGCGGCGACCAGGGAGATTTGGGAGGCCATGGATTTTGGAGGAGGGTTAGGAGAAGTTGAACTGTTGTACCCCACAAAAAAAACTGAGAGCGAACTAATGTGAAAGGACGGGATGACTGGGAGCGAACTGTTGTAAGGTAGAAGACGTGGACGAGTAGGGCGTGCGAATGGCGTGGGGTTGCTGTCTAGCCCGGTGGATAAACGGCTGCAAGCCCCCAAAGAGTTCTCGAGAACTATGCAGGACCCACTAGATGTCATGTCTACTAGACCCATATCGTAGGCCTGACGGTATAGCTTCTGCCTGTTCGCACGCCACGCCGGCGCGTGGATGTAACTTCACTTAATTCGGTCAAACATCGTGCCTCCCACGACCTTCCACCCCCTCGCGCGGTCGCGCCCTTTGAGACTTCTACCGGCTATAAATGAGCAATTTTTTTGCCTTTTTTAGACAAGAAATTTTGTTTGCCTACTCCGCATGCATGATACTCCCTCTGGTCCTTTTTACTCCCGTCAACCGTTTGCAAAGTGTTTGACCAAATTTATATTTTTTTGGAACACCACCTTATATTAATTAACCAGCCACACCAGAACACTCATTTGATACAATATTCACCACACAGGGCGGTACGTTATTTACAAGAATACCATCTAATCTATTGTCAAAGCTATCCACCTTATTGGCCGAATGGCTAATCTTTGAAAATTGAAGATTGTTGATCAACTTCGAGATGCTCAACGCTTTCATCTTCAGGTCACGCATAGCAGACCTGTCATAGTCCCCCGATGCAAGAGACGCGACCACAAAAGCGCAATCAGTCTCTAAAATTACAGGATTATGAAGAGAAATACCTATGTAGAGACCGGCAATGCAAGCCCTAAGCTCCGCTTCCTCCACGCTTTGACAGGCATCAATGAAATCCCACGACCAAATTTATACTAAAAATATCAATATCTACAATTCTAGTTATAATGAGTATAAGAACTACGTTTTATAGTGAGTGTAAAAATATTGATTTGACATTGTGAATGTTGACACATTTTTCTATAAGTCTGGTGAAAGTAGAGGTACATTGACTTCAGACAAAACTTAAATGCACAATGCAGACTAGTTCCTCCGTCCAGGTGTGTGCCATGTCCTATCTTGTCATCACAAGAAGGTTAGCTATTAGAGTACCACTACCTCCCTTCTAGTTTAAAGGGCTCGATTCAAAATTTTCACCTACTCTTAGCAAGATAGTAGAGGCGGTGGAATAGTTTTTGAAGTCTGCAAAAGTACTCAACTAGTGTTGTCGTTCTTCACAAAAAATGTGTTTACCAATGCATGCATGAACACTAGTTACTCTAACCCCCCTCTCTTCTTTAATTCTTTGCCACATCAGCATGTTTGCTGTTCCCGTGTGCATGATACCAGCTCAGATACCACCATTATGGCCAGCCTTAATCATCGCATGCAATAATTTAGTGCACCTTGAAATATGAACATGTGTGGGGCGTGTATGTTTTTAATGACTTGAGACTATACCTAGCCCGGCATGCAAGATGACTTATTATGCACCATTCCCCATACCTGCAGGAAGCCCGTTCGTCTCCAAATCTTTTCCTCTCCATGTGTGGAAACAATATGCCTGCCAAACTCGCCTTCTCCCTCCGGCGGTCCCACCACTCCACCCTGTGTGAAAAAATCTGCATGCATGACTCTCATCCTCCCACGCTCGTCCAATCCGTTGTGACCAGCAATATTTCCACCCGTCGCTCCCCCGTAATTTACTCCAACAAATATGCCCACGTAGCTGTTACTTAACTGCAGGTGCATTGGGTCACTGACATATGGGCCCAACAGGGGTCTGGCCCACATGTCAGTGATGCAACTGGACCTGCAGTTAAGTCAGTGCAGCTCAGTCCATATCTTACGTAGGTGTGCCATTGCTCGCTATAAATACTGCGCCTCCCACGACATCGCTATCTCCTCCCCCTCATGTTCACGTTCATCGCTACCTCCTCCCCCTCCCTCTCACGTCGACCACCATGGCATCACCCCTCCCAAGCCCTAGGAGCCCCTCGCTGCACCGCGTGGACGGTCACGCGTCGTCGTTCCGTTCCTCGCCGTCACTAGTCGAGGAGGACGCGTCGGTGTTCCGCTCCTCGCCGCTACGCGACGCGTCGCTGTTCTGTTCCTCGCCGCCGCTAGTCGAGGAGGACGCGTCGGTGTTCCGCTCCTCGCCGCAATGCGACGCGTCGCCGTTCCATTCCTCGCCGCCACTAGTCGAGGAGGACGCGTCGGCGTTCTGCTCCTTGCTGTGACGCATCGAGATGGACACGTCGGCATTCCCAATCTCGCCAGCACGCGTGCCGGAGGACGCGTCGGCTCCCCGCTACGAGGAGAACGCCACGCCGCCCGCCGAGCCCCCCGGCCTTGAGGAGCTTTGGAAAGAAATTGATGTCGCCTTGTGGGAGGCTTTGCCTCTAGCAGAGCGCGCCAAAATAGAGGCGGGGAAGAAGGCCGAGGAAGAGAAGCGCACCGCGAAACAAGCTGCCTGGGAGGCCTATGTCGCGTCTGAAAGAGTCAGGCAATTGGCTCTTTGGCAGAAGGCTCGTGCCAGGGCCGTGAGGGTGGCGGAGGACGCCCGTACCAACGCCCTGAGTGTAGTCGGGCCCAAGCGCCTCATCTATGCTTGGTGGTACGTGGACCGAGTGCACGCTTCCAGCGAGGAGGAGTACCTGTTGGCGCCGGATCACCACACCGGTGAGATCGCGCTCGCCCGTCGGCAAGCCGCCAATCAGCACCTCGCGAGTTGCAAGGCTGAGGAAGAGGCGTTGTGTCGGCACGCTGGGAAACGGCCGCGCACCAGGGCACTTGTGGCGCGCCGCAAGCGCTCCTGCGAGTGTCGTGGCTTTTAGGAGGAGTATAATTTTTGTTTCGTAAGGCGATCTCATTAGTTTTCGGACGCAAATGATAAATCCGAAAGTTCAGGAATTTTTAGCGTCCTTAATTAAGTATGTAAAAGGGAAAGTTTGGAAACCTTGTGTATTCGTACGCATTTTGCAAGTATGTGCATATAGCACAAACTTTACTATATACTATCGCACTACACGTCTCTCTCGATATATGCTTGCAGACTGTGCTACTCCCTCCGTCTAGGTCAATAAGTCATCTTTGGTTGTGCACCGTGACCAAGAAGGAGGGAAGACTTATACACCTAGACGGAGGGAGTACTACTATTACTTATGTACGTGCAAATGCATGTTTTAACATTACGATGCGATTTTTGTAAAAGTAGAAAAACAGCACTAGTCAAGCTTGTGACACGATTCAATGCAAAACAAATGCAAAAATGCTCGTTTGATTGTTTACTTTTAGCTTCCTTCTCTGTGGTTATTTCTCTGTCGTACCTTGTACGGAGTATCTCACTGGTTGGAAAGGCATGCAAATTCCCAAACCGCTTCCTACACCCTATATCGAATTTTTTGCCTAACAAGTTGTGCCGTGCAATTGGAATTCCAACTTGAGTACTACTACTAGTAGGAGTACCAGGGGCCAGTTCTTTTAGGCTTCTAGATTAGTAATCCCATAACTACTACCTCCGTCCTGGTTTATTGGTCCCCATTGTAATCTATGTCAAATTTTGATCATAAATTTAACTAATGAAATGTTAGTGCATGTCACATGCACTACTCCATCCGTCTAGGTGAGTAAGTCATCTTAGGTTGTGCACCGTGACCAAGGAGGTGTTGAAAACGAGAAATGTTAATGTTTATTTGCTAATTAATAGTATTGCATGCAATGAACTAACCACTGCATGTCGTGTTTGATATCTCAAGTCATTAAAAGCATGCACACTCTTTATCTCTTATTGGTTGATATGTCAAGAAACAAGAAACGAGGTAGAAGTTAATGCACCGCGCCTAAGTGTTTTGGGATTATTTGGTTTTCGTAAGATGACTTATACAACTAGACGGAGGGATTACAATGGTGAGGAATAAACCAGTTAAATCTTTGGTCAAAATTTAGCATAAATTACAATGGTGAGGAATAAACCAGGACGGAGTAGTAGTTTAGAAGCCCAAATAAATGAGTAGTACTCTCCACTGTGACTAGTCTTGTGGGAAAAGTTGGGGAAGCCGCCAAAAGAACTGGCCCTAGGAGTAGTAGCTAGGGATCGAGTGTGTGAGATGAAGCGGAGAAAGTAAATGCAGAGAGATGAAATGCAAAAAATATGGAGGGATGTGATGGTTGCTTGTCCGTTTATTTTACCAGGCCACTTATTACTGGGAGTGGTTGGGTTTTGTGATATGACGGCTTTACTGCCGCGCCACGAGCGGGGTGAGAGGTGAGACTTCCGTGCAGCGCCGCCCTCTACACTTGTACTACATCGGTCGTGGTTTATTAGTCCCCCATTGAAATTGACTGAATATTTAACTGACAAAATGTTAGTGCATGTCAACAAAAACTATATCGTTGGATTCGTATTTTAACATAGTTTTGAATGATATAATTTTAGGTGACATGCATCAGCATTTATCATACTATATATAATGTTAGTTCAATTTTTGGTCGTACTAATCTATAGTAGTAAGGTGTCCGTGCGTTGCACCGAAGAGTGAAATGCATTGATTGGGGAGTTGTTTATTTTGACAAAGGATGTGGGGGTCATCGCATGTGTAACAGGTATCGATAGGTTTCTTCGGATATTATTTCATCTCTAGAGCTCACAAACATCTGGGTGAAATAGATAAAAAGGTATCTTTTGCAAACAAAAGCGTTCAACTGTTCAACCTGCATCCAAAACTTGTGAAGAAATAACACTTATTGTGCTTTGCAAGAAATGATCTTTAAGAATTAGTTTTTGAGTATCGATTGTTATACATGTTGGCTACAGATGACATGGCACTTTCTTATAGTCAACAGTTGGCTATACTATTAAGTAATATTAACCATGCCCTTATACACCTAGATGGAGGGATTAAATCAGGATGACTTGCAAGCGGGCAGAGGAGATGTAAGAAATGGTTCATCGTAAGTCTTTCACCAGTACTGTAGTAAAAATTCATACATGGAAGATTCTAGACTAAACCATAAACGGATACACTTTCATTCATGCGCGATACTCCAATAGAGCAAGATCCTGCATGGAAGTCTCCACATGCTTAGACAACGGATTACATTGAGCAATTTCGAATAGGAAGGACAGAAACACATACGGTGCAACGGGAGCAGCAACGGGAGCAGCACCGTTGGCGTTGAGGTTGTCGCCCATGTCCAAACACCACGTAGACACGGTCTTTGAGCATGGTTCGTAGTTGTTCCACGCTCGGGCATTGAAGTTTGTAACTATTTTAGATTAGAATATACTACTCCTCCGGTGCTAGTAGTAGAGCAGAGTCCTACTCTAGTACTCTACTCAAGCAAGTTAGGGCATAGCACTGTAGGGAGTACCAGTATTGTGATCACTCAAGCAAGTTGTCTGGCATTGACATGACCCTATGATGCTGGTATGTGTCTCGTAAGTCAAGCGGCGTGCTGTAGTCATCATCACATGTCCACTTCCCACAGCACATATTCGCTTCTCCATCTTTGTCCGCACATAATCTCGTCCAATCTTCCATCCCCGCTAAGGCGCCTCCCCCCTCGTCCGAAACCCAATCACTAACAATGGCAGAACCGAGCAACATCCGCCGAAAGAGTGGCTGGAATTCGCTCCCCACAGAGGTAATCAAGTTCATTGTTTCGCGTGTGCACAATCTCAGTACCATGCCGCTCGCCGCATGCTCGTCGGGGCTATACCGTTTACTCAAAGCCCTCAGGTCGGAGCTTTTTAAGCCAGCTCCTTGCTTGTTGATGCCGCCTGATCTTTAGAAATGGCATGTCAGGCAACATAACGATCGTAGGGTGGCGAGCATCAACCCCCTTGACTATGATCCGATCCTTGTCAGCCTCAACTACATTAATGGTATGTACTAGGTCGGCATGAACACGTCTTGGATGGTGCTCGTCGACGGTCGCGGCAGCTGGATTCTCGTGGAGGTCTACACCCGGCGATTGATCCCCCTTCCTTCGATTAACACTGCACTGCTTTGGCACCGCGGCCCAGAATATTCGGAATCTTACAGTAGCCAACATGATACCAAGTTTGATTTGCTCAAGGTTGTAATCTGCCAAGTGCCCACAAGACCTGCGAATTATAAAGACTTCAGGCTAATTGCGTTCTTCAACCGCGGTCTCGCCTATCTGACAGTTCACGGCGGTAAGTGGATAAATCTGCACGTCCATCGCAGGATCATACAACTTCCATGGTTCTCTGATGCCATTGAACACAAGGGCTTCATTTACGCTGTCGACTCCTTCTGTGGCTGGACGTATTGCTGGCCTACTCCAGTCATCGCTACAAATGGCTGTTACAGCAGTATGTTGCTTTCCTATGATTTCATGATGGCTTGCTTATATTACTGTCAACATTTGCTGAAAAATATTCATGCTCATAACATGCTGTTCTTAAGATTGACTAAATCAAGAGCCCTTTTTTATTTGACTCCAACTTGATATGATGTTGTAGGCCGCCTGGTGTCCCTACCCTTCCTAATCCCAGAACCTTTCAAAGAAAAGCGGCATGGCAGTTACAGGTGGTTCCTGGCTCGATCAGACGACGGTGAAAGATTGATGATCGTTCGCACGTACCGGACATGTTGTTTCGCGGAATACAATCACAGTCACTGCAAGGTCTTTGAGCAGGATCCCAGCTTCTCTGAGCCTTCAAGAATTTTTGACTGGAGGCTGGTAAGTAGCCTTGGTACACGCTCTCTATTTTTCGGACTGAATTATCCGATTAACCAGGAGATAACCGACGGCAAGGATCATGATGGCAGCGCAGTTTCGTTCATTAGGCAAAACTGTGTGTACACAGCATACCATGCGTCTCTGCATGCACCATACCCTGATATGTGCCGCCACGCTCTGCAGCCCAAAGTAGGAGAGAGGGTCGCAAGTATCAGACTTCGACCTGCTGGCTGGAGTGTCCCCCGTCAGGCACCCATCTGGTTCAAGCCGTCAGCCAATCTCCACAGCTTAATAAATAGTAATGTCTAACTGAGCCAGTTAGTTAGATGCGTACACTTGGTGTAGTAGGATCTTTATTTAGTTTGATGCATACACTTGTTCTTTTTTGGTAGCCCTTTTGTAATGATGGCTGATGTTTGGTTTCGAAGAAAGAGCTGTGTCTTCACTCTTCTGGCCTGCTTACTGCTTCTGTTGCACCCCCAGCCCTGGTTGCTGCTGCTGTTTTCAATGTACAATCAGTAGTATATTTTGTCTGTTGGTTGAATAAATGTGTTGTTAGAACGACAAACACAATGTTTGGAAGTTGTTGCACGGTTCGATCCTTTAGTGCCCCGTACAGTACGTAGCGCATACTATTTTTCGTACGGAACACATTTTCCACTTATTGATAACATGCAGCCCACTGATGAAGGCCCAATAGAGAAGCCCATAATTAACTGGAAGGGAGGCTCTCACATGAATCTGGCCCAGGTACATGCTCATGGTCCCCTAAACATAAATAAGTAAATAAATAAATAAAGCTAAATGCTCATGCACAGTTCTTTGGCAAAATAGGTAGCCCAGTATTTCTTTTTGAAGAATACCCAAGTTAGGCCTATTTGTTTTCTCCGAATTACTGGGCTGCAAATCTTTCAAGACGAGGAGGGATGCATTCCGGCCTGGCTTAAGAGTATGGTCAATGTCTATTAAAAGTAATATCAAAAGGGGTTGAAAATTCCAAAATATTTATAGCAAATGGGATATAAGTTTCTTTTTTTGTTTTTGTTCTTCACTGATATCTTATACGTATTTCATTGGATTTAACATGACATAGTACTAATTTATCTTTAAATTTGTTTTAGTATGGCTATTAATTTTTGAATTAAGAATATTTCGTTCCCCAGCAAAAATTTGCGAATTTTCAAAATTTCCCACATATTTAGTTAATTTTTTGACCCTAGTACTGACCAGAAAATGGCCAGCAATTCTAAAAATGGAAAACAGGCTACAATAAATTCCATATGAATTAGAAAATGAGTAAAAAATATAAAAATAATAGCAAATGGGCTGTACACGCCACAGATTTCGAGGATGACTTGTTTACGCAAGGCTTTGTCAGTGAACACACGATTCTAGCAGCAGTGACTGTTGGATGTCCATCCAACGACCGACGTGCTTCTTCAATCTCTGATCTTCCTGCTCCAGCCACCTAAACTAGCGCCGGCGGGACTGCCTGCTCCCTCCTCTTGTGGTCCGCTGTGATGCCGCGCGGGCTTCCCCGGCCCACCCTACTCCCTCCGCTGGCCTGGCCGCATGCAATCAACTGCCTCCTTATTACGCGAAAAAAATGATTCCTCCCACTGACATCTGGGGTGCACCGGTTGAGAGGCTGACCTGTGGGCCTACTAAGTTGACGCGTACGCAGAGCTTGTCAACTTAGTCAACAAACGATTCTAGCAGTAGTAACCGTTGGATTTGAATCGAACGGTCCTGCTGCTTCTTCAATCGCTGCTCTTTTTGCACCAGCCGCCCAAACCAGCGCCGGGGAGACCGCCTGCTCCTGCCTCTAGTGGCCGGCTGTGCTGCCGTTGAGGCCTCATCGCCCCCTACTACTCCCATCGCTAGCCAGGCCCTGCAGCGACAGCAGCCTCACACCGCAGCCGAATCAGTGAACCCTCGTACTCCTCTCCGCGTGGGCATCCACTGCCGCGTCTTCCCCAGCTCCACGTCGTCCCCTTCCTAGGCCTCGTCGTCGTCCACCGCCTTGGTGCTCTCGGCGCGGCGTGGTCAACGATATTCCATCGGAAGAGTACTGTACGTGGAGAGGCTGACAGCTGGGTCCACGGCCACAGCCCAGTTTTTTTGTGATTTGCCAAGTAAGTCGCTTTGTCAGGCCTGTTGGGCTGCAAATCTTTCAAGACAAGGAGAGCTTTCATTCGGCTGGCCGAGAAAATTGCCCATTAGTAATGAGAAATGGGTTGTACATTTTTAAAACACATCAAACCGGCAATTAGTTTTAAATATCTTTTCTTCATTTCGAGATTTTAAATTACATTAATTTTTATGCGTGGAGAATTTGTTGGATTTTATACTGATATACATTTATTTTTAAAATCAGTTTGAATGTGAGTCGAAATTTCGGGATTAAAAACAGTTCGGACCGCACCAAAATATGCAAAATTTCGTATAATTTTTTAACTGTGGCCACAATATGGGTTGTAATGCTAACAAAAAGAATATGGGCTCCAAAAAAACCTTAATAATTAGCAAATGGGCTGTAAATTATTAGAAATAATGGCAGATGGGTTGTATGTTGTATTCCACAGACTTGAGGCTTTCCTAAAAAAAGGTTGACGCACAAGCAGTGACTGTTGGATGGCCATCCAACGGCTGATGTGCTTCTTCAATCTCTGCTCTTCTTGCTCCAGCCGCTCAAACAAGCGCCAGCGGGACTGCCTGCTCCCTCCTCCCCGCGGCTAACTCTGCTGCCGCGCAGGCCTCACCGCCCCCATCGTACTCCCATCGCCGGCCTAGCCATCCCTCTACTCACCCACACCTGCTGTTATTCTCCAGCGACGGCAGACGAACCAGTAAACCCTCGTACAGTCGTACTCCCCTCTGCGTGGGAAACAACTGCCGAGTCTTCCCTGCCTCCGTGTCATTCCCTTCCTAGGCCGCGCCGTCGTCCACCGCCCTGGTGCTCTCGGTGCGGCCTGGTCAACGTGGTCAACGACCGACATGCATCTGAAGTGGACTGTACGTGGAGAGGCCGACAGCTGGGCCCACGGCCGCACGCAAGGAAATGCCTCCTTATTACGCGCAAAATAATGATTCCTCCACCTGACATCAGGGACCCACCGAAAGGGCCTCGGTATTTTGCGAAAAAATGTTACCACCGCAGACAGCTCGGACCCACCAGCTACATCTTCGCACGCAAGGAAGTGCCTCCTTATTACGCAAGGAAGTGGGCCTACTAAGTTGATGGGGACGGAGGGCTTTGTCAACTTAGTCAATATGCACGATTCTAGCTCCAGTGACCGTACGATGTCCATCCAACGGCCGTAGTGCTTCTTCAACCTCTGGTCTTCTTGCTCCAGCCGCCCAAACCAGCGCCGGTCGTGCCTCGTGCTCCTGCCTCCCGTGGCCGGCTGCACTGAGACGGATGCCTCACCGCCCCTACTACTCCCACCGTTGGCCAGGCCATCCCTCTAATCACCCACACCCCCTGTTATTCTGTGGCGACGGCAGCCTCACACCGCAACGAACCAGTGAACCCTCGTACTCCTCTACGTGTGGGCATCCACTATCGCGTCTTCCCCGGCTCCGCATCGTCCCCTTCCTACGCCTCGCCGTCGTCCATCGCCCTGGTGCTCTCGGCACGGCGTGGTCAACATGGTCAAGGAACGGCTTCCATCGGACGTGGACTGTACGTGGAGAGGCTGACAGCTAGGTCCACGGCCGCAGCAAGGAAGTGCCTCCTTATTACGTGCAAAATAATTATTCCTCCACCTGACAGCGGGGACCCACCGGACGGGCCACCGTATTACAGGAAAAATACTTTTCCCCCTGACTGTTGGGACCCACCAGCTACATCTTCGCATGCAAGGAAGTGCCTGACAGTCGAGACCCACCTGGTCGAAGCGTACGTAGCGTTGTTATTCTGGTCGCGAACGTGTACGTACATATATACTGGTGGATGTAGAGGCACGCACGTGTCGTAGTAGAGGCGCGCATGTAGCATGTACACGTACATACAGCGGCCAGGGTGCAAGAAAGAAAATACGGCCACGTATGTGTACATACGGGCGGGGTCTCGAACGCCTAGTCGCGCATACATACGGCCAGGGCTCGTGTACATGGCTGGGTCGGAATGGAGAAACAGCGTCGTCGTCGTGTTCATGGGGAGGCAACGGAATGCGTCGTGTTCATGGGGAGGCAACAAAATGCGTCGTGTTCATCGGGAGGCAACGGAACGCGTGGGAGCCAACCAGCTGGGTCGGAACGGAATGCGTGGCCGTGTTCATCGAGAGGGCTTGGACGGAACAGGTGATGGAAACGAGGCCTGACGTACCGCAAAACGGAGGAAACAGACCTCCTACGTTCGAAACAGGGTCCTGTTGATCGGGAGGGGTGTGGCGTACCGCAAAACGGACGAAATGGACCTCCTACGGTCGAAACGGGGTTCCTGTTGATCGGGAGGGGTGTGGCGTACCGCAAAACGGACGAAACGGACCTCCTACGGTCGAAACGGGGGTCCTGTTGATCGTGAAGGGTGTGGCGTACCGCAAAACGGACGAAATGGACCTCCTACGGTCGAAACGGGGGTCCTGTTCATCGGGAGGGGTGTGGCGTACGGCAAAACGGGACTCCACGGGATACTGTTCATCTCCACCGTCGACCTCCTCCAGCCTCCACAGGCTCCTGTTCATCCAGCCTCCACCACGCGCTACTCCACCGGCTACTGTTCAACCACCCCTCCACCGTCTACTATTCATCCAGCCCTCCACACCACGGGGTCATGTTCAACCACCCCTCCACGGGCACCCCTCCACCGTCTACTATTCATCCAGCCCTCCACCACACCACGGGGTCCTGTTCATCCAGAGGCAACGCCACCGCTCACTGTTCGTCCAAACCCCCCCCCCTCCCGCAACGCTCACTGTTCATCCCAGAGGCAGCATCGATCGGCTTCAGTTAGCAGCAGTAGCGAAGGAATCGCTCGATCGGGTTCAGTTAACACCCATTGATCGATCGCTCGGGTTTAGTAACGCGTAGCCTGCAGTGCAATCGCTCGGGTTCAGTTAGAGCCCAACGCCTCGCTCGGGTTCAGTTAGAGCCAACGCCTCGCACACGCGCGCGTACGTGTCTTGATAACCCACAAGTATAGGGGATCGCAACAGTTTTCGATAAGTAAGAGTGTCGAACCCAACGAGGAGCTAAAGGTAGAACAAATATTCCCTCAAGTTCTATCGACCACCGATACAACTCTACGCACGCTTGACGTTCGCTTTACCTAGAACAAGTATGAAACTAGAAGTACTTTGTAGGTGTTGTTGGATAGGTTTGCAAGATAATAAAGAGTACATAAATAAAAAGTAGGGGCTGTTTAGATAAAGAAACAATAAAGTAAATACAGCGAGTGTGGAAAAGTGGTGGTAGGAGTTGCGAAATTGCCCCTAAGCAATTGACTACTTTACTAGACCGATAGCAAGTATTATGTGGGAGAGGCCACTGCTAGCATGTCATCCCTGACTTGGAATTCTATGCACTTATGATTGGAACTATTAGCAAGCATCCGCAACTACTAACTTTCATTAAGGTAAAACCCAACCATAGCATTAAGATAAATTGGTCCCCCTTCAATCCCGTATGCATCAATTTCTATGCTAGGTTGAAGCTTCTGTCACTCTTGCCCTCCAATACATAGTCCTATCAACATACAACTAACCCTAGGGTGTGATCCACGCGTGCAATCATATGATGGGCACCAAAGGACAGCGACATAACCACAAGCAAATTAAATCAATCATAGTAATTCATCAACCACCGATAGGACAACGAAAATCTACTCAGACATCATAGGATGGCAACACATCATTGGCTAATAATATGAAGCATAAAGCACCATGTTCAAGTAGAGGGTACAGCAGGTAGCGGGAGAGTGGACCGCTGTAGATAGAGGGGGGAAGGTGATGGAGATGTTGGTGAAGATGGCGGAGGTGTTGGTGTAGATCGCGGTGATGATGATGGCCCCCGGTGGCACTCCGGTGCCAACGGAAGTGAGGGGGAGAGAGCCCCCCTCCTTCTTCTTCTTCCTTGACCTCCTCCCTAGATGGGAGAAGGGTTTCCCCTCTGGTCCATGGCCTCCATGGCGTGGGAGGGGCGAGAGCCCCTCCGAGATTGGATCTATCTCTCTGCCTCTCTCTGTTTCTGCGTTCTCTCCTGGCTCTGTTTCACCGTTTCGTGTATATATGAAGATCCGTAACTCCGATTGGCCTGAAACCTTCGCCGTGATTTTTTCCGAATATTAGCTTTCTTGCGGAAAAAGAAGAGCGTCAACCGCCTTACGGTGGGCACACGGGGGTAGGGGCGCACCCTAGGGGGGGCGCCCCCTGCCTCGTGACCACCTTGGGCACTGGTTCGTGTTGATTTTCCTTCCGAATTTTCCATATTTTCCAAAAATAAGCTCCGTCCGTTTTTATCCCGTTTGGACTCCGTTTGATATGGATATTCTGCGAAACCAAAAACATGCAACAGACAGGAACTCGCACTGGGCACTGAATCAATATGTTAGTCCCAAAATAATATAAAAAGTTGCCAAAAAGTATATGAAAGTTGAATAATATTGGCATGGAACAATCAAAAATTATAGATACGACGGAGACGTATCAACGTGTACGAGAGAAACGCGCATCGCTCGGCCCCCAACCTCCCACCGTAACTGGGAACTCCCCGAAATTTTCCTCCCCCTCGCTTCTACCACGGTTTTTTCCGTCATGGACGGCCTAAAGAATGTCATGCAGCTGCGTCTCCGGCCCGCCCAGGACGAAAAGCCCATTTTCTGTCATGATTTTTTATCATAGAAGTAGGAGCCCACCACATCTATGATGATACCGGGTTTTGTCACAATTATCGTCATAGAAGTGTCATATGTATGACAGAAAAAAAATTCGTTCGGCCCAAAATGTCACGGACGTGTCTTTTTTGTAGTGGGGGAGTGGAGTTTCCAATTCACCTATTCCTTTGAGGGCTGCTGGAGTACTATGGCCTCCAGCTGCACAATCTCACCCCCGGCTCCATCCTCCACATTGCGGGTTATGTCGCTCTATGCGAACTATTCCTGGGTTGCGAGGCCCATTTCGATTTATGGAGAAGACTATTCTGCCTCGTCCCTCGCAATCAAGGTGGGTCAATTTTTGAAGTGGTGGGAGCCAAAGTGTCGTGCATCGCCGGGACCGGATACCTGCCCGGCACGCCAAAGAAAGCTCCCGAAGAGTGGCCTTCCGAATGGTTCTACATCGACGATGTCGCTCTACCCGACCCCGTCCGCATTGGCCTCCCTGAGTTTTCAAATGCTCCGGTGAAGAAACGCCATAGCTGGTGTCCTCGGAGCCTCGAGGAAGAGGATAGCGCGGAGATCAGCTTGCTACTGGGCATGATCAAGACGCTTGCCCAGTCCGGATTGTCAATAGTCGAGGTGATGGCGATTTCTATAACGCGGGGGGTCCAGCCACTCCAATACCGAGGACTGTCCATGTGGCATTATAACGGAGAAGACGACGCCTCACGTTATGGCCAAAAGGGCCCGAAGACCCCCGCCGCTCTAGCCAAGATTCTAGCCGAGCTGTATAAAGCGAAAAAGGAGGAATTCAGCCATCTCCAATATCGAGACGGACTTTCCATGTACAATCCTCCCAGCTAGGTAAGGTTCAGATCCACTATTTTACTCTTGTAGCCGGATCATTTGTTGACAAGCAGCATCTTATCTGCTCATAACAGGAATGGCGAAAGGCTGTCGAGGGGATCCATGACCCTGCCCCCCACCCGGAGAATCGCAACTGGGATCTTGACCCCGGATATGAAGAAGAACCGGACATATTTGTGGAGCTTGAGGAGGGAATATTCTATCAGATGAGCTATGACGGTACATATGTACCCATTATTGTCGATTACCCCGGCCTCCTTCCAGCTTCACACGTAAGTAATCCAAAGACACCTTACCCAAAAGAGATCTCTTCTTCCTTCTTACCCATCGCACTGTTCTGTACTCAAAAGGGGAAGCGTTCAGCGCGCCGTACCGCTCCGGTGTTATCTCCGAAGAGAGCGCCCCCCACACCAGGCGAGCCTTCCAAGTGGAAAACAAACGAAGATACGACCGGGCCTTCATCAAAGAGGTATGAATTTGCCAATATGCACCTGGGCAGTCACATCCAATCGTGACCTTCCCGTTTTCCATGTGTCAGGAAAAAGGTGCGTCGGACTATATCCGGAGGTTCAAGCGGTCGTACTTCCCGCAGCCAGCAAACCCTGCCTTGAAGACGGGGGTTGATGCGGGGGCGACGCCGGACTGTCCTCCAGCCTAGGACTCGGATGATGTATCTATCACCAACTCGGAAGTGGAGAGTGCCATGAATCATCGTCGCCGCCGGGCCATTTTACAAGACCCTGGCTTTTCAGAAGAGTCGTTTAACACCTTCAACTCGGGCGATGCATACATCCGAGCTGCTCGAGATGGGCTTAACAGGGCCACAAAGCAGCATTTGAAAGATGTGCAGGTAAATTTGTTTTGTATGACTATGATAACCATATGCCAGTAGCCCTGAGACTTAAAGGAGTTGAAACAACTGATTTAAGGATCAATGTACGACCAGGTGCTTACGGAGAAGAACACCCTGTTAACTCAGGAACTAGAAAAGTGTCGGCGTTGGCTGCTTGCTGCCAATGCTGAACTGGAGAAATTCAAGGCATCTCCCGGTAATATTTCCCTCTATCGAGAATTCAGAATGATACACTGATAGTGTGAATCTGGGTGCTTATCTTTGTATCGGGTCGTTAGACCAATTACGAGAGCAGCTGGACGCCGCTCGAAGCGAAGAACACAGAGCCAAAAAGCTACTAGCAGCGGGTGAGCGTGTATTAACAAAAGTCGTTCAAGAGAAAAAGAAACTCCAGGATTCGAACACCAAGCTGTGCGAAGAACTGAAAGGTGTGCGAGCTCAGCTAGCCGACTGTGTGAAGGAGAACAAGAAGCTGCGAGGTGGCATATTCAATACGTGGCCGCTTTTATCTTATAACAGTTTGGAGGTAACAGTAGCTGATATAGCTGTAATTGCAGGTGTATTGACGAACCGCCCCGAAGAGGAGGTGTCCGGATCATCAAGTGATCTTCTGCAAGGGCTGACGCAGTTGCACGAGCAAGCTCGGCAAGCGATGCAGAGTGTAGCCAAGGCCTTATGGCCATCCGACTCCCCTCCAGGAAGCATGGAGAAGCTGGTAGAGCTGTTCAAGGGACCGCGGCGGCGTATCCGACTATGGAAGATATCGGCTTGCCAAGAGGGTGCTCGAGAGGCCTGGGCCATGGTGAAAACGCGGTATACCAAGCTAGATCCGAATCACATGGCTCGGGTTGGACCATTAGGGTCGGATGGGGAAGAAATTCCCGTTAGTTTAGTATATGACCAAGTGGAAGTGGCCGCTAGATATTCCCAACAGGATTATAAGTTAGACCGCCTGTTGGACGGTATAGAAGAGGAAGTCTTTGAGTCTTGAGTGACCTTGTACTTTCCTTCTAGATGGGTAATAAAGACAATTGTCATCGCCGACCTTTTCGCTTCAACCTTTGGACCCGAAGGTGCAGAGTGTTTCCGAATACCCTAACGATACAATATACCGGGGTATGCATGGGAACCAGGCGTAGGGGTCATAATTGCTCGAATAGACAATGTGTATCCGGCTAGTTATGTTATATTACATTATGTAAGACTAGCACATATGCCCGTGCATTGCAACGGGAGAGATATTTTCTATGAGAAGCAACGGGAGAGATAATTGATGTGTCCACCAAAAACGATCTCTGCAACTGTGCGACAGAGCAAGAAGTTGTGATCTTCTCGCGGGTCATGTTTGTCCCGTGAGATCCTGATTGTAATGAGGTTGGTCGGCACGGCGGCGACCACCCAACTCATGCCTTTTTTCTCGGGGCCAGCCTCCATCTCGGGGTTGTGGCTGTCTCCCCATTTGGTAGCTATGTGGTGACATTGGGGCACGGTTGCTTCGATCACTCTCTCCTACGATGGTGTAACCCGGTGGATTACTAATTGTAGAGCATAAATCCTATTTCATTAGCATATTTAGTGCATAACCAGGCATCAACGTCCCTTCTTTATTAGGGTTTATTCTCTTTGATTATTTTAGCGCTCACATGCCCACAACCTTTTTATTTGAACCAAACCAACATATTCTCTTTTATTGGCACTTTACCACCGGCAATAATTTATGGAGTCCCTCTTTCTGCTCATGATTCTCGAGATAACTTCCTTATTTTGGTACAACCTTCTTATTTGCAGACAACCTATGGACATATAAAAACTGGTGGGATTTGGTATAAAGTTCCAAGGTGATACAATTCTCATCATAACTGCAAGATAGTAGAGTTGGTTTTGTCCATCAGCACAATTGAGAAGGTCAATAGTTCAACCCCATGGGAGCTTAAATATTTTTTTCTGAGCGTCTTAAACATTTTTTTGCTGGTCCGTCTGACCTAAAAAGAAATGGATGAGTAGGCCGAGTTCGTCCTCCTAAGGACAAAAAAACTCAGAAACTATGTGTGGGCAGAACAAAATCTATACGTACATTTAATAGGAGGACCAATCATTTTTATGTAACAAAGCCGCCCTAGCTAGTTGCACCCGCCCAAGAAGCTGGATGCAACGTCGCAAGTTCTATTCCTTACGGCCACCAAATATTTTTGGCTCCCTCGGGAGGATCGATGGGCCGGATGCGGACGGCCTAGTAGGACAGTGCGACTGAGATCTAATACAACCTGTGCAATGGAGCTTTTTTCTTTCTTTTTCATGGGCCAACTACGTGGGAGCTACTATATGATGCTAGTGAGTGGGACACACATCCTTTCGTGTACGGGCCAACACCCTGGCAAGCATAAGGACGCCCTGTGTTTGTAAGACGCCAGTAAAAATCCAAAAATAAATATGAGTAGAAGGATCGAATTCATGCCCTTAAAGACCTGACCACGTGCTGCTACCACTCGAACAAATGAGTCCTACTAATCACTGGCTAGCACGAATATTTAAGAATATACTCAATGTCAGATTAGACTAAATTTTTGATTTTTTTTACTTTTCAAAAAATATAAATTTCTGAATGTTCTAGAAAATATAAATAATGTTGGGAATCCCAATTTTTTTTAAGATTTTGTACATTTTTTGAAATACACAACAAAAATTTAAAAAAATTAAAGTTCACAACTTTATTTATAGACATGAAACTTTTTAAAAATATGAAGATTTTTTAAATTTGTAAACAATTTTTGAAAATGAAACATGTTTTGAACATTCAATTTTTTTACGAAATGTGTTTCCTTAAACTCAGACATTATTTGGCATTTAGGAACATTTCACGAAAACGATAATATGTTTCGCATTTGAAACATTTTCTAAAATGCATTTCTTTAAAACCTGGAACAACTTATGAAAAAAACAAAGAAATTTTTGATTTTTTAAATCTGAACCAATTTTGAAACAAAAACAAAGATTTCAATTTTGGAGCACCTTTTAAAACAACATTTTTTTTCAATTTCCAAACATTTTTTAGAAATATGATTTTTTTCAAATTATGATTGTTTTTGAAAATATGGAATTTACCCAAAAAGGAAAAATAAAATAATCTTCAAAGGAAAGGAAAAAGACACAGGAAATAAAAAGAGAAAGGAATAGAAAAAGAAAATGAAAGAATATAGAAAAAAACAAAAACATGTCAGGCCAGCTTTAGCGCCCAATATTAAACTCCTGCTATTTGTCGTTCGTCCGCGATATAGAGTTTTTCCAGTTGCTTGTGCAGTAAAATTAATTGGCTGTGGCTTTGCTGTGGCCCACGTTTGGGATTCTGTCATTTTTGCTTCTTTTTTTTAATAGACATACGGACAATTTTTTTAGTACCACCTCAGATAGAAAAAAAATCGATGTTGAACGGATGAAAAAAATTGGAGAAACGCACCTTAATTTGCAAGAAAAAATATTTCAAATTTGGAACATTATTTAAAATGTATTTTTTAATAATATTCAACAATTTTGTAAAATACAACTTTTTTGAAAAATGGGAACATTACTTTTCACTTAAAAATTTCGGTGTCCTTTCCAGCTAGCTCACGTGCCAATTTATCCGTCTTTCATCCGGCATAATAGATCCGCACTTCATACATCTTATTACTACATGTAGTTTTTCACACGTTTATAAATTGGCGCGACTGTATGTAAAGAGCAATATGGGGCTGTTTCAAATATTATTACGCTGAATTCGTGAACATTTCACTATAGGAAGAACATTTTTCGAATTTGAAACATTTTTGAAACTCCAATTTTTTGAAAATCTCGAAATTTTTGATAAAACACTAACATTTTTGAGTTTTGTACAAATTTCGGAATTACATTTTTTTATGAATATGCAAACATTTTTAAAACGGGAAAAAAATTTGGAATTCTGAACATTCTTCAAAATTTTGAACAAAAAAAGAAATTCTAAATATTTTATAAAAAATAGTTGGTCAAAAAGGTCAAAAAAGAAACTTAAAAATAAAAAAATAAAAAAGAAAGAGGAAAAAAGAGAAAGGAATATAAAATTTTAAATAGAAAAAGAACACAGAAAAGAAGGAAAACAGGCCGGCCCAGTCTAGGGCTATCTGTGCGAAACTCTGACTATCTGCCGCCACGTGTGGCAAATAGGAATTTCCCAGCTGCGTGGGCAGGGGAAATAAGTGGGCTGACTTGACTGGGCTATAGCGCGCACCCCATGTATGAAATTCTGGACAAACTGTATTCTTTTTCAGCACATGGATGCACAAAAAATTAGTACCACCTTGGATAGTAAATAAAACTTTTGCTGGTGAACAGATGAAAAAAGTGGAGAAACACACCTTGATTTATTAGTAGGTATAGAAACATCTTCCAGAGAGAATAGTTCCGTTAAGGGTTCATTTTCCTGAGTGTGCATGCGTTTAATGTGCATGTCCGAACTGTAATTGAAAAAATCGTAGAATAAGTAACATCTGGGGTTCACAATGGAGTGAATGCGGAAACGTTTTTAATTCGCCGACCAAATATTCCTTTAAAAACGCTAGCTTTCGGCTTGACCCAATCTGAGGTACACATCCAGATGACCCGGCAGTAACAATCGTAGAGGTGCTCCCTTTTATGCCCTAGCCGAACTAACGAGAACGTAGGGCATAAGCACAGGAGCCAAGCAACCCAGCTTGGCCAAAACTTAAGTCATATCGATACATATAATGGCGAAGAAAAGGTACAAATAGAAAAACGCATATGTATTGGGCTTGATGCTCGAAAAAATAATAACAAGCTTCTGTACGAGAAGCCCCCAGGTATAATGAACGTACATATGTAGAGATGTACGCATCAAGTAGGGATGGTCTAGCCGTACTAAAGCTGTAAGGCTAAAGAAAAAACAAAAAAAGGTAAAAACGAAAAGAGAGGGAAAAAATAACTATAATAATAGGAGGGAGGAAACGAACACAGAGTTCGGCGCTAGGCATAAAATCGTCGTAGTCTGGCCGCGTTCCAGGGGTTCGGCTCCAGGTAATTGTCTGACACATCACGTAGGCGGTACGCTCCTCCAGTGAGAAATTCGTCAATGATGAAGGGACCCTCCCACTTGGGCTTGAGTTTGTTCCTTTTCTTCTCCGGCAAGCGTAGAACAAGTTCACCAACGTTATAAGTCTTGGCCCGCATGTCTCTTCTTTGGTACCTGCGAGCCTGTTGTTGATAATATGCGGAACGGGCTTTTGCGACGTCGCGCTCCTCCCCCAAGGTATCTAAGCTATCCTGCCAATCTAGCTCGGCTTCTCTCTCTTCGTACATACGCACTCGAGGTGAGTCATGAATAATATCACAGGGTAACACTGCTTCCGCACCGTACACCATGAAGAAGGGTGTATATCCGGTAGTGCGGTTGGGCGTGGTCCGCAGCCCCCAGAGTACGGAGTCGAGTTCCTCCACCCAGTGCTTATCTGATTCCTTCAAACACTGCACTAGTCTGGGTTTGATGCCGCTCATGATTAGACCATTAGCCCGTTCGACTTGACTGTTTGTCTGTGGGTGATAGACAGAGGCGTAATCGAGCTTAATGCCTAGATTAGCACACCAAGTTTTCACTTCATTGGTTGTGAAATTGGAGCCATTATCGGTGATTATGTTGTGCGGGACACCGTAACGGTGTACCACGCCGTATATGAAATCTATTACTGGCCTAGCTTCAGCCGTTTTGACTGGTTTAGCCTCTATCCACTTAGTGAATTTATCCACCATGACCAGCAGATACTTTCTCTTATGGCTTCCTCCTTTAAGGGGTCCGACCATATCGATTCCCCAGACCGCAAAAGGCCAAGTGATGGGGATTGTTTGTAAGGTAGTGGGGGGCATATGGCTCTGGTTGGCAAAGAGTTGGCATCCGACGCAGCATTGGACAAGGTCTTGTGCATCTGCTTGGGCCGTCGGCCAATAAAACCCTATACGGAAGGCCTTGCTAACAAGGGCCCGAGATGCGGCGTGGTGACCGCCGAGTCCGGCATGAATTTCGGCCAAGAGCTGACGCCCCTCTTCCTCGGATATACATCGCTGAAGGACTCTGATAGAGATTTTCTTATAGAGCTCTCCGTCATGAACCTTGTAGGCCTTCGAACGCCGGACAATGCAGCGGGCCTCATTCTGGTCCTCAGGAAGCTCCTTCCATTTAAGGTAGGCTAGGAAGGGTTCGGTCCATGGGGCTATGACTTCCATGATGAGATGCATCGACGGTGCTATTTCAGTGGCTGAGCCTCCGACGACGTCGGTGTTTCCGGGATCTGGGGTTATGTTTGGATCCGGACTAGTGTTGTCGTTTTCCCCCTGCCACACCACAGATGGCTCAAAAAGCCTTTCCAGGAAGATATTAGATGGGATGGGGTCGCGCTTAGCGCCGATACGAGCAAGAACATCTGCCGCTTGATTACTTTCTCGAGCCACGTGATGGAACTCGAGCCCCTCGAACCGGGCCGACATTTTTATGACTGCGTTATGATACGCTGCCATCTTCGGATCTTTGGCATCAAAGTCTCCATTTATTTGAGATATTGCAAGGTTTGAGTCCCCGCGCACTTCTAGGCGTTGTATGCCCATGGAGGCAGCCATCCGGAGACCATGCAATAAGGCCTCATATTCTGTTGCGTTATTGGAGTATGTGTATAGTATTTGGAGGACGTACTGAACGACGTCTCCAGTAGGGGACGTTAAAACGATACCCGCTCCTAACCCTGCCAGCATTTTGGAGCCATCGAAATACATGACCCAATTGGAATATGTGTCGTACTCTTTATGGAGTTCGGCTTCCGTCCATTCGGCGACGTAGTCGGCCATTACTTGGGATTTGATAGCTCGACGTGGTTTATATGTGATGTCTAATGGGAGGAGCTCAATGGCCCAATTGGCAATCCGGCCCATAGCATCGCGGTTGTTTATAATGCCAGGTGGTACTTCAGAAGCCACCGTGATCGAACACTCCTAGAAGTAGTGACGGAGCTTTCGGGATGCCATGAAGACCGCGTATGCTATTTTTTGATAATGAGGGTACCGGGATTTGCATGGTGTAAGGACAGTGGATACGTAGTATACTGGCTTCTGAAGCGGGAATTTATGTCCGTCCTGTTCTCATTCAACGACGAGTACGTCACTCACCACCTGATGTGTTGCCGATATGTATAATAACATTGGTTCGCCGGCGTTTGGTGCGGCCAGGATTGGATTGCTTGCAAGAATGGTTTTTATTTCCTCCAGTCCGGCTGTTGCCGCTTCCGTCCACTCGAAGTGGTTGGTTCGCCGTAGAAGGCGATAGAGTGGCAGTGCCTTTTCTCCCAATCTGGAGATAAAGCGGCTTAGAGCTGCCATGCAACCCGCGAGCTTTTGAACTTGTTTAAGGTGTGTTGGCTTAGCCAATTGTGACAGAGCTCGGATTTTGGCTGGGTTTGCTTCAATTCCTCTATTGGAGACGATGAAGCCCAATAGTTTTCCAGCAGGGACGCCGAAAATGCACTTTTCCGGATTGAGCTTAATGTCATACTCGCGGAGGTTCTCGAATGTGAGACGTAAATCGTCTATTAGTGTTTCGATGTGCCTAGTTTTGATGACGACGTCGTCCACATAAGCTTCAACTGTCTTGCCGATTTGTTTCTCCAGGCATGTTTGAATCATGCGTTGGTATGTGGCACCGACGTTCTTGAGCCCGAAGGGCATGGTGTTGAAGCAGAATGACCCATATGGTGTGATGAATGCTGTTGCAGCTTGATCGGACTCCTTCATTTTGATTTGATGGTATCCGAAATATGCGTCAAGGAAACACAATGAGTTGTGTCCTGCGGTGGCATCGATGATTTGATCGATGCGGGGAAGGGGGAAGGGATCCTTGGGGCATGCCTTGTTGAGGTCTTTGAAATCGACGTACATGCACCAGGATTTGTCCTTCTTTGGCACCATCACCAAATTTGCGAGCCAGTCCGGATGTTTTATTTCTCTAATGAATCCGGTCTCGATTAGCTTGGCTAGCTCTTCCCCCATAGCTTGGCGTTTGGGTTCGGAAAAGCGCCGCAGTGTTTGCTTGAACGGCTTGTGTCCCTTCAATATGTTGAGGTTGTTTTCGGCCAACTCATGTGGGATTCCTGGCATATCAGAAGGGTGTTAGGCGAATATATCCCAATTCTCGCGCAGGAACTCTTGTAGAGCGGCGTCAACCATCGGGTCTAGTTGTGCTCCGATGGATGCTGTCTTCTTGGGGTCCGTTGGATGGACTTGGAATTTGACTATTTCTTCATCCGGTTTGAATGAGGTTGGTTTGGGTCGTTTGTCTAGGACCACATCATCTCTGTCCACCGTGGAGCGCAGCGCGGTTAACTCTTCGGCCGCAAGGGCTTCAGATAATGCCTCAAGGGCCAGGGACGCAGTCTTATTCTCAGCGCGGAGTGCTATGTCCGGATCACTAACTAGAGTGATTATACCGTTGGGCCCGGGCATCTTAAGCTTCATGTACCCGTAATGGGGTATTGCTTGAAAGCGCGTAAATGCATCTCTCCCTAAGAGGGCATGATATCCGCTGTTGAAGGGGGACACCTGGAAGGTTATTTCTTCGGACCAATAGTTCTCCGGCGTGCCGAATATCACGTCGAGGGTGATTTTTCCCTCACACCATGCCTCCCGACTGGGAATGATTCCTTGGAAGGTCATGCTGCTTTGCTCGATGCGGCTCCTGTCTATTTCCATGTATTGTATCCTCATAGATGAGGTTCAGTCCGCTGCCGCCGTCCATGAGAACCTTGGTGAGCCGAAAGCCATCCACAATTGGGCTGAGGACCAAGGCGGCTGGTGTTCAGACCGTCCTGTCTTTTTGTTCGTCGCCAGCGTTGAAGGTTATCGATGTGTCGTTCCAGTGGTTTATTGTTGTGGTTTGGCAGATTTCGGCGAGTTCGCGGAGTGCCCTTTTGCGCCTATTGTTTGAAGTGAATGTCTCAAAGACTGTCAGTACTCTGGGTTCGTCGTCTTCTGGAGGGTGTTGCTCTGGGGTGTCTTTGGTGAGGATGTCCTCGCCGTTTTTGGCTATCTGCCGGAGTATCCAACATGCTCTAAGGCTGTGGGTTGGTATGGTATCCGGTTTGGTGTGTATTTTGCATGGGCCATGAAGCCATCCCTCCAGAACGGTTCCGCGCCGCGTGATGGGTTTGCATTTCTTGGCTATTGATCTGGGCGCGTTACAGGGGTGTGCCCTTTTTGCCTGGACCAGTGGTTGAGTTGGGACCGATAGCTTCCAAACTGTCTGATCTCTCCAGGCGCTCTCCATTGCGCTGTACTTCTGTACAATAGTTGCCAAGTCAGCGAAGTGTAGTATGCGGCGGCGATTAATGGCATTGAGGAGTCCTTCGTTCGTGCAATTGTTGCGGAACACCGATATTGCTTCTTCGTCGCGGCAATCTTTAACCTTGTCCTTGACAAGGAGGAATCTGGCCCAAAAGTGGTGGACCGTTTCCTAAGACTGTTGTTGTATGCTCGTGAGAGCACTTATGTCTGGGTGGGTGGGTGGAATTGGATCTGAACCCTGACCCGATCGATGATCCGGAGTCTGAGGTTTTTCCGGACTGAACAGTCCGGGCTCCGGAGTATCTTCTGATTTTTGAAGCCTGCCATCCGACTCTAAGTTCGGAGGATGAGGCGTGTCTTTCTGCCGGTAGGTATCCGGCTTCTCGAGGTCGGAGATCCAAACATAATTCGTCCTCAAGATAGAGAAAGGGTTATCTTACTCCTCGACTACCGCTATCTGGTGGGTGATCGGTAGAGAATTAATCGCCCTCTGGTCGGGTTTAAGCCCCATCCGATCATAGTCTGTAGCGACCCCCAAGGCGGCGATGAGATCTAGGAGTTCGTTCAAAGACGATAACTCCGTCGGATCCATCCGTTTGGCGTATTCAGAATCAACGCAGATACGTTTTTCGATGACTCGTGAGGTCATCCTTGTCAGCTCGAAGGCCGAGTGAGCGATCATGGTAAAACCGCCCAGGCGGAGGGTTTGTCCTGAGGCCAGAGCTCCTTCGGAGGTGATATTTTCCTTGACGATAAGTCGAGCCATCAATCTCTGCGATGACGGCACAGTGGAACTCTCAATGAAAGAACCAATGTCGGCGTCAAAACCGGCGGATCTCGGGTAGGGGGTCCCGAACTGTGCGTCTAAGGTTGATGGTAACAGGAGACAGGGGACACGATGTTTACCCAGGTTTGGGCCCTCTCTATGGAGGTAATACGCTACTTCCTGCTTGATTGATCTTGATGAATATGAGTATTACAAGAGTTGATCTACCACGAGATCATAATGGCTAAACTCTGGAAGTCTAGCATGTATGACTACGGTATTGAGTATATCCTTTCCAGACTACACCCTCCGGTTTATATAGACACCGGGGGGGTCTAGGGTTACATATATAGAGTCGGTTACATAAGATGGAATCTTCATAGTTGTTCGCCAAGCTCGCCTTCCATGCCAAGGAGAGTCCCATCCGGACACGGGTACAGTCTTCGATCTTCATATCTTCATAGCCCATCAGTCCGGCCCATAGATAACAGGCCGGACGCCCGAGGACCCCTCAGTCCAGGACTCCCTCAATGTTCCTAGATGATAAGCTTTCAATGTGATGTGCATCTTTATGTAAAATAGGCGAATGAGCTTTTCATATGCATCTCTCTCCCCCTTTGACATCTATTTCCAAGAAGGGTCGGCTTCAAGGGTATGAGTCAAGTGGGCGGGGTTCTGAAGAGGCATATATAGCTAGGCACAATGTGGCTTTAGATGTAGATAGAGGGAAAGAATCATTGAGTGGAGCTGGAGATAAGAATCAGTAAATCTGGAAAAAGTCCTCTCTCAGTAGTGAAATCGGTTGCGCGGATTTGTGTCAATCGCTGACTCCGAAATGGTGAAGTCACAGATAGAGCCTATCGATAGAGCCGAACTAGTCCATTTTGGTGGAACCGATGAACTATGTACAAGGGTATCTTGTACTTTGGTCCTATCGAGAAACTTTGACCGGAGTGACCAAGTTCAACGCAGAAAGAAGATTTTTTCAACTCAGCTCACATGAAATAGAGTTCTCACAAAGATTTTCAAGGAATTAAGGATTTTCAATGAATTAAAGAGGGTGAAAAGGAAATACAGAAAATAGAAAAGAATCTAGATGAGAAACACTCTAGCAAAATAAACGCAAAGAAAATGGAACTAAGGATGGGGAACACTAGAGAACTTCATCTAGAAAGGATCGACGACAAAGTCACCTATGTTAGAGTATATTGACTTAGGAGTCAAGTGAGTTCACTTGATCATAGGCCATACTCATCGTTAAGCTCAAAATGGGGTTGCCATTTTTCATTTAAGCATCTTAATGCATTTGTATCTTGTTGAGTTGCTTCAACTCATGACTTGGAGCAAAACTTCTGTAAGACATAAAGACATACCCTGGGTTTGTTGTTGAACTTGATCATGTAGTTGAACTTGTGATGGATGCTCAATGTTTGATGTAGGCCATCAAGATTTGGGAGCATCTGTTTGAATTTAAAGCTCATCTTCCTACATGGGTTAGTCTTGCAAGGAATAACACTTATGTATCCAAATTGACAAGAGTGAATTTCATCATAAATTGTTAAAGGATATATTGACTGTGTTCATGCTTCCTTGATTTCAACAACCAAAGTATAGATACTTGGTCATAACAAGATTGCTCAAGATATGAGTGAATTCCAATCTTGTGGAATGAGGCTTATCCAAGTACCTACAAGAGTTAGATACCATACAAGGGTACAAATATATCCAAGATAAATGATCATCATCATAAGAGAAATATCAAGGATTAGTCATATAAGCTCATGCCTTGCATGTACCCAAAGGGGTCTTTACTCCAAATTTGAGGCATCAATGATGTTCAATTCAATCCTTAAATGAAAAATATATTCTCATCAAGAGGTTTAGTGAAGATATCTGCGCCAATTGTTTGTCGGTATGAACATGCCTAAGATTTATGTCACCTTTAGCAACATGATCATGAATGGAATGGTGATGAACTTCGATATGATTGGTTCGAGAATGTTTCATAGGATTGTGTGCAATCTTAATAGCACTCTCATTATCACAAATCAATGGAACATGTCTCACATGTATCCCATAATCTTTAAGAGTTTGAGTCATCCAAAGTAATTAAGCACAACATGATCCCGCGAGAATGTATTCCGCTTCGGCGGTGGATAATGATACCGAGTTTTGTTTCTTGGAGGACCAAGAGACAAGGGATGTACCAAGAAATTGACATGTACCCTAAGTGGATTTTCTATCAACCTTGTCACCGGCATAGTCCGAGTCAGAATAGCCAACAAGATCAAAATATGACCTCTTAGGGTATGTACCAAATGCCAAAGTTTGGTGTATGGATCAAATATCTCACTATCCTTTTCACGGCCTTAAGATGACATTCTTTGAAGTAGCATGATACCGTGCACACATGCACACACTTAGCATAATGTTGGGATGGGAGGCGCAAAGATATGATAATGAACCAATCATAGATCGATAAACCTTTTGGTCAACCGGGTTGCCATCCTTAGTCAAGTCAAGATGTTCACTAGTAGGCATGGGTGTTTTCATACCTTTGCTTTCTTGCATGTTGAACTTCTTGAAAAGATCCTTGGTATACTTTACTTGTGAGACAAAGGTACCTTCCTTAGTTTTCTTGATCCGCAAACCAAGGAAAAATTTGAGTTCACACATCATACACATCTCAAACTTCTCCGACATTAACCTTCCAAAATTTTCACAAAAATGGGGATTATGAAGGAAATATGCCCTAGAGGCAATAATAAAGTTATTGTTTATTTCCTTATATCATGATAAATGTTTATTATTCATGCTAGAATTGTATTAACCGGAAACTCAGTACATGTGTGAATACATAGACAAAGAGAGTGTCACTAGTATGCCTCTACTTGACTAGCTCGTTGAATCAAAGATGGTTAAGTTTCCTAGCCATAGACATGAGTTGTCATTTGATTAATGGGATCACATCATTAGATAATTATGTGATTGACTTGACCCATTTTGTTAGCTTAGCACGATGATCGTTTAGTTTGTTGCTACTGCTTTCTTCATGACTTATACGTGTTCCTCTAACTATGAGATTATGCAATTCCCAAATACCGGAGGAACACTTTGTGTGCTACCAAACGTCACAACGTAACTGGGTGATTATAAAGGTGCTCTACAAGTGTCTTCGATGGTACTTGTTGAGTTGGCATAGATCGAGATTAGGATTTGTCACTCCGATTGTCGGAGAGGTATCTCTGGGCCCTCTCGGTAATGCACATCACTATAAGCCTTGCAAGCAATGTGACTAATGAGTTAGTTGCGGCATGATGCATTACAAAACGAGTAAAGAGACTTGCCGGTAATGAGATTGAGCTAGGTATTGAGATACCGACGATCGAATCTCAGGCAAGTAACATATCGATGACAAAGGGAACAAGGTATGTTGTTATGCGGTTTGACCGATAAAGAACTTCATAGAACATGTAGGAGAAAATATGAGCATCCAGGTTCCTCTATTGGTTATTGACCGGAGACGTGTCTCGGTCATGTCTACATAGTTCTCGTACCCTTAGGGTCCGCACGCTTAACGTTCGGTGATGATCGGTATTATGAGTTTATGTGTTTTGATGTACCGAAGGTAGTTCGGAGTCCCGTATGAGATCAGGGACATGATGAGGAGTCTCGAAATGGTCAAGACGTAAAGATCGATATCTTGGACGACTATATTCGGACATCGGAAAGGTTCCAAGTGATTCGGGTATTTTTCGGAGTACCGGAGAGTTATGGGAATTTGCCGGGGAGTATATGGGCCTTATTGGGCTTTAGGGGAAAGAGAGAGGGGAGGTTGTGCGCCCCCAAGGCCTAGTCCGAATTGGACTAGGGGGAGGGGCGGCGCCCCCTCCTTCCTTCTCTTCTCTTTTCCCTTTCCTTCCCTCCTACTCCTACTACATGGAAGGGGGGAATCCTACTCCCGGTGGGAGTAGGACACCCCAGGGCGTGCCATAGAGAGGGCCAGTGAGGGAGTCCTGGATTAGGGGGTCTCCGGACAGCTGGATTATATCCTTTGCCAGACTGTTAGACTATGAAGATACAAGATTGAAGACTTCGTCTCGTGTCCGGATAGGACTCTACTTGGCGTGGAAGGCAAGCTAGGCAATACGGATATGGATATCTCCTCCTTTGTAACCGACCTTGTGTAACCCTAACCCTCTCCGGTGTCTATATAAACCTGAGGGTTTTAGTCCGTAGGACAACAGACAATCATACCATAGGCTAGCTTCTAGGGTTTAGCCTCTCTGATCTCGTGGTAGATCTACTCTTGTACTACCCATATCATCAATATTAATCAAGCAGGACGTAGGGTTTTACCTCCATCAAGAGGGCCCGAACCTGGGTAAAACATTGTGTCCCCTGCCTCCTGTTACCATCCGGCCTAGACGCACAGTTCGGGACCCCCTACCCGAGATCCGCCAGTTTTGACACCGACATTGGTGCTTTTCATTGAGAGTTCCTCTGTGTCGTCACCTTTAGGCCCGATGGCTCCTCCGATCATCAACAACGATGCGGTCCAGGGTGAGACCTTTCTCCCCAGATAGATCTTCGTGTTCGGTGGCTTTGCACTGCGGGCTAATTCGCTTGGCCATCTGGAGCGGATTGAAAGCTACGCCCCTGGCCATCAGGTCAGATTTGGAAGATTGAACTACACAGCCGACATCCGCGGAGACTTGATCTTCGACGGATTCGAGCCACAGCCGTGCGCGCTGCACTGTCATGATGGGTATGACCTAGCTCTGCCGCCGAACAGTACCCCAGAGGCCGCGCCCGATTCAGCTCCGACCCTTAGCTCAGAGCCAACTGCGCCAATCGAGGACGGGTGCCTAGACACCGCCTCAGGGGCTGCAGTCTCAATGGCGATCGAGCCAAACACTAGCCTAATCCTCTGCGAAGCCCGTGACTCCAAGGTGCCGGACTCTTTTCCGGACTCCGAACCATCCGCGCCCCTGCCAATCGAATCTGATTGGGCGCCGATCATGGAATTCACCGCTACGGATATCTTTCAGCACTCGCCCTTCGACGACATTCTGAATTCACTAAAGTCTCTCTGTTTGTCAGGAGAGCCCTAGCCGGACTATGGCCAACAGGATTGGGATGCGGACGACGAAGAAATTCGACGCCCACCCACCACCCACTTCGTAGCCACTGTCGATGATTTAACCGACATGCTCGACTTCGACTCCGAAGACATCAACGGTATGGACGACAATGTAGGAGACGAACATGAACCAGCGCCTATAGGGCACTGGAAAGCCACCTCGTCATATGACATATACATGGTGGATACACCCAAAGAAGGAAATGGCGACGAGATAATGGAGGATGACCCCTCCAAGAAGCAACCCAAGCGTCGACGTCAGCGGCGCCGCTCTAAGTCCCGCCAAAGCAAAAGTGGTGATACCGGCGCAGGAGATAATAACACTCCGGATAGTGCCAAAGACAACAACAATCCCCTCCAGCAAGATTTAGAGCAGGAGGATGGAGGAGCCAGCCCTCCTGAGAGAGCGGCAGACAGAGAGGAGGAGGATGACAATTACATGCCCCCCTCCGAAGACGAGGCAAGCCTCGGCGACGATGAATTCGCCGTACCAGAGGATCACGTCGAACAAGAGCGCTTCAAGCGTCAGCTTATGGCCACGGCAAATAGCCTGAAGAAAAAGCAGCAGCAGCTTCAAGCTGATCAAGATCTGCTAGCTGACAGATGGACTGAAGTCCTCGCGGCCGAGGAATATAAACTCGAGCGCCCCTCCAAGAATTACCCAAAGTGCAGGTTACTACCCCGACTGGAGGAAGAAGCGTATCATACGGCTGATCGGCCACCTCGTGGCCGCGATAGAGAGGCATTCCAGCCAAAAACTCAGCCTCCACCCTGACGCCATTCAAATAAAAAGGCATGGGGAGATACGCCAGACCTACGAGACATATTGGAGGACAAAGCAAAGCATGCAAGATCGATCTACGGATCATGAGGGCGCACAACTCTGCGAGACGATAAAAGTCACGCCGGATACAGTAAAAGCAAATCCTGCCGGGCCGAACACAGCGGGCAAGACCCATTCGAGCTGCGTCGCGATATAGCCCAATACAGAGGCGCCACACAACCCTTATGCTTCACAGACGAAGTAATGGATCATCAATTCCCAGAAGGTTTCAAACCTGTAAATATTGAATCATACGACGGCACAACAGATCCAGCAGTATGGATCGAGGATTTCCTCCTCCACATCCACATGGCCCGCGGCGATGACTTACACGCCATCAAATACCTCCCACTAAAGCTCAAAGGACCAGCGCGGCATTGGCTTAACAGCTTGCCAGCGGACTCCATTAGCTGTTGGGAAGATCTGGAAGCCGCATTCCTCGACAACTTTCAGGGCACTTATGTGCGACCACTAGACGCCGATGACTTGAGCCACATAATTCAGCAGCCAGAAGAGTCGGCCAGGCAATTCTGGACTCAGTTCCTTACAAAGAAAAATCAAATCGTCGACTGTCCGGATGCAAAGGCCTTAGCGGGTTTCAAACACAACATCCCAGACGAGTGGCTAGCCCGGCACCTTGGTTAGGAAAAGCCGAAATCTATGGCAGCTCTCACGATGCTCATGACCCGCTTTTGTGCGGGAGAAGACAGCTGGTTGGCTCGCAGTAATAACATATCAAAGAACCATGGTACCTCCGATACCAAGGACGACAATAGCAGGTCACGTTGCAAAAAACATAAGCGTTGCATTAACAACGAAAATACCGAGGATACGGCAGTCAATGCCGGATTCAAAGGCTCTAAACCCGGTCAGCGGAAAAAGCCATTCAAACAAAGTACGCCGGGTCCGTCCATCTTGGACCGTATACTCGATCGCTCGTGTCAAATACACGGCACCCCAGACAAGCCAGCCAATCACACCAACAGGGATTGTTGGGTGTTCAAGCAGGCCGGCAAGTTAATTGTTGAAAACAAGGACAAGGGGTCACATAGCGATGACGAGGAGGAGCCCCGGCAGCCGCACACCGGAGGACAGAAGAGGTTTCCCCCGCAAGTGCAGACGGTGAACATGATATACGCAACCCACATCCCCAAGAGGGAGCGGAAGTGTGCGCTCAGAGGCGTATATGCGTTGGAGCCAGTCGCCCCAAAGTTCAACCCTTGGTCCTCCTGCCCGATCACCTCCGATCGCAGGGACCACCCCACTAGTATCCGTCATGGCGGATTCGCCGCACTGGTCCTAGACCCAATCATTGACGGATTTCACCTCACTCGAGTCCTTATGGATGGCGGCAGCAGCCTGAACCTGCTTTATCAGGACACTGTGTGCAAAATGGGTATAGACCCCTCAAGGATCAAACCCACAAAAACGACCTTTAAAGGCGTCATTCCATGTGTAGAGGCCCATTCCACAGGCTCAATTACACTGGAAGTGGTCTTCGGATCCCCGGATAACTTCTGAAGCGAAGAGTTAATCTTCGATATAGTCCCGTTCCGTAGTGGTTATCACGTGCTGCTCGGGCGAACCACATTTGCTAGATTCAATGCGGTACCGCATTATGCATACCTCAAGCTCAAGATGCCAGGACCTCGCGGAGTTATTACAGTCAATGGAAACACAGAGCGCTCTCTCCGAACAGAGGAGTACACCGCGGCCCTCACAGCAGAAGCGCAAAGCAGCCTCTCAAGGCAATCAACCAGTTCGGTGCTTCAAAGCCCGGACACCTTCAAGCGCGCTCGGAGCAATCGGCAAATAGACCGCCTGGCGCGATCTGAGCTCGCGTAGGAATACGGCAGCCACCCCAATCCCAGCCCAACGGCGAAACTCGTGCCACGCGTACATAATTACGCATTAAAAATACCATGGGCACAGGTGGGGAGGGGGGGCACAACTGCGGCACACCCCAAGACGCGGCTTAAACCGCACTAGGGGCTTCCCGTTTGGTTATTTTTCTTTTTTTTCAGGACCTTAATCTCTGGAAACACTGTCCGGCAGCACTATTGCCGAACACATGATGCAGCAACCAAGGAGGCAGACAGCTACGTCATACCACAGAATTCCCAGGTGGATTACAGTAACGAGCAAAATATTCGATTTAATATCATTCCTCAGCTTGCCCTTGGAAGGGACATAGTCCTACTCTTTGCTTATCACACTATCTGTATCACTCTGCTTTAACGCAATTTTTTGAATAAACAATGCATGACATTACGACTATTATTGCATATATATATATGTGTGTGTGTGTGTTCATTAATGATGCCTTGCAACCGTACACTTTGGTACGGCCAATACACCAGGGGCTTACGTACCCCACAATACGGTGTGAAAAGTCCGAACACTTTCACAAGTGCGGCACCCCGAACTTATAGCATTATATGCATCAGCTCCGAATCATGTCTTTGGTCAAATGTTGGGTTTGCCCAGCTCCTATGTTTTGGTACCTTACGTTCCGCTCTATCGGCTAAGGTAGCGCTAGGAGAACTACTGCGATTGTGCCCCGGTTCTGCTGGGTTCAGCACCTCAGTAGAGAAAGCTAAAACTGACTGTCATGATAAGGTGAGAGATTGGTCGCTGTTCGGCGAGGTTTTCGAGTCCCTAAAGACTTATGCCGCTTAGAGCGAGGGGCCGGCCCTGTCCGGCTTAAAGGCGTGTATCGCGCCCCAAATTCGGCCTTCCAAATACCAGGGGCTTCGCCGGAATTTAAAATTATAGAATTCTATGGCTAAGTGAGAGTGATAAAGCATTATTAGTCCGGTTGCCTTGTTCGCTGTGCTGAGCACCTCCCTCGAAGGACCCAAACATGGGAACAAGAGTGCTCAGGTTTATCCCGAACACCCCAGCACTCGTGGCATGGGGGCAGAAGCCGAGGACTAGCCATCTCTCAGATTGGATAAATAGCCAAAGAGAAGGTAATATTTTAAATTCAAACAAGCGTTGCATAGCGCATATGAAACAAGTTTTCATAAATACAGGATGAAACGAGCAAGTCTCACTCAAATATTACATCTTTTGAACACTCGTCCGCTATGAGACGGGCACCCGGCAAAACACCCTCGTAGTACATCTCGGGGTGGCGGTGCTCCTTGCCCTCCGGTGGCCCCTCCTTGATCAGCTTCACGACATCTAGCTTGACCCACTGCAATTTCACACGGGCGAAAGCCCGACGTGCACCCTCAATGCAGACAGACCGCTTTACGACCTCCAGCCACGGGCAGGCATCCACAAGCCACCTCACCAGGCCGAAGAAGCTGTTTGGAAGGACGTCGCCAGGCCACAGCCGGACTATAAAGCCCTTCATGTCCTGATCGGCCGCCTTATGTAGCTCGACCATCTGCCTCAGTTGGTCGCTCATTGGCACCGGGTGTTCGGCCTCAGCATACTGAGACCAGAACAGCTTCTCCGTTGAGCTTCCATCCTCGGCCTGGTAAAATTGTGCGGCATCGGACACGCTGCGGGGCAAATCTGCGAATGCTCCTAGAGAGCTCCGGATTCGGGTAAGTAATCGGTAATTTACTTTTACATGCTTGCTTTGCATATAGAAATCCTTACCCGCCGCTATCTTCTTCATTGCGTCGATCTCCTGGAGGGCCCTTTGGTCTTCGGCCTTGGCACTTTTTGCGCTCTCGAGGGCCACGGCAAGCTCAGACTCCTGCGTCTTTGAGTCAAGCTCCAACGCCTCGTGCTTCGCCACGAGAGCCTGGAGCTCTTGCTACGCCTCGCCCACCCGAGCCTCATGCTTCTCTCGCTTGGTGCGCTCCTTGGCCGCGTTATCTTCGGCCTTGGTTAGCGCTTGCTTCAGGGTCGCCACCTCGGGCGTGGCCCCTGGCGAATATACGATGATCCTGTCATTTTGCAATCGCGTCTTCTTTTATATATACATATCTATAGACAGGGTATTACTTACCATTGTTCTCCTCGAGCTGCCTCTTGACAAGGCCGAGCTCTTCCCCGGACCCCTCGAGGTCCTGCTTCAGTACGGCGACCTCCGCAGTCAGTGCGGCGGACGCCAGCAGCGAAGCCTGCATATGCATATTAACATACTTATATTAGACTCCTGCGATATTATTTGATCCTCTGTTCGGCTTTTCTTTGTGAACACTGAACAAAGCATCAGGGGCTACTGTCTATGCGGTAATATTTCTACTACATTTTAAAACACTTACCTCAAAGCCTGTTAGAAGGCTAGCACAGGCTTCAGTCAACCCTCTCTTGGCGGACTGAACCTTCTGGACCACCGCACTCATAATAGTACGGTGCTCCTTGTTGATGGAAGCGCTGCGAAGCGCTTCCAGCAGATTGTCCGGCGCCTCTGGATGGACAGAGGTCACCGGCACAGGCGTCTTGCCCCTCTTAGAAGGAGGCCGCCTGCCCGAGCCCAGAACCACTCGAGGTTCCGGCGCGGTGTTCGGCTGAGGGCCGAACTCGAAGCTCTCAGGGGCCCCGTCCCCTCGGCTCCCGGAGTCCGGAAGGTCGCCTTGAGGCGCCTCCAGGACTGTCTCCCGTCGATCTGGTGCCTCTTGAGATAGCACCTCGGCGTCGTCGGCAGGATGAGGGGAGGTGGCGGTCGGGACTGGATCGCTATCCATGTCCAACGAGCCCAGGGAGCCGTCCGATGATACATCGATACTGGCTCGTGGTGGCCTGCATAATTATGTTCGGCATTAGGGAAAGCAGTGCGAAAAAGGAATGCTATGAGTTACTCTGGTATCCGAATACTTACGATCTCCCCAGGGGCTTGGCCCTGGGCAACCACTCGTCTTCGCCTTCGTCGGTGGTGGTGGAACTGTCCGGAAGGAGAGTCCTTCCCTTCTTGGACCCTTCGCCCCCCCCCCAGTTGGGGCGGCCTTCCTTTTCCTATCTCCCCCAGCCGGAGGGGGAGCATCTTCTTCTTCCTCCTCGTCTTCGGGGGAGGAGTGCGCCGCAGAGTCATCGGACGGTGAGTCCGATGAGGCCTGGCGTCGGGAACTCTTTCGGGTTCCCTTGGCCTTCTTGGTCTTCTCCGGCACCATATAAGGAGCCGGAGTCAGCATCTTCGCCAGAAGAGCGTCTGCTGGGCCTTCGGGCAAAGGAGCCGGACAGTCGATCTGTCCGGCCGTCTCCTGCCAGTCCTGTCAAAGGTACGGGAGTTTAGATCCCGCATGGAGTCAATCTATAAAAAATAAGTATCCTGTGAAAGGTAAAGCAGCTTACCGCACTGGCTTGGCGCTTCGCGCTGAATCCGCGATCCTTAGTAATGGGAGGGGGGACCTCGGCGCTTTTGAACAGCACCCTCCAGGCATCTTCGTGAGTTGTGTCGAAGAGCCTGTTCAGAGTTCGGTGCTGCACCGGGTCGAACTCCCACAAGTTGAACTCCTGTTGTTGGCACGGGAGGATCCGGCGGTGGAGCATGACCTGGACCACGTTGACGAGTTTGAGCTTCTTGTTCACCATGTTTTGAACGCATGTTTGGAGTCCGGTCAGCTCTCCCGAACTACCCCAGGACATGCCCTTCTCTTTCCAGGAGGTGAGCCGCGTGGGGATGCCAGATCGGAACTTGGGGGCCGCTGCCCATGCAGGGTCGCGCGGCTCAGTGATGTAGAACCACCCCGATTTCCACCCCTTTATGGTTTCCACAAAGGAGCCCTCGAGCCATGTTACGTTGGGCATCTTGCCCACCATGGCACCTCCGTACTCCGCCTGGCGGCCGCCCACAACCTTCGGCTTGACATTGAAGGTCTTCAACCATAAGCCGAAGTGGGGCTTGATGCGGAGGAAGGCCTCGCACACAACGATAAACGCCGAGATGTTGAGGATGAAGTTCGGGGCCAGATCGTGGAAATCCAGGCCGTGATAGAACATGAGCCCCCGGACGAATGGGTGGAGAGGGAATCCCAGTCCGCGGAGGAAATGGGTGAGGAACACTACCCTCTCATGGGGCCTGGGGGTGGGGATGAGCTGCCCCTCATCTGGGAGCCGGTGCGCGATGTCATCGGGCAGGTATCCGGCTCTCCTCAGCTTCTTGATGTCTCCATCCGTGACGGAGGAGACCATCCACATGCCTCCCGCTCCGGACATGGTTGGAGAAGGTTGAGGTGGGAAGTGTGGACTTGCGCGCTAGAGCTCGAGTGTGCAAAAACGGATGAGCAAAGGAGGAAGAAGGCGTGGATAGAAAGGTGAATCCTTATCCCTTTATATGGGCGGACGAAACTAAGCGTCCCCACTTGCCTGGTAAAACTCGCTTATCCCCCAAGCGCCGTAATCGATGGTGCGTTGGGTTACCCACGCCCGTATTGATGAGAATCCCGTAATAAGGGGACGCGATCTCTGCTTTGACAAGACGTGTCGAAAAACTGCCTCGCGTTATGTGCGGGGCTAGTTAAAGGAAACGGTTCGAATAATCACCGGGCCATGACATAACGTCATACTGTCAAAACAAGTCAGCAAATTAGATTTGCGGAAATATTATTCTCTCTACGGGAGTATGTGGAACTTCTGTTGCAGGGTCGGACACTATCCTCGTATTCAAATTCTTCTGTGATGTATTCGGAGGAGGAACCCGCCTTGCAATGCCGAAGACAATACTGCGCGCTGGACTCATCGTCATTGAAGCCTGGTTCAGGGGCTACTGAGGGAGTCCTGGATTAGGGGGTCTCCGGACAGCCGGATTATATCCTTTGGCCGGACTGTTGGACTATGAAGATACAACATTGAAGACTTCGTCTCGTGTCCGGATAGTACTCTACTTGGCGTGGAAGGCAAGCTAGGCAATAAGGATATGGATATATCCTCCTTTGTAACCGACCTTGTGTAACCCTAACCCTCTCCGGTGTCTATATAAACCGGAGGGTTTTAGTCCGTAGGACAATAGATAATCATACCATAGGCTAGCTTCTAGGGTTTAGCTTCTCTGATCTCGTGGTAGATCTACTCTTGTACTACCCATATCATCAATATTAATCAAGCAGGGCGTAGGGTTTTACCTCCATCAAGAGGGCCCGAACCTGGGTAAAACATTGTGTCCCCTACCTCCTGTTACCATCCGGCCTAGACGCACAGTTCGGGACCCCCTACCCGAGATCCGCCGGTTTTGACACCGACAGCCGGCCTCCCCCTCCTCCACTACTTTATATACGGGGGAGGGGGCAGCCCATGGAGACACAAGTTGATCTGTTGATCTCTCCCAGCCGTGTGCGGTGCCCCCTCCACCATAATCCACCTCGATCATATCGAAGCGGTGCTTAGGCGAAGCCCTGCGTCGGTAGCGTCATCATCACCGTCATCATGTCGTCGTGCTGACGAAACTATCACGTGAAGCTCTTCTAGATTGAAGTTCATGGGACGTCATCGAGCTGAACGTGTGCTGAACTCGGAGGTGCCGTGTGTTCAGTACTTGGATCGGTCGGATCGTGAAAACGTATGACTACATCAACCGCGTTGTGCTAACGCTTCCGCTTTCGGTCTACAAGGGTACGTGGACACACTCTCCCCTCTCGTTGCTATGCATCACCATGATCCTGTGTGTGCATACGAATTTTTTTGAAATTACTACGCTCCTCAACATTGGTATTAGAGCCAGGTTTATGCGTAGATGTTATATGCACGAGTAGAACACAAGTGAGTTGTGGGCGATACAAGTCATACTGCTTACCAGCATGTCATACTTTGGTTCGACGGTATTGTTGGATGAAGCGACCCGGACCGACATTACGCGTACGCTTACGCGAGACTGGTTCTACCGACGTGCTTTGCACACAGGTGGCCGGCGGGTGTCAGTTGCTCCAACTTTAGTTGAACCGAGTGTGACTATGCCCAGTCCTTGTTGAAGGTTAAAACATCACTAACTTGACGAAATATCGTTGTGGTTTGATGCGTAGGTAATAACGGTTCTTGCTCAGCCCGTAGCAGCCACGTAAAACTTGCAATAACAAAGTAGAGGACGTCTAACTTGTTTTTGGAGGGCTTGTTGTGATGTGATATGGTTAAGACGTGATGAGATATAAGTTGTTGTATGAGATGATCATGTTTTGTTGAAGTTATCGGCAACTAGCAGAAGCCTTATGGTTGTCTCTTTATTGCATAAGATGCAAGCGCCAAATAATTGCTTTACTTTATCTCTATGCGATAGCAATAGTTGCAAGAACAATAGTTGGTGAGACGACCATGTGATGACACGTTGATAGAGATCAAGATGATGGAGATGATGGTGTCATGTCGGTGATGATAGAGATCATGACGGTACTTTGGAGATGGACATCAAAGGCGCAAGATGATCATGGCCATATCATGTCACATATTTTGATTGCATGTGATGTTTATCTTTTATAAATCTTATTTTGCTTAGTTCGGCGGTAGCTTTACAAGATGATCTCTCACTAAATTTCAAGGTACAAGTGTTCTCCCTGAGTATGCATTGTTGCCAAATTTCGTCGTGCCGAGACACCACATGATGATCGGGTGTGATAAGCTCTACGTTAACATACAACGGGCGCAAGCCAGTTTTGCACGCGCAGAAATACTCGGGTTAAACTTGACGAGCCTAGCATATGCAGATATGGCCTCGGAACACTAAGACCGAAAGGTAAAGCGTGAATCATATAGTAGATATGATCAACATAGTGATGTTCACCATTGAAAACTACTCCATTTCACGTGATGATTGGTCATGGTTTAGTTGATTTGGATCACGTGATCACTTACATGATTAGAGGGATATCTGTCTAAGTGGGAGTTCTTAAGTAATATGATTAATTGAACTTTAATTTATCATGAACTTAGTCCTGGTAGTATTAGCATATCTATGTTGTAGGTCAATGGCTCGCGTTTAGCTCCCCTGTTTTATTTTTGATATGTTCCTAGAGAAAACTAGGTTGAAAGATGTTAGTAGCAATGATGCGGATTGGATCCGTGATCTGAGGATTATCCTCATTGCTGCATAGAAGAATTATGTCCTTGATGAACCGCTAGGTGACAGACCGATTGCAGGAGCAGATGCAGACGTTATGAACGTTTGGCGATCTCGATATGATGACTACTTGATAGTTTAGTGCACCATGATTTATGGCTTAGAATCGGGCCTTCAAAGACGTTTTGAATGCCACAGAGCATATGAGATGTTCCAAGAGTTGAAATTAGTATTTCAGACTCATGCCCATGTCGAAAGGTATGGGACCTTTGACAGTACTTTGCCTACAAGATGGAGGAGAATAGCTCAACTAGTGAACATGTGCTCAGATTGTCTGGGTACTACAATTGCTTGAATCAAGTGGGAGTTAATCTTCTTGATAAGATAGTAATTGACAAAGTTCTCTAGTCACTATCACCAAGTTACTAGAACTTAGTGATGAACTATAATATGAAAGGGATAATGAAAACAATTCTCAAGCTCTTCGCGAAACTAAAATCGGCGAAGGTAGAAATCAAGAAAAGCATCAAGTGTTGATGGTTAACAAGACCACTAGTTTCAAGTAAAAGGGCAAGGGAAAGAAAGGGAACTTTAAGAAGAATGGCAAGCAAGTTGCCACTCCCATGAAGAAGCCCAAAGCTAGACCCAAGCCTAAAACTGAGTGCTTCTACTGCAAAGGAAATGGTCACTGGAAGTGGAACTGCCCTAGATACTTGGCGGATAAGAAGGATGGAATACTGAAAAAGGTATATTGGATATACATGTTATTGATGTGTACTTTACTAGTGTTTATAGCAACCCCTCGGTATTTGATACTGGTTCAGTTGCTAAAGAGTAGTAACTCGAAACGGGAGTTGCAGAATGAACAGAGACTACTTAAGGGTGAAGTGATGATGTGTGTTGGAAGTGGTTCCAAGATTGATATGACCATCGCACACTCCCTATACTTTTGGGATTAGTGTTGAACCTAAAATAAATGTTATTTGGTGTTTGCGTTGAGCATGAATATGATTGGGTCATGTTTATTGCAATATGGTTATTCATTTAAGTCAAAGAATAATTGTTGTTCTATTTACATGAATAAAACCTTCTATGGTCATACACTCAATATAAATGGTTTATTGAATCTCGATCGTAGTAATACACATATTCATAATATTGAAATCAAAAAGATGCAAAGTTAATAATGATAGTGCAACTTATTTTTGGCACTGCCGTCTAGGTCATATTGGTGTAAAGTGCATGAAGAAACTCCATGCTAATGGGTTTTTGGAATCACTTGATGCTTGCAAACCATGCCTCATAGGCAAGATGACTAAGACTCCATTCTCTGGAATAATGGAGCGAGCAACAGAGTTATTGGAAATCATATATACTGATGTATGTGGTCGAATGAACATTGAAGCTCATGGCGGATATCGTTATTTTCTGGCCTTCACAGATGATTTGAGCAGATATGGGTATATCTACTTGATGAAACATAAGTCTGAAACATTTGAAAAGTTCAAATAATTTCAAAGTGAAGTGGAAAATCATCGTAACAAGAAAATAAAGTTTCTGCGATCTAATCGCGGAGGAGAATATTTGAGTTACGAGTTTGGTCTTCATTTGAAATAATGCGAAATAGTTTCGCAACTCACACCACCTGGAGCACCACGGCATAATGGTGTGTCCGAACGTCATAATCGTACTTTATTAGATATGATGCGATCTATGATGTCTCTTACCGATTTATCACTATTGTTTTGGGGTTATGCATTAGAGACAGCTGCATTCACATTAAATAGGGCACCATCTAAATCCGTTGAGACGACACCATATGAACTGTGGTTTAGCAAGAAACCTAAGCTGACGTTTCTTAAAGTGTGGGATTGTGATGCTTATGTGAAAATGTTTCATCCTGATAAGCTCAAACCCAAATCGGAAAAGTGCGTCTTCATAGGATACCTAAAAGCAACTATTGGGTACACCTTCTATCACAGATCCAAAGACAAGATATTTTGTTGCGAAGAATGGGTCCTTTCTAGAGATGTAGTTTCTCTCAAAAGAAGTGAGTGGGAGGCAAGTAGAACTTGATGAGGTAATTGTACCTTCTCCCGAATTGGAAAGTAGTTCATCACAGAAATCAGTTCCAGTGATTCCTACACCAATTAGCGAGGAAGCTAATGATAATGATCATGAAACTTCAGATCAAGTTACTACCGAACCTCGTAGGTCAGCCAGAGTACGGACCACACCAGAGTGGTACGGTAATCCTGTTCTGGAAGTCATGTTACTAGACCATGACGAACGTACAAACTATGAGGAAGCGATGATGAGCCCAGATTCCGCGAAATGGCTTGAGGCCATGAAATCTGAGATGGGATCCATGTATGAGAACAAAGTGTGGAATTTGGTTGACTTGCCCGATGATCGACAAGCCATCGAGAATAAATGGATCTTCAAGAAGAAAACTGACGCTGACGGTAATGTTACTGTTTGCAAAGATCGACTTGTTGCGAAAGGTTTTTGACAAGTTCAAGGAGTTGACTACGATGAGACCTTCTCACTTGTAGTGATGCTTAAGTCCATCCGAATCACGTTAGCAATTGCCGCATTTTATGATTATGAAATCTGGCAAATGGATGTCGAAACTGTATTCCTTCATGGATTTCTTAAAATAAGAGTTGTACATGATGCACCAGAAGGTTTTGTCGATACTAAAGGTGCTAACAAAGTGAGCAAGCTCTAGTGATCCATCTATGGACTGGTGCAAGCATCTCGGAGTTGGAATATATACTTTGATAAAGTGATCAAAGCATATGGTTTTATGCAGACTTGCGATGAAGCCTGTATTTACAAGAAAGTGAGTGGGAGCACTACAACATTTCTGATAAGTATATGTAAATGACATATTGTTTATTAGAAATAATGTAGAATTTTCTGGAAAGCATAAAGGAGTGTTTGAAAAGAGTTTTCAAAGAAAGACCTCGATGAAGTTGCTTACACATTGAGCATCAAGATCTATAGAGATAGATCAAGACGCTTGATAAGTTTTTTCAATGAGTACATACCTTGACAAGATTTTGAAGTAGTTCAACATGGAACAGTCAAAGAAGGAGTTCTTGCCTGTGTTGCAAGGTGTGAAGTTGAGTAAAGACTCAAAAACCGACCACAACAGAAAATAGAAAGAGAATGAAAAGTCATTCCCTATGCCTCAGTCATAGGTTCTATAAAGTATGCTATGTTGTTTACATGTCCTATTGTATACCTTAGCATATTTCTGGCAAGGGAGTACAATAATGATCTAGGAGTAGATCACTGGACAGCCGTCAAAATTATCCTTAGAGGACTAAGGAAATATTTCTCGGTTCTGGAGGTGATAAAAGAGTTCATCATAAAGAGTTACGTCGATGCAAGTTTTTTACATCAATCTAGATGACTCTAAGTCTCGATCTGGATACATATTGAAAGTGGGAGCAATTAGCTAGAGTAGCTCCGTGCAGAGCATTGTAGATATAGAAATTTGCGAAATACATACGGATCTGAATGTTGCAGGCCCGTAGGCTAAACTTCTCTCACAAGCAAAACATGATCACTCTTTGGTGTTAATCACATAGCGATGTGAAATAGATTATTGACTCTAGTAAACCCTTTGGGTATTAGTCACATGGAGATGTGAACTAATCACATAAAGATGTGTGATACCAGACGTCACAACGTAACTAGGTGATTATAAAGGTGCTCTATAGGTGTCTCCAATGGTACTTGTTGAGTTGGCATAGATCGAGATTAGGATTTGTCACTCCGATTGTCGGAGAGGTATCTCTGGGCCCTCTCGGTAATGCACATCACTATAAGCCTTGCAAGCAATGTGACTAATGAGTTAGTTGCAGGATGATGCATTACGGAACGAGTAAAGAGACTCGCCGGTAACGAGATTGAGCTAGGTATTGAGATACTAACGATCGAATCTCAAGCAAGTAACATACCGATGACAAAGGGAACAACGTATGTTGTTATGTGGTTTGTCCGATAAAGAACATCGTAGAATATGTAGGAGCCAATATGAGCATCCAGGTTCCGCTATTAGTTATTGACCGGAGACGTGTCTCGGTCATGTCTACATAGTTCTCAAACCCGTAGGGTCCGCACGCTTAACGTTCGGTGACGATCGGTATTATGAGTTTATATGTTTTGATGTACCGAAGGTAGTTCGGAGTCCCGGATGAGATCGGGGACATGACGAGGAGTCTCGAAATGGTCGATACGTAAAGATCGATATATTGGATGACTATATTCGGACATCGGAAAGGTTCCGAGTGATTCGGGTATTTTTCGGTGTACCGGAGAGTTACGGGAATTCGCCGGGGAGTATATGGGCCTTATTGGGCTTTAGAGGAAAGAGAGAGGGGAGGCTGCGCGCCCCCCAAGGCCTAGTCCTAATTGGACTAGGGGGAGGGGCGGCGCCCCCTCCTTCCTTCTCTTCTCTTTTCCCTTTCCTTCCCTCCTACTCCTACTACATGGAGGGGGGGATCCTACTCCCGGTGGGAGTAGGACTCCCCAAGGCGCGCCATAGAGAGGGCCGGCCCTCCCCCTCCTTCACTCCTTTATATACGGGGGAGGGGGCACCCCATGGAGACACAAGTTGATCTGTTGATCTCTCCCAGCCGTGTGTGGTGCCCGCCTCCACCATAATCCACCTCGATCATATCGTAGGGGTGCTTAGGCGAAGCCCTGCGTCGGTAGCATCATCATCACCGTCATCACGCTGTCGTGTTGACGAAACTCTCCCGTGAAGCTCTGCTGGATCAGAGTTCATGGGACGTCATCGAGCTGAACAAGTGCTGAACTCGGAGGTGTCGTGCGTTCGGTACTTGGATCGGTCGGATCGTGAAGACGTACGACTACATCAACCGCGTTGTGCTAACGCTTCCGCTTTCAGTCTACGAGGGTACGTGGACACACTCTCCCCTCTCGTTGCTATGCATCACCATGATCCTGTGTGTGCGTATGAATTTTTTTGAAATTACTACGTTCCCCAACAGATTAGTAGAACTAAATATGATATCATCAACATAAATTTGGCACACAAATAATTCTGCATTAAACCTTTTAGTGAAGATAGTTGAATCAATTTTCCCAATTTCAAAACCTTCATCAATAAGAAACTTAGTCAAGCATTTATACCAAGCTCTAGGGGCTTGTTTAAGACCATAAAGAGCTTTGTGAAATTTGTAAATAATATTAGGTTTCTTGGGATTAACAAAGCCGAGAGGTGCTACTTCTTGAGCTTGCGTTGGTTTTTCCCTTGAAGAGGAAAAGGTGATGCAACAAAGTAGAGATAAGTATTTCCCTTGGTTAAGAACCAAGGTATCAATCCGGTAGGAGGAACACACAAGTCTCCAATGATAGCACCTTCACAAACAAACAAATACTTGCACCCAATGCATAAAAGGGGTTGTCAATTCCTTCACGGTTACTTGCAAGGATGAGATCTGATAGAGATTCATATAAAAGATAAATAAAAGTGCAAAATAAAAGAAAAGTAAATACATTGGGCACTAATTTAGTAGGTTAGTCCCAAAAAATGATACTCCCTCCGTTCCTAAATATTTGTCTTTCTAGAGATTTCAACAAGTGACTACATGTGGAGCAAAATGAGTGAATCTACACTCTGAAATATGTCTATACACATCCGTATGTGGTAGTCAATTTGAAATATCTAAAAAGACAAATATTTAGGAACATAGGGAGTATAAAATAGCATAATAATGAATATAAAACATCCAAGATGGATAATATAATAGCTGGAACAATCCAAAATTATAGATATGTTGGAGATGTAACAGGAGGTTGTTTAACATAAACTTCCTCCTCAATTTCACCATTTAGAAAAATACTTTTAATATCCATTTGGTATAGGGTGATATCATGGTGATTGGCATAAGCAAGTAAGATGTGAATGGACTCAAGCCTAGCAATGGGGGCGTATGTCTCACCATAGTCCATACCTTCGACTTGAGTGTAGCCTTGAGTAATGAGACGAGCCTTGTTGTGCACCACTTGTCCATCATCATCTTGCTTGTTCCGAAACACCCATTTTGTATCAATGATATTTTGATCATCCTTGGGCTTCTCAACCAATGTACACACTTGGTTTCTCTCAAAGTTGTGTAGTTCTTCGTGTATAGCATTTATCCAATCCAGATCCTCAAGTGCTTCTTCTACCTTCATAAGTTAAATGCTAGAGATGAATGAGTAATGTTCACAAAAATTAGCCAAAAGAATTTTAGAGCGAGTGATTCTCCCAGTGTTGACGTCGTCGTAGATTTGTTCAATGGGATGATTCTTTGTGACTCTTGCTCTAAATCTCATGATAAATTTTTCTTCTTCTTCTTCTTCTTCTTCTTCTTATTCTTCTTCTTTTTCTTCTTCTTCTTCTTCTTCTTCTTCTTCATTTTTGGCGGCATCGTTGTTCGCTTGTTGTACTTCCTCAGTTCCTTCGTCTTGGCGTGTTCCACTTGTGGACACCTCCATGTCAACTTGTGGTTCACCTTGACGTGAAGTAGAGTCTTCCACTTGAATGTACGAAGTACTCTCCTTCACCTTCGCTGGACGAATTTTGCCAATAGACAAATCATGAATTGCTTCCCAGGGATCTTTATCTCCTACATCAATTTGCAATTGCTCTACTTGTGAGCCGTTAGATTCATCAAACTTCACATCTAACGTCTCTTCAACCTTTCAGGTGAAATTGTTGTAGACACAGTAAGTGTGAGAGTTTGAGCCATAACCAAGTAGAAAACCTTCATGGGATTTAGGAGCAAACTTCGAATGATGATGCTCATCAAGAATGTAGCATTTTGAACCAAATACTCAAAAGTATCAAACTTGGGGTTTGTTACCAGTGGGTAGCTCGTATGCCGTTTTACTAAGAAGCTTCTGAAGATATAGTCGATTCGTAGCATGACAAGTTGTCTCAGCCGCTTTTTCCCAAAAGTGTCTTGGTGTCTTGTATTCGTCATGCATTGTTCTCGCCATCTCAATAAGAGTCTGGTTCTTCCTCTCAACAACTCCAATTTGTTGAGGTGTGTACGTAGCCGAGAACTCATGTGAAGTCCCTTGTTCGTCAAGAAAGTTGTCCACATTGGCGTTCTTGAACTCATTTCCGTTATTGCTCCGAACCTTCTTGATCTTCACTTCAAATTTATTTTGGGACTTCCTAGCAAAATTCTTGAAGATCTTTTGTACCCGCCACTTGTCATCAAGAAAGAACACCCACGTAAATCTGGAAAAATCATCAACAATGACCAAACCGAAATATTTACCACCAAGGCTCCTGTAAGCGTTGGGACCAAAGAGATCCATGTGAAGCAGTACAAGTGGTCTTCTCGTGGTCATGATGTTCTTCACGGGATGATTTCCTTCAACTTGTTTTCCTACCTGGGAAGCACTACAAAGTCTATCCTTGTCAAATATAACGTCTTTAACATGAAGGATATGATCACTTTTAATGAGCTTATCAAGATTTCGCATGTCAACATGTCCTAGTCTTCTATGCCATAACCAACCTTTAGAAGATTTTGCGATTAACAAAGTACGAGGTTGGGCTCTTTTAGTGAAATCAACAATGTATAGATCACCTCTACGAATTCCGTTAAAGACCATATTGTGATTATCTCAACAAAACACTTGGCAATCTACTTCGGTAAATAGAACACTGAAACAAGAATTGGCTAGTCTAGATACATAAAGAAGATTGTAGCCAACAAATTCAACAAGCATAAAATTTTGAATAGAGCTATCATTGGTGTAACACCCTCGATGCGACTATAGCTCCCACGTGTCGAGGCACGACTTAGAGGCATAATCGCATTGAAGGCAATGTCGCAAGTTAGGCCATCTTCACAACATCCCATGTAATATAATTAATAAAAGGGGAGATACATAGTTGGCTTACACTCGCCACGTCAATCAAGTACATAAATAGCATTACAACATTCAAACACTCATGGCCCGACTACGACGCCAAAATAAAAGATAACCCAACATGCGACACGGTCCCGATCACCCCAACTGGGCACCACTACTGATCATCAGGGAAAGACACGTAGTAACGGCGTGAGTCCTCGTCGAACTCCCACTTGAGCTCAAGCGCGTCATCTGGAACGGAGTCATCAGGCCCTGCATCTGGTTTGGAAGTAATCTGTGAGCCACAGGGACTCAGCAATCTCGCACCGTCGTGATCAAGACTATTTAAGCTTATAGGTAAGGCAAGGAAAATATGTGGAGCTGCAGCAAGCGACTAGCATATAGGGTGGCTATCCTGTTCGCAAAAGAGAGCGAGAAGAGGAGGCAAAGCGCGAACGAGTAACTAAAGGACAACCTGCGCAAGCATTACTCCAATACCGTGTTCACTTCCCGGACTCCGCCGAGAAGAGACCATCACGGTAACTCACATTGTTGATTCATTTTAATTAAGTTAAGGTTCAAGTTGTCTACAACCGGACATTAACAAATTCCATCTACCCATAACCGCGGGCACGGCTTTCGAAAGTTCAAATCCCTGCAGGGGAGTCCCAACTTAGCCCATGACAAGCTCTCACGGTCAACGAAGGAATAGACCTCCTCCTGAGACGTTCCGATCAGACTCGGTATCTCGGTTCTTCAAGACACTTCGACAGGTTAAAACAAATCCAGCAACACCGCCCGAATGTGCCGACAAATCACGATAGGAGCTGCACATATCTCGTTCGCAGGGCACACTCAGATGAAAACTACGTACAACTAAAACCAACCCTCGAGTTGCCCCGAGGTGGCGCTGCAAGTGGCTCTATTTGGACAAACACTCAGAGGAGCACTGGCCCGGGGGGGTTTTAAATAAGATGACCCTCGGGCTCCGGAAACCCAAGGGGAAAAAGAGGCTAGGTGGAAAATGGTAAAACCAAGGTTGGGCATTGCTGGAAAAGCTTTAATCAAGGCGAACTATCAAGGGGTTCCCATTATCATCCAACCGCGTAAGGAACGCAAAAATCCGGGAACATAACACCGATATGACGGAAACTAGGGCGGCAAGAGTGGAACAAAACACTAGGCGAGAGGCCGAGCCTTCCACCCTTTACCAAGTATATAGATGCATTAAGATAACAAGATAATATAATGATATCCCAACAAGTAAATAATGTTCCAACAAGGAACGGTCTCCAATCTTCAACTGCAACTAGCAACGCTATAAGAGGGGCTGAGCAAAGCGGTAACATAGCCAATCAACGGTTTGCTAGGACATGGTGGGTTAGAGGTTTGACATGGCAATTTGGGGGGCATGATAAGCAAGTGTTAGGCATCGTAACATAGGCATAGCAAAAGAGCGAGCATCTAGCAAAGCAAAGATAGTAGTGATTTCGAGGGTATGATCATCTTGCCTGCAAAGTTGTCAGAGTTGACTGGATCCTCAAAAGCAAAATCAACGGGCTCCTCATTAGTGAACTCGTCTCCCATCTCTACCCAAACAAGACAAACAAGCAAACGGAACACAATCAACCACGTGCAAAGCTCAAACAATATGATGCAAGGATGGTATGCTATGCGGGATGCAATATGTGATGCATATGCAAGATATGAGAAGGAACGGATGAACCTGGCCTCAACTTGGAAAACCAAGTGTGCCACTGGAAATATGAGATGAAATCGCTTGAAAACGATATCAAGAACGCCGGAATCCGAGTTACGGTTAGGAAATGGCAAGCAATTCAAATATGGCACCGGTCTGCGATTTACAGCAAGTAGCCATCTAAATGCAACAAGATGAACATGCTACAGCACCCAAACATGACAACGAAATACATGGTAGGGATCCATTCATGATGCTTAACAAAAGTGTAGCACTGAGCTACTGCCAATTCATCCATTAACAGGTTCAAACAAGCATGGCAAAACTGCATTTGACAAACAGATTTCAGACTTAGTGAAATTAACACTTGTCTGGAATTTCAGATCAGATAGCACTCTTTGGAGCATGAAAACAATATGCTACAGGACCTTAACATGACAAAGTAAAGCATGGCATGGAGCTACTCAAAGAGCTTAACAAAAGTCCCTTAGTGACCTTGAGCCAAAAGGGATCATAAAATACAATTGCAAGCATGTGAACATGGCAAAAACATAATCAGTTCTCAGACTTGGTGAAAACTGGAGCATGCTGAAACAGATATCAAGTAGGCATGTTTACGAGCTCGATGCACTCACTACAGAGCAAGTCATGATAATCTAAGCATACATCCACCAAGAATACACAAAATGCAAGCTAGACATGGCAAGAACAATAACATAGCATGCACGGATCAACTACAACATCCTCGGCAAAATCGCTAACAAGTAGACAATCTGCCCAGATTCACGAAATGACAAAAGTAGAGCTCGATTGACTCAATCTAGGGTGCTCCATAATTGCAAACAAAGACATGGGTGGATATAGCACTACAATATTAACAAAACATCCTTACTGATCATCCCCAAAAGAGGCACCGATCACTAGGAAACAACATGAACATATGGCAATATGAGATAAACAGGTCAAGGACTTAGTGGAAATGCTAAGTCCCTGAAATCAGCATTAACAAATGCTCCACTTTGCAAGCTTGTGCTAGTCACCACACACATCACAAAAATACATGGGTTGCACCTCTGGAAAGATGACAAAACCCTTAACAAAACATATGTAGAGCTCAGGGGCATATCATGCACACAATAATTATGGCAAAAATGACAAATATCTAAATGGAGCAGCAGATCTGACAATTATCCCAAATAGCACTCTTCGAACAGCATTTCGGGCATCAAGATGAACTCAAATGAAAATGATGCAGTGAGGTGAAATGATGTGCTCTCTGAGATGAACATTTTGATATGCTATATGCCCAAAACGGAGCTACGGATGAGGAGTTACGTCATGAAGAACAAGGGCAAATAAATTAGGGTTAGGGCAAAAGAGGTCAACCGGATCCGATCCAGATCTGGATCCGGGGCACTGTAGCAGCTCGCGAAGCCCGAGGTTCGTCGGCCGGAGATGAGGGTCGCCGAAGATGGAGGTCTCCGAGGGTAGGACAAGCCGGGGCGGCGCCAGCGTTGACCTGGCGGCGGCGGGCGGTGCGGTGAGGCGGCGAGGAAGCCAGGGCGGCGCGGGCGAGACGGCGGAGCGGCGAGCCGGCGCGGGCGACAAGAAGCTCCGGGCGGCGGCGCGGGCGGCGAGCAGGCGGCGGGGAGCCGGGTCACGGGCCCGATTGGCGGCGCGAGAGGGCCTGCGCTGGGTCGCGCGGGCCTGGCGGCGGAGGAGGCCGGCGGTGCCACATGTCAGGCGCTGGTTGGCGCGGGCGGCGGCGGCGGCTTCGTCCTGCGCGGCGGGCGATTTTTTTTAGGGTTTAGAGAGAGGGGATCCGAGATTTGGAATGGGGGGGTATATATAGGCATAGAGGGAGCTAGGAGTGTCCAAATGAGGTGCGGTTTCCGGCCACGCGATCGTGATCAAACGCTCTAGATGATGGAGAGGGTTTTGGTGGGTTTTGGGCCAAAATGGAGGGGTGTTGGGCTGCAACACACACGAGGCCTTCTCGGTCCCTCGGTTAACCGTTGGAGCATCAAACGAAGTCCAAATGGTACGAAACTTGACAGGCGGTCTACCGGTAGTAAACCAAGGCCGCTTGGCAAGTCTCGGTCCAATCCGGAAATGTTTAATCCCCACACACAAAAGAAAGGTAGAATTGACCACCAGAGGAAAACGAAGCACCGGAATGCAAAACAGACAACGGGGAAAATGCTCGAATGCATGAGATGAACACGTATGCAAATGCAATGCACATGATGACATGATATGAGATGCATGACAACGATAACAGCACACGGAGACAAAAACCCGAACCCGAGAAAATAAAATAACTTAACGCCGGAAACGGCAAGAGTTGGAGTACATATTGGGAAAATCACATCCGGTGTGTTACAACACTCCACCACTACGAAAGGATCTCATCCCGAGATCTAGGACTGAAAGAACGTCGGGTACTCAGAACGGAGGTGATCCTCGCGTTCCCAGGTAGCTTCACGGTCAGAATGGTGTGACCACTTGACTTTGAGAAATTTGATTGACTTGTTGCGAGTCTTGCGTTCAGTCTCTTCAAGAATAGCAACTGGGTGCTCACGATAAGAGAGATCTTCTTGGAGCTCAATGTCCTCAAAGTTGACGGTGCGGTCAGGAGTCTTGAAGCACTTACGAAGCTGAGAGACATGGAACACGTCATGAACATTTGCAAAGTTTGAAGGAAGCTCGAGTTGATAGGCAAGATCGCCTCTCTTGCTGACAATCTTGAAAGGTCCCATGTATCTAGGGGCAAGCTTCCCTTTGATACCGAAGCGACGAGTACCTTTCATTGGAGAGACGCGGAGGTAAACATGATCTCCGATCTCGAAAGCCAAATCACGGTGCTTACTATCATAGTAGCTCTTCTGACGGGATTGGGCTGCTTTGAGGTTATCTTGAATGACTTTGCACATTTCCTCTGCCTCTGTGATTAAGTCATTACCCAAAAGCTGACGTTCACCGGTTTCAGACCAGTTGAGAGGGGTACGGCACTTCCTGCCATACCAAATTTTGAATGGGGCCTTGCCCGAACTTGCTTGAAAACTGTTGTTGTAGGAGAATTCAGCATAAGGAAGACAATCCTCCCACTTCATGCCGAAGGAGATCACACAAGCCCTGAGCATATCTTCAAGAATCTGGTTGACACGCTCGACTTGACCGCTAGTTTGAGGATGGAAAGCTATGCTGAAGCGGATGTTGGTGCCCATGGCCTTCTGAAAATAATCTCAAAACTTGGAGGTAAAGATGCTGCCACGGTCTGAAGAGATCACTTATGAAATACCGTGAAGAGAGACAATCCGAGAGGTATAGAGTTCCGCCAATTGAGCTGCAGTGATAGACTCTTTGATAGGCAGAAAGTGAGCCACTTTGGTGAGTTTGTCGGTGACAACGAATATAGCATCATTGCCACGCTTGGACTTTGGAAACCCAGTCACGAAGTCCATCTCAATGTGGTCAAACTTCCATTCTGGAATGGCAAGAGGTTGGAGGAGACCCGCTGGCCTTTGGTGTTCTGCCTTCACTCTTCTACATACATCACACTCATTCACGAATTGAGCAATCTCGCGCTTCATTCGAGTCCACCAATAAGCCTGCTTGAGGTCCTGATACATCTTCGTGCTCCCAGGATGGATGGAGAGGAGAGAATTGTGAGCCTCGTTCATGATCACTTTACGAAGGTCACCTTTGGGCACAACAATACGATCCTCGAAGAAGAGAGTATCCTTGTCATCAAGGCGGTAGCACTTGTACTTGGGTTGACTCTTGGCAATCCCAATCTTCACCTTTTTCACCATAGCATCAAGAAGCTGAGCTTGGCGAATCTGGTCTTCCAAGGTAGGAGAGACTTGAAGGTTGGCGAGGAAACCTTGAGGAACAACTTGCAGATTAAGTTTGCGGAAAGCTTCACAAAGCTCGGGTTGATAAGGCTTGAGAATCAGACTGTTGCAATAAGCCTTCCTGCTCAATGCGTCAGCAATCACATTGGCCTTGCCTGGAGTATACTCGATACTCGGATTATACTCTTGAATCATTTTGACCCATCGAGTTTGCCTGAGATTGATATTAGGCTGAGTGAAGATGTACTTGAGACTCTTGTGGTCAGTGAAAATGTCCACTTTTCTTCCCAATAAGAGATGTCTCCAAGTCAAAAGAGCATGCACAACAGCCGCCAACTCGATATCATGAGTGGGGTAGTTCTTCTCATTGGGCTTCAACTGGCGAGAGGTATAAGCCACAACTTTCTTCTCTTGCATCAACACTGCGCCAAGACCTTGGAGAGAGGCATCACAAAAGACCTCTTACGGCTTGGATTCATCAGGCGGAGTCAGAACTGGAGTAGTGACCAATTTCTCTTTCAAAGTATTGAAAGCAATGTCACACTCCAGAGACCAAACGTACTTGACGTGCTTCTGGAGAAGATTTGAGAGAGGCTTCGCGATCTTAGAAAAGTTTTCAACGAATCTACGACAGTAGCTTGCGAGACCAAGGAAGCTACGGAGTTGCTTCACGTTCTGAGGAGGTTCCCAATTCACAATTGCAGACACCTTCTCAGGATTCACCGCAATTCCCTTGGCAGAGATGATATGACCAAGATAAAGAACCTCATCAAGCCAAAATTCGCACTTGGAGAACTTGGCGTAGAACTGGTGTTCCCTGAGCTTATCGAGTACCAAACGCAAGTGCTTGGCATGATCTTCCTTGTTCTTCGAGAAAACCAGAATGTCGTCGAGATAGACCAAAACAAAGTCGTTGGTGTAGGCGTTGAAGATGAAGTTCATCATGTGAGAGAATGTCGGAGGAGCGTTGACGAGGCCAAAAGACATGACAGTGTATTCATATGACCCATAGCTTGTCCTGAAAGCCATCTTGGGAATATCTTGCTCATGGATTCGAATCTGATGATAACCCATACGGAGATCAAGCTTGGAGAATACTTGGGCACCCTTGAGTTGTTTGAACAGCTCATTGATGTTGGGAAGTGGGTATTTGTTCTTGATGGTCTTCTTGTTCAATGGACGGTAATCGACACAAAGTCGGTTCGTTCCATCCTTCTTCTTCACAAAAAGAACACCACAACCCCACGGAGAAGAACTAGGCCGGATGAGACCCATTCTCTCTTGAATATTGAGTTGCTTCTTCAGCTCCTTCAACTCTTCAGGTCCAAGCTTGTAAGGACGCTTGCACACTGGTTCCGTGCCAGGCTCAAGATCAATGACGAATTCAACTGGCCGGTGCGGAGGCATTCCTGGAAGCTCTTCTGTAAAGACGTCTTGATATTCGCAAACGACTGGAATCTGTGAGATAGCATCCAGTTCACCCTTCTCATTGAGAGAAAACAGACGGATTGTATTATCACGAGCGGCAAAGACAATTACATCCTCAGATGAATGAGTCAATTGAATCTACCTGGCTGCACAGTCAAGATGTGCCTTGTGCTTAGAAAGCCAATCCATTCCGAGAATAAGATCAATATCCGAGTTACCAAGAACCACCGGAGAAGAAAGAAACTTGTAATCGCCCAACATGATAGAGACATCCGGGACGCAATTGTTAGAAGTCATTTTCTTGCCCGGAGACACAATCTTCAACGGAACAGGAATCCTTTCGGTCACAAAATCATGCTTGGCAACAAATGGTGTTGAAATAAAAGAAAGCGATGCACCAGTGTCAAAAAGAACTTTTGCAGGAACATCGTTAACAGGAAGGTTACCCATAATCACATCTGGCGAGTCCTCTGCCTGAGCTGCATTCAGCAAATTGACCTTGGCGTGCTTGGGGTTATGCTTGACCACAGCTGTACTTGCCGATCTGACAGGAGGAGGAGGAGGAAGACGCCTCTGGTTGAAACACTTGTTGGCATAGTGACCCTTCTGTTGGCACTTGTTGCACGTGACCTCTGAAAGCGGACGGTGGCATGGAGCACTTGATCTTGGAGATTGAGATGAAGTCTTGTTCTGAAAGCCAGGGTTGGGTGGGTGGGAAGATCCACTGCCACCTTTGCTCTTCTGCTGCTTGGCCACTTGAGTAGAGGAAGAAGGAGTAGCATCTCTGACTCGCTTCTTGGAAGCATCACACCTCAGTTGAGCGGCCTCTTGCTTCAATGCCATGTTGTAGAACTCATCGTACCTCAAGGGCTCAAAGAGAACAAGAGCTAGCTGAATTTCTTCTCTGAGACCACCCCTGAACTGGTATATCATGCTCTTCTCATCAGGTACGTCCTGCTTGGCAAAGCGGGCGAGCTTCTGAAACAACTTGTTGTAGTCATAGACAGACAAAGAGCCTTGCTTCAGGTTGCGAAATTCCTCACGCTTGCTTTAAACCACGCTCTGAGGGATATGATGAGCTTTGAAGTCTTGACGGAATTCATCCCAGGTAATAACACGTCCATCTCTGGAGTCCTTGTACTGCTGGAACCATTCTGTAGCTTGATCTTTGAGTTGGAAGGAAGCGAACTTGACGAAGTCCTCAGGCCCGACGTTACTGCACTCGAAATGCTTGCACAGATCCACGAGCCAATCATCAGCATCAGTTGCCTCAACACAATTGCTGAAAGTCTTTGGCCCGTTAGCAAGGAACTGGTTGAGTGTAGCAAAGTGATTCTGATTGTTGCCTTGGTTGCCTTGGTTCGCTTGATTGCACTCTTGAAGAATTTGCATGATCAACTGTATGTTTGCATTGGTTGCGGCCATCACAGCTTGCCATGCCTCCGGAGGAGGTGGAGGTGGTGGCGGATCTTGATTCTGATTCTGATTGGTGCTCTTAGCGGGAGCCATCCTGAAGAGGTTGACCACCGTTAGCACATTGACAGATAAAATGAAGCTGAATCCAACGGAATGAAAATTGCAACATAAAGTCTTCACATCTGAACAAAATAAACGAATGCATTCCTCTTGAAATGGTCACATATCCATAAATTGAGAAGCCACTTAGAATTTACGTAGAGAAATAAATCAGCAAGGTACGGATCAAGAACGAATACTCGGTAAGAAATCCCAATCTCAAACCAAATATCCGTGGAAGAAGAACTAGAGCTACAAGAATTCCCACCTATGAAACTCCCGAACCTTTCCGGTTATGCAATCAGGTGTTGGGGATACAGGGGAAGCATAATATCTCACCCAAATCTAGCAAATCCTACATCCAGCTGTATCCATCCTTCAACACATAACCGAGAAAAACTTCGGAAACCATCTACCTCAACCTTCGAAAAGCATCTGTTATACAAGTTATGGCGATACTCCCGAACTCCCGCCCCAGTACTGGGTGGCGTCGAGGTTATCTCACCAATGAACTGCATAAAAGAGATTTTCGATGTCGGCGTACTAAACTTAGGTATTCCAGAACTGCAACGATAAAATTATGACGACAACACCCCGGAGCTCAACCCCCCGGGACACTGCCACAAAACCCCTGACAAGAGGCACCAAGACAATGTTCTCGTCACAAAACCATCGGAACGATTCCAAGATACCCGTGTGATCCTAAATTTTTTTTAGTGAAATTTGAGAAGAGAAGAGTCAAAACTCTACGTCAGGATGCCTTACCAGAGCGATGATGAGACTGGGAAGTAAAAAGAATTCCTAAACTCTCTGATATATAATTCCTAAATGACTCAAAACATTTTTCTAGACAAAACTCGGCCGCTAAAAACGATCAAGCAATGGGGCTCCTAAGGTCGGGGAAGGCTCTGATACCAACTTGTAACACCCTCGATGCGACTATAGCTCCCACGTGCCGAGGCACGACTTAGAGGCATAATCGCATTGAAGGCAATGTCGCAAGTTAGGCAATCTTCACAACATCCCATGCAATATAATTAATAAGGGGAGATACATAGTTGGCTTACACTCGCCACGTCAATCAAGTACATAAATAGCATTACAACATTCAAACACTCATGGCCCGACTACGGCGCCAAAATAAAAGATAACCCAACATGCAACACGGTCCCGATCACCCCAACTGGGCACCACTACTGATCATCAGGGAAAGACACGTAGTAACGGCGTGAGTCCTCGTCGAACTCCCACTTGAGCTCAAGCGCATCATCTGGAACGGAGTCATCAGGCCCTGCATCTGGTTTGGAAGTAATCTGTGAGCCACAGGGACTCAGCAATCTCGCACCCTCGCGATCAAGACTATTTAAGCTTATAGGTAAGGCAAGGAAAATATGTGGAGCTGTAGCAAGCGACTAGCATATAGGGTGGCTATCCTGTTCACAAAAGAGAGCGAGAAGAGGAGGCAAAGCGCGAATGAGTAACTAAAGGACAACCTGCGCAAGCATTACTCCAATACCGTGTTCACTTCCCGGACTCCGCCGAGAAGAGACCATCACGGTAACTCACACTGTTGATTCATTTTAATTAAGTTAAGGTTCAAGTTGTCTACAACCGGACATTAACAAATTCCCATCTGCCCATAACCGCGGGCACGGCTTTCGAAAGTTCAAATCCCTGCAGGGGAGTCCCAACTTAGCCCATGACAAGCTCTCACGGTCAACGAAGAAATAGACCTCCTCCCGAGACGTTCTGATCAGACTCGGTATCTCGGTTCTTCAAGACACTTCGACAGGTTAAAACAAATCCAGCAACACCGCCCGAATGTGCCGACAAATCCCGATAGGAGCTGCACATATCTCGTTCTCAGGGCACACTCAAATGAACACTACGTACAACTAAAACCAACCCTCGAGTTGCCCCGAGGTGGCGCTGCAAGTGACTCTATTTGGACCAACACTCAGAGGAGCACTGGCCCGGGGGGGTTAAATAAGATGACCCTCGGGCTCCGGAAACCCAAGGGGAAAAAGAGGCTAGGTGGAAAATGGTAAAACCAAGGTTGGGCATTGCTGGAAAAGCTTTAATCAAGGCGAACTATCAAGGGGTTCCCATTATCACCCAACCATGTAAGGAACGCAAAAATCCGGGAACATAACACCGATATGACGGAAACTAGGGCGGCAAGAGTGGAACAAAACACTAGGCGAGAGGCCGAGCCTTCCACCCTTTACCAAGTATATAGATGCATTAAGATAACAAGATAATATAATGATATCCCAACAAGTAAATAATGTTCCAACAAGGAACGGTCTCCAATCTTCACCTGCAACTAGCAACTCTATAAGAGGGGCTGAGCAAAGCGGTAACATAGCCAATCAACGGTTTGCTAGGACATGGTGGGTTAGAGGTTTGACATGGAAATTTGGGGGGCATGATAAGCAAGTGGTAGGCATCATAGCATAGGCATAGCAAAAGAGCGAGCATCTAGCAAAGCAAAGATAGTAGTGATTTCGAGGGTATGATCATCTTGCCTGCAAAGTTGTCAGAGTTGACTGGATCCTCGAAAGAAAACTCAACGGGCTCCTCGTTAGTGAACTCGTCTCCCATCTCTACCCAAACAAGACAAACAAGCAAACGGAACACAATCAACCACGTGCAAAGCTCAAACAATATGATGCAAGGATGGTATGCTATGCGGGATGCAATATGTGATGCATATGCAAGATATGAGAAGGAACGGATGAACCTGGCCTCAACTTGGAAAACCAAGTGTGCCACTGGAAAGATGAGATGAAATCGCTTGAAAACGATATCAAGAACGCCGGAATCGGAGTTACGGTTAGGAAATGGCAAGCAATTCAAATATGGCACCGGTCTGCGATTTACAGCAAGTAGCCATCTAAATGCAACAAGATGAACATGCTACAGCACCCAAACATGACAACAAAATACATGGTAGGGATCCATTCATGATGCTTAACAAAAGTGTAGCACTGAGCTACTGCCAATTCATCCATTAACAGGTTCAAACAAGCATGGCAAAACTGCATTTGACAAACAGATTTCAGACTTAGTGAAATTAACACTTGTCTGGAATTTCAGATCAGATAGCACTCTTTGGAGCATGAAAACAATATGCTACAGGACCTTAACATGGCAAAGTAAAGCATGGCATGAAGCTACTCAAAGAGCTTAACAAAAGTCCCTTAGTGACCTTGAGCCAAAAGGGATCATAAAATACAATTGCAAGCATGTGAACATGGCAAAAACATAATCAGTTCTCAGACTTGGTGAAAACTGGAGTATGCTGAAACAGATATCAAGTAGGCATGTTTACGAGCTCGATGCACTCACTACAGAGCAAGTCATGATAATCTAAGCATACATCCACCAAGAATACACAAAATGCAAGCTAGACATGGCAAGAACAATAACATAGCATGCACGGATCAACTACAACATCCTCAGCAAAATCGCTAACAAGTAGACAATCTGCCCAGATTCACAAAATGACAAAAGTAGAGCTCGATTGACTCAAGCTAAGGTGCTCCATAATTGCAAACAAAGACATGGATGGATAGAACACTACAATATTAACAAAACATCCTTACTGATCATCCCCAAAAGAGGCACGGATCACTAGGAAACAACATGAACATATGGCAATATGAGATAAACAGGTCAAGGACTTAGTGGAAATGCTAAGTCCCTGAAATCAGCATTAACAAATGCTCCACTTTGCAAGCTTGTGCTAGTCACCACACACATCACAAAAATACATGGGTTGCACCTCTGTAAAGATGACAAAACCCTTAACAAAACATATGTAGAGCTCAGGGGCATATCATGCACACAATAATCATGTCAAAAATGACAAATATCTAAATGGAGCAGCAGATCTGACAATTATCCCAAATAGCACTCTTCGAATAGCATTTCGGACATCAAGATGAACTCAAGTGAAAATGGTGCAATGAGATGAAATGATGTGCTCTCTGAGATGAACATTTTGATATGCTATATGCCCAAAACAGAGCTACAGATGAGGAGTTACGTCATGAAGAACAAGGGCAAATAAATTAGGGTTAGGGCAAAAGAGGTCAACCGGATCCGATCCAGATCTGGATCCGGGGCACTGTAGCAGCTCACGAAGCCCGAGGTTCGTCGGCCGGAGATGGAGGTCTCCGAGGGGAGGAGAGGCCGGGGCGGCGCCGGCGTTGACCTGGCGGCGGCGGGCGGTGCGGTGAGGCGGCGAGGAAGCCGGGGCAGCGCAGGCGAGCGCCGGCGTGGGGGCGACACGGCGGAGCGGCGAGCCGGCGCGGGCGGCAAGCAGCTCCGGGCGGCGGTGCGGTCGGCGAGCAGGCGGCGGGGAGCCGGGTCGCGGGCGGCGGGGCGCGGGCCTGATTGGCGGCGCGGGAGGGCCTGCGCTGGGTCGCGCGGGCCTGGCGGCGGAGGAGGCCGGCGGAGCCACGTGTCAGGCGCTGGTTGGCGCGGGTGGCGCCGGCGGCTTCGTCCGGCGCGGACGGACAATGTCCGGCGCGGCGGGCGATTTTTTTTAGGGTTTAGAGAGAGGGGATCTGAGATTTGGAATGGGGGGTATATATAGGCATAGAGGGAGCTAGGAGTGTCCAAATGAGGTGCGGTTTTCGTCCACGCGATCGTGATCGAACGCTCTAGATGATGGAGAGGGTTTTGTTGGGTTTTGGGCCAAAATGGAAGGGTGTTGGGTTGCAACACACACGAGGCCTTCTCGGTCCCTCGGTTAACCGTTGGAGCATCAAACGAAGTCCAAATGGTACGAAACTTGACAGGCGGTCTACCGGTAGTAAACCAAGGCCGCTTGGCAAGTCTCGGTCCAATCCGGAAATGTTTAATCCCCACACACGAAAGAAAGGTAGAATTGACCACCGGAGGAGAACGAAGCGCCGGAATGCAAAACGGACAACGGGGAAAATGCTCGAATGCATGAGATGAACACGTATGCAAATGCAATGCACATGATGACATGATATGAGATGCATGACAACGATAACAGCACACGGAGACAAAAACCCGAACTCGAGAAAATAAAATAACTTAACGCCGGAAACGGCAAGAGTTGGAGTACATATTGGGAAAATCACATCCGGGGTGTTACAATTGGATATGGCCACCTTACCAAGGCCAAGTACCTTACCCTTGGAGTTATCTCCAAAAGTCACATACTTGCATGGACCATTATTTTTAGCAAGCTCATGGAACATGTCTTTATCTTCGGTCATGTGATGGGTACATCCACTATCAAGAATCCACTCTTTTCCGGATTGTAAATCACACGTTGTTTGGAGAGAGATCAATGCTATGGAAATAGGCTAGGGTTGATGTGCCCGGATGTAGTTACCATCCAACGTGGTACCCATCAGTCCGCGAACCAGTATGGTTGTCCGAAATTCCTGCAAACCGGACACAAACCAGGGGGTTTGTTGACGCCTAGACCGCTTCCACATACGTGCCTTACACCCTGGTCCCACCCAAAAACCTCTTCATCCGAAAAATCCTCTTTGCACGAAGAGGTTGCTGCACATTCATGTCGGTCAGTGCCGCTCCAGAGCGGACGTGACTCCACGACATTGATGTCAGTAAGAGCGACACGACCGGACGAGTAGGAAGTGCCACTTCAATGTCGACGCGGCGACCGAGAAGCCTACTCTGGTCGGTGCACCACATTGAAGTCGGCTTTCGTCCCTTCGCCTGGCAACGCCTATTTAAGCTTGGCTCCGGCACCATCCACATCACACCGCAACACTCTCCTCCACTCACAGCCTCTCTGGTTCTCTCCGCTCTGGCACTATCCACAACACATTGTCCACACCATACCACACCGTCCACACTATGCCGAAGTCATGGTTCTTCGGCCTGGCGAGCAGTATCCCCAAATCTCCCTCTGGATCAGGATTTTGGCGTCGTCTTCATCACTTTCTAGGGTCCTCGACCTCCGTGGCAGCCTCCTCCCCCGAGAAGGAGGAGATCATCTCCTCCTGCGACGAGGAGGAGTAGCCGTTCCGCCTCCTGGCAGAGGCGGCGATGACGGACTGGGAGTACAAGTGGCAAATGGACCTGATGATCAAGTGGTCGATGCACTACTATGGTCCGGTGTCGCCCTCGCCATCGTCAAGCCGCGTGAAGGAGGGGTTGGCTGCCACGATGCGTCTGTCGTGGCAAGGCCGTGAAGGAGGAGGTGCCACCGGCGATCGCGAAGGCGCCCGGGTGGCTCCTCCACTACCTAAGTGGTCGTAGTCGTAGAGGCTCCTTATTGTCGCAGAGCATCGTGGCGGCTAAGGAGATGGTGGCCAGGGAGGCAACACAGCAGGAGTGGCGCAACATGGTGCGCTGCTTGGTGTTCGCAAAGCCCGACGAGGCGTCAGCTTGGGTCCGTGCGGACCATTGGTGGAGCTACGTGCAAAAAAAGTTGGCTACAGCGCACCCAACCTATGCCAAACACAGTGTGGCATTTACAGTAAACTGAAGCATGAGGAAAAAATATTAGGCCTTTCTTTGTTCCGGCCCGCCTAGTTTTGGCAGTGTAGCTCCGCTACTGGTGCGGAACCCGACCTTGCAGAGGCATGGGCCCGCGGTCGATCGTTAAATCCGCGGAGATGGCCATGTGGCGCCTATGCCGCCTCAACCGGGAGCTCACGGAGATTGGCGACGAGTGATCTCTCAGCGAGACTGCCGCTGCCGCTAGCGGCAGGGGCAAAGGGCAAGGCTCCCCCGCCAGGGTCGGTGTTGGATGCGGTGGCCCTCTGTACGTCGCATGAGGACGTGAAGCGGCTCATCCATGAGCGCTAGGCGGCGACCGGCAGGGCTGCCGCGCCCTTCCGCCACTAGAGGGGACCGTCGGGCAGACCAACCGAGCATACGAGGTCACCCTCCGGTACAAGTTAGTCTAGGTTTTTTAGGTTTTAGTTGAACGGATGAGATATCGTCCAATTCATATAAATTCTGGCAGAAGTTATGTCCGTTGAACGAATTCCGTCATGTTTGCAAGAATTGTGTCCGAATGAGTTTGAGTTGCAGGCGGAGAGTTGCAGCAAGCGTTGGATGGGCGGCTCTCGAACCACTGTCCACAGATGCGTCCGGAGATGAATAGTGTGTTCATTTTAGGGGTCTGTGTTGAAAATGCTCTTATACTTGCACTTAGGATCTTGTCTCAATTTTCAACATGGTCCTAATAGACACTTTTATGATGTGTTTTCAACGTGTATGTATTAAGGATACGTCCAAATAACATCAGACCCATCAAGGTTACCTCAGTTCTCAAGTATTTATCCAGACATTTAACTAGCAAATTACAAGTTTTATGTAATAGTAACAGAGATAATATCAGTCGAAACTTCTTTCGAATACAAATCCAGCGATATAAACTGCACGATATTTAACTTAAATTTCGCTATAGTTAAACCTATGGTTAAATTTTGACCTAAATGCAAGGGTACCGTACTTGTAAACCCGGAGTATGTACTCCCTCCGTCGTGGTTTTAGTTAACTTGATGAGTAATTTGGAACGAAGAGAATATGTAGTATGTATGTACAACTTTCCCATAAACGTGCTCAGAGTAGAGAATTTGGGAAGAAAAGAAGGAGAAACGAAAAGGGAAAGAAACAGGCCCCTGAGCAGAACACGCACAAGTTGTTCCTCGGAGCTTCCGCGATCGCTCCAACGGCTAACTCAGCGTCATCACGACGCCGTCTCGCCCCGCGTTCCGACCTCGACTCACTTGCCCTCCCCCCGGTTAAGAACTTAAAAGTGACGCGCCCACCGGGACTCGAACGCGCGGCGCCCTGCCACCACAGGCACACAGAAGAAAAAACAGGGGAGGCAGGCGACTTAACCCTACTCCCCCTGTCCCCTGACCAGAGGAGCGGGCCCCCTTTCGATGGACGGGGCCGCCCACGTCGCCGGCGACTTGGCGGAGGCCGACAGGGCCTCCTCCTCGGCGTCTTCCACCGGCTCGGCCTCCCGGCGCTCCCGGCCGCACAGGGGGATTCACCTGCGGCGGCGCCGGCCGTTGTCCGCTCGGAGAGGACAGGGCGGCGACGGCGACGGCGGCAAGGGCGTCGGTGACGGCGTGCAGGACCTCGCGCTGCCGCTGGGGATGTCCTTCGCGGCGGTTCTCGCCCAGGTGAGCGTCTCCTCTTGTTTTTTTGGCGTCTGCTGTTGTTCCTTGATTGGTAGGCGGCCGAAAGATCCGATTTTTTCGCCCCTCCTGCGGTTCTGCGGATTGTTGCCTTCGAGCATGGTCCCTGGATTGCTAATTTACTGTGTTGTTGGGGTTAATTATGTGCTCCGTAGACTCAGAAAGAACCTGTGACCAATTGTATGGCAATGGCTAATTTGGCGACGTTTTGTAATTAAATTTGGTAGGAAATTTGCAGCTCTTAACGAAGTCCTCAGGAGTTCCTCTGTCTCCTAGGAAGTACAAATACTACTCTAATTCTTTTGGTAAACGTCCAGAAACATCTGATACGGTGGAAAATTCTAGTTCTTTTCGATGTTCCAATTAATTCAAATGATTGCTGTGTTGTGTATTTGTGCAGTTCATGAAATTTTGAATAACATACACCGCTTGGGTCACCGTTCAGAACAATTGTGGTACTAGTAGAATGGATAGGCTAAATGTTAAATGGGTGGTATCTGACCAGAATGGACTATTCTGGTTTTAATCTGGTTTTCTAGTGCCTTAATTATATTTTTCCATAGTATTTTAACTGTACATTTTTTTTCAAACAGATCTAATCATAAAAAATGCTAAAGAACTGTTAAAAAAATGCTAAAGAAGGCCTGAATTACAAACCAAGCCAAAAAAACAGGGCAAACCCCCAAACCAAGCAGCAATGGAAAGCCAAACAGTATAGCTAAAAACTGCTAGATAGAACACCAAAACCCCTAAGCTAGGCAGCTACGGTCGGTCTTGGGGGCACGTGTGGTGGGGTAACTGACAAGCGCTTTCCTTTGGTGTACAATTTGTTGAGAAAATGTTTTTCTGCAGCATGCAGTGGAGTGTTACCACATGCTGTTACTAAGCACGAAAAGTTTCTCAGTGCATTGATTTTTGTTAATGTGCTTCAGTACAAAAGCGATTTATTTATTTATTCCGCTATTATTTCCCTAGTCAGACATCTGTGCAGTCTGTCGTACTTGCGGTTTTGAGGTTCACGTGTTTATTAAGGAAGGAAACACAAAATTTTGTCAGGGTGCTGCTCGATCAGCGCATCAATAATGCAAACAAATATTTCCATTTTAAGACTAGAAATAACCTATGGGTTCCATGATTTGATAATAAATACCCATTTTTATTACTTTTGAAGTCTATCCTTCAGCATAATGCTGTTTGACTTGGTGCTTTCAGTGGTTAAGGCTTAGTTTGCGGTTGCTGAACTGTACTGCAGTGAACTTATTTTTAGAACCTATTGTGGAAAAATAGCCACGAAAGAAGAAATATTTTGGTTAGCCAAACAGTTGGCAAAAGTTGGTAGTACAAACAAAATTATCATAATCTAGCGCAATGCCAAATGCAGAATAAGAATGATTTCTTTCTTTATAACTTTAATTATTTTGGAAATTGGAGCATCAGCATCCTACTTGGTGCTGATATGTATATCATATAAATTAACATCTCAGTATTGATTTTTTTCTAGTTGATTGAGCCCACTGACATATTTGTCATGATATTTATAGATATGAACATCTCAATATGTCTTAATCGATAGAGTTCGCTCTCATATTTTTTGATTTATCATGGTCTAGTAGAAATGCATTCCATAAATATTCAACCAAACTTAACTAGTTACCAAATAAATGTAGTGAAATTATGTGCAAGTTGGAAAGCCAGTAGTAATCAGCTGCTAATGCTCATGTGTGTATGTGTGATGTGTGTTCTCAGAAGCATGGACTAGGCTTGTCATTGTAATCTTCTTATTCAGTAATTAACTCTTCTGGGGGAAGAAATTTACTAGTTACAATACTTAGTCCTAACTCCTGAATAACAAGAACACATCTTTTCCACTATAGGTTCTGAATAAAAGCGGCGGTTCTGGAAGCAGATTACAACCTGATTTTCTTTCAAAGGTGTGCACTTCATATCTCGTCTTTTTACTCTTTTCGCAAGCGATTGCTTCAGATAGAAATTAACCATGAGTCCTTAACACTGAATTTGAATGCAGATGTGTACCTCAGCAGTGAAGGAGTCCTTAACAAATGTATGACTGGTTCAACTTATTCAATGCTCTGCTTCGACTGGTTTGGTATATCTGACATAACTTTTCTGTAGATATATGGAGACAGGTTTGATAGTTTCATGGGAAACTTTGAGAAATCATTTGGCAGTACACTGAGGACCCTTCATCTACTCAACGAGGCACCTGCCTGTGAGCAAGATATCCCTCAATCTTCTCAAGGTGATGGTAATCCTGTGGCTGAGACCAAATTGAGTGGCGCTGACTCACAAGGCCCGATACCTGGTGTCCAGCAGAATACACACTTGAATTCCACGAATAAGCAGATTATTCTTCACACGGGTGTCAATCAGCAGCTGATTCAGCTACCTCGTAGCAGATCTAGTCCAGAATGTGATCAGGACATCCTTAATGTATTTGAGAGATCTCTGAATGAGCAAGTTCGTTCGAATGAGCTCAAGGAACTTGAAATTGGGCTTAATATGAGGAAGTTGCAACTAAAGCAATCTCATTTAGCTCTCAGCTCCTACTCACACATGTTAGAGAAGATCAAGATCTCTATGGGATTTCAGAAAGCTGCTTTCAGAGAGGAGAAATTAAAGACTCAAATGCAGGACACGAGACATGCTGAACTCCTCAAGAGGCTTATAGATATGCTTCTGACAGCAGTAGTTTTTATGTCTGCCTGTTTCGGATATGGAACGTATATTTATTCGTACCAGCGGATAACCGCTGTTACTGCAGCCTGTGCAGCTGCTTCAAAGGTATGTGCCATTGTCTTTGATCTCCATTTAATTACTAGGAATTATTATCGAAGATAAGCTCATCTCCTTTCTTTTATCATGACTTGTTTTGCAGGAGTCCAAATCTTGGTGGATGCCAAATTCTGTATCAGCTTTCAACTCAGGATTGCTGTTTCTTAGATGTCACTTGATTGCAGCAACAAGGATATCATTTGGCATGCTGATGATTCTATTGATCGGTTGGTTGATATTCCAGCGTTCTGCAATGACAGGACCCAACATGCCAATAACATTCAATCTTGTGTTATTGGGAGGTGTTTGTGGTTTTGTTGGAAGGTTCTGCGTTGACACACTGGGTGGGGATGGAAATGTTTGGCTCGTATTCTGGGAGATCCTTTGCGCCATCCATTTACTTGGAAACAGCTATCCATCTCTTCTATACCGTGGTCTTTATGGTCCTATTTCTGTGACGCACAGACCCAAGGCTCTCGGTTTGCCATATTGGGTTCGCCGGTACATATTCTACGCTGTGCTGTCTTTGATCCTTCCATGCTTGGCTGGTTTGTTGCCGTTCGCATCTCTATCAGACTGGAGCGAACACGCAGTTGAATATATGAAGTCCAGATTCACTGGAAATGACATTGAGACTTGAGAGACCAGATGTGGCCATTAGCATGGGAGCAGAAACTTCAGAAAATTCGTCAGGCAGAACAACAATGAGCGCATGCGCCAGGTTGGACCTGTTTTCTGAAGATGAAGTCAGTGTAGTAGGAGTGTCATCTTCTGGCCTGAATCTCCCTTCCTACTTAGGTGAACCAGGTTTTGATGGTTGTGCTCTTTTGTCACAACCGTTATGTAATTTCGCCTATGTAATTTCTCCCCTTTGGGAATGTTCAATACATCATCATGAGGACAATTTAGTTGTCTATATGTTTTATGACTCCGATGTTGTGTGGACATTGCCCTCGGTGAGCTCATTGGTTTATTCGTTTGTCGTCACCAACATCATGTGTTGTTCAACATATTTTCATTTGGTTGGTCAGCCGCTGGCATATGCAGCCGTCCCGTTTTTCGGCCCGATCAGTTGAAAATTGTAAGTGTAACGCATTGATTTCATTTGGTTGATTGGTTGTAAACTGTAACAATTTCATTTTTTCTTCTTCTTTATCACCTGTAAATTGTAATGTTAATGTATCTTATTTTGTTTTTGACAATGAGAAATCTTAAATTATCGATTTCATTCCAGTGTTTGCCATCTCATTTGGAGATGTTTGTCTTAATTTCTATCCGGTTTGATGTTTCAGAATCTGGGCAGTTCCTATGACAGTGGTCTACAAATCGCCATCTTGAAAAGGAGTACGTTGCATGTACTTGGATATGTGTCAGATATGTGATACGGGGATACACCCGATACACCAATTTTCTAAAAGCTAGGGTACATGATACATTTATATATGTGTTAATTACTAGAAATATGAAGAAAAAAAAAGAGGAACATCCATGTCAAAGCATGCGTCAATAGGACTAACCCTCCTTTTTTTTCTTGCACTTGGTCCACTTCCATCAGATTTTTTTTTAGGGATGGTCCACTTCCATCAGTTGGCAGTGGGATTTTCCTAGGTTTGTTGCTCTGTCTCAATCAATGCATCAACTCTCTTTTGCTCACCTTTCAACTGAATAAGAACATCGATAGTCATCTTTTGACATAAACTCACCCCAATGTTGGGAATCTTCAAAAGGTGCGCTTTTGCTCTTAAGGGGATTTCACATCGCACGAGGGTTTTCACGTATCCAAAATGTATCGCAGCAGTATTCTAGGAGTATCAAAATTTATTATCTTTTAAAAAAATCAAAAAATCGAGGGATATGTATCGGGGCAGCATTTGGCTGGATTGCGTGCTTTCTAAAGTATCCGTGCAACGTAGGAAAAGGATAGGAAAGATTCAGCAGCACTTGAGAATTGAAGAGTTGGGCAGGCCAGGCGAGGGAAGATGGTTTCTCAGCCGTGCAAGCTCATGGCAGTGGCCATGTCTCCCTCTCTCAGCCTCACCTCACCTCTCCAAACAGGCACCCAAAGCTGCGCCGCGGCTCATCGCCACGACGAGGCGATCAGAGGGTGGGTCTCCTTAACCATGGTGCTTCATCTCCTTCACGAAATCGCAACATTTTTTGACGAAGAAACTGCAGCGAAAACATTCATGTCCAGTAGCTGAACCGGGGAAAAGTTGGCTTGGCACCAAATTCAGTAGTTGCCTAGCCGGCATGTTCACCATCGCGCAGTGGCCAGCTGCCGCAAAGCCCGTGCGTTGCAGAGTCCCGAATCACAACACCCCACCCAAACCAATCGGTCTTTCTTTCAGATCAAATGAGCCATAGACTTATTATTACCAGGACGTGCCATTTTTCACGGGACCATCAAAAAGAGGGCCATTTTTCACCAACTTTTGGCAGTGGTACGTACGTGCGGTCTGGCCACAGCTTCCACCCTCGCAATCGCACTAGCCGCTCGGCTCTAACAGTGTGTATAACCACCACAGGTCACCGACGAAATTCGACGGCACAGTATTCATGCCAGTGCTACTAGTGCTTTCCTTTTTCAGCGAATTGCTACTGCTGCTAGTGCTTACACTGAATGATTTGGATCTGGTCGCCTCCCTCTTGTCTCTCCAATAATAGCAGTTGGTAACTGGTAAGCCCATTATCCATATATATAGAATTCGTTAACAATATGTACTACATCGTGCGCCCTGATGCCTTTTTTTGTGAAACGTAGTACAATATCGACATACACACATACACTCAAACAAATAAAAATGCAGGAACACACTATCCATGTGAGGATCTGAGAGAGAGAGAGAGAGAGAAGAGAGAGAGAGAGAGACTGAGCTCGCAGGTGTGAGATTGACGAATTCACCATTTACGCCTTGTTGCCGACAGACACTTAAATAATAAAGACTTCCAATCTTGAAGTAAATCCAAAAAAATGCCAACACACCACCCTTGTCAAGTCTAAAACTCCCGGATGGGCAAGTTCCATCACAAGAAATCTAACCATCTGATGCAGTGGTCTCTGCACAAAAGTGTGCTCCGATAGCCGACACCGAAGACGCAGTGAAGTTGTGCGTAGCACTGGAGGAAGGAGTGTGGTGGCCGCTTCCAAGTGTGGCGGCCTTCTTTGGCGGCGCAAGAGGTTGAAGAAGGTGATGAGGCGGACGACATGGGCGAATGGTGGGGCCCAACCACGAATAACACCTAGTCGATGATTCAGATCGATCTGCTGTCCAAGCTGACGGACATTATTGATTTCATGTATTGCAGGCTCACCAGCCAGGGGATTGGCCAGTTTGAGGGATGATCTGGTCTTCCATTGATGACGCTACCGGGGAATTCAACCCCTTTCCACTAACCTAAAGGATTCATAGGCTGCGGCGTTTTTGAAAAGACCAGATCATCAAATAAATTCCCGGGAGGTCATTTTGTACTCCAACTATCTCGACAAGGTTAGAACAGTGAATTCATTCATTGGGGAATTCAATCCCTTTCCACTAACATAAAGGATGTGATTGCTAGCTGGTTCATCGCCTATCATCATCATGTCAGACTCGAGGAACAAACCAGAGTCGCTCCCAAGACATTTGTAAGTGGCTCCTCCACTTGGGTCACGCACGCTATTTGTGCTGGTGCTGCGTATGGAGATCCAACGGCACAGTGAAGCGGCTATTCATCAGGAGGCGGTCGTTTGGTCTACGGGCTATATAATTTTTTTAATTAAAAAATCTGAAAATATTTTTAAAATAAACTTGACCATTTATTGTACTTGTAGCAAAAAGAAAAATCCTCATTGACTTCTTTTAAAAAAATAATGTTTTGGTCAAAACAGTATGAATAGTGACCTGTAATAGCAAATAAAGTTTGCCCTGAAGTCAACGTTGGGTTTGTATTCACGGAAAAAAGTATACTAGTCTTTTTTTCGAGACAAAAAAAATATATAGGATCAAGGGGTATATACTAGTGCCAAAAAAAGTATACTTCTATTTTTTTTGAATTTTTTTGTTATCATTAAATTTTTTTTCTATATAGGGCGTATATACGCCAGGACTAAGGGGTATTTCCCCTGTTCATCGATGCTACGTGTGCCTGCGATGAAAGATTTGGATCGTTCACTAACCACACAACCATGGATCGAAGCATCGCATGTCACACCACGAGGTTTTTTCGAATAAGTAATTTTACCGGAGCCGGGATGTACCGTGTTGGATCCACCCTGTACTTGCGTTGAGATCAGGTTAGCATTTTTCTTTTTCTATGTGCTTCTTCCGCGCAGTAGTCCTAATACCACCAAATACAATTTGTCATACCTGATATCTTTTCAGTATGGTACAGTGTTGTATGCCAGGGAAGAGAATGTGAGCGAAGAGAAGGATGGGTGGCTGCATGCATATACTATTCTCTCTCTTCAAAATGAAGACTAGTATTTTATTTCATTGTGATAGTTAGAATAGTTCATAACTTTTGAAATAATTATTCGTCTTTGAAACTTTTTATAGATTTGAATTGCTCGCGCCAGGAACTTTAAAATAAGACCAATATTGGATATATTTCAACTAATTTTATTTAACCAATTTCAAGAAAACATATTTCACTCAACGAAAAGAAACATATTTCACTCATTTCACTAGTTTTAGAAAATGTACTACACTCATTTACAAAAGATAGATTTTCCTCATTTTAGAAAAAAACATTACACTCAATTAAATAGGATACATTTCACTCATTTCAGAAAACACATTACACTCACTCAATTGAAATACATATTTCATATGTTTCCAGAAACTGATTTCAGTTGTTACAAAAGATATATTTCACTCGTTTCGCTAGTTTAAAACACATTCAAAAGATAGATTTCACTCATTTCAATGAACAAAGTTTACTCATTTCAAACAAATCATTGCACTAATTTGAAAATACAGATTCACTCATTTACATAATGATTTCACTCTTTTGAAATACTAAGTTTCAGTCTTTTGTAAAATATTAAAGTGAAATATGTTTTTGAAAGGATTTAAATCTTCTTTTTGAAGTATTGAAATCAGTTCTTTGATAGTTGAAATAACCAGTTCACTCATTGTGAAATAAGAGATTGAAATTGGAATAACTGAAATGAGATTGCAAATATATACTCCTGGGAGTATGTACTCCCATTCTCAATATACCTCATATACACATTAATTATACCTTTTTATTATTCTTAATATACTTCATTAAATATTCTAAGATACCCCAATACGAGTTTTGTTGAAAAAATATCATCTGCGATGTACTTTTTGTAATATACCTTTTTCACGTACAAACACATCAGTATATACGTAAACATTTAAAAATATGTAGACTCACATGAATTTTTTCATGAAACTCATTTTGGGGTATCTAATAATTACCAATGAAGTATATTAAAAATAATAAAGTGGTATAAAAGATTCATCTATGTGGTATATGAGAAGCGGGAGTACGTACTCCCAGGAGTACACAACTATTTTCCTATATATATATATGCCACTCTCTTGAAAATACTAAGTTCAGTACTATTTTTTAAATATGGTAGTCTATGTTTTTTACTGGATTGAAATCTTCTTTTTTGAAGAATTAAAATCAGTTCTTTGAGAGTTCAAATAATTAGTTTCAATCATTGTGAAAAAAATGAAAATGGAATTGGAATAACTGAAATGACATTGCAAAAAAAAATTGCTCATTTTGAAACACATATTTAAGTCATTTCAGAGAAATGGTTTCGCTCATTTTGAAAAGGTGATTTCACTCATTTAAAAAAACTAAATTCACTCATTTTGAAACACTGATCTCACTTACTCCGAAACACATACTTCAATCATTTAATAAGACAATTTCACTCATTCAAAAACAGAATGTGCTCGTCTCAAAAGACCAATTTAAACACCGATTTCACATATTTGAAAACATATATTTCATTCGTTTCAAAGAACTAGTTAGACTAATTTCGTAAAACTGATTTCACTCATTTCATTATGTTAAAATAATGATTTCACTTATCTGAAATTACAAGTTTCACGTATTTTACACCCAAAAAATGTCTCATGTGTATGAAAAACATATTTAAAAAAATTTGTTTCACTCAATTCTAAGATAAAATTTCACTATTTTCAGAAAGCCGATTTCAATTATTTCAAAAGTTGAAATTTAAACATGTTTGAATATATTCAAGATTGATCTTGTTCTAAAGGTCTTGGCTCCAGGAGTTGAAATATATAAAAAGTTTCGAAAATGGAATTTTTGTTTTGAAGATATGAAGAATTTAAATAGTGAAAAGAGAATTAAAAGCGATGGATTTGGAGATGGAGAGGAGAGATAATGTGAGAGACATGCATGTCAAAGTCTGTACTATAAACAGTAAAAACACAGAAGGACCAAATAAATGCATGCGTCCTTGGCATGTGCATGGTGGGACCCAAGATAGAGAAATGCGTGTTCCAAATAAACAGAATACTGCAAAGATTTTTCAGATACTCTATGCGGTGGCGCATTGTGATTGGGTGTAGTCCGTGGGTACCTCCCGACACCGGTAAAAAGCAGTTTTGCTAGAACTCATCTAGATGAGATATAATGGATGTGATGCTATAAGATGCTATAAGATGCGTGTGTGCTGATGTGGATGTTATATGTTCTTGTTTTCCAACCCGGTAAAAAGAGGTTTGCCGAGGTTTTTCTGCCTTTAAAGTTGAGATGCGCTGCGTCGTCACGAGTTCATATCCTCCCGGCCGGCGTGTGCGTGAGAGAGAGAGACCATGGAGAAGAAGACGGTGGTGCTGTACCCGGGCCTCTCCGTGAGCCACTTCGTCCCGATGATGCGGCTCGCGGGGCCCCTCCTCGACCACGGCTACGCCGTCTCCGTTGCGCTCATCGACACCGGCGTCAAGCAGGACATCGCCTTCGGCGCCGTCGTCCGCCGCGTCGCCGCCTCCATGCCGTCCGTCCGCTTCCACACTCTCCCGGCCGTGGAGGACCCGCCCAAGCTGGCCCAGGACGGGCAGTTCGTGCTCACGTACCTCCACCTCGTGAGCCGCTACAACGACCGCCTCCACGACTACCTATGCTCCATGCGCGTCCATGCCGTGGTTGTGGACTCCCTGTCGAATGCGGGGCTCGCCGTCGTCAAGAGGCTCGGGATCCCTGGCTACACCTTGTTCACTTCCAGCGCCGCCACCTTCGTCGCCTTTGCCCAGCTCCCTACGGTGCTCGCAGAGGGCGGTGCGAGCTTCAAGGAGCTTGGTGACACCCCTCTCGAGCTCTTCGGCCTTCCGCCCATGCCGGCTTCGCACCTGTCGGGCGAGGTGCTCGAGGACCCGGAGAGCGACACATACAAGGCGATGATGGCCTTGCTGTGCCGGATCCCGGAGGCCGACGGCACGCTAGTGAACACCTTCGAGTCGCTGGAGGCTCGTGCGGTGGCTGCTCTCAGGGATCCTCGGTGTGTCCCCGGCCAGGCATTGCCTCCGGTGTACTGCGTCGGTCCATTTGTCAGCAGCATCGCCGACGCCGAGGCAAAAGAACGGCACGAGTGCCTCGCCTGGCTAGACGGCCAACCGGACCGCAGCGTCGTGTTCCTCTGCTTCGGGAGCATAGGCACCGGAAACCACTCCGCGAAGCAGCTCAGGGAGATCGCCGTCGGCCTCGACAAGTCCGGCCACCGCTTCTTGTGGGTTGTGCGAACCCCCGTCAGCGACGACCCGGAGAGGCCACACGACCCCAGTGCCGACCCGGACCTCGACGCGCTCCTGCCGGACGGGTTCATGGAGCGAACCAACGGCCGTGGCCTCGTCGTCAAGCTGTGGGCGCCACAGGTGGACGTCCTCCGCCACAGGGCCACGGGGGCCTTCGTGACGCACTGCGGGTGGAATTCGGTGCTGGAGGGCGTCACGGCGGGCGTGCCAATGCTGTGCTGGCCGCTGTATTCGGACCAGAAGATGAACAAGGTGCACATGGTGGGGGACATGGGGATCGCCGCGGAGATGGTCGGGTGGCAGCAGGGGCTGGTCAAGGCCGGCGAGGTGGAGGCCAAGGTAAGGCTTGTGATGGAGTCCGAGGAGGGTAGAGAGCTCAGGGCGCGAGCGGCGGCGTACAAGGAAGCCGCGGCTGTGGCTTGCAACGACGGCGGGTCGTCGCGCTTGGCGTTTGCCCAGTTCCTGGCGGACGTGGCCAGCCGGCAGGATCGGGCTTGCAGTGAGGAAGTGATCCATGGGAGTGGGTGATGCATCAGTATGGGACTGCGTGTATTTATCTTTTTCTTTTTCGTTTGGAAGAGCTAACACCGTATGTTTGTGTGCAATAATCCTACATCTACACCATCTACGTAACCTTACTTAATCTTGCTGATTTTCGCGGGGTTGGGCCATGCCATTTTCTCTTCCAATCAGAGCATGCCAAACTAGCTCTTACGTAGCTTTACGTTGAATCTCTAGGTAGATGTAGCAAAGCCCGTTTGTGTGACATTCGGTGTGGGGCAGGAAGATAGATGTATCGTAGAGATCCCCCAACACCCGACCCCCTCGCAATAAATCGAGAAATGCATATGTGTACCATGCACGACAGGGTATACAGTGCTACCGAGATCAATGTGTCGAAGATTCATGTAGCTATTTTTAGTGACATACTCCTTCCGTTATCATCCGAAATAAGCCGGTAGCTATGTCAAAAAACAATCAAAAACTCCTTCCGTTCACAAATATCCCACTCGTCCCATAAAATTTGTCTTACATTTGTCTAGATATGAATGTATCTAGCACATTTTAGTAATGTTTTGACAAGAAAAAAAAAGTATGCTCTACAAACCTTACAAAAAGACCTTTGAGTGTTAATATAAGTAAAATGGCAAATAACTAGTTAAGTAACATGAGTCATCAATGACTGTGAGTGATAAATAGCCCAGGTTTTCTATATGTTTGCATTAATTCAATTTTTGGGTTTGATGTCTTTGAAGCCGCCAACCGTAGAAATGAAGGAAATATGCCCTAGAGGCAATAATAAAATTGTTATTTATATTTCCTTATATCATGATGAATTTTTGTTATTTATGCTAGAATTGTATTAACCGGAAACTTAGTACATGTGTGAATACATAGACAAACAGAATATCACTAGTATGCCTCTACTTGACTAGCTCGTTGAATCAATTATGGTTATGTTTCCAAACCATAGACATGAGTTGTCATTTGATTAACAGGATCACATCATTAAAGAATGATGTGATTGACTTGATCCATCCGTTAGCTTAGCACGATGATCGTCTAGTTTGTTGCTATTGCTTTCTCCATAACTTATACATGTTCCTACGACTATGAGATAATGCAACTCCCGAATACCGGAGGAACACTTTGTGTGCTACCAAACGTCACAACGTAAATGGATGATTATAAAGGTGCTCTACATGTGTCTTCGATGGTGTTTGTTGAGTTGGCATAGATCGAGATTAGGATTTGTCACTTCGATTGTCGAAGAGGTATCTCTGGGCCCTCTCGGTAATGCACATCACTATAAGCCTTGCAAGCAATGTGACTAATGAGTTAGTTGCGGGATGATGCATTACGGAACGAGTAAAGAGACTTACCGGTAACGAGATTGAACTAGGTATTGAGATACCGACGATCGAATCTCGGGCAAGTAACATACCGATGACAAAAGGAACAACATATGATGTTATGCGGTTTGACCGATAAAGATCTTCGTAGAATATGTGGGAGTCAATATGAAAATCCAGGTTCCGCTATTGGTTATTGACCGGAGACATGTCTCGGTCATGTCTACATAGTTCTCGAATTTGTAGGGTCCGCACGCTTAACGTTTAGTGACGATCGATATTATGAGTTTATGTGTTTTGATGTACCTAAGATAATTTGAAGTCCCGGATGTGATCACGGGCATGACGAGGAGTCTCGAAATGGTCGAGACATAAAGATTGATATATTGGACAGCTATATTCAGACACCTGAAGTATTCTGGGTGATTTCGAAGAAAACCGGAGTGCCGGAGGGTTACCGAAACCCCCCCGAGAGAACTAATGGGCCACATGGGCCTTAGTGAAGAGAGAGAGGGCCGGCCAGGGCAGGCCGCGTGCCCCCTCCCCCTCTGGTCTGAATTGGACTAGGGAAGGGGGGGGGGCGCCCCCCTTTCCTTCTCCCTCTCGCCCTTCATTTCCCCCCTCCTAGTAGGAGTAGGAAAAGGGAGTCCTACTCCTACTAGGAGGAGGCCTCCTCCTCCCCTGGCGCCCCCCAAGGGCCGGCCGGCCTCCCCCTTGCTCCTTTATATACGGGGGCAGGGGGGCACCCTAGAACACACAAGTTGATTGTTTCCAGCCGTGTGCGGTGCCCCCTCCACCATAATCCACCTCGGTCATATCGTAACGGTGCTTAGGCGAAGCCTTGTTCCGGTAGCATCATCATCACCGTCATTACGCCGTCGTGCTGAAGAAACTCTCCCTCGACACTCTGCTGGATCGTGAGCTCGTGGGACGTCACCGAGCTGAACGTGTGCAGATCGTGGAGGTGCCGTACTTTCGTATTAGGATCGGTCGATCGTGAAGAAGTACGACTACATCAACCGCGTTGTCATAACGCTTCCACATACGGTCTACGAGGGTACATGGACAACACTCTTCCTCTCTCCTTGCTATGCATCACCATGATCCTGCGTGTGCGTAGGAATTTTTTTGAAATTACCGCGTTCCTCAACAGTGGCATCCGAGCCAGGTTTATGCGTAGATGTTATATGCATGAGTAGAACACAAAGAAGTTGTGGGCGTGGGTATATACATATTGCTTGCCGTCACAAGTTGATTCTTGATTCGGCGGTATTGTTGGATGAAGCGTCCCATACCAACATTACGCGTACGCTTACGCGAGACTGGTTCTACCGACATGCTTCGCACGCAGGTGGCTGGTGGGTGTTAGTTTCTCCAACTTTAGTTGAATCGGATTCAATGAACAGGGTTCTTTCTGAAGATCAAAAAGCAATCACTATACCGCGTTGTGGTTTTTGATGCGTAGGTAAGAACGGTTCTTGCTCAGCCCGTAGCAGCCACGTAAAACATGCAACAACAAAGTAGAGGACGTTTAACTTGTTTTTGCAGGGCATGTTGTGATGTGATATGGTCAAGACATGATGCTAAATTTTATTGTATGAGATGATCATGTTTTGTAACAGAGTTATCGGCAACTGGGAGGAGCCATATGGTTGTCCCTTTATTGTATGAAATGCAATCGTCATGTAATTTCTTTACTTTATCACTAAGCGGCAACGATAGTCGTAAAAGCAATAGTTTACGAGACGACAACGATGCTTCGATGGAGATCAAGGTGTCAAGCCGGCGACGATGGTGATCATGATGGTGCTTTGGAGATGGAGATCAAAGGCACAAGATGATGATGGTCATATGATATCACTTACATTGATTACATGTGATGTTTATCCTTTATGCATCTTATTTTGCTTAGATCGACGGTAGCATTATAAGATGATCTCTCACTAAATTTCAAGGTATAAGTGTCCTCCCTGAGTATGCACTGTTGCTACAGTTCGTCATGCCGAGACACCACGTGATGATCGGGTATGATAAGCTCTACGTTCACATACAACGGGTGCAAGCCAGTTTTGCACATGCAGAATACTCAGGTTAAACTTGACGAGCCTAGCATATGCAGATATGGCCTCAGGACACTGAGACCGAAAGGTCGATCGTGAATCATATAGTAGATGTGATCAACATAGTAATGTTCATCATTGAAAACTACTCCATCTCACGTGATGATCGGACATGGTTTAGTTGATATGGATCACGTGATTACTTAGAAAAATAGAGAGATGTCTATCTAAGTGGGAGTTATTAAGTAATTTGATTAATTGAACTTTAATTTATCATGAACTTAGTACCTGATAGTATTTTGCATGTCTATGTTGTTGTAGATAGATGGCCCGTGCTATTGTTCTGTTGAATTTTAATGCGTTCCTAGAGAAAGCTAAGTTGAAAGATGATGGTAGCAACTACACGGACTGGGTTTGTAACTTGAGGATTATCCTCATTGCTGCATAGAAGAATTACGTTCTGGAAGCATCGCTAGGTGACAAATCCTCTACAGGAGCAACACCAGATGTTGTGAACACCTGGCAGAGTAAAGCTGATGACTACGCGATAGTTCAGTGTGCCATGCTTTATGGCTTCGAATCGGACTTCAACGACGTTTTGAACATCATGGAGCATATGAGATGTTCCAGGAGTTGAAGTTAATATTTCAAGCAAATGCCCGGATTGAGAGATATGAAGTCTCCAATAAGTTCTACAGCTGCAAGATGGAGGAGAATAGTTGTGCCAGTGAACATATACTCAGAATGTCTGGGTACCACAACCACTTGACTCAACTGGGAGTTAATCTTCTTGATGATAGTGTCATTGAAAGAGTTCTTCAATCACTACCACCAAGCTACAAGAGCTTCGTGATGAACTATAATATGCAATGGATGGATAAGATGATTCCTGAGCTCTTCGCAACGCTAAAGGTGAAGGAAATATGCCCTAGAGGCAATAATAAAGTTATTATTTATTTCCTTATATCATGATAAATGTTTATTATTCATGCTAGAATTGTATTAACCGGAAAGATAATACATGTGTGAATACATAGACAAACAGAGTGTCACTAGTATGCCTCTACTTGACTAGCTCGTTGATCAAAGATGGTTATGTTTCCTAACCATAGACATGAGTTGTCATTTGATTAACGGGATCACATCATTAGGAGAATGATGTGATTGACTTGACCCATTCCGTTAGCATAACACTTGATCATTTAGTTTGTTGCTATTGCTTTCTTCATGACTTATACATGTTCCTATGACTATGAGATTATGCAACTCCCGTTTACCGGAGGAACACTTTGTGTGCTACCAAACGTCACAACGTAACTGGGTGATTATAAAGGTGCTCTACAGGTGTCTCCGAAGGTACTTGTTGGGTTGGCGTATTTCGAGATTAGGATTTGTCACTCCAATTGTCGGAGAGGTATCTTTGGGCCCTCTCGGTAATGCACATCACTTAAGCCTTGCAAACATTGCAACTAATGAGTTAGTTGTAGGATGATGTATTACGGAACGAGTAAAGAGACTTGCCGGTAACGAGATTGAACTAGGTATTGAAATACCGACGATCGAATCTCGGGCAAGTAACATACCGATGACAAAGGGAATAACGTATGTTGTTATGCGGTCTGACCGATAAAGATCTTCGTAGAATATGTGGGAGACAATATGAGCATCCAGGTTCCGCTATTGGTTATTGACCGGAGACGTGTCTCGGTCATGTCTACATTGTTCTCGAACCCGTAGGGTCCGCACGCTTAAGGTTTCGATGACAGTTATATTATGAGTTTATGAGTTTTGATGTACCGAAGGAGTTCGAAGTCCCGGATGAGATCGGGTACATGACGAGGAGTCTCGAAATGGTCGAGACGTAAAGATCGATATATGAGACGTAAAGATCGATATATTGGACGACTATATTCGGACATCGGAAAGGTTCCGAATGATTCGGGTATTTTTCGGAGTACCGGAGACTTACGGGAATTCGCCGGGGAGTATATGGGCCTTATTGGGCCATACGGGAATAGAGGGGAGAGGCCAAAAGGAAGGAGGCGCGCGCCCCCCTCTAGTCCGAATTGGACAAGGGGTGCAACCCACTTTTCCTTGTTCCTCTCCCCCTCTTTCCTTCTCTCCTACTCCAACAAGGGAAGGAGGAGTCCTACTCCCGGTGGGAGTAGGACTCCCCCCTTGGCGCGCCCTCCTCCTAGGCCGGCCGCCTCCCTCCCTTGCTCCTTTATATACGGGGGCAGGGGGGCACCCCATAGACACAACAGTTGATCATTGATCTCTTAGCCGTGTGCGGTGCCCCCCTCCACCATAGTCCTCGATAATATTGTAGTGGTGCTTAGGCGAAGCCCTGCGACAGTAGAACATCAAGATCGTCACCACGCCGTCATGCTGACGGAACTCTTCCCCGACATTCTACTGGATCGGAGTCCGGGGATCGTCATCGAGCTGAACGTGTGCTAGAACTCGGAGGTGTCGTAGTTTCGGTGCTTGATCGGTCGGGCCGTGAAGATGTACGACTACATCAACCGCGTTGTGCTAACGCTTCCGCTTTCGGTCTACGAGGGTACGTGGACAACACTCTCCCCTCTCGTTGCTATGCATCACCATGATCTTGCGTGTGCGTAGGAATTTTTTTGAAATTACTACATTCCCCAACAGTGGCATCCGAGCCTAGGTTTTATGCCTTGATGTTGTGCACGAGTAGAACACAAGTGAGTTGTGGGCGATATAAGTCATACTGCTTACCAGCATGTCACACTTTGGTTCAGCGGTATTGTTGGATGAAGCGGCTTGGACCAAAATTACGCGTACGCTTACGCGAGACTGGTTCTACCAACGTGCTTTGCACACAGGTGGCTGGCGGGTGTCAGTTTCTCCAACTTTAGTTGAACCGAGTATAGCTACGCCCGGTCCTTGCGATGGTTAAAACAGCACCAACTTGACAAACTATCGTTGTGGTTTTGATGCATAGGTAGGAACGGTTCTTGCTCAGCCCGTAGCAGCCACATAAAACTTGCAACAACAAAGTAGAGGACGTCTAACTTGTTTTTGCAGGGCATGTTGTGATGTGATATGGTCAAGACATGATGCTAAATTTTATTGTATGAGATGATCATGTTTTGTAACCGAGTTATCGGCAACTGTCAGGAGCCATATGGTTGTCGCTTTATTGTATGCAATGCAATTGCGCTGTAATGCTTTACTTTATTACTAAGCGGTAGCGATAGTCGTGGAAGCATAAGATTGGCGAGACGACAATGATGCTACGATGGTGATCAAGGTGTCGCGCCGGTGACGATGGTGATCATGACGGTGCTTCGGAGATGGAGATCTCAAGCACAAGATGATGATGGCCATATCATATCACTTATATTGATTGCATGTGATGTTTATCTTTTATGCATCTTATCTTGCTTTGTTTGACGGTAGCATTATAAGATGAGCTCTTACTAAATTTCAAGATAAAAGTGTTCTCCCTGAGTATGCACCATTGCCAAAGTTCATCGTGCCCAGACACAACGTGATGATCGGGTGTGATAAGCTCTACGTCCATCTACAACGGGTGCAAGCCAGTTTTGCACACGCATAATACTCAGGTTAAACTTGACGAGCCTAGCATATGCAGATATGGCTTTGGAACACTGAGACCGAAAGGTCGAGCGTGAATCATATAGTAGATATGATCAACATAATGATGTTCACCATTGAAAGCTATTCCATTTCACATGATGATCGGTTATGGTTTAGTTGATTTGGATCACGTGATCACTTAGATGATTAGTGGGATGTCTATCTAAGTGGGAGTTCTTAAGTAATATGATTAATTGAACTTTAATTTATCATGAACTTAGTCCTGGTAGTATTAGCATATCTATGTTGTAGATCAATAGCTCGCGATGTTGCTCCCCATTTAATTTTTATATGTTCCTAGAGAAAAATAAGTTGAAAAATGTTAGTAGCTATGATGTGGATTGGATCCGTGATCTGAGGATTATCCTCATTGCTGCACAGAAGAATTATGTCCTTGATGCACCGCTAGGTGACAGACCTATTGCAGGAGCAGATGCAGACGTTCTGAACGTTTGACTAGCTCAATATGATGACTACTTGATAGTTTGGTGCACCATGCTTAACGGCTTAGAATCGGGACTTCAAAGATGTTTTTAACGTCATGGAACATATGAGATGTTCCAGGAGTTGAAGTTAATATTTCAAGCAAATACCCGAGTTGAGAGATATGAAGTCTCAAACAAGTTCTATAGCTAAAAGATGGAGGAGAATAGCTCAAGCAGTGAGCATGTGCTCAGATTTTCTGGGTACTACAATCGCTTGAATCAAGTGGGAGTTAATCTTCCAGATAAAATAGTGATTGACAGAATTCTCTAGTCACCATCACCAAGTTAGTAGAACTTCGTGATGAACTATAATATGCAAGGGATAACGGAAACGATTCCCAAGCTCTTCACGATGCTTAAATCGACGAAGGTAGAAATCAAGAAAAGCATCAAGTGTTGGTGGTAAACAAAACCACTAGTTTCAAGTAAAGGGACAAAGGGAAGAAAGGGGAACTTCAAGAAGAACGGCAAGCAAGTTGCTGCTCAAGTGAAAAACCCAAGTCTGGACCGAAGCCTGAAACTGAGTGCTTCTGCGGCAAAGGGACTGGTCATTGGAAGCGGAACTACCCCAAGTATTTGGCGGATAAGAAGGATGGAAAAGTGAACAAAGGTATATTTGATATACATATTATTGATGTGTATTTTACTAGTGTTCGTAGCAACCCCTCGGTATTTGATACTGGTTCAGTTGCTAAGAATAGTAACTCGAAATGGGAGTTGCAGAATGAACAGAGACTAGTTAAGGGTGAAGTGACGATGTGTGTTGGAAGTGGTTCCAAGATTGATATGATCATCATCGCACACTCCCTATACTTTCGGGATTAGTGTTGAACATAAATAAGTGTCATTTGGTGTTTGCATTGAGCATGAATATGATTTGATCATGTTTATTGCAATACGGTTATTCATTTAAGTAATAGAATATATTGTTGTTCTGTTTACATGAATAAAACCTTATATGGTTACACACCCAATGAAAATGGTTCGTTGGATCTCGATCATAGTGATACACATATTCATAATATTGAAACCAAAAGATGCAAAGTTAATAATGATAGTGCAACTTATTTGTGGCACTGCCGTTTAGGTCATATTGGTGCAAAACGCATAAAGAAAATCCATGCTGATGGGCTTTTGGAATCACTTGATTATGAATCAATTGATGCTTGCGAACCATGCCTCATGGGCAAGATGACTAAGACTCCGTTCTCCGGAACAATGGAGCAAGCAACAGATTTGTTGGAAATCATACATACTGATGTATGTGGTCCTATGAATATTGAGGCTCGCGGCAGGTATCATTATTTTCTGATCTTCACAGATGATTTGAGCAGATATGAGTATATCTACTTGATGAAACACAAATCTGAAACATTTGAAAAGTTCGAAGAATTTCAGAGTGAAGTGGAGAATCATCGTAACAAAAATAAAAGTTTCTACGATATGATCGCAGAAGGAAAATATTTGAGTTACGAGTTTGGCCTTCAGTTAAAACAATGTGAAATAGTTTCACTACTCACGCCACCTGGAACACCACAGTGTAATGGTGTGTTTGAACATCGTAACCGTACTTTATTAGATATGGTGCGATCTATGACGTCTCTTACTGATTTACCGCTATCGTTTTGGGGTTATGCATTAGACACAGCTACATCCACGTTAAATAGGGCACCATCTAAATCCGTTGAGACGACACCATATGAACTATGGTTTGGCAAGAAACCTAAGCTGTCGTTTCTTAAAGTTTGAGGTTGCATTGCTTATGTGAAAAAGTTTCAACCTGATAAGCTCAAACCCAAATCGAAGAAGTGCATCTTCATAGGATACCCAAAATAAAATGTTGGGTACACCTTCTATCATAGATCCGAAGGCAAGATATTCATTGCTGAGAATGGATCCTTTCTAGAGAAGGAATTTCTCTCGAAAGAAGTGAGTGGGAGGAAAGTAGAACTTGATGAGGTAACTGTACCTGCTCCCTTATTGGAAAGTAGTTCATCATAGAAATCTGTTCATGTGACTACTACACCAATTAGTGAGGAAGCTAATGATGATGATCATGTAACTTCAGATCAAGTTACTACCGAAACCTCGTAGGTAAACCAGAGTGAGATTCGCACCAGAGTGGTACGGTAATCCTGTTCTAGAGGTCATGTTACTTGACCATGACGAGCCTACGAACTATGAGGAAGCGATGATGAGCCCAGATTCCGCGAAATGGCTTGAGGCCATGAAATCTGAGATGAGATCCATGTATGAGAACAAAGTATGGACTTTGATTGACTTGCCCAATGATCGGCGAGCCATTGAGATTAAATGGATCTTCAAGAGGAAGACGGACGCTGATATTAGTGTTACTATCTACAAAGCTAGAATTGTCGAAAAAGGTTTTCGACAAGTTCAAGGTGTTGACTACGATGAGAGTTTCTCACTCGTATCTATGCTTAAGTCTGTCCGAATCATGTTAGCAATTGCCGCATTTTATGAAATCTGGCAAATGGATAAACAAAACTGCATTCCTTAATGGATTTATTAAAGAAGAGTTGTATATGATGCAACCAGAAGGTTTTGTCAATCCTAAAGGTACTAACAAAATATGCAAGCTCCAGCGATCCATCTATGGACTGGTGCAAGCATCTCGGAGTTGGAATATACGCTTTGATAAGTTGATCAAAGCATATAGTTTTATACAGACTTGCGGTGAAGCTTGTATTTACAAGAAAGTGAGTGGGAGCACTACAGCATTTCTGATAAGTATATGTGAATGACATATTGTTGATCGGAGATAATGTAGAATTATTCTGCAAAGCATAAAGGAATGTTTGAAAGGAGTTTTTCAAAGAAATACCTCGGGGAAGCTGCTTACATATTGAGCATCAAGATCTATAGAGATAGATCAAGACACTTGATAAGTTTTTCAATGAGTACATACCTTGACAAGATTTTGAAGTAGTTCAAAATGGAACAGTCAAAGAAGGAGTTCTTGCATGTTTTACAAGGTGTGAAGTTGAGTAAGACTCAAAACCCGACCACAACAGAAGATAGAGAGAAAATGAAAGTCATTCCCTATGCCTCAGCCATAGGTTCTATAAAGTATGCCATGCTGTGTACCAGACCTATTGTATACCCTGCCCTGAGTTTGGCAAGGGAGTACAATAGTGATCTAGGAGTAGATCACTAGACATCGGTCAAAATTATCCTTAGTGGAATAAGGATATGTTTCTCCATTATGGAGGTGACAAAAAGGTTCGTCGTAAAGGGTTACGTCGATGCAAATTTTGACACTGATCCAGATGACTCTAAATCTCAATCTAGATACATATTGAAAGTGGGAGCAATTAGCTAGAGTAGCTCCGTGCAGAGCATTGTTGACATAGAAATTTGCAAAATACTTACGGATCTGAATGTGGCAGACCCGTTGACTAAACTTCTCTCACAAGCAAAACATGATCACACCTTATTACTCTTTGGGTGTTAATTACATAGCGATGTGAACTAGATTATTGACTCTAGTAAACCCTTTGGGTGTTGGTCACATGTCGATGTGAACTATGGGTGTTAATCACATGGTGATGTGAACTATTGGTATTAAATCACATGGCGATGTGAACTAGATTATTGACTATAGTGCAAGTGGGAGACTAAAGGAAATATGCCCTAGAGGCAATAATAAAGTTATTATTTATTTCCTTATATCATGATAAATGTTTATTATTCATGCTAGAATTTTATTAACCGGAAACATAATACATGTGTGAATACATAGACAAACAGAGTGTCACTAGTATGCCTCTACTTGACTAGCTCGTTGATCAAAGATGGTTATGTTTCCTAACCATAGACATGAGTTGTCATTTGATTAACGGGATCACATCATTAGGAGAATGATGTGATTGACTTGACCCATTCTGTTAGCATAGCACTTGATCGTTTAGTTTGTCGATATTGCTTTCTTCATGACTTATACATGTTCCTATGACTATGAGATTATGCAACTCCCGTTTACCGGAGGAACACTTTGTGTGCTACCAAACGTCACAACGTAACTGGGTGATTATAAAGGTGCTCTATAGGTGTCTCCGAAGGTACTTGTTGGGTCGGCGTATTTCGAGATTAGGATTTGTCACTCCGATTGTCGGAGAGGTATCTCTGGGCCCTCTCGGTAATGCACATCACTTAAGCCTTGCAGTTGCAGGATGATGTATTACGGAACGAGTAAAGAGACTTTCCGGTAACGAGATTGAAATAGGTATTGAGATACCGATGATCGAATCTCGGGCAAGTAACATACTGATGACAAAGGGAACAACGTATGTTGTTATGCGTCTGACCGATAAAGATCTTGGTAGAATATGTGGGAGCCAATATGAGCATCCAGGTTCCGCTATTGGTTATTGTCCAGAGACGTGTCTCGGTCATGTCTACATTGTTCTCGAACCCGTAGGGTCCGCACGCTTAAGGTTTCGATGACAATTATATTATGAGTTTATGAGTTTTGATGTACCGAAGGAGTTCGGAGTCCCGGATGAGATCGGGGACATGACGACGAGTCTCAAAATGGTCGAGACGTAAAGATCGATATATTGGACGACTATATTCGGACATCGGAAAGGTTCCGAGTGATTCGGGTATTTTTCGGAGTACCGGAGACTTACGGGAATTCGCCGGGGAGTATATGGGCCTTATTGGGCCATACGGGAATAGAGGAGAGAGGCCAGAAGGAAGGAGGCGCGCCCCCCCCTCTGGTCTGAATTGGACAAGGGGTGCAGCCCACTTTTCCTTGTTCCTCTCCCCCTCTTTCCTTCTCTCCTACTCCAACAAGGGAAGGAGGAGTCCTACTCCCGGTGGGAGTAGGACTCCCCCCTTTGCGCGCCCTCCTCCTAGGCCGGCCGCCTCCCTCCCTTGCTCCTTTATATACGGGGACAGGGGGCACCCCATAGACACAACAGTTGATCATTAATCTCTTAGCCGTGTGCGGTGCCCCCCTCCACCATAGTCCTCGATAATATTGTAGTGGTGCTTAGGCGAAGCCCTGCGACAGTAGAACATGAAGATCGTCACCATGCCATCGTGCTGACGGAACTCTTCCCCGACATTCTGCTGGATTGGAGTCCGGGGATCGTCATCGAGCTGAACGTGTGCTAGAACTCGGAGGTGCCGTAGTTTCGGTGCTTGATCGGTCGGGCCGTGAAGACATACGACTACATCAACCGCGTTGTGCTAACGCTTCCGCTTTCGGTCTATGAGGGTACGTGGACAACACTCTCCCCTCTCGTTGCTATGCATCACCATGATCTTGCATGTGCGTAGGATTTTTTTTGAAATTACTACGTTCCCCAACAAAAGGCTGCGGAGGTAGAAATCAAGAAGGAGCATGAAGTGTTGATGGTCAACAAGACCACCAGTTTCAAGAAAAAGGGTAAAGGGAAGAAGGGGAACTTCAAGAAGAACAACAAGCCAGTTGCTACTCAAGTGAAGAAACCCAAGTCTGGACCTAAGCCTTAGACTGAGTGCTTCTACTGCAAAGGAACTGGTCACTGGAAGCGGAACTGCCCCAAGTATTTGGCGGAGAAGAAGGATGGCAAAGCGAAAGGTATATTTGATATAAATGTTATTGATGTGTACCTTACTAATGCTCGCAATAGTGCCTGGGTATTTGATATTGGTTTAGTCACTTGCATTTGCAACTCGAAATAGGGGCTACGAATTAAGCGACGATTAGCTAAGGACGAGGTGACGATGCGCGTGGGAAATGGTTCTAAAGTCGATGTGATCGCCGTCGGCACGCTACCTCTACATCTACCTTCGGGATTAGTTTTAGACCTAAATAATTGTTATTTGGTGCCGGCGTTGAGCATGAACATTATATCTGGATCTTGTTTGATGCGAGACGGTTATTCATTTAAATCAGAGAATAATGGTTGTTCTATTTATATGAGTAATATCTTTTATGGTCATGCACCCTTGATGAGTGGTCTATTTTTACTAAATCTTGATAGTAGTGATACACATGTTCATAGTATTGAAGCCAAAAGATGCAAAGTTGATAATGATAGTGCAACTTATTTGTGGCACTGTCGTTTGGGTCATATTGGTGTAAAGTGCATGAAGAAACTCCATTCTGATGGACTTCTGGAATCGCTTGATTATGAATCACTTGGTAGTTGTGAACCATGCCTCATGGGCAAGATGACTAAAACTCCGTTCTCCGAAACAATGAGCGAGCAACAGAGTTATTGGAAATCATACATACTGATGTATGTGGTCCAATGAACATTGAAGCTCGCGGTGGATATCATTATTTTCTCACCTTCACAGATGATTTGAGTAGATATGGGTATATCTACTTAATGAAACATAAGTCTAAAACATTTGAAAAGTTCAAAGAATTTCAGAGTGAAGTGGAAAATCATCATAACAAGAAAGTCAAGTTTCTGCGATCTGATCGTGGAGGTGAATATTTGAGTTATGAGTTTGGACTTCATTTGAAACAATGCGGAATAGTTTTGCAACTCACGTCACCTGGAACACCACAACGTAATGGTGTGTCCGAATGTCGTAACCGCATTTTATTAGATATTGTGTGATCTATGATGTCTCTCACTGATTTACCGCTATCATTTTGGGGTTATGCTTTAGAGACGGCTACATTCACGTTAAATAGGGCACCATCTAAATCCGTTGAGACGACACCTTATGAACTGTGGTTTGGCAAGAAACCCAAGTTGTCGTTTCTTAAAGTTTGGGGCTGCGATGCTTATGTGAAGAAATTCCAACCTGATAAGCTCGAACCCAAATTGAAGAAATGTGTCTTCATAGGATACCCAAAGTAGACTGTTGGGTACACCTTCTATCACAGATCTGAAGGCAAGATATTTCTTGCTAAGAATGGATCCTTTCTAGAGAAGGAGTTTCTCTCGAAAGAAGTGAGTGGAAGGAAAGTAGAACTTGACGAGGTAATTGTACCTTCTCCCTTATTGGAAAGTAGTTCATCACTAAAATCAGTTCTAGTGATTCCTACACCAGTAAGTGAGGAAGCGAATGATGATGATCATGAAACTTCTGATCAAGTTACTACCGAACCTCATAGGTCAACCAGAGTAAGATCCGCACCAGAGTGGTATGGTAATCCTGTTCAGGAAGTCATGTTACTTGACCATGACGAACCTACGAACTATGCGGAAGCGATGATGAGCCCAGATTCCACAAAATGGCTTGAGGCCATGAAATCTGAGATGGGATCCATGTATGAGAATATAGTATGGACTTTGGTTGACTTGCCCAATGATCGGCAAGCCATAGAGAATAAATGGATCTTCAAGAAGAAGACTGACACTGACGGTAATGTTACTGTCTACAAAGCTCGACTTGTTGCAAAAGGTTTTTGACAAGTCCCAGGAGTTGACTACGATGAGACATTCTCACCCGTAGTGATTCTTAAGTCCATCCGAATCATGTTAGCAATTTCCGCATTTTATGATTATGAAATTTCGCAAATGGATGTCAAAACTACATTCCTTAATGGATATCTTAAAGAAGAGTTGTATATGAAGCAACCAGAAGGTTTTGTCGATCCAAAAGGTGCTAACAAAGTGTGCAAGCTCCAGCGATCCATTTATGGATTGGTGCAAGCCTCTCAGAGTTGGAATATATGCTTTGATAGTGTGATCAAAGCATATGGTTTTATACAGACTTTGGAGAAGCCTGTATTTATAAGAAAGTGAGTGGCAGCTCTGTAGCATTTCTGATATTATATGTAGATGACATATTGTTGATAGGAAATGATACTGAATTTCTGAATAGCATAAAAGGATACTTGAATAAGAATTTTTCAATGAAAGACCTCGATGAAGCTGCTTATATATTGGGCATCAAGATCTATAGAGATAGATCAAGATGCTTAATTGGACTTTCACAAAGCACATACCTTGATAAAGTTTTGAAAGTTCAAAATGGATCAAGCAAAGAAAGGGTTCTTGCCTGTGTTACAAGGTGTGAAGTTGAGTCAGACTCAATGCCCGACCACTGCAGAAGATAGAGAGAAAATGAAAGGTGTTCCCTATGCTTCAGCCATAGGCTCTATCATGTATGCAATGCTGTGTACCAGACTTGATGTGTGCCTTCTATCAGTTTAGCAGGGAGGTACCAAAGTAATCCAGGAGTGGATCACTGGACATCGGTCAAGAACATCCTGAAATACCTGAAAAGACTAAGGATATATTTCTCGTATATGGAGGTGACAAAGAACTCGTCGTAAACGGTTACGTCGATGCAAGCTTTAACACTGATCCGGATGACTCTAAGTCACAAACCAGATACATGTTTTTTATTAAATGGTGGAGCTGTTAGTTGGTGCAGTTCCAAGCAGAGCGTCATGGCGGGATCTACGTGTGAAGCGGAATACATAGCTGCTTCGGAAGCAGCAAATGAAGGAGTCTCGACGAAGGAGTTCATATCTGTTCTTGGTGTCATTCCTAGTGCATCGGGTCCAATGAAAATCTTTTGTGACAATACTGGTGCAATTTCCTTGGCAAAGGAATCCAGATTTCACAAGAGAACCAAGCACATCAAGAGACGCTTCAATTCCATCCGTGATCAAGTCAAGGAGGGAGACATAGAGATTTGCAAGATACATATAGATCTGAATGTTGCAGACCCGTTGACTAAGCCTCTCTCACGAGCAAAAAATGATCAGCACCAAGACTCCATGGGTGTTAGAATCATTACAATGTAATCTAGATTATTGACTCTAGTGCAAGTGGGAGACTGGAGGAAATATGCCCTAGAGGCAATAATAAAGTTTTTATTTATATTTCCTTATATCATGATAAATGTTTATTATTCATGCTAGATTTGTATTAACCGGAAACTTAGTACATGTGTGAATACATAGACAAACAGAATGTCACTAGTATGCCTCTACTTGACTAGCTCGTTGAATCAATGATGGTTATGTTTCCAAAACATAGACATGAGTTGTCATTTGATTAACAGGATCACATCATTACAGAATGATGTGATTGACTTGACCCATCCGTTAGCTTAGCACGATGATCGTCTAGTTTGTTGCTATTGCTTTCTCCATAACTTATACATGTTCCTACGACTATGAGATAATGCAACTCCCGAATACCGGAGGAACACTTTGTGTGCTACCAAACGTCACAACGTAAATGGATGATTATAAAGGTACTCTACAGGTGTCTCCGATGGTGTTTGTTGAGTTGGCATAGATCGAGATTAGGATTTGTCACTCCGATTGTCGAAGAGGTATCTCTGGGCCCTCTCGGTAATGCACATCACTATAAGCCTTGCAAGGAATGTGACTAATGAGTTAGTTGCGGGATGATGCATTATGGACGAGTAAAGAGACTTACCGGTAACGAGATTGAACTAGGTATTGAGATACCGACGATCGAATCTTGGGCAAGTAACATACGGATGACAAAAGGAACAACGTATGTTGTTATGCGGTTTGAGCGATAAAGATCTTCGTAGAATATGTGGGAGCCAATATGAACATCCAGGTTCCGCTATTGGTTATTGATTGGAGACATGTCTCGGTCATGTCTACATAGTTCTCGAACCCGTAGGGTCCGCACGCTTAACGTTCGGTGACGATCACATCATTAAAGATTGATATATTGGATGGCTATATTCAGACACCGGAAGTATTCTGGGTGATTTCGGAGAAAGCGGAGTCCCAGAGGGTTACCGAAACCCCCCTGATGACCCATAAGTATAGGGGATCTATCCTAGTCCTTTCGATAAGTAAGAGTGTCAAACCCAACGAGGAGCAGAAGGAAATGATAGGCATTTTTCGGTAAGGTATTCTCTGCAAGCACTAAAATTATCGGTAACAGATAGTTTTGTGATAAGGTAATTTGTAATGAGTAGCAAGTAATAAAAGTAAATAAGGTGCAGAAAGATGGCCCAATCCTTTTTGTAGCAAAGGACAAGCCTGGAAAAACTCTTATATAAAGGAAAGCGCTCCCGAGGACACATGGGAATTATCGTCAAGCTAGTTTTCATCACGCTCATATGATTCGCGTTCGGTACTTTGATAATTTGATATGTGGGTGGACCGGTGCTTTGGTATTGTCCTTACTTGGACAAGCATCCCACTTATGATTAACCCCCATTGCAAGCATCCGCAACTACAACAGAAGTATTAAGGTAAACCTAACCATAGCATGAAACATATGGATCCAAATCAGCCCCTTACGAAGCAACACATAAACTAGGGTTTAAGCTCTATCACTCTAGCAACCCATCATCTACTTATTACTTCCCAATGCCTCCCTCTGGGCCCAAACAATGGTGAAGTGTCATGTAGTCGACGTTCACATGAGACCACTAGAGGGATGACAATATACATCTCATCAAAATATCGAACGAATACCAAATTCACATGACTACTTATAGCAAGACTTCTCCCATGTCCTCAGGAACAAACGTAACTACTCACAAAGCATATTCATGTTAATAATCAGAGGGGTATTAATATGCATAATGGATCTGAACATATGATGTTCCATCAAGTAAACCAACTAGCATCAACTACAAGGAATAATCAACACTACTAGCAACCCACAAGTACCAATCTGAGGTTTGGATACAAAGATTGGATACAAAAGATGAACTAGGGTTTGAGATGAGATGGTGCTGGTGAAGATGTTGATGGAGATTGACCCCCTCCCGATGAGAGGATCGTTGGTGATGACGATGGTGATGATTTCCCCCTCCCAGAGGGAAGTTTCCCCGGCAGAATAGCTCTGCCAGAGCCCTAGATTGGTTCCGCCAGGTTCCGCCTCGTGGCGGCGGAGTTTCGTCCTGTGAGCTTGCTTTTTTTCCTCAGACGAAAGACCTCATATATCAGAAGATGGGCATCAGATGGCCACCAGGGAGCCCACGAGGCAGGCGGCGTGCCCAGGGGGGTAGGGCGCGCCCCCACCCTCATGGCCAGGGTGTGGCCCCCTTTGGAACTTTCTTTGCTCAATATTTTTTATATTCTAGAAATAACTGAAGTTTCAGGACTTTTGGAGCTGTGCAGAATAGGTCTCTAATATTTGCTCCTTTTCCAGCCCAGAATCCCGGCTGCCGGCATTCTCCCTCTTCATGTAAACCTTGTAAAATAAGAGAGAATAGGCATAAGTATTGTGACATAATGTGTGATAACAGCCCATAATGCAATAAATTTCGATATAAAAGCATGATGCAAAATGGACGTATCAACTCCCCCAAGCTTAGACCTCGCTTGTCCTCAAGCGAAAGCCAAAATCGAAAGATATGTCCACATGTTTAGAGATAGAGGTGTCGATAAAATAAAATACGGACATGAGGGCATCATGATCATTCTTAGAATAGCAACATATATATATATATATTGTCATATGATCTCTTATGCTAGAGTAACAATTCAATCACAATTTCAAGTATGAATCATAAACTTCATTGAGAACCAACAAACTCTAATCTCAGTCATTGAAGCAATTGCAATTTATCATAACATAGGAAAGAGTCAATATAAGAGCTTTTCAGCAAGTCCACATACTCAATCATCTTTTAGTCTTTCATAATTGCTAACACTCACACGATATTTATGGTTATGAAGTTTTAATCGGACACAGAGAAAGATAGGGGCTTTCAGCTTTGCCTCCCAACGTTTACCTCAAGGGTAATGTCAACAATAATAGTTCATGAAAACTCACATCCAATTAGCTATATATATCAGGATCTTTCAAACACATTGTGCTTGCCGAAGGATAAAATGTAAAAAGGAAAGGTGAATATCACCATGACTCTTTGTATGAAGTATAAGACAAGAATAAAAGATAGGCCGTTCGCAGAGGGAAGCAGAGGTTGTCATGCGCTTTTATGGTTGGATGCACGAAATCTTAATGCAAAAGAACGTCACTTTATATTGCCACTTGTGATGTGAACCTTTATTATGCAGTCTATCGCTTTTATTTCTTCCACATCACAAGATCGTATAAAGCTTATTTTCTCCACACTAATAAGTCATACATATTTAGAGAGCAATTTTTATTGCTTGCACCGATGACAACTTACTTGATGGATCTTACTCAAACCATAGGTAGATATGGTGGACTCTCATGGCAAAACTGGGTTTAGGGATATTTGGAAGCACAAGTAGTATCTCTACTTGGTGCAAAGAAATTGGCTAGCATGAGAGGGAAAGGCAAGCTCAACATGTTGGATGATCCATGACAATATAATTTATCTCAGATGCAAGAGAACATAACCCATTACGTTGTCTTCCTTGTCCAACGTCAACTCTTTAGCATGTCATACTTTAATGAGTGCTCACAATCATAAAGGATGTTCAAGATAGTATATTTATATGTGAACCTCTCTTTCTTTATTACTTCCTATTAATTGCAACAATGACCAAAACTATGTTTGTCAACTCTCAACAACTTTTATTCATCATACTCTTTATATGTGAGCTCATTACTCTCCATAAGATCCATATGATCTCTTTATTTCTTTTTATTTCTTCTCTTTTATTTTATTCCCTCTAGATCATAGCAAAATAATCAAGCCCTTGACTCAACACTAATATTTATTATATATAGCTCACGGACTCGATTACATAGAAGGATCATAAAGTAAAACTCACAACTAGATCATACTAAAATTTTATTCTACTAGATCAAGATATTATCAAAAGGATCAAACTAAGAAAAACGGTAAAGAGCAAAGTGATGGTGATACGATACCGGGGCACTCCCCCAAGCTTGGCAGTTTCCAAGGGGAGTGCCCATACCCGTATGTTTATGTCTCTTTTACTGGTGAAGGAGATGGAGTTGTTGATGATGTAGGCTTGTCGTCCCTCTTCCAAGGCATAGGCTCACCATCATAGAAGGATAATCGAGTCTCCGAAATCCTCAAATCTGCAGCCAAACTCATCCTCTTGAATCTATATTCATACTCACAGTTTTGGTTTTGCAGGTCATAGATCTGGGCTTGGAGGTGCTCGATTTTCTCGTGAAGCTTGAAGATGGCTTCCCCAATGTCCTTGGCGTCCAGCTTGTGGTTGTTGGTGAACTCCGTGATCCTTATGTGATTGGAGTCGAGTCCACGCTCCACCATCTCCTGACACTTGAAAACTTGTTGCTCCATTTCCTCGAGCCTTGTCTCCACACTTCCAGTCCTCCTTGGTCCCTCCACATCACGGATGTGCAGCAAACCCTCGCGCATCTCAATTGTTTGAGGGTGTTGCAGCACCTCCACGAGGTAGGGGTTGATGACCTTCTCGAAGAACTTGTCCTTGGGGCACTTGAAGAAGCCATGGCGATCTAGATCTGTCAGAAAAACAGCTCGAAACAAAGACAGGAGATATTTGCTTGATACGGTGGTCAAAACCTTCGGGAGATTATATAATGAATTTTTACCGACCAAAAGAAGTATCATGCAAGAAAACGGAGTCCGGAGAGCACACGAGGTGCCCACGAGGCAGGGGGCACGCCCAGGGGGGTAGGGCGCGCCCTCCACCCTCGTGGAAGCCCCGTGTCCTTTCCGGTCTGCTTCTTATTTTCCTATTTTCTTAAATATTCCAAAACGGAGAAAAATTGCCATTAGAACTGTTTTGGAGTCGGTTTACTTACCGTACCACGTACCTATTCCTTTTTGGAGTATGAAACATTCTGGAAAGTGTCCCTTATGTATTCCTCCGGGGTTACAATTTCAATAATATTAGTTTCAACATTTATAGGATTACCTGAGATATAATGTTTAATTCTTTGGCCGTTCACCACCTTCAGATTTGTGCCTTCGAAGTTGTTGATTTTTATGGCACCGGAATGATAGACCTCCTCGATAATGTAAGGACCTTCCCATTTAGAGAGAAGTTTGCCTGCAAAAAATCTTAAACGAGAGTTGTATAGCAATACATAATCACCTACATTAAACTGACGCTTTTGTACCCTTCTGTCATGCCATCTTTTAACTTTTTCTTTAAATAGTTTGGCATTCTCATAGGCCTGGGTTCTCCATTCATCAAGTGAGCTAATGTCAAAAAGCCTCTTCTCACCGGGAAGTTTGAAGTCATAGTTGAGCTCTTTAATAGCCCAATATGCCTTATGTTCTAATTCAAGAGGTAAGTGACATGCTTTACCATAAACCATTTTATACGGAGACATACCCATAGGATTTTTATATGCAGTTCTATAAGCCCATAATGCATCATCAAGTTTCTTGGACCAATTCTTTCTAGATCTATTAACAGTCTTTTGCAATATTAATTTAAGCTCTCTGTTACTCCATTCTACTTGAACACTAGACTGTGGATGATAAGGAGATACAATTCTATGATTAACATCATATTTGGTAAGCATTTTATGAAAGGAACCATGAATAAAATGTGAACCACCATCAATCATTAAGTATCTAGGGACTCCAAACCTCGGAAAAATAACTTCTTTAAGCATCTTAATAGAGGTGTTATGATCAGCACTACTAGTTGGAATAGCTTCTACCCACTTAGTAACGTAATCAGCAACAACTAAAATATGTGTATACCCATTAGAGGAAGGAAAAGGTCCCATATAATCAAAGCCCCAAACATCAAACGGTTCAATAACAAGTGAATAATTCATAGGCATTTCTTGATGTCTACTAATATTACAAATTCTTTGACATTCCTCACAAGATAAGACAAACTTACGGGCATCTGAAGAGAGTAGGCCAATAAAAACTGGATTGCAATACCTTGTGTGCAGTTCTATCTCCAGCGTGGTGTCCTCCATAAGCCTCGGAGTGACACTTGCGTAGGATCTGTTCCTGTTCATGCTCAGGTACACAACGTCTAATAACACCATCTACTCCTTCTTTATAAAGATGTGGGTCATCCCAGAAGTAATGTCTTAAATCATAGAAGAACTTTTTCTTTTGCTGGTATGTGAAACTAGGTGGTATAAATTTAGCAACAATGTAATTGGCATAATCAGCATACCATGGAGCAGTACAAGAAGCATTTATGAAATTTAATTGTTCATCAGGAAAGCTATCATCAATAGGTAGTGGGTCATCAAGAACATTTTCTAACCTAGACAAGTTGTCTGCAACGGGGTTCTCAGCTCCCTTTCTATCAAGAATATGCAAATCAAATTCTTGTAGTAGGAGAACCCATCTAATAAGTCTAGGTTTAGCATCTTTCTTTTCCATAAGATATTTAATAGCAGCATGATCAGTGTGAATAGTTACTTTAGAATCAACAATATAAGGTCTGAACTTATCACAAGCAAATGCAACTGCTAAGAATTCCTTTTCAATAGTAGCATAATTTCTCGGCATTGTCTAGAGTTTTACTAGCATATTGAATGACATTTAATTTTTTATCAACTCTTTGTCCTAGAACAGCCCCTACAGCATAATCACTAGCATCACACATAATTTCAAATGGTAAATTCCAATCAGGAGGTTGAACAATAGGTGCAGAAACCAAAGCTTTCTTAAGTATTTCAAATGTTTCTACACAATCATCATCAAAGACAAAAGGAATATATTTTTGTAATAGGTTAGGCAGAGGCCGGGAAATTTTTGAGAAGTCCTTAATGAACCTCCTATAAAAACCGGCATGACCAAGGAAACTTCTTATACCTTTGATGTCCTTGGGACACGGCATCTTTTCAATAGCATCAACCTTAGCTTTGTCAACTTCAATACCTCTTTCAGAAATTTTATGCCCCAAGACAATACCTTCATTAACCATAAAGTGACACTTCTCCCAATTCAAGACAAGGTTAGTTTCTTCACATCTCTGCAAAATTCGATCAAGTTTGCTCAAGCAATCATCAAAAGAGGATCCATAAATAGAGAAATCATCCATGAAAACTTCACAGATCTTTTCACAAAAGTCATAGAATATAGCCATCATGCATCTTTGAAAGGTAGAAGGTGCATTACATAAACCAAAAGGCATACGTCTATAAGCAAAGGTACCAAAAGGGCAAGTAAAAGTAGTATTTTCTTGATCATCAGCTGACACAGGTATTTGAGAGAAACCAGAGTAACCATCTAGAAAGCAAAAATGTGTATGTTTGGATAATCTTTCTAGCATTTGATCAATAAAAGGCAAAGGGTAATGATCTTTTTTAGTAGCTTTATTTAATTTGCGGAAATCAATTACCATCCTATAACCTGTAATAATTTTTTGCGGAATCAATTCATCTTTATCATTAGGAACGATAGTAATACCTCCCTTCTTAGGGACACAATGGACAGGACTTACCCACTGACTATCAGCAACAGGATAAATTATACCTGCCTCAAGGAGCTTTAATATTTCCTTTCTTACCACCTCTTTCATCTTAGGATTTAGCCGTCGTTGGTGATCAATAACTGGTTTGGCATCTTTCTCCAAATTTATTTTGTGTTGACATAGAGTGGGACTAATGCCCTTAAGATCATCAAGAGTATATCCAATAGCATCACGATGCTTCTTCAGAGTTTTCAATAATCTCTCTTCTTCGTGCTCTAAAAGTTTAGCACTAATAATAACAGGATATATCTTTTTTTCATCAAGATAAGCATATTTAAGAGTATCAGCCAATGGTTTAAGCTCAAACACGGGATCACCCTTGGGTGGAGGAGGATCCCCTAGGATTTCAACATGCATGTTGTGTTTCATAATAGGTCCCTGTTTAAAGAACACTTCATCTATTTCCCTTCTTTCATTCATGAACATATCGTTTTCATGGTCTAGCAAATATTGTTCAAAAGGATCAGTAGGAGGCACAACAATAGAAGCAAGACCAATAATTTCATATTTACTAGACAATTCCTCATCACGGGGTTGTCTACTAAATTTAGCAAAATTAAACTCATGAGACATATCCCCTAAACCAACAGAAACAATATCCTTATTGCAGTCTATCTTAGCATTAACAGTATTCAAGAAGGGTCTACCAAATATAATGGGACAAAAGTCATCTTGTGGGGAACCAAGAACAAGAAAATTAGCAGGGTATTTAACATTCCCACACAAGACTTCAACATCTCTAACAATCCCAATGGGTGAAATAGTATCTCTATTGGCAAGTTTAATGGTAACATTCATATCTTCTATCTCAGCAGGTGCAATATCATGCATAATTTCTTGGTATAAGGAATGAGGTATTGCACTTGCACTAGCACCCATATCACATAAGCCATGATAGCAATGATCTCCTATTTTAACAAAAATAACAGGCATGCCTACAACGGGTCTATGTTTATTTTTAGCATTAGGTCTAGCAATTCTAGCAGCTTCATTGCAGAAGTAAATAACATGCCCATCAATATTATCGGCCAAGAGATCTTTGACCATAGCAATACTAGGTTCAACTTTAATTTGCTCAGGGGGTTTAGGTGTCTTAATATTACTTTTGTTGACCACAGTTGAAGCTTTAGCATGATTCTTTATTCTAACATGGAAAGGTAGTTTCTCAATATAAGCAGCAGGAACAACAGGATCATCATAAGTGATAGTATTTTCTTCAACTTTAATAGCCGCAACTGCTTTTACTTCAATGGGAGGATTATATTTAAACCACTTCTCCTTAGGGAGATCAACATGAGTAGCAAAGGATTCACAAAAAGAAGCTATTATCTCAGAGTCAAGTCCATATTTAGTGCTAAATTCGTGGAAAACATCGGTATCCATAAAAGATTTAACATAATCAAACTTAGGTGTTATGCCCGACTCCTTAACTTCGTCGAGGTCCCAATCTTCAGAGTTGCATTTAATTATTTCCAATAAATCCCATTTGAATTCAATAGTCTTCATCATAAAAGATCCAGTACAAGAAATATCGAGCGTGGAGCGATTACTAACAGAAAGCCGAGCATAAAAATTTTGAATGATCATTTTGAAGGAAATATGCCCTGGAGGCAATAATAAAGTTATTATTTATTTCCTTATATCATGATAAATGTTTATTATTCATGTTAGAATTGTATTAACTGGAAACATGATACGTGTGTGAATACATAGACAAACAGAGTGTCACTAGTATGCCTCTACTTGACTAGCTCATTGATCAAAGATGGTTATGTTTCCTAGCCATAGACATGACTTGTCATTTGATTAACGGGATCACATCATTAGGAGAATGATGTGATTGACTTGACCCATTCCGTTAGCTTAGCACTTGATCGTTTAGTATGTTGCTATTGCTTTCTTCATGACTTATACATGTTCCTATGACTATGAGATTATGCAACTCCCGTTTACCGGAGGAACACTTTGTGTGCTACCAAACATCACAACGTAACTGGGTGATTATAAAGGTGCTCTACAGGTGTCTCCGAAGGTACTTGTTGAGTTGGCATATTTCGAGATTAGGATTTGTCACTCCGATTGTCGGAGAGGTATCTTTGGGCCCACTCGGTAATGCACATCACTATAAGCATTGTTACTAATGATTTAGTTGCGGGGTGATGTATTACAGAACGAGTAAAGAGACTTTCCGGTAACGAGATTGAACTAGGTATTGAGATACCGACGATCGAATCTCGGGCAAGTAACATACCGATGACAAAGGGAACAACGTATGTTGTTATGCGGTTTGACCGATAAAGATCTTCATAGAATATGTGGGAGCCAATATGAGCATCCAGGTTCTGCTATTGGTTATTGACCGGAGACGTGTCTTGGTCATGTCTACATAGTTCTCGAACCCGTAGGGTCCGCACGCTTGAAGTTCGGTGATGATCGGTATTATGAGTTTTTGTGTTTTGATGTACCGAAGGTAGTTGGGAGTCTCGGATATGATCACAGACATGACGAGGAGTCTCGAAATGGTTGAGATGTAAAGATCAATATATTGGACGACTATGTTCGGACACCGGAAAGGTTCCGGAAGGTTTCGGACATATACCGGAGTAAGGGGGAGTTACCGGAATCCCCAGGGAGACTTAATGGGCCTACATGGGCCTTAGTGGAAATAGAGGGCAGCAAGGGGAGTGTGGGGCGCGCCCCCCAAGGCCCAAACCGAATTGGTTTAGGGCAAGGGGGGCCGGCCCTCTCTTTCCTTCTCCTCCTCTCCCTTTCCTTCCCCCTCTCCTACTCCTACTAGGAAAAGGAGGAGTCCTACTCCTAGTGGGAGTAGGACTCCCCCTCTTGGCGCACCTCTCCCTGGCTGGCCGCCTCCTCCCCTTGATCCTTTATATACTGGGGCAGGGGGCACCCCATAGACACAACAATTGATCATTGATCTCTTAGCCGTGTGCGGTGCCCCCCTCTGCCATAATCCACCTCGATCATATCGTAGCAGTGCTTAGGAGAAGCCCTGCGTCGGTAGCATCATCATCACCGTCACCATGCCGTCATGCTGACGAAAATCTCATGTGAAGCTTTGCTGGATCGGAGCTCGGGGGACGTCATCGAGTTGAACGCGTGAAGAACTCGTAGGTGTCGTGCGTTCGGTACTTGGATTGGTTGAATCGTGAAGACATGCGACTACATCAACCGTGTTGTGCTAACGCTTCCGCATTCGGTCTACGAGGGTACGTAGACACACTCTCCCCTCTTGTTGCTATACATCACCATGATCCTGTATGTGCGTAGGAATTTTTTTGAAATTACCACGTTCCCCAACAGTGGCATCCGAGCCAGGTTATTGCGTAGATGTTATATGCACGAGCAGAACACAAGTGACTTGTGGGCGATACAAGTCATACTGCTTACCAGCATGTCATACTTTGGTTCGGCGGTATTGTTGGATGAAGCGGCCCGGACCGACATTACGCGTACGCTTACGCGAGACTGGTTCTACCGACGTGCTTTGCACACAGGTGGCTGGCGGGTGTCAGTTTCTCCAACTTTAGTTGAACCAAGTGTGGCTACGCTCGGTCCTTGCGAAGGTTAAAACAACACTAACTTGACGAACTATCGTTGTGGTTTTGATGCGTACTTAAGAACGGTTCTTGCTCAGCCCGTAGCAGCCACGTAAAACTTGCAACAACAAAGTAGAGGACGTCTAACTTGTTTTCGCAGGGCATGTTGTGATGTGATATGGTTAAGACATGATGCTATATTTATTGTATGAGATGATCATGTTTTGTAACGGAGTTATCGGCAACTGGCAGGAGCCATATGGTTGTCGCTTTATTGTATGTAATGCAATCGCCCTGTAATTGCTTTACTTTATCACTAAGCGGTAGCGATAGTCATAGAAGCAATAGTTGGCGAGACGACAATGATGCTACAATAGAGATCAAGGTGTCGTGCCGGTGACGATGGTGATCATGACGGTGCTTTGGAGATGGAGATCAAAGGCACAAGATGATGATGGCCATATCATATCACTTATATTGATTGCATGTGATGTTTATCTGTGGCACCCCGTCTCAGAGAAAACCGGAACGCCCTGTATTCCAGCCCAGAGATCGAGGTGAAGTCTTCTGGAATACGACACTTCTTAGTATAGAACAAACTAGCTCTCTATTACAACACAAATATGAATACAAGGGTTCCAATATTACAATGAATAACATCGGTACGACGACACTACGCCAACCACGGTTGCTCTATACAAGCAGCATAACAACTTGAAGCAGCGGAACAACTACTGGCAGTGGAATAACGAACGTCAATGATGGACTCCAATCCACGGGAACTCTGGCTGGAACGTTTATCCTAGCTCGCGAACACGGGAACAACACCAAACAAGCAAGCAATCTAGACACGACCTGCAAACTGGCATGACACGCCAGGTCAGTACATTGAATGTACTTGCAAGCTCACAATAACTAGAAGCATTCAAGACAAACAACAACCTGGCAATTATAGGTTAAGCAGGAATTATCATGAGATCATCAGGATAACATGGCATGAACAACATGAACATAATATTGCTAGAACAATATGATCATGGCATGAACATATAAATCTGATGATACTAGGATGCAACATGATGACACTATATGCACCATTTATTCTGCTCGGGTTACCTCGTAACCATCACCTGCATTACTTACCAACTTTGGACATTACACAATCATCTCAGGATCAAATCAAGCTTGGTATAAACAATACCGTAGTAATCATCAAATGACCACAAGGAGCTTGATCTTTACCCACAATTCTCGCACAACATCACGAATATCCAACAACTCGGTATCCTCGATACCACAGTGATCATTCCGGCGATCACAACCCTGACCAACACTTGGTCTCAAACAGTGATCCTTCCGGCGATCACAACCAACTTATCTCCTCATCGCACCATGGTTGTTATTAAGCACATTATTATTAGTATTATTATTATTATTATTATTATTATTATTACTGTTGACACATAGTGTGACCAACTACGAACTGGGCCCTTATCCGCGGGCGCGGCTATCGATAGATTTAATATACACTCTGCAGAGGTTAGTACATTGTACCCACACTACGAAACCCATGGCCTCGCACTCCCATTCGGGTGGACCAATGGCGTTCCGACAAAACCGATCTATTGCCATGACACTCTCCCGGCCACTCCGACCCACTCCCAACTGGGCTAGTCCTGGGTGGCCCCGTGTCTACCAAAGACACAACGACCACCGTCGTGGCCAAAACGTCCCTCACGGGGACCGAATCCATAATAACAACAACAGGCACACAAGGTTATGTCTGCTTACCAGGCTAGGTACCGCATGCCCATAACCTTCCCTAGTTGGAGGCACCGGCAAGAGGGATGACAATATACCCAGTTAGGACCTTCCCATAAAGGTAAGCGTGGTTGCACTGGTCAGTTTGATATGGTGGCACCATGACTCAGCCAACAGGTGTTCAAGTTCAGTTTAATCCGGTTAAACTTGAATGCAAATATGCTGAGCCATGATAAAATACATGATGCAATTACAATGCATGAGCATGATATCAACATAGTCATGAGGGTACAACATAACTATCCACCATATCAACAACGTATCATATCCAAGTAAGCATGGCATACTGACTAGCATGAACATCATAAGTACATACTTCTCCGAAACATAGCATGACCACTAGCATCAACAATAAATATCATACAAGAACATATCAACAATGCTATCATGCAAGCATTTAACCAACTGGATGCAATGGAACATGCATAACAATGACACTCGGGACAAACGGCAGTCATGCACCGAAGACCATTACCAACATCAACATGTACTACTATCATGCATAAGCATATGAAAGGAATACTAGCAACTTGCAGGGCATGACAACTAGGTGCATAACAACATATCAAGAAAGTAAGCACTAGCCAAGAATCATTACCGAAACAATGATAACCATATTTTAAACAAGCAAATATTTAATAAATATTCAAGTTGAAAACCATGGCTATTGCATGACTATCATGCAAGTGGGTATTGTGTCTTGCCTAGGGTGACAGACACTCCAGGAAGAAGTGCGGTGAAGCCACGGAACAAAACGCCGGACGGTTCTTTCTTGGAGGGGGCTGATTAGAGGCAAGGGCAAAATGGTCATTTTCACTATGAAACCACCTGGTGAAAATGTTACCAAAAGATAGAGCCCGACGAGACGAAGAAGTGAGCGTTGGTTTCACCTCAATCGGAGTTACGGTTGCGGAGTTATGAGGAGTTGAAGATCAGGGACCAATCTGTGAAAAATTTATCACCAACGGGTCCCTGGGAGGAAAAACAGAAAGCGCATAAGGAGAAATACGTTTTCAGACTGAGCAAACCTATTCTTGGTTGAAGTAGAATGAAAGTAAGCTTTCAGAAAAGAGGAGACGTACTCTGGGAAAGCCGTCTCCACTTGCCACGTGGGATGAGGTGCCTGGGCCACTGGCGCGTGGGGCCCAGGGGCAGGGGATGGGCCAGCGCTCGTGTCTTCTTCCTCCTCGCGCCTCTGTTCCCTCGTGGAACAGAGCGGAGGTAGGGCAGGGAAGCGGTGATGGGGCCGGCTGGCTCCGGTGGCCTCCGGCCAAACCGAGCGCACCGGTGGGTTCGCGAGGATGCAGCGCCTCCGTTCAGAGTGTTGGAACCGTGGCCTTGCCCTAGCTCTCCTCGCCCTCCCACTCACAGCTCTCCGACGATGGAAGAAGAAGATGGACACAGGACATAGGAAATTTTCCCGGCTGGCGCACGAACGCCACCGTGGGCGCACGAACGTCCCAATCTTTTCTTTGTATTCACAAGCTACATGCTCGGCAACTCTTCACCGGCGCACCTTGATCGATACATCAAGAGCCTTTTATACCCGGTTGTACACACACCATCCAGCCACCACACCGGCCACTAACTCCACGCACGCACACACGCCGGCCACTAACCAGCTAACCCATGCACACGCATGCACTAACTAACCTTGACTCTATCTTATCTGGACTAACTAGATCACAACGGAACGAGCAAACCATGCACGTGAGTGACTCGGTCTTCGCTGCTCACGCGAGACCTGGGCCTCCACGCCTCGCTCTGCAACACACACAACCTGGCTAACTGACCATGGCTATGGACGCGGCCACGCATCGGCGTCCGGACTCGACTTACACACACATACATGTTGGTCATCACCATAGCTTGGCTTATTCCTAACATTCTCCTCCTAAGCCATGACCTCGCCATCGTTAGAGTTGTTACAGCTCCCCGTCATTGTCATCGTCACGAGCGTGATCCAGCCCGTGGACCCGACCTGGCGCAACGACTCCGGTCGCACCGTGCTCCATCACGACTCCGGCGACACACGCCGAGCTCTTTCTCCGCCGACGACACACGCCTGGCGTCCCTCTGCACCCCGCACGTTCCGCGCGCACCCGACGCACCCGACTGCACTAGTGCGTCCCGCACGTCCCGCACGCACCCGACGCGTCCGACGAGTCCGACCGCACCAGACGCTCCCTTGTGCCGCCTCCACGTCCGCCATGGCAGCCGCCAGCGACAAACACCGGAAGGATGTAGCCGAACTCGAGCACGGACTCAAGTACAACAGCGACATACGCCTCCTCCCAACGTCAACCGCACGCTCGTACGCGCGCCCGCGGTCCCGACGCGCCCGACGCGTCCAGTGCGCACCCGTAACACGCACCGGACGCGCCCGGCTCGCCGCCGCGGCTTATTGCCCTGCACCGCTGAGGCCTCAACCGCAGCGCAGCACCTCCATGCCGCCACGCCGCGCCACCGCAGCCTCTGTGCCACCACGCAGGTCCGCCGCGGTCGTCGCGGCTTCGTGCCACGCGCCTCCACGGTTGTCGCGCCGAGCCGCCGCGACCTCTGCGCCACCACGCAGGTCCACCGCGACTTCCTCGTCTTCGCGACCATCGTGCTCTTCACGCGCACGACATCACGCAGCACAGCTGCGGACTCGTCGCGCGTCCCCATCGCCACGCGCTCGCCACGCGCCGCAGCCGATGCCTCCATGTCGGCCGCACACGCCGCGGACGCCATCGCGCACCACGGCCGCCCCTCAAACCTTGTGGCTCTGAATACCAATTGTTGGAACCGTGGTCTTGCCCTAGCTCTCCTCGCCCTCCCACTCACAGCTCTCAAACAGTGGAAGAAGAAGATGGACACAGGACATAGGAAATTTTCCCGGCCGGCGCACGAACGCCGCCGTGAGCGCACCAACGCCCCAATCTTTTTTTGTATTCACAGGCTACATGCTCGGCAACTCTCCACCGGCGCACCTTGATCGATACATCAAGAGCTTTTTATACCCGGATGTACACACACCATCCAGCCACCACACCGGCCACTAACTCCACGCATGCACACACGCTGGCCACTAACCAGCTAACCCATGCACACGCATGCACTAACTAACCTTGATTCTATCTTATCTGGACTAACTAGATCACAACGGAACGAGCAAACCATGCACGTGAGTGACTCGGTCTTCGCTGCTCACGCGAGACCTGGGCCTCCACGCCTCGCTCTGCAACACACACAACCCGGCTAACTGACCATGGCTATGGACGCGGCCACGCATCAGCGCCCAGACTCGACTTACATGCACATACATGTTGGTCATCACCATAGCTTGGCTTATTCCTAACACAGAGGAGAAGCGGCTCCCGGGGAGGCGCGTGGAGGAGTGGAGGTCGCGGCGACGGGAGGCGCCAGGAGCTTCGGGCGGCGGCGGCTCTCGGCGATGCGGGCTCTCCGGCGGCGAACGGAGGAGATGGGGAGGCTGGTAGGGGTGTGGGGAGTGTCGTGGTGCAGACGGGAGAGAGGAAGGAGCTCCGAATGGGCTCGGTTGAGGTGGTGGCCAAGAGCAACGACGAAGGCCAAGCTCCAGGAGGCGTGGCCAGAGGGACTCCGGCGACGAACTGGTGGGGTGGGGAGGCTCAGTGGGACGAGGGGGAGTCGGTGGACAGGTCAGGGAGGCGAGAGGAAGCTTGGCTTGGCCGGAATCATGCTGAGGCCGAGGCGGCCATGGTGGACGGCGACGACTCCGGCGAGATGAGGCGATTCCAGAGAGCAAATGAGGCGAGGGGGCGATGGGTGAGATGCGCGAGGGCTCGGGGCACGCTTAAATAGCCGCGGGGAAGGATTTGGAGCTCACAAGCGAGCTCCCGACCAAGCTTTAATGGCGGGCAGAGGCAAGGCATGGCACGGGCATGGCATTTGCGACGCATTAATTGCGAACCACGACGAGGCACCGATTCAGGGCGACACAAGGCATCACGGGGGAGCTACTAGACATGAATGGAGGTTGAGACGAAGAGGGAGGAGACGAGCATAGTGGCTGAAACAAGCCAGAGCACGCCTGCAGCCATGACGCAAGCGTGATCACCACGCGCACTGGTGCAAGCAGTGCTCTTTGTCGTGGCCAACCATGTCCAGTGGATGGACCTTGGTTCCCTTAGTCAAAATGAGGAAATAAATAGGTCCAGGGGCAAAGAAGTGATTTGCACTTAGCTCCACAAGTAAATCAGTAAGATGGTGTTTGTAACTTGTTGTGGTTAAACCAGATAGGTAACGTGGTAAAGAGTTTGTCTGGCGATGATCACACACTAAGGTGATGCTGATCACCAAAAATCGGACTAAGAGGAGGAGTTTAGATGAGGGTTGCAGTAGAAAGTGCAAATCTGGCCAGAATCAGGGATTTGGATGATACACTCACATACTTGATCTCTGTGAGCTGCAATTTGGCATATAGGAGTTATATGATGATATAAAGCTGCTGTACAAGTTTCATGCCATTTAGAAATATCAAAGTGGCACTTGCTTCACAAAGCTTCATTTTGGATAGAAACTTGGAAAAATTGCACAGGGCAATTGGACTAACCAATTGAGGTAAAACTTGGCGGAGGGAGTTTATATAGGTAGAAGTATGTCCTGGTAAATATTTAGCTCAATTGAAGCAATATAAAATATAGTTGCTTCACAAACTGAAAATCTGACTAGAAACTAGGATTTGGATCTGGGCTCACATAGATGAGTTACATGATCTCATATTTGGTGGAGAGTCATGATTAGATCATATAAAGGACCTTGCAAAATTTCAACTCATTTGGATATGCCTAGCTTGCACTTCCTTCACAATCACTTCCTCAGACAGGAACTTTGAAAAATTGCTCAGAAATATTTACTAGGCAAATTGAGTTGAATTTTGGCACAGGTCAATGATATGGACAAGAAAAGCTTTACAAGGAGTTTGGGGTCAATCAAGAAAATATAAATAGCACTTACTTTGCAAAGTGCCATTTAGGACAGAATAGGAAAAGAATTATTGGAGGATTATTTTTGAACATGGAAATGAAATATTTTGCCATATTTGAGAAAGATAGGACCCAAACAATTTATGAGAATTATTTGGCAATTTTAAGAGTGAAAGAAATATAGGTTGCTTCACAACCTAGGATTTTAAGGGTGATTCCTTTATCAGAAAAGGAATATTCCCAATAAAAGAATTTTAGGTTAGGTCGAGGATGGAAATGACATGATATTGGGATGATGAAGAGGGTGATAAGCCACTATAAAACCTAGGAAGACATGATCTTCCCAAGTTTCAGAACCACATAGCCACGGAAAAGCAAAAAAACAGGAAATCCAAGAAAATCAAAGGAAAAAGGAAAGGGCAAAAATCCAGGCTGTTACATTATCCTTTATGCATCTTATTCTGCTTTGTTTGACGATAGCATTATAAGATGATCTCTCACTAAATTTCAAGGTAATAGTGTTCTCCCTGAGTATGCACCCTTGCCAAAGTTCGTCGTGCCGAGACACCACGTGATGATCGGTGTAAGACAATTTTACACACGTAGAATACTCGGGTTAAACTTGACGAGCCTAGAATATGCAGATATGGCTTCGGAACACTGAGACCGAAAGGTCGAGCGTGAATCATATAGTCGATATGATCAACATAGTGATGTTCACCATTGAGAACTACTCCATTTCACGTGATGATCGGTTATGGTTTAGTTGATATGGATCACGTGATCACTTAGATGATTAGAGGGATGTCTATCTAAGTGGGAGTTCTTAAGTAATATGATTAATTGAACTTAAATTTATCATGAACTTAGTACCTGATAGTATTTTGCTTGTCTATGTTATTGTAGATAGATGTCCCGTGCTGTTGTTCCGTTGAATTTTAATGTGTTCCTTGATAAAGAAAAGTTGAAAGATGATGGTAGCAATTACACGGACTAGGTCCGTAACTTGAGGATTATCCTCATTGCTGCACAGAAAAATTATGTCCTGGAAGCACCGCTGGGTGCCAGACCTGTTGCAGATGTTGCTGATGACGTTAAGAACGTTTGGCAGAGTAAAGCTGATGACTACCCGATAGTTCAGTGTGCCATGCTTTACGGCTTAGAACCGGGACTTCAACAACGTTTTGAACGTCATGGAGCATATGAGATGTTCCAGGAGTTGAAGTTAATATTTCAAGCAAATGCCCGGATTGAGAGATATGAAGTCTCCAATAAGTTCTATAGCTGCAAGATGGAGGAGAAAAATTCTGTCAGTGAACATATACTCAAAATGTCTGGGTATCATAATCACTTGACTCAACTGGGAGTTAAACTTCCTATTGATAGTGTCATTGACAGAGTTCTTCAATCACTGCCACCAAGCTACAAGAGCTTCGTGATAAACTATAATATGCAAGGGATGAATAAGAAAATTCCCGAGCTCGTCGCAATGCTAAAGGCAGCAGAGGTAGAAATCAAGAAGGAGCATCAAGTGTTGATGGTCAACAAGACCACTAGTTTCAAGAAAAAGGGTAAAGGGAAGAAGAAGGGGAACTTCAAGAAGAATAGCAAACAAGTTGCTGCTCAGGAGAAGAAACCCAAGTCTGGACCTAAGCCTGAGACTGAGTGCTTCTACTGCAAACACACTGGTCACTGGAAGCGGAACTGCCCCAAATATTTGGAGGATAAGAAGGATGGCAAGGTGAACAAAGGTATATGTGATATACATGTTATTGGTGTGTACCTTACCAGAGCTCACAATAGCACCTGGGTATTTGATACTGGTTCTGTTGCTAATATTTGCAACTCGAAACAGGGACTACGTATTAAGCGAAGACTGGCTAAGGACGAGGTGACGATGCGCGTGTGAAATGATTCCAAAGTCGATGTGATCGCCGTCGGCACACTACCTCTACATCTACCTTCGGGATTAGTTTTAGACCTGAATAATTGTTATTTGGTGCCAGCGTTGAGCATGAACATTATATCTGGATCTTGTTTGATGCGAGACGGTTATTCATTTAAATCTGATAATAATGGTTGTGCTATTTATATGAGTAATATCTTTTATGGGTATGCACCCTTGAAGAGTGGTCTATCTGTGTTAAATCTCGACAGTAATGACACACATATTCATAATGTTGAAGCTAAAAGATGCATAGTTGATAATGATAGTGCAACTTATTGTGGCACTGCCGTTTCGGTCATATTGGTGTAAAGCGCACGAAGAAACTCCATACTGATGGACTTTTGGAATCACTTCATTAAGAATCACTTGGTACTTGCGAACCATGCCTCATGGGGAAGATGACTAAAACGCCGTTCTCTAGAACAATGGAGCGAGCAACAAATTTGTTGGAAATCATACAAACTGATGTATGTGGTCCAATGAATATTGAGGCTCGCGGCGGGTATCGATATTTTCTCACCTTCACAGATGATTTGAGCAGATATGGGTATATCTACTTAATGAAACATAAGTCTGAAACATTTGAAAAGTTCAAAGAATTTCAGAGTGAAGTGGAAAATCATTGTAACAAGAAAATAAAGTTTCTACGATCTGATCGTGGAGGAGAATATTTGAGTTACGAGTTTGGTCTACATTTGAAACAATGCGGAATAGTTTCGCAACTCACGCCACCTGGAACACCACAGCGTAATGGTGTGTCCGAACGTCGTAATCGTACTTTACTAGATATGGTGCGATCTATGATGTCTCTTACTGATTTACCGCTATCGTTTTGGGGTCATGCTTTAGAGACGGCTGCATTCACGTTAAATAGGGCACCATCAAAATCCGTTGAGACGACGCCTTATGAACTATGGTTTGGCAAGAAACCAAAGTTGTCGTTTCTTAAAGTTTGGGGCTGCGATGCTTATGTGAAAAAGCTTCAACCTGATAAGCTCGAACCCAAATCGGAGAAATGTGTCTTCATAGGATACCCAAAGGAAACTGTTGGGTACACCTTCTATGACAGATCCGAAGGCAAGACATTCGTTGCTAAGAATGGATCCTTTCTAGAGAAGGAGTTTCTCTTGAAAGAAGTGAGTGGGAGGAAAGTAGAACTTGATGAGGTTACTGTACCTGCTCCCTTATTGGAAAGTAGTTCATCACAGAAACCGGTTCCTGTGACACCTACACCAATTAGTGAGGAAGCTAATAATGATGATCATGAAACTTCAGATCAAGTTACTACCGAGCCTCGTAGGTCAACCAGAGTAAGATCCGCACCAGAGTGGTACGGTAATCCTGTTCTGGAGGTCATGTTGCTAGACCATGACAAACTTACAAACTATGAGGAAGCAATGATGAGCCCAGATTCCGCAAAATGGCTTGAGGCCATGAAATCGGAGATGGAATCCATGTATGAGAACAAAGTGTGGACTTTGGTTGACTTTCTGATGATCGGCAAGCCATCAAGAATAAATGGATCTTCAAGAAGAAGACAGACACTGATTGTAATGTTACTGTCTACAAAGCTCGGCTTGTTGCGAAAGGTTTTCGACAAGTTCAAGGAGTTTACTACGATCAGACCTTCTCACCCGTAGCGATGCTTAAGTCCGTCCGAATCATGTTAGCTATTGCCGCATTTTATGATTATGAAATTTGGCAAATGGATGTAAAGACTGCATTCCTGAATGGATTTCTGGTAGAAGTGTTGTATATGATGCAACCTGAAGGTTTTATCGATCCAAAAGGTACTAACAAAGTGTGCAAGCTCCAGCGATCCATTTATGGACTGGTGCAAGCTTCTTGGAGTTGGAATAAATGCTTTGATATTGTGACAAAAGCATATGGTTTTATACGGACTTTTGGAGAAGCTTGTATTTACAAGAAAGTGAGTGGGAGCTCTATAGCATTTCTAATATTATATGTGGATGACATATTGTTGCTTGGAAATGATATAGAATTTCTGGATAGCATAAAAGGATACTTGACTAAGAGTTTTTCAATGAAGGACCTCGGTGAAGCTACTTACATATTGGGCATCAAGATCTATAGAGATAGATCAAGATGCTTAATTGGACTTTCACAAAGCACATACCTAACAAATTTTTGAAGAAGTTCAAAATGGATCAGGCAAAGAAAGGGTTATTACCTGTATTACAAGGTGTGAAGTTGAGTAATACTCAATGGCCGACCACTGCAGAAGATAGAGAGAAAATGAAAGATGTTCCCTATGCTTCAGCCACAGGCTCTATCATGTATGCAATGCTGTGTACCAGACCTAATGTGTGCCTTGCTATTAGTTTAGCAGGGAGGTACCAAAGTAATCCAGGAGTGGATCACTGGACAACGGTCAAGAACATCCTGAAGTACCTGAAAAGGACTAAGGATATGTTTCTCATTTATGGAGGTGACAAAGAGCTCATCGAAAATGGATGGTTACGTTGATGCAAGCTTTGACACTGATCCGGACTATTCTAAATCGCAAACCGGATACGTGTTTATATTGAACGGTGGAGCTGTCAGTTGGAACAGTTCTAAACAGAGCATCATGGCGGGATCTACATGTGAAGCAGAGTACATTGCTGCTTCGGAAGCAGCGAATGAAGGAGTCTGGATGAAGGAGTTCATATCCGATCTATGTGTCATACCTAGTGCATCGGGTCCAATGAAAATCTTTTGTGACAATACTAGTGCAATTGCCTTGGCAAGGAATCCAGATTTCACAAGAGAACCAAGCACATCAAGAGATGCTTCAACTCCATCCGGGATCAAGTCCAGGTGGGAGACATAGAGATTTGCAAGATATATACGGATCTGAATGTTGCAGACCCGTTGACTAAGCCTCTTCCCCGAGCAAAACATGATCAACACCAAGGCTCCATGGGTGTTAGAATCATTACTGTGTAATCTAGATTATTGACTCTAGTGCAAGTGGGAGACTGAAGGAAATATGCCCTGGAGGCAATAATAAAGTTATTATTTATTTCCTTAGATCATGATAAATGTTTATTATTCATGCTAGAATTTTATTAACCGGAAACATGATACATGTGTGAATACATAGACAAACAGAGTGTCACTAGTATGCCTCTACTTGACTAGCTCGTTGATCAAAGATGGTTATGTTTCCTAGCCATAGACATGAGTTGTCATTTGATTAACGGGATCACATCATTAGGAGAATGATGTGATTGACTTGACCCATTCCGTTAGCTTAGCACTTGATCGTTTAGTTTGTTGCTATTGCTTTCTTCATGACTTATACATGTTCCTATAACTATGAGATTATGCAACTCCTGTTTACCGGAGGAACACTTTGTGTGCTACCAAACGTCACAACATAACTGGGTGATTATAAAGGTTCTCTACAGGTGTCTCCGAAGGTACTTGTTGACTTGACATATTTCGAGATTAGGATTTGTCGCTCCGATTGTCGGAGAGGTATCTCTGGGCCCACTCGGTAATGCACATCACTATAAGCCTTGCAAGCATTGTAACTAATGAGTTAGTTGCGGGATGATGTATTACGGAACGAGTAAAGAGACTTGCCGATAACGAGATTGAACTAGGTATTGCGATGCCGACGATCAAATCTCGGGCAAGTAACATACCGATGACAAAGGGAACAACGTATGTTGTTATGCTGTTTGACCGATAAAGATCTTTGTAGAATAATTGGGAGCCAATATGAGCATCTAGGTTCCGCCATTGGTTATTCACCGGAGACGTGTCTCGGTCATGTCTACATAGTTGTCGAACCCGTAGGGTCCGCACGCTTAAAGTTCAGTGACGATCGGTATTATGCGTTTTTGTGGTTTGATGTACAGAAGGTAGTTCGGAGTCCCGGATATGATCACGGACATGACAAGGAGTCTCGAAATGGTCGAGACGTAAAGATCGATATATTGGACGACTATGTTCGGACACCGGAAAGGTTCCGGAAGGTTTCGGACATATACCGGAGTACCGGGGGGTTACCGGAACCCCCCGGGAGACTTAATGGGCCTACATGGGCCTTAGTGGAAATAGAGGGCAGCAAGGGGAGTGTGGGGCGCGCCCCCCAAGGCCCAAACCGAATTGGTTTAGGGCAAGGGGGGCCGGCCCCCTCTTTCCTTCTCCTCCTCTCCCTTTCCTTCCCCCTCTCCTACTCTTACTAGGAAAAGGAGGAGTCCTACTCCTAGTGGGAGTAGGACTCCCCTTCTTGGCGCACCTCTCCCTGGCCGGCCGCCTCCTCCCCTTGCTCCTTTATATACGGGGGCAGGGGGCACCCATAGACACAACAATTGATCATTGATCTCTTAGCCGTGTGCGGTGCCCCCCTCCACCATAATCCACCTCGATCATATCGTAGCGGTGCTTAGGCGAAGCCCTGCGTCGGTAGCATCATCATCTCTATCACCATGCTGTCGTGCTGATGAAACTCTCCTATGAAGCTTTGCTGGATCGGAGCTCACGGGACGTCAGCGAGTTGAACGCGTGCAAAACTCGGAGGTGCCGTGCGTTTGGCACTTGGATCGGTTGAATCGTGAAGACGTACGGCTACATCAACCGCATTGTGCTAACGCTTCTGCATTCAGTCTACGAGGGTACGTAGACACACTCTCCCCTCTCGTTGCTATACATCACCATGATCATGTGTGTGGGTAGGATTTTTTTTTTGAAATTACTACGTTCCCCAACACATTTCTCTTGAGAGCTCATGATTGGGGCATGAATATAACATTTACTTAAGCCTCCCCCAAGCTTGAGCGATGCTTTCTCCTTCATGAGGACAAAAATTATATATATAATTACGATCATGATGAACAAGATGCATAGGATAAAATTTCTGATGAAATTCCAATTTCAATCGCTTGTAGTCCCATGATCCCATATCATCACATAGCCTATGCCATGTCAATGCATCTCCCTTCAAAGATAAAGGGAAGACCTTCTTCTTGATAACATCCTCGGGCATACCTGCAAGCTTAAATAATCCACAAACTTCATCCACATAGATTAAGTGTAAATTGGGATGCAATGTTCCATCTCCCGCAAAAGGATTAGCTAGCAGTTTCTCTATCATACCCAAAGGAATTTGAAAGTAAACATTTTCAGTAGGTTCGGTAGGTTGAGGAGCAACTCTTTGCTCTACTGATCGGGGTGAATATACCCCGAACAAGCCCCTCAAAGGATTATGTTCCATAGTACCAAGTGACAGTAAATTTCAGCACACTATATAAAATTTTCCTTACCAAATTCCACCTACCAAAGGCGCTTCACTCCCCAGCAATGGCGCCAAAAAAGAGTCTTGATGACCCACAAGTATAGGGGATCTATTGTAGTCCTTTCGATAAGTAAGAGTGTCGAACCCAACGAGGAGCGGAAGGAAATGATAAGCAGTTTTTGGTAAGGTATTCTCTGCAAGCACTGAAATTATCGGTAACAGATTGTTTTGTGATAAGGTAATTTGTAATGAGTAGCAAGTAATAAAAGTAAATAAGGTGCAGCAAGATGGCCCAATCCTTTTTGTAGCAAAGAACAAGCCTGGACAAACTCTTATATAAAGGAAAGCGCTCCCGAGGACACATGGGAATTATCGTTAAGCTAGTTTTCATCACGCTCATATGATTTGCGTTCGGTACTTTGATAATTTGATATGTTGGTGGACCGGTGCTTGGGTACTGTCCTTAATTGGACAAGCATCCCACTTATGATTAACCCCCATTGCAAGCATCCACAACTACAATAGAAGTATTAAGGTAAACCTAACCATAGCATGAAACATATGGATCCAAATCAGCCCCCTACGAAGCAACGCATAAACTAGGGTTTAAGCTTCTGTCACTCTAGCAACCCATCATCTACTTATTACTTCCCAATGCCTCCCTCTAGGCCCAAACAATGGTGAAGTGTCATGTAGTCGACGTTCACATGACACCACTAGAGGGATGACAACATACATCTCACAAAAATATCGAACGAATACCAAATTCACATGACTACTTATAGAAAGACTTCTCCATGTCCTCAGGAACAAACGTAACTACTCACAAAGCATATTCATGTTCATAATCAGAGGGGTATTAATATGCATAATGGATCTGAACATATGATCTTCCACCAAGTAAACCAACTAGCATCAACTACAAGGAGTAATCAACGCTACTAGCAACCCACAGGTACCAATCTGAGGTTTGGATACAAAGATTGGATACAAGAGATGAACTAGGGTTTGAGATGAGATGGTGTTGGTGAAGATGTTGATGGAGATTGACCCCATCCCGATGAGAGGATCGTTGGTGATGACGATGATGATGATTTCCCCCTCCTGGAGGGAATTTTTCCCGGCAGAACACCTCTGCCGGAGCCCTAGATTGGTTCTGCCCAGGTTCCGCCTCGTGGCGGTGGGGTTTCGTCCCGTGAGCTTGCTTATTATTTTTAGATGGGCATCGAAGGGCCACTAGGGAGCCCAGGGGGGTAGGGCGCGCCCCCACCCTCGTGGCCATGGTGTGGCCCCCTTCTGGTACTTCCTTCGCTCAATATTTTTTATATATTCTGGAAATAACTTCCATGAAGTTTCAGGACTTTTGGAGCTGTGCAGAATAGGTCTCTAATATTTGCTCCTTTTCCAGCCCAGAATCCCGGCTTCCGGCATTCTCCCTCTTCATGTAAACCTTGTAAAATAAGAGAGAATAGGCATAAGTATTGTGACATAATGTGTGATAACAGCCCATAATGCAATAAATATCAATATAAAAGCATAATTCAAAATGGACGTATCACCCCCCGGGAGAACTAATGGGCCACATGGGCCTTAGTGGAGAGAGAGAGAGGGCTGGCCAGGGCAGGTCGCCCGCCCCTCCCCCTCTGGTCTGAATTGGACTAGGGAAGGGGGGCGCCCACCTTTCCTTCTCCCTCTCCTCCTTCCTTTCCCCCTCCTAGTAGGAGTAGGAAAGGGGAGTCCTACTCCTACTAGGAGGAGGACTCCTCCCCTTGCTCTTTTATATACGGCGGCTGGGGGCACCCTAGAACACACAAGTTGATTGTTTCCAGCTGTGTGTGGTGCCCCCCTCCACCATAATCCACCTCGGTCATATCGTAGTGGTGCTTAGGCGAAGCCCTGTTTCGGTAGCATCATCATCACCATCATCATGCCTTCGTGCTGACGAAGCTCTCCGTTGACACTCTGCTGGATCGTGAGTTCGTGGGACGTCATCGAGCTGAATGTGTGCAGATCGCGGAGGTGTCGTACTTTCGGTACTAGGATTAGTCAATTGTGAAGACGTACGACTACATCAACCGCGTTGTCATAACGCTTCCGCTTACGGTCTATGAGGGTACGTGGACAACACTCTTCCCCTCTCGTTGCTATACATCACCATGATCCCGCGTGTGCATAGGATTTTTTTTGAAATTACTGCGTTCCCCAACAAGAAATACCAAGAACGTCAGCTTGATAAGGAGTGGAAACATTCGATTCAACAAGCACATCGACAACAAGCAATTGAGTTTAGTCAGTTTTTCCATCTAAAGGCTTCTTAGTTATGAAAGTGGCGTCCTCTCGATCTCTTTAGTGACCCACTAGCCATGCAGCGTGCCTTAATGCGACTACGCATCACTATGTCACCGTGTGAAGTATGGAACATCATGCTAAAGAGGAACAACAATTGCGCAAACAGATGCCTCATCAACGTCTCATGAGGTGTGGTGCATGGTACTGCTGAAATTTTCGGAGAAGCTAGCCTCCATGTAGGGATAGCCATGTTCATGATGTCCTTCTATCCTGCTCCTGTGGGAGTGGGGAGGGGGTTAGCAACAGGGCTGATTTCTTTAGAGCTAGAGTTGTGTGGCAGGGTAATAAAGATAAGAAAAAATAAACTATTTAGTCAGATCGTCTGAGGTGTGTTCACCCAAAAAGCAAGGAGGCTTAGGGGTCCTTGATACGTCTCCGTCATATCTATAATTTTTGATTGTTCCATGCCAATATTATTCAACTTTCATATACTTTTGGCAACTTTTTATATTATTTTTGGGACTAACATATTGATCCAGTGCCCAGTGCCAGTTCCTGTCTGTTGCATATTTTTGGTTTCGCGAAATATCCATATCAAACGGAGTCCAAACGGGATAAAAACGGACGAAGCTTATTTTGGAAAATATGGAAAATTCGGAAGGAAAATCAACGCGAACCAGTGCCCGAGGTGGTCACGAGGCAGGGGGCGCCCCCCTAGGGCATGCCCCTACCCTCGTGAGCCCACCATAAGGCGGTTGACGCTCTTCTTTTGCCGCAAGAAAGCTAATATTCGGAAAAAAAATCACGGCGAAGGTTTCAGGCCAATCGGAGTTACAGATCTCCATATATATACGAAACGGTGAAACAGAGCCAGAACAGAACGCAGAAACAGAGAGAGACGGAGAGACAGATCCAATCTCGGAGGGGCTCTCGCCCCTCCCACGCCATGGAGACCATGGACCAGAGGGGAAACCCTTCTCCCATCTAGGGAGAAGGTCAAGGAAGAAGAAGAAGGAGGGGGGCTCTCTCCCCCTCGCTTCCGGTGGCACCGGAGTGCCACCGGGGGCCATCATCATCACCGCGATCTACACCAACACCTCCACCATCTTCACCAACATCTCCATCACCTACCCCCCTCTATCTACAGCGGTCCACTCTCCCGCAACCCGTTGTACCCTCTACTTGAACATGGTGCTTTATGCTTCATATTATTATCCAATGATGTGTTGCCATCCTATGATGTCTGAGTAGATTTTCGTTGTCCTATTGGTGGTTGATGAATTGCTATGATTGATTTAATTTGATTGTGGTTATGTTGCTGTCCTTTGGTGCCCATCATACGATTGCGCGCGTGGATCACACCATAGGGTTAGTTGTATGTTGATAGGACTATGTATTGGAGGGCAAGAGTGACAGAAGCTTCAACCTAGCATAGAAATTGATGCATACGGGATTGAAGGGGGACCAATATATCTTAATGCTATGGTTGGGTTTTACCTTAATGAACATTAGTAGTTGCGGATGCTTGCTAATAGTTCCAAAAATAAGTGCATAGAATTCCAAGTCAGGGATGACATGCTAGCAGTGGCCTCTCCCACATAATACTTGCTATCGGTCTAGTAAAGTAGTCAATTGCTTAGGGACAATTTCGCAACTCCTACCACCACTTTTCCACACTCTCTATATTTACTTTATTGTTTCTTTATCTAAACAGCCCCTACTTTTTATTTACGTACTCCTTATTATCTTGCAAACCTATCCAACAACACCTACAAAGTACTTCTAGTTTCATACTTGTTCTAGGTAAAGTGAACGTCAAGCGTGCGTAGAGTTGTATAGGTGGTCGATAGAACTTGAGGGAATATTTGTTCTACCTTTAGCTCCTCGTTGGGTTTGACACTCTTACTTATCGAAAACTGTTGTGATCCCCTATACTTGTGGGTTATCAAGACCTTTTTCTGGCGCCGTTGCCGGGGAGCAATAGCGTGAGGTGAATATTCTCGTGTGTGCTTGTTTGTTTTATCACTAAGTAATTTTTATTTGCTGTTCTTAGTTGTTTTCTACCTTTAGTTATGGGTAGGAAACGCAAAATACCAAAAAAATTAGTTGTACCTACTGAACCAATGGTTGAAGAACCACTCAAAATCTATCACACTGCTGAAGCTTTTTACTTGGATCATCTTCGATCCCTTTGTGCTCGTGCTGAAACCCCAACTAGCTTAGTTGAGGGAAAATCTTTAGATGAGCATGCTTGTTATGTGCGACACCGTATATCTGAAAAAGGGAAACTATTATGGGGTCAAATTCAACGTTTGCAATGCTATGCTTGGAATTTATGTGAAATATATGATTTTACTTGTTGTTCTGAAAACCCTAAGAAACACCTTCCCTATCAATGTGAGTTTAGTAATAATGGAATCGTATCTTCGTATGCTAAGGGTGTTTATAATTACTATGATGTTCAACAAATTGAAGAATTTGTTGCTTTTAAGGGTGCTTCTGAAATTGCTTCTTTGATTGAAAAGTATGATGCTACTCTTCGCAAATCTGAAAATTTTGCCATACTTGAATATTGTTATGAGAATTATGCTTCTAATGCTTATGTTAAACTATATATTGAGGACTACTCCGCTGTCCAAGAAGAGAATAATATTTTGCAGGAGTCTATGGAAGAAGAAATTGATGACACTATGAGCTCATTGGATGAAAAAGGTGAGGATGAGAGCGAAGAACAAAATGAGGAAGAGCAGATTGATCACCCGTGCCCACCTTCTAATGAGAGTAACTCTTCAACTCATACATTGTTTAATTCCCCTTCATGCTTATCAAAGGATGATTGCTATGATGACTGTTATAATCTCTATGATTCTTTTGAAATATCCCTTTTTGATGATGCTTGCTATGCTTATGGCCAAGATGCCAATATGAATTCTGCTTATGGAGATGAACTTGCTATAGTTCCTTATGTTAAACATGAAATTGTTGCTATTGCACCCACGCATGATAGTCCTATTATCTTTTTGAATTCTCCCGACTACACTATATCGGAGAAGTTTGCACTTATTAAGGATTATATTGATGGGTTGCCTTTTACCATTACACATGATGATTTCGATAAATATAATATGCATGTGCTTGCTGCTCCTACTTGAAATTATTATGAGAGAGGAACTATATCTCCACCTCTCTATGTTTCCAACATGATAAAATTGCAAGAAACTGTTTATACTATGCATTGGCCTTTACTAGGTGTGCATGAATTGTTCTTGTATGACATGCTGATGCATAGGAAGAGAGTTAGACTTCGTCATTGCTTGATATATGTTGCTTTGTGCTCACTACTAAATTACAAATCATTGTTAATTAAAATTGGCTTTGATATACCTTGGGATCCGGGTGGATTCACTACTTGAGCACTATATGCCTAGCTTAATGGCTTTAAAGAAAGCGCCACCAGGGAGACAACCCGGAAGTTTTTAGGGAGTCATGTATTTATGTTGAGTGCTTTCATATAGTTTAAAAACAACAAAAATAAAGAGGGGAACCCAAAACTTTTTCAAAAAGGAAAGTGAAAGTGAGAGAGACAAGCATTGTTGAAGTAGGAGCTAGCCTTGAACTTTGTTCATGCTCACGTCAACTTTGTGAATCTTGATTACAGAAACTTTTCAACAAAAATAATTATCCCCTTTTACAATTCCATTGTATTTTATTATAAAAATAATGTGCCAAGGTTTGCCTTTAGGATGTTTACATTTGCTTGATGGTTTGTACGGTGCAGGACAGAAACTTTGGCTGTAGTGCGCGTTTTTACATTTTTAGCTGGAACGTCAAATGGTTCTGATTCTTTTTGCACTGTCTTCCTATACAAATTGTTTATTTTTCCTAATTTTGGTAGAATGTTTCAAGTATCAGAAGTATGGTGAATGTTCAGATTATTACATATTGTTCTGTTTTAGACAGATTCTGTTTTTGATGCATAGTTTGCTTGTTTTGATGAAACTATCAATTCATATCAGTTATATTACAGTAGACACAATGCAAAAACAAAATATGAATTGGTTTTCAATAGTACTTAGAGTAGTGATTTGCTTTATTATACTAACGGATCTTACCGAGTTTTCTATTGAAGTTTTGTGTGGATGAAGTGTTCGATGATTGAGAAGGTCTCGATGTGAGAAGAAGTAAGAGAGGCAAGAGCTCAAGCTTGGGGATGCCCGAGGCACCCCAAGTAAATATTTAAGGAGACTCAAGCGTCTAAGCTTGGGGATGCTGGGGAGGCATCCCCTCTTTCTTCAACAAATATCGGTATGTTTTCGGATTCGTTTCGTTCATGCGATATGTGCAAGTCTTGGAGCGTCTTTTGCACTTAGGTTTTTATTTTTATTTTTATGCACCATGCTGGTATGAGATAGTCCTTGGTTGATTTATAGAATGCTCTTTGCACTTCACTTATTTTTTGAGTATGGCTCTATAGAATGCTTCATGTGCTTCACTTATATCATTTAAAGTTTGGATCGCCTGTTTCTCTTTACTTAGACAACCGCCATGTGCAGAATGCTCTTTTGCTTCACTTATATTTGTTAGAGCATGGGTATATCTTTTGTAGAAAGAATTAAACTCTCTTGCTTCACTTATATCTATTTAGAGAGATGACAGGAACTGGTCATTCACATGGTTAGTCATAAAATCCTACATAAAACTTGTAGATCGCTGAATATGATATGTTTGATTCCTTGCAATAGTTTTGCAATATAAAGGTGGTGATATTAGAGTCATGCTAGTCGAGTAATTGTGAAATTGAGAAATACTTGTGTTGAGGTTTGCAAGTCCCGTAGCATGCACGTATGGTGAATCGTTATGTAACGAAGTCAGAGCATGAGGTGTTTATTGATTGTCTTCCTTATGAGTGGCGGTCGGGGACGAGCGATGGTCTTTTTATACCAATCTATCCCCCTAGGAGCATGCGCGTAGTACTTTGTTTCGATGACTAATAGATTTTTGCAATAAGTATGTGAGTTCTTTATGACTAATGTGAAGGAAATATGCCCTAGAGGCAATAATAATGTTATTATTTTATTTCCTTATATCATGAAAAATGTTTATTATTCATGCTAGAATTGTATTATCCGGAAACATAATACATGTGTGAATACATAGACAAACTAAAACGTCACTAGTGTGCCTCTACTTGACTAGCTCGTTAATCAAAGATGGTTATGTTTCCTAACTATAGACATGTGTTGTCATTTGATTAACGGGATCACATCATTAGGAGAATGATGTGATTGACATGACCCATTCTATTAGCTTAGCACCCGATCGTTTAGTGTGTTGCTATTGCTTTCTTCATGACTTATACATGTTCCTATGACTATGAGATTATGCAACTCCCGTTTGCCGGAGGAACACTTTGTGTGCTACCAAACGTCACAACGTAACTGGGTGATTATAAAGGAGCTCTACAGGTGTCTCCAAAGGTACATGTTGGGTTGGCGTATTTCGAGATTAGGATTTGTCGCTCCGATTGTCGGAGAGGTATCTCTGGGCCCTCTCGGTAATGCACATCACATAAGCCTTGCAAGCATTGCAACTAATGAGTTAGTTGTGAGATGATGTATTACGAAATGAGTAAAGAGACTTGCCGGTAACGAGATTGAACTAGGTATTGAGATACCGACGATCGAATCTCGGGCAAGTAACATACCGATGACAAAGGGAACAAAGTATGTTGTTATGCGGTCTGACCGATAAAAGATCTTTGTAGAATATGTGGGAGCCAATATGAGCATCCAGGTTCAGCTATTGGTTATTGATCGGAGACATGTCTCGGTCATGTCTACATTGTTCTCGAACCCGTAGGATCCGACGCTTAACGTTACGATGACAGTTTCATTATGAGTTTATATATTTTGATGTACCGAAGTTTATTCGGAGTCCCGGATGTGATCACGGACATGACGAGGAGTCTCGAAATGGTCGAGACATAAAGATTGATATATTGGAAGCCTATGTTTGGACATCGGAAGTGTTCCGGGTGAAATCGACATTTTACCAGAGTACCGGGAGGTTACCGGAACCCCCCGGTAACCTAATGGGCCGTAATGGGCCTAGTGGAGGAAGAGGAGAGGAGGCCTAGGGGCTGCCGCGCGCCCCTCCCCCCCCCCCAAGTCCGAATTGGACAAGGAGGGGGGCGGTGCCCCCCCCCTTTCCTTTCTTCCCTCTCCTCCTCCCCCCCCCCCCAAGTCCTAATCCAACTAGGGAAAGCGTGGGAGTCCTACTCCCACCGGGAGTAGGACTCCTCCGGCGCGCCTCCTCCTAGGGCCGGCCGCACCCCCCCCTTGGCTCCTTTATATACGGGGGCAGGGGGCACCCCTAGACACACAAGTTGATCTTGAAGATCGTTCTCTTAGCCGTGTGCGGTGCCCCTTCCACCATAGTCCTCGATAATATTGTAGTGGTGCTTAGGCAAAGCCCTGCAATAGTACAACATCAAGATCGTCACCACGTCGTCGTGCTGACGGAACTCTTCCCCGACACTTTGCTGGATCGGAGTCCGGGGATCGTCATCGAGCAGAACGTGTGCTAGAACCCGGAGGTGCCATAGTTTCGGTGCTTGATCGATCGGGCCGTGAAGACGTACGACTACATCAACCGCGTTGTCATAACGCTTCCGCTGTCGGTCTACGAGGGTACGTAGATCACACTCTCCCCTCTCGTTGCTATGCATCACCATGATCTTGCGTGTACGTAGGAATTTTTTTGAAATTACTACGTTCCCCAACAGTGGCATCCGAGCCTAGGTTTTATGCGTTGATGTAATATGCATGAGTAGAACACAAGTGAGTTGTGGGCGATATAAGTCATATTGCTTACCAGCATGTCATACTTTGGTTCGGCGGTATTGTTGGACGAAGCGGCCCGGACCAACATTACGCGTACGCTTACGCGAGACCGGTTCTCCCGACGTGCTTTGCACAAAGGTGGCTAGCGGGTGTCATTTTCTCCAACTTTAGTTGAACGGAGTGTGGCTACGCCCAGTCCTTGCGAAGGTTAAAACAGCACCAACTTGACAAACTATCGTTGTGGTTTTTGATGCGTAGGTAAGAACGGTTCTTGCTAAAGCCCGTAGCAGCCACATAAAACTTGCAACAACAAAGTAGAGGACGTCTAACTTGTTTTTGCAGGGCATGTTGTGATGTGATATGGTCAAGACATGATGCTAAATTTTATTGTATGAGATGATAATGTTTTGTAACCGAGTTATCGGCAACTGGCAAGAGCCATATGGTTGTCGCTTTATTGTATGCAATGCAATTGCGCTGTAATGCTTTACTTTATCACTAAGCGGTAGCGATAATCGTGGAAGCATAAGTTTTGGCGAGACGACAACGATGCTACGATGGTGATCAAGGTGTTGCGCCGGTGACGATGGTGATCATGACGGTGCTTCGAAGATGGAGATCACAAGCACAAGATGATGATGGCCATATCATATCACTTATATTGATTGCATGTGATGTTTATCTTTTATGCATCTTGTCTTGCTTTGATTGACGGTAGCATTATAAGATGATCCCTCACTAAATTATCAAAGTATAAGTGTTCTCCCTGAGTATGCACCGTTGCGAAAGTTCTTCGTGCTGAGACACCACGTGATGATCGGGTGTGAGAGGCTCTACGTTCAAATATAACGGGTGCAAAACAGTTGCACACGCGGAATACTCAGGTTTAACTTGACGAGCCTAGCATATAACAGATATGGCCTCGGAACACGGAGACCGAAAGGTCAAGCGTGAATCATATAGTAGATATGATCAACATATTGATGTTCACCATTGATACTACTCCATCTCACGTGATGATCGGACATGGTTTAGTTGATTTGGATCACGTGATCACTTAGAGGATTAGAGGGATATCTTTCTAAGTGGGAGTTCTTAAGTAATATGATTAATTGAACTTAAATTTATCATGAACTTAGTACCTGATAGTATCTTGCTTGTCTGTGTTTGATTGTAGATAGATGGCTCGTGCTGTTGTTCCGTTGAATTTTAATGCGTTCCTTGAGAAAGCAAAGTTGAAAGATGATGGTAGCAATTACACAGACTGGGTCCGAAACTTGAGGATTATCCTCATTGCTGCACAGAAGAATTACGTCCTGGAAGCACCGCTACGTGCCAAGCCTGCTGCAGGAGCAACACCAGATGTTATGAACGTCTGGCAGAGCAAAGCTGATGACTACTTGATAATTCAGTGCGCCGTGCTTTATGGCTTAGAACCGGGTCTTCAACGACGTTTGGAACGTCATGGAGCATATGAGATGTTCCAGGAGTTGAAGTTAATATTTCAAGCAAATGCCCGGATTGAGAGATATGAAGTCTCCAATAAGTTCTATAGCTGCAAGATGGAGGAGAACAGTTCTGTCAGTGAGCATATACTCAAAATGTCTGGGTATAATGATCACTTGATTCAATTGGGAGTTAATCTTCCAGATGATTGCGTCATTGATAGAATTCTCCATTCACTGCCACCTAGCTACAAGAGCTTCGTGATGAACTATAATATGCAAGGGATGAATAAGACTATTCCCGAGCTCTTCGCAATGCTGAAAGCTGCGGAGGTAGAAATCAAGAAGGAGCATCAAGTCTTGATGGTCAACAAGACCACTAGTTTCAATAAAAAGGGCAAAGGGAAGAAGAAGGGGAACTTCAAAAAAAACAGCAAGCAAGTTGCTACTCAGGAGAAGAAACCCAAATCTGGACCTAAGCCTGAAACTGAGTGCTTTTACTGCAAGCAGACTGGTCACTGGAAGCGGAACTGCCCCAAATATTTGGCGGATAAGAAGGATGGCAAGGTGAACAAAGGTATATACGATATACATGTTATTGATGTGTACCTTACTAATGCTCGTAGTAGCACCTAGGTATTTGATACTGGTTCTGTTGCTAATATTTGCAACTCGAAACAGGGACTACGGATTAAGCGAAGATTGGCTAAGGACGAGGTGATGATGCGCGTGGGAAATGGTTCCAATGTCGATGTGATCGCGGTCGTTACGCTACCTCTACATCTACCTTCGGGATTAGTATTAGACCTAAATAATTGTTATTTGGTGCCAGCGTTGAGCATGAACATTATATCTGGATCATGTTTGATGCAAGACGGTTATTCATTTAAATCAGAGAATAATGGTTGTTCTATTTATATGAGTAATATCTTTTATGGTCATGCACCCTTGAAGAGTGGTCTATTCTTATTAAATCTCGATAGTAGTAACACACATATTCATAATATTGAAACCAAAAGATGCAGAGTTGATAATGATAGTGCAACTTATTTGTGGCACTGCCGTTTAGGTCATATCGGTGTAAAGCGCATGAAGAAACTCCATACTGATGGACTTTTGGAACCACTTGATTATGAATCACTTGGTACTTGCGAACCGTGCCTTATGGGCAAGATGACAAAAACACTAATCTCCGGTACTATGGAGAGAGTAACAGATTTGTTGGAAATCATACATACAGATGTATGTGGTCCGATGAATGTTGAGGCTCGTGGCGGATATCGTTATTTTCTCACCTTGACAGATGACTTAAGTAGATATGGGTATATCTACTTAATGAAACATAAGTCTGAAACATTTGAAAAGTTCAAAGAATTTTAGAGTGAAGTTGAAAATCATCGTAACAAGAAAATAAAATTCCTACGATCTGATCGTGGAGGAGAATATTTGAGTTACGAGTTTGGTGTACATTTGAAACAATGTGGAATAGTTTTGCAACTCACGCCACCCGGAACACCACAGCGTAATGGTGTGTCCGAACGTCGTAATCGTACTTTACTAGATATGGTGCGATCTATGATGTCTCTTACTGATTTACCGCTATCTTTTTGGGGTTATGCTTTAGAGACGGCCGCATTCACGTTAAATAGGACAACATCAAAATCCGTTGAGACGACGCCTTATGAACTGTGGTTTGGCAAGAAACCAAAGTTGTCGTTTCTGAAAGTTTGGGGCTGCGATGCTTATGTGAAAAAGCTTCAACCGGATAAGCTCGAACCCAAATCGGAGAAATGTGTCTTCATAGGATATCAAAAGGAAACTATTGGATACCCATACTATCACAGATCCGAAGGCAAGACTTTTGTTGCTAAATTCGGAAACTTTCTAGAGAAGGTGTTTCTCTCGGAGGAAGTGAGTGGGAGGAAAGTAGAACTTGATGAGGTAACTGTACCTACTCCCTTATTGGAAAGTAGTACATCACAGAAACCAGTTTCTATGACACATACACCAATTAGTGAGGAAGCTAATGATGATGATCATGAAACTTTAGAACAAGATACTACTGAACCTCGTAGATCAACCAGAGTAATATCCGCACCAGAGTGGTACGGTAATCCTGTTCTGGAAGTCATGCTACTAGATCATGGTGAACCTACGAACTATGAAGAAGCGATGGTGAGCCCAGATTCCGCAAAATGGCTTGAAGCCATGAAATCTGAGATAGGATCCATGTATGAGAACAAAGTGTGGACTTTGGTTGACTTGCCCAATGATCGGCAAGCAATTGAAAATAAATGGATCTTCAAGAAGAAGACTGACGCTGACGGTAATGTTACTGTCTACAAAGCTTGACTTGTCGCGAAAGGTTTTTGACAAGTTCAAGGAATTGACTACGATCAGACCTTCTCACCCGTAGTGATGCGTAAGTCTGTCCGAATCATGTTAGCAATTGCCGCATTTTATAATTATGAAATTTGGCAGATGGATGTCAAAACCGCATCCCGCCACGACGCTTTGTTTTGAACTGCACCAACTGACGCCTTCGGATCTGTGATAGAAGGTGTACCCAACAGTCTCCTTTGGGTATCCTATGAAGACACATTTCTCCGATTTGGGTTCGAGCTTATCAGGTTGAAGGTTTTTCACATAAGCATTGCAGCCCTAAACTTTTAGAAACGACAACTTTGGTTTTTGCCAAACCACAGTTCATAAGGCGTCGTCTCAACGGATTTCGATGGTGTCCTATTTAATGTGAATGCATCCGTCTCTAAAGCATAACCCCAAAAAAGATAACGGTAAATCAGTAAGAGACATCATAGATCGCACCATATCTAATAAAGTACGATTACGACGTTCGGACACACCATTATGCTGTGGTGTTCCGGGTGGCATGAGTTGCGAAACTATTCCGCATTGTTTCAAATGTACACCAAACTCGTAACTCAAATATTCTCCTCCACGATCAGATCGTAGAAACTTTATTTTCTTGTTACGATGATTTTCAACTTCACTCTGAAATTCTTTAAACTTTTCAAATGTTTCAGACTTATGTTTCATTAAGTAGATATACCCATATCTGCTTAAATCATCTGTGAAGGTGAGAAAATAACGATATCCGCCACGAGCCTCAACATTCATTGGACCACATACATCTGTATGTGTATTTCCAACAAATCCGTTGCTCTCTCCATAGTACCGGAGAACGGCGTTTTAGTCATCTTACCCATGAGGCACGGTTCGCAAGTACCAAGTGATTCATAATCAAGTGGTTCCAAAAGTCCATCAGTATGGAGTTTCTTCATGCGCTTTACACCGATATGACCTAAACGGCAGTGCCACAAATAAGTTGCACTATCATTATCAACTCTGCATCTTTTGATTTCAACATTATGAATATGTGTATCACTACTATCGAGATTCATCAAAAATAGACCACTCTTCAAGGGTGCATGACCATAAAAGATATTACTCATATAAATAGAACAACCATTATTCTCTGATTTAAATGAATAACCGTCTCGCATCAAACAAGATCCAGATATAATGTTCATGCTCAATGCTGGCACCAAATAACAATTATTTAGGTCTAATACTAATCCCGAAGGTAGATGTAGAGGTAGCGTGCCGACCGCGATCACATCGACTTTGGAACCATTTCCCACGCACATCATCCGTAGTCCCTGTTTCGAGTTGCAAATATTAGCAACAGAACCAGTATCAAATACCTAGGTGCTACTACGAGCATTAGTAAGGTACACATCAATAACATGTATATCGTATATACCTTTGTTCACCTTGCCATCCTTCTTATCCGCCAAATATTTGGGGCAGTTCCGCTTCCAGTGACCAGTCTGCTTGCAGTAAAAGCACTCAGTTTCAGGCTTAGGTCCAGATTTGGGTTTCTTCTCCTGAGTAGCAACTTGCTTGCTGTTTTTTTTGAAGTTCCCCTTCTTCTTCCCTTTGCCCTTTTTATTGAAACTAGTGGTCTTGTTGACCATCAACACTTGATGCTCCTTCTTGATTTCTACCTCCGCAGCTTTCAGCATTGCGAAGAGCTCGGGAATAGTCTTATTCATCCCTTGCATATTATAGTTCATCACGAAGCTCTTGTAGCTAGGTGGCAGTGAATGGAGAATTCTATCAATGACGCAATCATCTGGAAGATTAACTCCCAATTGAATCAAGTGATCATTATACCCAGACATTTTGAGTATATGCTCACTGACAGAACTGTTCTCCTCCATCTTGCAGCTATAGAACTTATTGGAGACTTCATATCTCTCAATCCGGGCATTTGCTTGAAATATTAACTTCAACTCCTGGAACATCTCATATGCTCCATGACGTTCCAAACGTCGTTGAAGACCCGGTTCTAAGCCATAAAGCACGGCGCACTGAATTATCAAGTAGTCATCAGCTTTGCTCTGCCAGACGTTCATAACATCTGGTGTTGCTCCTGCAGCAGGCTTGGCACGTAGCGGTGCTTCCAGGACGTAATTCTTCTGTGCAGCAATGAGGATAATCCTCAAGTTTCGGACCCAGTCTGTGTAATTGCTACCATCATCTTTCAACTTTGCTTTCTCAAGGAACGCATTAAAATTCAACGGAACAACAGCACGAGCCATCTATCTACAATCAAACACAGACAAGCAAGATACTATCAGGTACTAAGTTCATGATAAATTTAAGTTCAATTAATCATATTACTTAAGAACTCCCACTTAGAAAGATATCCCTCTAATCCTCTAAGTGATCACGTGATCCAAATCAACTAAACCATGTCCGATCATCACGTGAGATGGAGTAGTATCAATGGTGAACATCAATATGTTGATCATATCTACTATATGATTCACGCTTGACCTTTCGGTCTCCGTGTTCCGAGGCCATATCTGTTATATGCTAGGCTCGTCAAGTTAAACCTGAGTATTCCGCGTGTGCAACTGTTTTGCACCCGTTATATTTGAACGTAGAGCCTCTCACACCCGATCATCACGTGGTGTCTCAGCACGAAGAACTTTCGCAACGGTGCATACTCAGGGAGAACACTTATACTTTGATAATTTAGTGAGGGATCATCTTATAATGCTACCGTCAATCAAAGCAAGACAAGATGCATAAAAGATAAACATCACATGCAATCAATATAAGTGATATGATATGGCCATCATCATCTTGTGCTTGTGATCTCCATCTTCGAAGCACCGTCATGATCACCATCGTCACCGGCGCAACACCTTGATCACCATCGTAGCATCGTTGTCGTCTCGCCAAAACTTATGCTTCCACGATTATCGCTACCGCTTAGTGATAAAGTAAAGCATTACAGCGCAATTGCATTGCATACAATAAAGCGACAACCATATGGCTCTTGCCAGTTGCCGATAACTCGGTTACAAAACATTATCATCTCATACAATAAAATTTAGCATCATGTCTTGACCATATCACATCACAACATGCCCTGCAAAAACAAGTTAGACGTCCTCTACTTTGTTGTTGCAAGTTTTATGTGGCTGCTACGGGCTTTAGCAAGAACCGTTCTTACCTACGCATCAAAAACCACAACGATAGTTTGTCAAGTTGGTGCTGTTTTAACCTTCGCAAGGACCGGGCGTAGCCACACTCCGTTCAACTAAAGTTGGAGAAACTGACACCCGCCAGCCACCTTTGTGCAAAGCACGTCGGGAGAACCGGTCTCGCGTAAGCGTACGCGTAATGTTGGTCTGGGCCGCTTCGTCCAACAATACCGCCGAACCAAAGTATGACATGCTGGTAAGCAATATGACTTATATCGCCCACAACTCACTTGTGTTCTACTCATGCATATTACATCAACGCATAAAACCTAGGCTCGGATGCCACTGTTGGGGAACGTAGTAATTTCAAAAAAATTCCTACGTACACGCAAGATCATGGTGATGCATAGCAACGAGAGGGGAGAGTGTGATCTACGTACCCTCGTAGACCGACAGCGGAAGCGTTATGACAACGCGGTTGATGTAGTCGTACGTCTTCACGGCCCGATCGATCAAGCACCGAAACTATGGCACCTCCGGGTTCTAGCACACGTTCTGCTCGATGACGATCCCCGGACTCCGATCCAGCAAAGTGTCGGGGAAGAGTTCCGTCAGCACGACAGCGTGGTGATGATCTTGATGTTCTACCGTCGCAGGGCTTCGGCTAAGCACCGCTACAATATTATCGAGGATTATGGTGGAGGGGGGCACCGCACACGGCTAAGAGAACGATCACGAAGATCAACTTGTGTGTCTAGAGGTGCCCCCTGCCCCTGTTTATAAAGGAGCAAGGGGGAGAGGCCGGCCGGCCCTTGGGGCTCGCCAAGGAGGGGGGAGTCCTCCTCCTAGTAGGAGCAGGACTCCCCTTTCCTAGTCCAACTAGGAAGAGAGAAGGGGGAAGGAAAGAGAGGGAGAGGGAGAGGGAAAGAGGGGCCGCGCCCCCCTCCCCTAGTCCAATTCGGACTCCCCATGGGAGGGGGCGCGCCACCTCCTGGGCTGCTGCCCTCTCTCTCCCCTTAGGCCCACTAAGGCCCAATACTTCCCCGGGGGGTTCCGGTAACCCTTCCGGCACTCCGATTTTCTCCGAAATCACCCGAAACACTTCCGGTGTCCGAATATAGCCGTCCAATATATCAATCTTTATGTCTCGACCATTTCGAGACTCCTCGTCATGTCCGTGATCATATCCGAGACTCCGAAAAATCTTCGGTACATCAAAATATATAAACTCATAATGAAACTGTCATCGTAACGTTAAGCGTGCGGACCCTACGGGTTCGAGAATAATGTAGACATGACCGAGACACGTCTCCGATCAATAACAAATAGCGGAACCTGGATGCTCATATTGGATCCTACATATTCTACAAAGATCTTTTATCAGTCAGACCGCATAACAACATACGTTGTTCCCTTTGTCATCGGTATGTTACTTGCCCGAGATTTGATCGTCGGCATCGCAATACCTAGTTCAATCTCGTTATCGGCAAGTCTCTTTACTCGTTCCGTAATACATCATCCCGCAACTAACTCATTAGTTACAATGCTTGCAAGGCTTATAGTGATGTGCATTACCGAGAGGGCCCAGAGATACCTCTCCGACAATCGGAGTGACAAATCCTAATCTCGAAATACGCCAACCCAACATGTACCTTTGGAGACACCTGTAGAGATCCTTTATAATCACCCAGTTATGTTGTGACGTTTGGTAGCACACAAAGTGTTCCTCCGGTAAACGGGAGTTGCATAATCTCATAGTCACAGGAACATGTAGAAGTCATGAAGAAAGCAATAGCATCAAACTAAACGATCAAGTGCTAAGCTAACGAAATGGGTCAAGTGAATCACATCATTCTCCTAATGATGTGATCCTGTTAATCAAATGACAACTCATGTCTATGGCTAGAAAACTTAACCATCTTCGATCAACGAGCTAGTCAAGTAGAGGCACACTAGTGACGTTTTAGTTTGTCTATGTATTCACACAAGTATTATGTTTCCGGATAATACAATTCTAGCATGAATAATAAACATTTTTCATGATATAAGGAAATAAAATAATAACATTATTATTGCCTCTAGGGCATATTTCCTTCAGTCTCCCACTTGCACTAGAGTCAATAATCTAGATTACATAGTAATGATTCTAACACCCATGGAGCTTTGGTGCTGATCATGTTTTGCTCGTGGAAGAGGCTTAGTCAACGGGTCTGCAACATTCAGATCCGTATGTATCTTGCAAATCTCTATGTCTCCCACCTGGACTAGATCCCGGATGGAATTGAAGCGTCTTTTGATGTGCTTGGTTCTCTTGTGAAATCTGGATTCCTTTGCCAAGGCAATTGCACCAGTATTGTCACAAAAGATTTTCATTGGACCCGATGCACTAGGTATGACACCTAGATCGGATATGAACTCATTCATCCAGACTCCTTCATTTGCTGCTTCCGAAGCAGCTATGTACTCTGCTTCACATGTAGATCCCGCCACGACGCTTTGTTTTGAACTGCACCAACTGACAGCTCCTCCCTCTTTCCCTCTCCCTCTCCCTCTCTTTCCTTCCCCCTTCTCTCTTCCTAGTTGGACTAGGAAAGGGGAGTCCTGCTCCTACTAGGAGGAGGACTCCCCCCTCCTTGGCGAGCCCCAAGGGCCGGCCGGCCTCTCCCCCTTGCTCCTTTATAAACAGGGGCAGGGGGGCACCTCTAGACACACAAGTTGATCTTCGTGATCGTTCTCTTAGCCGTGTGCGGTGCCCCCCTCCACCATAATCCTCGATAATATTGTAGCGGTGCTTAGCCGAAGCCCTGCGACGGTAGAACATCAAGATCATCACCACGCTGTCATGCTGACGGAACTCTTCCCCGACACTTTGCTGGATCGGAGTCCGGGGATCGTCATCGAGCAGAACGTGTGCTAGAACCCGGAGGTGCCATAGTTTCGGTGCTTGATCGATCGGGCCGTGAAGACGTACGACTACATCAACCGCGTTGTCATAACGCTTCCGCTGTCGGTCTACGAGGGTACGTAGATCACACTCTCCCCTCTCGTTGCTATGCATCACCATGATCCATTCAGGAATGCGGTTTTGACATCCATCTGCCAAATTTCATAATTATAAAATGCGGCAATTGCTAACATGATTCGGACAGACTTACGCATCACTACGGGTGAGAAGGTCTGATCGTAGTCAATTCCTTGAACTTGTCAAAAACCTTTCGCGACAAGTCAAGCTTTGTAGACAGTAACATTACCGTCAGCGTCAGTCTTCTTCTTGAAGATCCATTTATTTTCAATTGCTTGCCGATCATTGGGCAAGTCAACCAAAGTCCACACTTTGTTCTCATACATGGATCCTATCTCAGATTTCATGGCTTCAAGCCATTTTGCGGAATCTGGGCTCACCATCGCTTCTTCATAGTTCGTAGGTTCACCATGATCTAGTAGCATGACTTCCAGAACAGGATTACCGTACCACTCTGGTGCGGATATTACTCTGGTTGATCTACGAGGTTCAGTAGTATCTTGTTCTAACGGAACTCTTCCTCGACAGTTTGCTGGATCGGAGTCCGGGGATCGTCATCGAGCTGAACGTGTGCTAGAACTCAGAGGTGCCGTAGTTTCGGTGCTTGATCGGTCGGGCCGTGAAGACTTACGACTACATCAACCGCGTTGTGCCAACGCTTCCGCTTCCGGTCTACGAGGGTACGTAGACAACACTCTCCCCTCTTGTTGCTATGCATCACCATGATCTTGCGCGTGCGTAGGAATTTTTTTGAAATTACTACGTTACCCAACATTTGTCTGGACGGTGGCTTCAGTCTTACTGTTGTATTACTTTGTAAAATCTTTTGTGAATAATTATGAAAGTGGATGCATGCATCATCCAGATGCAGAGGCCAGTGGTCTTCCTCCTTTTCTAAAAATAAAATACTACAACAGCTAGCTAAGCTGAATTGAAGATTAACCAAAATCATATCAAGTATTTGTTGAGCGTGATTATACACGAGAAGGGGAAGGGGTTCATGGTAGGGACCTTTAGGTCATGGCGTGGCTTGCATCTCTCCTCCTCATGTGCATTGGTTTGCATCCAATCCTTGCAGTCCAATCCATGGGCGTTCCTCCCTCCCTGCATCGCTAGAACAACACGACACTTAAAATTCATCAAGTTCCATTGCTACTGAATAAAAGAGGAGCAAGATGTATATGCTATATAAAACATACATGGAGAAGCAAGCTGCTTGAAAACAGAGAAGATCCATGATGGTTGTTTTCATTTGTAACAGAAGAACTCAAAAAAATACGCAAGTGTATGCTATCTATGGATACACCAACTACATCAGTACCTAGCACCCAAACTGAGAAAAAAATCATTCATATGCAGCAGCCCAAACTCAACTTTGAGAGAGAAGCTGATTAACATTTTTTTGTCGGGTCGAAATTTTCACAAATAAAAGCACTCTAGCAGCTATCAGAATAAATCATAGAGGCTGGCCAAACTAATTGGCGCACTCAAACGATACAAGAGAGCGGCCGTTACTCCTGCCATCCCTCTAAATTTCACTCCTTCTCCGACAACGACAACCACCCCGCAGACACACCTATCAACATCTAACCTCTTTCATTTTTTAAAACTTGCAGGTGTACGTCAGTATATTACAAAATGGGTGTGGCTAACAGTCAATCGATTGAAAACTAGTCTTGGGCCAGTCGATCATTCTAGACCGTCGGATGCAAAATCAATAGCCAGATCATCTTCTTCAACCTCTAGCTCATCTTCCTCCTCTGACCACCTTGCGTACCATTGGCGAGCTTCTTCCTCCCCTCCGGTAGTGTCTTCCTTCTAGCGAAATTGGCTGACAAAAAATCGAAACTCGGGCGACTATCATGGAGTAGATTACAATAAGAGGTTAAACGAGGTGGCGACAAAAAGTGTGCAAACATAACCCACCACCCCCACATTACCACTAATAGATTACTCCAGCGAAGCTACCTCTAAGGCTCTAAGAGCATCTCCAACAGGCGCGCTAAATAGGCGCCGCGCCGTAAATATACCCACTTTAGCGCGCGTGCAACCCGGCGGATGGCTCCAGCGGGCGCGCAATAACCGCGTGCGCGGTATAAGCAGTTAGGCGCGTGGCAGGAAGTGCTACCTCGCGCGGTGTATTTGCGGCGCCCGCTTCCGCGCGTGGCACACTTGACCGCTCGCGCTGCGCTCTGTCTTCTCCCCCTCCAAAGCCCCACGCGCGCTGGCGCCGGCGAGCCGCACCCATGGACCCACGCGCCGGCACCCCGCTCACCCCGTCCTATAGCCGCGACCCCCCCCCCACGCCGCCACAAACCCTAGCTCGGGTGGCGTTGGCCTCGCCTCCGTCGGAGCTCCTCCGACCATCGGCCTCGCGCGCGGCCTCTTCATGCCGCCGCGGATGACCTCGGCGGCGGGTTGATACGTCTCCAACGTATCTATAATTTTTGATTGCTCCATGCTATATTATCTACTGTTTTGGGCAATATTGGGCTTTATTTTCCATTTTTATATTATTTTTGGGACTAACCTATTAACCCAGAGCCCAGTGCCAGTTTCTGTTTTTACCCTGTTTTAGGGTTTCGAAGAAAAGGAAAATCAAACGGAGTCCAATTGACCTGAAACTTCACGGAAATCATTTTTGGAAGGAAAGAAGCCCAGAAGACTTGGGGTGCACGTGGGGGATCTGCGAGGAGGTCACGAGGCAGGGGGGGCGCCCACCCCCTTGGGCACGCCCTCCACTCTCGTGAGCCCCTCGTGGCCCCCCTGACGTACTTCTTCCGCCTATATATCTCCATATACCCTAAAAACATCGAAGAGCACAATAGATCGGGAGTTCCGCCACCAGAAGCCTCCGTAGCCACCGAAAACCAATCTAGACCCGTTCCGGCACCCTGCCGGAGGGGGGAATCCCTCTCCGGTGGCCATCTTCATCATCTCGGTGCTCTCCATGACGAGGAGGGAGTAGTTCTCCCTCGGGGCTGAGGGTATGTACCATTAGCTATGTGTTTGATCTCTCTCTCGTGTTCTTAATTTGGCACGATCTTGATGTATCGCGAGCTTTGCTATTATAGTTGGATCTTATGTTTCTCCTCCCCCTCTTCTCTCTTGTAATGAATTGAGTTTTCCCTTTGAAGTTATATTATCGGATTAAGTCTTTAAAGATTTGAGAACACTTGATGTATGTCTTGCCGTGGATATCTGTGGTGACAATGGGATATCACGTGATTCACTTGATGTATGTTTTGGTGATCAACTTGCGGGTTCCGCCCATGAACCTATGCATAGGGGTTGGCACACGTTTTCGTCGTGATTCTCCGGTAGAAACTTTGGGGCTCTATTTGAGGTTCTATGTGTTGGTTGAATAGATGAATCTGAGATTGTGTGATGCATATCGTATAATCATACCCACGGATACTTGAGGTGACATTGGAGTATCTAGGTGACATTAGGGTTTTGGTTGATTTGTGTCTTAAGGTGTTATTCTAGTATGAACTCTAGGGCTGTTTGTGACACTTATAGGAATAGCCCAACGGATTGATTGGAAAGAATAACTTTGAGGTGGTTTCGTACCCTACCATAATCTCTACATTCGTTCTCCGCTATTAGTGACTTTGGAGTGACTCTCTATTGCATGTTGAGGGATAGTTATGTGATCCAATTATGTTAGTATTGTTGAGGGAACTTACACTAGTGAAAGTATGAACCCTAGGCCTTGTTTCCTAGCATTGCAATACCGTTTACGCTCACTTTTATCATTAGTTACCTTGCTGTTTTTATATTTTCAGATTACAAATACCTTTATCTACCATCCATATTGCACTTGTATCACCATCTCTTCGCCGAACTAGTGCACCTATACAATTTACCATTGTATTGGGTGTGTTGGGGACATAAGAGACACTTTGTTATTTGGTCGCAGGGTTGCTTGAGAGAGACCATCTTCATCCTATGCCTCCCACGGATTGATAAACCTTAGGTCATCCACTTGAGGGAAATTTGCTACTGTCCTACAAACCTCTGCACTTGGAGGCCCAACAACGTCTACAAGAAGAAGGTTGTGTAGTAGACATCAAGCTCTTTTCTGGCGCCGTTGCCGGGGAGGTGAGTGTTTGAAGGTATATCTTTAGATCTTGCAATCGAGTCTTTTAGTTTCTTGTTTTATCACTAGTTTATTTTATAAAACAAAACTATAAAAATGAAATTGAGTTTGTCTCATACGCTTCACCTTTTTAATATCTTTCGTGAGTATGATGGAAAGGATAATTGTGCTCAAGTGCTAGAATAAGAAATCTATAAAATGTTTGGCACTAAATATTTTAATGATGGGCATTATTGCAATGTTGTTAGTATGAATTCCTTGAATATCCATGATGCTAATGATATGCAAAGCCACAAGCTTGGGAAAGCTATGTTTGATGAAGATGATATTTTTTGTCCGCCAAGCTTTGATGAGAAAATTTACTATGATGAAAGCATGCCTCCTATCTATGATGATTATTGTGATGACACGTATGCTTTAAAGAATAATGATAACAATGAAACATGTCATATTGATCTTAATTTTCAATCACATGATAGTTATTTTGTTGAGCTTGCTCCCACTATTATTCATGAGAAGAATTTTGCTTATGTGGAGAGTAGTAAATTTTCTATGCTAGTAGATCATGAAAAGAATTATTTAGGTGCTGGTTATATTGTTGACTTCATTCATGATGCTACTGAAAATTATTATGAGGGAGGAATATATGCTTGTAGAAATTGCAATAATATTAAGTTCCCTCTCTATGTGCTTAAAGTTTTGAAGTTATGCATGTTTTCCTCTCCTATGCTAGTTCATTATTGTTCCCACAAGTTGTTTGCTCACAAAATCCCTATGCATAGGAAGTGGGTTATACTTAAATGTGCTAGTCATATTCTTCATGATGCTCTCTTTATGTTACAATTCTTATCTTTTATGTGAGCATCATTGAAATCATCATGCCTAGCTAGGGGCGTTAAACGATAGCGCTTGTTGGGAGGCAACCCAATTTTATTTTAGATACTTGCTTTTTGTTCCTGTTTAATAATAAATAATCCATCTAGCCTCTGTTTAGATGTGGTTTTATGCTTTTAATTAGTGTTTGTGCCAAGTAGAACCTTTGGGAAGACTTGGGGAAAGTCTTGTTGATCATGCTGTAAGAAAACAGAAACTTTAGCGCTCACGAGAATTACTGCCATTTTTATTTGGAGAGTGCTATTTAGTTAATTATTTTTTAAGATGATTAATAGATAAATTCCTCAGATCCATCAATTTATTTTAGAATTTTTGGGGTTCCATAAGTATACGTTTGATTCAGATTACTACAGACTGTTCTGTTTTTGACAGATTCTGTTTTTCGTGTGTTGTTTACTTATTTTGATGAATCTATGGCTAGTAAAATAGTTTATAAACCATAGAGAAGTTAGAATACAGTAGTTTTAATACCAATATAAATAAAGAATGAGTTCATTACAGTACCTTGAAGTGGTGATTTACTTTCTTATACTAACGGAGCTTACAAGTTTTCTACTTTAAGTTTTGTGTTGTGAAGTTTTCAAGTTTTGGGTAAGGATTCGATGGACTATGGAACAAGGAGTGGTGAGAGCCTAAGCTTGGGGATGCCCAAGGCACCCCAAGGTAATATTCAAGGACAACCAATAGCCTAAGCTTGGGGATGCCCCGGAAGGCATCCCCTCTTTCGTCTTCATTCATCGGTAACTTTACTTGGAGCTATATTTTTATTCGCCACATGATATGTGTTTTCCTTGGAGCGTCAATTTATTTTGTTACAATTTTCTTTCTGTTATTTAGAACAATGTTTTGCATCTTTTATTTCAATAAAAGTGGCATTGATTGCCTTTACTAAGCCTATTTTAGAAGTCCACATCTTGCTGTTTGAAAACAGAAAGTTTACCGCTGTTGCAATAATTCCCTGGAAAAGTCAGAATGTGATAAAATGTTGAAACCTTTTGCATATTAAGCTCTGATAAATTTACTACAGTGGGAATTTTCTTTCATAATTTTTGTAGCTAGGGAAGTATGGATGTTGCAGCATTCTTTACAGACTATCCTGTTTAGGCAGATTGCTGTTATGTTTGCATTGTTTGCATATGTTTGCTTCTTTAATGATTTTATTTGAGGATAGGAGTATTAAATATGCATAGGCATTTATTATGCAATGTTGAATAATAATTTTAGTGATTTGCTACAGTACAGTATGATAAGGTTTTTGCAATGGTTTATACTAACTTATCTCACGAGTCCTTGTTGAGTTTTGTGTGGATGAAGCTTTTGAGATTTAGGGAGACCGTGATATGAGAGGAATTAAGGAGACACAAAAGCTCAAGCTTAGGGATGCCCAAGGCATCCCAAGATAATATTTCAAGAATTCTCAAGCATCTAAGCTTGGGGATGCCCCGGTTGGCATCCCACCTTTCTTCTTCAACAATTATCGGTTAGTTTCGGTTGATCCTAAGTTTTTGCTTCTTCACATGATGTTTGCCATTCTTAGAATGTCATTTTATTTTGCTTTTCTTGCTGTTTGAATAGAATACCAAGATCTGAAATTATTAAATGTTAGAGAGTCTTCACATAGTTGCATAATTATTCGACTACTCATTGATCTTCACTTATATCTTTCGGAGTAGTTTGTCATTTGCTCTAGTGCTTCACTTATATCTTTTAGAGCATCGTGGTAGTTTTATTTTGAATAAATAGATGAACTCTCATGCTTCACTTAGATTATTTTGAGAGTCTTAATAGCATGGTAATTTGCTTAAAATCCTAATATGCTAGGTATTCAAGAATAATAAAATTCTCTTATGAGTGTGTTAAATACTAAGAGAAGTTTGATACTTGATGATTGTTTTGAGATATGAGGATTGTAATATTAGATTCATGCTAGTTAAGTAGTTATGAATTTGATAAATACTTGTGTTGAAGTTTGTGATTCCCGTAGCATGCACGTATGGTGAACCGTTATGTGATGAAGTCGGAGCATGATTTATTTATTGATTGCCTTCCTTATGAGTGGCGGTCGGGGACGAGCGATGGTCTTTTCCTACCAATCTATCCCCCTAGGAGCATGTGCGTAGTACTTTGTTTCGATAACTAATAGATTTTTGCAATAAGTATGTGAGTTCTTTATGACTAATGTTGAGTCCATGGATTATACGCACTCTCACCCTTCCACCATTGCTAGCCTCTCTAGTACCGCGCAACTTTCACCGGTACCATACACCCACCATATACCTTCCTCAAAACAGCCACCATACCTACCTATTATGGCATTTCCATAGCCATTCCGAGATATATTGCCATGCAACTTTCCACCGTTCCATTTATTATGACACGCTTCATCATTGTCATATTGCTTAGCATGATCATGTAGTTGACATCGTATTTGTGGCAAAGCCACCATTGATAATTCTTTCATACATGTCACTCATGAGTCATTGCACATCCCGGTACACCGCCGGAGGCATTCATATAGAGTCATATCTTGTTCTAAGTATCGAGTTGTAATTCTTGAGTTGTAAGTAAATAAAAGTGTGATGATCATCATTATTAGAGCATTGTCCCAGTGAGGAAAGGATGATGGAGACTATGATTCCCCCACAAGTCGGGATGAGACTCCGGACGAAAAATAAATAAAAGAGGCCAAAGAAGCCTAAATAAAAAAAAAGAAAGAAAAGAGGCCAAAGAAGCCCAAATAAAAAAAGAAAGAAAAGAGGCCATAAAAAAGAGAAAAGGCCCAAATAAAAAAATAAAAAAATGAGAGAAAAAGAGAGAAGGGACAATGCTACTATCCTTTTACCACACTTGTGCTTCAAAGTAGCACCATGATCTTCATGATAGAGAGTCTCCTATGTTGTCACTTTCATATACTTGTGGGAATCTTTCATTATAGAACTTGGCTTGTATATTCCAATGATGGGCTTCCTCAAAATGCCCTAGGTCTTCGTGAGCAAGCGAGTTGGATGCACACCCACTAGTATATTTTGTTGAGCTTTCATACATTTATAGCTCTAGTGCATCCGTTGCATGACAATCCCTACTCACTCACATTGATATCTATTGATGGGCATCTCCATAGCCCATTGATACGCCTAGTTGATGTGAGACTATCTTCTCCTTTTTGTCTTCTCCACAACCACCATTCTATTCCACCTATAGTGCTATGTCCATGGCTCACGCTCATGTATTGCGTGAAGATTGAAAAAGTTTGAGAACATCAAAAGTATGAAACAATTGCTTGGCTTGTCATCGGGGTTGTGCATGATTTAAATATTTTGTGTGGTGAAGATGGAGCATAGCCAGACTATATGATTTTGTAGGGATAGCTTTCTTTGGCCATAATATTTTGAGAAAACATAATTGCTTTATCAGTATGCTTGAAGTATTATTATCTTTATGTCAATATGAACTTTTGTCTTGAATCTTTTGGATCTGAATATTCATATCACAAGTAAGAAGAATTACATTGAAATTATGCCAACTAGCATTCCACATCAAAAATTATCTTTTTATCATTTACCTACTCGAGGACGAGCAGGAATTAAGCTTGGGGATGCTTGATACGTCTCCAACGTATCTATACTTTTTGATTGCTCCATGCTATATTATCTACTGTTTTGGGCAATATTGGGCTTTATTTTACATTTTATATTATTTTGGGGACTAACCTATTAACCCAGAGCCCAGTGCCAGTTTCTGTTTTTACCCTGTTTTAGGGTTTCGAAGAAAAGGAAAATCAAACGGAGTCCAATTGACCTGAAACTTCACGGAACTCATTTTTGGAAGGAAAGAAGCCCAGAAGACTTGGAGTGCACGTCGGGGGATCTGCGAGGAGGTCACGAGGCAGGGGGCGCGCCCTCCACCCTCGTGAGCCCCTCGTGGCCCCCCTAACGTACTTCTTCCACCTATATATCTCCATATACCCTAAAAACATCGGAGAGCACAATAGATCGGGAGTTCCGCCGCCAGAAGCCTCCGTAGCCACCGAAAACCAATCTAGACCCGTTCCGGCACCCTGCCGGAGGGGGGAATCCCTCTCCGGTGGCCATCTTCATCATCCCGGTGCTCTCCATGATGAGGAGGGAGTAGTTCTCCCTCGGGGCTGAGGGTATGTACCATTAGCTATGTGTTTGATCTCTCTCTCCCGTGTTCTTGATTTGGCACGATCTTGATGTATCGCGAGCTTTGCTATTATAGTTGGATCTTATGTTTCTCCTCCCCCTCTTCTCTCTTGTAATGAATTGAGTTTCCCCTTTGAAGTTATATTATCGGATTGAGTCTTTAAAGATTTGAGAACACTTGATGTATGTCTTGCCGTGGATATCTGTGGTGACAATGGGATATCACGTGATTCACTTGATGTATGTTTTGGTGATCAACTTGCGGGTTCCGCCCATGAACCTATGCATAGGGGTTGGCACACGTTTTCGTCGTGATTCTCCGGTAGAAACTTTGGGGCTCTCTTTGAGGTTCTATGTGTTGGTTGAATAGATGAATCTGAGATTGTGTGATGCATATCGTATAATCATACCCACGGATACTTGAGGTGACATTGGAGTATCTAGGTGACATTAGGGTTTTGGTTGATTTGTGTCTTAAGGTGTTATTCTAGTACGAACTCTAGGGCTGTTTGTGACACTTATAGGAATAGCCCAACGGATTGATTGGAAAGAATAACTTTGAGGTGGTTTCGTACCCTACCATAATCTCTTCGTTCGTTCTCCGCTATTAGTGACTTTGGAGTGACTCTTTGTTGCATGTTGAGGGATAGTTATGTGATCCAATTATGTTAGTATTGTTGAGGGAACTTACACTAGTGAAAGTATGAACCCTAGGCCTTGTTTCCTAGCATTGCAATACTGTTTACGCTCACTTTTATCATTAGTTACTTTGCTGTTTTTATATTTTTCAGATTACAAATACCTTTATCTACCATCCATATTGCACTTGTATCACCATCTCTTCGCCGAACTAGTGCACCTATACAATTTACCATTGTATTGGGTGTGTTGGGGACACAAGAGACTCTTTGTTATTTGGTTGCAGGGTTGCTTGAGAGAGACCATCTTCATCCTACGCCTCCCACGGATTGATAAACCTTAGGTCATCCACTTGAGGGAAATTTGCTACTATCCTACAAACCTCTGCACTTGGAGGCCCAACTACGTCTACAAGAAGAAGGTTGTGTGGTAGACATCACGGGTGGCGTCGCACCGGCGCCGGCCCGAGCCGCCGCCCCCTCCTCCTCAAAGCTCCATAAATGCGGCGCGGCCAAAGAAGGGCAAGACATCGGCGAAGAAAAACAAGGCGGCGGACGGCTCCAGCACCTCCAAGGCGAGGAGGAAGAAGCTTGCGGGGAGTGCGACGGGCGCGGCGGCTGCCGAAGCGCCGGCAAGCTCACTCATTGAGCCGGCGTCTGGCGCGCACAACATGTTCGACAAAATGCCTCCAAGGTAAAAAAAATTCTAACTTTTCATTTTTTTGTTATTTTTTGAATGCATTCACATATAGATAGCTTATTTGCATTGTGCAAAAAAAATTGTAGTCTCAATGATGATGCATACATGTCAACGATGGGTGTTGGGTCCAACAATTCGCATTGGTCTCAAACCAATGACATGCATTTCGAAAACCATGAGTTCGAGGTGGACGAGGAGGGTGAGGACATTGTCGACGCACCGAAAGGAAGAGCGGGCAATTACAACAACGCCGATGACATCTTACTATGCAATACTTGGTTGCAAGTGTCGAGGGATCCATCCGTTGGAGGTGATCAAAGTAGAGATGCTTATTGGCTTCGGATGAAGTTACACTTTGATGTTCGCAACATGAGTGGAATTGACCGCACCGACCGATCACTTAGGTCCCGGTGGTCGACAATCAACTTGGGTTGTCAAAGGTGGGCGGCCTGTCAAAAGGCGGTTGACAAGTTGAACCCAAGTGGCACAAATGAGGACGATAGAGTAAGTGGCATTTCATACATGTTCATCATACTTGTTGTTGGTGCTAACTTGCTTTGTTTTCATGTAGTACAACATTGCGCAAAACTTGTTCAAAGAAGAGGAGAGGAAAACCAAGAAGGGAAAGATCAAGAAAGGAAGGATATTTACTTTGCCTCATTGCTATGAAGTGTTGAAGGATGATGAGAAATGGAAGAAGCGTGAAGATTTGGATGATTTGCATTTGAGCAACAAACGGAAGCGAACAATTAAGTTGGATGATGATGATGAGGAGGATGATGCATCAAGTGATGACGGCAAGAGAAGCCCCACACCCAACTCGGTTTCATACTCGAAGCCAAAGCGACCGGATGGGTGCAAGAAAGACAAAACCGAAAAGAAGAAGAGGAAAGGAGATGATGAGCTCAAAAATGCTATGGAAGCAATTGTGAAGGCAAGAAAAGAAGTCAACGAGGTGAGGAAAATGGCAAGGAACCAAGATGCCGCGGCCGAGGAGAGGAGGTTGGCGGCCGAGGAGAGGAGGTTGGCGGCCGAGGAGAGGAGGGTGGCGGCCGAAGATAGAAAGGTGGCTTTGGAGGAGAGGAAGGTGAGCAATGAGGAGCGTACTAAATTGTTGGAATGGGAGAAGCACTTGCTCTTCTTGGACACATCTAACCTCAATGTGACGCAAAAGGAGTATGTCAATCTAGCCCGTGAAGAAGTCTTGATCCAAAAAAGAGCCATGGTTCGTGCAATGGGTGGCGGTGGCCTCGGCGCCATGGGTGGCGGTGGCATAGGCGCCATGGGTGGCGTTGGCCTCAGCGCCATGGGTGGCGCGTTGGCCTCGGCGCCATGGGTGGCGGTGGCTTCGGCGCCATGGGTGGCATGGGTGGCTTTGGAGCACCCCCCCGATGCTATGGCCACCATGGGAGGCATGAGTTTTGCTTTTCTCATGGGAGGCATGGGTGCACCTCCGGCCGCCATGGGCGGTGTAAGTGCATCTAGTGCCACCCCTAGTTGGTTTTGGAGTATTGACGACAAACCTAGTTGAGGGACTAATGTGTTTGTGAGAATTGCAGGATAACACAGGTAGAAGTCCCTCATTGATTCAGTTTTCCTACCAGAGATGACCCCTAAAAATGTATGAAGACATTGATGTCAAAGGTGGTATATGAAGATATTCACATTGAAGACTATGACAAGAGAAGACATCGCATGAAGCCTATGGAGCTCGAAGACTTAGATCTTTCATAGTTCTTTTTCTTCTTTGTTGAGTCATAGGAACCACCGTACTGTTAAGTGGGGTCCAAGAGAACCAGTCAAAATGACTGAAGTGATGCTTAACCAAAACCTATGTCTTCGAGTGAAGACTATGAGAGCGAATCTTGTCCAGAGTCGGACAAGTCAGCTTTGCTTGTAGCCCAAGTAAAGTTACCGTGTGAGTTTGAAATCTGACCGTTGGAACACGTGTCAGTTCCTTAGTGACCCAGGGTCATTTCGGACAAATCAGGTCGGGTTGCCTAGTGGCTATAAATAGCCCACCCCCTACAACCATAAACGGTTGGCTGCTCAGAGTTAGAGTACGGCTTTTGTCGTTTGAGAGCAACCCACCTCGAAGCCTTTGAGAGAGAATTCCTTGCGAGGATAAAGCCCTAACCACCCAGAGCCAAAGAGAGTTAGGCATCACTTAAGTCTTCTTGTCTGTGTGATATGAAGACTTATTACACTTGAGGACTGTGAATCCTCCAGCCGGTTAGGCATCGCGTTCTGAGCATCCAAGAGACATTGTGGATCGCCGGTGAACGAAGTCTGTGAAGGTTTGGGAGTCTACCTTGAAGACTTACCAGAGTGATTGGGCGAGGTCTGTGTGACCTTAGCTCAAGGGGAATACGGTGAGGACTGGGTGTCCTGAGTTGCGTGTTCAGGACTGGGTGTCCGGGACTGTGTGTCCTCAGGTTTAAATACCTAGCCGCCCCAACCAGACGTACAGTTGTCACAGCAACTGGAACTGGTCCAACAAATCATTGTCTTCAACGAGTCACTGGTTTCATCCTTCCCTTCCCTTTACTTACTGTTACTCCTTGTGAAGTCATTGTATGATTGCACTATCTTTTGTCTTCACTGAGTGACTGCGTGTTCTGTTTGGCTTCATAATATCTTCCTATCTGATCCTTACTACATTGCTGCTATTAGTCATTGTGCTCTCACTCCATTGAATACTTGACTATGGTTTGCCTAGTGTAGTCTACCTTTCGCTGCATGGTAATAGGTTTATTTCTATCGTTTGTCTTCGAAACTTCCACATTTTGAAGACTTTCATAAAAATCGCCTATTCACCCCCCCTCTAGTCGATATAACGCACTTTCAGGCAGAATGTCTTTCAATGTGCCTCCTCGCACACATTCCCATGAAGATACCGTTGAAGATCTTGCCAACACCGTCGGAGCTTCACGTGATGCGGTGCGCGATGAAGAGAGGGAGGAAGATTCATCTTCGTAGGCGGAAGAACCGTCTTCCGAAGATGAGGACGAGGACGAAGACGAGGACGAGGAATGATGTGTCTTTCATTTGTGTATTGAACTTGATTTGCATTTTGAACTTGGTTGGATGAACTTGTGGGCATGATTTTAAACTTGTGGGCATGAACTTTTCTTCGTCAACTTGTTTGTGTGGAATTTTATTGTGTTGAAAATGTTCATCATTTTGTGTTGAAAATGCCATATGCAATGCGCCGGCGAGTCGCGCGCGCTGCATTTTTGCGCGCTGTTGGAGCGGCGCGCGCTGCATTTTAGCGCGGCTGCTGGAGCCAGCGCTGTGCGCCGCGTCAAACCAGGCGATGCGCGCGCGGCAAATCTGTTTTTTGCGCGCGGCGCGACCGGCGCCTGTTGGAGATGCTCTAACATTTCTACATCGGCGTTGCGTCTCGTCTTCGTATTTAGGAAATTGAGTGATGTCTTTGCTGTTTTCATTTGTGAGCAACTTGCCCATAGCAAAACACGCTTTAGTTTTGTTGCAAACTCATTATAACTGAAATATATTAAGGCGAGCTGCCGAAGCGCCGGCGAGCTCACTCGTTGAGCCGGCGTCCGACGCGCACAACATGTTCGACGAAATGCCTCCAAGGTAAAAAATTCTAACTTTTCATTTTTTTTGTTATTTTTTGAATGCATTCACATATAGATAGCTTATTTGCATTGTGCAAAAAAGATTTGTAGTCTCAATGATGATGCATACATGTCAACGATGGGTGTTGGGTCCAACAATTCGCATTGGTCTCAAACCAATGACATGCATTTCGAAAACCATGAGTTCGAGGTGGACGAGGAGGGTGAGGGCATTGTCGACGCACCGAAAGGAAGAGCAGGCAATTACAGCAACGCCGATGACATCTTACTATGCAATACTTGGTTGCAAGTGTCGAGGGATCCATCCGTTGGAGGTGATCAAAGTAGAGATGCTTATTGGCTTCAGATGAAGGAACACTTTGATGTTCGCAACGTGAGTGGAATTGACCGCACTGACCGATCACTTAGGTCCCGGTGGTCGACAATCAACTCGGATTGTCAAAGGTGGGCGGCCTGTCAAAAGGCGGTTGACAAATTGAACCCAAGTGGCACAAATGAGGACGATAGAGTAAGTGGCATTTCATACATGTTCATCATACTTGTTGTTGGTGCTAACTTGCTTTGTTTTCATGTAGTACAACATTGCGCAAAACTTGTTCAAAGAAGAGGAGAGGAAAACCAAGAAGGGAAAGATCAAGAAAGGAAGGATATTTACTTTGCCTCATTGCTATGAAGTGTTGAAGGATGATGAGAAATGGAAGAAGCGTGAAGATTTGGATGATTTGCATTTGAGCAACAAACGGAAGCGAACAATTAAGTTGGATGATGATGATGAGGAGGATGATGCATCAAGTGATGACGGCAAGAGAAGCCCCACACCCAACTCGGTTTCATACTCGAAGCCAAAGCGACCGGATGGGTGCAAGAAAGACAAAACCGAAAAGAAGAAGAGGAAAGGAGATGATGAGCTCAAAATGCTATGGAAGCAATTGTGAAGGCAAGAAAAGAAGTCAACGAGGTGAGGAAAATGGCAAGGAACCAAGATGCCGCGGCCGAGGAGAGGAGGGTGGCGGCCGAAGAGAGAAAGGTGGCTTTGGAGGAGAGGAAGGTGAGCAATGAGGAGCGTACTAAATTGTTGGAATGGGAGAAGCACTTGTTCTTCTTGGACACATCTAACCTCAATGTGACGCAAAAGGAGTATGTCAATTTAGCCCGTGAAGAAGTCTTGACCAAAAAAGAGCCATGGTTCGTGCAATGGGTGGCGGTGGCCTCGGCGCCATGGGTGGCGTTGGCTTCGGCGCCATGGGTGGCTTGGGTGGCTTTGGAGCACCCCCCGACGCTATGGCCATCATGGGAGGCATGAGTTTTGCTTTTCTCATGGGAGGCATGGGTGCACCTCCGGCCGCCATGGGCGGAATGTCTTTCGATGTGCCTCCTCGCACACATTCCCATAAAGATGCCGTTGAAGATCTTGCCAACACCGTCGGAGCTTTACGTGATGCGGTGCGCGATGAAGAGAGGGAGGAAGATTCATCTTCGGAGGCGGAAGAACCGTCTTCTGAAGATGAGGACGAGGAATGATGTGTTTTTCATTTGTGTATTGAACTTGATTTGCATTTCGAAGTTGGTTGGATGAACTTGTGGGCATGATTTTAAACTTGTAGGCATGAACTTTTCTTCATCAACTTGTTTGTGTGAAATTTTATTATGTTGAAAATGTTCAGCGGCGCGCGCGCTGCATTTTAGCGCGGCTGCTGGAGCCAGCGCTGCGCGCCGCGTCAAACTAGACGATGCGCGCGCGGCAAATTTGTTTTTTACGCGCGACGCGACCGGTGCCTGTTGGAGATGCTCTAACATTTCTATCTCGGCGTTGCGTCTCGTTTTCGTATTTGGGAAATTGAGTGATGTCTTTGCCGTTTTCATTTGTGAGCAACTTGCCCATAGCAAAACGCGCTTTAGTTTTCTTGCAAACTCATTATAACTGAAATATATTAAGGCGAGCTATCTTAGCATTGAGAAAACCTTTACCACCTCCTTCATGGATCTCCTATGTTTGTAAATCTGGCCCATTTTTCTCCCCATTTTTCCGTACCAGCTGAAGTATCTGACGGATTAAGCGTCAGCCTCAGAAGGAGAGGAATTCAGGTACATCGACAGCAGTCTTCAGACTTTGGTCTGCTTCTACTCTTCCAGCCGAAAGCTTCTCGGCCATGGCAGCGGCCGCCTCTCCATTTCTCAGTCTCCCTCGACCAGCGCAGCGCGCCACCCCAAAGCCACGCCGCCACACGCCGCCGCGAGACGTGGTCTCGTGGACGGCCGCCATCGCGCGCCCGGCGCGGGAGGGCGACCTGCCGTCGACGGCCGCCGCGCTCTCCGCCATGCTCTCCTCCCCCGCCGCGCCTGCGCCCAACGACGTCACCCTTCTCACCGTCCTCTCCGCCTGCGCCGGCGCCCCCTCGTCCCCGCTCGCCCGGCCCCTCGCGATATCGCTCCACGCCCTCGCCATCAAGCTCTTCCCGGGCCACCTCCTCCTCTGCACCTGCCTCGCGCGGTTCTACCTCGCGTCCCGCCTCCCCCACCACGCCCTCCAGTTGTTCGGCTCCATGCCCGTCAGGTCCGTGGTCACCTACAATACCATGATAACTGGCCTCATGCGCAACGGCCTCGTTGCCGCCGCGCGCGAGGTGTTCGACGGAATGCCGGACCCGGATAAGGTCTCCTGGACGGCGCTCATCGACGGGTGCGTCAAGAACGGGCGCCACGACAAGGCGACCTACTGCTTCCATGCCATGCTGCTGGATGGCGTCATGCCAGACTACGTCACGCTGGTAGCTGCCATCTCCGCGTGCGCCGAGGTCGGCGCGCTCGGCCTAGGTATGTGGGTGCACCGGTTCATGACCAGGGAGAGGCTGGAGGGCAACATCCGCATCGCCAACTCGCTGATTGACATGTATGCCCGGTACGGTAAGGTGGAGTTTGCACGGCAGGTGTTTGACGGCATGAAGAAGCGGACGGTGGTCTCCTGGAACTCGATGATCGTCGGGTTCGCAGCCAACGGACGGTGCACGGACGCCATCGAGCATTTTGAGGCAATGCGGAGAAAGGGGTTCAAGCCAGACGCTGTGACGTTCACGGGCGTCCTCACGGCCTGCAGCCGTGCTGGTCTCACCGACGAGGGGCTGAGGTACTATGACGCCATGAGGGAAGAGCACGGCATCAAAGCAAGGATGGAGCATTACGGGTGCGTGGTCGACCTGCTCGGCCGGGCCGGGCGCCTGGACGAGGCCATGAGCGTGGTGGCGACCATGCCGATGCGGCCGAACGAGGTGGTGCTTGGAGCCCTGCTCGCGGGCTGCCGGATTCACGGAGACGTGGACATGGCCGAGCAGCTGATGCAGTACCTCCTCGAGCAGGACCCTGGCGGCGACTCGAACTACGTGCTGCTGTCGAACATCTACGCCGCCGTCGGGAAATGGGATGGGGCCGGTAAGGTCAGGGGCCTGATGAAAGCCCGGGGGGTGAAGAAGAGGCCAGGCCGCAGTGCTGTGGAGATCGACGGCGACGTGCATGAGTTTGTCTGCGGCCATTGGTCTCATCCGCAGGCTGGGGAGGTGTTGGACATGCTTGACCTGCTCAGCCATGAGATGGCAGGGCGTGAGGCCGTGAGTGAGCATTGAAGACTGGAGGCTTTCAGTAGTCACCATGTTCTGCGTTTCGAGCGTTTGTACAGACTACTGCTTTGCTTGCCCATCCACGACAACATAAGACGAAAAGAGCCAACGGTTGATTAGAAATCTGTTGTATTTGCAGTTCTACGGTCATTATGACTCCCGTTACATGTACAGTGTCGGGAGAGGCATCCAACATGCGCAGCAAGCCAGTAACACAGGTGATGAAGCGACACCAGTAACCCCGGTGCCTACTCTGTTACCACCATCTCGTCGGCTGCTCATTCTCCCGCCAGCTATGGTACCAAGTCCTTTCCTGGTTCCGATCTACTGCTCTGCCGCCACACCCTGACGCCATGTTGTACGAGTGGTGGATCGATGCCTGCTCGGCGGTGCCTTCCTCGTGTAGAAAAGGACTAGCATCCTTGCTCCTCTTGGTTGCATGGCACCTCTGGAAAGCACCGGAACGGCTGTGTTTTCGATGGCTTGCAGTCCTCCATACACGTCCTACTTCAGCTCATCAAGAACGATGCTCGCCTTTGGTACAGGGGTGGCGCGCTTGGATTGGACAACTTTCTTCCCGAGTAGCCCCCGTGTACCATGTGGATGTAACTTCTATATATCAATCAATGAATAATACATAACTTTGCGGATTCTTGAAAAAAAATCTTCAGAAGCAAGCCCACAGGGCTTACATCGTATGATCATCTCGTGATGTATGTGTGATCAGCTCAATCAAACATGGACACTGAATTTCTGGAAGGTGAAGAATAACACAAGCTCCTGAACTGATAACGTTGGTGTTACTGTGGAAATATTGGACTACTACTTCATTTTTCTTCCATTATATCACCCGTAATGTCTCACCTACTTGCTCCCATATCCCTGTCAAAAGCAATAACAGTAATTACTTCCATACATTGCAGTCAGAAGATCATATATTCACTTGTGCTCAGTGCTCACCTACTCCTCTTTCAAAGGCAAGAGGGAGAGAATATACATATCTTTATCTGTGCACTTTTTTTTTCTCGCCTATATAGGTAAGAAGAGAACATGGTGCAAACAAAAAGATACACCCAAACAAGCATTTCCCTGGTTTGCGCTACAAGAGAAACAAAAAGGCCTTCTCCATAGGTTGGTTTTGAAAAGAAAAAAAATGTTAGAAATGAGCGACACCAGAAAGGCAGAAATAGTCTCCTTGTACACGGCTGCTGTTTGGGGCAATGCCTTAATCACAGAGTGAGTGAGCAGCTGTATTTGGAGTAAGATGAAAAGGATCAAACATCTATAGAGGCTACTGCTTTGCTTGCGTCCATGAGAACATAAGAGGAAAAGAACCAATAGTAGATTAGAAATTTATTGTATCTTCAGTTCTTTGGGTATCGTGCAATATGTACATCGCACGCCTTAATATTGCAGTGGTCTCTTCACAAAAGGGTGCTCCAACAGCTGAGCAGCAGATGGCCGGTCCTTTTAGTTTGCTTGAACACACTTTGCTATGAAATCCCGGGCATCTTCTAATAACGTATTGAGAATTTTTGGTGGTATTCCCCTACCAATTTTGAGCAAAGCATGTGTCTACATGGCAGGAGAGAAGATTGCATCACAAACAATAACAATACACAACTCTGATATTAAGAAAACCACAAGATCCAAATACAGGGAATGGGTTCGCTACTTTCTTTTGCGGGGAAATGGGTCTGCTACTTGTATCTATGCATTTCTAATTTCCCTAATAAATACATCAAAATAGACAACAACAATATAGCGGCAGATTTTTTGGGGGTGCCCACTATACATTATGATACTTGCGCATACAAATGTCATGGAATTCATAGTCGCCTCCCCCTAGGAAGATAGCCCTTGATCTTTCAATTTTTAAAATTTAGCTTAGTATGCAGCTCCAGTATACCAGCGCATTCAAATTACATGTCTTGCAGTATTTAAAAGTTAGATGCTGTTTCAGAAAACTAAGGTGACAGAATACGCATCCATTCCATATCAGGGTATGGAACTTTGGCGGTCAGCATCTCCAAAACTGTGCAACCAAGACTCCATATATCTGCCGGAGGTATGTGGCTTAACCTTGGCAACCTGGAAGAGAGCATACCATCACAAAACGTACACAATTGGTACAATAACAAAATATTGCTTGCAATTTGCTAGATCAAACTTGCTTCCCGAAAAGTACAACCGTGCTTCCCGAAAAGGTTATGCTAGAAGAAGAACTGTGCTTCACGAAATTGAAAAGTATAGTTGTGCTTTCAGTAAAAAAAAGTTATGCTTCCCAAAAAGAAAAGAAAAAACACAATATGTGCTTCCACGAGAAGCAACTCCCAAATAGGGAAAAACACAACCTATACTTCTGCGAGAGGCACAACTGTGCTTTCCGAAAGAGAAAAGCATAGATATGCTTCCCAAAAAAGTAAAAAAAAGTAAAAACACAAGTGCGTTTCGGGTTCCACATTTTTCCAGTTTTTTATTTCTTCCCTGGTTTTCATTTTTTTGGCTCTCGGTTTTCATTTGTTTCGATTCCTTTTTTTTATTTTTTTCATTAAAAAATCGTCGAAACCTATTAGTTTCGAAGATCTTGACGCGAGAAATTGAACAATGAAAATGGTTCATAATTTGAACGCTCGGTTCAAGAGATAAATTATTTTGAAAAAATCTATGAAAAAAACTTCCATACTGCAACAAGTGGCGCGCATACTTCATTGCCACTGGTCACCATGAGAGAAGGTGAAAATGACCTTTGCAAAAGGCACCTCCTCACCAGAGTTCAAGTCCCAGACTTGAACTTTGGTGCTCGTATTTTTGTAAATTTATTTCAGGTCGTCCAGCGATGCGTTCAGTGGGAGAAGACGTTTCAATCGACTACGGAGGCATCTGCAGGGACTTCTCAATCTCAAGATGATGTGCCGGCTCGGTCTCTCAAGGTGCTTATAAGGATAGGGTGTGTGTGTTTATGTTCATAGAGGTGAGTGTATATGAGCGACTTCGATTGTACTATGTTAAAGAAAGATCTTACATGATGATAGGAGAGTTGTCTTGTTTGCGGCATATCGGCATATATATTTTCCATTGAAATGAGGCCCTAGAAGTGGAAATACATGCGATTATGGAGGAAGTAATTCTTACTATCCAATCGTTCAAATCTCCCTGTTCAGCTTCAATTGGATTGTGCGGTTGCTCTTGCCGCACCTGCTAATGGGTCTCTGGACAAATCAACCTATGGTCACCTTTGACGGAGATTAAAGGTTTAATGAATAATGGGGTGTTTGTTCCGGTAAAAACTTCTTGTGATCAGAATAGAGTTGCACATAGCTTAGCAAACTATGATATATCTGGGAATAGCACTGCGTGCTGGCTTAACCAATCCCCCTGTTTATTTCCGAACTCGTTGCTAAGGATTGTAACTCTGTGTACACGACCCTTGTGTGTATGCATGTGTGCGTTCATAGGGGTGATTTCTGTCAATTGTCAAGAAATTCACCCGCAATTTTTTTTTACAAGAAATAGCCTGGCGGTGTACACGACCCTTGCCGGATCACGTCAGCCCCGCGAAGCTGGCGTGGTGCGTGGAGCAGGGACGAGGTTCAACTGCGCCAGCAGTGCACAAAGGAAGGAAGCAAGCAACTGAAGACAGGAATCGTGTAGGAGCCGGAGATCCGGCGTCGGGCGCGCGCGCTCGTCTAGGATCCGGAGCCGTTTCGGCTTCCAAAACGAGCAGCCCAGGCCTTTTTGCATGTAATCTATAAATAGTCGTACATCGGGGGCTAGCAAGGCTTCCAAACCCCCTCCCTCCCTCCCAGAACACAATCCATACGCGATCGACACGGCTGTTTCGTTTGCTTCCATCTCAATCTCAAAGTTTTGGAGGGCGATGGCGACGGCAAGGCTCGCGGAGCAGCTCAAGGCGGCGGCGGGATGGGGCATTGGCCTTTATATACGCTGGGAGGAACCTGTCTTGATGATCCTTTCCTGTGTGCTGATTAAGTTGCTGTGGGTCCTTTTAGGCAGGCTATTCCAAGGTCAAGGCCTCTCCATCTTCTACGTGTTGGCCTATGTTTGCCTCTCCAGCTTACAATCTATGTACGACCGGAGTTTACGTGTTCTCCTTATGGATTGGAGAAGGGGTGTGTATGTTTGCTAAGCTGTAGGTGATTGCTCCGCCTGAGACCAGGGATGCATGTAGCTAGTATCGCCATAGATGGCCTCCACTGTTCTGTAACTCTATAACAGCATTTTCTTCGCTCTGATTAATCAATGAAATACGGCCCAAGGGCCACATTTCCTTCGAAAAAGACTAGCCCTTGCTCTGGCCTTTTCATCATGTGAAAAGGATGATGTACTTAGTTTTCGGTTAGACTTCTTTCACGGAGATTTGTTTTGATATTGTTTAAGCTCAATAAAAATCTGATTGTTGTTCTTTTTTTCCTTTTGCAAAATAACTCTTGCATTACTTAGAATTAAGGATTACAATCTCGCCAAGCAATGTTTAAAACTTCCTTTGGTCCAGATCCAAGCCAAACAGCAGTCCGACCTTCAGATATATTCCCTCCGTTCCTTTATATAAGGTGCATTTGATTTTTGATAAAATTCAAGAGATTGACAACCCCTTGTTTCCGTTGGATGCAAATATTTATTCTTTTGTGTAGGTGTTGTTCATGAGGTCTTGTGGGGTTCTCCTACTGGATTAATAATCTTACTTCTTAAGTGGGGGAAATACTTATCTCTACTGTATTGCATTCTTCTTCCCTCTTCGAGGAAATCACAACGCAACTCACAAGTAGCATAGCTACACTCTGCTCTATCCCTCGAGATCGTGAGAGCGTAAAGGGAGATAATTGCATGTATCATCCTTGTAGTCACTAGCGAGGTCCAACTTGGTCTTGGTGGTTGCAAAGTGCTTTTAGTACGGTCTTGGTACAAGAAAACATGTGCTCAATACGGTTTTTGTGGTTGAAACAACAGTCCTGGCTCTACACGTTGCATACGTATCTTGTATTTCTGATGTATGCCACGTCAGCCTGACCCCGCTCGTCAGAATGGACCCATATGTTAGCGAGATATATGAGAAATAGAAGAAAAAAGCGCGCGATGAGGGGGCGGGGGGTCGAACCCGCAACATGTGCGCTTCCGAGGGGGGGGGGTCAAATCCGCAACCTATGCGCCGGGGAAGCGCGTGCTAACCACCAGACCAAGTGTGTGTGCGTGCGATATTTGTGGAGATGCACTTCTTATATATGTAGTCTTTTTCATAAGAAATCTATCTAGGTTTATTTTTTGAGTGAAAAGAAATATATTTATGTTTTTTGAGAAATAAGAAATCTATTTACGTTTTTTAAGGGGTAGAAATCTATCTACGTATACACAGTCTTTTTGTTTTGGCTGGACGGGCCTGTCTTTTGTTTTTGTTTTAAAGCTACGGCCCAGCGGTCTTATGTGTATTCTTTTTTCTTGTTCGTGTTCATTTTTTTGGCGGTCTCCTATTTGGCGCGAGCAACCTGGTGCGTACCCTCTCTGCACCCACTACGTACAGAATTTTTGGAATTGTGAATATTTTCGAATTCATGAATATATTTTACAAATTAAGGTGAATATTTTTCTAATTTAAAATTTGTTCATCGAACTGAAAGAATGTTCACCATTTTTGAAGTTGCAAACATATCCTAAATGCATGAGCCTTTTTATAAAATCATGAATATTTTTTGAATCCACAAACTTTTTTTAAAATTACATACAAGTTTCTTTGAACTCGTCAACATTTTTTTTGCATAAGTGAACATTTCTTGAAATTCGTGATCAACTTTTGAAATTCATAAACAATTTTTATTTGTGAGGATCATTTTTTGAATTCATGAATATTTTTTTCAATCAGTGGATTTTTTTAAATTTTCGAAATATATTTCTGAAAATTCCCAAATATTGTTTTGAATATTTTAAAAAATCATGGACATTTTTTGTAGACACTAACTTTTATATTTGAATCATGATTTTATTTTTTGATTCGATGAACGTTTAAATAAACCCATGGACATTCTATAAATTCACGATTTTTTTAAAGGCAGCGATATGTATATAATAGACAATGCATCCCCATTATAAACAAGATCGGGCACTTGGCCTGGTGGCTATCTCGCCCAGCAATGGTGCTGATCAAGTGATCATGCGGGTTTGAATCGCTGTCCTACTTTTTTTTTTAGAATCATCCCCGTCATATTTATTTTATTTTATTTCTCGTCCCGCTGATATATGGGCCTCATACAGATGTGGCCTAAGCTGACCCATTGTACTTGTTTTATTTTAATTCTTGGCCCATTGACATATAGGCCTCATACGGACTTGGCCGTGTTACCTATATAAATAGAGCCAGGACTGTTGTTTGAACCTCAGCGACCATATTGAGTACGTATTTTCTTGTACCAAGACCATATTGAAGCACTTTGCAACCATTAGGACCAAGTTGAATCCCGCCAACAACTACAAGAATGATAGATGCAATTATCTTCCTATAGGGTGTTTGCTCCGCTCCATCCTTTTTATAAAGAAACAGTGCAAATGAATAATAACATTTACTAAAAAAACATTGTCGTGGAAGATGTAGGTAGGTCCATGAAGATGACCTTGGGATGCTCCGCATCAACCTATATTGACCTCCCATGCTGCTCCTGCTCAGGGTGTCCACGGCAGCGATTGGGCCCACCGCGGTTGGTTGCTTTTCCTCTTCCACGACCTTGAGCACGTCTCCCCGATGTCCCGACGCTTTGTTGCTCTGCCTCCATGGCCACGTACCCAATGCCGATGCCACCGCAACCTGGGTCCACCTGGCAGTAACCAGCGTCGCCGGTGAGCCAGTTGACCAGGCTGGACCATAGGGCTGGTCGGTCACTCAGTCTGAGCTTCCTATTGTGGCTCGCCGGAGCACCGTACAGTCTGAGCTGAGCCCGGTCCAGCTCACCGCCGATGAGCTTTAGGCTGGCTCCATTCCGTTCTTCTCCATCCTGATCGGTGGATTTGTTGAAGGGAGCAGCCTTCGCTGCTGTCGTGGTCCTGGAAAGAGAAGTTGTTGATTCCAATACCGGTTCTTGTACCAGCGTATGCTGTTTATTTTAATTCGGTGGGTCCTACGAGTAGGAGGAGAATGCATGGGTGAGTAAAGTCACAACCAACTCAAACCTTTATAAATAGGAAAGAAGAGGAAGTAATTAAGAAAAAAATGTAGACACCAAAATGTATATTTTAAAAAATGTACATCACCGTGTATTGTCAAAAAAAAGTTTCAACGTTGGAATCATTTTTCTTCTTCTTTGCTTATTTTCTAGTTGCTTCACTTCTCTTGGCTTCTACTTCTGCTTATGAAAATAAATGTACATCACCAGAAGAATCGTACAATACTTGTACTTTCATCCTTTATATTTTTATTTTTTCCTTTGTTTTCACTTTTTTTGATGTGTAATTAAACTTTAGAAAAACTGTTCAACCATTCCAAATATTCATATAATTCCAAATTTTATTAATCATGCTTTTGAAAAATGTATAACATGTAAAAAAATGCTTTTAGGTGTATACAAAAAATGTGCAATGTGTATGAAAAATTGTTAATTATGTATTTAAAAATGTTAAAGTGTATTAAATATATTTCATATGTATGAAAAATGTATATTATGTATAAAAAATGTAGATACCAAAACATATACTTAAAAATGTTAATTCTGTATTTATAAAATGACAAATGGTTATATTAAAATGTTCCTAATGTATAAAAAAATGTACATTTTGTGTGAAAAAATGTTTATTATCATTAAAATATATATTCAAAGTGTATTTAGAATTTTTTTGACCATGTATTTAAAATGTTTTCAAACCAAGAACTTTTGAAAAATAAGATAAAACATGTATTAAGAAAAATTCAATGTGTATTAACGAAATATTTCACGTGTACACTACAATTGTACATTGTGTAATGAAAAAGTAGACATGTGTTGAACAAAAAAGTAATCGATTGAAACTGACAAAGAAACAAAGAGAAATGAGAAAACCAATAAAAACTAAAAAATGAATAATAAAAAAGAATGGAAACTGTGAAATCAAGAAAAAACAAATAAAAATGAAGAAATATGGAAACCAAAGTGAAAAGAAATAAAAAAACTGGTAAAACCCGAGAAAGATACAAATGAACCAAATAAATCATAGCGAAAAACAAAAACAAAGAAAAACATGTGAAAATCATGAAAGAAGCGAAAAACCTGGTGAAAAAGCAAAGCAAACAAAAAACATGAAGAAACAAAGAAACCGAAAAGAAAAATATAAAGAGAAAGAAAAGGGAAAAAACATAAAAAAATATATAAGAAAACCCGACCAAGCCAACGAACGACACAACGATGTAGCGAATGAAAAGCCAGCCAATGAAAATAAAACAGTAATGTTAACTGGCCGATGTTCTCTGTGAGGAAGTTCCTAGCGAACCTGCTCACAACCTGTTGATCGAGATGTAACAGTGGTAGTTTTCGTTAAAAAAATGCCTTCGCAAAATGAAACCTACCCCTACAACTAAAGTTGTCACCCCTCTACAACTAAAACTACCACCAAAATCTTTCACCGAATAATCCTACACCTACGTAGGCTTACTTAACCTTCCCTAAAATTCTTTCCTCCCCCTTGATTTTAACCGGGGTGGGCCCCAGCTGCTAATCATGGCCCAATTAACAACCCCCACGTCAGCTTTTACGTAGAGTTTGTACGTTTTTTTTTGACGTAAACGTAGAGTCTGTACGTAAGATTACGTGGGTGCAGCATTGCTCATCTTTCACAAATGCCATCTCCTCATGCCAAACGTTCGCCAGCTATTGGCCGGTCCAAAAACTAGGGGAGAGTAAAACCCTTGAGGCGAGACGAGCTTTCATCTCGCGTTGAGCGAGATATAGCTCTCGCGGTAGGCCCACGCCAGTTTCGTTTCCTGCCAGGTTTACACGGTGCACCCAGGCGCGCGACTACACTCCGCTGCACCCCGGCCGCACCATCCTTCTTTCGCCTGAGCGCCACACGCTGCATCACGGTGGGCAGACACGTGCGACGACGGTGCGGGCGCGGGGCTGACACATGGTCCGGCGTTCCAGCAACCGCCCGCAAGACGCAGCTAAATCGGAAATGGTGGGGGCAGCAGTCTATGGTCACGTTTCACCAAACCCACAGAGCGCCGTGTAAAGTGGACGACAGAAGAGAACGAGGGACGTACAACAATGGCTGTCACAGCGCCTCGATCATGCGTGCGCGTGCTTGATTGGTCACTCCGTGCACCTTAATGTCCGACGTAGTGTCAACCTCCAGGTTCCGCTTAGGATCTGCCTGTGAGGTTTCTGAATCATCTTGGCTCTTCGTCGTCGTGAACTCGCGACAGACACGCGGATAAATATGATTCAGCACCTCCCCGTCTGATGCGTGCCATGGCAGGAGCAGGACCTGCGCGCGCTCCCGCGACTGATATGCCGTCGTACGATGATCGAACCGTCCGCAGGATTCCAGATAAAAAACAGCTCGGTTTCATCGACTCGTCCAGATTGGCCCGATGCGCCATTAGGTCCACGGCTAGCTAAATTGACTGACGGAACAGTTGCTATCCTCTAGGGTGCGTGCGTGTGTGTTGCATACGTACACAACATGCCGATTGTTTATGGAGAGGCCTTGAAGGACGTGGCGTCCGTGGCTAAACAAGGGTCAAACGGCAAAATCATACTCCGTGGCAAAATCACCAGATCCTAACCGGGCAGCAGCACACATGGCCACCGTGCGCCGTCGTAGAGTCCAGAGCAAAGTTCTCCTGTGATTTGGCCAGGGTACTAGTAGTGCTGATTTTTTTGGTCCAGGAATGATGCATCCAAAGGTACGAGCAAAAGAGACTGTTACTCATCGTGTTTTGTCAAACTTTGGATGTGAATTTGACTCGCAAATTACTATAAATTACATGCATCTCTCCTAGTACATGGTTAAAAGAATTATGACATGTAGAGATGGTCATACACTTGTACCCCGCTCTACCGGCTCCGTCAAGGGGGTCCAATGGGTCCAATCGCAAGATGCTTTTATCGAGATATGTATTTTTCTTTTTGCAAAAAGGATCCAAATGATAAATGCCACACGTGTGACACGAAACACTCTGTCTTTGATGTTTGTTACAAATAAAGTTGCCATAAAAAACATACCCAAAAAATAAATGAAACTTGCCATCCGAAAAAAAGTTGTCATTCTCGCGTCACTAAACTTGCCATAAAAACGTTCGGAATTGCCATGTGTTTGTGCCACACTTGTGGCACTTATCAGGGTCCAAGTACACATCATCACCAAAAATTTGTCCCCAAGAAGCCATAAAAATTTGTCTAAAAAAACCAACATAACAAAAATTATGGCAAAATTTCTGCACCACCCAACCGCCAAAACGAGACGCTGACATGTTGTTATTGCCACTCTCATACCATAGCCGGCTTGACCTTGTTTATGACACACGGAAAGTTTTCGTGCACGTGTCCCCAAGGACCTGCACCGTGAAGCCATAATCTTGGTCATTGAACCATTGAATCGATCTGAAGAACCTGGTGCAAAAACTCATCGCCGCATATGCATGGCAAGAAACCCTAACTCGCAACCCCGATGAGCCGGCTATTGCACCCTGACAGACAAACTTGAGGAGGATCAGAGCCCGGACGGCAGACTCAAAGAAGAAGCCCCACCATCTGTCCAAACACCGCCCCTGCCAGGACAAAACCCCTAATCTATCTACTAGCCGGAGTTGAGGCACCAGTATTTCCCTCATCACCACCGACCGCTAGAGTGGCACACATAGTCCTAGCAGCCTATCTACTGCATGGGAAGAAATTTTTTGCCATAGTCACCTCGCAAGAGGGGGAAGAAAGACAACCGGGACTTGTATATTGACTTCGTAAATCTTGAAACTCCACAATTCCAGCAATACCTTCATTGAGTGTTGTATGAGTGTGCACGTATGTACATCTACTTCGTAATCAATATTTCTCAAAACTAATTATGTAAACTGATAAAATTTCAATGTTGAAAATGAAACACGATTGTGTCATTTAATAATTGGTGGATTACATACTATAGTTTTTATATGTTATAGAATATCTATGTAAAGAGAGTGGAAGAAAAGAAGGCCAATAAAATTAGCTATACATGTTTGAATACAAGATATCCTCCAAAAAACTTTGAAGATTTGAGCATGCCTTCCTCTTAGCTCCATTGACAATCACAAGATCGTCTTCGAAAATTTTCCAACATATATATAATTAATTTTGGCCGAGTTTCTTTTGGAAGATAAAATTGTTTCTACATGGCCACACACTTTGTGCCACTCTTCTAATAACCTCCATATAAAATAGTACCGACATACTCTGTTTTAGGGTAACCAAGCTATGATGGAAGTTTTCCTGTAAATTGATGCTAGGGCTCATATATTTCCATCAAGTCTAAACAAGCTTGTTGCTAAAAAAGGATGATCTATAGTCTCCTTGACTTGCTTATCCCACATGACACAATAAACTAGAGGGACAAAAGAACTCTTTGCAGCATATTGCTAGCATTTGACATGTCATTGAGAAATAATCACAATAACACTTGATGTTTTTGCTGATAACAAGATCTAAAGCCAAGGGAATTCCCAAGGTACAACAAAATGACCAGGAGCCTTATATACCCTGGAGGTAGAGAAACCAATGGTTGTCCACTCATATTCTATATGTTGGGATATGTGCCAAAATTTTAATAAATACTCCTTTAAAGTGATCAGTGGAACAACCAACTCATATCAACTTGTTCCATCACTTTCATGATACAGAGCTGGTTATGTTTCAAAGCGGAATACATCTTAGGGATCCTACTTCTATCCACATTAACAGAAATAAGGTTGGATTTGGTAGTTTGTCTTAAGATCCATGGAAATAGCAAATGTTGGAGCGAGGAATGAACGTGTTAGAGCTGAGATAATGGAAAGTGTATCATCCTATCGCATAATGAGTAAGTGAGGAAAATCATTGAAAGCATTGGTCATCCAATGAGTTGATCCATCGTGGCCCTTGATACGTTCATCTTGCATTATGTTTACCTACTTTTATTTACTATGTTTGATTGCATAATAGTGTTTTTTGGGGTAATTCTAATGCCCTTTCCCTCATAATATGCAAGGTTTACACAAAGAGGGAGAATGCTGATACGTCCATTTTGCATCATGCTTTTATATCGATATTTATCGCATTATGGGCTATTATTACACGTTATGTCACAATACTTATGCATATTCTCTCTTATTTTACAAGGTTTACATGAAGAGGGAGAATGCTGGCAGCTGGAATTCTCGGCTGGAAAAGGAGCAAACATTAGAGACCTATTCTACACAACTCCAAAAGTCCTGAAACTTCACGAAAGTCATTTTTGGAATTTATAAAAAATACTGAGCAAAGAAAATACCAAAGGAGCCCCACACCCTGGCCACGAGGGTGGGGGCGTGCCCCCCTAGTAGGCCTTCGGTGCCCATCTTCTGCTATATGAAGTCTTTCGTCCGAGAAAAAAAAGCAGAAGCAAGCTTACGGGACAAAACTCCGCCGCCACGAGGCGGAACCTTGGCGGAACCAATCTAGGGCTCCGACAGAGCTATTCTGCCGGGGAAACTTCCCTCCGGGAGGGGGAAATCATCACCATCATTGATACGTCTCCAACGTATCTATCATTTTTGATTAATCCATGCTATATTATCTACTGTTTTGGACATTATTGGGCTTTATTATCCACTTTTATATTATTTTTGGGACTAACCTATTAACCGGAGGCCCAGCCTAGAATTGTTGTTTTTTTGCCTGTTTTAGGGTTTCGAAGAAAAGGAATATCAAACGGAGTCCAAACGGAATGAAACCTTCGGGAACGTGATTTTCTCAACGAACAAGACCCGGGAGACTTGGACCCTACATCAAGAAAGGAAACAGGAGGCCACGAGGTAGGGGGCGCGCCTACCCCCCCAGGCGCGCCCTCCACCCTCGTGGGCTCCGTGTTGCTCCACCGACGTACTCCTTCCTCCTATATATATCCACGTACCCCAAACGACCAGAAACGGAGCCAAAACCCTAATTCCACCGCCGTAACTTTCTGTATCCACGAGATCCCATCTTCGGGCCTGTTCTGGAGCTCCGCCGGAGGGGGCATCGATCCCGGAGGGCTTCTACATCAACACCATAGCCCCTCCGATGAAGTGTGAGTAGTTTACCTCAGACCTACGGGTCCATAGTTAGTAGCTAGATGGCTTCTTCTCTCTTTTTGGATCTCAATACAATGTTCTCCCCCTCTCTTGTGGAGAACTGTTCGATGTAATCTTCTTTTTGCGGTGTGTTCGTTGAGACCGATGAATTGTGGGTTTATGATCAAGTCTATCTATGAACAATATTTGAATCTTCTCTGAATTCTTTTATGTATGATTGGTTATCTTTGCAAGTATCTTCGAATTATCAGTTTGGTTTGGCCTACTAGATTGATCTTTCTTGCAATGAGAGAAGTGCTTAGCTTTGGGTTCAATCTTGCGGTGTCATTTCCAAGTGACAGTAGGGGCAGCAAGGCACGTATTGTATTGTTGCCATCGAGGATAACAAAATGGGGTTTTCTTCATATTGCATGAGTCTATCCCTCTACATCATGTCATCTTGCTTAAGGTGTTACTCTGTTTTTAACTTAATACTCTAGATGCATGCTGGATAGCGGTCGATGAGTGGAGTAATAGTAGTAGATGCAGGCAGGAGTCGGTCTACTTGTCTCGGACGTGATGCCTATATACATGATCATACCTAGATATTCTCATAACTATGCTCAATTCTGTCAATTGCTCAACAGTAATTTGTTCACCCACCGTAGAATACTTATGCTCTCGAGAGAAGCCACTAGTGAAACATATGGCCCCCGGGTCTATCTTTATCATATTAATCTCCTACTACTTAGTTATTTCCTTTGCTATTTACTTTGCCTTTATTTTACTTTGCATCTTTTATCATAAAAATACCAAAAATATTATCTTATCATATCTATCAGATCTCACTCTCGTAAGTGGCCTTATAGGGATTGACAACCCCTATTTGCGTTGGTTGAGAGGATTTATTTGTTTTGTGCGGGTACGAGGGACTCGCGCGTAGCCTCCTACTGGATTGATACCTTGGTTCTCAAAAACTGAGGGAAATACTTACGCTACTTTTCTGCATCATCCCTTCCTCTTCGTGGAAAACCAACGCAGTGCTCAAGAGGTAGCAAGAAGGATTTCTGGCGCCGTTGCCTGGGAGGTCTACGTAAAAGTCAACATACCAAGTACCCATCACATACCCTTATCTCCCGCATTACATTATTTGCCATTTGCCTCTCGTTTTCCTCTCCCCCACTCCACCCTTGCCGTTTTATTCGCCCTCTCTCTCTATCCTCCCTCTCTTTTTCTATTTGCCTCTTTTTGCCCGCTTGCTTTCTGTTTGCTTGCGTGTTAGTTTGCTTGCTTGTCACGATGGCTCAAGATAATACTAAATTGTGTGACTTCACCAATACCAACAACAATGATTTTATTAGCACTCCGATTGCTCCTCTTACCGATGCTGAATCTTGTGAAATTAATACTGCTTTGCTGAATCTTGTCATGAAAGATCCGTTTTCCGGCCTTCCTAGTGAAGATGTCGCTACCCATCTAAATAGCTTTGTTGATTTGTGTGACATGTAAAAGAAGAAAGATGTGGATAATGATATTGTTAAATTGAAGCTATTTCCTTTTTCGCTTAGAGATCGTGCTAAAGCATGGTTTTCGTCTTTGCCTAAAAATAGTATTGATTCATGGAATAAGTGCAAAGATGTTTTTATCTCTAAGTATTTTCCTCCCGCTAAGATCATCTCTCTTAGAAAAGATATTATGAATTTTAAGAAACTTGATAATGAACATGTCGCACAAGCTTGGGAGAGAATGAAATTAATGATACGTAATTGCCCTACTCATGGTTTAAATTTATGGATGATTGTTCAGAATTTTTATGCCGGATTGAATTTTGCTTCTAGAAATCTTTTAGATTCGGCCGCGGGAGGCACTTTTATGGAAATCACTTTAGGAGAAGCTACTAAACTCCTAGATAATATTATGGTTAATTATTCTCAATGGCATACTGAAAGATCTACTAATAAAAAGGTGCATGCGATAGAAGAAATTAATGTTTTGAGTGGAAAGATGGATGAACTTATGAAATTATTTGCTAATAAGAGTGTTTCTTCTTATCCTAATGATATGCCCTTGTCTACTTTGATTGAGAATAATAATGAATCTATGGATGTGAATTTTGTTGGTAGGAACAATTTTGGTAACAACGCGTATAGAGGAAATTTCAACCCTAGGCCTTATCCTAGTAATCCCTCTAATAATTATGGTAATTCCTACAACAATTCGTATGGAAATTATAATAAGATTCCCTCTAATTTTGAATCTAATATTAAAGAATTTATTACTTCGCAAAAGAATTTTAATGCTATGATTGAAGAAAAATTGCTTAAGATTGATGATTTGGCTAGGAACGTTGATAGAATTGCTCTTGATGTTGATTCTTTGAAAATTAGATCTATTCCACCTAAGCATGATATCAATGAGTCTCTCAAAGCCATGAGAATTTCCATTGATGAGTGCAAAGAAATAACCGCTAGGATGCGTGCTAAGAAAGATGCCTTTATAAGAGCGTGTTCTTCTAGTTCCTATGAAAATAAAGATGAAGATCCAAAAGTTATTGATGTGTCCCCTATTAAATATTTGTTTTGCAATATGAATCTTGATAATGATGGGACTGAATATGATCCACCTTTACCTAGAAGGCGTTCTAAGAATTCGGAATTTGTTGATCTTGATGCTAAATTTGATAAAAGTGGGAGTGAAGAAATTAAAACCCTAGATGTTGCTAAACCCACTATTATGGATTTCAAGGAATTTAACTATGAAAATTGCTCTTTGATTGAGTGTATTTCCTTGTTGCAATCCGTGCTAAATTCTCCTCACGCTTATAGTCAAAATAAAGCGTTTACTAAACATATCATTGATGCCTTGATGCAATCTTACGAAGACAAACTTGAATTGGAAGTATCTATCCCTAGAAAACTTTATGATGAGTGGGAACCAACTATTAAAATTAAAATTAAAGATCATGAATGCTATGCTTTATGTTATTTGGGTGCTAGTGTTTCCACGATTCCAAATACTTTGTGTGATTTGTTAGGTTTTCGTGATTTTGATGATTGCTATCTAAACTTGCACCTTGCGGATTCCACTATTAAGAAACCTATGAGAAGAATTAATGATGTTCTTATTGTTGAAAATAGGAATTATCTGCCCGTAGATTTTATTTTTCTTGACATAGATTGCAATCCTTCATGTCCTATTATTCTTGGTAGACCTTTCCTTAGAACGATTGGTGCAATTATTGATATGAAGGAAGGAAATATTAGATTCCAATTTCCATTAAGGAAAGGCATGGAACACTTTCCTAGAAATAAAATTAAATTACCTTATGAATCTATTATGAGAGCCACTTATGGATTGCCTACCAAAGATGGCAATACCTAGATCTATTCTTGCTTGTTATGCCTAGCTAGGGGCGTTAAACGATAGCGCTTGTTGGGAGGCAACCCAATTTTATTTTTATTCCTCGATTTTTGCTCCTGTTTAGTAATAAATAATTTATCTAGCCTCTGTTTTGGTTGTGTTTTTTGTGTTTAATTGGTGTTTGCGCCAAGTAGAACCGTTGGGAAGACTTGGGGAAAGTCTTGTTGAACTTGCTGTAAAAAACAGAAACTTTAGCGCTCACGAGAACTGCTGTAATTTTTATTTGGAAAGTGATATTTAGTTAATTATTTTTGCAGATGATTAATAGATAAATTACTCACGTCAAGCAATTTATTTTAGAATTTTTGGGGTTCCAGATCTTGCGCTATCTACAGATTACTACAGACTATTCTGTTTTTGACAGATTCTGTTTTTCGTGTGTTGTTTGCTTATTTTGATGAATCTATGGCTAGTAAAATAAGTTTATAAACCATAGAGAAGTTGGAATACAGTAGGTATAACACCAATATAAATAAATAATGAGTTCATTACAGTACCTTGAAGTGGTCTTTTATTTTCTTTCGCTAACGGAGCTCGTGAGATTTTCTACTTTAAGTTTTATGTTGTGAAGTTTTCAAGTTTTGGGTAAAGATTTGATGGATTATGGAACAAGGAGTGGCAAGAGCCTAAGCTTGGGGATGCCCATGGCACCCCCAAGATAATCTAAGGACACCTAAAATCCAAAGCTTGGGGATGCCCCGGAAGGCATCCCCTCTTTCGTCTACTTCTATCGGTAACTTTACTTGGAGCTATATTTTTATTCGCCACATGATATGTGTTTTGCTTGGAGCGTCTTATATTATTTGAGTATTTTCTTTTTATTTTAACACAATCATCCTTGCTGTACACATCTTTTGAGAGAGCCATACATGATTTGGAATTTTTTAGAATACTCTATGTGCTTCGCTTATATCTTTTGAGTTATATAGTTTTGCTCTAGTACTTCACTTATATCTTTTAGAGAACGGTGGTGGATTTGTTTTATAGAAACTATTGATATCTCATGCTTCACTTAGATTATTTTGAGAGTCTTAATAGCATGGTAATTTATTAAAATCCTAATATGCTAGGTGTTCAAGATTAGTAAAATTTTCTTAAGAGTGTTTTGAATACTAAGAGAAGTTTGATGCTTGATGATTGTTTTGAGATATGGAGGAAATAATATCAAAGTCATGCTAGTTGAGTAGTTGTGAAATTGAGAAATACTTGTGTTGAAGTTTGCAAGTCCCGTAGCATGCATGTATGGTAAACGTTATGCAACAAATTTGAAACATGAGGTGTTATTTGATTGTCTTCCTTATGAGTGGCGGTCGGGGACGAGCGATGGTCTTTTCCTACCAATCTACCCCCCTAGGAGCATGCGCGTAGTACCGAGGTTTTTGATGACTTGTAGATTTTTGCAATAAGTATGTGAGTTCTTTATGACTAATGTTGAGTCCATGGATTATACGCACTCTCACCCTTCCATCCTTGCTAGCCTCTTCGGTACCATGCATTGCCCTTTCTCACATTGAGAGTTGGCGCAAACTTTGCCAGTGCATCCAAACCCCGTGATATGATACGCTCTTTCACACATAAAACTCCTTATATATTCCTCAAAACAGCCACCATACCTACCTATTATGGCATTTCCATAGCCATTCCGAGATATATTGCCATGCAACTTTCCATCATTCCGTTCATCATGACACATTCATTATTGTCATATTGCTTAGCATGATCATGTAGTTGACATAGTATTTGTGGAAAAGCCACCGTTCATAATTCTTTCATACATGTCACTCTTGATCCATTGCATATCCTGGTACACCGCCGGAGGCATTCATATAGAGTCATGTTTTGTTCTAGTATCGAGTTGTAATCATTGAGTTGTAAATAAATAGAAGTGTGATGATCATCATTTTCTAGAGCATTGTCCCAAGTGAGGAATTATATAAAAAAAGAAAGGCCATAAAAAAAAGAGAAGGCCCAAAAAAAGGGAAAAATGAGAGAAAAAGAGAGAAGGGACAATGTTACTATCATTTGCCACACTTGTGCTTCAAAGTAGCACCATAATCTTCATGATAGAGAGTCTCTTGTTTTGTCACTTTCATATACTAGTGGAAATTTTTCATTATAGAACTTGGCTTGTATAGTCCAACAATGGGCCTCCTCAAGTGCCCTAGGTCTTCATGAGCAAGCAAGTTGGATGCACACCCACTAGTTTCTTTTGTTGAGCTTTCATACATTTATAGATCTAGTGCATCCGTTGCATGGCAATCCCTACTCCTTGCATTAACATCAATCGGTGGGCATCTCCATAGCCCATTGATTAGCCTCGTTGATGTGAGACTTTCTCCTTTTTATCTTCTCCACATAACCCCCCTCATTATATTCTATTCCACCCATAGTGCTATGTCCATGGCTCGCGCTCATATATTGCGTGAAAGTTTATAGGTTTGAGATTACTAAAGTATGAGACAATTGCTTGGCTTGTCATCGGGGTTGTGCATGATGAGAGCATTCTTGTGTGACGAAAATGAAACATGACTAAACTATATGATTTTGTAGGGATGAAATTTCTTTGGCCATGTTATTTTGAGAAGACATAATTGCTTAGTTAGTATGCTTGAAGTATTATAATTTTTATGTCAATATGAACTTTTGTCTTGAATCTTTCGGATCTGAATATTCATACCACAATTAAGAAGAATTACATTAAATTATGCCAAGTAGCACTCCGCATCAAAAATTCTGTTTTTATCATTTACCTACTCGAGAACAAGCAGGAATTAAGCTTGGGGATGCTTGATACGTCTCCAACGTATCTATAATTTTTGATTGCTCCATGCTATATTATCTACTGTTTTGGACATTATTGGGATTTATTATGCACTTTTATATTATTTTTGGGACTAACCTATTAACCGGAGGCCCAGCCCAGAATTGCTGTTTTTTTGCCTGTTTTAGGGTTTCTAAGGAATATCAAACGGAGTCCAAACGGAATGAAACCTTCGGGAACGTGATTTTCTCAACGAACAAGACCCGGGAGACTTGGACCCTACGTCAAGAAAGGAAACAGGAGGCCACGAGGTAGGGGGGCGCGCCTCCCACCCCAGGCGCGCCCTCCACCCTCGTGGCCCCCCTGTTGCTCCACCGACGTACTCCTTCCTCCTATATATATCCACGTACCCCCAAATGATCAAAAACGGAGCCAAAACCCTAATTCCACCGCCATAACTTTCTGTATCCACGAGATTCCATCTTGGGGCCTATTCCGGAGCTTCGCCGGAGGGGGCATCGATCACGGAGGGCTTCTACATCAACACCATAACCCCTCCGATGAAGTGTGAGTAGTTTACCTCAGACCTACGGGTCCATAGTTAGTATCTAGATGGCTTCTTCTCTCTTTTTGGATCTCAATACAATGTTCTCCCCCTCTCTTATGGAGAACTATTCGATGCAATCTTCTTTTTGTGGTGTGTTTGTTGAGACCGATGAATTGTGGGTTTATGATCAAGTCTATCTATGAACAATATTTGAATCTTCTCTGAATTCTTTTATGTATGATTGGTTATCTTTGCAAGTCTCTTTGAATTATCAGTTAGGTTTGGCCTACTAGATTGATCTTTCTTGCAATGGGAGAAGTGCTTAGCTTTGGGTTCAATCTTGCGGCGTCCTTTCCCAGTGACAGTAGGGGCAGCAAGGCACGTATTGTATTGTTGCCATCGAGGATAACAAGATGGGGTTTTCTTCATATTGCATGAGTCTATCCCTCTACATCATGTCATCTTGCTTAAGGCGTTACTCTGTTTTTAACTTAATACTCTAGATGCATGCTGGATAGCAGTCGATGAGTGGAGTAATAGTAGTAGATGCAGGTAGGAGTCGGTCTACTTGTCTCGGACGTGATGCCTATATACATGATCATACCTAGATATTCTCATAACTATGCTCAATTCTGTCAATTGCTCAACAGTAATTTGTTCACCCACCGTAGAATACTTATGCTCTCGAGAGAAGCCACTAGTGAAACCTATGGCCCCCGGGTCTATCTTTATCATATTAATCTCCTACTACCTAGTTATTTCCTTTGCTATTTACTTTGCCTTTATTTTACTTTGCATCTTTTATCATAAAAATACCAAAAATATTATCTTATCATATCTATTAGATCTCACTCTCGTAAGTGGCCTTATAGGGATTGACAACCCCTATTTGTGTTGGTTGCGAGGATTTATTTGTTTTGTGCGGGCACGAGGGACTCGCGCGTAGCCTCCTACTAGATTGATACCTTGGTTCTCAAAAACTGAGGGAAATACTTACGCTACTTTGCTGCATCAACCCTTCCTCTTCGGGGAAAACCAACGCAGTGCTCAAGAGGTAGCAATCGTCATCACCAACGATCCTCTCATCGGTAGGGGGTCAATCTCCATCAACATCTTCACTAGCACCATCTCATCTCAAACCCTAGTTCATCTCTTGTATCCAATCTTTGTATCCAAACCTCAGATTGGTAGATGTGGGTTGCTAGTAGTGTTGATGACTCCTTTTAGTTGATGCTAGTTGGTTTACTTGGTGGAAGATCATATGTTCAGATCCATTATGCATATTAATACCCCTCTGATTATGAACATGAATATGCTTTGTGAGTAGTTACGTTTGTTCCTGAGGACATGGGAGAAGTCTTTCTATAAGTAGTCATGTGAATTTGGTATTCGTTCGATATTTTGATGAGATGTATGTTGTCTTTCCTCTAGTGGTGTCATGTGAACATCGACTACATGATACTTCACCATTGTTCAGGCCTAGAGGAGGGCATTGGGAAGTAATAAGTAGATGATGGGTTGCTAGAGTGACAGAAGCATAAACCCTAGTTTATGCGTTGCGATGTAAGGGGCTGATTTGGATCCATATGTTTCATGCTATGGTTAGGTTTACCTTAATACTTCTGTTGTAGTTGTGGATGCTTGCAATAAGGGTTAATCATAAGTGGGATGCTTGTCCAAGCAAGTACAGTACCCAAGCACCGGTCCACCCACATATCAAATTATCAAAGTACCGAATGTGAATCATATGAGCGTGATGAAAACTAGCTTGACGATAATCCTCATGTGTCCTCAGGAGCGCTTTTCTCTATATAAGAGTTTGTCCAGGCTTGTCCTTTGCTACAAAAAGGATTGGGCCATCTTGCTGCACCTTATTTACTTTCATTACTTGTTACCCATTACAAATTATCTTATCACAAAACTATCTGTTACCGATAATTTTAGTGCTTGCAGAGAATACCTTGCTGAAAACTGCTTATCATTTCCTTCTGCTCCTCGTTGGGTTTGACACTCTTACTTATCGAAAGGACTACGATAGATCCCCTATACTTGTGGGTCATCAAGACTCTTTTCTGGCGCCGTTTCCGGGGAGTGAAGCGCCTTTGGTAGGTGGGATTTGGTAAGGAAAAATTTATATAGTGTGCTGAAATTTACTGTCACTTGTTACTATGGAACATAATCCTTTGAGGGGTTTGCTCGGGGTATCTTCACCTCGTCCGGAACCACAATTAGCTACCCCTGAACCTACTGAACCTACTGAAAATGTTTAATTTGAAATTCCTTCGGGTATGATAGAGAAACTGCTAGCTAATCCTTTTGCAGGAGATGGAACATTACATCCCGATTTACACTTAATCTATGTGAACGAAGTTTATGGATTATTTAAGCTTGCAGGTATGCCCGAGGATGTTATCAAGAATAAGGTCTTCCCTTTATCTTTGAAGGGAGATGCATTGACATGGTTTAGGCTATGTGATGATATGGGATCATGGGACTACAAACGATTGAAATTGGAATTTCATCGGAAGTTTTATCCTATGCATCTTGCTCATCGTGATCGTAATTATATATATAATTTTTGGCCTCGCGGAGGATAAAGCATTGCTCAAGGTTGGGGGAGGCTTAAGTTAATGTTATATTCATTCCCCAACCATGAGCTCTGAAAAGAAATGATTATTCAAATTTTTTATGCTCGACTTTCTCTCAGTAATTGCTCCATGCTCGATACTTCTTGTACTGGCTCTTTTATGATGAAGACTATTGAATTCAAATGGGGTTTATTGGAGAGAATTAAACGCAACTCTGAAGATTGGGACCTCGACGAAGATAAGGAGTCAGGTATAACACCTAAGTTTGATTGTGTTAAATCTTTTATGGATACCGATGCTTTCCGTGAATTTAGCACTAAATATGGACTTGACTCTGAGATAGTAGCTTCTTTCTGTGAATCATTTGCTACTCATGTTGATCTCCCTAAGGAGAAGTGGTTTAAATATAATCCTCCCATTGAAGTAAAAGTAGTTGCACCTATTAAAGTTGAAGAAAAAAACTATCACTTATAATGATCCTATTGTTCCTACTGCTTATGTTGAGAAACCACCTTTCCCTGTTAGAATTAAGGATCATGCTAAAGCTTCAACTGTAGTCAAAAAAAGTAATATTAGGACACACAAACCCTTTGAGCAAGTTAAAGTTGAACCTAAAATTGCTATGGTTAAAGATCTCTTGGCCGATAATATTGATGGGCATGTTATTTACTTCTGCAATGAAGCTGCTAGAATTGCGACCTGATGCTAAAAATAAACATAGACCTGTTGTAGGCATGCCTGTTATTTCTGTTAAAATAGAAGATCATTGCTATCATGGTTTATGTGATATGGGTGATAGTGCAAGTGCAATACCTCATTCCTTATACAAAGAAATTATGCATGATATTGCACCTGCTGAGATAGAAGAGATAGATGTGACAATTAAGCTTGCCAATAGAGATACTATTTCACCGATTGGGATTGTTAGAGATCTTGAAGTCTTGTGTGGGAAGGTTAAATATCCTGCTGATGGTTCCCCACAAGATAGCTTTTGTCCCATTATATTTGGTAGACCCTTCTTGAATACTGTTAATGCTAAGATGGACTGCAATAAGGATATTGTTTCTGTTGGTTTAGGGGATATGTCTCATGAGTTTAATTTTGATAAATTTAGTAGACAACCCCATGATGAGGAATTTCCTAGTAAAGATGAAATAATTGGTCTTGCTTCTATTGCCGTGCCTCCTAGTGATCCTTTAGAACAATATTTGTTAGACCATGAAAATGATATGTTTATGAATGAAAGAAGGGAAATAGATGAAGTATTCTTTAAACAGGGACCTATTTTGAAACACAACTTGCCTGTTGAAATTCTAGGGGATCCTCCTCCACCCAAGGGTGATTCCGTGTTTCAGCTTAAACCGTTACCTGATACTTTAAATATGCTTATCTTGATGAAAAGAAGATATATCCTGTTATTACTAGTGCTAACCTTTCAGAGAAGGAGGAAGAGAAATTATTAAAAACTCTGAAGAAGCACCGTGCTGCTATTGGATATACTCTTGATGATATTAAGGGCGTTAGTCCCACTCTATGTCAACACATAATAAATTTGGAGAAAGACGCCAAACTAGTTATTGATCACCAACGACGGTTAAATCCTAAGATGAAAGAAGTGGTAAGAAAGGAAATATTAAAGCTCCTTGAGGCAGGTATAATTTATCCCGTTGCTGATAGTCAGTGGGTAAGTCCTGTCCATTGTGTCCCGAAGAAGGGAGGTATTACTGTCGTTCCTAATGATAAAGATGAATTGATCCCACAAAGAATTATTACAGATTATAGGATGGTAATTGATTTCCGCAAATTAAATAAATCTACTAAAAAAGATCATTACCCTTTGCCTTTTATTGATCAAATGCTAGAAAGATTATCCAAACATACACATTTTTGCTTTCTAGACGGTTACTCTAGTTTCTCTCAAATACCTGTGTCAGCTAAGGATCAAGAAAAGACCACTTTTACTTGCCCTTTCGGTACTTATGCTTATAGACATATGCCTTTTGGTTTATGTAATGCACCTGCTACCTTTCAAAGATGCATGCTGGCTATATTTTCTGACTTTTGTGAAAAGATTTGTGAGGTTTTCATGGATGATTTCTCCGTTTATGGATCCTCTTTTGATGATTTCTTGAGCAACCTTGATTGAGTTTTGCAGAGATGTGAAGAAACTAATCTTGTCTTGAATTGGGAGAAATGCCACTTTATGGTTAATGAAGGCATTGTCTTGGGACATAAAATTTCTGAAAGAGGCATTGAAGTTGATAAAGCTAAAGTTGATGCTATTGAAAAGATGCCGTGTCCTAAGGACATCAAAGGTATAAGAAGTTTTCTGGGCCATGCCGGTTTTTATAGGAGTTTCATTAAGGACTTCTCAAAAATTTCTCGGCCTCTGACTAATCTATTACAAAAAGATATTCCTTTTGTCTTTGATGATGATTGTGTAGAGTCATTTGAAATACTTAAGAAAGCTTTGATTTCTGCACCTATTGTTCAGCCACCTGATTGGAATTTACCTTTTGAAATTATGTGTGATGCTAGTGATTATGCTGTAGGTGCTGTTCTAGGGCAAAGAGTTGACAAGAAATTAAATGTTACTCAATATGCTAGTAAAACTCTAGACAATGCCCAGAGAAATTATGCTACTACTGAAAAAGAATTTTTAGCAGTTGTTTTTGCTTGTGATAAGTTCAGACCTTATATTGTTGATTCTAAAGTAACTATTCACACTGATCATGATGCTATTAAATACCTTATGGAAAAGAAAGATGCTAAACCTAGACTTATTAGATGGGTTCTCTTGCTACAAGAATTTGATTAACATATTATTGATAGAAAGGGAGCTGAGAACCCCGTTGCAGACAACTTGTCTAGGTTAGAGAATGTTCTTGATGACCCACTACCTATTGATGATAGCTTTCCTGATGAACAATTGGTTGTCATAAATGCTTCTTGAACTGCTCCATGGTATGCTGATTATGCTAAATTACATTGTTGCTAAATTTATACCACCTCGTTTCACATACCAGCAAAAGAAAAAGTTTTTCTATGATTTGAGACATTACTTTTGGGATGACCCACATCTTTATAAAGAAGGAGTAGATGGTGTTACTAGACACTGTGTACCTGAGCATGAACCGGAACAGATCCTACGCAAGTGTCACTCTGAGGCTTATGGAGGGCACCACGTTGGAGATAGAACTACACATAAGGTATTGCAATCCGGTTTTTATTGGCCTACTCTCTTCAAGGATGCCCGTAAGTTTGTCTTGTCTTGTGATGAATGTCAAAGAATTGGTAATATTAGTAGACGTCAAGAAATGCCTATGAATTATTCACTTGTTATTGAACCATTTGATGTTTGGGGCTTTGATTACATGGGACCATTTCCTTCCTCTAATGGGTATACACATATTTTAGTTGCTGTTGATTATGTTACTAAGTGGGTAGAAGCTATTCCAACTAGTAGTGCTGATCATAACACCTCTATTAAGATGCTTAAAGAAGTTATTTTTCCGAGGTTTGGAGTCCTAGATATTTAATGACTGATGGTGGTTCACATTTTATTCATGGTGCTTTTCGTAAAATGCTTGCTAAGTATGATGTTAATCATAGAATTGCATCTCCTTATCACCCACAATCTAGTGGTCAAGTAGAATTAAGTAATAGAGAGCTCAAATTAATTTTGCAAAAGACTGTTAATAGATCTAGAAAGAGTTGGTACAAGAAACTTGATGATGCATTATGGGCCTATAGAACTGCATACAAAAATCCTATTGGCATGTCTCCGTATAAAATGGTTTATGGAAAAGCATGTCACTTACCTCTCGAACTAGAACGTAAGGCATATTGGGCTATTAAAGAGCTCAACTATGACTTCAAACTTGCCGGTGAGAAGAGACTTTTTGACATTAGCTCACTTGATGAATGGAGAACCCAGGCCTATGAAAATGCCAAGCTGTTTAAAGAAAAAGTTAAAAGATGGCATGATAAAAGGATACAAAAGCGCGAGTTTAACGTAGGTGGTTATGTATTGCTATAAAACTCTCGTTTAAGATTTTTTGCAGGCAAACTCCTCTCTAAATGGGAAGGTCCTTACGTCATCGAGGAGGTCTATCGTTCCAGTGCCATAAAAATCAACAACTTTGAAGGCACAAATCCGAGGGTGGTGAACGGTCAAAGAATCAAACATTATATCTCAGGTAATCCTATAAATGTTGAAACTAGTGTTATTGAAACCGTAACCCTGAAGGAATACATAAGGGATACTTTCCGGAACGTTTCAGACTCCGAAAGGGAATAGGTACGTGGAACGGTAAGTAAACCGACTCCAAAACAGTTCTAATGGCAATTTTTCTCTGTTTTGGAATATATAAAAAATTAGGAAAATAAGAAGCAGTCCGGAAAGGACACGAGGGTGGAGGGCGCGCCCTACCCCCCTGGGCGCCCCTGCCTCATGGGCACCTCGTGTGCCCTTCGGACTCCGTTTTCTTGCACGATACTTCTTTTGGTCGGTAAAAATTCATTATATAATCTCCCGAAGGTTTTGACCACCGTATCACGCAAATATCTCCTGTTTTTGTTTCAAGCTGTTCCTGCTGCAGGTTAGAGCAATATGTCGTCCCAGGATTCAGAAGGAGGAAGCTATGTGGCTGATTTCCTTGCAGATCCTAAGGTCTATGGGGACGTGGAGCATTGTGGTTGGACTACGGAAGAAGAAGAGGACTATGAACCCAAGGGAAAGGAGGAGACGAGGTCAGATGAAGATGAAGTCCCATTACCTCAACCTGGGGACATGCATGTGGAGTTCATAAAGTCAAGCCTCCCTGATAGAGCAAAGAAACCTAAGATCGAGTTTATCCCTTTTCGCCTCTTGCAGGAAAACAAACATGAATTACAAAACAAGATACTAAGCCTTGAGCAGGAGATCGATGACCTAAGGGATCAAAATTCTGTCCTCAAGCGCAAATTAAGGAAGAAGCCTACGCCATCAACAACTCTATCATCACCACCACCGAGGAAGGAGACATAAACACATGGGTATGGGCACTCCCCTTGGCAACCGCCAAGCTTGGGGGAGTGCCCCGGTATCGTATCACCATCACACCTTTTATCTTTATAGTTTTCCTTAGTTCGATCCTTTTGGTAATATCTTGATCTAGTAGAATAAAGTTTTAGTATGATCTAGTTGTGAGTTTTGCTTTATGATCCTTCTATGTAATCGAGTCTGTGAGCTATTTATAATAAAGATTAGTGTTGAGTCAAGGGCTTGAGTATCTTGCTATGATCTTGAGGAAATAAAATAAAAGAGAAAGAATAAAAAGAAATTAAAGAGATCATATGGATCTTATGGAGAGTAATGACTTCACATATAAAGAGTATGATAAATAAAATTTGTTGAAAGTTGACAAACATAGTTTTGGTCATCGTTGCAATTAATAGGAAGTAATAAAGAAAGAGAGGTTTTCACATATAAATATACTATCTTGGGCATCTTTTATGATTGTGAGCACTCATTAAAATATGACATGCTAAAGAGTTGACGTTGGACAAGGAAGACAACATAATGGGTTATGTTTTCTTACACCTGAGATAAATTATATTGTCATGGATCATCCAACATGTTGAGCTTGCCTTTCCCTCTCATGCTAGCCAAGTTCTTTGCACCAAGTAGAAATACTACTTGTGCTTCCAAATATCCTTAAAACCAGTTTTGCCACGAGAGTCCACCATACCTACCTATGGATTGAGAAAGATCCTTCGAGTAAGTTTTCATCGGTGCATGCAATAAAAATTGCCTTCTAAATATGTATGATTTATTAATGTGGAGAAAATAAGCTTTATACGATCTTGTGATGTGGAAGAAATAAAAGCGACGGACTGCATAATAAAGGTCCATATCACAAGTGGCAATATAAAGTGACGTTCTTTTGCATTAAGATTTTGTGCATCCAACCATAAAAGCGCATGCCAACCTCTGCTTCCCTCTGCGAAGGGCCTATCTTTTACTCTTATCTTCTACTTTATATAAGAGTCAGGGTGATCTTCACCTTTCCTTTTTACATTTGATCCTTTGGCAAGCACAATGTGTTGGAAAGATCCAGATATATATAGCTAATTTGATGTGAGTTTTCATGGACTATTATTGTTGACATTACCCTTGAGGTAAAAATTTGGGAGGCAAACTATAAGCCCCTATCTTTCTCTGTGTCCGGCTAAAGCTTCATAACCATACATATCGCATGAGTGTTAGCAATTATGGAAGACTAAATGATAGTTGAGCACGTAGACTTGCTGAAAATATCTTATTGACTCTTTCCGATGTTATGATAAATTGCAATTGCTTCAATGACTGAGATTGTAGTTTGTTAGTTTTCAATGAAGTTTATGATTCCTACTTGAAATTTTGATTGAATTGTTACTTTATCATAAGAGATCATATGACAATATATATATGTTATTGTTATAAGAATGACCATGATGCCCTCATGTCCGTATTTTATTTTATCGACACCTCTATCTCTAAACATGTGGACATATTTATCGTTATCGGCTTCCACTTGAGGACAAGCGAGGTCTAAGCTTGGGGAGTTGATATGTCCATTTTGCATCATGCTTTTATATCGATATTTATCGCATTATGGGCTGTTATTACACGTTATGTCACAATACTTATGCCTATTCTCTCTTATTTTACAAGGTTTACATGAAGAGGGAGAATGCCGGCAGCTGGAATTCTTGGTTGGAAAAGGAGCAAATATTAGAGACCTATTCTGCACAACTCCAAAAGTCCTGAAACTTCATGAAAGTCATTTTTGGAATTTATAAAAAATACTGAGCGAAGAAAATACCAGAGGGGCCCCACACCCTGGCCACGAGGGTGGGGGGCGCCACCCCTACCTCGTGGGCCCCCTAGCAGGCCTTCGGTGCCCATCTTCTGCTATATGAAGTCTTTCGTCCGAGAAAAAATCAGAAGCAAGCTTACGGGACGAAACTCTGCCGCCACGAGGCGGAACCTTGGCGGAACCAATCTAGGGTTCCATTAGAGCTGTTCTGTCGGGGAAACTTCCCTCCGGGAGGGGGAAATCATCACCATCGATCCTCTCATTGGGAGGGGGTCAATCTCCATCAACATCTTCACCGGCACCATCTCATCTCAAACCCTAATTCATCTCTTGTACCCAATCTTTGTATCCAAACCTCAGATTGGTAGATGTGGGTTGCTAGTAGTGTTGATGACTCCTTTTAGTTGATGCTAGTTGGTTTACTTGGTGGAAGATCATATGTTCATATCCATTATGCATATTAATACCCCTCTAATTATGAACATGAATATGCTTTGTGAGTAGTTATGTTTGTTCCTGGGGACATGGGAGAAGTCTTTCTATAAGTAGTCATGTGAATTTGGTATTCGTTCGATATTTTGATGAGATGTATGTTGTCTTTCCTCTAGTGGTGTCATGTGAACGTCGACTACATGACACTTCACCATTGTTTGGGCCTAGAGGAGGGCATTGGGAAGTAATAAGTAGATGATGGGTTGCTAGAGTGACAGAAGCTTAAACCATAGTTTATGCGTTGCTTCGTAAGGGGCTGATTTGGATCCATATGTTTCATGCTATGGTTAGGTTTACCTTAATACTTCTGTTGTAGTTGCGGATGGTTGCAAGAGGGGTTAATCATAAGTGGGATGCTTGTCCAAGTAAGGACAGTACCCAAGCACTGGTCCACCCACATATCAAATTATCAAAGTACCGAACGCGAATCATATGAGCGTGATGAAAACTAGCTTGACGATAATTCCCATGTGTCCTCCGGAGCGCTTTTCTCTATATAAGAGTTTGTCCAAGCTTGTCATTTGCTACAAAAAGGATTGGTCCATCTTGCTGCACCTTATTTACTTTCATTACTTGTTACCCGTTACAAATTATCTTATGACAAAACTATCTATTACCGATAATTTCAGTGCTTGCAGAGAATACCTTGCTGAAAACCGCTTATCATTTCCTTCTGCTCCTCATTGGGTTCGACACTCTTACTTATCGAAAGGACTATGATAGATCCCCTATACTTGTGGGTCATCAAATGCCAGCAGCTGGAATTCTGGACCTAGAAAAGCTACGTCACAGTTACCTATTCTGCACATTTCCAAATGAGCTGAAAATTTACAGAGAATTATTTTGAAATATACAAGGAATATTGGAGCAAATAACCACCAGAGGGGGCCCACCAAGTGGGCACGACCCACCTGGGTGCGCCAGGAAGCCCAGGCACGACCTGGTGGGTTGTGCCCTCCTCGGCCAACCTCCGGTGCCCCTCTTCTGGTATATAAGTCATTTTGACCTAGAAAAAAAATAAGGGGGGGACTTCAGGATGAAGCGCCGCCGTCTCGAGACGGAACTTGGGCAGGAGCACTTTTACCCTCCGGCGGAGCGATTCCGCCGGGGGAACTTCCCTCCCAGAGGGGGAAATCATCGTCATCATCATCATCATCATCATCATCACCAACAACTCTCCCATATTGGGGAGGGCAATCTCCATCAACATCTTCAACAACACCAACTCCTCTCAAACCCTAGTTCATCTCTTGTGTTCAATCTTTGTACCGGAACTATGGATTGGTACTTGTGGGTGACTAGTAGTGTTGATTACATCTTGTAGTTGATTACTATATGGTTTATTCGGTGGAAGATTATATGTTCAGATCCATTATGCTATTTAATACCCCTCTTATCTTGAGCATGATTATAATTTGTGAGTAGTTACTTTTGTTCTTGAGGTCACCGGAGAAATCTTGTTGTAAGTAATCATGTGAACTTGATATGTGTTCGATATTTTGATGGTAGGTATGTTGTGATTGAAGGAAATATGCCCTAGAGGCAATAATAAAGCTATTATTTATTTCCTTATATCATGATAAATGTTTATTATTCATGCTAGAATTGTATTAACTGGAAACATAATACATGTGTGAATACATAGACAAACAGAGTGTCACTAGTATGCCTCTACTTGACTAGCTCATTGATCAAAGATGGTTATGTTTCCTAACCATAGACATGAGTTGTCATTTGATTAACGGGATCACATCATTAAGAGAATGATGTGATTGACTTGACCCATTTCGTTAGCTTAGCACTTGATCGTTTAGTTTGTTGCTATTGCTTTCTTCATGACTTATACATGTTCCTATGACTATGAGATTATGCAACTCCCGTTTACCGGAGGAACACTTTGTGTGCTACCAAACGTCACAACGTAAGTGGGTGATTATAAAGGTGCTCTACAGGTGTCTCCAAAGGTACTTGTTGGGTTGGCGTATTTCGAGATTAGGATTTGTCACTCCGATTGTCGGAGAGGTATCTCTGGGCCCTCTCGGTAATGCACATCACGTAAGCCTTGCAAGCATTGCAACTAATAAGTTAGTTGTGGGATGATGTATTACGGAACGAGTAAAGAGACTTGCCGGTAACGAGATTGAACTAGGTATTGAGATACCAACGATCAAATCTCGGGCAAGTAACATACCGATGACAAAGGGAACAACGTATGTTGTTATGCGGTCTGACCGATAAAGATCTTCATAGAATATGTGGGAGCCAATATGAGCATCTAGGTTCCGCTATTGGTTATTGACCGGAGACGTGTCTCGGTCATGTCTACATTGTTCTCGAACCCGTAGGGTCCGCACGCTTAAGGTTTCGATGACAGTTATATTATGAGTTTATGAGTTTTGATGTACCGAAGGAGTTCGGAGTCCCGGATGAGATCGGGGACATGACGTGGAGTCTCGAAATGGTCGATACGTAAAGATCGATATATTGGACGACTATATTCGGACATCGGAAAGGTTCCGAGTGATTCGGGTATTTTTCGAAGTACTGGAGAGTTATGGGAATACATATTGGGCCTTATTGGGCCATACGGGAAAGAAGGAAAGGCCTCAAGGGTGGCCGCACCCCTCCCCTTGGTCTGGTCCGAATTGGACTAGAGAAGGGGGCGCCCCCTTCCTTCCTTCTCTTCTCCCTTCCCTTGCCTTGACTCCTACTCCTACTACTTGGAAGGGGGGAATCCTACTCCCGGTAGGAGTAGGACTCCTCCAGGGCGCGCCATAGGGGCCGGCCCTCACCCCCTCCTCCACTCCTTTATATACGTGACCAGGGGGCACCCCATAGACACAACAATTGATCTCTTGATCTCTTAGCCGTGTGCGGTGCCCCCCTCCACCATAATCCACCTCGATCATATCGTAGCGGTGCTTAGGCGAAGCGATGCGTTGGTAGAACATCATCATCGTCACCACGCCGTCGTGCTGGCGAAACTCTCCCTCAACTCTCGGCTGGATCGGAGTTCGAGGGACGTCATCAAGCTGAACGTGTGCTAGAACTCGGAGGTGCCGTAGTTTCGGTGCTTGATCCGTCAGGCCATGAAGACGTACGACTACATCAATCGCGTTGTGCTAATGCTTCCGCTTCCAGTCTACGAGGGTACGTAGACAACACTCTCCCCTCTCGTTGCTATGCATCACCATGATCTTACGTGTGCGTAGGAATTTTTTTGAAATTACTACGTTCCCCAATAGTGGCATCCGAGCCAGGTTTTATGCGTTGATGTAATATGCACGAGTAGAACACAAGTGAGTTGTGGGTGATATAAGTCATACTGCTTACCAGCATGTCATACTTTGGTTCGGTGGTATTGTTGGATGAAGCGGCCCGGACCGACATTACGCGTACGCTTACGCGAGACTGGTTCTACCGACGTGCTTTGCACACAGGTGGATGGCGGGTGTCAGTTTCTCCAACTTTAGTTGAACCGAGTGTGGCTACGCCCGGTCCTTGCGAAGGTTAAAACAACACCAATTTGACAAACTATCGTTGTGGTTTTGATGCGTAGGTAAGAACGGTTCTTGCTCATCCCGTAGCAGCCACGTAAAACTTGCAACTACAAAGTAGAGGACGTCTAACTTGTTTTTGCAGGGCATGTTGTGATGTGATATGGTCAAGACGTGACGAGATATAAGTTGTTGTATGAGATGATCATGTTTTGTTGAAGTTATCGGCAACAGGCAAAAGCCTTATGGTTATCTCTCTATTGCATAAGATGCAAGCACCAAATAATTGCTTTACTTTATCGTTATACGATACCAATAGTTGCAAGAGCAATTGTTGGCGAGACAACCATGTGACGACACATTGATATAGATTAAGATGATGGAGATCATGGTGTCATGCCGGTGACGATGGAGATCATGACGATACTTTGGAGATGGAGATCAAAGGCACAAGATGATGATGGCCATGTCATGTCACATATTTTGATTGCATGTGATGTTTATCTTTTATACATCTTATTTTGCTTAGTTCGACGGTAGCTTTATAAGATGATCTCTCACTAATTATCAAGGTACAAGTGTTCTCCGTGAGTATGCACCGTTGCGAAAGTTCTTCGTGCTGAGACACCACGTGATGATCGGGTGTGATAGGCTCTACGTTCAAATACAACGGGTGCAAAACAGTTGCACACGCGGAATACTCAGGTTAAACTTGACGAGCCTAGCATATAACAGATATGGCCTCGGAACACGGAGACCGAAAGGTCGAGCGTGAATCATATAGTAGATATGATCAACATAGTGATGTTCACCATTGAAACTACTCCATCTCACGTGATGATCGGACATGGTTTAGTTGATATGGATCACGTGATCACTTAGAAGATTAGAGGGATGTCTGTCTAAGTGGGAGTTCTTAAGTAATATGATTAATTGAACTTTAATTTATCATGAACTTAGTCCTGGTAGTATTAGCATATCTATGTTGTAGATCAATAGATCGCGATGTTGCTCCCCATTTTTTGATATGTTCCTAGAGAAAACTAAGTTGAAAGATGTTAGTAGCAATGATACAGATTGGATCCGTGATCTGAGGTTTATCCTCATTGCTGCACAGAAGAATTATGTCCTTGATGCACCGCTAGGTGACAGACCTATTGCAGGAGCAGATACAGATGTTATGAACGTTTGGCTAGCTCAATATGATGACTACTTGATAGTTTAGTGCACCATGCTTAATAGCTTAGAATCAGGACTTCAAAGACGTTTTGAACGTCATGGACCATATGAGATGTTCCAGGAGTTGAAGTTAATATTTCAAGTAAAATACCCGAGTTGAGAGATATGAAGTCTCCAACAAGTTCTATAGCTAAAAGATGGAGGAGAATAGCTCAAGCAGTGAGCATGTGCTCAGATTGCCTGGGTACTACAATCGCTTGAATCAAGTGGGAGTTAATTTTCCAGATAAAATAGTGATTGACAGAATTCTCTAGTCACCATCACCAAGTTAGTAGAACTTTGTGATGAACTATAATATGCAAGGGATGACGAAAGTAATTCCCAAGCTCTTCGTGATGCTGAAATCGACGAAGGTAGAAATCAAGAAAAACATCAAGTGTTGATGGTTAACAAGACCACTAGTTTCAAGAAAATGGCAAAGGGAAAGAAAGGGAACTTCAAGAAGAATGGCAAGCAAGTTGCTGCTCAAGTGAAGAAGCCCAAGTCTGTACCTAAGCCTAAGACTAAGTGCTTCCACTGCAAAGGGACTGGTCACTAGAAGCAGAACTACCCCAAGTAATTGGCGGATAAGAAGGATGGCAAAGTGAACATAGGTATATTTGATATACATGTTATTGATGTGTACTTTACTAGTGTTTATAGCAACCCCTCAGTATTTGATACTAGTTCAGTTGCTAAGAATAGTAACTCGAAACAGGAGTTGCAGAATGAACAGAGACTAGTTAAGGGTGAAGTGACGATGTGTATTGAAAATGGTTCCAAGATTGATATGATCATCATCGCACACTCCCTATACTTTCGGGATTAGTGTTGAACCTAAATAAGTGTTATTCGGTGTTTGCATTGAGCATGAATATGATTTGATCATGTTTATTGCAATACAGTTATTCATTTAAGTAATAGAATATATTGTTGTTCTGTTTACATGAATAAAACCTTATATGGTTACACACCCAATGAAAATGGTTCGTTGGATCTCGATCGTAGTGATACACATATTCATAATATTGAAACCAAAAGATGCAAAGTTAATAATGATAGTGCAACTTATTTGTGGCACTGCCGTTTAGGTCATATTGGTGTAAAGCGCATGAAGAAACTCCATGCTGATGGACTTTTGGAACCACTTGATTATGAATCAGTTGATGCTTGCGAACCATGCCTCATGGGCAAGATGACTAAGACTCCGTTCTCCGGAACAATGCAGCAAGCAACAAAATTGTTGGAAATCATGCATACTGATGTATGTGATCCGATGAATATTGAAGCTCGCGGCAGGTATCATTATTTTCTGATCTTCACAAATGATTTGAGCAGATATGAGTATATCTACTTGATGAAACACAAGTCTTTGAAAAGTTTAAAGAATTTCAGAGTGAAGTGGAGAATCATCGTAACAAAATAAAAGTTTCTATGATATGATCACAGAAGTAAAATATTTGAGTTACAAGTTTGGCCTTCAGTTAAAACAATGTGAAATAGTTTCACTACTCACGCCACCTGGAACACCACAGTGTAATGGTGTGTCCGAACGTCGTAACCGTGCTTTATTAGATATGGTGCGATCTATGACGTGTCTTACTGATTTACCGCTATCGTTTTGGGGTTATGCATTAGAGACAGCTACATTCACGTTAAATAGGGCACCATCTAAATCCGTTGAGACGACACCGTATGAACTATGGTTTGGCAAGAAACCTAAGCTGTCGTTTCTTAAAGTTTGAGGTTGCAATGCTTATGTGATAAAGTTTCAACCTGATAAGCTCAAACCTAAATCGGAGAAGTGCGTCTTCATAGGATACCCAAAAGAAAATGTTGGGTACACCTTCTACCACAGATCCGAAGGCAAGATATTCGTTGCTGAGAGTGGATCCTTTCTAGAGAAGGAGTTTCTCTCGAAAGAAGTGAGTGGGAGGAAAGTAGAACTTGATGAGGTAACTGTACTTGCTCCCTTCTTGGAAAGTAGTTTATCACAGAAATCTGTTCCTGTGACTACTACACCAATTAGTGAGGAAGCTAATGATGATGATCATGTAACTTCAGATCAAGTTACTACCGAACCTCGTAGGTAAACAGAGTGATATCCGCACTAGAGTGGTACGGTAATCCTGTTCTAGAGGTCATGTTACTTGACCATGACGAGCCTACGAACTATGAGGAAGCGATGTTGAGCCCAGATTCCGCAAAATGGCCTGAGGCCATGAAATCCGAGATGAGATCCATGTATGAGAACAAAGTATGGACTTTGATTGACTTGCCCATTGATCGGCGAGCCATTAAGATTAAATGGATCTTCAAGAGGAAGACGGACGCTGATAGTAGTGTTACTATCTACATAGCTAGAATTGTCGCAAAAAGTTTTTCGACAAGTTCAAGGTGTTGACTACGATGAGAGTTTCTCACTCGTATTTATGCTTAAGTCTGTCCGAATCATGTTAGCAATTGCCGCATTTTATGAAATCTGGCAAATGGATAAACAAAACTGCATTCCTTAATGGATCTATTAAAGAAGAGTTGTATATGATGCAACCAGAAGGTTTTGTCAATCCTAAAGGTACTAACAAAATATGCAAGCTCCAGCGATCCATCTATGGATTGATGCAAACATCTCGGAGTTGGAATATACGCTTTGATAAGTTGATCAAAGCATATAGTTTTATACAGACTTGTGGTGAAGCCTGTATTTACAAGAAAGTGAGTGGCAGCACTACAACATTTCTGATAAGTATATGTGAAAGACATATTGTTGATCAGAGATAATGTAGAATTATTCTGCAAAGCATAAAGGAATATTTGAAAGGAGTTTTTCAAAGAAAGACCTCGGTGAAGCTGCTTACATATTGAGCATCAAGATCTATAGAGATAGATCAAGATGCTTGATAAGTTTTTCAATAAGTACATACCTTGACAAGATTTTGAAGTAGTTCAAAATGGAATAGTCAAAGAAGAAGTTCTTGCCTGTGTTACAAGGTGTGAAGTTGAGTAAGACTCAAAACCCAACCACGGCAGAAGATAGAGAGAGAATGAAAGTCATTCCCTATGCCTTAGCCATAGGTTCTACAAAGTATGCCATGCTGTGTACCAGACCTATTGTACACCCTGCCCTGAGTTTGGCAAGGGAGTACAATAGTGATCTAGGAGTAGATCACTGGACATTGGTCAAAAAAATATCCTTAGTGGAATAAGTATATGTTTCTCGATTATGGAGGTGACAAAAGGTTCGTCGTAAAGGGTTACGTCGATGCAAGTTTTGACACTGATCCAGATGACTCTAAGTCTCAGTCTGGATACATATTGAAAGTGGGAGCAATTAGCTATAGTAGCTCCGTGCAGAGCATTGATGACATAGAAATTTGCAAAATACGTACGGATCTGAATGTGGTAGACCCCTTGACTAAACTTCCCTCACAAGCAAAACATGATCACACCTTAGTACTCTTTGGGTATTAATCACATAGCGATGTGAACTAGATTATTGACTCTAGTAAACCCTTTGGGTGTTGGTTACATGACGATGTGAACTATGGGTGTTAATCACATGGTCATGTGAACTATTGATGTTAAATCACATGGCGATGTGAACTAGATTATTGACTCTAGTGCAAGTGGGGGACTGAAGGAAATATGCCCTAGAGGCAATAATAAAGCTATTATTTATTTCCTTATATCATGATAAATGTTTATTATTCATGCTAGAATTGTATTAACCGGAAACATAATACATGTGTGAATACATAGACAAACAGAGTGTCACTAGTATGCATCTACTTGACTAGCTCGTTGATCAAAGATGGTTATGTTTCCTAACCATAGACATGAGTTGTCATTTAATTAACGGGATCACATCATTAAGAGAATGATGTGATTGACTTGACCCATTTCGTTAGCTTAGCACTTGATCGTTTAGTTTGTTGCTATTGCTTTCTTCATGACTTATACATGTTCCTATGACTATGAGATTATGCAACTCCCGTTTACCGGAGGAACACTTTGTGTGCTACCAAACGTCACAACGTAACTGGATGATTATAAAGGTGCTCTACAGGTGTCTCCAAAGGTACTTGTTGGGTTGGCGTATTTCGAGATTAGGATTTGTCACTCCGATTGTCGGAGTGGTATCTCTGGGCCCTCTCGGTAATGCACATCACATAAGCCTTGCAAGCATTGCAACTAATAAGTTAGTTGCGGGATGATGTATTACGGAATGAGTAAAGAGACTTTCCGGTAACGAGATTGAACTAGGTATTGAGATACCGATGATCAAATCTCAGGCAAGTAACATATCGATGACAAAGGGAACAACGTATGTTGTTATGCGGTCTGACCGATAAAGATCTTCGTAGAATATGTGGGAGCCAATATGAGCATCCAGGTTCCGCTATTGGTTATTGACCGGAGACGTGTCTCGGTCATGTCTACATTGTTCTCGAACCCGTAGGGTCCGCACGCTTAAGGTTTCGATGACAGTTATATTATGAGTTTATGAGTTTTGATGCACCGAAGGAGTTCGGAGTCCCGGATGAGATCGGGGACATGACGAGGAGTCTCGAAATGGTCGAGACATAAAGATCGATATATTGGACGACTATATTTGGACATCGGAAAGGTTCCGAGTGATTCGGGTATTTTTCGGAGTACCGGAGAGTTACGGGAATACGTATTGGGCCTTATTGGGCCATACGGGAAAGAAGGAAAAGGGCCTCAAGGGTGGCCGCACCCCTCCCCTTGGTCTGGTCCGAATTGGACTAGGGAAGGGGGGGGGCCCTTCCTTCCTTCTCTTCTCCCTTCCCTTTCCTTGACTCCTACTCCTACTACTTGGAAGGGGGGAATCCTACTCCCAGTAGGAGTAGGACTCCTCCAGGGCGCGCCATAGGGGCCGGCCCTCTCCCCCCTCCTCCACTCCTTTATATACGTGACCATGGGGCACCCCATAGACACAACAATTGATCTCTTGATCTCTTAGCCGTGTGCGGTGCCCCCCTCCACCATAATCCACCTTGATCATATCGTAGCGGTGCTTAGGCGAAGCCCTGCGTCGGTAGAACATCATCATCGTCACCACGCCGTCGTGCTGACGAAACTCTCCCTCAACATTCGGCTGGATCGGAGTTCAAGGGACGCCATCGAGCTGAACGTGTGCTAGAACTGGGAGGTGCCGTAGTTTCGGTGCTTGATCCGTCGGGCCGTGAAGACATACGACTACATCAACCGCGTTGTGCTAACGCTTCCGCTTCCGGTCTACGAGGGTACGTAGACAACACTCTCCCCTCTCGTTGCTATGCATCACCATGATCTTACGTGTGCGTAGGAATTTTTTTGAAATTACTACGTTCCCCAATAGTGATTCCCTTAGTGGTGTCATGTGAACGTCGACTACATGATACTTCACCATATTTGGGCCTAAGGGAATGCATGGTGGAGTAGTTATTAGATGATGGGTTGCTAGAGTGACAGAAGTTCAACCCTTGTTTATGCGCTATTCCGTAAGGGATCGATTTGGATCCAAAAGTTTAATGCTATGATTAGATTTTATCTAATACTTTTCAAGTAGTTGCAGATGCTTGCGAGGGGGTTAATCAGAAGTAGGAGTCTTGTTCAAGTAAGAACAACACCTAAGCACCGATCCACCCACATATCAAATTATCGAAATAGGCAGACTAAGGCATAGCCTAGTGGTGGGAAGGGGCTGATGCCTTCCCACCCACCCAGGTTCAAGGCACGGTATTTGCAATTTAGGTTTGTTGCACCATTATACTTTAGGGGGTTCCCTTACAGTCTTTCTGTCAAAAAATTATCGAAGTAGAGAACACAAGTCGAATCGACATGATGAAAGTGACTAGATGAGATACCCGTGTACCCTCAAGAACGCTTTGCTTATTATAAGAGACCGTTTCGGCCTGTACTTTGCCACAAAAGGATTGGGCGACCTTGTTGCACTTTATTTACCGTTACCATTACTTGCTCGTTATAAAATATCTTGCTATCAAACTATCTGTTACCAACAATTTCAGTGCTTGTAGAAAATTACCTTGCTGAAAACCACTTGTCATTTCATTCTGCTCCTCGTTGGGTTTGACACTCTTACTTATCGAAAGTACTATGATTGATCCTCTATACTTGTGGGTCATCAGCCCTATTGAGTAAAGTTTGTAGTAAATTAGTAGCCAAGGCAAAAAAAGGAGATTGGATAAGGGGCCTCCCCACCTCACCCTTCTCGAGTAGTGACAAACTTTTCTCGTCATAGCATTGATCAACACAAAAGAAGTAACATGTGAGAGAATCATTTTGATCCATCCGCGGTTCTGCACCACTTTCACCAAAGCGCCTATGCTTTAGAATATCCAAGAGAACCAGGTGTTCCATTTTGAGAAAAGTCCCACCAAAATTTAGTTTAAGAATGACCACTACCTATTTGAAATTAGACAGCCATGAACATACTCGAGGCCTAAAGAAGACAATCTTGCATTGTCATAGTTTTGATAAAACAATGATGATTGATATATATGCACTGCTTGCAAATAATTTTTGGAGTCTATTTGCTAAAAGCTTAGTGATATAAAACCGTGAGAAGGGAAATGGTTTATAAGTTATTAACACCAGCTGGATCTTCAATTTTAGGAATCATAATGATATAAGACCTAATAAATTGAGGGTTAGATTATCATGCATGGTAGAATTAATCACATGATACATAGAAGTATTACTTTATCATGTGTCAAAATTCTTTTAAGGAAAGTCCGTGTTAAAACCATCGAATGTAAGTCAACAATGCTTCATCAATCTTAGTGTAAAAGGGGCCTCAAGGAAAGCTAAGTTCACCCTAGCTTGGATAAGATCATTGAGATCAAATTTCATATTATATCTTTTAGATTTCTCTAGTCGTTACTTGTAAGTTTGCCTAAAAGAGGTGGAACCTTTCTATTATTATTTTTGCAAAAAGGATAAGCTCTATTATAAAAGTTCACCGGATATACAAAGCATCTCAAACATAATAAAAATTAATCAAGATTTTGAGACCACCGAATAACCACTACTGCCGTCAGAACGAGCCACCGACGCACCGATGTCATTGCTCCCCTATCGGAGCCGACTTGACCTTGTCGATGACAAGCGAGAATTCTTCGTGCATGTGCCCCTGAGGACCAACCCCTAGAGCCACAATCATCGCCGTTGAACCCTGCATAGAGCTGAAGCACCTGACACCAAATCTCACCACATGATGAGAAACTCTAACTTCAGGAATGTACGCCCGAGCTCCGTCGAGTACGTCCAAACAAACGAACTTGAGAAGGATCGAAGCCCGGAAGACAAACTCGAAGAAGAAGAAGCACCACCATCTGCCCAAACACACCTACGAGGACTAAACAACCCTAACCTAAACTACTAGCCGAAGAGAAGGAACCGGGATTCCCCTCCCCACCACTGGCCGTCAGAGCAGCGGGCAGAGAGGAGGAGAATCCATGGGCTCGCTGGTGAGGTCTAGAGGAAAGGGTTTTCCCTAGCCACCTAGGGTTAGGGTAGAAAAATGAGAGGAAGTTGTGGCTCTGGTGTGTGTACTTGTTACTATTACGCAACCTTTCTATCATGATTCAACAAAGGTGCTTAAGCTACGGATGAAAACTTACGGGCTTGATTTCCACTAACCTTCAACTAATTTCCCCTTGAATTTTTTAGGTCCCACTCCTACTCCATTTTCCCACAAGATATTGCCATCTCATGATGTGAGTGTAATTCCATACAATTAGTCTATAGATGTATAAAACTTCAATAAGACACCGGGAGCCTAAAGAATTGTTAAACAACAATACAGTCTCTCCTATGTTGAATAGTGGCTAGGAAATGAATAAAAAAGGTAGAGTTCTCATCTCCTTTAGTTGAGTGCCCTAAGCAGGGCTTCTTATTTTTATATATAAATGGTTCTTTTAGTTTTAATTATTTACTCATAATGTAGCATCAAGAGAATACATAGCATAATGAGTGGACACCTGTCCACTTCATGTGTAAAATCGTATAAAACAAAAACTATGTCTATGCCAGAGAGGGTGGAGGTCCTTTCAAGACTATGCTACCACCCATGTGTGGTAAAAATGCCTGGACACCTACTTCAACCGCGTACACCACTATGAGCAGTGGTCTCGGTACTGTATTTAGTGTAACATAGACCATATATGAAGCCCCACTGAGTAAACCAATAGATAACATGCAAGGGGGTAGAAGTTTTACCATTAAAGACCATACCATTTCTACGTAGCCAATTTGTTAGGTATATCATCAATCCAGTGACAATAATACTGCTTGACAGATATAGATTGTATGTTATTTGGATGACTGACCATGTAAAATGCACAAACTGACACTGAAAGAAGAGATGTTTAATTGTCTTGTCATGAGCCCCAAAAAAACCTACATTTCTTACTCCTTTCTTAGTTGCGACAGGCCAGGGCTGTCCTTTGTCAGCATAACACCTCGACAAAGGTATCACACGGATATCTTAACTTTTAGTGACACCCACACTTCTATGTAGCCAATATTTCTTGTTTCTTCTGTCCCATCCAAGAGGAGAGATCACTAATGTCTTCAAGTTCTGAACTGATCTTTGAGATAGCATCTCACCCGAATTCTCATAGAAACCTTGTTCAGAAAAAATAACGATCCGCGGACGCTACGTTCACATCCACAGAGCCGATCTTCCCCCCCCAAAAAAATCCACACGGCCACGTATTTTTTCTTTGTAAAGGGCACGGCCACATGGTGAATCGCTGATCAAGGTTATTCACTGGCCGATCGATCGGCTGATCCCCTGATCCTTATCTCGAAGGATCAGGTCAAGCCTTCCGTTCGATGGGCCAATTAGTGGTGAAAACATACATGTCGACCAGATGCGAAAAGATTCCAGCTCTGACTAGGAAACTTCACACACTGTTCGCCGTCAAAAACACTATCCGGCCGGCAATAGCTGGTAAGTACACACGCACCTCTGGCCACGGAAGTGACACGAGAAACAATCCAAATTACACCGCGCTAACCGCTGCGATCGACCACACACATACATGCATATGCATCCACGTGAAACGACCCGTGGAAAACTGAAAGATGCCACGCACACACGTACGCAGTACGCTCGCTAGCTCGCAAGCTAGTCCAACGAGAACACCGGTCGTGGTCGCCGCCGGCGGCCGTGCGCGCCGAAATAGACGACGCCGGCCGGCGAGCTATACATAGCTACCTAGGTCGTCGGCGTTACAACGGAGACCATAAAAAACTGGAGAAATGTTTCATGCCTCACGACTCTACCTTGTAGAAGTAGCACTATGTGTGCGCACGCTTTGCTGTTGAAATGTTGATCAGGTCTAGTGCTAATATTTATGCATACCCATACGTGCACAACTTTGGATTTCGTACGGGGCTCCTCCTCCCCCTCCTCTCATAGACTGAGAGGAGCAGGAGCTGCTGTTTTTTCTGGCAAGAAAAAGGTTACTTATTACACGACAGCACAAGTCAGAACTCGGTGACGCAGTAGGCAGACTAAGTTGGCTTCCGTCCAAATAAATTAGCTGTGAGATAAATGTAACCAATGTAAGGTATGTGGCTAGAATGGAGCATCCGGCATTAGATGTTAGGATTTGGTGCGATGTCGGTTTGGTATTAGGCTCGGACATTCGGCACCACTGCATTAAGGGGGTAGGAGTAGCGACAGATGTTGCCTAGACGATGGCTTCAGGCTTACTGATGTACTACTTTGTAAGGTCTTTTCTGCTTAATAATTAATAAAATGGCCGTATGCATCGTTCAGATGCAGAGACCGGGGGTGCATCCTTCTTTTCTAAGAAAAATGTAATATGTTAATCACGTTGTTGCTGGTGTTAATAATGCACAGGAATCTTGAGATCTATTCCAAGTCCAACGTCAACAAGGAGAAGCTTGTATAAGCCATTTTTTTGGTTCCAACAACCAGTTGACCTCAATCATCATGAGGCAGCAGATTTCTTCTAGATCAAGATCGAAAGTGTAGGTTATTGTGCAAGTGAGCACAGTTGATCATACAATAGTATGAAACATGGTTAGTGAAATTCTGTGTGGGCCCAAGTAAGTTGACTCGTGATTTTATATGCATCATGTGGCATATGATGGCCTCTCAATTTGTTTCCATAAATATTAGCCTTAGCAGTCGGAGATAGATGGGGAAGCTATATGTAATTAGGCACTCAGATGGCTACGGCTTTCCATGATGCAGGCGATGGCATGACATGCATGTGGCATAAGCCATTGCAGAGGTCCAAGTTGAGACATCGAAGCAATTATAATATGTCCTGTGTGAATCGCAATGCCCTGAAAATAAAATTGTTATGCCTTAGTTTTCCTACTTTAGGCTTTTTGGTAGGGTTATATGCATGGAACCCAAAAACCATACATTGATCAAGTTGAAAAAACAAGTAAGCCTTTGCTCTTATATGAACCGAATAAACTTTGGGTTATGTCACGTTTACCCACTATTTTTGACCTTGTAACATATGTTACCCAACCCGCAAAAAAAACATATGTTACCCGGTTCTATTATTTTCTCTGAACTTATAATCTAGACCCCATACTTTGTTAGGATGGCCTGGCAACTAACATGCGAACAACTTAGTTGGACGCTTATTTGTTGGGAGTGTATAGAATGATGCCAAATTTTTCTATGAATTGTGTCCAAATGTGCCAGACCGCACAATTGTGCACCGCGTACCGATATGACTTTTTAGTTGTCCATCAAGCCAGCTGTCACGTTATACTAACAAATGGATTTAGCTTGCAAGTTTGAAAGAATTATAAATTAGGTTAAAACCATCATAAAGCTATAACTAGTTAAAGGTAATTGCAGCAATATTTTTTTAATGGGGCAAAATTATTACATAGTCACAGTTCAGCTGTAACAAGTGAAATGTACTCTTAAAATAGAAAAAGTAGCAATGGAATAATCCACAAAAATGACTAGGTTGATACAGTACTCACTCCGTCCAGGCCTACAAGGCTCATTTAGTTTGTCTAAAGCCAAATCTTTTTATGTTTGACCGATTTTATGGAGAATAATATCAACATCATCTATGGTACCAAATCAATATCACTAGATCTATCACCAAGTTTATTTCATACTATATGAAGTTGTAAATACTGGTACTTTTCTTGATTAACTTGGTCAAACGTAAATGAATTTGACTTAAAACCAAATAAGCCTTGCAAAACCCTGATCGAGGGAGTATATGCTTGGACAAGACATTAATTACTTGAGCCCGCCGCTCAAGCAACTCAAATGTTCACATGCCTTCTTATTTGAAAAGTTCCCTAGTACGTAACGTAATTCATCAAATAACTATTGCATGTTGTTATATTTGCTCTTAATTTTGTGATGATCAGTCTGTCGACAGCTATCTTCTTCATTAGAATTAACTATGTGAACCACCAGGGGTACTAAATTCTAGTCTCATACCATAAGTCAATATATAACTCAATATGTATACCCGTACGAACTTGAATGGCCGGCCTGCATTTAGCTTACAGTATAAAGTTGTCACTGTAGATGTATGAAAGGAAACCGAGTCTCAACATAGTATTGTGTCATATTTTGGTGATGGGGAGATTAAGGTGGGTGATGGTAGCAGCCCGGAAAAGAAACTCCAAAGAGTTGACCTGGGCTCCATAAAATACTAATCCCTAGCGCCAGAAGCGCTCCACGCATCACATGATCGGGCCCCAACTTGACCTTGGTATCCTTATCATTTGGATCACAACACCCTGCACTGCTGCACTGCACACACCCTCAAATTAACCCTTCACCATTAATTCATCGATTAGCTTGACCTGTAATTAAGACCCGTATTCCACGATGTGTCACTGACATGTGTGCCTGGCACACTAAGTTGGCGTGTACATGTTCCTAGAGCCAACTTGGTAGAATAGAAAAATAGCTAGTGACATGTGATAACAGGATTAAGAGAGGAGTCTCCCCTCCTCATTAACCCTTTTAATACGCATTAGACATCCAGACATTGACTTAGCTGCCTCGGGAGAAGCGGCATTGGGATTTAAGACCGTTCCTCCTTTCAGCTGTAGCAGTCTAGCAGAGAGACAAAGGTACACACAAGAAACTGGTCAAGGGTCGATCATGTCATCATCAAAGAGGAAGAGGGCGGACATAGATCTCGAGAGGAGGGACGACGAAGTCGACGACGGCAGCGGCGATCACCATCCCGGAGAGGCCGCACCGCGGGTGCAGAAGGAGGGACAAATCAAGGAAGGAGAGGCGCCAGCCAAAGAGGTTGTTGAAGTGGTTGTGGACCGAGGAGGAGACGGCTCCAAGGAGGAGATCAAGTATGGTACTCAACAAGGAGGTGTGATTGAGGAGGACAAGAAATCTGCAGCTGCTGCTGCTGATAACGATGCCGGCGACGGCATCGACGATGAGGAGGGCGACGGTGGGGGAACTGGCGCAGAAGACAAGCACATGGTAGAGGCGGCCCCTGGCGACGGCGACGGCGACGGCGACCATGAGCATACCGCCATGGCGCAAGACGAGGTATATGCATATGACTATATGTGGTGCAACAAGTAGCAAATTTTTACATATCTTCTATCTGATTAATTAATTTACATGTATCGGTCTTTCTATCTCCAGTTGAGCACGATGCAGGAGGAGATGGAGAAGATGAAGGAGGAGAACAAGATGCTCCGGCGAGTAGTGGACCGGACGGTGCGCGACTACTACGAGCTGCAGACCAAGCTGGCCGCTTACCAGAAGCAACCGGCAGATCAGGAGCCTAAGGTAATAACCTAATTAACTACTCCTAGCTAGTATAGGAGTAGTAGAGTATTAGTAAGAGCGCTAATTAAGCTTCAACATTAGCTAGCTAAGCTAGGCCATTATCCAATTAGTCTACGCATGTTCTAGGCGTAGCTAAGCTGGGGCTCATCTCGTGCATGGCGCCGTTAATTATTCTTCCACGTGACACACCATAATTACCATCTGGATTCTAGATACGTGTGATCGAATTCGAGTGTGATTTGATTTGTGTGCTTGCACAGGAGACCGAGGTGTTCCTCTCTCTCGGCGGCACGGCGCCTGCGGCTGCGGTGGCGGAGGCGAAGAGCAAGGAGGAGCAGGCGGCTCTGCGGCCGTCCGTGGGAAGCGACGACACGGACGACGGCAGGGAGGGTCTAGGGCTGTCGCTCAGCCTGCGCACGTCGTCGTACGAGGATGAAGCGAGGCGCGACGTCGTCGACGGCGGTGCGCCGGACATCGTCACCGACGTCGGCAAGGTGAGGGGCTACGCGCTGCTTGAGAGCAGCAGGATGTCCCCGCCTGCGTCCGGCGATCTCGCCGCAGGCGGCGGGATCGGGAGCCAGCAGGGCGTCAACGCGGCCAACCGCAAGACTAGGGTTTCCGTGCGCGTCCGATGCCAAGGCCCCACCGTAAGACACGGCGCATCATTCTCGATCCCCACGTTACACTCTTGTTGGAGTACTAACAAGTTACAATTCGATGCTTGCAGATGAACGACGGGTGCCAATGGCGGAAGTACGGCCAGAAGGTCGCCAAGGGGAACCCGTGCCCCAGAGCTTACTACCGGTGCACCGTCGCCCCGGCCTGCCCGGTGCGGAAGCAGGTGAGACCAAATTTGCCCCATTTTGTTGCAGGGAAAGGTGTGACAGCTCCCGGGTGCAGGGGCACCCTCATGAACAGTAACTTCAAACAATATGAAAAGAAAATAAAAAAAATCTGAAATTTTGGGGATCAAATATGATAAAACTTTTGATGTTCTTGCAAATTTTCAGCCAGAAATAACACTCGAGGAGCCCTCACCAAAAAAACAAAACTACTGCTCAAAACTACACATAACTTTGAACACTGATTTTGTTTTTTTTTTTGTGAGGGCTCCACGAATGTTTTTTGATGCTAAAACTTTGCATGAACGTTGAATGTTTGATCATATTTGATCCCCCAAAGTTTCAGATTTTTTTGATTTGTTTTTCATATTGTTTTGCATTTACTGTTCATGAGGGTGCCCCTGCACCCAGGAGCTGAAAGTCCAGTCTCTTCTCTTTTGTTGCACCAGCACTCTAGTCTACCTGTCTGATCGTCACGTGTGTACCGTGCATGGATCTTAACTGCTTTGAGATGGTGCAGGTGCAGAGATGTCAGGAGGACATGTCGATCCTGATCACCACGTACGAGGGCACGCACAACCACCCGCTGCCCGTCGGCGCTACAGCCATGGCGTCAACCGCCACCGCGGGCGCCGGTGCTGCCACCTTCATGCTGCTCTCTAGCACCACCTCCGACGCGGCTGTCTCGGGTGGCCCGCCGCCGGCGTCCTCCTCCTACCTCAGCCCCTACCTACAGCTCAACTCTAGCTCCAAATACCACTCATCCGCCTCGCCACTAATGTCCGGCAGCATGGGCGGCGGTGGTGCTCAGCACCTCAGCATGTTCGGGCATTCCTCTGGGCTGTCCGCTCAGCCGGCGACGCACCTCAAGTACCCGTGGCCTCCGAACCCTTCGCACGGCGGCGCGGCTGGGCTAGGAGGGGGCAAGAGGCCGTTCTGGGGCACCGGAGGCGTCGACGACGTCACAACGGCATTGCCTGACAATGCCGGCACTATGGTGTCGGACCCAAATCAGTTCTCTGCGGCCATCGCCACCGCGATCAGCAACGTCATAGGGAAGGATGGGCAGGCCACCAGGAGCAAGGAGGGGGAGAGTAGCAACAAGTGGGGGGTGGTTGAATCACTTCCACCTCATGAGTAGGATATGTGAGTGACACTATAGGTAATTGGGGCAGGATTACAGAGGGGGTTTGATTAGAGTTGTTGTGTGCAAACAGATCAAGCTAGGAGGGGAACACACATTGGAGAAATTTTTTGGGCCTAAATTTGGTCCTGATTTTTAGGTTGTTTTGGAGGAATATTGCAATTGTTGATTATTAACGGTAAATTACAACATTGATTCACTGTCTCATCATTATCTCAACCAATCAAAGCTTGCAAAATAATACCAAGGTGGGTAATCTGGGTTACTATATATATTTGTAACGTAAATCCAAGTCCTTTGTGAGAAATGGCTTAGAATTTTCTAAAGGAGAAATCCATGAAAATAAAAGGTGCAACACTACCTGGGAAAGTTTACGAAAAATAGTTAGTACATTTATTTTGCATTACATGGATATATACGGGTACTCTCTCCATATCATAAATAGCATGTCGTTTTGGACCTGTCTTAAGCCAAATTTATTGGATTTTGCTACAAATCGAACGTCTGATTTTTTTAGCATGGCAAATTGAACGGTTTTTATAGCAAATTATGTTGTTGCGAGGGTGGCAATTTCCTTTAGCAAGCATGGCAAATCCTTGCTATGTTCAGCTTTTTAGCATTTGCCATGCCTAAAAATTTGGCAGCAGATTTTTAGCATTCCAAACTTTCAAACCTTTGACCACTAGCAATGTTTTAAATATTTCAACTGAGACTTGTAAATTATATATTTAGCTTTGTCTCGGAATTATATTTATAAAATTGCGTTGTGTACACTATAGTACAAGTTTTTGGTCAAAGGTAAATCTTCTCAGTATCCAAAGCTAATATTTGTGATATGGATGAACATCATGTGGGTTTTTGTAGGCAAAAAACTTTAGGTCTTGGGTTGCTCAAATCCCCTAATCCCTTTTTGAAGGATATATATTTGTAGCCTATTAAGTATAAGAATGGTTTAAAAGTGTGGCGCGTGTATCACACGACACCGGCTTACATTTTCCCGGAAGTGTATTGTAACCTTCTGATTAATTTAATTTTATGTAGTATGCATGGGAAGTTGTTTCTTCCTTGCTTACATTTTGCGTGCGAGCGTGTGTTCTTTTTTCAAGTAAAAGAGTGCCATGCTCCTAACCTTTTTATAGAAGTTGAAAGCTCAAGAACTACAACAGCACGGGATACAAATGCTATCACCTCTCTGAAACCACCAATGCAGCTAGTTCAAACTCCCTTGCTGACACTATAAAACAGCACGGAGTCTAAATAACTCAACATAGGAAAAACTACAACATAAAAAAATTCCAAAAACTCAACACTAGCACTTAAGACAATCCAGATTACTACGGCCACTTGGTCAATGGACCCATCCTTTTTGGGTAATGGCCCCCAGCCTTTTCTTTTAGGGAAGACTCCGTGCCCCTGCATGTTTTCAAGCTTTCTCTTCTGTAGTACTTGCCAAGAAGAAAGCAAATGTGAAATCTTAGAGACAACAACTTTAGGATCAGCAGGGTATATTCTGATAGCACACATTATTCCTAATCTACCAAGTTTCCCATAGAACAGCCACTCACAGAAGCAAGTTCATTTGTCCGCCCCTTTAGAAGTAAGCACCCAGCCACACAATTCTTGGATTGTTCTAGGCAGCAGCCTCACACTCGGAGCACTCGCTGCCACATTCCAAACGTATCAGGCAATTGCACATCTAGGGGGGAGGGGGGGGGGGATGATGAACCCTGCTACACAGACGATGGCATGCGCCCGATCTCTGGACGACAAGATACAACAGCCATCGATCACCTCAGTTCACGTGGGCTATAGCCATCGATCACAAGGTCGTCCGCAGATCGTCTTCCAAATTGTCGTGTGTAGAGTAATTTGGGGGGATGATATACGTTTTCGTTTTTGCTATAGAAACGACAATTTTTGTCTCCTGTCTGACATGTTTCAACATGTTGTCCTTAGTCAAATGCTACCTTGGAAGGTTAGCCAGAGAAATAGTTTAACTCTTAAAGGAATCCTAGTGAAAAAAATAAGGTATAAACATAGTCTGTGCCGATTAGCTTTAAGCACAATATACAAGGATTTTACCAAAAACATCTCTCTTTTTTCTTCCAAAAGGCATCAACACCTATGAGGTTCTCTGCCCAACCCACCCCCCTCCCCCCAACACACACACACAATGTAAAGAGAGTACACCCAGCCTTCTTTCAAAGACTTAGGCAGCCATAATATTCACGCTAAGAATAAGTAGATTAAGCATAGCAAAACATCATTGACAACCATGATATTCACAGAAAAAGTAAGTAGATAAAGCATACCAAAACATTCCCGAAGAGGTGTTGCACATCCACCCAAAACATAATGTCTTTACCATCTCCAACTATTTTCTACAAGCCTACAACATCTATAGAAAACACCTAAAGCTTTCATCACCCCTTGCCAAAAATAAGAACTTTGTGGTTTGACTAAGCACTAAGCCAAACTACACTTCCTTAAGTTTTTAGCTCTAGATAAACTTTTCCATAAGTCCGTCAAAGTATTCAAGTTTCTATAACCACTTGCTTATAACAAAAAAAATATTTTCATAGCAGGCAAGTTAGTCACCCCTAGCCCCCGGGTCCCACAGCTAACAAATTGTTTCACATTTAAGTATGTAATACATTTTTTTAACTCCTTCACTTTCCTTCCAAAAAGGTATTTTCCATAAATAATTCATCCTTTAACAGGGTCATTTGGAATATCAAAAATATAAAACAAAGTTCTCACGGTAGACGAACAAATGTTGAGGTGCACCAAAGTGAACCAGTAAGATGAGTTGCCCAAACTCCTTCCCGCTGCTCATGTGCAGGTTCTTGTGATGGCAAAGGAACGGATAAATACCGCTTATCTTCTCCTTGGTGCATGCTACTCACGATAGAATAGTTGGATTCCCTGAAGAGGTAGGGTGATGTAGCACAACAGCAGGAAGTATTTCCCTTAGTTAAGAACCAAGGTTTATCGAACTAGTAGGAGGCAGCACATGAACAACTTTAGCAACACCTGCACACAAACAAAACAATTGCTTGCACCCCAATGAAGGGAATGGGGTCGTCACTCCCCTTGTTCTTGCCAGTTACAAGTTTAAAAGCAAATAGTGATATGCAAAGCTGTGGAAAGTAAAGGACAAATAAAAAGAGCAGTTATGGAGAATTTTATATTGATGGAAAATATACCCAGGGACTATAGGTTCACTAGTTGCATCTCTCTCAAAAGCATAGCAACGGTGGGTAAACAAAGTATTGTTGGGCAATTGATAGAATTTTGCATAGTTATAATTGTGATCATTCATGACATAATCATTACATAGGCATTACGTCCATGATAAGTAGACTGTTAAACTTACTGACGTCTACTACTATTACTCCACCCAAGACCGCTATCCAGCATGCATCTCAAAGTACTAAGTTCAAACAAATAGAGTAATGTAATAAGCATGATGAGATAATGTAGATAACAGGATCAACTAATATGACCGAACCCCGTCGTTTTATCCTTAGTGGCAAGAACATAATACGCGCCTTTCCCTTTTTGTCACTGCGCAAGATCCCCGCAGTGTTGAACCCACTACTATGCACCATTCCCTCTGAAGATCTACTCATCCAATTGGGCAAAGAAGACTTATAGATCATAAAGCATACATAGCTATAAATTACACATAAGAAAGGATTCAAGAGATTCAAAATAGTTTAATAAATAATCTGATCATAAACCCAAAATTCACCGGATCCCAAAAAACACACCGCAAAAGGTTACATCGGATTAATCTTAGAGAAGCTCATTGTATTGAATATAAAGAGAGAGAGAGAGAGAGAGAGAGAGATAGAGAGATATCTAGCTACTGTGGTTGTCTCGGAGCGGTTGTACTGCTTCGGACTTAGCCAGTGCGGAGACCTGACCTGGCGATTGTACCGCCCCCACTACCTACTGGAAATATGCCTTAGAGGCAATAATATTGTATTATTATATTTCCATTATTCATAATTAAAGTTTTTATATTTCATTCTATAATTGCTATCACTGTTCAAGATATCTTTCGATATTCCGATAAATCGGCCGATTTATCGCTTACCGTTGTCTGACCGATAAGATAAATCGGTCGATAAATCAACCGATATGGCGATAAATTGGCCGATATGCCGATGAATTGGCCGATTTACCTCTTATCATGGGTCGAGCGATAAGTTCCCGATAAGCGATATCCCCAATATTGACTGCTATGATCAGGGAATATGCGATTCAGTGGAAAACTCATATGCATGTGTGGAATGATAAACGGTAAACAATTGGTTGCCGGGCTCGCCTCTAGGACTGGCTCAAGTGTTGTTGGTGATCACGTTTTCCGGATCTTAGGATAACGTTAAGTGTAACGACAGTCCTAAAACAACATTGAGGGTATGACGTTAAAAAACGATCATATTGAATCGACCCAAACTTGTATGTTAATTATACTTTGTGACTATATCGTCTGAAATCATTTGTTATAACACGGAGTGTTAGCATGTGTTTTAGTTCCTCAGAACATGAGAGTGTCTCGGTCACTTCCCACCATACGGTGTACTTTGGGGTTGCTCAAACGTCATCTGTAGCAAGGTGATCATAACGACAACTTTCAGCTCACCGGAAAGTTTGACAAGTGACCGGATAGCTCGAGAGTGGGATTTGCTCCTCCAATGATGGAGAGATATTCTTAGGGACCTCTCGGTATGACGACATCCATCATCGTCTGGCCAGACACAGGTGACTATGTCACGGGGATGCCGAAACACATCAACAAGAAAGAAGAACAAAACCGATAACAGGAGCAGCGGTATAGTGAGCATGGTGATGACTCAGGAGGATATTGATGCACACCGGGTTTTGTAAAGTATCGCAAAGCAAAGGGGACATCACATGATAACCAAACGTTCACTCAAATATCATTTGTGTAATCATAGGGACCGATATTGATGTCCATGGTTCCGCTATCGATCATTGAACGAAGGGGTTTTCGTTCATGTCTATGATTTACCGAACCGACAGGGTCACAAACTTAAGGTCATCATGATCTGCTGAGTGTTAGTGTGACGAGAGTGATGAGAATATATTTGTGGAATTTTTTCATTAATATCCGGAATAGTTCTGGAAGCATTTCGGGGTCACCAGAAGGGTTTCGGCGAATATCGGGTAATACCAGGTATTACAGATTAACATATATACATATACATATATATATATATATATGTGTGTGTGTGTGTGAAAAATGTTTTTGGGGATGTTAAATTATATATATAACGCTCTGAAAATGTTTAGAACATACATATATTATATATAGGGTGGGTCTATTATGATAACACCCCTTGATGTCGCTTGAAGCTACGTCAGAATTTCCCGAAAGAGGAAGGGATGATGCAGCACAGCAGCGGTAGGTATTTGCCTCGGGTGTGAAACCAAGGTTATCGAACCAGTAGGAGAACCAAGCAACACAACATAAACAGCACATGCTGCTACCTCTTGAGTATGCGTTGGTTTTCCCTCGAAGAGGAAAGGGTGATGCAGCAAAGTAGCGTAAGTATGTCCCTCAGTTTTTGAGAACCAAGGTATCAATCCAGTAGGAGATAACACGGAAGTCACCTAGTACCTGCACAAACAATCAAGAACCTTGCAACCAACGCGATAAAGGGGTTGTCAATCTCTTCACGGTCACTCGCAAAAGTGAGATCTGATAAAGATAGTAAGATAAATATTTTTGGTATTTGTGTTGTATAGATTGGAAAGTAAAGATTGCAAAATAGTAAACGAGATGAGATGTAAATAAAAAGAGATGCAATATAATAAGAAAGAGACCCGGGGGCCATAGGTTTCACTAGTGGCTTCTCTCATGATAGCATGTATTACGGTGGGTGAACAAATTACTGCCGAGCAATTGGTAGAAGAGCGCATAGTTATGAGAATATCTAGGCAATGATCATGAATATAGGCATCACGTCCGTGTTAAGTAGACTGAAATGATTCTGCATCTACTACTATTACTCCACACATCGAATGATATCCAGCATGCATCTAGAGTATTAAGTTCATAAGAACAGAATAATGCATTAAGCAAGATGACATGATGTAGAGGGATAAACTCAAGTAATATGATATAAACCCCATCTTTTTATCCTCGATGGCAACGATACAATACGTGCCTTGCTGCCCCTACTGTCACTGGGAAAGGACACCGCAAGATTGAACCCAAAGCTAGGCACTTCTCCCATTGCAAGAAAGATCAATCTAGTAGGCCAAACTAAACCGATAATTCAAAGAGACTTGCAAAGATATCAAATCATGCATATAAGAATTCAGAGAAGAACCAAATATTATTCATAGATAAACTTGATCATAAATCCACAATTCATCGGATCTTGGCAAACACACCGCAAAAAGTATTACATCGAATAGATCTCTAAGAACATCGAGGAGAACTTTGTATTGAGAACCAAAGAGAGAGAAGAAGCCATCTAGCTAATAACTATGGACCCAAAGGTCTGTGGTAAACTACTCACACATCATCGGAGAGGCTATGGTGTTGATCTACAAGCCCTCCGTGATCGATTCCCCCTCCGGCAGATCGCCGAAAAAGGCCCGAGATGGGATCTCACGGGTATAGAAGGTTGTCGCGGTGGAAAAGTGGTTTCATGGCTCCCCTGATGTTTTTAGGGTATAAGAGTATATCCGGGCGAAAGAAGTACGTCGGTGGAGCTCCGTGGGGCCCATGAGGGTGGGGGGTGCGCCTACCCCCTAGGCGCGCCCTCCTGCCTCGTGGCTGCCTCGCGGACTTCCAGACTTCCACTCCAAGTCTCCTGGATTGCGTTTGTTCCAAGAAATATCCTCACGAAGGTTTTGTTCCATTTGGATTCCGTTTGATTTTTTTCTGTGAAACACTAAAATAGGCAAAAAAAATAGAAACTGGCACTGGGCCTCCGGTTAATAGGTTAGTCCCAAAAATAATACTATGAAAGAGCATATTAAAGCCCATTAAACATCCAAAATAATACTATAATAGCATGGAACAATACAAAATTATAGATATGTTGGAGACATATCAAGCATCCTTAAGCTTAATTCCTCTCGTCCTCGAGTAGGTAAATGATAAAAACAGAATTTTTCATGTGGAATGCTACCTAACATAATTTTCAATGTAATTTTCCTTATTGTGGCATGAATGTTCAGATCCGAAAGATTCAAGACAAAATTTTAATATTGACATAAAAATAATAATACTTCAAGCATACTAACCAAGCAATTATGCCTTCTCAAAATAACATAGCCAAAGAAAGCTCATCCCTACAAAATCATATAGTTTGGCTATGCTTCATTTTCGTCACACAAAATGTTCCAATCATGCACAACCCCGATGACACGCCAAGCAATTGTTCCATACTTTAGTATTCTCAAACTTTTTCAACTTTCACGCAATATATGAGCGCGAGCCATGGACATAGCACTATAGGTGGAATAGAACGGTGGTTGTGGAGAAGACAAAAAAGAGGAAGATAGTCTCACATCAACTAGGTGTATCAATGGGCTATGGAGATGCCCATCAATAGATATCAATGTGAGTGAGTAGGGATTGCCATGCAACGGATGCACTAGAGCTATAAGTGTATGAAAGCTTAACAAAAGTAACTAAGTGGGTGTGCATCCAACTTGTTTGCTCACGAAGACCTAGGGTAATTTGAGGAAGCCCATCATTGGAATATACAAGCCAAGTTCTATAATAAAAAATTCCCACTAGTATATGAAAGTGACAACATAAGAGACTCTCTATCATGAAGATCATGGTGCTACTTTGAAGCACAAGTGTGGAAAAAGGATAGTAACATTGCCCCTTCTCTCTTTTTCTCTCATTTTTTTTGTTTGGGCCTTCTCCTTTCATTTTTTTGGCCTCTTTTTTCGTCCGGAGTCTCATAGTCTCCATCATCATTTCCTCACATGGGACAATTGTTGGGGAATGCGGTAATTTCAAAAAAATTCCTACGCACACGCAAGATCCATCTAGGTGGTGCATAGCAATGAGAGGGGAGAGTGTTGTCCACGTACCCTTGTAGACCGTAAGCGGAAGCGTTATGACAACGCGGTAGATGTAGTCGCACGTCTTCATGATTCGACCGATCCTAGCACCGAAGGTATGGCACCTCCGCCATCTGCACACGTTCAGCTTGGTGACGTCCCACGAACTCTATATCCAGCTGAGGTCGAGGGAGAGTTTCGTCAGCACGACGGCGTGATGACGGTGATGATGAAGTTACCGGCACAGGGCTTCGCCTAAGCACTACAACGATATGACCGAGGTGGAAATCTGTGGAGGGGGCACCGCACACGGCTAAACAATCAACTTGTGTGTCTATGGGGTGCCTCCCTCCCCCGTATATAAAGGAGTGGAGGAGGGGGAGGGCCGACCCTTACATGGTGCGCCCAAGGGGGGAGTCCTACTCCCGGTGGGAGCAGGAATCCCCCTTCCTTAGTTGGAGTAGGAGAGGAAGGAAGGGGGAGAGAGAGGGAAGGAAAGGGGGGCGGCCCCCACCCAATTCAGATTGGGCTTGGGGGGCACGCCCTCCACCTTGGCCGCCTCTTCCTCTCTCCCACTAAGGCCCAATAAGGCCCATACACTCCCCGGGGAGTTCCGGTAACCCCTTGGTACTCCGGTAAATGCCCGAACTCACCCGGAACCATTCCGATGTCCGAACATAGCCTTCCAATATATCGATATTTATGTCTCGACCATTTCGACACTCCCCATCATATCCGTGACCATATCCGGGACTCCGAACAACCTTTGGTACATCAAAACACATAAACTCATAATACCGATCGTCACCGAACATTAAGCGTGCGAACCCTACGGGTTCGAGAACTATGTAGACATGACCGAGACTCATCTCCGGTCAATAACCAATAGCGGAACCTGGATGCTCATATTGGTTCCTACATACTCTACGAAGATCTTTATCGGTCAAACCACATAACAACATATGTTGTTCCCTTTGTCATCGGTATGTTACTTGCCCGAGATTCGATCGTTGGTATCATCATACCTAGTTCATTCTCGTTACCGGCAAGTCTCTTTACTCGTTCCGTAATGCATCATCCCGTAACCAACTCATTACTCACATTGCTTTCAAGGCTTATAGTGATGTGCATTACCGAGAGGGCCCAGAGATACCTCTCCGACAATCGGAGTGACAAATCCTAATGTCGATCTATGCCAACTCAACAAACACCATCAGAGGCACCTGTAGAACATCTTTATAATCACCCAGTTACGTTGTGATGTTTGATAGCACACTAAGTGTTCCTCCGGTATTCGAGAGTTGCATAATCTCATAGTCATAGGAACATGTATAAGTTATGGAGAAAGCAATAGCGATAAACTAAACGATCATAGTGCTAAGCTAATGGATGGGTCAAGTCAATCACATCATTCTCTAATGATGTGATCCCGTTCATCAAATGACAACTTTTGTCCATGGCTAGGAAACTTAACCATCTTTGATTAACGAGCTAGCCAAGTAGAGGCATACTAGTGACACTCTGTTTGTCTATGTATTCACACATGTACTAAGTTTCTGGTTAATACAATTCTAGCATGAATAATAAACATTTATCATGATATAAGGAAATATAAATAGCAACTTTATTATTGCCTCTAGGGCATATTTCCTTCAGTCTCCCACTTGCACTAGAGTCAATAATCTAGATTACATTATAATGATTCTAACACCCATTGAGTCTTGGTGCTGATCATGTTTTGCTCGTGAGAGAGGCTTAGTCAGCGGGTCTGCAACATTCAGATCCGTGTGTATCTTGCAAATTTCTATGTCTCCCTTATTGACTTGATCGCGGATGGAATTGAAGCGTCTTTTGATGTGCTCGGTTCTCTTGTGAAATCTGGATTCCTTTGCCAAGGCAATTGCACCAGTGTTGTCACAAAAGATTTTCATTGGACCCGATGCACTAGGTATGACACCTAGATCGGTTATGAACTCCTTCATCTAGACTCCTTCATTTGCTGCTTCCGAAGAAGCTATGTACTCCGCTTCACACGTAGATCCTGCCACGACGCTCTGCTTTGAACTGCACCAACTGACAGCTCCACCATTCAATAAAAATACGTATCCGGTTTGTGACTTAGAGTCATCCGGATCAGTGTCAAAGCTTGCATCGGCGTAACCATTTACGACGAGCTCTTTATCACCTCCATAAACGAGAAACATATCCTTAGTCCTTTTCAGGTATTTCAGGATGTTCTTGACCACTGTCCAGTGATCCACTCCTGGATTACTTTGGTACCTCCCTGCTAAACTAATAGCCAGGCACACATCAGGTATGGTACACAGCATTGCATACATGATAGAACCTATGGCTGAAGCATAGGGAATGACTTTCATTTTCTCTCTATCTTCTGCAGTGGTCGGGCATTGAGTCTGACTCAACTTTACACCTTGTAACACAGGCAAGAACCCTTTCTTTGCTTGATCCATTTTGAACTTCTTCAAAACTTTATCAAGGTATGTGCTTTATGAAATTCCAATTAAGCGTCTTGATCTATCTCTATAGATCTTGCTGCCCAATATATAAGCAGCTTCACCGAGGTCTTTCATTGAAAAAATTCTTATTCAAGTATCCTTTTATGCTATTCAGAAATTCAGTATCATTTCCGATTAGCAATATGTCATCCACATATAATATCAGAAATGCTACAGAGCTCTCACTCACTTTCTTGTAAATACAGGCTTCTCCAAAAGTCTGTATAAAACCATGCTTTGATCACACTATCAAAGCGTATATTGCAACTCCGAGAGGCTTGCACCAGTCCATAAAATGGATCGCTAGAGCTTGCACACTTTGTTAGCACCTTTTGGATCGACAAAACCTTCTGGTTGCATCATATACAACTCTCCTTTAAGATATCCATTAAGGAATGCAGTTTTGACATCCATTTGCCAAAATTCATAATCATAAAATGCGGCAATTGCTAACATGATTCGGACGGATTTAAGCATCGCTACGGGTGAGAAGGTCTCATCGTAGTCAACTCTTTGAACTTGTCGAAAACCTTTTGCAACAAGTTGAGCTTTGTAGACAGTAACATTACCATCAGCGTCAGTCTTCTTCTTGAAGATCCATTTATTCTCTATGGCTTGCTGATCATCGGGCAAGTCAACCAAAGTCCACACTTTGTTCTCATACGTGGATCCCATCTCAGATTTCATGGCCTCAAGCCATTTTGCGGAATCTGGGCTCATCATCGCTTCCTCATAGTTCATAGGTTCGTCATGGTCAAGTAACAAGACCTCCAGAACAGGATTACCATACCACTTTGGTGCGGATCTTACTCTGGTTGACCTATGAGGTGCGGTAGTAACTTGATCAGAAGTTTCATGATCATTATCATTAGCTTCCTCACTTACTGGTGTAGGAATCACTGGAACTGATTTCTGTGATGAACTACTTTCCAATAAGGGAGCAGGTACAGTTACATCATCAAGTTCTACTTTCCTCCCACTCACTTCTTTCGAGAGAAACTCCTTCTCTAGAAAGGATCCATTCTTAGCAACGAATATCTTGCCTTCGGATCTGTGATAGAAGGTGTACCCAACAGTCTCCTTTGGGTATCCTATGAAGACACATTTCTCAATTTGGGTTCGAGCTTATCAGGTTGAAGCTTTTTCACATAAGCATCGCAGCCCCAAACTTTAAGAAACGACAACTTGGGTTTCTTGCCAAACCACAGTTCATAAGGTGTCATCTCAAAGGATTTCGATGGTGCCCTATTTAACGTGAATGCAGCTGTCTCTAAAGCATAACCCCAAAACGATAGCGGTAAATCAGTAAGAGACATCATAGATCGCACCATATCTAATAAAGTGCGGTTACGATGTTCAGACACACCATTACGATGTGGTGTTCCAGGTGGCGTGAGTTGTGAAACTATTGCGCATTGTTTCAAATGAAGACCAAACTTATAACTCAAATATTCACCTCCACGATCAGATCGTAGAAACTTAATTTTCTTGTTACGATGATTTTCCACTTCACTCTGAAATTCTTTGAACTTTTCAAATGTTTCAGACTTATGTTTCATCAAGTAGATATATCCATATCTGCTCAAATCATCTGTGAAGGTAAGAAAATAATGATACCCGCCGCGATCATCAATACTCATTGGACCGCATACATCAGTATGTATTATTTCCAACAACATGGTTGCTCGCTCCATTCTTCCAGAGGACGGAGTCTTAGTCATCTTGCCCATGAGGCATGGTCCGCAAGCATCAAGTGATTCATAATCAAGTGATTCCAAAAGCCCATCAGCATGGAGTTTCTTCATGCGCTTTACACCAATATGACCTAAACGGCAGTGCCACAAATAAGTTGCACTATCATTTTTAAACTTATATCTTTTGGCTTCAATACTATGAACATGTGTATCACTACTATCAAGATTTAGTAAAAATAGACCACTCATCAAGGGTGCATGACCATAGAAGATATTACTCATATAAATAGAACAACCATTATTATCTGATTTAGATGAATAACCGTCTCGCATCAAACAAGATCCAGATATAATGTTCATGCTCAACGCTGACACCAAATAACAATTATTTAGGTCTAAAACTAATCTTGAAGGTAGATGTAGAGGTAGCGTGCCGACGGCGATCACATCGAATTTGGAACCATTTCCCACGCGCATCGTCACCTCGTCCTTAGCCAATCTCCGCTTAATCCGTAGCCCCTGTTTCGAGTTGCAAATATGAGCAACAGAACCAGTACCAAATACCCAGGCACTACTGCGAGCATTATTAAGGTACACATCAATAACATGTATATCAAATATACCTTTCAATTTGCCATCCTTCTTATCCGCCAAATACTTGGGGCAGTCCCGCTTCCAGTGACCAGTCCCTTTGCAATAGAAGCACTCAGTCTCAGGCTTAGGTCCAGACTTGGACTTCTTCACTTGAGCAACAACTTGTTTTCCGTTCTTCTTGAAGTTCCCTTTCTTCCATTTACCTTTTTTCTTGAAACCAGTGGTCTTGTTGACCATCAACACTTGATGCTCCTTCTTGATTTCTACCTCTGCAGCCTTTAGCATTGCGAAGAGCTCGGGAATTGTCTTATCCATCCCTTGCATATTATAGTTCATCATGAAGCTTTTGTAGCTTGGTGGCAGTGATTGAAGAACTCTGTCAATGACACTATCAACCGGAAGATTAACTCCCAGCTGAGTCAAGTGATTGTGGTACCCAGACATTCCGAGTCTGTGTTCACTGACAGAACTATTCTCCTCCATTTTGTAGCTGTAGAACTTATTGGGGACTTCATATCTCTCAATCCGGGCATTTGCTTGAAATATTAACTTCAACTCCTAGAACATCTCATATGCTCCATGACGTTCAAAACGTCGTTGAAGTCCTGGTTCTAAGCCGTAAAGCATGGCACACTGAACTATCGAGTAGTCATCAGCTTTGCTCTGTCAGACGTTCAAAACATCCGACGTTGCTCCTGCAGCGGGTTTGGCACCTAGCGGTGCTTCCAGGACGTAATTCTTCTGTGCAGCAATGAGGATAATCCTCAAGTTACGGACCCAGTCCGTGTAATTGCTACCATCATCTTTCAACTTAGCTTTCTCAAGGAATGCATTAAAATTCAACGGAACAACAACACGGGCCATCTATCTACTACAACATAGGTATGCAAAATACTATCAGGTACTAAGTTCATGATAAATTATAGTTCAATTAATCATATTACTTAAGAACTCCCACTTAGATAGACATCCCTCTTAATCATCTAAGTGATCACGTGATCCATATCAACTAAACAATGTCCGATCATCACGTGAGATGGAGTAGTTTTCAATGGTGAACATCACTTTGTTGATCATATCTACTATATGATTCACGCTCGACCTTTCAGTCTCAGTGTTCCGAGGCCATATCTGCATATGCTAGGCTCGTCAAGTTTAACCCGAGTATTCTACTTGTGCAAAACTGGCTTGCACCCATTGTATGTGAACGTAGAGCTTATCACACCCGATCATCACATGGTGTCTCGGCACGACGAACTATAGCAACGGTGCATACTCAGGGAGAACACTTATACCTTGAAATTTAGTGAGAGATTCTTATAATGCTACCGCCATACTAAGCAAAATAAGATGCATAAAGGATAAACATCACATGCAATCAATATAAGTGATATGATATGGCCATCATCATCTTGTGCCTATGATCTCCATCTCCAAAGCACCGTCATGATCACCATCATCACCGGCTTGACACCTTGATCTCCATCGAAGCATCGTTGTTGTCTCGCCACTATTGCTTCTACGACTATCGCTACCGCTTAGTGATAAAGTAAAGCAATTACATGGCGATTGCATTTCATACAATAAAGCGACAACAATATGGCTCCTGCCAGTTGCCGATAACTCTGTTACAAAACATGATCATCTCATACAATAAAATTTAGCATCATGTCTTGACCATATCACATCACAACATGCCCTGCAAAAACAAGTTAGACGTCCTCTACTTTGTTGTTGCAAGTTTTACATGGCTGCTACGGGCTTAGCAAGAACCCTTCTTACCTATGCATCAAAAACCACAACGCAGTATAGTGATTGTTTTTGGATCTTCAGAAAGAACCCTGTTCATTGAATCCGATTCATCTAAAGTTGGAGAAACAGACACCCACTAGCCACCTGTGTGTGAAGCACGTCGGTAGAACCAGTCTCACGTAAGCGTACGCGTAATGTCGGTCTGAGCCTCTTCATCCAACAATACCGCTAAATCAAGAATCAACTAGTGACGGCAAGCAATATGTATATACCCACGCCCACAACTCCTTTGTGTTCTACTCATGCATATAACATCTACGCATAGACCTGGCTCGGATGCCACTTTTGGGGAACGTAGTAATTTCAAAAAGATTCCTACGCACACGTGAGATCCATCAAGGTGATGCATAGCAACAAGAGGGGAGAGTGTTGTGCACATACCCTCGTAGACTGTAAGCGGAAGCATTATGACAACGCGGTTGATGTAGTCGTACGTCTTCACGATCCGACCGATCCTAGCACCGAAGGTACGACACCTCTGCGATCTGCACATGTTCAACTCGGTGACGTCCCACGAGCTCTAGATCCAGCTGAGGTCGAGGGAGACTTTCGTCAGCACGACGACGTGATGACGGTGATGATGAAGTTACCGACGCAGGGCTTTGCCTAAGCACTACAATGATATGACCGAGGTGGAAATCTGTGGAGGGGGCACCGCACACGGCTAAACAATCAACTTGTGTGTCTATGGGGTGCCCCCTCTCCCGTATATAAAGGAGTGGAGCAGGGGGAGGGCCGGCCCTTACATGGCGCGCCCAAGGGGGAGTCCTACTCCCGGTGGGAGTAGGATTCCCCCTTCCCTAGTTGGAGTAGGAGAGGAAGGAAGGGGGAGAGAGAGGGAAGGAAAGGGGGGCCGGCCCCCCACCCAATTAGGATTGGGCTTGGGGGGCATGCCCTCCACCTTGGCCGCCTCCTCCTCTCTCCCACTAAGGCCCAACAAGGCACATACACTCCCCGGGGGGTTCCGGTAACCCCCTGGTACTCCGATAAATGCCCGAACTCACCCGGAACCATTCTGATGTCCAAACATAGCCTTCCAATATATCGATCTTTATGTCTCGACCATTTCGAGAATCCTCGTCATGTCCGTGATCATATCTGGGACTCCAAACAACCTTCGGTACATCAAAACACATAAACTCATAATACTGATTGTCACTGGACGTTAAGCATGCGGACCCTACGGGTTCGAGAACTATGTAGACATACCGAGGCTCATCTCTGGTCATCTCCGGTTCCTACATATTCTATGAAGATCTTTATCAGTCAAACCGCATAATAACATATGTTGTTCCTTTTGTCATCGGTATGTTACTTGCCCGAGATTTGATCGTTGGTATCATCATACCTAGTTCAATATCGTTACCGGCAAGTCTCTTTACTCATTCCATAATGCATCATCTCGTAACCAACTCATTAATCACATTGCTTGCAAGGCTTATAGTGATGTGCATTCTCAAGAGGGCCCAGAGATACCTCTTCGACAATCGGAGTGACAAATCCTAATCTCGATCTATGCCAACTCGACAAACACCATCGGAGACACCTGTAGAGCATCTTTATAATCATCCAATTATGTTGTGATGTTTGATAGCACACTAAGTGTTCCTCCGGTATTCGGGAGTTGCATAATCTCATAGTCATAGGAACATGTATAAGTTATGGAGAAAGCAATAGCAATAAACTAAACGATCATAGTGCTAAGCTAACGGATGGGTCAAGTCAATCACATCATTCTCTAATGATGTGATTCCATTCATCAAATGACAACTTTTGTCCATGGCTAGGAAACTTAACCATCTTTGATTAACGAGCTAGTCAAGTAGAGGCATACTAGTGACACTCTATTTGTCTATGTATTCACACATGTACTAAGTTCCCGGTTAATACAATTCTAGCATGAATAATAAACATTTATCATGATATAAGGAAATATAAATGAGAACTTTATTGTTGCCTCTAGGGCATATTTCCTTCAACAATGCTCTAATAATGAAGATCATCATACTTTTATTTACTTAGAACTCAAGAATTACAACTTGATACTTAGAACAAAATATGACTCTATGTAAATGCCTCCGGCGGTGTACCGGGATGTGCAATGAATCAAGAGTGACATGTATGAAAAATTATGAATGGTGGCCATGCCACAAATACGATGTCAACTACATGAACATGCAAAGCAATATGACTATGATGAAGCGTGTCATAATAAACGGAATGGTGTAAAGTTGCATGGCAATATATGTCGGAATGGCTATGGAAATGCCATAATAGGTAGGTATGGTGGCTGTTGTGAGGAAGGTAAATGATGGGTTTATGGTACCGGCGAAAGTTGCGCATCACGAGAGAGGCTAGCAATGGTGGAAGGGTGAGAGTGCGTATAGTCAATGGACTCAACATTAGTCATAAAGAACTCACATACTTATTGCAAAAATCTACAAGTCATCAAAACCAAGCACTATGCGCATGCTCCTAGGGGGATAGATTGGTAGGAAAAGACCATCGCTCGTCCCCGACCGCCACTCATAAGGAAGGCAATCAAAGAAACACCTCATGCTTCAAATTTGTCACACAACAGTTACCATATGTGCATGCTACGGGACTTGCAAACCTCAACACAAGTATTTATCAATTTCAAAATTATTCAACTAGCACAACTCTAATATCACCATCTTCATATCTCAAAACAATCATCATGTATCAAACTTCTCATAGTATTCAATGCACTCTAAATGAAAGTTTTTATTATACCCATCTTGAATCCCCATCATATTAGGACTAATTTTATAACCAAAGCAAATTACCATGTTGTTCTAAAAGACTCTCAAAATAATATAAGTGAAGCATGAGACATCAATAATTTCTATAAAATAAAACCACCACCGTGCTCTAAAAAGATATAAGTGAAGCACTAGAGCAAAATTATCTATCTCAAAAGATATAAGTGAAGCACATAGAGTATCCTAATAAATTCCGATTCATGTGTGTCTCTCCCAAAAGGTGTGTACAGCAAGGATGATAGTGGTAAACTAAAAAAGAAAATAATCAAATCATACAAGATGCTCCAAGCAAAACACATATCATGTGGTGAATGAAAACATAGCCTCAAGTAAAGTTACTGATAGACGAAGACGAAAGAGGGGATGCCTTCCGGGGCATCCCCAAGCTTAGGCTTTTGGTTGTCCTTGAATTTTACCTTGGGGTTCCTTGGGCATCCCCAAGCTTAGGTTCTTTCCACTCCTTATTCCAAAATCCATCAAATCTTTACCCAAAAACTTGAAAACTTCACAACACAAAACTTAACAGAAAATCTCATGAGCTCCGTTAGTATAAGAAAACAATCCAACACTTTAATTGTAACGCCCTCAATGCGGCTATATCTCCTACGTGTCGAAGCACGACTTAGAGGCATAACCGCATTGAAAGCAATGTCGCAAGTAAGGTAATCTTCACAACATCCCATGTAATACATAATAAGGGGAAAGGTAAAATAGTTGGCTTACACTCGCCACGTCAAACAAAGTACATAAATAGCATTACATCATCCAATCACTCATGGCCCGACTATGGTGCCAAAATAAAAGACCAACCCAACATGCGACACGGTCCCGATCGCCCCAACTGGGCACCACTACTGATCATTAGGGAAAGACACATAGTAACGGCGTGAGTCCTCGTCAAACTCCCACTTGAGCTCAAGTGCGTCATCTGGAACGGAGTCATCAGGCCCTGCATCTGGTTTGGAAGTAATCTGTGAGCCACAGGGACTCAGCAATCTCGCACCCTCACGATCAAGACTATTTAAGCTTATAGGTAAGGCAAGGTAAATATGTGGAGCTGCAGCAAGTGACTAGCATATATAGTGGCTAACCTGTTCGCAAAAGAGAGCGAGAAGAGAAGGCAATGCATGAACGAATACTAGAGTACAACCTGCGCAAACATTACTCCAACATCGTGTTCAATTCTCCGCCGAGAAGAGACCATCACAGTAACTCACACAGTTGATTCATTTTAATTAAGTTAAGGTTCAAGTTATCTACAACCGGACATTAACAAATTCCCATCTGCCCATAACCACGGGAACGGCTTTCGAAAGTTCAAATCCCTGCAGGGGGTCCCAACTTAGCCCATGACAAGCTCTCACGGTCAACGAAGGATATTCCTTCTAGCGGGAAGACCCGATCAGACTCGGAATCCCGGTTACAAGACATTTCGACAAGTTAAAACAAATCCAGCAACACCGCCCGAATGTGCCGACAAATCCCGATAGGAGCTGCACATATCTCGTTCTCAGGGCACACTCAGATTGTCCAAACTTCCGGTAGGCCAGCTCAGAGTTGCCCCTGGTGGCCACCGGCGGCTGACGAGGTGGACCAACACTCAGAGGAGCACTGGCCCGGGGGGTTTAAATAAGATGACCCTTGGGCTCCGGAAACCCAAGGGAAAAAGAGGCTAGGTGGCAAATGGTAAAACCAAGGTTGGGCCTTGCTGGAAAAGCTTTATTCAAGGCGAACTGTCAAGGGGTTCCCATTATCACCCAACCGCGTAAGGAACGCAAAAATCCGGGAATATAACACCGATATGACAGAAACTAGGGCGGCAAGAGTGGAACAAAACACTAGGCGAGGGGCCGAGCCTTCCACCCTTTACCAAGTATATAGATGCATTAAGATAACAAGATAATATAGTGATATCCCAACAAGAAAATAATGTTCCAACAAGGAATGGTCTCCAATCTTCACCTGCAACTAGCAACGCTATAAGAGGGGTTGAGCAAAGCAGTAACATAGCCAATCAACGGTTTGCTAGGACATGGTGGGTTAGAGGTTTGGCATGGAAATTTGGGAGGCATGATAAGCAAGTGGTAGGCATCGTAGCATAGGCATAGCAAAAGAGCGAGCATCTAGCAAAGCAAAGATAGAAGTGATTTCGAGGGTATGATCATCTTGCCTGCAAAGTTGTAAGAGTTAACTGGATCCTCGAAAGCAAACTCAACGGGCTCCTCGATAGTGAACTCGTCTCCCGGCTCTACCCAAACAAGACAAACAAGCAAGAGGAACACAATCAACCACGTGCAAGGCTCAAACAATATGATGCAAACATGGTATGTTATGCGTGATGCGATATGTGTTGCATATGCAAGATTTGACAAGGAATGAATGAACCTGGCCTCAACATGGAAATCCAAGTGTGCCACTGGAAAGGTGAGGTGATTTCGGTTGAAATCGATATAAAGAACACGGGATTCGGAGACACGGTTTGGAAATGGCAAGCGATTCAAATATGACAACGGTCTGCGATATACCGCAAGTAGCCATCTAAATGCAACAAGACAAACATGCTACATCACTCAAACATGGCAACAAAATACATGGCAGGGATCCATTCATGATGCTTTACAAAAGATGAACACTGAGCTACGGCCAATTCATCCATTAACAGGTTCAAACAAGCATGGCAAAAGTGCAATTGGTAAACAGATTTCAGACTTGGTGAAATTAACACTTGTCTGGAATCTCAGATCAGGTAGCACACTTTGGAGCAAGAAAACTATATGCTACAGGAACTTAACATGGCAAATAAAGGCATGGCATGGAGCTACTCAAAGAGATTAACAAAAGTCCCTGAGTGACCTTGAGCCAAAAGGGATCAGAAAATACAATTGCAAGCATGTGAACATGGCAAAAACTTAAACAGATCACAGACTTAGTGAAAAACTGGAACATGCAAATCAGATATCAAGTAGGCATGTTTACGAGCTCGACGCACTCACTACAGAGCAAGTCATGACAATCTAAGCATACACCCATCAAGAATACACATTATACAAGCTAGAAATGGCAAGAACAAAACCATAGCATGCACGGACCAACTACAACATCCTCGGCAAAATCGCTAACAAGTAGACAATCTTCTCAGATTCACGAAATAGCAAAAGTAGAGCTCGATTGACTCAAGCTAGGTTGCTCCATAATTGCAAACAAAGACATGGTTGGATAGAGCACTACAAGATTAACAAATCATCCTTACTGATCATCCTCAAAAGAGGCACGGATCACTAGGAAACAACATGAACATATGGCATATTGATATAAACAAACCAAGGACTTTGTGGAATTGCTAAGTCCCTGAAATCAGCGTTAACGAGTGCACCACTTTGCAAGCTTGTGCTAGTCACCACACATATCACAAAAATACATGGATGGCACCTCTCGATAGATGACAAAGCATATGACAAAACACATGTAGAGCTCATGGGCATATCATGCACACAATAATCATGGCAAAAATGACAAAAAGTCATTTGGAGCAGCAGATCTGGCAACTAACTCAAATAGCACTCTTCCAACAGCATTTCAGGCATCAAGATGAACTCAAATGAAAATGATGCAATGAGATGAAATGATATGATCTCTGAGATGAACATTTTGATATGCTATACGCCCAAAACGGAGTTACGGGTGCAAAGTTACGGCATGATGAGCAAGGGCATTTGAATCTGGAAATCGGGGACTTAGAGAAATTCATCACCTCGCGGATCTAGGGTTTACTGTACACCCGACGAGATCCACTGTTCACCCGCGAAGAAATCGAGGTCGCCGGCGAGGATCCCTACTCCGGCGAAGAAGAGACGCCGCTCTGGCGCGGGGGAAGCCGGAGCCGGCGAGAGGAAGGACGGGGCGGCAGCGGCGGCCGTCGGGCGCGGCCCCGGCGCGGATTGGCGGCGGCGGGCGGTGTTCCGGTGGGGCGGCGCGGTCACCGGCGAGGGTGCGGCGGCCGGCGTCGGCTCCGTGCGGCGGCGCGGGGTCGCCGGGCGGCGTGAAGAAGGCGGCGGGGCGCGGTAGGCGGCGGCGCGTGGAAGCGGGCCGGATCTGGGCCCGTCGGGCCTCGGCGGCGCGCGGGTCGGCGGCGGTGACGTGGCGGCGCGGGAGTGGTTGGCGGCAGTGGCGGACACGTCCGGCGTCGTCAGGACGTGTCCAGTGGCGGCGGAGATGATTTTTTTTAGGGATTGGGGAAGAAGGACCCATGGATTTCGGAGGGGGGCTATTTATAGGCATAGAGGGAGCTAGGAGTGTCCAAATGAGGTGCGGTTTTCGGCCACGCGATCGTGATCGAACGCTCTAGATGAAGGAGAGGGTTTTGGTGGGTTTTGGGCCAAATTGGAGGGGTGTTGGTCTGCAACACACACGAGGCCTTTTCGGTCCCTCGGTTAACCGTTGGAGCATCAAACGAAGTCCAAATGGTACGAAACTTGACAGGCGGTCTACCGGTAGTAAACCAAGGCCGCTTGGCCAGTCTCGGTCCAATCCGGAAATGTTTAAACCCCACACACAAAAGAAAGGTAGAAATGACCACCGGAGGAGAACGAAGCACCGGAATGCAAAACGGACAACGGGGAAAATGCTCGGATGCATGAGACGAACACGTATGCAAATGCAATGCACATGATGACATGATATGAGATGCATGACAACAAAAACAACAACACACGGAGACAAAAACCCGAACCCGAGAAAATAAAATAACTTAACGCCGGAAACGGCAAGAGTTGGATTACATATTAGGTAAATTACATCCGGGGTGTTACAACACTCCACCACTACGAAAGGATCTCGTCCCGAGATCTAGGACTGAAAGAACGCCGGGTACTCAGAACGGAGGTGATCCTCGCGTTCCCAGGTGGCTTCATGGTCGGAATGGTGTGACCGCTTGACTTTGAGGAATTTGATTGACTTATTGCGAGTCTTGCGTTCAGTCTCTTCAAGAATAGCAACGGGGTGCTCACGATAAGAGAGATCTTCTTGGAGCTCAATGTCTTCGAAGTTGATGGTGCGGTCAGGAGTCTTGAAGCACTTGCGGAGCTGAGAGACATGGAACACGTCGTGCACATTTGCAAAGTTTGAAGGAAGCTCGAGTTGATAAGCGAGATCGCCTCTCTTGCTGATGATCTTGAAAGGTCCCACGTATCTAGGGGCAAGCTTCCCTTTGATACCGAAGCAACGAGTACCTTTCATTGGAGAGACGCGGAGGTAAACATGATCTCCGATCTCGAAAGCCAAATCATGGTGCTTACTATCATAGTAGCTCTTCTGGCGCGATTGTGCTGCTTTGAGGTTATCTCGAATGACTTTACACATTTCCTCTGCCTCTGTGATTAAGTCATTTCCAAGAAGTTGACGTTCACTGATTTCAGACCAGTTGAGAGGGGTACGACACTTCCTGCCATACAGAATTTCAAATGGGGCCTTGCCCGAACTTGCTTGAAAACTGTTGTTGTAGGAGAATTCAGCATATGGAAGACAATCCTCCCACTTCATGCCGAAGGAGATCACACAAGCCCTGAGCATATCTTCAAGAATCTGATTGACACGCTCGACTTGACCGCTAGTTTGAGGATGGAAAGCTGTGCTGAAGCAGATGTTGGTGCCCATGGCCTTCTGAAAAGAATCCCAAAACTTGGAAGTAAAGATGCTGCCACGGTCTGACGAGATCACCTGTGGAATACCTTGCAGAGAGACAATCCGAGAGGTGTACAGCTCCGCCAATTGAGCTGCAGTGATTGACTCTTTGATAGGCAGAAAGTGAGCCACTTTAGTGAGTTTGTCGATGACAAAGAATATAGCATCATTGCCACGCTTGGACTTTGGAAACCCAGTCACGAAGTCCATATCAATGTGGTCAAACTTCCATTCTGGAATGGCAAGAGGTTGGAGGAGACCAGCTGGCCTTTGGTGTTCTTCCTTCACCCTTCTGCAGACATCACACTCATTCACGAATTGAGCAATCTCGCGCTTCATTCGAGTCCACCAATAAGCCTGCTTGAGGTCCTGATACATCTCCGTGCTCCCAGGGTGGATGGAGAGTAGTGAATTGTGAGCCTCATTCATGATAACTTTGCGAAGATCACCTTTGGGCACAACAATATGATCCTCGAAGAAAAGAGTATCCTTGTCATCAAGGCGGTAGCACTTGTACTTGGGTTGACTCTTGGCAATCCCAATCTTCACCTTCTTCACCATAGCATCAAGAAGTTGAGCCTCGCGAATCTGCTCTTCCAAGGTAGGAGAGACTTGAAGGTTGGCGAGGAAACCTTGAGGAACAACTTGCAGATTAAGTTTGCGGAAAGCTTCACAAAGCTTGGGTTGATAAGGCTTGAGAATCAGACTGTTGCAGTACGCCTTCCTGCTCAATGCGTCAGCAATCACATTGGCCTTGCCTGGAGTATACTCGATACTTGGATTATACTCTTGAATCATTTCGACCCAGCAAGTCTGCCTGAGGTTGAGATTAGGCTGAGTGAAGATGTACTTGAGACTCTTGTGGTCAGTGAAGATGTCCACTTTTCTTCCCAATAAGAGATGTCTCCAAGTCAAAAGTGCATGCACAACTGCCGCCAACTCGAGGTCATGAGTGGGGTAGTTCTTCTCGTTGGGCTTCAACTGGCGAGAGGTATAAGCCACAACTTTCTTCTCTTGCATCAACACTGCACCGAGACCTTGGAGAGAGGCATCGCAGAAGACCTCGAACGGTTTGGATTCATCAGGAGGAGTCAGAACTGGAGCAGTGACCAATTTCTCTTTCAAAGTGTTGAAAGCGATGTCACATTCCGGAGACCAAATGTACTTGACGTGCTTCTGGAGAAGATTTGAGAGAGGCTTCGCGATCTTTGAAAAGTTCTCAACGAACCTTCGACAGTAGCTTGCGAGACCGAGGAAGCTACGGAGTTGCTTCACGTTCTGAGGTGGTTCTCAATTCACAATTGCAGACACCTTCTCAGGATTCACCGCAATGCCCTTGGCAGAGATGATATGCCCAAGATGAAGAACCTCATCAAGCCAAAATTCGCACTTTGAGAACTTGGCGTAGAACTGGTGTTCCCTGAGCTTATCGAGTACCAAACGCAAGTGCTTGGCATGATCTGCCTTGTTCTTCGAAAAGACCAGAATGTCATTGAGATAGACCAAAACGAAGTCATTGGTGTAGGCATTGAAGATGAAGTTCATCATGCGAGAGAAAGTCGGAGGAGTGTTGACGAGGCCAAAAGACATGACAGTGTATTCATATGAACCATAGCTTGTCCTGAAAGCCGTCTTGGGAATATCTTGCTCACGGATTCGAATCTGATGATAACCCATACAGAGATCAAGCTTGGAGAATACTTGGGCACCTTTGAGTTGTTCGAACAGCTCGTTGATGTTGGGAAGTGGGTATTTGTTCTTGATAGTCTTCTTGTTCAATGGACGGTAGTCAACACAAAGTCGGTCCGTTCCATCCTTCTTCTTCACAAAAAGAACTCCACAACCCCACGGAGAGGAACTAGGTCGGATGAGACCCATTCGCTCTTGAATATCGAGTTGCTTCTTCAGCTCCTTCAACTCTTCAGGTCCGAGCTTGTAAGGACATTTGCAAACAGGTTCCGTGCCAGGCTCAAGATCGATGACGAATTCAACTGGCCGGTGCGGAGGCATTCCTGGAAGCTCTTCTGGAAAGACGTCTTGATATTCGCAAACGACTGGAATTTGCGAGATGGCATCCAGTTCACCCTTCTCATTGAGAGAAAATAGACGGATGGTATTATCCCGAGCGGCAAAGACAATTACATCCTCAGACGAATGAGTCAATTGAATCTGCCTAGGTGCACAATCAAGCTGAGCCTTGTGCTTAGAAAGCCAATCCATCCCGAGAATAAGATCAATATCCGAGTTACCAAGGACCATTGGAGAAGCCAGAAACTTGAAATCACCCATCATGATAGAAATATCCGGAATCTCGTGGTTAGCAAGCAAACATTTACCCGGAGAGACAACTGCTAACGGTTTATGCATAACTTGGGAAGTCAACTCATGCTTAGATGCAAAAGGTTTCGAGATGAAACAATGCGATGCACTAGTGTCAAAAAGTACTTTTGCAGGAACATCATTAACAGGAAGGTTACCCATGATGACATCTGGCGAGTCCTCTGCCTGAGCTGCATTTAGCAAGTTGACCTTGGCATGCTTGGGGTTATGCTTGACCACAGCTGTACTTGCCGATCTCACAGGAGGAGGAGGAGGGAGACGCCTCTGATTGAAGCACTTGTTGGCATAGTGACCCTTCTGTTGGCACTTGTTGCACGTGACCTCTGAAAGCGGACGGTGATACGGAGCACTCGATCTTGGAGCTTGTGACGAAGTCTTGTTCTGAAAGCCAGGGTTGGGTGGGTGGGAAGATCCACTGCCACCTTTGCTCTTCTAATACGGCTGACGGAACGGAGGAGGAGGAAGCCAATACTTCTGCTGCTTGGCCACTTGAGTAGAGGAAGAAGGAGTAACATCTCTGACTCGCTTCTTGGAAGCATCACACTTCAGTTGAGCAGCCTCTTGCTTCAATGCCATGTTGTAGAACTCATCGTACCTCAAGGGCTCAAAGAGAACAAGAGCTAGCTGGATTTCTTCTCTGAGACCACCCCTGAACTGGTATATCATGCTCTTCTCGTCAGAGACGTCCTGCTTAGCAAAGCGGGCGAGCTTCTGAAACAACTTGTTGTAGTCATAGACAGACAAAGAGCCTTGCTTCAGGTTGCGGAATTCCTCATGCTTGCTTTCAACCACGCTCTGAGGAATATGGTGAGCTTTGAAGTCTTGACGGAATTCATCCCGGGTAATCACACGGCCTCCTCTGGAATCCTTGTACTGCTGTAACCATTCTGCAGCTTGATCTTTGAGTTGGAAGGAAGCGAACTTGACAAAGTCCTCAGGCCTGACGTTACTGCACTCGAAATGCTTGCATAAGTCCACGAGCCAATCGTCAACATCAGTTGCCTCAACACAATTGCTGAAGGTCTTTGGCCCGTTAGCAAGGAACTGGTTGAGTGTAGAAAAGTGATTCTGATTGTTGCCTTGGTTGCCTTGGTTCTCTTGGTTGCGCTCTTGAAGAATATGCATGATCAACTGCGTGTTTGCATTGGTTGCGGCCATCACAGCTTGCCATGCCTCCGGAGGAGGGGGAGGTGGTGGCGGATCCTGATTCTGATTCTGATTGCTGCTCTTAGCGGGAGCCATCCTGAAGAGGGTGACATCCGTTAGCACATTGACAGATAAAATGAAGCTGAATCAAGCGGGATGAAATTGCAACATATAGTCTTCACATCCGAACAAAATGAACGAATGTATTCCACTTGAAATGGTCACATATCCATAAATTGAGAAGCCACTTAGAATTTAGGTAGAGGAATAAATCAACAAGGTACGGATCAAGAACGAATACTCGGTAAGAAATCCCAATCTCAAACCAAATATCCGTGGAAGAAGAGCTAGAGCTACAAGAATTCCCACCTATGAAACTCTCGAACCTTTCCGGTTATGCAATCAGCTGTTGGGGATACAGGGGAAGCATAATATCTCACCCAAATCTAGCAAATCCTACATCCAGCTGTATCCATTCTTCAACACATAACCGAGAAAAACTTCGGAAATCGTCTACCTCAACCTTCGAAAAGCATCTGTTATACAAGTTATGGCAATACTCCCGAACTCCCGCCCCAGTACTGGGTGGCGTCGAGGTTATCTCACCAACAACTGCATAAAAGAGATTTTCGATGTCGGCATACTAAACTTAGGTATTCCAAAATTGCAATGATAAATTTGTGACGACAACACCTCGGAGCTCAACTCCCCGAGACACTGCCACAACCCCTAAATGACAGGAGGCACCAAGAACAATGTTCTCGTCACAAATCCATCGGAACGATTCCAAGATACCCGCATGATCCTAAAAAAAATTTAGTGAAATTTGAGAAGAGAATACACAAAACTCTACGTCAGGAAACCTCACCAGAGCGATGAAGGGACTGGGGAGTAAAAAGAATTCCTAAACTCTCCGATATATAATTCCTAAATGACTCAAAACATTTTTTCTAAACTCAACGGCGGCTGCTAAAAACGATCAATCAGTGGGGGCTCCTAAGGTCGGGGAAGGCTCTAATTACCAACTTGTAACGCCCTCGATGCGGCTATATCTCCTACGTGTCGAAGCACGACTTAGAGGCATAACCGCATTGAAAGCAATGTCGCAAGTAAGGTAATCTTCACAACATCCCATGTAATACATAATAAGGGGAAAGGTAAAATAGTTGGCTTACACTCGCCACGTCAAACAAAGTAAATAAATAGCATTACATCATCCAATCACTCATGGTCCGACTATGGTGCCAAAATAAAAGACCAACCCAACATGCGACACGGTCCCGATCGCCCCAACTGGGCACCACTACTGATCATCAGGGAAAGACACATAGTAACGGCGTGAGTCCTCGTCGAACTCCCACTTGAGCTCAAGCGCGTCATCTGGAACGGAGTCATCAGGCCCTGCATCTGGTTTGGAAGTAATCTGTGAGCCACAGGGACTCAGCAATCTCGCACCCTCGCGATCAAGACTATTTAAGCTTATAGGTAAGGCAAGGTAAATATGTGGAGCTGCAGCAAGTGACTAGCATATATGGTGGCTAACCTGTTCGCAAAAGAGAGCGAGAAGAGAAGGCAATGCACGAATGAATACTAGAGTACAACCTGCGCAAACATTACTCCAACATCGTGTTCAATTCCCGGACTCCGCCGAGAAGAGACCATCACGGTAACTCACACAGTTGATTCATTTTAATTAAGTTAAGGTTCAAGTTATCTACAACCGGACATTAACAAATTCCCATCTGCCCATAACCACGGGCACGGCTTTCGAAAGTTCAAATCCCTGCAGGGGGTCCCAACTTAGCCCATGACAAGCTCTCACGGTCAACGAAGGATATTCCTTCTAGCGGGAAGACCCGATCAGACTCGGAATCCCGGTTACAAGACATTTCGACAAGTTAAAACAAATCCAGCAACACCGCCCAAATGTGCCGACAAATCCCGATAGGAGCTGCACATATCTCGTTCTCAGGGCACACTCAGATTGTCCAAACTTCTGGTAGGCCAGCTCAGAGTTGCCCCTGGTGGCCACCGGCGGCTGACGAGGTGGACCAACACTCAGAGGAGCACTGGCCCGGGGGGTTTAAATAAGATGACCCTTGGGCTCCGGAAACCCAAGGGAAAAAGAGGCTAGGTGGCAAATGGTAAAACCAAGGTTGGGCCTTGCTGGAAAAGCTTTATTCAAGGCGAACTGTCAAGGGGTTCCCATTATCACCCAACCGCGTAAGGAACGCAAAAATCCGGGAATATAACACCGATATGACGGAAACTAGGGCGGCAAGAGTGGAACAAAACACTAGGCGAGGGGCCGAGCCTTCCACCCTTTACCAAGTATATATATGCATTAAGATAACAAGATAATATAGTGATATCCCAACAAGAAAATAATGTTCCAACAAGGAATGGTCTCCAATCTTCACCTGCAACTAGCAACGCTATAAGAGGGGTTGAGCAAAGCAGTAACATAGCCAATCAACGGTTTGCTAGGACATGGTGGGTTAGAGGTTTGGCATGGAAATTTGGGAGGCATGATAAGCAAGTGGTAGGCATCGTAGCATAGGCATAGCAAAAGAGCGAGCATCTAGCAAAGCAAAGATAGAAGTGATTTCGAGGGTATGATCATCTTGCCTGCAAAGTTGTCAGAGTTAACTGGATCCTCGAAAGCAAACTCAACGGGCTCCTCGATAGTGAACTCGTCTCCCGGCTCTACCCAAACAAGACAAACAAGCAAGAGGAACACAATCAACCACGTGCAAGGCTCAAACAATATGATGCAAACATGGTATGCTATGCGTGATGCGATATGTGATGCATATGCAAGATTTGACAAGGAATGAATGAACCTGGCCTCAACATGGAAATCCAAGTGTGCCACTGGAAAGGTGAGGTGATTTTGGTTCAAATCGATATAAAGAACACGGGATTCGGAGACACGGTTTGGAAATGGCAAGCGATTCAAATATGACAACGGTCTGCGATATACCGCAAGTAGCCATCTAAATGCAACAAGACAAACATGCTACATCACTCAAACATGGCAACAAAATATATGGAAGGGATCCATTCATGATGCTTAACAAAAGATGAACACTGAGCTACGGCCAATTCATCCATTAACAGGTTCAAACAAGCATGGCAAAAGTGCAATTGGTAAACAGATTTCAGACTTGGTGAAATTAACACTTGTCTGGAATCTCAGATCAGGTAGCACACTTTGGAGCAAGAAAACTATATGCTACAGGAACTTAACATGGCAAATAAAGGCATGGCATGGAGCTACTCAAAGAGATTAACAAAAGTCCCTGAGTGACCTTGAGCCAAAAGGGATCAGAAAATACAATTGCAAGCATGTGAACATGGCAAAAACTTAAACAGATCACAGACTTAGTGAAAAACTGGAACATGCAAATCAGATATCAAGTAGGCATGTTTACGAGCTCGACGCACTCACTACAGAGCAAGTCATGACAATCTAAGCATACACCCATCAAGAATACACATTATACAAGCTAGAAATGGCAAGAACAAAACCATAGCATGCACGGACCAACTACAACATCCTCGGCAAAATCGCTAACAAGTAGACAATCTTCTCAGATTCACGAAATAGCAAAAGTAGAGCTCGATTGACTCAAGCTAGGTTGCTCCATAATTGCAAACAAAGACATGGTTGGATAGAGCACTACAAGATTAACAAATCATCCTTACTGATCATCCTCAAAAGAGGCACGGATCACTAGGAAACAACATGAACATATGGCATATTGATATAAACAAACCAAGGACTTTGTGGAATTGCTAAGTCCCTGAAATCAGCGTTAACGAGTGCACCACTTTGCAAGCTTGTGCTAGTCACCACACATATCACAAAAATACATGGATGGCACCTCTCGATAGATGACAAAGCATATGACAAAACACATGTAGAGCTCATGGGCATATCATGCACACAATAATCATGGCAAAAATGACAAAAAGTCATTTGGAGCAGCAGATCTGGCAACTAACTCAAATAGCACTCTTCCAACAGCATTTCAGGCATCAAGATGAACTCAAATGAAAATGATGCAATGAGATGAAATGATATGCTCTCTGAGATGAACATTTTGATATGCTATACGCCCAAAACGGAGTTACAGGTGCAAAGTTACGGCATGATGAGCAAGGGCATTTGAATCTGGAAATCGGGGACTTAGAGAAATTCATCACCTCGCGGATCTAGGGTTTACTGTACACCCGACGAGATCCACTGTTCACCCGCGAAGAAAACCGAGGTCGCCGGCGAGGATCCCTACTCCGGCGAAGAAGAGACGCCGCTCTAGCGCGGGGGAAGCCGGAGCCGGCGAGAGGAAGGACGGGGCGGCAGCGGCGGCCGTCGGGCGCGGCCCCGGCGCGGATTGGCGGCGGCGCGCGGTGTTCCGGTGGGGCGGCGCGGTCGCCGGCGAGGGTGCGGCGTCCGGCGTCGGCTCCGTGCGGCGGCGCGGGGTCGCCGGGCGGCGTGAAGAAGGCGGCGGGGCGCGGTAGGCGGCGGCGCGTGGAAGCGGGCCGGATCTGGGCCCGTCGGGCCTCGGCGGCGCGCGGGTCGGCGGCGGTGACGTGGCGGCGCGGGAGTGGTTGGCGGCAGTGGCGGACACGTCCGGCGTCGTCAGGACGTGTCCAGTGGCGGCGGAGATGATTTTTTTTAGGGATTGGGGAAGAAGGACCCATGGATTTCGGAGGGGGGCTATTTATAGGCATAGAGGGAGCTAGGAGTGTCCAAATGAGGTGCGGTTTTCGGCCACGCGATCGTGATCGAACGCTCTAGATGAAGGAGAGGGTTTTGGTGGGTTTTGGGCCAAATTGGAGGGGTGTTGGTCTGCAACACACACGAGGCCTTTTCGGTCCCTCGGTTAACCGTTGGAGCATCAAACGAAGTCCAAATGGTACGAAACTTGACAGGCGGTCTACCGGTAGTAAACCAAGGCCGCTTGGCCAGTCTCGGTCCAATCTGGAAATGTTTAAACCCCACACACAAAAGAAAGGTAGAAATGACCACCGGAGGAGAACGAAGCACCGGAATGCAAAACGGACAACGGGGAAAATGCTCGGATGCATGAGACGAACACGTATGCAAATGCAATGCACATGATGACATGATATGAGATGCATGACAACAAAAACAACAACACACGGAGAAAAAAACCCGAACCCGAGAAAATAAAATAACTTAACGCCGGAAACGGCAAGAGTTGGATTACATATTAGGTAAATTACATCCGGGGTGTTACATTAATGTACTATAATTAACTTATTCTGTATTTATATTGGTGTAAACCTACTGTATTCCAACTTCTCTATGGTTCACACCCCCCCTATTCTACCCATAGATTCATCAAAATAAGTAAACAAGACACGAAAAACAGAATCTGTCAAAACAGAACAGTGTGTAGCAATCTGGAGGTTTCGAATACTTCTATCACTCCAAAAATTCTGAAAAAATAGGACAGCCTAAATAATTTGTATATTGATCTACTGCAGTTGGAATTGTTATTTTATCTCTCTCTGGTAAAAATTAAAATTATTTTCGTGAGCGCATACTTTCTGTTTTTATCAGCAAGATCAAACAACAATCACCCAAGAAGATCCTAAAGGATTTACTTGGCACAAACTATAATTAAAACATAAAAAACACAATCATAACAGAGGATAGATAAATTATTTATTACTAAACAAGAACAAAAATAAAAATTGGGTTGCCTCCCAACAAGTGCTATCGTTTAACGCCCCTAGCTAGGCAAAGAGATTTCAATGATGCTCACATGAAAGACAAGAATTGAAGCACAAAGAGAGCATCATAAAACACGTGACAAACACATCTAAGTCTAACATACTTCCTATGCATAGGCATCTTATAGGCAAAAAAATTACCAAGCCAAGCAAAAACTAGCATATGCAAGGAAGCGGAAAGAAACAAAAGCAATCTCAACATAACGAGAGGTAATTTAGTAACATGAAAATTTCTACAACCATATTTTCCTCTCTCATAATAATTACATGTAGGATCATAAGCAAATTCAACAATATAGCTATCACAAAACATATTCTTAACACGATCCACATGTATGCAAAGTTGACACTGTTCCAAAATAGTGGGATTAACATTAACTAAAGTCATGACCTCTCCGGACCCACTTTTATCAAAAACTTCATAAGATTGAACATTCTCCAAATATGCGGGATCTGAAGTTGAAACTCTTCCAAACCCACTTTCAATATTATTGCAAACATTATTATCAATTTCATATTCATCATGGGGCTTAAATAAATTTTCAAGATCATAAGAAGAATCACCCCAATCATGATCATTACAACAAATAGTAGTCATAGCAAAACTAGCATCCCCAAGCTTGAGGTTTTGCATATCATTAACACAATTTATATTAATAGAATTTATAATAACATCATTGCAATCATGCTTTTCATTGAAGGAGCTATCGTGAATCACTTTATAATTTTCTTCTTTCAACACTTCATCACAATTTTCAGATTCACAAATTTCAAGCAAAACCTCATAAAGATAATCTAGCGCACTCAACTCACTAGCAATTGGTTCATCATAATTGGATCTTTTAAAAAGATTAGCAAGAGGATGAGGATCCATATCAATAAATTTTTAGCAAGCGAGGATGCAAGCAAATAGAAGGCACATGGTAATACGAGCAAACAGAAGGACGAACGGAACAAGGGCGAAGAAAAGGAAAAGGTGAAGTGGGGGAGAGGAAAACGAGAGGCAAATGACAAATAATGTAATGCGAGGGAGAAGAGTTTATGATGGGTACTTGGTATGTCTTGACTTGACCGTAGATCTCCCTGGCAACGGCGCCAGAAATCCATCTTGCTACCTCTTGAGCATGTGCTGGTTTTCCCTTGAAGAGGAAAGGGTGATGCAGCAAAGTAGTGTAAGTATTTCCCTTAGTTTTTGAGAACCAATGTATCAATCTAGTAGGATATAACATGCAAGTCACCTAGTACCTGCACAAACAATCAAGAACCTTGCAACCAACGCGATAAAGGGGTTGTAAATCCCTTCACGGTCACTCGCAAAAGTGAGATATGATAAAGATGGTAAGATAAATATTTTTGGTATTTTTGTTGTATAGATTGGAAAATAAAGATTGCAAAATAGTAAACGAGATGCGATGTAAATAAAAAGAGATGCAATATAATAAGAAAGAGATCTGGGGGCCATAGGTTTCACTAGTGGCTTCTCTCATGATAGCATGTATTACGGTGGGTGAACAAATTACTACCGAGCAATTGATAGAAGAGCGCATAGTTATGAGAATATCTAGGCAATGATCATGAATATAGGCATCACGTCCGTGTTAAGTAGACCGAAACGATTCTGCATCTACTACTATTACTCCACACATCGACCGCTATCCAGCATGCATCTAGAGTATTAAGTTCATAAGAACAGAGTAATGCATTAAGCAAGATGACATGATGTAGAGGGATAAACTCAAGCAATATGATATAAACCCCATATTTTTATCCTCGATGGCAACAATACAATATGTGCCTTGCTGCCCCTACTGTCACTGGGAAAGGACACCGCAAGATTGAACCCAAAGCTAAGCACTTCTCCCATTGCAAGAAAGATCAATCTAGTAGGCCAAATTAAACCGATAATTCGAAGACACTTGCAAAGATATCAAATCATGCATATAAGAATTCAGAGAAGAACCAAATATTATTCATAGATAAACTTGATCATAAATCCACAATTCATCGGATCTCAGCAAACACACCGAAAAAAGTATTACATCGAATAGATCTCCAAGAACATTGAGGAGAACTTTGTATTGAGAACCAAAGAGAGAGAAGAAGCCATCTAGCTAATAACTATGGACCCAAAGGTCTGTGGTAAACTACTCACACATCATTGGAGAGGCTATGGTGTTGATGTAGAAGCCCTCCGTGATCGATTCCCCCTCCGGCAGATCGTCAGATAAGGCCCCGAATAGGATCTCACAGGTACAGAAGGTTGGGGCGGTGGAAAAGTGGTTTCGTGGCTCCCCCTGATGTTTTTAGGGTATAAAAGTATATATATATATATAGGAGAAAGAAGTACGTCGATGGAGCTCCGTGGGGCCCATGAGGGTGGGGGTGCGCCTACCTCCTTGGGCGCGCCCTCCTGCCTCGTGGCCGCCTCACGGACTTCCACATTTCCACTCCAAGTCTCCTGGATTGCGTTTGTTCCAAGAAAGATCCTCGCGAAGGTTTTGTTCCGTTTGGATTCTGTTTGATATTCCTTTTCCGCAAAACACTAAAATAGGCAGAAAGCAGAAACCGACATTGGGCCTCCGGTTAATAGGTTAGTCCCAAAAATAATATAAAAGAGCATATTAAAGCCCATTAAACATCCAAAACAGATAATATAATAGCATGGAACAATCAAAAATTATAGATACGTTGGAGACGTATCACATGCACACAAGTAACAAATACACGCAACTCGACATGTAAAAGGGGTTGACAATCCCTTTAGGGTAACGACACCAAAAATTGGCAAACGGACGTGAGAGAGTTGTAAATAATGATAGATCGAACTCCAAATAAAATAAATTGCAGCAAGGTATTTTTGTATTTTTGGTTTAACAGATCTGAAAATAAAAGCAAAGGCAAATAATATGAGAAAGAGACCCGGGGGCCGTAGGTTTCACTAGTGGCTTCTCTCGAGAAAAATAGCAAACGGTGGGTAAACAAATTACTGTTGGGCAATTGATAGAACTTCAAATAATCATGACGATATCCAGGCAATGATCATTATATAGGCATCACATCCAAGATTAGTAGACCGACTCCTGCCTGCATCTACTACTACTAATCCACACATCGACCGCTATCCAGTGATGTCTACTACGCAACCTTCTTCTTGTAGGCGTTGTTGGGCCTCCAAGTGCAGAGGTTTGTAGGACAGTAGCAAATTTCCCTCAAGTGGATGACCTAAGGTTTATCAATCTGTGGGAGGCGTAGGTTGAAGATGGTCTCTCTCAAACAACCCTATAACCAAATAACAAAGAGTCTCTTGTGTCCCCAACACACCCAATACAATGGTAAATTGTATAGGTGCACTAGTTCAGCGAAGAGATGGTGATACAAGTGCAATATGGATGATAGATATAGGTTTTTGTAATCTGAAAATATAAAAACAGCAAGGTAGCAAGTGGTAAAAGTGAGCGTAAACGGTATTGCAATGCTAGGAAACAAGGCCTAGGGTTCACACTTTCACTAGTGCAAGTTCTCTCAATAATAATAACATAACTGGATCATATAACTATCCCTCAACATGCAACAAAGAGTCACTCCAAAGTCAATAATAGCGGAGAACAAACAAAGATATTATGGTAGGGTACGAAACCACCTCAAAGTTATCCTTTCTGATCGATCTATTCAAGAGTCTGTAGTAAAATAACATGAAGCTATTCTTTCCGTTCGATCTATCATAGAGTTCATACTAGAATAACACCTTAAGATACAAATAAACCAAAACCCTAATGTCACCTAGATACTCCAATGTCACCTCAAGTATCCGTGGGTATGATTATACGATATGCATCACACAATCTCAGATTCATCTATTCAACCAACACAAAGAACTTCAAAGAGTGCCCCGAAGTTTCTACCAGAGAGTCAAGACGAAAACGTGTGCCAACCCCTGTGCATAAGTTCATGAGGTCACGGAACTCGCAAGTTGATCACCAAAACATACATCAAGTGGATCACGTGATATCCCATTGTCACCACATATAATCACATGAAAGACATACATCAAGTGTTCTCAAATCCTTAAAGACTCAATACGATAAGATAACTTCAAATGGAAAACTCAATTCATCACAACAGAGTAGAGGGGGAGAAACATCATAAGATCCAACTATAATAGCAAAGCTCACGATACATCAAGATCGTGCCAACTCAAGAACACGAGAGAGAGAGAGAGAGATCAAACACATAGCTACTAGTACATACCCTCAGCCCTGAGGGTGAACTACTCCCTCCTCATCATGGAGAGCGTCGGGATGATGAAGATGGCCACTGGTGGGGGATTCCCCCTCTGGCAGGGTGCCGGAACAGGGTCCCGATGGGTTTTTGGTGGCTACAGAGGCTTGCGGCGGCGGAACTCCCGATCTATTGTGATCCCCGATGTTTTTAGGGTATATTGATATATATAGGCGAAAGAAGTCGGTCAGGGGAGCCACGAGGGCCCACGAGGGTGGGGGCGTGCCCAGGGGTAGGGCGCACCTCCCTGCCTCATGGCTTCCTCGAAGCTTCCCTGACGTCTACTCCAAATCTCCTGGATTGCTTCCATTCCAAAAATAACTCTCCTGAAAGTTTCATTCCATTTGGACTCCGTTTGATATTCCTTTTCTTCAAAACACTGAAATAGGCAAGAAAACAACAATTTGGGCTGGGCCTCCAGTTAATAGGTTAGTCCCAAAAATAATATAAAAGTGTTTAGTAAAGCCCATAAACATACAAAACAGATAATATAATAGCATGAATACTTCATAAATTATAGATACGTTGGAGACGTATCAGCATCCCCAAGCTTAATTCCTGCTCGTCCTCGAGTAGGTAAATGATAAAAGAAAGAATTTATGAAGTGTGAATGCTAGCAGGTGCACAAGTTTGATCAATGGTAATTTCAATCACCTTTTCTAGCATAATTATATATCATAACAGTAGCTCAACTCATAGGACTTCTCATGATCAAGTAACAAGCTTTTCACATGTTAAAGTATAGATCATAAACTTTCTTGAAAACTAACAAACCGTGTTATTAGTCATCAAACAATTACAATTCATCTTATTTTCAGGAAGGGTCTATGTCAGAGCTTTGATTCAGCAAACTTCACATACTGAACTATCATTTAGCCTTTCACAATTGCTAACACTCACATGATATTTATGGGTTCAAAGTTTTAATCAGACACAGAGAAATATAGGGGCTTATAGATTCGCCTCCCAACCTTTTACCTCAAGGGTAATGTCAACAATAATAGTTCATGATGCCTTACATCCAATTGGATATATAAATCAGGATCTTTTCCAACACAATGTGCTTTCCAAATGATAAAATGTAAAAAAGGAAAGGTGAAGATGACCATGACTCTTGCATAAGGTATAAGACGAGAATAAAAGATAGGCCCTTCGCAGAGGGAAGCAGAGGTTGTCATGCGCTTTTATAGTTGGATGCACAAAATCCTAATGTGAAAGAATGTCAATTTATATTGCCACTTGTGATAGGGACCTTTATTATGCAGTCTGTCGCTTTTATTACTTCCACATCACAAGATCCTATAAAGCTTATTTTCTCCACACTAATAGATCATACATATTAAGAGAGCATTTTTTATTGCATGCACCGATGACAACTTATTTGAAGGATCTTACTCAATACATAGGTAGGTATGGTGGACTCTCATGGCAATACTGGTTTAAGGGATGTTTGGAAGCACAAGTAGTATCTCTACTTGGTTCAAAGAATTTGGCTAGCATGAGGGGGAAAGGCAAGCTCAACATGTTGGATGATCCATGACAATATACTTTATTTCAGATATAAGAAAACATAACCCATTATGTTGTCTTGCTTGTCCAACGTCAACCTTTTAACATGTCATATTTTAATGAGTGCTCACAATTACAAAAGATGTCCAAGATAGTATATTTACATGTGAAATCTCTCTTCCTTCAATATTGTTTCATGAATTGTTCAAGTGACCAATACAATGTTTTCTAACCTTCAATAAATTTACCACCTCTACTTCTTATATGTGAATTCATTACTCCCCATGGGATAAGCATATGAAACATATATAATTTCAGATTTATTATATTCAATTCATTCAACCATTTACTCATAGGATATATGTGAAGCACGTGAATGAATAACAAACTACTCCGAAAGATATAAGTGAAGATCAATGAGTAGTTAAATAACTATTTAGCTATGTGAAGACTCTCCCATTTAATAATTTAAGATCTTGATAATTTATTCAAACTGCAAGCAGAACAAAATAAAATTACATCTAAGAATAGCAAACATCATGTGAAGAAGCAAAAACTTAGGATCAACCGATACTAACCGATAGTTGTTGAAGAAGAAAGGTGGGATGCCAACCGGGGCATCCCCAAGCTTAGACGCTTGAGACTTCTTGAAATATTATCTTGGGATGACTTGGGCATCCCCAAGCTTAGACGCTTGAGACTTCTTGAAATATTATCTTGGGATGACTTGGGCATCCCCAAGTGTCGGTGTCAAAACTGGCGGATCTCGGGTAGGGGGTCCCAAACTGTGCGTCAAGGCCGGATGGTAACAGAAGACAGGGGACACGATGTTTTTTACCCAGGTTCGGGCCCTCTCGATGGAGGTAATACCCTACTCCTGCTTGATTAATATTGATGATATGGGTAGTACAGGAGTAGATCTACCACGAGATCAAGGAGGCTAAACCCTAGAAGCTAGCCTATGGTATGATTGTTGTGTATGGAGTTGATTCCCTACGGACTACAACCCTCCGGTTTATATAGACACCGGATAGGGTTAGGGTTACATAGAGTCGGTTACAATGGTAGGAGATCTTGAATATCCGCATCGCCAAGCTTGCCTTCCACGCCAAGGAAAGTCCCATCCGGACACGGGACGAAGTCTTCAATCTTGTATCTTCATAGTCCAGGAGTCCGGGTGAAGGTATAGTCCGGCTACCCGAACACCCCCTAATCCAGGACTCCCTCAGTAGCCCCTGAACCAGGCTTCAATGACGATGAGTCCGGCGTGCAGATTGTTCGGCATTGCAAGGCGGGTTCCTCTCCAAATCTTGTGTACCTGTAGGAATAATGTCCGATTTTTGTAATGTAGTGCTCCTCGGCTTCCACGCCCAATAATGGCCGTCTTCCACGTGTTCAAATGAATGCGAAAAGCCGGGGTGTTTTTACATCCACACCCCTAGCCGTATAAACGAGCCGCCTATTTAACGGGATGGGGATTTAGGTCAAAACCACATCTTCTCCTTTCCGCGAGTTATCATCAGAGCGCTTCCAGCAAAGGTCCATTCCAACATGACCAGCCGTCGCAGCTCCTCCCCTCGCCCCTCCGGTCCCAAACCCGGGGACTAGGAGAGTTGCACCATCCCGCATAGCGAGTTAGCGTCACTTCAGGCCAAGGGATTTCTCCCTCAGGCATACATGGTCCCGGTCCGAGCCGGTCCCGCCACCTATAATGGCGGAAAACAAGCGGAGAGCACCCCCAATCCTTCTAAAGGAGAGCGGGTGTGCCTCGTCCCCTATCTAATAAGGGGACTGGGATTTCCAATTCACCCATTTCTCCGCGGGCTTCTGGAGTTCTACGGCCTCCAGCTGCACAACCTCACGCCTGCCTCCGTATTGCATATTGTGGGTTTCGTCGCCCTTTGTGAGCTATTTTTAGGCGTTGAGGCTCATTTCGCGCTGTGGAAGAGGTTATTCTTCCTGGTGCCCCGTTCTAAAGAGGGGTCTATATACCAAGTGGGCGGAGCCGAAGTATGGCGCATCGCCGGGACCGGATACCTATCCGGAACCCCGAAGAAGGCGTCCGAGGACTGGCCTTCGGAATGGTTTTATATAGATGATGTCCCGCTACCGGACCCTATCCGGGTCGGTCTCCCTGAGTTCAACGGTGCTCCATTGAAGAAACGCTTGAGCTGGCGTCCGCGGAGCTCTCAGAGAGAAAGCGACAGAGATGTCCTTTACCTGATGGGCCGGATAAGACTGTTGGCTCATTCCGGACTAACCATGATTGGAGTCATGGCCGCATGCATTATGCGGGGGGTGCAGCCACTTCAATATAGAGGCCACCCCATGTGGGATTTCAACGGGGAGGATGACGCCACCCGTTACGGTCGTAAGGGGCCGGCTTCAGCTACCACCCTAGTAAAGATCTTATCCTCTTTGTACAAGGGAGAAAAGGAGGAATTCCTCTGCGTCAACCCGCAGGCCGGATTTACTATGTACGATCCTCCAAGTTGGGTAAGTGAACAACTGCGCTTGCCCGTTTGTTTTGTACTCCCACAGTTAGATATGTAGTCTAACGACTTGAATGCAGGAACTGCGATAGGTGGTAAAGGATATAAACAGTCGCCCTCCACAACCCGTGGACCCAGAATAGTCCCTCGATCCGGACTCCGAAGAGGATCCGGACATATCGGTGGAGCTTATCGACGGGGTGTTCTATCAGCTAAGCAAGGACAATACCTTGGTAGCCATCACGGCTGATTACCCAGGGTTAATCATGGCCTCCCAGGTGACAGAAACCAGAGTCTCATTCCCTTGAGAGAGATTCCACTCTCACGTATTCCGGTGTTTCTGACGACAACCGTGTTTTGCAGGGGAGATTTCCGAGGCAGGAGGCCGAACCTGCGGCGGCTAGCCAACGAGGGGCCGCAGGGCCCTGGGGGGCAAAAAGGAATGTAGTCCGGACTGAGATGCCGGCGCAAAGGTATAGCGCACCCTCTGCTTCCCTGGTGTTATTCTCTCCGGGCATGTTAACGTTCGTGCTATCTTCAGAACGAAGAGACCTCGCCGGACTATATCCGGAGAGGTTGCCAATCGCGCCTCCACCAGCCAGGCTCCAATGTCTGGCCAGGAAGCGGAGGCGAGCACAAGGCGCGCACCGGATGCTCCTCCGACAGAGGATGCGGACAGGCTGTCTGCCACAAATTCTGAAGTGGAGAGTGCCATGAACCACAGGCGTCGCCGGACAGTTCTACGCGACGCTTGTTTCTCCCAAGAGGCTTTAGATGCCTTTAATTCGGGAGATGCGTACCTCCGTGCCGCTCAAAATGGTTTAGCCAGAGCCATGGAGCAGTATGTAAAAGACATACGGGTAAGAAAATTTTGGTCAATATATATATATACCCGTAGCCCCCGAGACTTGAAACAGTTAGAGCAACTGATTTAAGGATCATTTAATATTCAGGTTCTTACAGAGAAGAATATTGTACTATCCCAGGAGCTGGAAAAGTGCAAGGCCCAACTAGAGGCCGCACTAGCCGCAGCAGGGGAGTCCAAAGAGACCCCCTCAGGTAAGATACACTTCGAAAGATTAGTATTGTGCGGTGTGGGTGCAAATCTGACAAATCATGTTGCAGATGGCGCCGGACTCGATCTGGAAAAGCAACAACTCTTACGCCGGCTAAAGGCCGGTGAGAGTACGTTGACAAAGGTGAGGCGAGGGAAGAATGATCTTCAGGATGCCAACACCAGGCTGGACGTCGAACTTAAAGATGTTCGTGGCCAGCTGTCGGACTCCACGAAGGAGAATCAGCGGCTTCGACGCGGCATACTTAGTAAGTGCTTGAACGAACTTTGAAAAAAGAGTTCGGCGAGGAAGTCGACTAACAGAGTAATGTCTGTAGGTATGCTCATAGGTCGTCCTGCAGAGGAGATGCCCGGTTCTACGGGTGACCTTCTTCCCGAACTCATGCAACTGCACGAGCGAATTCGGCAGGCGATGCGAGGTGTTGCCCAAGCCTTATGGCCTGCCCACTCCATGCTCGAGGGCCTTGGAGAGCTTACGGAGAAGCTGAAGGGAGCTCGGCGGCGCTTCCGGTTGTGGAAGATATTGGCCTGCCGACAAGGCGCAAGGGAAGCCTGGGCCATGGTGAAAACCCGTTTTACGAAGTCTGACCCAAACCACATGGCCGAGGTCGGGCCAGTGGGGCCTGACGGGAAGGAGATCCCTGTGAGCTTAGTATACGACCAAGTAGAGTTGGCCGTGAAGTATTCCCAGCAGGACTGTAAATTAGACAGCCTGTTAGATGGTATAGAAGAGGAATACAATCAGTTAGAATGACTATGTAATTTTGAATTGACATGTGTAATGCCTTCTAGCCGGATTGTATATCATTTGTCGTTGCCGACCTTTTCGCTTCAACCTCGGGACCTGACGGTCCGGAGTGTGTCCGAATACCATAGCGGTTATATAAGAACCGTGGTATGCGTGGAGACCAGGCGTAGGGGTCATTAGTGCTTTATCAGACAAGTGCCCAACTAGTTATGTTATATTAGATGGTTAGTAAGAAACATCTTCCAGAGAATAGTTCCGTTAGGGGTTCCTTTCGCTGGGAGGCATGCCCTAAAGTGCATGTCCGGACTGCGTAAAAAGACGCAGAAAAAAGCATCTGGGGGCGCATAGAATGAGTAAAAAGATCATCTTTTATCTCACCGACCGAATATTCCCTTAAGAACGCTAGCTTTCGGCTTCACCCAGTCTGAGGTACACATCTGGCTGACCCGGCAGTAACAATCGCAGAGGTGCTCCCTTTACCGCCTAGCCGAACAATCGGGAACGTAGGGGTAAGCACAGGAGCCAGGCAACCCAGCTTGGCCAAAACTTAAGTCATATCGATGCATATAATGGTGAAAAAAAGGGTACATGCGGAAGTTTGACGCATGTGTTGGGCATGAAGCCCGTATAAATAAGCTTCTGTTAAAGAAGCCCCTAGGTTTAATGAGCGCGAGTGGCGCGTCACTAGATGAGCCTTTAAGGGCTATAAAAGAAAAGAGGGGAAGGAGAGAAATGTAAGACAGAAAAATGCAAAAAATGGACATAGGAAGGAGACGAACACAGAGTCCGGCGCTAGGCATAGAATCTTCAGAGACGGGTGGCGTTCCACGGGTTCGGCTCGAGTCGGTTATCCGACGCATCTCGCAGGCGGTACGCCCCGCCAGTCAGGACTTGGTCGATTATGAATGGACCTTCCCACTTGGGCTTGAGTTTGTCCTTTTTCTTATCCGGCAGGCGTAGAACTAGTTCGCCAACATTATAATTTTTGGCCCGTACTTCTCTGCTTTGATATCTTCGGGCCTGCTGTTGATAAAATGCGGAACGGGCTTTTGCCACGTCACGCTCCTCCTCCAGGGCGTCCAAGTTGTCCTGCCGATCGAGCTCGGCTTCTCTTTCTTCATACATGCGCACTCTAGGTGAGTCATGAATTATGTCGCAGGGCAGAACTGCCTCTGCGCCGTACACCATAAAAAATGGTGTGTATCCGGTGGTGCGATTTGGCATGGTCCGCAGCCCCCATAGCACGGAGTCGAGCTCCTCTACCCAGTGCGTGTTAGATTCCTTGAGGGACCGCACCAGTCTGGGTTTAATGCTGCTCATGATAAGACCATTTGCACGTTCGACCTGGCCGTTGGTTTGTGGGTGATAGACGGAAGCATAATCGAGCTTGATGCCCATGTTTTTGCACCAGAGTTTTACCTCGTCGGCGGTAAAGTTTGTACTGTTATCGGTTATGATGCTGTGGGGGACGCCATAACGGTGTACAACCCCGGATATGAAGTCTATCACAGGTCCGGATTCGGCCGTTTTAACAGGCTTGGCTTCTATCCATTTGGTGAATTTATCCACCATGACCGGTAAGTATTTTTTCCTATCGGTCCCACCTTTAAGGGGTCCGACCATGTCAAGCCCCTAGACCGCAAAAGGCCAGGTGATGGGTATAGTTTGGAGTGCTGTGGGTGGCATATGGCTTTGGTTGGCAAAAAGTTGGCAACCAGCGCATCGTTGGACTAGGTCCTGAGCGTCTGCCCGGGCCGCCGGCCAATAAAAGCCTGTACGGAAAGCCTTGCTAACAAGGGACCGAGCAGCGGCGTGGTGACCACCGAGTCCGGCATGAATTTCAGCCAGAAGGTTCCGCCCTTCCTCTTCGGAGATGCACCTTTGAAGGACTCCGGTAGCGCTTTTCTTATAAAGCTCTCCCTCATGGACTCTATAGGCTTTAGATTGCCGCACTATGCAGCGGGCCTCGTTTTGGTCCTCCGGGAGTTCCTGCCTAGTAAGGTAGGCTAGGAATGGTTCTGTCCACGGGGCGATGACCGCCATTATTACGTGGGCTAAAGGTGTAATTTCATTGGCAGAGCCTCCAACTGTGTCAGATTGTTCGGCGTCGAGTGGTGCGGCTGGGTCCGGGCTGTTATTTGCGGGTTCCCCCTCCCATGCTACGAATGGCTTGAACAATCTTTCCAAAAAGGTGTTGGGGGGGACTGCATCGCGTCTTGCTCCGATGCGTGCCAGGACGTCCGCTGCTTGATTGTTTTCTCGGGCTATATGGTGAAACTCCAGCCCTTCGAACCGAGCTGACATTTTTAGGACAGCGTTGCGGTAAGCTGCCATTTTTGGGTCCTTGGCGTTGAAGTCTCCATTTATTTGGGATATCGCGAGGTTTGAATCCCCGCGTACCTCTAGGCGCTGGATACCCATGGATACTGCTATCCGGAGGCCATGTAGGAGGGCCTCATATTCGGCTGCATTGTTGGAATCCATGTACATGATTTGGAGCACATATTGGACTGTGTATCCTGTGGGGGACGTCAGGACGACGCCAGCCCCCAGTCCGGCCAACATTTTGGAGTCGTCTAAATGCATAATCCAGTTTGAATATGTGCCGTACTCTTTAGGGAGCTCGGCCTCCGTCCATTCTGCGACGAAGTCGACCAAAACTTGCGATTTAATAGCTCGCCGTGGCTTATAGGTTATATCAAACGGGAGAAGCTCGATGGCCCATTTTGCAATCCGGCCTGTTGCATCGCGGTTGTTGATAATATCGTTGAGTGGTACTTCCGAGGCTACTGTTATGGAACACTCTTGAAAGTAGTGTCATAGCTTTCGGGATGCCATGAATACCGCGTATGCAATCTTTTGATAATGCGGGTACCGTGATTTGCATGGAGTGAGGACGGTGGATACGTAGTAGACCGGCCTTTGAAGGGGGAATTTGTGTCCATCCGTTTCCCGCTCGACAATGAGTACTGCGCTGACAACTTGATGTGTTGCTGCAATGTACAATAACATTGGTTCACCGGTGTTCGGCGCGGCCAGGACTGGGTTTGTTGCCAATATGGCTTTTATTTCATCAAGTCTGGCCGTGGCGGCCTCCGTCCACTCGAAGTGTTCGGTGCGCCGAAGGAGGCGATAGAGGGGTAGTGCCTTTTCTCCCAAGCGGGAGATGAAGCGGCTTAAAGCCGCCACGCATCTGGTTAATTTTTGTATTTGTTTGAGGTCCTTTGGGATATACAATTGTGACAAAGCTCAGATCTTGGCTGGATTTGCTTCAATTCCTCTACCGGATACAATGAAGCCCAAGAGCTTTCCGGCTGGAACGCCGACGACGCATTTTTCCGGGTTGAGCTTGATGTCATATTTTCGGAGGTTATCGAATGTAAGCCTCAAGTCGTCTACTAGAGATTCGACATGTCTTGATTTGACGACCACATCGTCCACGTACGCCTCCACTGTTTTGCCGATCTGATTTGCCAGACATGTCTGGATCATGCGCTGATATGTTGCGCCGGCATTTTTTAGCCCGAAGGGCATTGTGTTGAAGCAGAATGGGCCGTATGGTGTGATGAATGCTGTTGCAGCTTGGTCTGATTCTGCCATCTTGATTTCATGGTAACCGGAGTATGCGTCGAGGAAACACAACAAATCGTGTCCTGCGGTTGCATCGATAATTTGGTCGATGCGGGGGAGGGGGAAGGGATCCTTTGGGCAAGCCTTGTTAAGGTCTTTAAAGTCGACACACAGGCGCCAGGATTTGTCCTTCTTTGGTACCATCACCAGGTTTGCTAGCCAGTCCGGATGTTTTATGTCTCTGATGAATCCGGCCTCCAATAGCTTGGCTAGCTCCTCTCCCATAGCCTGTCTCTTGGGTTCGGAAAAACGCCGAAGGGCTTGTTTGACAGGTTTAAATCCTTTTAGGATATTTAAGATGTGTTCAGCCAGCCTGCGTGGGATCCCTGGCATGTCTGAAGGGTGCCAGGCAAAGATGTCCCAGTTCTCTCGTAGGAACTCTCATAGTGCGGCGTCTGCATCAGGGTTCAGTCGTGCCCCGATTGAAGCTGTTTTATTGGGGTCCGTTGGATGGACCTGGAATTTGACTATTTCATCGGCTGGCTTGAAGGATGTGGATTTGGATCTCTTATCGAGTATCACATCATCCCTGTTAACCGTGGAGCGCACAGCAGTCAGTTCCTCGGCCACTAAGGCTTCGGATAGCGCCTCAAGGGCTAATGCGGCCGTCTTGTTTTCGGCGCGGAGTGCTATGTCCGGATCACTAGCTAGAGTGATAATTCCATTCGGCCCGGGCATCTTAAGCTTCATGTACCCGTAATGGGGTATTGCTTGGAAGATTGTGAATGCTTCTCGCCCTAGTAAAGCGTTATATCCGCTCTTAAACGGGGCCACCTGAAACGTGACTTCTTCGGACTTGTAATTATCCGGTGTGCCAAACACCACATCTAGTGTGATTTTTCCTGTGCAGCGCGCTTCCCAACTAGGGATTATTCCTCTAAAGGTTGTGCTGCTTCGCTCGATGCGGTTCCAGTCTATTTCCATATTTTGAAGGGTTTCCTCATAAATGAGGTTCAGTCCGCTGCCTCCATCCATGAGCACCTTGGTAAGGCGAAAGCCTTCCACTATGGGACTGAGGACCAATGCAGCTGGCGCTCGGGCTGTTCAGAATCTAGGTTCATCACTTGCGTTGAAGGTAATAGCAGTGTCGCTCCATGGATTTATTGTTGCAACTTGATAGACTTCGGCGAGGCTGCGGAGTGTTCTTTTTCGCATATTGTTTGATGCGAAAGTCTCGAAGACTGTGAGAAGGTACTGGTGTCCTCGGGCTGGCTTTCTGCGGCCTCCAGAATTAAGAGGTCCTCGCCAATTTTGGCCACCTGCCGGAGTATCCAACATGCTCTAAGGCTGTGAGTTGGTGTGGCGTCCTCTGTACTGTGAATTCTACAGGGTCCATGAAGCCACCTTTCCAGTATGGTTCCATGCCCTGTAGAGGGTTTTGGTTTTTTGGTGTTTATCCAGGGTGTCCTATGATGATGCACCCTCTTAGTTCGGACGGGATTACTATTCAAGGCCGGATTATCCCAAAACTTTATTTCGGTTTTCCAGGCGCTTTCCATCGCACAGTATTTTTGTACTATGGACGCCAAGTCAGTGAAGCGTGTAATATCACGACGACTTACGGCGTTAAGGATTCCCTCGTCCGTGCAATTACTGCAGAAAATTGAGATTGCGTCTCCCTCGCGACAATCCTTTATCCTGCTCATAACCAAGAGGAATCTGGCCCAGTAATGATGTACTGTTTCCTCGGGCCTCTGCCTGATTTGGGAGAGATCGCTTATGTTCGGGTGGGCGGGTGTCGTTGAATCTGAAACCTCGCCCAATCCAAGATTCGGAGGCCGAAGAGTTTCCGAACTCCGAAGTTCGGATTCTTGGATGTTGTCCAACGAATCTAGCCCGTTACCTGATCCTAAGCTCAGGTCTTGAGTTACATCCTCCTCTCCGCGGGTATCCGGCTTGGAGGAGTCGGGAATTCAGACGTAGCTAGTCCTTAAAATAGATGAAGGGTCGCCGCACTGCGCCTCTACCACGGCAACGTGGTGGGCGATTTGGGGAGAGTTAATTTCTCTTAGATCAGGTTTAAGCCCAACCTGGTCGTAATCCGTAGCGACCCCCAGGGCGGCGATGCGATCCAAGAGCTCGTTTACGGAAGAGAGCTCCATTGGATCTAGCTGCTCGACGAGCTCCGAGCTGACGTGTAGGTTGCTTTTGATGACCCGAGAGGTCACCGTCGGCGCAACAGCCGAACAGGCGGTCATGAGGAAACCACCTAGCCGGAGGGTTTGGCCGACAGCCAAGGCTCCCTTAGCAATGGCGCTGTCTTTAAAGACGAGGGGAGGCATCCTTCCTGATTGTGACGGCACAGAGGAACTCTTAATGAAAGCACCAATGTCGGTGTCAAAACCGGCGGATCTCGGGTAGGGGGTCCCGAACTGTGCGTCAAGGCCGGATGGTAACAGGAGACAGAGGACACGATGTTTTTTACCCAGGTTCGGGCCCTCTCGATGGAGGTAATACCCTACTCCTGCTTGATTAATATTGATGATATGGGTAGTACAAGAGTAGATCTACCACGAGATCAAGGAGGCTAAACCCTAGAAGCTAGCCTATGGTATGATTGTTGTGTATGGAGTTGATTCCCTACGGACTACAACCCTCCGGTTTATATAGACACCGGATAGGGTTAGGGTTACATAGAGTCGGTTACAATGGTAGGAGATCTTGAATATCCGCATCGCCAAGCTTGCCTTCCACGCCAAGGAAAGTCCCATCCGGACACGGGACGAAGTCTTCAATCTTGTATCTTCATAGTCCAGGAGTCCGGCTGAAGGTACAGTCCGGCTACCTGAACACCCCCTAATCCAGGACTCCCTCACCAAGCTTGAGCTTTTGTGTCTCCTTAATTCCTCTCATATCACGGTCTCCCTAAATCTCAAAAGCTTCATCCACACAAAACTCAACAAGGACTCATGAGATAAGTTAGTATAAACCAATGCAAAAACCTTATCATACTCTGTTGTACCAAATCACTAAAATTATTAATCAACATTGCATACTAAGTGCCTCCGCATATTTAATAGTCCTATCCTCAAATAGAATCATTAAACAAGCAAACATATGCAAACAATGCAAACATAACAGCAATCTACCTAAACAGGATAGTCTGTGAAGAATGCACCAAGATCCATACTTACCTAGCTCCAAAAATTATGAAATAAAATTCCCACTGTAGTAAATTTATCAGAGCTTATTATTCAAAAGGTTTCAACATTTTATCACATTCTTACTTTTCTAGGGAATTTTTGCAACAGCGGTAAACTTTCTGTTTTCAAACAGCAACATGTAGACTTGTAAAATAGGCATAGTAAAGGCTATCAATGCCACTTTTATTTAAATAAAAGATGCAAAATATTGTCCTAAATAACATAAAGCAAATCCTAACAAAATAAATTGACGCTCCAAGCAAAACACATATCATGTGGTGAATAAAAATATAGCTTCAAGTAAAGTTACCGATGAACGAAGACGAAAGAGGTGATGCCTTCCGGGGCATCCCCAAGCTTAGGCTCTTGGTTGTCCTTGAATATTACCTTGGGGTTCCTTGGGAATCCCCAAGCTTAGGCTCTTGCCACTCCTTATTCCATAGTCCATCGAATCTTTACCCAAAACTTGAAAACTTCACAACACAAAACTTAACAGAAAACTCATGAGCTCCGTTAGTAAAAGAAAACAAACCACCACTTCAAGGTACTGTAATGAACTCATTCTTTATTTATATTTGTGTTAAACCTGCTGTATTCCAACTTTTCTGTGGTTCATAAACTCTATTACTAGCCATAGATTCATCAAAATAAGCAAACAACACACGAAAAACAGAATCTGTCAAAAACAGAACAGTCTGTAGTAATCTATAGGTTTGGAATACTTCTGGAACCCCAAAAATTCTAAAATAAATTGATGGACGTGAGGAATTTATCTATTAATCATCTTCAAAAATAATTAACTAAATATCACTCTCCATTAAAAAATGGAAGCAAATCTCGTGAGCGCTAAAGTTTCTGTTTTTTACATCAAGATCGCAAAGACTTTCCCCAAGTCTTCCCAAAGGTTCTAATTGGCACAAACACTAATTAAAAACATAAAACCACATATAAACAGAGGCTAGATGAATTATTTATTACTAAACAGGAGCAAAAAGCAAAGAACAAAACTAAAATTGGGTTGCCTCCCAACAAGCGCTATCGTTTAACGCCCCTAGCTATGCATGATGATTTCAATGATGCTCACATAAAAGATAAAAATTGTAACATAAAGAGAGCATCATGAAGAATATGACTAGCATATTTATGTCTAACCCAATTCCTATGCATAGGGATTTTGTGATCAAATAATTTATGGGAACAATAATCAACTAGCATAGGAAGGCAAAACCAGCATAACTTTAAAACTTTAAGCACATAGAGAGGAAACTTGAAATTATTGCAATTCCTACAAGAATATGTTCCTCCCTCATAATAATTTTGAGTAGCATCATGAATGAATTCAACAATATAACCAGCACATAAAGCATTCTTTTCATGATCTACAAGCATAGAAATTTTATTACTCTCCACAAGCAAAATTCTTCTCGTTCGGAATAGTGGGAGTATCATAAGAGACTCGAATACTATAAATTGTTTCCATGTTGAAAGAATAAAGTTAAGAAAAAGGGTAATCATAAACATGACAAGTTTTATAAATATAATCATCACTACTTTTTATAGCATATGTGTCATCACAATAATCATCATAAGTAGCAACTTTGTTCTCATCATAATCAATTGAAACATCTTCCAAGATAGTAGAATCATTACTAAATAAAGTCATGGCCTCTCCAAATCCACTTTCATAATTGTCACAATAGGATTCAACACCCTCCAAAATAGTGGGATCATTACTTCCTAAAGTTGACACTCTTCCAAACCCACTTTCATCAATATAAGCATCATAAATAGGAGGCATGCTATCATCATAGTAAATTTGGATATCAAAACTTGGGAGGTTAAACATATCATCTTCATAAAACATAGCATCCCCAAGCTTGGGACAAACATTAATTGCAGCAAATACATTCTCAAACAAGTCATTCTCATCAAACATAGCATCCCCAAGCTTGGGCCTTTTTGTATCATAAGCATAATCACTCTCATCATTAATAGTATGGATAGCACCAATAGTAGTATAGAAATTATCATCATCACAATGAGTAATAAAAGCAACGTCATTTGGGTGGGATGCCTTTTTACCTTTGCTTCTCTATCTTCTCTTTTTCTTCTTCACATCATGTGCGGGTTTATTCCTCTTTTTGGAGCTCTTTATTAGTGAGATTGGTTGAATAGAAAGCTCCTCCTCGTTACCTGATTCCTCATAAGAAAGAATAGGAGGATATGGAGAAATCTCTTCCCTTTCATTAGTATTCTCTTCATCTTCTATTTTTTTTTCTTGAGTTTATGTAATTGGCAATATAAGGATTCTCAATGCAATTCACCGCACAATACATATAAATTTATTCTAGATCAAAATCAAGAAATCTATCAAGATTAAATTTTGGAATACCCTTAGTTATACGTTTCATTTCTTCATACCCCAAAAGAAGACTAAGCTCTTTATGATGCTCAAGGGTAATCAAGTTATCACAATTTTTGGACACGATTTGATCATGAAACAAATAGCATTGGAGCTTTAAATGACCATGTTGATTGCAAAGTTCACAAGGATGGCGATAAATATTGAATCTTTCAGCACAATCATCTAGCCTTTCTTGCAACCATTTAGTTTCCAAATACTTATGCCTCTTGCAAAATCTATCTTCCCTATTTGGTGTGTACTTGCAAACTCTATGCACTCCACAAAAATTGACATACTTGTAAGAGAAATTTTCATCATGACTAGTGCAATCATCTTTAGTACTATGGATATTCAAGGAGTTCATACTAACAGCATTGCAATCATGCTCATCATTCAAAGATTTAGTGCCAAACATTCTATAGACTTCTTCTTCTAGCACTTGAGCACAATTTTCCTTTCCACCATTCTCACGAAAAATATTAAAAAGATGAAGTGTATGAGGCAAACTCAATTCCATTTTTTTGTAATTTTCTTTTATAAACTAAACTAGTGATAAAACAAGAAACAAAAAGATTCGATTGCAAGATCTAAAGATATACCTTCAAGCGCTAACCTCCCCAGCAATGGCGCCAGAAAAGAGCTTGATGTCTACTACGCAACCTTCTTCTTGTACACGTTGTTGGGTCTCCAAGTGCAGAGGTTTGTAGGACAGTAGCAAATTTCCCTCAAGTGGATGACCTAAGGTTTATCAATCTGTGGGAGGCGTAGGTTGAAGAAGGTATCTCTCAAACAACCCTGCAACCAAATAACAAAGAGTATCTTGTGTCCCCAACACACCCAATACAATGGTAAATTGTATAGGTGCACTAGTTCGGCGAAGAGATGGTGATAAAAGTGCAATATAGATGATAGATATATGTTTTTGTAATCTGAAAATATAAAAATGGCAAGGTAGCAAGTGGTAAAAGTGAGCGTAAACGGTATTGCAATGCTAGGAAACAAGGCCTAGGGTTCATACTTTCACTAGTGCAAGTTCTCTCAATAATAATAACATAATTGGATCATATAACTATCCCTCAACATGCAACAAAGAGTCACTCCAAAGTCACTAATAGCGGAGAACAAACGAAGAGATTATGGTAGGGTATGAAACCACCTCAAAGTTATCCTTTCTAATCGATCTATTCAAGAGTCTGTAGTAAAATAACATGAAGCTATTCTTTCCGTTCGATCTATCATAGAGTTCGTACTAGAATAACACCTTAAGATACACCATATTGGCCAAGGCTACCCCAGCGTGAAGGAAGATGGTACCAACTTCAACAACGATGATCTTCGAAGGCTGACGAAGGAGATGCGGCCTATAGCAAGCAAATTGGCGGATGACATAGATCTATCTCATTTTCAACCGGTTTACGATGCTGAAGGGAAAAGACAGCCCGTGCTGATTCACAATGTGGAAGATCTTGTGCCGCCAATACGTAAGCACAAGTACGCTCCTGACATCGACCCTTCCACCCTTATTCATGAAGAAGCTATTTTTCAAGCCTTAACCGGAATCGATTGGTCAATGATTGACTTCCAGCGACTGGGTAGAGATGAAGAGAATGTGACCACTCAAGTTGATCCTCAATCGTCAAGCCGTCCAGATGAGGAATCATAAACCGGAGGCCGGTTTACCAGTTGCAGTCTTCCACTCTTTAGAACAATTATTCAATTTGGGCTGTTGAAAGCGCCTTGTAATAGGATAGCGTGAACACCTTTATCTGCCATGCCATCTAGCATGTTCGGTTTGCTTGTGACTGAAAACTTGTCATGCCTTTGGTATGCACAGTCCATTATGGCTTTTGTTCCTGCATATAAAAAACTTGAAAATGTCCTAGTGGTTTACCACTGGACGGGTCATAATGCCCAAAAAATATATACATAACTTGGATGGATAACCAAGATTGTAATAACCAGATATAAAAATATATGATACCTGAGATATACCTTGTTGGCTGACCAACTGTTTGTATAGTAAGGGTGAAGAACACCAATCTGGAGTGTTGATGACTCCTTGCCCTTGTGTCGGTTCATAGAAAAAACCATACCGGGCTATAATAGGCACCGATTCGTTCGTATAATCCTAGTGACATTTAATCAAAACCAGACCGGAGCAACGTACTACCGGTTTAAAACTGATCATGTACTGACAACTGAGCATTGAAAGCCACGCCGGTTTGTAATAAACACCGGTTTATCAGAAAATATTCATAAATCCCTGATCAAAAGATTTTAAAACAGCAAAGACAAAAGAAATATGCAAGGATTTTCATGAGCTGCCAGACCCTAAATCGAGGCTTTTCATGGGCTGCCAGGCCGCTGAGTTAAACCATTTCGCAAAGCCTTTTAAGATGGACCTCAATCTTTAACCAATCACCATTTTAACTTTGACAAGTTCAGGGTCTATGAGATTGACTTGTCAAACATTCGACGGGTCATACCAGGTTTACCTGGACGGAGTGGCTTACTTAAAGAGGCAGGATAACCCAGAGTTATAGGTGAATACACCTGGCTTCCAAGCCTGGCTTGATAGCCTATTACAAGGGTGCAAGCTCGTTGTTCTTTGAGAAGCAAGGAGCCCCCAGGTAATATTTGAGCTATGCTCAGTGGTTACCTATGTTTGAGTTGTGCTTTATGAAACAGACTCTCTTTAGTGCCACATAATGTCCTTTTGGCCTTAAGCCTATCAAAAGGTGTAGCTATGGTGTAAAGACAACCAAGCCCCCTAGTGATTTCCCTTTTTGGTTTTAAACCGATCAAGAGGTGTAGCTATGGTTCGGATACGACCAAGCCCCCTAGTGATTTCCTTCATATCTATGTGGCTTTGTAGGCCGGGTTAATAGAACTCCGCTTTGTAAATAGAAGCCCCCATGGAACCACACATGATGTAAAAAAAAGAGACCCTGCTTTAGCTAAGGCTCCGGTTTATTATATAATATATACATTGTCATAAGTATGTACATAAGAAGAGCCTATGGCTCAAGTATAGTAAGGCTGAAGAAGAGCTATATTCCACGGCCACTGGGTCTCCTCCTCCAATTTGCATGAGTCTTTGTGCTCTTGAACATCGATGAGGTAGTATGACCCGTTGTGCAGGTTTTTGCTGACCACAAAAGGTCCTTCCCAAGGTGGGGATAACTTGTACATATCAGTCTGATCCTGGATGAGCCGGAGCACCAGATCGCCCTCTTGAAAAGTTCTGGTCTTAACCCGGCGGCTATGATAACGTCGGAGATCTTGTTGATAAATCGCCGAACGTGCTGCTGCTAAATCACGCTCCTCATCTAACAGGTCCAGTGAGTCCTGACGTGATTTCTCATTCTCAGCTTCAACATAAGCCGTCACACGGGGTGAATCATGACGGATGTCACTAGGGAGAACCGCCTCTGCTCCGTAAACCATGAAGAAAGGGGTGTAACTCGTAGATCTGTTTGGTGTGGTGTTGATACTCCATAATACGGAAGGTAACTCCTCCACCCAACAATCCGGCGTCCGCTCTAAAGGAACCATAAGCCGGGGTTTGGTACCTCTCAAAATTTCTTGATTTGCCCTCTTTGCTTGACCATTAGACTGGGGGTGGGCCACTGACGCTACATCAAGCTGGATGTGCTCACGTTGAAAAAATTCCTCCATATCACCCTTGGATAGATTAGTACCATTATCAGTTATAATACTGTGTGGAAAACCAAACCGGAATATCACCTTTTTGATGAATTGAACCGCTGTGGCTGCATCACACTTACTGACTGGCTCTGCTTCTACCCACTTGGTAAACTTGTCAACTGCCACTAACAGGTGGGTCTTTTTGTCCTTGGATCTCTTAAAGGTTCCAACCATATCGAGCCCCCAAGTTGCGAACGGCCAAGTAATTGGAATCATTCTCAACTCCTGAGCCGAAACATGAGCGCGGCGTGCAAATTTCTGACAACCGTCACACCTTTTGAGTAAATCCTCAGCATCAGCATGAGCCGTCAACCAATAGAAGCCATGACGAAAAGACTTAGCCACCAAGGATTTTGAACCGGCATGGTGACCACAATCTCCTTCGTGGATTTCTCGCAAAATCTCACAACCCTCTTGAGGAGACACACAACGCTGAATTGCTCCTGTGACGCTGTAACGATGTAACTCCCCATTGACAATGGTCATTGACTTGGATCGCCGGATTATCTGCCGGGCCAAGGTTTCATCCTCCGGTAACTCGCCCTGGTTCATGTAAGCCAGGTACGGGACTGTCCAATCTGGTATAACGTGCAAAGTTGCCACCAACTGGGCTTCCGGGTCAGGAATAGCCAACTCCTCCTTTGTGGGTATCTTAACCGACGGATTATGAAGTACGTTGAGGAAGACATTAGGTGGCACCAGTTTTCGCTGAGAGCCTAGACGACTTAAAGCGTCTGCCGCTTCATTCTTTCGCCAGTCTATATGGTCAACTTGATAGCCCTTGAAATGACTAGCCACTATGTCCACCTCTCATCGATATGCAGCCATGAGTGGGTCCTTATAATCCCAAGTGTCAGATACCTGTTGAGCCACCAGGTCTGAGTCACCGAAGCACTTAACCTGGCTTAAGTTCATCTCCTTAGCCATCCGAAGACCGTGGAGTAAGGCCTCATACTCAGCTGCATTGTTAGTGCAAGGGAACATTAAACGAAGAACATAACAAAACTTGACACCTCGTGGGGAAGTTAATATGACTCCAGCCCCCGAGCCCTCCAATTGCCTGGATCCATCAAAATGAACAGTCCAATAAGTGTTGTCTGGCTTTTCCTCTGGTGCCTACAACTCTGTCCAATCATTGATGAAGTCCATGAGTGCTTGAGATTTTATCGTTGTGCGAGGTGTGTACTTGATCCCGTGAGGTCCAAGCTCAATAGCCCACTTGGCAATCCGGCCAGTCGCCTCTCTGTTTTGGATGATATCTCCCAAAGGGGCTGAACTAACCACTGTGATAGGATGACCCTGCAAATAGTGTTTGAGCTTTCTGCTTGCCATAAAAACTCCATACACCAGCTTCTGCCAATGCGGATACCTCTGCTTTGATTCGATAAGCACCTCACTGATATAATAAACTGGCCATTGAACCGGATACTCTTTTCCAGCCTCCTTGCGCTCCACAACAATAGCCACACTGACAGCCCGGGCATTAGCAGCCACATATAGCAGTAAAGGCTCTTTATCAACCGGAGCAGCAAGGACAGGTGGTTAAGCTAACTGTCTCTTCAAATCCTCAAACGCTTGATCAGCCGCATCACTCCAGACAAAGTCATCCGTTTTCTTTAACATCTGATATAAAGGGGTAGCTTTCTCCCCAAGACAACTGATAAACTGGCTCAAAGCTGCAATCCGGCCTCCTAAACGTTGAACGTCATTGATACACGTCGGTTTAGCCGGAGACGTGATAGCTGAAATTTTCTCTGGATTAGCCTCAATGCCCCTGTTAGACACTAGAAAACCCAAGAGCTTGCCTGTCGGAACACCAAAGACACATTTGTCCGGGTTAAGCATCATTTTATAAACCCGGAGGTTGTCAAAGGTCTCCCTCAAGTCATCTATCAATGTTTCCTCCTTCCTGGACTTCACCACAATATCATCCACATATGCATGAACATTGCGCCCAATCTACCTATGAAGACAATTCTGAACACAACGCTGATAAGTCGCCTGGGCACTCTTGAGCCCGAAGGGCATAGAGACATAGCAGAAGGCTCCAAAGGGAGTTATAAAAGATGTCTTCTCCAGGTCCTTAACTGCCATTTTGATCTGATGATAACCGGAATAAGCATCCAGAAAACACAAACGGTCACAACCTGTTGTAGCATCAATAATCTGATCAATACGAGGGAGGGCAAAGGGATCAGCTGGACAAGCCTTGTTCAAGTCTGTGTAGTCCACACACATACGCCAAGTGTCGTTTTCTTAAGGACTAGCACCGGATTAGCCAGCCACTCCGGGTGAAAGACCTCCACGATAAACCCTACGACCAACAGCCGAGCTACCTCCTCACTGATAGCCTTACACCTTTCTTCGTTGAAGTGGCGGAGAAACTGCCTGACCGTTTTAAACTTAGGATATATATTAAGTGTGTGCTCAGCGAGTTCCCTCGGTACACCTTGCATGTCAGAAGGCTTCCATGCAAAAATGTCCCGGTTCTCACGGATGAACTCGATGAGCGCGCTTTCCTATTTGGGATCCAGGTTAGCGCTGATGCTGAACTTCTTGGATGAATCGCCAGGAACAAAATCAACCATCTTAGTGTCTGTAGCCGATTTAAACTTCAACGCCGGATCATGCTCTGTAGTTGGTTTTTTTAAAGGAGTCATGTCTACCGGATCAACCTTGTCTTTATAAAACTTCAGCTCCTCTGTGGCACAAACCGACTCAGCATAAGCCGCATCACCCTCTTCACATTCCAAAGAAATCTTCCTACTCCCATGTACTGTGATGGTCCCTTTATGACCCGACATCTTAAGCTATAGATAAACATAACACGGTCTCGCCATGAACTTGGCATAAGCCGGTAGTCCGAACAGGGCATGATACAGACTCTTGATTTTCACCACCTCAAAAGTCAACGTTTCTGACCTTGAATCATGATCATCTCCAAAATCCACCTCTAGGGCTATCTTGCCCACTGGATACACAGACTTACCAGGCACCATACCATGAAAAACGGTGTTCGGTGGTTTAAGATTCTTATCTGTTAGTCCCATACGGCGGAATGTATCATAGTAAAGGATGTTGATACTACTTCCACCATCCATAAGCACCTTGGTGAACTTATACCCCCCAACTTGAGGTGCCACCACTAAGGCCAGATGACCCGGATTATCAACCCGGGGTGGGTGATCCTCTCGACTCCATAAAATTGGTTGCTTAGACCAGTGCAAATACTGAGGCACTGCCGGTTCAACAGAGTTCACGACCCTCTTGTGAAGCTTCGATCACGCTTGCACAAGCTAGTGGTGAAAACATGATACTGCCCACTATTCAACTGCTTCGGATTGCTCTGATAACCCGACTGCTGCTGCTGCTGATTCCCCTGAGGGTTATAACCTCCCTGATTGCCCTGGTTCCCTTGACTACCATGTCCAGTTTGATTGCCTTGGAATCCTGAACTGGAGCTGTTGCCTCCATAACCCGGCCCATGAAAACCACCTCCTGAACCGCCGGGTGGGCCATTATCGTATTGCAACATATTGGAGTTCTTGAACTCTCGCATGATGAAACAATCCTTCCAAAGATGTGAAGATGGCCTCTCCTTCGATCCATGCTTTAGACAAGGTTGATTTAACAGGCGTTCCAAATTACGGCGCTTACCGTTGTCCTGAGCATTGGTATTAGCCACAAAGTCCAAACTATTGTTTGCCTCGCGCTTACCATTATTCCTATGACCTGCCAGATTGTGCTGTTGCCCCTTGGTATTGCCGTTCTTTTTCCCCTTCCCCGGTTTGTCATCCTCAGACTCAGGGTCTTTGGTACTATCTGAATCGGCATATTTCACCAAAGCAGCCATAAGGGTTGACATGTCATTGCAGTGACGTTTGAGCCTCCCTAGCTTCAGTTTCAATGGCATAAACTGGTAATTACCTCCAACGTCAAAACCGCTGTGTCCGCGTTGATATGGTCCGACGAATGCAGAATAGCTGAGACTCGCTTCACCCAATGAGTTGTAGACTCCCCGTCCTCTTGAACACAAGCGGCCATGTCCACAATCGACATAGGCTGCTTACAAGTATCTTTAAAATTCTAGATGAATCGGTGTTTTAACTCCGCCCATGAACCGACAGAATTAGCCGGTAAGCTCTTTAACCAAGTACGAGTTGTCCCCTCCAACAACATGGTGAAGTATTTAGCACACACCGCTTCATCCACATCCAGCATCTCCATTGCCATCTCATAACTCTCAACCCATGACTCTGGTTGCAAATCGGCGGTGTAATTGGGCACCTTACGAGGCCCTTTAAAATCCTTGGGCAGTCGCACATTACGCAATGCGGGGGTAAGACACGGCATCCCTAAAGAACTGAAGACCACGCCTGGCTCCACTGAAGCGGTAGGACGAATCGGAGTAGGTTGACGAGTTGCATGCTGAGCTGCTAACTTGGCTTCTCGACATGCACGACCATGATCCACCACATCCTGCGCATTGGCACCACCACCTTCCGGGTTATGCCCTCGTGGCGAGTTACGGTGACGTGCACTGCTTGATACGGCCGGCTCATCCTCAACGTGCCTGATGTAGCTCCGACTCGGGAGGGGGTGGAATGAATCCTCTCGCGACTATGCGAATAAGCCTGCTGCTGGTTTAAAGCTGTTTGAAGGAGCTCTCTGGCCCGTCGTGTCTCAATCACCACTGGTGACTCGCCGTCCATTGGGAGGGCCGCCAATCATGAAGCGGCGGCCACAATGTTATTCAACGGGTTGGAGTAATGCCCTGGAGGCGTCGGAACGTACTGTGGCACAATGTTGTTCTGACGAGGGGGGTTCATTGTGCGCGGCTAAACCGACGCTCCTGTTCCAGGTGCCTCAGTCCGGTTTCCCACCGGCTGGTTACTGGTTCCTGCTCCTGGCATGTTGAAGAGATTTCTTGGCTCATAACCCGGCGGGAGGTGCGACCGGTATCTCCTCCTCATGACATCATCTGAGGCACTCTGATCCAGCCTAAGCCGGTAGGCCTAAGCTTCCAACTCGGCCCGTTCTGTAGCCATCCTGGCGTTCTCTGCTGCTAGATCCGCTTTAGCCTGAGTTATCTGATCCTTCACCTTCGTGATCTCCGCATTGTGTTGATATAGGGTTGCGGCATCCACTTCTGCTGCCATCAATGTTGCCAAAGCGTTGAACAAATCAGATAGAACCTGAGCCGGAGGCGGCGCGGAGCCCCCTACTCCCGTTGGCGTTGCTGTTGCTGAACCGCATAGCATTGCCGCGGCGGTAGAAGAGTGTTGCGCTGGTTGTGTACCGGCCATGAAGACCGCGACCCAGTTTGGCAGATCGAGGGGGCCCGGAATACCGTTGCCATTGGAACCTCCACTAATCCGGCCGTCCTGCAGCTGATACAGCGACTCGGTCTCTCCAGTTGAAGACTCGTCATCAGAACAGACAACGGTTTCCCCATCAGATGCTAGTCCATCCTCATATTCCGCTCCATGGATGACACCTACGAAAACATGCCTTGCTACGGGCTGAACCGGGGCAGGGCTTGCACGCTGAGCCGTCTCGATGATGTCGGTGCAGGTGTCCGGCTCAGGGCCCGGTTCGCCGATCTTGCTGATGAAGACGTGAATTCCGCCAAAGGGGACCCGGTACCCGTATTCAATTGAACCGGCCTCGGGGCCCCATCCTGCGTCGTCGATGTAGAGCTTGCCGCGACGACTCTTCGTCATCTGGCCCACAACGTATCCCTAGAGTCCTTCGAAGCTGCCCTTTAAGAACTCGAAACCATCGTGCGATAGCCCCACGGTGGGCGCCAACTGTCGTGGTTTTGTCACGGCAGATGTCCTCGTGAAAGGACTTAGTCATGGAGCCATCGCTATGGGTTAGCTTAAAGGGGTTAAACCGGACAAGGGACACGAGGGTTTTTATACTAGTTCGGCCCCTTCGATGAAGGTAGAAGCCTACATCTAGTTGTGTTGCTATTGCTAGGGTTTCGATGACCAGGGAGCGAATCCGCTTTGCCTGGCTCTCGAGTTGTTGTGTGTTGTCCCTAAACCGCTGCCGGGTCGTCCCTTTATATACATAGGTTGACGCTCGCCGGTTAAAGAGTCCCGAGGCCGGATCGTAAATGTGTCTGGCTCGGTCTCTACTCCTTCTAACTTACAATACAAGTTGCATGAGAGAACCGGTTTACATCTACATGCCTTAACTCGCCTTTGGGCCTTGGGCCTTCGTAAAGCGCCACCATCCTTACGTCTTCCTAGGCTTCTAATCTTCCTAGAGTTAATCTGGCTACTCCTGGTTGGTTTACGTCCAGCAGTAATATCCCCAACAGAGTTCGTACTAGTATAACACCTTAAGATACAAATCAACCAAAACCCTAATGTCACCTAGATACTCCAATGTCACCTCAAGTATCCGTGGGTATGATTATACGATATGCATCACACAATCTCAGATTCATCTATTCAACCAACACAAAGAACTTCAAAGAGTGCCCCAAAGTTTCTACCAGAGAGTCAAGACAAAAACGTGTGCCAACCCCTATGCATAAGTTCACGAGGTCACAGAACTCGCAAGTTGATCACCAAAACATACATCAAGTGGATCACGTGATATCCCATTGTCACCACATATAAGCACATGAAAGACATACATCAAGTGTTCTCAAATCCTTAAAGACTCAATACGATAAGATAACTTCAAAGGGAAAACTCAATTCATCACAAGAGAGTAGAGGGGGAGAAACATCATAAGATCCAACTATAATAGCAAAGCTCGCGATACATCAAGATCGTGCCAACTCAAGAACACGAGAGAGAGAGAGAGAGATATCAAACACATAGCTACTAGTACATACCCTCAGCCCCGAGGGTGAAGTACTCCCTCCTCGTCATGGAGAGCGCCGAGATGATGAAGATGGCCACCGGTGAGGGATTCCCCCTCCAGAACAGTGCCGGAACAGGGTCCCGATTGGGTTTTGGTGGCTACAAAGACTTGCGGCGGCGGAACTCCCAATCTATTGTGTTCCCCGATGTTTTAGGGTATGTTGATATATATAGGCGAAAGAAGTCGATCAGGGGAGCCACGAGGAGCCCACGATGGTGGGGGGCGCACCCGGGGGGTAGGGCGCGCCTCCCTGCCTCGTGGCTTGCTCGAAGCTTCCCTGATGTCTACTCCAAGTCTCCTGGATTGCTTCCGTTCCAAAAATAACTCTCCCGAAGGTTTCATTCCATTTGGACTCCGTTTGATATTCCTTTTCTTCGAAACACTGAAATAGGCAAGAAAACATCAATTTGGTTTGGGCCTCCGGTTAATAGGTTAGTCCCAAAAATAATATAAAAGTGTTTAGTAAAGCCCATAAACATCCAAAACAGATAATATAATAGCATGAATACTTCATAAATTATAGATACGTTGGAGACGTATCATCCAGCATGCATCTAGTGTATTAAGTTCATGGAGAAATGGATTAATGCAGTAAGAATGATGACATGATGTAGACAAGATCTATCTATGTAGAGATAGACCCCGTCGTTTTATTCTTAGTAGCAACGATACATACATGTCGGTTCCCCTTCTGTCACTGGGATCAAACACCATAAGATCGAACCCACTACAAAGCACCTCTTCCCATTGCAAGATAAATAGATCAAGTTGGCCAAACAAAACCCAAATATCGGAGAATAAATACGAGGCTATAAGCAATCATGCATAAAAGAGATCAAAGAAACTCAAATACTTTCATGGATATAAAAAGATAGATCTATTCATAAACTCAAAGTTCATCCGATCCCAACAAACACACCGCAAAAAGAGTTACATCATATGGATCTCCAAGAGACCATTGTATTGAGAATTCAGCGAGAGAGAGAGGAAGCCATCTAGCTACTAACCATGGACCCGAAGGTCCACAAAGAACTACTCATGCATCATCGGAGAGGCACCAATGGATTTGGTGAACCCCATCTATGATGGTGTCTAGATTGGATCTGGTGGTTCTGGACTCTGCGGCGGCTGGAATTGATTTTCGTCGACTTCCCGAGGGTTTCTAGAATATTGGGATATTTATAGAGCAAAGAGGCGGTCCGGGGGCACCCGAGGTGGGCACAACCCACCAGGGCGCGCCTGGGCCTCCTGGCGCGCCCTGGTGGGTTGTGCTCTCCTCAGAGCACCCCTTAGGCGCAGCCTTGGCCCATTAGGTGTCTTCTGGTCCAAAAAATCTCCGTAAAGTTTCGTTGCATTTGGACTCCGTTTGGTATTGATTTTCTGCAATGTAAAAAACATGCAAAAAACTGCAACTGGCACTTGGCACTATGTCAATAGGTTAGTACCAAAGAATGACTATGAAATGATTATAAAACATCCAAGATTAATAATATAACAGCATGGAACAATCAAAAATTATAGATACGTTGGAGACGTATCACCCCTTAAGAGTCTTATTCTGCTAACACCCAAGTTATTCTGATAACACCTAACCACATCAACCGGACCGTAACAACACAGTGTAATGAAAAAACGCAGGCCAACCTCACCCGAGAAAACCCACCCCCGCTCCTCCATTGAGCCCACCCTCCCTTCCTCCCCATCGCACCATCTCCCTTGCTCCCCCACCACTTCCATCGCGCCACCAACCGCCGGCCAGCGGCACCACCTCCCCGCCCCACCCCCACAACTCACCAGCGGCTTCTCCGCTACCTCCCTCCGGCGCCGGCCAGCGCGACACCACTGATGCAGCTCGAAGCTACGGCAGTATTTCCCCAAAGAGGAAGGGATGATGCAGCACAGCGACGGTAGGTATTTCCCTCAATGATGAGACCAAGGTTATCGAACCAGTAGGAGAACCAAGCAACAATACGTAAACGACACCTTCACACAAATAACAAATACTCGCTACCCGACGAATTAAAGGGGTTGTCAATCCCTTTCGGGTAACGACGCCAAAAATTGGCACATGGACGTGAATAAATTCTAGTAGATTGACAGATCGAACGGCAAATAAAATAAATAAGAATAAATTGCAGCAAGGTATTTTTGTATTTTTGTTTTAATAGATCTGAAAATAAAAGGCAAATAAAATAGATCGCAAAGGTAAATAATATGAGAAAGAGACCCGGGGCCGTAGGTTTCACTAGTGGCTTCTCTCGAGAAAAATAGCAAACGGTGGGTAAACAAATTACTGTTGGGTAATTGATAGAACTTCAAATAATCATGACGATATCTAGGCAATGATCATTATATAGGCATCACGTCCAAGATTAGTAGACCGACTCCTGCCTGCATCTACTACTATTACTCCACACATTGACCGCTATCCAGCATGCATCTAGTGTATTAAGTTCATGGAGAAACGGACTAATGCAATAAGAATGATTACATGATGTAGACAAGATCTATCTATGTAGAGATAGACCCCATCATTTTATCCTTAGTAGCAATGATACATACGTGTCGGTTCCCTTTCTGTCACTGGGATCAAGCACTGTAAGATCGAACCCACTACAAAGCACCTCTTCCCATTGCAAAATAAATAGATCAAGTTGGCCAAACAAAACCCAAATATCGAAGAAGAAATACAAGGCTATAAGCAATCATGCATATAAGAGATCAAAGAAACTCAAATAACTTTCATGGATATAAAAAGATAGATTTGATCATAAACTCAAAGTTCATCCGATCCCAACAAACACACCGCAAAAAGAGTTACATCATATGGATCTCCAAGAGACCATTATATTGAGAATCAAACGAGAGATGGGAAGCCATCTAGCTACTAACTACGGACCCGAAGGTCTACAAAGAACTACTCACGCATCATCAGAGAGGCACCAATGGAAGTGGTGAACCCCTCTGTGATGGTGTCAAGATTGGATCTGGTGGTTCTGGACTCTACGGCGGTTGGAATTGATTTCCGTCGACTCCCCTAGGGTTTATGGAATATTGGGGTATTTATAGAGCAAAGAGGCGGTCTGGGGGGCACCCGAGGTGGGCACAACCCACCAGGGTAAGCAAGGGCCTCCAGGCGCGCCCTGGTGGGTTGTGCTCTCCTCGGAGCACCCCCAGCCACAGCCTTGGCCCATTAGGTGTCTTCTGGTCCATAAAAAATCCCCTTAAAGTTTCGTTGCATTTGGACTCCGTTTGGTATTGATTTTCTGCGATGTCAAAAAATGCAAAAAACATCAACTAACACTTGGCACTATGTCAATAGGTTAGTACCAAAAAATGATATAAAATGATTATAAAACATCCAAGATTGATAATATAAAAGCATGGAATAATCAAAAATTATAGATACGTTGGAGAAGTATCAGCATCCCCAAGCTTAAGTCCTACTCGTCCTCGAGTAGGTAAGTGATAAAAACAGAATTTTTGATGTGGAATGCTGCCAAACATGTCATATCAAATTCTTTTCTTTATAGCATGGACATTTGGACTTTTATATTGTTCAAAGCAATAGTCTAGTTTTGACATGATAACTTAAATACTCAAGCATATCAACAAGCAACCATGTCTTTCAAAATATCAATGCTAAAATAAGCTATCCCTAGCCCATCATGCTCAATCATTTGTCCATTCATGAAACACACTCGCATATTAACTACACCCAATGCTCAAGTACGATCATAGTGCTTCCTAGTTGGTACTTTCATAGGAGAAGGTGGAGAATAAAATTCAAAAATCAAAGTTGCATAAAGTAAAAGAAAGGCCCTTTGCCGAGGGAAGTTGGGATTTGTAGAGGTGCCAGAGCTCAAAGCGAAAAACTTAGAGACAAAAACATTTTGGGAGGTGTGTCTTTCCCACCAATGAAAATAACTTAGAGTTCCCAACACTTTCCATGCTGGATATATCATAGGCGGTTCCCAAGCAGAAAATAAAGTTTAATCCTTTTTCCACCATACTTTCACTTTCCATGGCTAACCATATCCACTGGTGCCTTCCATACCAACACTTTCGAAGGAATTTATTATTTGAGAACATAAAGTAAATTCATTTTTCATTTCGGGACTAGGCATCCCTAATACCTTTGCCTTACTCTCGTGCAATGACAAGTGAATAAACACACATCATGAGAATAACACATCTAGCATGGAAGATATTAGCCACCCCTCACCGCTCCGCGAGCGGAACGAACACACAAAAGATAAGTTTATTTTGAAAATTAGAGATGGCACAGACAAATTTTCTTAGAACGGCAAAAGAATGCCGCTTATAGGTAGATATAGTGGACTCATGTGGCAAAACTGGTTTAAAGGATTTTGGATGCACAAGTAGTGATCATACTTAGTGCAAAATGAAGGCTAGCATAAGATTGAGAAGCGACCAACCAAGAAACGAATAATCTCATAAGCGAGCATTAAGCATAATTAACACCGAATAATGCACCACAAGTAGGATATAATTTCATTGCAGAATTATTAACTTTCGTGCTTGCATAGGGAATCACAAACCTTAACACCAATATTCTTACTAAAGCATAATTATTCATCAAGATGACTCACATATCACATCATCATATCTCAAAACTATTACTAAGAATCAAGTTTGTTTTGTCTAGTGATCTTCATGAAAGTTTTTATTATATCCTTCTTGGATATCTATCACTTTGGAACTATTTTTCATATGTTGCTTCTGATAAGCTCAAGCAAATATAATTGAAGATCATGAGCATAATTTTTCTTTCTCTCAAATTAATTTAAGTGAATCAAGAGAGAATTTCTTGAAAATTTTACTAACTCTCAAATAAATCTAAGTGAAGCAAGAGAGCATTTCCTCAAAAATACTAAAGCACGCCGTGCTCAAAAAGATAATAGTGAAGCACTAGAGCAAGTCCATAGCTCATAAAAGTTTAAATGAAGCATAGAGAGCAATTCTAACAAGTCATGCCATAATTTTGGCTCTCTCAAATAGGTGTGTCCAGCAAGGAATCAAGACTAAAAACACAAAATAAAACAAGCAAAGACTCATATCATAAAAGACGCTCCAAGCAAAACTCATAGTATGTGACGAATAAAAATATAGCTTCGAGTAAAATACCGATGGTCATTAGAAGAAAGAGGGGATGCCACTCGGGGGCATCCCCAAGCTTAGTTGCTTGCTCTCTTTTGGATAATAGTTTGTGATGCCAGGGCATCCCCAAGATTAGGCTCTTCTTACTCCTTATTCCTTCATCCAACGTAAGATAACCCAAAACTTGAAAACTTCAATCACACAAAACTCAACAAAAGCTTTCATGAGATCCGTTAGTATAAGAAAACAAATCACTACTGTAAGTATTGTAGTGAACCAATTCATATTTTGTTCTTGCATTATATCTACTGTATTCCAACTTTTCTATGGCAAAAATTCATCAAAGAAAACCATAGAGCCATCAAAACAAGCACACAACGCAAAGAAAGCGGAATCTGTCAAAACAGAACAGTCTGTGGTAATCTGGGTGTTTCGAATACTTCTCTAACACCAAAAACTCTTAAATATTAGGATGACCTGAGAAATTTGTATATTGATCTACTGCAAAAGTAATGGGTATTTTATCTCTCTCTGGTTAAAAATGAGAATTATTTTCGTGAGCGCAAAAGTTTCTGTTTTTCAGCAAGATCAAACAACTATCACCCAAGAAGATCCTAAAGGCTTTACTTGGCACAAACACTAATTAAAACATAAAAACACAATCATAACAGTAGCATAATTGTGCTAACACTCAAAAACAAGAAGCAAAAAACAAAAATAAATTTTATTCATTGGGCTGCCTCCCAACAAGCACTATAGCTTTACGCCCTTAGGTAGGCATAAAGCAAGGATCTACATTTTGTCATCTCCCCCTTTTTGAAAGCAAAGAGAAAATTTCTTATCAATGGCATTCATTTTTCTATTTTGTGAAAGCACGTGACCATTAATATTAGAGGTAAGATTAAGTACGTAGCGAAAATTCATTGTTTATGATCTTAGAGAGGACAGAGGGGCTATCCAAAGCATTAACATTCGGGAGAAAACCCTTAGCCTTTTTGGGGTCGGCCATGGCAACAAAGAAGAGAGCTAAAGCGGACGAAAAAGAGGGCAAATATAAACAGTAAATTTTTGTGAACTGGGGGAGAGGAAAATGAGAGGCAAATGGCAAATAATGTAAATTGCGAGGAGATGAGATTTGTGATTGGAAGCCTGGTATATGTTGAAGATCCTCCCCGGCAACGGCGCCAGAAATTCCTTTTGATGTGGCTTGAAGCTACGTCGGTATTTCCCCAAAGAGGAAGGGATGATGCAGCACAGCGACGGTAGGTATTTCCCTCAATGATGAGACCAAGGTTATCGAACCAGTAGGAGAACCAAGCAACAATACGTAAACGGCACCTGCGCACAAATAACAAATACTCGCAACCCGATGTATTAAAGGGTGAGGGAGTCCTGGATTAGGGGGTCTCCGGACAGCCAGACTGTTGGACTATGAAGATACAAGATTGAAGACTTCGTCTCGTGTCCGGATGGGACTTTCCTTGGCGTGGAAGGCAAGCTTGGCAATACGGATATGTAGATCTCCTCCTTTGTAACCGACTCTATGTAACCCTAGCCCCCTCCGGTGTCTATATAAACCGGAGGGTTTAGTCCGTAGGACAACAGATGATCATACCATAGGCTAGCTTCTAGGGTTTAGCCTCTACGATCTCGTGGTAGATCAACTCTTGTAATACTCATATCGTTAATATCAATCAAGCAGGACGTAGGGTATTACCTTCATCGAGAGGGCCCAAACCTGGGTAAATATCGTGTCCCCTGCCTCCTGTTACCATTCGCCTTAGACGCACAGTTCGGGTCCCCCTACCCGAGATCCGCCGGTTTTGACACCGACATTGGTGCTTTCATTGAGAGTTCCACTGTGCCGTCACCATAAGGCTCGATGGCCCCTTTGATCATCGGTAACGATGCGGTCCAGGGTGAGGTTTTCCTCCCCGGACAGATCTTCATATTCGGCGGCTTCGCACTGCGGGCTAATTCCCTTGGCCATCTGGAGCAGATCGAGAGCAACGCTCCTGGCCATCAGATCAGGTTCGGAAACTTAAACTACACTGCCGACATCCGCCGAGACTTGATCTTCGACGGATTCGAGCCCATGTCAGGTGCACCGCACAATCACGACGAGCATGACGTAACTCTGCCGTCGGACTGTGTTCGGGAGATCGCATCTGCAACTACTCCGGCCTTTAACCCGGAGCAAATTGCGCCATCCAACGATGGAGGGATGGACCCGGCCATGGAGGCCGCACTCTCAGTGGCGATGGAGCCGGATACTGACTTCACCCCTTACAAGAGCCGTGTTGCCGAACCACTGGATTCGTCTCCGGCCACGGACTCCGAGCCGCCTGCATCCGTGCCCATCGAATCCGATTGGGCGCCGATCATGGAGTTCACCTCCGCGGATATCTTTCAGCACTCGCCTTTCGACGATGTGCTAAATTCATTAAAGTCTCTCTCCTTGTTAGGAGAACCTTGGCCGAACTATGTCCGGCTAGAATGGGATGCGGACGACGAAGAAATTCGCTGCCCACTCACCACCCACTTAGTAGCCACTATCGACGATTTAACTGACATGCTAGACTTCGACTCTAAAGACATCGACAGTATGGACGACGATGCGGGAGACGAATAGGAACCACCACCCACAGGGCGCTGGACCGCCACTTTATCACATGACATATACATGGAGGACACACCCAAAGAAAACAATGACGAGGAACGAGAGGAGACAGCGGAGGATGACCCCTCTAAGAAGCAAACAAAGCGTTGGCGTACGCGCCGCTCGAAATCCCACCTCGGCAAAAACAGCGATAACATCGCAAGAGAAAATAACACTCCACTCGACTCCAGAGGAAACGACGACCTCATTGCCCCGGCGGCAGAGCACGATGAAGCTGCAAACAGCAAACACAGTACGGATCCAACGTCCGAACACGCGATGCCGAGGATAAACCTCATCAAACCCCCTTCGGGGAGGAAAACGGTCCGGATGAAGATGCACACATCATCCCGGAAACGAACTTGGAGCAAGAGAACCTCCGCAGAAAAGGCTTATTTCCATAGCGAGGAGTCTGAAGAAGCAGAAGAAAAGGCTTAAGGCCGAACAAAATACGCTCAACAACAGGTGGAACAAAGTGCTCGACAATGAAGAAAAGTATGGTGGAGGTTACCACACAAAGAGCTATCCAAAGCGTAAGCTGTTACCCGAATTCAACGATGAGGCCTTAGAGCCCATACAGCCGAAAAATAAAAATTACTAGTGGTGCGCCATTATTAGTTTTGAAGAAAAAAATAAAAAAATTGAAAAAAAATTCTGAATTTTTTTACTAATGGCGCACCGTGGATGTGGTGCGCCATTACTAGTTTAACTAGTAATGGCGCACCACTCCCATGGTGCGCCATTACTAGTTTTGAAAAAAAAATCTTGTTACTAATGGCGCACCGTGGATGTGGTGCGCCATTAGTATTTGGACACTAATGGCGCACCAACACATGGTGCACCATTAGTATATAGTAGTGGCGCACCACATGTCTGGTGCGCCATTAGTGTCAATTCCATCTATAGCCCTTTTCCTAGTAGTGAAGGCGGATGACTCTGAAGTGTCATCACGGAGGGTCCCTTTTGACCAACAAGTTACGCAGGGGACAGAAGAGGCAGTACCCGAAGGTGGAGCACCGATCATCCGTTATTCCAGGGCTGATGATAACAAAGGTCCCGGACTGACTGGTTCGCAGCCGACAGTGATTCTGGAGACGGGTAAACAGATTCCTTCAAAGGATGATTGTGCTCCTGGAGCAGCTTCAGGAAACCCGGAGACTCCGGATATATTACGGGACATGTTGCGGAAAGCATCTGTCTCAGGGGAACAGCGTACCTTGATGGGTACAGTGATTGAGAAGATTTCGTCCGTGAAGAGCGGATTAAATGAAGCCTTCATGAGCCTACTAAAGGGCTTCGAGGTTTGTGGCATAATGTTTCAGCTATGTTTCATTTGCAAAGATGCGCCTGTGTATAGGTAGTAGCCCCTGATACTCGGGTTGGCTTTCGCTGGGAAGCAAAACGGAGGATCGAAAAGATCATTTGAGGACTAACCTGATCAACTTTGAACACAGGCTTCTTCTCCCTTGGCCGCTTCCCGGACTATGGAAATTGCCGATTTGCAGTGGAAGCTTGATGTGGCAGGGGATGATCTTGCTTTAATCAATATGTGTCTTGATGAGTCGCAAGGTATGTATTCGGGACAATCCTCATACATTTGTGTGGTATAAGCATGATGCTAAAATTTAGATGCTGTAATATGCATGGCTGCAGACGGTGCTGCTGTCGTCGAAGTTCTTCGAGCGGAACTAGCTCGGGCCAAGGAGCAGGCCCGGCATAGCAATGCTGCTGCCGAAAAGGCGTCGGCTGAATTAAAAGCCGAACAAGATGCACGGCACCAAGATGAGGAGAAGATATCCTCGATGACGCTCGAACTGGAGAATGCCACCGGCCGCTATGGATTTCTGGAGAAGGAGAGTGAAGCCAACGACTGATCTAGAGAAGGCCTTACAAGAGGCGAGGGAAGTGTGGTCGGAATGCAGAGCAGCTCGTGAGGATGTTCGACAGGCGAAGGAGATTGTGGCTGGAAAGCCGTTTCTGCTGCAAACTAAGTCCGGTGGCTCAAACTATGCCCAGCTTAACCAAGTATGGAGTTCTCCGCATGAGTTCTTGGACTTGCCGAAGAGTTCTGCCGATGCGGTGCAGTATTAGCGCGGGATGGATATGCAATGGAGAAGCTTTTTTGGTCGCAGTTTGGCGCATCAAAGCGCCCTCTGTTGCTCAATGAACAGATGTCCCAATGGGCCGAACTTCATAGGATATCCGGCGCTGCCATGAAGGACGTCGTAATCCGGTTGTGGCCAACCGAGCCTGTTCGGAATTGCTATTTCGGTTTGGTGCAAAGGCTTGTTGACGCGGTGCCGCGTATCGACGCTGTGAAGCGGTCAACGTGCATTGAGGGTGCATGGATGGCTTTTGCCTGAGTCAAGATGTTCTGGGGGAAGATGAAGGCCATCGATGTTGCGACGAAGGGTCCACCCAGAGGCAAGGACCGTCCGGAACCGGAGCATTATTTTGAAGACGTCCTAGAGGTTGCCCGCTTTATAGAGGGTAAGTGCTCGAAAGACATGATGTTCGAATCAGGTGTATGAAAATTGTAAAAGATAATTTTATAGTTAATCTATTTATGTTTTGCTTGAAAGCTTGAATTCCTCCTGTGCTATAATCTGAAAGGTTTCCAGTCGTCAGCTTTAGCCCCCTCGTAGGAAGTACATGGGTGTTCGGAAAAGCATTTAATCACTCTTTATCCAACGTCTTGGTCCATGAAGGAGGTGATAATGCGGCGAACCAGGCAATCGGACTATAAGGCGTTAACACTTTCAGTTAGCCATAGGAGTTTTATGGTGGGGCTATGACATAGCCCCTGGTATGTATGCGTCGTATGGTGCCTTACATATTTGATCTGAAAAAGATCCCTCGTGTGACACGGAGAATCGCTAAAGATTCCAATAAGTCGTCAAGTGGTTGACCAGCTCACGCCGCATCATGACAGTTAGTTTTCGGCTTTCTCTACTGAGGTGCTCGTCCGATTTAGACCATGGCACAATCGTAGTAGTTCTCCCTTTACTACCCTAGCCGATAGAGCGGAACGTAGGGTAGCAAGCACAAGAGCCCGGAAACCCAACTATTGACCCAAGACAATGATTCGGAGCTGACGCATATAAGACCAAACTTGCGACGTCGAAGTATGCTATAGAGCTGTTCGGACTTTTACTGGAAACTCATTTGTTCCCACACCGAGCCCCTGGCAGGTTAGGCCAAGGTGTTTCTGTGAAATAACTGTAGGAGCCATATTTGTCGGGTAAACCATACGGATGATTAGTTCAGATATTGTTTACTGGTAACTGAGCGATATGCCAATGATTACTTATGATATATATAAAAGCCATCCGCCCGGCTATTTGACATGCTCGGGGTTGGAGGCGGAGGAACAGGCATAGTACAGGCTCAAGAAATAGGGAGTGCTGTCTACAAAAAGTTATTTTGGACCTCCTGTCGCATGTCTGCGCCGCATTCCTCGGTGGGGGAATCCTTGATGGAAATAGCCCCTTGGGTGAATGTACGGATCCGGACTCCGATAGAGCTAGTTTCAGATGTTTATCCTGTTCGTCACCTGTTTTTAAAAGGATAGCGAAGGAAAAAAAGAAAAAAGGTAATAAAAGAAAGTTAATGGAGTGCTTGCAGGCTTGTCCGTATTGTGCTTCCGCCAATGCCTATGGTATCTTGAGGGCGTAATGATGTATGTGCGGTACAAATTTTGTAGGTGTGTGGAGTGGGCGGCGGAAGACGGGTTGCTATTTCCGTTCTAGGAGTAGATGATCCTCGGGTGGAGATTGCTTCTACCCCTGGTGTTTCGTTGGTGAACCTTTTTGTCATCCCTGTCGCTTGGCGGCCTCCTCCCCCTGTGTTCGGCGTTGAGCTTGCCGGCCTGTTTAAATACCCAGCAGTTTCTGTTGGTATGATTAGCTAGTTTATCGGGGCAGCCATGAATCTGGCAGGGTCGGTCCAATATCCTGTCAAAGTTGGATGGTTCGTCATCTATTCGCCTTGAATGGCTTCTTCCGCTAACTGGGCTTGGCGTTGTGAATCCGGCGTTGACCGCCATGTCGCCTGATCTTCCATTGTCATTGCGACTGTTGTTTTTGCTTCCTCATGGCTTACTGTTGCCGTCTCGGATTTCGGAGGTGCCCTGGTTGCTGGCGCTATTGCTTCTACGAGCGAGCCAGCTGTCTTCTCCCGCGCAAAAGCGGGTCATCAGAGCAGTGAGGGCTAGGACCTTCTTGGCCAAGGTGGCGTGCAAGCCATTCGTCCCGGACGCCGTGTCTGAAAGCCGCAAGGGCTTACGCGTCTGGACAATCGACGATTTGCTTCTTTTTGACTAAGAACCGAGTCCAGAGCTCCCTAGCTGATTCTCCAGGCTGTTGGACAATTTGACTTTGGTCATCGGCATCCAGTGGTCGGACATATGTTCATCGAAAGTTATCGAGGAAGGCCTCTTCCAAGTCCTCCCAGCTGCCTATGGAATTTTCAGGCAGGCTATTTAACCAGTGCCGAGCTGGCCCTTTTAGTTTTAGTTGGAGGTATTTAATGGCGTGGAGGATGAAATCTTCTATCCATACCACGGGATCGGTTGCCCCATCGTATGATTCAATATTGACGGGTTTGAATCCTTCGGGGAATTCATGATCCATTACTTCATCAATGAAGTAAAGCGGGTGTGCGGCGCCTCTATGCTGGGAAACACTGTGACGTAACTCTGAAGGAGTCCCTTTGCGGTTTTCGGCTCGAGCGTGGCGAGGTTTGACACGTCCGAATAAGTAGCCGTTGTCGCGTGTCGAAGCATGCTTTCACGATCCGTAGATTGGTCTTGTGTGTCCTGCTCTATTGTCCAAGTCTCTCTGCAGGTCGTCTGGGTAATCGTGACCTGCGTTGTTCCTGCCTTTATGGTGAGGTGGGGCGGTCTGGTGTTCGGCTTGAGTTGCCTCTTTATCGGGACAGAGTTGCCAGCGACCTGCCGCATTGTGTGACGATGGTATGGGCTCCAACGCCCCTTCATCGGACTGGTATAGCAATCTGTGCTTTTGGTAGCCTTTGGCTAGGCTACTAAGGCCGTATTCTTCGGCGACCAGGACTTTGGTCCATCTGTCATTGAGTAGGTCTTGGTCAGCTTGAAGCTGCTGCTGCTTCTTTTTCATGCTCCTTGCCATAGCTATCAGCCTGCGCATGAAGCGCTCCTGTTCGAGGGGCTCTTCAGGTGCGATGAAGTCTTCATCGCCGAGGCTTACCTCATCTTTGGAGAGCGGAAGGTAGTTGTCGTCTTCCGAACTGTCGCTGGGCAGGGCCTGTTCGTCGGGGCTGGCTTGCCCATTTTCCTGTTCCTCCTGCTCGAATGTTGCTCCCACAGGGTCTTCATTGCTTTCGGCGCCGTCCGGAGTACTATTTTCTCCAGTGCCATCGTTGCTGCGGCGTGACTTGGGGCGGCGTTTGGGGCGCCGGAACTTAGACTGTGACTCAGGAGTTTTAACTGGATCTCCCTTGTCTTTGCCGCGAGGCTTTTTTAAGTGTATCGATCATGTACACGTCGTGTGAAGGGGTGGCCATCTCGCGCCTGCTGACTGACGGGTCTTGGCCTTGCTCCTTATCGGCATCATCGTCTATACCGTCAATGTCTGTGGAGCCAGGAGTGGGCATGTCGGTTAAGTCCTCGATAGTGGCTATGAAGTGGGTGGCGGGTGGGAAGCAAAATTCTCTGTCGTCAGCCCCTAGTTCGAGCCGGACATAGTTCGGCTGTGAGTCTTCCGTGAATGACAGGTTCTTTAAAGAGTTTAGCACATCACCCAGAGGTGAGTGCTGAAAAACGTCTGTGGCGCTGAATTCGAAGATTGATAACCCATCTAGCTCGGTGTCCGCAAGCGTACATGGTCCAGAACTTATACCCGGAGACGAGTTCGGAGTTCCATTGACGCAAATATTGCGAGGTGTCGGGTCCGTGTGCGGCTCTAGCGCCGCGGACTCTGTGGCCTCGGATGGCATGATCTGCTCCGGTTGTAAGGCTGTTGCAGCAACAGGGACCATCTCCTCGATGTGATCCGATGACAGATTTAAGTCATGTTCATCGGGGCGAGGGGGAGCAATCGCTGCGGTCTCAAATCCATTGAAGATCAAGTCTCCACGGATATCCGCGACGTAGTTCAAGCTTCCAAATCTGACCTGGTGGCTAGGGGTGTAGCTATCGATCTGCTCCAGATGGCCAAGCGAGTTGGCCCGCAGTACGAAGCTGCCGAACAAAAAAATCTATCCGGGGAGGAAGGTTTCTCCTTGGACAGCGTCACTATAGACGATTGAAGGGGCCATCGGAACTTTCGTTGATGGCATAGTGGAACTCTCAATAAAAGCACCAATGTCGGTGTCAAAACCGGCGGATCTCGGGTAGGGGGTCCCGAACTGTGCGTCTAGGATCGATGGTAACAGGAGATGGGGGACATGATGTTTACCCAGGTTCGGGCCCTCTCCATGGAGTAATACCCTACGTCCTGCTTGATTGATCTTGATGAATATGAGTGTTACAAGAGTTGATCTACCACAAGATCGTAATGGCTAAACCCTAAAAGCCTAGCCTGTATGACTATGGTAATGAGTATATATCCTTTCCGGACTAACCCCTCTGGTTTATATAGACATCGGGGGGGATCTAGGGTTTACATAGAGTCGGTTACATAAGAAGGAATCTTCATAGTCAGTCACCAAGCTGGCCTTCCACGCCAAGGAGAGTCCAATCCGGACACAGGTACAGTCTTCGGCCTTCATGTCTTCACAGCCCATCAGTCTGACCCATGGATAACAGGCCGGACGCCCGAGGACCCCTTTGTCCAGGACTCCCTCAATCTCCAAGAAACCTTTGTATTGACAATCAAACGAGAGAGAGAGAGAGAGGAAGCCATCTAGCTACTAACTACGGACTCGAAGGTCTACAAAGAACTACTCACGCATCATCGGAGAGGCACCAATGGACATGGTGAACCCCTCCGTGATGGTGTCTGGATTGGATCTGGTGGTTCTGGACTCTGCGGCGGCTGGAATTGATTTTCGTCGACTCCCCTAGGTTTCTGGAATATTGGGGTATTTATAGAGCAAAGAGGCAGTCTGGGGGGCACCCGAGGTGGGCACAACCCACCAGGGCGTGTCTGGGCCTCCAGGCGCACCCTGGTGGGTTGTGCTCTCCTCGGAACACCCCCCAGGTGCAGCCTTGACCCATTAGGTGTCTTCTGGTCCATAAAAAATCTTCGTAAGGTTTCTTTACATTTGGACTCCGTTTGGTATTGATTTTCTGTGATGTAAAAAGCATGCAAAAAACAGCAACTAGCACTTGGCACTATGTCAATAGGTTAGTACCAAAAAATGACTACAAAATGATTATAAAACATCCAAGATTGATAATATAATAGCATGGAACAATCAAAAATTATAGATACATTAGCACGCGTATTAGATGAAGTTTAGTGTGGGGGACCAAGATTTTTAATTAAGTCTCTTATTTCACGCACCCCAAAAGTTAATCTAGCAACAAGGATTATCACTTTATGGTGTGCAAGTAGGTAGCTAGGTTTATCCAGAAACCCTTGTAGGCACGTAATTAAAATTTGCCAAAACGATTAGAGGATGTCTAACTTGATTTTGTAGGGTTTGCGTATGATGTGGTATAGCCTTCGTCATGATAATGAGTTTATGTATGAGATGGTTATATGCTGTAATGTTAAGTGGCCTGTGCGTCATGGCATGATGGCTGGAGCCACGAGATTGCCACCTTAATGTAAATATCGTAGAGATAGGTTACAAGTGATGGTGGCAAGATGTACATGGAGGACCCCAACGAGGAGAAGGTGTACCAGGTGCGGGACGAGGAGCTATAGTTTTGCGCCACGACAGAATTTCAGATTTTGGTGCCACGACAACGTTTTCTGAAACGACCACTGAAAGTGCGTTATATCGACTAGATGGGGGGTGAATAGGCGATTTTTATGAAATTCTTCACTGAGGAATTTGCTGCTGAGGAAATTCCTTAGCGAAGAACTACTAGCAGCGGAATAAGTACTCAAAAGTAAACACAACATAATACAAGCATAGTCATCATGATGAAATGAAGACAGGCACAGAGTACAGGAAGCGTAATCACAGGATCACTCAGGATGAAGACAAACAGACTAAAGAAATTGAACTGAGGAAATTGAGAAAGTCTTCAGTCAAAGTCTTCAAACACAGATATGAACAAACATACATCACAGTTATGAGGAAATGAAAGAGTTGAGGAAATAGAACCAGTAAGCTCGGTGAAGATAATGATTTGGTAGACCAGTTCCAACTGCTGTCTTAGTTGTACGTCTGGTTGGAGCGGCTGAGTATTTAAACTTGAGGACACACAGTCCCGGACACCCAGTCCTCACCGTATTCTCCTTGAACTAAGGTCACACAAACCTCGTCCAATCACTCGTGGTAAGTCTTCAGGCACTTCCAAACCTTCACAAACTTGGTCACTCGGCGATCCACAATTCCTCTTGGATGCTCTAGACCATGACGCCTAACCATCTGGAAGAAGCACAGTCTTCAAAGGTAACAAGCGTCGGATCCACTCAGGATCAATCTCTTCAGTGATGCTCAATCACTTGGGGTTTGTAGGTGTTTGGGTTTTGGGTTTTGGGTTTTTCCTCACTTGATGATTTTCGCTCAAAGTCCTCGGAGGATGGGTTGCTCTCAAATGACAAGTGTCAATTTCTCTCGGAGCAGCCAACCAGCTAGTGGTTGTAGGGGGGCGGCTATTTATAGCCTAGGGAGCAGCCCGACATGATAAGACATAAATGCCCTTCAATGATATGACCGTTAGGTGGATAGATATTTTGGGACAGCTGGCGCATAGCACAGCAACGGTCGGAATTTTGAGTAGCAAAATCCTCAGGGCTATCATGTTTCTCACTGTGTAGGCAATCCGCACTGGTGAATTCCTAACTCGTCAGTCAGGACAAATTCCTCAGAGACCAGAAGAACTTCGTCTCCATCACTGAAGAAATTGACTGAACTGTATGAGATTTCCAATGACTTCACTCGAAGGGATTGGTAGGTGTAGGATTTTGAGTTGAGCATCACATGGAAATTTTTCCTTAGTATTTCCTCGACCCCCTTTAACAGTACGGTGTTTCCTATGACTCAAGAAAGAGAAAAACGAAACTATGAACACGAAAGTCTTCAAGCTTCATATTTCTCGCATGAATATCAAGTCTTCACGGACACACCAATTTCTTCACTTTCAAAGTCTTCATGAAAGTCTTCAGAAATACCAAAATCTTTAGTCGAAGATATTCATTTTTGGGGGTCGACTTTTCCTATAAATATCAAACTCCTCATAGACTTATAGAACTGTGTACACTCACACACGCATTAGTCCCTTAACCTATAAGTCTTCAATACACCAAAATCACTAAGGGGCACTAGATGCACTTACAATCTCCCCCTTTTTGGTGATTGATGACAATATAGGTTAAGTTTTCAACGGGGATAAACATATGAAGTGTAAATACTCATATTGAGGAATTTGATTGCAAGATATAGAAGAACTCCCCCTGAAGATGTGCATAGTGAGGAATTTGCTTTTGAAGCAATGCACACTTGAAGAGTTGAATCATGGAGATCTCCCCCTATATCTTGAGGATGTGCATTTAACATATAATATGAAGAATTTGAAATGCATGATGAAGTATGGTGCCTGATGAAATTCGTGCAATAATATTTAACGAGGAATAAGCATGCAGAATAGTGCATCAAGAGTATCAGAGCACAGTGCATCAAAAGTATCAGAGCACCATTGGGTTTAAGATTACAACTCGATCCAATAAAGTTTCAGAAGAACGAGAGTTGTAACTTAGCAGATAAAAAACGCCCATATAGTAGACCCGCTTGAAGACTAACTCATATTTCTCCCCCTTTGTCATTGAATGACCAAAAGGATCGAAAATGAGGACTAACGCCCCTGAAGATAATCATGTTGATGAAGGAGCGCCAGCATTGTTGGGGTCGTTTGTTGATGTAGGGCCTGCCGCAGTGTCGTCCAAATCTTCATGTTCATCAGTGTCGCGCGATGAATAATATGAGCTGGCCACCAGAGAAGGAACCTTGACCTTCTTGAATTTCTTCGGAGGAGGTGCAGACCAGTCAAAATCTTCATTAAGACCCATGTTCTTTAGATCTTCTTCACCATACAGATGTGACAGGATTGCCCAGGTGCGACCGAAGACTTGATGGAGGTAGTAGTGGTTTTTCTTCACTGCATTGTGTGTGGCAGTCATGTTGTGAAGAAGTGAACCAAACTGACGCTTAACCCATTTGTGATTTCGATCCACCTTCTGGTGAAGACTAAGCAGAAGTTCACGGTCAGTCATCACGCGCGGAGCAGTGGCTTGAGGAGTGGACTTAGGTGCATTGGCAGAGTCATGTGTGGCAGAGTCATCATTGGTGGAATAAGATGCAGCTTTGCGAAACTGACCATCCAATGGACGAATGCCTTCATCAATTACAGCTGGTGCCTTGCCCTTTCCATCAACTGAGGAATATGTCTGCTTGTGGACTTCAATTGGGGGCAAGTAGCTGAGATGATTCTGGAAATCAGCTTTGTAGTTGAGTGAAGACCTTGTCCTGAGGAATCTCATGATCCAAGGTGCATAAGGCTTCAGCTCAAACGGAGATAGTGCAACATTGGCCATAGTCCTTGAGGGAGTCCTGGATTAGGGGGTGTCCGGATGGCCGGACTATACCTTCAGCCGGACTCCTGGACTATGAAGATACAAGATTGAAGACTTCGTCCCGTGTCCAGAAGGGACTTTCCTTGGCGTGGAAGGCAAGCTTGGTGATACGGATATACAGATCTCCTACCATTGTAACCGACTTTGTGTAACCCTAACCCTCTCCAGTGTCTATATAAACCGGAGGGTTTTAGTCCATAGGACAACATACACAACAACAATCATACCATAGGCTAGCTTCTAGGGTTTAGCCTCTCCGACCTCGTGGTAGATCTACTCTTGTACTACCCATATCATCAATATTAATCAAGCAGGACGTAGGGTTTTACCTCCATCGAGAGGGCCCGAACCTGGGTAAAACTTCGTGTCCCTTGCCTCCTATTACCATCCGGCCTAGACGCACAGTTCAGGACCCCCTACCCGAGATCCGCCGGTTTTGACACCGACATTGGTGCTTTCATTGAGAGTTTCTTTGTGTCGTCACCGTCAGGCTTGATGGCTCCTACGATCATCGATAGTGATGCGGTCCAGGGTGAAACTTGTCTCCCCGGACAGATCTCTGTCTTCGGTGGCTTTGCACTGCGGGCCAATTCACTTGGCCATCTGGAGCAGATCGAAAGCTATGCCCCTGGCCGTCAGGTCAGATTTGGAAGTTTAAACTACACGGCTGACATCCGCGGGGACTTGATCTTCGACGGATTCGAGCCACTGCCGAGCGCGCCGCACTGCCACGACGAGCATGATCTAGCTCTGCCGCCTAACAGTGCCCTGAAGGCCGCACCCGCATCAGCTTCGACCCTTAATTCGGAGCCAACTGCGCCGATCGAGGATGGGTGGATGGATGCCGCCTCGGGGGCTGCGATCCTAGCGGCGATCGAGCCGAACACCAGCCCCGCACTCCGCGAGACTCGTGATTCCAAGGAGCCGAACTCCTCTCCGGACTCCGAACCATTCGCGCCTCTGCCGATCGAATCCGATTGGGTGCCGATCATGGAGTTTACTGCCGCAGACATCTTCAGCATTCGCCCTTTGGCGATATTATGAAATCACTAAAGTCTCTCTCTTTATCAGGAGAGCCCTGGCCGGACTACGGTCAGCGAGATTGGGATACGGACGATGAAGAAATTCAAAGCCCACCCACCGCCCACTTTGTAGCCACTATCGACGATTTAACCGACATGCTCGACTTCGACTCCGAAGACATCGACGGTATGGACGCCGATGAAGGAGACGATGAAGAACCAGCACCTATTGGGCCCTGGAACGCCACCTCGTCATATGACGTATACATGGTGGACGCACCAAAAGATGACGACGAGGAGCGGAAGGACGCACCGAAGGCTTGTTCCCTCGAAAAGCAGTCAAAGCGGCGACGCAAGCACCGCCCCAAATCCCGCCTCGACAGCAATAGCAATCACACAGACCCAGCGCTGGAGCAAGGCGAACCGCTGCCGGACAACGGCAATCCGGATAATCAAACTGAACAAACAAATCCTATCAAGGATAATGGTTCGGACGACATAATGCCGGACAGGCACCCGGAGCAGCAGACTGCCCGTAAAAGGCTTGTTGCCACCGCGAGGAGTCTGAAAAAGCAGAAGCAAAGGCTCAAGGCCGCGCAAGACACACTCCAAATCAGATGGAGTAAAATACTCAACACAGCAGCAAGGTACGGCGACAATCGCCCCTCCAAGAGCTACCCAAAGCGGAAGCTGCTACCCGAATTCGATGAGGAGGCCTCAGACCCCCCACAACCAAATATCAAAGCAGCCACTTGGTCGGATAGACGACCCCTCTACCAACACAGAGCGGCATACAACGCCACTCACAATACAACACACGACCCATGCGAGGGCTCGCACCCAAAGGACGATGCAGCAAGATCCATCTATGGACCACGCAAGCGCGCCCCGGCATACAATGCAACACAACAAACATCCGAACAACACGGTACACCTAGCTACAGGGGTGCCGCACACCCCCTATGTTTCATCGATGAGGTGCTAGATCATGAATTTCCAGAGGGATTCAAGCCCGTAAACATAGAGGCATACGATGGAACAACAGACCCTGGGGTCTGGATTGAGGACTACATCCTCCATATCCATATGGCTCGAGGAGATGATCTCCACGCCATCAAGTACTTACCCCTCAAGCTCAAAGGGCCAGCTCGTCACTGGCTCAAACGCCTCCCCGAAAGCTCCATTGGAAGTTGGGAAGAGCTCGAAGACGCCTTTCGGGTAAATTTTCAAGGGACTTATGTCCAACCTCTGGATGTGGACGATTTGAGTCATATAACTCACCAGCCCGGAGAGTCAGCCCGAAAGCTTTGGAACATGTTTCTTACTAAAAAGAACCAGATTGTCGACTGTCCGGACGCCGAAGCCTTGGCAGCTTTCAAGCATAGCGTCCGTGACGAATGGATCGCCAGACACCTCGGCCAAAATAAGCCGAGAACGATGGCCGCATTAACAAACCTCATGACCCGCTTTTGCGCGGGTGAGGACAGCTGGCTAGCCAGATGCAGCACCAGCGACCCCAGTACATCTGAAGTTAGAGATGGAAACGGGAAATCACGGCGCAACAGCAATAACAAATGCCGGAATAAAGAAGATAGCACGAAGGGCACGGCAGTAAATGCCGGATTCAAAAGCTCTTGGCCAGGTCAAAAGCCGCCCCCTAAAGGCACCAGGGATGAACTGTCTAGCCTCAACAAAATTCTGGACCAAGTATGTCAGATCCATAGTACCCCTGATAAACCTGCTAATCATACCCACAGAGAATGTTGGGTCTTCAAGCAGTCCGGCAAGCTCAACGCCGTACATAAGGGGGAGGATACACCAAGTGAAGACGAGGACGAGCCTCCCAAGCAAGACACGGCGGAACAAAAGAAATTTCCACCAGAAGTCAAAACAGTAAACGTGTTACACGTGATCAAGGGAAAAGACAACACGGCACTCCCAGGAAAATATACCCAAGTGCCTGTCACCGCAAAGTCCTGCCACTGGTCGTCTCAACCAATCACTTTCGACCATCGCGATTACTCAGCAAGTATCCGACACGCAGGATGGGCTGCCCTGATATTAGACCCTATAATTGGCGGATATCACTTCACACGAGTCCTGATGGACGGCGGCAGCAGCCTAAACTTAATATATCAGGATACAATCCGCGGGATGGGGTTAGACCCAACACAAATTTGCCATAGCAATACTACCTTTAAAGGAGTAATGCTAGGCCCAGGGGCTCGTTGTACGGGCTCCCTCCTACTACAGGTTATATTCGTCTCCCCCGATAACTTCCGTCACGAGCATTTAACCTTCCACATCGCTCCGTTTCAAAGTGGCTATCAAGCACTGCTCGGACGCAAAGCTTTCGCTCACTTTAATGCAATACCACACTACGCCTCCCTCACACTCAAGATGCCCGGTCCACGTGGCATCATTTCAGTGAACGGAAATATCAAGCGATCTCTGCGCGCCGAAGAGAGTGCGGCTGCCTTGGCAGCTGCACACTAAAGGCGCCCGGACCAATGAAAGCATCCAAATAGGTCGTCAAGACCTTAGACACAACCAATCAAGTCTGGCGCCGCTATTTATACCGAATAAGTGGTCACACCCCTATTTGCCAATACAAGGGGCTCAACGCGCGCAGACAAGTGGCAATTTCTTATCATCTTGAATTATACATGGTTTCTTTAAAAACTCTCTTTTTGCACGACAACTTTTTCACTTAACTTCCTCTCTTTTATAGACGATCATCGTGCTACACCCGTCCAGGATACGGCACAACGGAGACACAGGCGCAGACGTGCAGCAGGGACCCGCTCCAAGGATTCTTTTTAGATTAAGACCCTGCGTAAACCTTTTTTACTGTCTCTTGTTGATATATATCCACCGTTGAGAAGGATGCTGACGTCTTGGCATGTGGCCACGCCAGAACAATGCATGTACCTGGACACAAGGGGCTTCTTACAAAGGCCATTATTTAGGCCCGGTTTATACCACAAAGACCGAATACCTTAGGGAGTGTTCGGCGTCGCGAGTTTGGCCCTATATGCATCAGCTCCGAATCATTGTCTTTGGTCAAATGTTGGGTTTGCCCGGCTCTTGTGTTTTGGTGCCTTACGTTCCGCTTTACCGGCTAAGGTAGCACCAGGAGAACTACTGCGATTGTGCCCTGGTTCATCCGGACGAGCACCTTAGTAGAGAAAGCCGAAAACTGACTGTCATGATATAGCGTGAGACTGGTCAACCACTCGATGACCTGTGGGAATGTTAGAATTCCTCCGCCTTAACGAAGGGTTGTTTTCCGGCCAGGCATGTACGCACCCCGGAATCGGGAGAGTGTGGAGCCACCAGGGGCTATCTGGTAGCCCCACTGTCAAACTCCTATGGCTAAGTGAAAGTGCTAAAGCATTATAGTCCGGTTGCCTCGCTCGCTCCGCTATCACCTCCTTAATAGGACCAAGACGTTGGGTTAAGTGTGAACGCGTGTTTTTGCGAGCACCTCCGCATTATATGTGTGGGGGTTGAAGCCGACGACTGCAATCTTTTAGGTTATACACATGTATACATAAACGGCCACCCAGGAGGCATCATATTACTTTCAGGCAAAAGTATAAAAATAGCCTTATAAAAATTTATAAAGGCATTTCGCTTACAATGAGATTACATATCACTCAAACATAATATTTTTTGAGCACTGGGTCTCTATCAAACGGGCACCCTCAAGAACTTCTTCAAAGTAGTGCTCAGCAGCCTTTCGACCTATAGCCGAATCCCGCGCTGCAACATTGGTAGCATCCATCTCCGCCCAGTATGCCTTAACATGGGCAAAGGCCATCCGTGCGCCCTCTATGCACAACGACCTCTTCATCACATTAATGCGCGCCACCATGTCAAGGAACTGCTGCACCAAGCTGAAATAGCTGTTCGGTTTTGACCTTTCCGGCCATAGCTGATCCACAACAGACCTGATGGAGAGTCCGGACAACCTATTCAGTTCGGCCCATTCGGCTAATTGGTCAGTCAATGAAAGTGGACGCTCGAGAGAATGGAATTGTCTCCAAAACAACTGGTCTACTTCACGGTCCGTCTGACCCTGGAAGTACTTGGCCGCATCGGCAGCGCTCGCCGCCAAATCCATATACACATCCTCCGAACTCCACAGCCGATCCAGAGGGGCATACCGTGGATCTCCGAACTTCCTCCGCAACATAAAGGATTTCCTAGCTACAATATCCCCGGCTTCCCGCAGCTCCTCCTTCTTTGCCCTCATAGCAGAGCGGAGGTCTTTTTTCGTCGCAGCAGCCTTCTCAAGGTCCGATGCCTTCGCTTGGTTTTCCTTTTCAAGAACCCGACAACGGTCGGCGGCGGCTTTTAATTCTATGGCCATCTTGGCCATCTTGTCTCGGCTCTCGCCATTCGCGGCCTTCTCGGCTTGCAACTCTTCGTCCGCCTTCAAAGCAGCCGCATTACCCAACCTCGCTTGTTCCTTGGCTCGGGCAAGTTCTGCCCGCAAGGCTTCAACAGTGGCAGCTCCATCTGCAGTCACAACATAGTAAAGATGTTGGCATCATGCTGCTCTTCCTATTGTGGCGTTTACCAGATAATGACACTTACCCTGTGCCTCGTCAAGCCTTTTGTTAACAAGCTCGATGTCGGCGTCTGCCGCATCCAACTGCCGTTCTAAATGGGCAAACTCGCTAGTCTGGCTAGCCACCGGAGCTTCCATCACCTGCACATAAAGGCAGTATGGTTATTACCTGGGAATATGATCCTCTGTTCGTCGTCGTTTCCAACGACAACCAGAGTCTCAGGGGCTACTATCTACACAGGGGCACACCTAGCATGTGCAGGACTATCATACATTCTTTTACGTACCTCAAAGCCTGTCAGTAGACTCATAAAAGCTTCATGCAATCCGCTTTCGGCGGACGATATTCTCTCAATCACCGTATTCATCAGCACACGGTGTTCATCTGAGATGGCCGCTCGCCCCACCAACTCCCTCAGAACATCAGATCGCACACTATACGATGTCGGACTCTTTTGTCTGCTCTCTTCGGGAGCCGGACACTGGGAGCTTCGAGGGCCAATGGGATTATCTTCTGGTCTCACGGACTCGGAGAGGCCCTCCGCGACGACACTTCAGGGTCGCCCGCTTCCGGAGCGGTGGAGTCCGGAGGAGGCGTTTCGCTCTCCATCATCTCTGGAAGAAGATCCCCCGAAGACGAACTCATTTGAGAGGGGCTAAGGCCCGAACTGCAAAAATATATGCGGTGGTTATTTTCTCAGAAGAAAAAGATGGAATATCGGTACTATTAAAGTATTTCGGGTCACTTACGACTCGCGGGAGAATTGATCCCCCCGCGGACTTTGTGCGGCAACAGCACCCCCCAAGGTAGGACCCTCTGTGGGAGACTTCTTCTCCCGTTTGGAAGCTTCGGCTTCCGAATCCCCGGGCCCAGTCCTTTTCCTCTTCTGGTCGTCTTCCTTCATGGAGACGCTCGCTCCCTCGGCTAGAATGGGCAGCGTTGGGGGCCCGCGTCTGCCCGCATTATCCTCCACAGTATCTTCCTCCAAGGGCTCCGGGCAAGGTGCGGTCTGGAGCATCTTTTCCAATACCGGATTTTCCAAACCCTCAGGGAGGGGGGCCGAACACCGAATCGACTTTGCCTTTGTTAGCCAGTCCTGGTCAAAAAGCAAACTCTCAGAAATAACTTCGTAACAAAGGAGAGATAGTATGTTCGGCTGGAAGATGCCTTACCTGTTTGGCGGCGCGGTTACTACTCAGGCCCACGTCCTCGGTGATTTCCGGACACTCCACCTGAGGTCCGAAGAATGACTTGTACATCTCCTCATGCGTCAGGCCGAGAAAATTTTGAATGACACGCGGTCCCTTGGGATTGAACTCCCACAGGCGAAGAGGCCGGCGTTTGCAAGGCTGGACTTGACGAACCAACATAACTTGTATTACCGCAACCAAACTGAAATCTCCATTGAAGAGATCTCGAATGCGGCTTTGCAGTATAGGCACGTCCTTGGCTGGACCCCAGCTCAGACCTCTGTTGATCCATGACATCAGCTGTGATGGAGGGCCCGAGCGGAAAACAGGGGGGCACTTGGCACTTCTAGGAGCCGTGATGTAGAACCACTCCTGTTGCCACAATTCAAACACCTCTGGGATGGAACCTTTGGGCCACAAAGCTCCCGTCATCTTGCGTATTGAGGCACCTCCGCACGCTGCATGTTGCCCCTCGATCATCTTCGGCTTCACTTCAAAGGTCTTGAGCCATAGGCCAAAGTGAGGGGTAACCCGGAGGAAGGCCTCGCACACGACAATAAATGTCGTGATATGAAGAAAGGAGTCCGGAGCTAGATCATGGAAGTCTAGCCCGTAGTAAAACATCAAACCCCTGACGAAAGGATCCAGAGCAAGGCCTAGACCTCGGAGGAAGTGGGAGACGAACATGACGTTCTCGTTGGGTTTGGGGGTGGGGACGGCCTGCCCTCGGGGAGGCAGCCGATGCAAAATCTCGGCGGTCAGATATCTGGCCACCCTCAACTTTTTGATGTCTTCTTCCGTGATGGAGGAAGGCACCCATCGGCCTTGAAGGCTAGATCCGGACATGACAGAAGGTTCGGAGCACCTGACCTGAACTTTGGGCGCTTGAGCTTGAGGTGGGGGAAGGATTCGATTGAGCACGGGAGGGAAAAATAAAAGCCTTGTCCCTTTATAAAGAGGGTGAATATCAAGCGTCCTCTCCGTGTCCGTTTGGACTTGCCTATAATCTAGGAGTCCTAGAAGCGGTTGGGTTACCCACGCCCATATTGATGAGGATCCCGGAATAAGGGGACACGATCTCTTCTTTAACAAGACGTGCCAAGGAAACCGCCTCGCATGACGCGCTGAGCTGGGATAATGAAACAACTCGAATAAAGGCTTGGCCGTGGTGTGTCACACTACGGAATACGTCAGCGGATTAGATTTGTGTAAATATTATTTTCTCTATGGCAATATGTGGAAACTTATTTTGCAGAGCCGGACACTATCTTTGTAATCAAAATCTTCTATGAAGTACTTGGAGGAGGAACCCGCCTTGCAATGCCGAAGACAATCTGCGCGCCGGACTCGTCGTCATTGAAGCCTGGTTCAGGGGCTACTGAGGGAGTCCTGGATTAGGGTGTGTCCGGATGGCCGGACTATACCTTCAGCCGGACTCCTGGACTATGAAGATACAAGATTGAAGACTTCGTCCCATGTCCGGAAGGGACTTTCCTTGGCGTGGAAGGCAAGCTTGGCGATACGGATATACAGATCTCCTACCATTGTAACCGACTTTGTGTAACCCTAACCCTCTCCGATGTCTATATAAACCGGAGGGTTTTAGTCCGTAGGACAACATACACAACAACAATCATACCATAGGCTAGCTTCTAGGGTTTAGCCTCTCCGATCTCGTGGTAGATCTACTCTTGTACTACCCATATCATCAACATTAATCAAGCAGGACGTAGGGTTTTACCTCCATCGAGAGGGCCCGAACCTAGGTAAAACTTCGTGTCCCTTGCCTCCTGTTACCATCTGGCCTAGACGCACAGTTCGGGACCCCCTACCCGAGATCTGCCGGTTTTGACACCGATAGTCCTCATGAAGAAATCGTGATAATTGACAGGAATGCCATGAACGATGTTGAATACCAGATTCTTCATGATGCCAACAATTTCCTCATCAGATGAGTCGTGGCCTTTGATAGGACTGATTGTCCTCGTAAGAATACGATAGACAGTTCTGGGCACGTACAGCAATTCCTTCACGAGGAATTTGGTTCTTGGTGCTTGACCTGACTTCAAAGGTTTCATCAGCACCTACATGTAATGATGTGTGAGCTCAGCTTCACTGTAGATGCAGCGAGCTTCTTCAAGGGGAGGACTGAGTGGTAGAGCACGAAGCAATTCAGAGGCTGGTGTAGTGTAGTGAGTGTTTTCAGACATCCAGTCCAGCACCCATGAATTCACATCTTCAGCATCTCCGGTGATGTGCAGCGTTGTATAGAATTGAAGAATCAGTTCCTCATTCCAATCGCAGATGTCAGAACAAAAGTTGAGCAGCCCAGCGTCGTGAAGAACACTGAGGACTGGTGCGAAGCACGGCAGAGATTCCATATCCGCGTGAGGAATATGCTCATGGTAGAAAATCTTCTCCTTGTTGAACAGCACTGAGGAATAGAAATTGGCTTGACTAGCAGTCCAGAAACGCCTCTTCCTAATGCGAGCAGAGTCATATGGGTTGTAATCTTCGAAGAATACATGATCGCCGAAGAAATCATCAGCCTTGAACTTTTGCTTGCGTGAGTATGGATCATTTGGCTTCGGCAGAGGAGTGTCTGTGAGTTGCATCACGACCTCAGGAATCTCAATCGCATGTTCTTCAGGCTGAGGAATTTCTGGTTCCTCCTCAGTGGCAGTCTGCGTAGTTGGTTGTGCAGCAGCAGCAGTTTCATCAGCGCTGGTGGCTGGAATTTCCTCATGGACAGATGCAGTGGGATGAGTTTCTTCAGAGCCCATGTGAACAGTTTGTGTGGGGGACTGAGGAATTTGCTGTAGAGGAGTGAACATTGGAGAGTTTGGATGCTGACTTTCCCAGAATTCATCACTGATGACGGGTGTGGAGCAGCCAATGTCCACATCATCATTTTCCATTTCTTCAATGCCAGCCTCTTCAGTTGTGAACTGAGGCATAGGCGAGGAGATGATAGGTGTTGAAGGGATCGCATCCACTTCAATTTCTTCATCCAATGGTTCAGACGAAGCAGCAGAATGAGTTTCTTCATCAGATCCGCTGTGGATCACATATTCTTCATCAAAAGAAACAAGGTCCTTTGATGGCCTGGTTGAGATGGGAACAGCATCAATCGGATGTGCAAATGAACTTGTCATAGGCTTCATTTTCTTCGGAGCTGAAGAATCTGAAGCAGCTGATGCTTTCCTTTTCTTCACTGCAGCACGCTCTGCAGCCTTGGTCTTCTTCACATCCGATGCAGATGGAAGGATTGGAGTTGAAGTTGGTGCAGGACCAGCTGAGGAATCTGGTTGATTTTCTTTAGGCACAACTGATGCAGTTGCCCTGAGTTCTTTAGTTTCTTCAGGCACACCACTAGTGGGTGCCCTGGCAATTTCTTCAGCGGCTGGAATGCAGTCATCAGCCCTGGAACTCACATTATCTTCAGCAGCCTGATTGTCATCAGCGGTGCTGGCATTTTCTTCAGTAGGCTGAGCAGATGCTTCAGCCTGAGGAATTTCCTGTTGCGTTGGGGCTGCAACATTGGAAGTGAAGTTATCCGCAAGTTTCACAAAACGAACCTTGGCTCCAAGCCAATCAGCGCGATATGCTTCAAAGTCATCACTGAGTTTCTTAATCTCAGTCTGAGTAGTGACAAGTTCTTTAGTTGTTATAGAGACAGCGTTTTTCTTCAGATAGTGCTCTTTCTTGTACTGTGCTTTCTTGATCTGCCTGGCCTTCTCAAATTTCCACTTTTCTTCTTGAATGAAGTGGGTCAGCATTTGACTTTGGCCAGGAGTCAGCTTGAAGTCAGGCAAGGGAGTGTTGGGGTCCTTGTGCCAATCATCAATGTAGTCGAGGATCAGCTTGGGATCCAAAAGCAGTGGCACCTCTGATCCTTTGGCTCTAGCGGCCCTGACTTGCCTGTCTCTGATGATTTCTGCAAGTTCATCATCATCAGCTTCGTCTTCATCAGACGACACTTGGAAAGCGACTTGCTTCTTTTGAGGACTTGGGCGTGGACCTCGTCCAGCAGTGGCCTTTGTCTTCAGTAGTGAGGGGCCAGCTGAGGAACTTGGTGCAGCTGAGGAACTAGCTGAGACACCTGAGGCAATGGAGATGCCGGCAGTCCTTTGGCACGAAGCGAGATGCACGGGTGCTGAGGATTTGGTCAGAATAGCTGAAGGCTTCGGCGGAGGAGCTGAGGACTTTGGAGGAATAGGAGCAGCATGAGGAATTGGCCGTGAGGGCTTTGATGATTCTGGCCATGAGGGCATTGCTGAGGAACTTGGCCTTGAGGGCATTGTTGGTGAAGCACTTGGCTTGCGCGCAGGCTTCTTTGACATAGCCTTCTTTGGCTTGACAGCAAAGGCCTCAGCAGAGGCAGCAGCAGAATCTTCATTGAATTTCCTCACTGCTTCTTTGGCTTGCTTAGCCAACTTGCCTTGGCGCTTGGCCCATTCATCAGGATAGTCCTCACCGCGCTTGAGGCTGGTGGGATCTGCTATTTGGCCAGGTGCCAGTGGTGCTCTTGGGCATGGAGGATTGAGTGTGAATTTCTTCATATACTTAGGAGTGACATATCTGTACTCCCTCCATTCTCTTGCCCATCTCCTCTCTATCTTCTGAATGCGCACTTTGCGCTCATTCTTGGTTTCCTCAGTAGGTGTGCAGTACCCAGCATATATGTCATCAGGGATCTCAAACGCTGTATTTACCTCAGGCCTCTTTCCTCCCTTCTGTGGCCTTTTACCATCAGCCATTTTCTTCAGTTGAGGAATTTGAACAATCGAATTCTCTGAAGAAGTATGCAACTTTTCTTCAAGGAACGCTGCAAATGAGTTAAGTTGATGAGAACCTAGTGATTCAGCAGCTGACATGTGTACCTGTGAACAGAGTATAGTTGCGAGGAATTTGGAGAGGTCATATGCGTTCTCAGAAGGTTTTTCAAAATGAACAGGTTTGAGGAATTTGACCAGATGAGTCTTGCAGATTTTCACTAAGCGTTCTTTGTCTTAGGTTCCAGAGTTGTATAGATCGAAGATCCACACAATTGAGGAATCTTGAAGAAAAATGATGCTTAGAGAAACGAATCAAGAACGGATGACTTGTGAGGTGTTCAGTGTGTGAAGATATGAAGAAAAACACTTTTGAAGATTTTGTAGATAATCATTCGAATCAACGAGGGCAGTAAAAGTAACTTTTATTTACCCTGGACGAAGAACACGACGAACTGGAGTGAGGAGATGTGAAGTTCGTCTGTGCAAATCTTCCACGCCCTAACTTGGCGGAGGAAGACGGCTACGGCGGCAGCGGAGTGAAGATGTCCGCGGTCGGTGCGAGTACGTCGGCGACGAGGTCGAGGCAGTGAAGCTCTTCCTCACCGGCGGCGATGAAGTAGCGGCGGCGCTAGGGTTTGAGAAGCTCGAGCTGGAGAGAGAGGTCGAGCGGAGTAAAAGAAGTGAGGAAGGGAAGGAGGGGTATTTATAGCCACGGTGAAAAACTGCTCGCCCGAAGAAATTGGACGAACGTGCCCCTGACCCTTCTCATTCGCATGACATGTGTCACCCACTTAGTGAGAGGTGGAGATCGTGTTAGATCATGGGTGAGTGGATAAGTGTATCGAGGGATGCGGAACGGTTTGAGCGGCAAAACCGAAAATTTTGATAAGATAGGTTTTAAAGTTTCATTCACAATTTCTTCAGCTGACAAGGACACAGTGAAGATTTTGAACGAGTTTCAAATAGAACGCACATGAAGAATTTGTGAACAGATTGGGTTGAGTATAGCATAGAGGGGAAGGGTCCGATCACATTCACTTAGCAGAAAACCAACTTGAAGAAATAGCAATAAGTGAATGCTGTAGAGGACATAAACTCATATATATATATATATATATAGCCAATGAAAAAATGACGGAACCAGTGAAGACTATGCAAAGTTGAAGAATATGAATAATTTGAGGAATTTCAACTTTTGGTGGTGGCGTGACCCACCGTATAAGAATGATGATTTCAGACACCGCGTACAATTATCGTAGGTTTCTGAGAATCAAATTCTTCGTTAATTTCTTCACACTAAGAATGTTATTCTTCATTGATTGAAGAAAAACATTTCTTCATGTGTTGCACATATAAGTCATCAATTTTGCATAAGTGTTAGGATGAGTGTCCTTTTCAAAGAACATTCGAAGACTCTAAGATATTTAGCTCACACCGCAACTTGCTAAATCTCTTCTCATCCAAGGGCTTTGTGAAGATATCGGCTAGGTGTTCTTCAGTCTTCACATGCTCAATAGAAATGTCGCCCTTCAACACATGATCACGAAGAAAATGATGACGAATCTGAATGTGCTTTGTCTTCGAGTGCTGAACTGGGTTGTGTGCAATCTTGATGACACTCTCATTGTCACAGAAGAGAGGTACATTCTTCATGTTGACGCCATAGTCCTTGAGAGTTTGCTTCATCCATAGCAATTGGGCACAGCAAGAACCAGCGGCAATATACTCAGCCTCAGCAGTAGATAGTGATACGCAGTTCTGTTTCTTCAAGGACCAATAGACCAAAGATCGTCCGAGGAAATGACATGTACCAGATGTTGACTTGCGATCCACACGATCACCAGCATAGTCAGAGTCAGAATATCCAACAAGATCAAAAGCCGAGCCCTTGGGGTACCATAATCCAAGTGTTGGTGTGTGAGCCAGATATCGAAGAATATGCTTTACAGCCTTATGGTGTTATTCCTTCGGTGCAGCTTGAAATCGGGCACACATGCAAACACTAAGCATTATATCTGGCCTAGATGCACATAAGTATAATAAGGAACCTATCATGGAGCGGTATACCTTATGATCGAAGTCAATACCATTTTCATCAGTGCACAGATGGCCATTTGTGGGCATAGGAATTTTGACGCCTTTGCAATCTTGCATGCCGAATTTCCTCAGTACATCCTTGAGGTATTTCTCCTAAGATATGAATATGCCATTGTGTTGTTGACGAATTTGAAGACCTAAGAAGAATTTCAACTCTCCCATCCTAGACATTTGATATTCTTCACTCATCATATAGGAAAATTCATCACTATAACATTGGTCAGTACAGCCAAAGATAATATCATCAACATATACTTGGCACACAAACAATTCACCATCGTAAGATTTAGTGAAAAGAGTAGGGTCGAGTGAACCGGGTTTGAAGCCTTTATTCATGAAGAGTTCCTTCAAAGTATCATACCAAGCCCGTGGGGCCTGCTTGAGGCCATAGAGGGCCTTGTTGAGTCTGAAGACTTTGTCAGGATTCTTTGGATCTTCAAAACCTGGGGGTTGAGCAACATACACTTCTTCCTCAAGCATACCATTGAGGAATGCACTTTTCACATCCATTTGATATAGAGTGATATCATGATGGTTAGCATAAGCAAGTAATATGCGAATAGCCTCAAGTCTAGCAACAGGTGCAAAAGTTTCATCGAAATCAATTCCTTCAACCTGTGTGTAGCCTTGAGCTACAAGCCGTGCCTTATTACTCACCACAAGGCCATTTTCATCTTGCTTGTTGCGGTAGATCCACTTTGTGCCGATGATATTGTGCTTGCGAGGATCTGGACGTTTGACCAGTTCCCAGACATTGTTGAGCTCGAACTAATGTAATTCTTCTTGCATGGCTTGAATCCACTCAGGCTCCAGAAATGCTTCATCTACCTTAGTGGGCTCTGTAATAGAGACAAAAGCATACTGCCCACAAAAGTTAGACAAATGTGAAGCTTTTGAGCGTGTGAGAGGACCTAGCGCTTTGATGTCATTGATGATCTTTTCAACTTGCACTTCTTTTGCAATGCGAGGATGAGCTGCTTGTCGTTGAAGAATTTGATCGGCGTTTTCTTCAGCACCATTTTCTTCAGCATTTTCTTCAGGTGCATTAGCTCGACGTTCTTCATGTTCTGGAATGAATTCTTCAGCAGATTCTTCAGTAGGAATGACATCCTCAGTAGCCTTGAACTTGATAGTTTCCTCAGGTGCTGGTTCATCTATCACAGTAGGTAGGTGCTCTCTTTGCGAGCCATTAGTTTCATCGAACCGCACATCTACAGTTTCAACAACTTTGTGAAGAACGTTGTTGAAGACTCTGTAGGTGTGCGAGTCCTTTCCGTAACCAAGCATAAAACCTTCATGTGCTTTCGGTGCAAATTTTGAGTTGTGATGAGGATCTCTAATCCAACATTTAGCACTGAAGACTTTGAAATAACTTACATTGGGTTTCTTATCAGTGAGGAGTTCATAGGCAGTCTTTTTGAAGAATTTGTGAAGATATACTCTTTTGATGATGTGGCACGCAGTATCAATTGCCTCAGTCCAGAAACGACGAGGCGTTTTGTATTCATCAAGCATAGTGCGAGCCATCTCAGCAAGAGTCCTGTTCTTGCGCTCCACGACGCTGTTCTGCTGAGGAGTGTAAGGAGCAGATAACTCATGAGTGATGCCAAGTTCATCAAGATAGTCATCGAGACCAGAATTCTTGAACTCGGTGCCATTGTCACTTCTAATGTGCTTGATCTTCACACTAAAGTTGGTTGAAGCCCTCGAGGAAAATCGTTTGAAGACTTCTTGCACTTCATGTTTGTAAGTAACAAGGTGTACCCATGTGAAATGAGAATAATCATCAACAATAACGAAGCCATATTGAGATGCTTCATTTGAGATAGCAGAATAATGATTAGGACCAAAGAGATCCATGTGAAGCAATTCAAATGGGCGAGTGGTGGTCATGATAGTCTTCGCTGGATGCTTGGCCTTGGTCATCTTCCCAGCTTCACAGGCTCCGCATAGGTAATCCTTGAGGAATTTGACATTCTCGATGCCAATGACATGCTTCTTCTTCGCAAGCGTGTGCAAATTCCTCATGCCTGCATGACCAAGTCATTGATGTCAGAGCCAGCCTTCTGAAGCTTTTGCAAGTAAGCACACGGTTGGTTGTGGTCCTGTAGAGAAATCAACAATATACAGGTCTCCTCTCCTAAAGCCTTCGAAGACTTTGGAATTGTCAGCTTCCATAACCACAACACAACGGTACTTGCCAAATACAACAACCATATCAAGATCACAAAGCATTGAGACAGACATAAGGTTGTATCCTAAGGACTCAACAAGCATGACTTTGTCCATGTGTCGATCCTTTCTAATCGCAACCTTACCTAGACCTAATACCTGATTTTTGCCTTTGTCAGCAAAGATGATATGATTCAGATGCGACGGAGATAATGGAGCATCCATCAATAGATTCTTGTCACCGGTCATGTGGTTTGTACATCCACTATCGAGGACCCACTCAGTGGCTTTGGGTTGATCATCCTGCAGATGAATTAGTGCAGCTTACAAACTCATATACTTCATCAGTGAAGAATATGACATCAATTCATCAGATCAATTTCATCAAGTAAAAGAACTGATAAAGCAATATGAGGACGTGAGAAATGAAAGTTCATTTCTTCATGATTAGCCTGCGTCCTATCAGGCATCTCAGGTCTCCAGCAAATTCTTCAGACGATTACGTGCGTCTGGAGACCTGACCCTGCAGAAGAGATTAGTTCTTTTTCTTCACCACCCACATCTGAAGGGGTGGCAAACAGTTCATCATTCTGCGAGCTCCATACGAAAAGGATGGCATGGAAGCCAGTCCATTTCGTCTCACATAAGAGGGGTTAGAGTAAGCATAAGAGTATGCAGAGAAATTCTTCGAGGACTTATGGACATAATGATTTGAAGAATAATGCACATATCCATAATCCTTAGATCTTCCCTGCAAAACAGACGGGTTAGCACGATGATGTTTATATGAGGACTCTCCTCCATATGAGGAATTTGGTCCATATGAAGAATTTGATCTGGGGTTCCTATTCTTCACAGGTGGCGTCATGATGACATTCACCTGAAGATTATCAAGACATCTTTCAGGAACCCAGATTTTCTGCATAGGGGAGCCGTTCCTGCAGTTAGTGCCAACATATCTAACAAATACCTCACCATTCTGATTTTTGAATAGCTTATAGTTGGAGTCAATTGACTCATCATCAGAATGAGGAGATTCACATGCAAATCCAGATAAGTTAGATGGATCAACTGGAGGTCCCTTTGCAGCAACCCATGTAGTTTTGGGGTACTGCTCAGGCTTCCAATATGTACCATCAGCATTGAGTTTCCTCTCAAAGGTGATACCCTCTTTCCTAGGGTTCCTGTTGAGGATCTGCTTTTTAAGCACATCACAAAGAGCCTGATGCCCTTTGAGGCTTTTGTACATGCCTGTCGTGTACAATTCCTTCAGCCCTGCATTGTCAGTGATACTAGCAATGTCCTCAGATGAGGAATTAGTGATAGCAGAGGCATGTGAAGAATTTGAAACATTAGCAGCATTTGAACATTCAGGTGAAGAATTAGTAGATTCACGTTCAATGCACTTCAAGCATGGAGGAACAAATTCTTCCTGAGATGCGCTGATTTGTTGAGCAAGTAATGAATCGCGCTCCTTCTGAAGATCTTCATAACTCACTCTTAGCTTCTCAAGGTCTTGCTTTCTTCGAAGAAATTCATAAGAAAGCTTCTCATGATCCGATAAGAGAGTGTTATGATGACTTTGAAGTTTGTCAAGCTTGGACTGAAGTCTCTGAAGATTTTCAGTCAAAGTTTCAGTGCGATCCATTTCTTCACCCAACATATCATCACTTTTATTTAGCATGGTTTGAACCTTTTCTAAAGCCCTTTGTTGTTTTATAGCAATCTTAGCAAGTTTAGAATAGCTGGGCTTAAGGTTTTCATCAGATTCATTCTCACTTGATTCAGAGGAGGTATATTTGAGTACCTTGGCACCCTTTGCCATGAAGCAATAGGTGGGAGCGTAGTCATCATCGCCTTCATCAGCCTTGTTGGTGAGGTCATTTTCTTCAGTGTTGAAGATAGACTTGCTGACGAATGCAGTAGCAAGAGCTAGGCTCGCCACTCCGGATTCAGACTCCTCGGATGACTCCTCTCCCTCATTTTCTTCAGATTCAGCCTCAGAGTCCATTTCCTTGCCAATGAATGCCCTGGCCTTCTTGGAGCTGCTCTCCTTGTGATATGAAGGCTTTGAGGATTTTGATGATGAGGATTTTGTGGATTTCTTCTTTTTCTTTGCATCATCAGAACTGTAATCCTTGTATTTCTTCTTCTTTGATTCCTTTTCCCACTGAGGACAATCTTGAATGAAATGTCCAGGTTTCTTGCATTTGTGACAGAGCCTCTTCTTGTAGTCACTGGATGAGGAATCATTGCTCCTTGAGGATCTTCCAAGGCGACCACGTCTTGAGAACTTTTGGAACTTCTTCACGAGCAGAGCCAAATCATGGCTCGGTTCTTCAAGATCACCAAGGCTGCTACCAGAGTCTTCATCTTCGGACTCAGATACTGCCTTGGCCTTCAGTGCACGTGTTCTGCCATAGCTTGAACCATAGAGATCTCTCTTTTCAGCAAGTTGGAACTCATGAGTATTTAGTCTCTCGAGAATATCAGCGGGATCAAGTGACTTGTAATCAGCACGTTCTTGTATCATCAATGCTAGAGTGTCAAATGAGGAATCAAGCGATCTCAGCAATTTCTTCACCACCTCATGGTCAGTGATGTCAGTGGCACCAAGTACTTGAAGCTCATTTGAGATGTCAGTGAGGCGATCAAAGGTTTGTTGAACATTTTCATTGTCGAGTCTTTTGAAGCGGTTGAAGAGATTGCGAAGAACATCAACTCGAGAGTCACGCTGAGTTGAGACTCCTTCATTCACTTTGGACAACCTGTCCCAGATAAGCTTCACTGTTTCCAAAGCACTCACTCTGCCATACTGTCCTTTGCTTAGATGGCCACATATGATATTCTTCGCTTGAGAGTCGAGTTGCTTGAATCTCTTCACATCGGCGGCATTCAGAGAAGGTGTGACTGAGGGAACACCATTTTCCACAAATTACCACAGATCGTTATCAATTGCTTCAAGATGCATTCGCATCTTATTCTTCCAGTAGGGGTAGTCCGTCCCATCGAAGGTAGGACACCCAGCAGAGACCTTGATCATACCTGCGGTCGACATAACTAAAACTCCAGGTGGTTAAACCAAAATCACACAGAACAAGGGAGTACCTTGCTCTGATACCAATTGAAAGTGCGTTATATCGACTAGAGGGGGGTGAATAGGCGATTTTTATGAAATTCTTCACTGAGGAATTTGCTGGTGAGGAAATTCCTTAGCGAAGAACTACTAGCAGCAGAATAAGTACTCAAAACTAAACACAACAGAATACAAGCATAGTCATCATGATGAAATAAAGACAGGCACAGAGTACAGGAAGCGTAATCACATGATAACTCAGGATGAAGACAAACAGACTGAAGAAATTGAACTGAGGAAATTGAGAAAGTCTTCAGTCAAAGTCTTCAAACACAGATATGAACAAACATACATCACAGTTATGAGGAAATGAAAGAGTTGAGGAAATAGAACCAATAAGCTCGGTGAAGACAATGATTTGGTAGACCAGTTCCAACTGCTGTCTCAGTTGTACGTCTGGTTGGAGCGGCTGAGTATTTAAACTCGAGGACACACAGTCCTGGACACCCAGTCAAGGACACTTAGTCCAAGACACTTAGTCCTCACCGTATTCTCCTTGAACTAAGGTCACACAGACCTCGTCCAATCACTCGTGGTAAGTCTTCAGGCGACTTCCAAACCTTCACAAACTTGGTCACTCGGTGATCCACAATTCCTCTTGGATGCTCTAGACCATGACGCCTAACCGTCTGGAAGAAGCACAGTCTTCGAAGGTAACAAGCATCGGATCCACTCAGGATCAATATCTTCAGTGATGCTCAATCACTTGGGGTTTGTAGGTGTTTGGGTTTTGGGTTTTTGGTTTTTCCTCACTTGATGATTTTCGCTCAAAGTCCTCGGAGGATGGGTTGCTCTCAAATGACAAGTGTCAGTTTCTCTCGGAGCAGCCAACCAGCTAGTGGTTGTAGGGGGCGGCTATTTATAGCCTAGGGAGTAGCCCGACATGATAAGACATAAATGCCCTTCAATGATATGACCATTAGGTGGATATATATTTTTGGACAGCTGGCGCATGGCACAGCAACGGTCGGAATTTTGAGTAGCAAAATCCTCAGGGCTATCATGTTCCTCACTGTGTAGGCAATCCGCACTGGCGAATTCCTAACTCCTCAGTCAGGACAAATTCCTCAGAGACCAGAAGAACTTCGTCTCTATCACTGAAGAAATTGACTGAACTGTATGAGATTTCCATTGGCTTCACTCGAAGGGATTGGTAGGTGTAGGATTTTGAGTTGAGCATCACATGGAAATTTTTCCTTAGTATTTCCTTGACCCCCTTTAACAGTACGGTGTTTCCTATGACTCAAGAAAGAGAAAAGCAAAACTATGAACACGAAAGTCTTCAAGCTTCATATTTCTCGCATGAATATCAAGTCTTCACGGACACACCAATTTCTTCACTTTCAAAGTCTTCATGAAAGTCTTTGGAAATACCAAAATCTTCAGTCGAAGATATTCATTTTTAGGGATCGACTTTTCCTGTAAATATCAAACTCCTCATAGACTTATAGACCTATGTACACTCACACACGCATTAGTCCCTTAACCTATAAGTCTTCAATACACCAAAATCACTAAGGGGCACTAGATGCACTTACAACCACCATGGCAACATTTTCTGAGATTGCTGCCATGGCAACATTTTCGAAATGGTTGCCATGGCAATGTTTTTGAAATGGTTGCCACGTCAACGAAATATTGGCCATCATGTCGCTTCAACTGAAGATTAAATACGATCATGGAGAACTCCCAGCGCCCAAGACTATACCATATCATGCTATTATGAATTGCCTAAGATGTTTATCCCTTTGTTTGCACCCTTTGATTTCATAGTAGTCAATTATTAGGGTGATATCTCATAGTAAATATCAAGTTAAAAGTTGTCTTCCCAGTGTTGCAACCGTCTATAACATGTAGTGTTCCAGAGTGCGTCATGTCCACATGAGTACAAACGAGACATGAGGTGTAAGAAGGGGATGGTCTAACCATGGATGTAGATAGCACTCGGTTGTCTTAAAATTCTGGCAGAATCATTCTGAGCTCGGAGCACAAAGCATCGAAAGATGAACAAGAGTCATATGGAGATATGACCGACAAAAGTTTGTCCGCTGGTCAAAATTCTCGTCATCGGTGATGTCCACATCAATGGCTGAGAACTAGATTTGGATCTTGAATCACTCACTATTAATTATGAGAGAGATTAATTTGAGTGGGAGTGCATGATGGCCCACAAGTATAGGGTATCTACCATAGTCCTTCCGATAAGTAAGAGTGTCAAACCCAATGAGGAGCAGAAGGAAATGACAAGCGGTTTTCAGCAAGGTATTATCTGCAAGCACTGGAATTATCGGTAACAGATAGTTGTGTGATAAGATAGTTCGTAACGGGTAACAAGTAACAAAAGTAAATAAGGTGCAGCAAGGTGGCTCAATCCTTTTTGTAGCAAAGGACAAGCCTGGATGAACTCTTATATAAAGCAAAGCGCTCCCGAGGACACATGGGAATTACTGTCAAGCTAGTTTTCATCATGTTCATATGATTCGTGTTCGTTACTTTGATAATTTGATATGTGGGTGGACAGGTGCTTAGGTGTTGCCCTTCCTTGGACAAGCCTCCCACTTATGATTAACCCCTCTCGCAAGCATCCACAACTATGAAAGAAGAATTAAGATAAATCTAACCATATCATGAAACATATGGATCCAAATCAGCCCCTTACGAAGCAACAGATAAACTAGGGTTTAAGCTTCTGTCACTCTAGCAACCCATCATCTACTTATTACTTCCCAATGCCTTCCCCTAGGCCCAAATCATGGTGAAGTTTCATGTAGTCGATGTTCACATAACACCACTAGAGGAGAGACAACATACATCTCATCAAAATATCGAATGAATACCAAATTCACATGATTACTTATAACAAGACTTCTCCCATGTCCTCATGAACAAACATAACTACTCACAAAGCATATTCATGTTCATAATCAGAGGATTATTAATTATCATTAAGGATCTGAACATATGATCTTCCACCAAATAAACCAACTAGCATCAACTACAAGGAGTAATCAACACTACTAGCAACCCACAGGTACCAATATGAGGTTTTGAGACAGAGATCGGATACAAGAGATGAACTAGGGTTTGAGAGGAGATGGTGCTAGTGAAGATGTTGATGGAGATTGACCCCCTCTCGATGAGAGGATCGTCGGTGATGACGATGGCTTCGATTTCCCCCTCCTAGAGGGAATTTTCCCCGGAAGAACAGCTCTGCCGGAGCCCTAGAATGGTTCTGCCCAGGTTCTGCCTCGAGATAGCGGCGCTTCGTCCTGTAAGCTTCTCTCTGATTTTTTTCCAGGCCAAAACACACCATATAGCAGAAGATGGGCATCGGGGGCCTGCCAGGTGGCCCACAAGGCAGGGGCGCGCCCAGTGGGTAGGGCGCACCCCCACCCTTATGGAAGGTAGGTGGGCCCCCTCTGGTGCTTTCTTCGCCCAATATTTTTTATATATTCCAAAACAATTCTCTGTGAAGTTTCAGGACTTTTGGAGTTGTGCAGAATAGGACTTAATATTTGCTCTTTTTCCAGTCCAGAATTCCAGCTGTCGGCATTCTCCCTCTTCATGTAAACCTTATAAAATAAGGGAGAAAAGGCATAAGTATTGTAATATAATGTGTAATAACAGCCCATAATGCAATAAATATCGATATAAAATCATAATGCAAAATGGACGTATCAGTGCACTTTATATTAAAACTTGTTTAAACACTAGTGCCATATTAATTATGAATAAATGTCTATGAGTAGTTTGCATTATAGTTGTAGAATTATGGCTCAGGGTTCCACCCTTGTTGTTGAAATTGATTGACTGTTATTTATCTGGCTGAAACTTTATGTTTGAGAGGATCGTCCTCTAAAAGTGCCAAGAAGGATTTTGTCCTACTGCATGCTTACAATATTCTCTTGCTAATGCTATGGATGATGGGACTCACGTCCTTCGATCCAAAATTTAGAGTTGCATTATGGTGCGATTGCTTCTAAGAAACCTGAACTTCAAAATGGTTGGGATAGTTATGTGATATTCTTGGAATTGAAAATTATTTTAGAAACAAACAAAGATTAGAATATATGTGATATCTAAAGGAGTGTTTTGTTTGCAAGACCTAGTGAAGTGTTCAACTATGATTAAGACTAATATGCGTAAGATCCGGAAGAAGGCCAGGCATGAGTTGATGGTGAGAACTTAAAGAGAAAGAACAAAATCAAAGGATGTAATGAGACTTACATGCCTAGGGAAGTTCAGGGCTCACGCCACTCTTAAAAGTTAGATGATTCTTCTGTTGAGTGGGAAAAATATTGAAAGTAAATTATAAGAAGTTTAGAGGCGGATGGATAAGAAGACTGGAATGTCCAGCTCAGGTATGAATGTCATACAAGTTATAAGATGTAGAGAAAGTCGGACAAGTAAATTGTGATTCTTGAGAATTGTGATTAAAATGTTAAGCACTAATTTCTTCAGGAATTGTGGTCAAAAGTTGATCACAAGGATACCAACTCTATTGCATAATGTTGTGAATCGATGCAAGAATTACTACAACCTAATGACCAACAAATAAATGAGGTTAAAATATGTGTTGAAAATTTTGTAAAAGTTATGATACTTTTTCATCAACATATTACCTCTGAATTTATTATCATAATTCATTTGAGAGTTTTGTACACTCTAGCCCATTGTAGAAGTTGCAAGGAGGTTGTTCATAAGAAAACAATAGTTGTTTGATGTAATGAACAAAAGGACCGTACTCCTACTGTGAATAGGATTTAAGTTATGACTATTGATGATAAAATTGAACATCCATAACACTGATGCTAAATATCGCAAGACTAAAAGAATACCACATATGTGTGGCACTGCATTTAGTCACATTGGAGAACCTCGCATGGAGAAATTTCATAGTGATGGATTTTGGGGTCATATGATTATGAATCATCTGACACTTGCAACTTTCTCCCAAATAGTGGAGTAAACTAAAATACTGTTCACGGGCCATAAAGAAAGAGCAACAAAAATAATTGGAAATATGCATATTGATGTATGTGTTGGGGAACATAGTATTTCAAAAAAATTGCGTACGGTCACGCAAGATCTATCTAGGAGAAGCGTAGCAACGAGCGGCGAGAGACGGAAAGCAGAAGCGTTTAGTAACGCGGTTGATGTAGTCAGACGTCTTCACGATCCAACCGATCAAGTACCGAATGCACGGCACCTCTGCGATCTGCACACGTTCAACTCGGTGACGTCCCTCGTTCTCTTGAACCAGCTGAGGCTGAGGGTGAGTTCCGTCAACACGACGGCGTGTTGACGGTAATGATGAAGTTACCGACGCAGGGCTTCGCCTAAGCACTACGACAATATGACCGAGGTGGAAAACTGTGGAGGGGGGCACCGCACACGGCTAAAGATCAACTTGTGTCTCATTAGGGTGCCCCCTGCCCACGTATATAAAGGAGGGGGAAGAGGAGGCCGGCCTAGGAGGGGTGCGCCTATAGGGGGAGGCCAACTAGGTTTCCCAATCCTAGTTGGTGTCCCCTTCCTTTTCCAAGAGGGGAGAGAGGGAAGGAGTAGGAGAGGGAGAAGGGAAGAGAGGGGGCGCGTCGATCCAAAATTTAGAATTGCATTATGGTGCGATTGCTTCTGAGAAACCTGAACTTCAAAATGGTTGGGATAGTTATGTGATATTCTTGGAATTGAAAATTATTTTAGAAACAAACAAAGATTAGAATATATGTGATATCTAAAGGAGTGTTTTGTTTGCAAGACCTAGTGAAGTGTTCAACTATGATTAAGACTAATATGCGTAAGATCCGGAAGAAGGCCAGGCATGAGTTGATGGTGAGAACTTAAAGAGAAAGAACAAAATCAAAGGATGTAATGAGACTTACATGCCTAGGGAAGTTCAGGGCTCCCGCCACTCTTAAAAGTTAGATGATTCTTCTGTTGAGTGGGAAAAATATTGAAAGTAAATTATAAGAAGTTTAGAGGCGGATGGATAAGAAGACTGGAATGTCCAGCTCAGGTATGAATGTCATACAAGTTATAAGATGTAGAGAAAGTCGGACAAGTAAACTGTGATTCTTGAGAATTGTGATTAAAATGTTAAGCACTAATTTCTTCAGGAATTGTGGTCAAAAGTTGATCACAAGGATACCAACTCTATTGCATAATGTTGTGAATCGATGCAAGAATTACTACAACCTAATGACCAACAAATAAATGAGGTTAAAATATGTGTTGAAAATTTTGTAAAAGTTATGATACTTTTTCATCAACATATTACCTCTGAATTTATTATCATAATTCATTTGAGAGTTTTGTACACTCTAGCCCATTGTAGAAGTTGCAAGGAGGTTGTTCATAAGAAAACAATAGTTGTTTGATGTAATGAACAAAAGGACCGTACTCCTACTGTGAATAGGATTTAAGTTATGACTATTGATGATAAAATTGAACATCCATAACACTGATGCTAAATATCGCAAGACTAAAAGAATACCACATATGTGTGGCACTGCATTTAGTCACATTGGAGAACCTCGCATGGAGAAATTTCATAGTGATGGATTTTGGGGTCATATGATTATGAATCATCTGACACTTGCAACTTTCTCCCAAATAGTGGAGTAAACTAAAATACTGTTCACGGGCCATAAAGAAAGAGCAACAAAAATAATTGGAAATATGCATATTGATGTATGTGTTGGGGAACATAGTATTTCAAAAAAATTGCGTACGGTCACGCAAGATCTATCTAGGAGAAGCGTAGCAACGAGCAGCGAGAGACGGAAAGCAGAAGCGTTTAGTAACGCGGTTGATGTAGTCAAACGTCTTCACGATCCAACCGATCAAGTACCGAATGCACGGCACCTCTGCGATCTGCACACGTTCAACTCGGTGACATCCCTCGTACTCTTGAACCAGCTAAGGCTAAGGGTGAGTTCCGTCAACACGACGGCGTGTTGACGGTGATGTTGAAGTTACCGACGCAGGGCTTCGCCTAAGCACTACGACAATATGACCGAGGTGGAAAACTGAGGAGGGGGGCACCGCACACGGCTAAAGATCAACTTGTGTCTCATTAGGGTGCCCCCTGCCCACGTATATAAAGGAGGGGGAAGAGGAGGCCGGCCTAGGAGGGGTGCGCCTATAGGGGGAGGCCAACTAGGTTTCCCAATCCTAGTTGGTGTCCCCTTCCTTTTCCAAGAGGGGAGAGAGGGAAGGAGTAGGAGAGGGAGAAGGAAAGAGAGGGGGCGCCGCCCCCTCCCTAGTCCAATTCGGACTTGTCATGGGGGGGCGTGCGGCCACCCCATGAGGCCCCCTTTTCCTTTCCCATATGGCCCATTAAGGCCCACTACTTCCCCCGGTGAATTCCCGTAACTCTCTGATACTCCAAAAAAATACCCGAACCACTCAGAACTTTTCCGATGTCCGAATATAGCCTTCCAATCAATCTTTACATCTCGACCATTTCGAGACTACTCGTCACGCCCGTGGTCTCATCCGGGACTCCGAACAACATTCGGTCATCAAATCACATAAACTCATAATACAAATCGTCATCGAACGTTAAGCGTACGGACCCTACGGGTTCGAGAACTATGTAGACATGAACGAGACACATATCCGGTCAATAACCAATAGCGGAACCTGGATGCTCATATTGGCTCCTACATATTCTACGAAGATCTTTATCGGTCAAACCGCATAACAACATAAGTTGTTCCCTTTGTCATCGGTATGTTACTTGCCCGAGATTTGATCGTCGGTATCATCATACCTAGTTCAATCTCATTATCGGACAGTCTCTTTACTCGTTCCGTAATGCATCATCCTGCAACTAACTCATTAGTCACATTGCTTGCAAGGCTTATAGTGATGTGCATTACCGAGAGGGCCCAGAGATACCTCTCCGACAATCGGAGTGACAAATCCTAATCTCGATCTATGCCAACTCAACAAATACCATCGGAGACACCTGTAGAGCATCTTTATAATCACCCAGTTACGTTGTGATGTTTGATAGCACACAAGGTGTTCCTCCGGTATTCGAGAGTTGCATAATCTCATATTTTGAGGAACATGTATAAGTCATGAAGAAAGAAATAGGAATAAACTAAACGATCATAGTGCTAAGCTAACGGATGGTCTTGTCCATCACATCATTCTCTAATGATGTGATCTCGTTCATCAAATGACAACACATGTCTATGTCTAGGAAAGTTAACCATCTTTGATTAACGAGCTAGTCAAGTAGAGGCATACTAGGGACACTTTGTTTGTCTATGTATTCACACATGTACTAAGTTTCCGGTTAATACAATTCTAGCATGAATAATAAACATTTATCATGATATAAGGAAATATAAATAACAACTTTATTATTGACTCTAGGTCATATTTCCTTCAATCTCCCACTTGCACTAGAGTCAATAATCTAGCTCACACCGTCATGTGATTTCACACCAATAGTTCACATCTTTATGTGATTAGTTCACATCTTAATGTGACTAATACGCAAAGGGTTTACTAGAGTCAATAATCTAGTTCACATCGCCATGTGATTAACACCCAAAGAGTGATCATGTTTTGCTTGTGAGAGAAGTTTAGTCTACGGGTCTGCAACATTCAGATCCGTATGTATTTTGCAAATTTCTATGTCTACAATACTCTGCACGGAGCTACTCTAGCTAATTGCTCCCACTTTCAATATGTATCTAGATCGAGACTTGGAGTCATCTAGATCGGTGTCAAAAGCTTGCATCGACATAACTCTTTACGACGAACTCTTTTATCACCTCCATAACCGAGAAATATTTCCTTAGTCCTCTAAGGATAATTTTGACCGATGTCCAGTGATCTACTCCTAGATCACTATTGTATTCCCTTGCCAAAATCATGCTAAGGTATACGATAGGTCTGGTACACAGCATAGCATACTTTATAGAACCTATGACTGAGGCATAGGGAATGACTTTTCATTCTCTTTCTATTTCTTTCCGTGGTCGGGTTTTTAGTCTTTACTCAACTTCACACCTTGTAACACAGGCAAGAACTCCTTCTTTGACTGTTCCATTTTGAACTACTTCAAAAACTTGTCAAGGTATGTACTCATTGAAAAAATTATCAAGCATCTTGATCTATCCCTATAGATCTTGATGCCCAATATGTAAGCAGCTTCATCGAGGTCTTTTATTGAAAAATTCTTATTCAAGTTACCTTTTATGCTATCCAGAAATTTTGTATCATTTCCGATCAATAATATGGCATCCACATATAATATCAAAAATGTTGTAGAGCTCCCACTCACTTTCTTGTAAATACAAGCTTCTCCAAAAGTCTGTATAAAACTATATGCTTTGATCAACTCATCAAAGCATATATTCCAACTCCGAGATGCTTGCACCAGTCCATAGATGGATCGCTGGAGCTTGCACACTTTGTTAGCACCTTTAGGATTGACAAAACCTTCTGGTTGCATCATATACAACCCTTCTTTAATAAATCCATTAATGAATGTAGTTTTACCAGATTTCCTAAAATGTGGCAACTGCTAACATGATTTGGGCAGACTTTTAAGCATCGATACGAGTGAGAAAATCTCATCGTAGTCGACACCTTGAACTTGTCGAAAACCTTTTGTGACAATTCGAGCTTTGTAGATAGTAACACTACTATCAGCGTCCGTCTTCCTCTTGAAGATCCATTTATTCTGAATGGCTCACCGGTCATCGGGCAAGTCAATCAAAGTCCATACTTTGTTCTCATACATGGATCCCATCTCAGATTTCAGGGCCTTAAGCCATTTCGCGGAATCTGGGCTCATCATCGCTTCCTCATAGTTTGTAAGTTCGTCATGGTCTAGTAACATGCCTTCCAGAACAGGATTACCGTACCACTCTGGTGCGAAACGTACTCTGGTTGACCTACAAGGTTCAGTAGTAACTTGATCTGAAGTTTTCATGATCATCATCATTAACTTCCTCACTAATTGGTGTAGGCATCACTGGAACTGGTTTCTGTGATGAACTACTTTCCAATTCGGGAGAAGGTATAATTACCTCATCAAGTTCTACTTTCCTCCCACTCACTTCTTTCGAGAGAAACTCCTTCTCTAAAAAGGATTCACTCTTAGCAACAAAGATCTTGCCTTCGGATCTGTGATAGAAGGTGTACCCAGCAGTTTCTTTTGGGTATCCTATGAAGACGCACTTCTCTGATTTGGGTTTGAGCTTATCAGGCTGAAACTTTTTCACATAAGTATCGCAACCCCAAACTTTAAGAAACGACAGCTTTGGTTTCTTGCCAAATCATAGTTCATACAGTGTCTTCACAACGGATTTAGATGGTGCCCTATTTAACGTGAATGCAACTGTCTCTAATGCATAACCCCCAAAATGATAGCGGTAAATCGGTAAGAGACATCATAGATCGCACCATATCTAATAAAGTACGGTTACGATGTTCGAACACACCATTACACTGTGGTGTTCCAGGTGGCGTGAGTTGCGAAACTATTCGACATTGTTTCAACTGAAGGCCAAACTCATAACTCAAATATTTTGTCTCCGTGATCAGATCGTAGAAACTTTATTTTCTTGTTACGATGATTCTCCACTTCACTCTGAAATTCTTTGAACTTTTCAAACGTTTCAGACTTGTGTTTCATTAAGTAGATATACTCATATCTGCCCAAATCATCTGTGAAGGTCGGAAAATAATGATACCCGCCGCGAGCCTCAACACTCATTGGATCACATACATCAGCATGTATTATTTCTAATAAGTCTATTGCTCGCTCCATTATTCCGGAGAATGGAGTCTTAGTCATCTTGCCCATGAGGCATGGTTTGCAAGTATCAAGTGATTCCAAAAGCCCATCAGCATGGAGTTTCTTCATGCGCTTTACACCAATATGACCTAAACGGCAGTGCCACAAATAAGTTGCACTATCATTATTAACTTTGTATCTTTTGGCATCAATATTATGAATATGTGTATCACTACAATCGAGATTCAATAAACCATTTATATTAAGTGTATGACCATATAAGGTTTTATTCATGTAAACAGAACAACAATTATTCTTTGACTTAATGAATAACCGTATTGCAATAAACATGATCCAATCATATTCATGCTCAACGCATACACCAAATAACATTTATTTTAGGTTCAACACTAATCCCGAAGGTAAAAGGAGTGTGCGATGGTGATCTTATCAACCTTGGAATCATTTCCAATACACATCGTCACCTTGTCCTTAACTAGTCTTTGTTTATCTTGCAACTCCTATTTTCGAGTTACTACTCTTAGCAACTGAACCAGTATCAAATACTGGGGGGTTGCTATAAACACTAGTAAAGTACACATCAATAACTTGTATATCAAATATACCTTTGTTCACTTTGCCATCCTTCTTATCAGCCAAGTAACTAGGGTAGTTCCACTTCCACTGACCATTTCCTTTGCAGTAAAAGCACTCAATGTCAGGCTTGGGTCTAGCTTTGGGCTTCTTCATGGGAGTGGAAACTTGCTTGACATTCTTCTTGAAGTTCCCTTTATTTTCCTTTGCCCTTTTACTTGAAACTAGTGGTCATGTCAACCATCAACACTTGATGCATTTTCTTGATTTCTACCTTTGCCGACTTCAGCATCGCGAAGAGCTCGGGAATTGTTTTATGTCATCCCTTGCATATTACAGTTCATCACTAAGTTCCAGTAACTTGGTGATAGTGACTAGAGAACTCTGTCAATCACTATCTTATCTAGAATATTAACTCCCACTTGATTCAAGCAATTGTAGTACCCAGACAATCTGAGCACATGCTCATTGGTTGAGCTATTCTCCTCCATCTTGTAGGCAAAGTACTTGTCGGAGGTCTCATACCTCTCGACTCGGGCATGAGTCTGAAATACCAATTTCAGCTCTTGGAACATCTTATATGCTCCATGGCGTTCAAAACATTTTGAAGTCCCGGTTCTAAGCCGTAAAGCATGGCACACTAAAATATCAAGTAGTCATCATATCAAGCTTGTCAAATGTTAATAATGTCTGCATCTGCTCCTGCAATAGGTCCGTCACCTAACGGTGCATCAAGGACATAATTCTTCTGTGCAGCAATGAGGATAATCCTCAGATCACGGAGCTAGTCCACATCATTGCTACTAACATCTTTCAACATAGTTTTCTCTAGGAACATATCATAAATAAAACTGGGAAGTTATATGCGAGCAATTGATCTACAACATAGATATGCAAATACTATCAGGACTAAGTTCATGATAAATTTAAGTTCAATTAATCACATTACTTAAGAACTCCCACTTAGATAGACATCCCTCTAATCATCTAAGTGATCACGTGATCCATATCAACTAAACCATGTCTGATCATCACGTGAGATGGAGTAGTTTTCAATGGTGAACATCACTATGTTGATCATATCTACTATATGATTCACGTTCGACCTTTCGGTCTCAGTGTTCCGAGGCCATATCTGCATATGCTAGGCTTGTCAAGTTTAAACCGAGTATTTTACATGTGCAAAACTGGCTTGCACCCGTTGTGTGTGAACGTAGAGCTTATCACACCCGATCATCACGTGGTGTCTCCGCACGAAGAACTGTCGCAACGGTGCATACTCAGGGAGAACACTTATACCTTGAAATTTTAGTGAGGGGTCATCTCATAATGCTATTGTCGTACTAAGCAAAATAAGATGCATAAAGGATAAACATCACATGCAATCAAAATATGTGACATGATATGGCCATCATCATCTTGTGCCTTTGGTCTCCATCTCCAAAGTACCGTCATGATCTCCATCGTCACCGGCATGACACCATGATCTCCATCATCTTGATCTCTATCAACGTGTCGTCAGCTTTTGCAACTATTGCTATCGCATAGTGATAAAGTAAAGCAATTGTATGGTGCTTGCATCTTATGCAATAAAGAGACAACCATAAGGCTCCTGCCAGTTGCCGATAACTTTAACAAAACATGATCATCTCATACAACAATTTATATCTCATCACGTCTTGACCATATCACATCACAACATGCCCTGCAAAAACAAGTTAGACGTCCTCTACTTTGTTGTTGCAAGTTTTATGTGGCTGCTATGGCTTCTAGCAAGAACCGTTCTTGCCTACGCATCAAAACCACAACGTAGTATAGTGATTGCTTTTTGATCTTCAAAAAGAACCCTGTTCATTGAAACCGATTCAACTAAAGTTGGAGAAACAGACACCCACTAGCCACCTGTGTGTGAAGCACGTCGGTAGAACCAGTCTCGCGTAAGCGTACGCGTAATGTCGGTCTGAGCCGCTTCATCCAACAATACCGCTAAATCAAGAATCAACTAGTGACGGCAAGCAATATGTATATACCCACGCCCACAACTCCTTTGTGTTCTACTCGTGCATATAACCTCTACCATAGACCTAGCTCGGATGCCATTGTTGGGGAACGTAGTATTTCAAAAAAATTGCCTACGATCACGCAAGATCTATCTAGGAGAACCATAGCAATGAGCGGGGAGATTTTGTCCACGTACCCTCGTAGACCGAAAGCGGAAGCGTCTAGTAACACGGTTGATGTAGTCGAACGTCTTCGCGATCCAACCGATCAAGTACCGAACGCACGACACCTCTGCGATCTGCACACGTTTAGCTCGGTGACGTCCCTCGAACTCTTGATCCAGTTGAGGCCGAGGGTGAGTTCCGTCAGCACGACGGCATGTTGACGGTGATGGTGAAGTTACCGACACAGGGCTTTGCCTAAGCACTACAACAATATGACCGAGGTGGAAAACTGTGGAGGGGGCACCGCACACGGCTAAAGATCAACTTGTGTCTCATTGGGGTGCCCCTTCCCACGTATATAAAGGAGGGGGGAAGAGGAGGTCGACCTAGGAGGGGCGCGCCTATAGGGGGAGTCCAACTAGGTTTCCCAATCCTAGTTGGAGTCCCCTTCCTTTTCCAAGAGGGGAGAGAGGGAAGGAGTAGGAGAGGGAGAAGGAAAGAGAGGGGGGCGTCGCCCCCTCCCTAGTCCAATTCGTACTTGCCATGGGGGGCGCGCAGCCACCCCTTGAGGCCCCTTTCTTCTTTCCCATATGGCCCATTAAGGCCCACTACTTCCCCCCGCGAATTCCCGTAACTCTCCGGTACTCCCAAAAATACCTGAACCACTTAGAACTATTTTGATGTCCGAATATAGCCTTCCAATATATCAAACTTTACGTCTCGACCATTTAGAGACTCCTCGTCATGTCTGTGATCTCATCTGGGACTCCGAACAACCTTTGGTACATCAAATCACATAACTCATAATACATATTGTCATCGAACGTTAAGCATGCGAACCCTATGGTTTCGAGAACTATGTAGACATGACCGAGACATATCTCCGGTCAATATCCAATACGGAACCTGGATGCTCATATTGGTTCCTACATACTCTACGAAGATCTTTATCGGTCAAACCGCATAACGACATACGGTGTTCCCTTTGTCATCGGTAGGTTACTTGCTCGAGTTTCGATCGTCGGTATCATCATACCTAGTTCAATCTCGTCACTGGCAAGTCTCTTTACTCATTCCATAATCCACCATCTCGTGACTAACTCATTAGTCACATTGCTTGCAAGGCTCATAGTGATGTGCATTACCGAGAGGGCCCAGAGATACCTCTCCGATACATAAAGTGACAAATCCTAATCTCGATCGATGCCAACCCAACAAACACCTTCGAAGACACCTGTAGAGCATCTTTATAATCACCCGGTTATGTTGTGACGTTTGATAGCACACAAGGTGTTCCTCTGGTATTCGGGAGTTGCATAATCTCATAGTCTGAGGAACATGTATAAGTCATGAAGAAAGCAATAGCAATAAACTAAACTATCATAGTGTTAAGCTAACGGATGGGTGTTGTCCATCACATCATTCTCTAATGATGTGATCTCGTTCATCAAATGACAACACATGTCTATGGCTAAGAAACTTAACCATCTTTGATTAACGAGCTAGTCAAGTAGAGGCATACTAGGGACACTTTGTTTGTCTATGTATTCACACATGTACTAAGTTTCCGGTTAATACAATTCTAGCATGAATAATAAACATTTATCATGATATAAGGAAATATAAATAACAACTTTATTATTGCCTCTAGGGCATAATTCCTTTAGTATGTAGTCCAATAAGTGTTGTTGCAAGGAGTGGATTTATCTATCTTCAAGGATGACTCAAGTAGATATTTATATTTACTAACTGAGACATAAATCTAGATCTTCTGAAATGTTTCAAAAGATTTTCAGTATGAAGTAGAAATCAATGTAACAAAAAAATTATGTTTCTACAATTGGATTGCAGAAAAGAATATTTGAGTTACAAATTTAGCGAATGTCTGATGAGCTATAAAAGACATTTATAGCTTGCACCTCCTAAAAACACTACTAAGAATAGAGTGTTTTGAGTAGATGTAATCAAACTATGTATGACATGGTGAGATCAGAGATGACATTGATTGTTCCACCGATATACTTTTAAAATGATGCTTTAGAGAGTATGGCTTTTTAAACTGAAAAGAGTGCCATCAAATTTGTTGGAATAAGTGCTACTTTGTAGGTTATCCCAAATGGTTGGGTATTCCTTTATCACTATGCCAAGGCAAAGTATTTTGCTAGAGAGTGCGGTAGTTTTGAAGAACAGTTTTCTGGAAAATAATGAGTGGGAGGACAGTGCAACTCGATAAGATTACAGAATCTTCGTAATCAGGTCGAAGAAAAGAAATGCTAGAATTAGTTCTAGTATTTCATACTTCGACTGGTAAGGAAGCCTCTACGTAAGATGTAGTAATTTCGGTCAAACGTGCAGCTGAACTATATAGGTTGGAAAATTCATACAGACCATCAGGGTGTGCAGATGAAATATTGTTGAAACAAACAATGAACCTATAATACACAAAGAAGCATTAATGGGCCCTGACTCCGGAATTGGCTATACGCCAAAATAATCTAAGATAGTATACATACAGATAATTCAAGTTTAGAACTTGATAGACCCTCTGAATGCTTTGCAAAAATGCTTAGGCTAGTCTTTTTGCATACTCGTTTGACTAATATTTTAAAGATGGCCCCATATGCTAAGTATATGAAAGATATTGTCACTAATAAAAGAAAGATACCTGAAGCTGAAATTTCCACCATGCTTGCAAATTACTCTTTTAGGATGGAGTACCTAAGAAACTACGAGATCCAGGAATACCTACTATACTATGCTCCATTAAAAGAAATTATGTTAAAACTGCTTTGTGTGACTTGGGAGCCGGTGTTAGTGTTATGTCTTTCTCTTTATATAGAAGACTTGATTTGAATAAACTCACACCTACTAAAATATCATTGCAAATGGCTGATAAATCAACTGTCATACCTATAGGTATTTGTGAGGATGTGCCTATTATAGTTGCAAATGTTACTATCTTAACAGACTTTATTATACTTGATATGCCCGGCGACGACAACATGTCGATTATCCTTGGTAGACCCTTTTTGAATACTGCAGGGGCTTTTATTGATTGCAACAAAAGCAAGGTCACTTTCATATAAATGGTAATGAGCATACGCTGCACTTTCCGAACAAACAATTACAAGTGAATGGTATCAATTGTATTGGGAAGGTTTCGACGATTACTATTGGAAGTTTTCAACTCCCTCTTCCTACTATCAAAAACAAATATGAAACTCTTATTATTAGGGAGATGCATATCCCCGTTGAGAAATTTGTTCGTAGGAAACATGAACTTATTTTGGAGAAGTTCCTCAAAAAAGAGTGCCAAGGGAGTCACTGGGGACTCCTCGGATAGTGACCCCAACATTCCACGTAGGACGGAGGTCCAGCCGTGCGAATGGCCACATAATGCCTTCATGAACAAAGTCGGATTCTACCAAGAGTTCATGCAATTTGTTGCAAATGTCGGGTTGACCGACTTCCTCACAGATGAGTGTGACCAGTAACATCCTTACAAATTCCTTTGTGCAAAATTTCCATTTCTTAAATAGGCTCGAACCCCCCATGGTGCATTTTGTGAGATATGTTTGATTCCCTCTGATGGGGAATTAAGAGAGCCTACACCGGGGGATTTTGAGGGTTTCCTCCGCACTCTAACTATGGGAGACGAAAGGGGCATGTCGAAAGCCCGAGCTACTAGTTTGCAATTTCCTGTTGTCCATTACTTTGCTTTATTCATAGGGAAATGTTTGACTTCTAGGGAGCAAGGTTGTGCAATCTATGCCCCTGACCTCACCATTTTACGACACTTATAGCCTTGAAGCTATCATTGCACGCCGCTTAGACACTAACAGGACTAGGGGCAAGATTCACAGTGGTATTTATGCTACTCGTTTAGCGAGACGTTTCCATGTCAATATACGCCCCCATGATTATTTGTTGCCTAGGATTTATCTAGATCACCAGGCTATGATAGATCACCATTTTATTGATGCCCCTGAGCATCCCACCCCATTCATTATAACTTGGTTTTTAGTGAGGATACTCGTGATATTATTAGGTTCCCTGCACCTGCTTTGTTTGACTCTCATGCCAGGAACAGATACACCGTCATGCCACCGGACGTCGTTGCTTACTGAAACACGTTGGCAGTGGTAGAGAACAAGGCCCAGGCTTGGGACGCTCAAGTGCCGTGTCGGTGTACTAGAGTAGGGGTACCCTAGTATCCCGAACTTGTGCACGGGCAGTCGCAGCATCCCGCGGCAAGGCTTGTCGGGTGACCGCCAAGATCCTCCGTGGTTCCTTTGGAGCCATTCAAGAACAAAGTGTCCAAGCCAAGAAGACAAGACCCCGGCAAGAGGAGCTTGTCGGGAAGACTAACAAAAGCATCCCAAGACCCCGGCAAGAGGAGCTTGCCGAGAAGGCCACCCAAGGCATTTCAAGGAACTTGCCGCGGCGCACCACGCGTCCCGGCAAGACCCGGTGAGCGACAAGCTCCCGGACGCGACAAGACAACGACCGCGGCAAGGCGCTTGCCGCGGCAAGCCACCTCTCCGCGCCCGCGCTCCAGCACATCCACCAACGTGTCGCTCTGGGGCACTTCCAGGCGTATGTGGCGGAAGGCTGTGCAGCTAGGGGCGTGCGGTGGCAAGCGGCGCTGACAAGATCGCCATCGTGGCGAACGGTGGCGTCCCTGGCGGTCCCTTTTCGCACTGTTTAGGCGACACAGACGGGCATTTAAGGCCCTTGTCCCCTGCCGTCAGGGTTAGGTATGATACACTGTAGCAGGTAGCTGTGTCTATCACAACACCTTTCCATTTTTGCCCTTTACCTCCGTTGCCACCTGTCGGTAACCCCTTGAGCATATAAAAGGAGGTCCGTGTGCAACATGGGGGGGGGGGGTTCGAACACTCACGCTCGGTCTCGCTAGCTGCTGGTGTGTACTGTAGCACTCCGCGCTCCCGAGCAAGAAATCAATACAGACCACAAAGCAGGAGTAGGGTTTTACGCATCCGTGAGGCCCGAACCTGGGTAAATCGCTCGCGTGCTTCGCCTCGATTTGCTCTTTGCATGATCTCCGCCCCCGCCGAACCGAAAGGGACCCGGTCCGCCGGTCCCATAGGTGCCCGTGGATCAGTACCCCGACATCTTTGGCGCGCCAGGTAGGGGGCGTCGAGGTTGTGTGAACCAGATCCGGCGTTCTCGCGAGCTAGATCTTCATCACCCTCATCAACATGCCGCCGAAGAAGAAGGTTTCGGAGGCAGCTGCTCCGTCCGCGCCGAGCCAACCACCGCCGGAGCAAACGGTTGGTGGGGCGGGCGTCGGCGGAAGGACACGCGTCGACGAGGGAGCTCATGGTGCTGCCAGGTCCCAGGACAAGGCTGCGCCACCCATCGGCGGCGTAGCCGGCTCCCACAACGACCGGGCGCACTCCAAGACCTCGGCGTCCGTGCATGCACCACGCCCATCTCAGGAGGCGCGGGACCGGCAGCGTCATGGTACTCACGGTACCATGCGTTCGCTAGACCAAGATCGAGCTGGTGGCTCTCGGAGCGCTCAGGACCACCATGCACGTCAACCTGCTGGCGCTAGCGAGACACGGTCGCTTGGACGAGATATTGCTCCTTCTAACGTGGTTAGAAGTCCGAGCATATCCCGCTCCTCGCACCGTTCGCCACCGCCACCCGCCACTACAGCAGAAGCTTTGGCGCGAGCCCAGCTGCTCCTAGACTACCCTCCAGCGGCGGACAAGATCGACGACTGGAGGGCCACTATCCAGAGTCTCATCGGCTTCGCCAACGGCGACACTCCTCGGCAGCCGAGCACGTCGCAGCCGCAGCGAGTCAGCCAGGCACGAGCCGGAGACGACAAGACTGGTGGGGGTGCAACTACTGTGCACTCCCCACCCCGAAGGCCAAGATCGCCGACTCGCCGGATTCACCTCGACAGCGACTCCACCGCGTCGTCAGATCCGCGAGCTCGTCGCGATCAGCGCCAAGTTCTTCAAGAACGACAACAAGAAGACGCTCGTACTCGCATCGAGCGCCGGAGAGAAGCGCGGCGTCAATCAGACCAGCGCGCTGGGCCCTCTGTTGACATGCATGCGCCAGGGGAACCAGGCGACTTGCCGTACACGGTAGGTTGCCCTGCGTTCACTCATGAGCTGCGGCAAGTCCAGTGGCCCAGTACGAAGAATTTCAAACCAGATGTACCAGAGAAGTACGACGGCAAGTCGCATCCGTCGGAGTTCCTCAGCATCTACACCATCGCGGTGCAGGCTGCTGGGGGCGGGACGACAAGATCCTTGCCAACTACTTCCCGTTGGTGCTCAAGCCCAACGCCAGGTCCTGGCTCATGCACTTGCCGGACAACTCCATATCCTCCTGGGCTGATCTATGTCATCAGTTTGTCGGCGCCTTTACTGGCGGCCACAAACCTCATGGCCAAGAAAGTGATCTTCATCTGCTCGTCCAGAAGGAAGGAGAGCCCCTGCGCAAGTACATCCAGAGGTTCAGCCGTGTACAGTACAACATCCCAGACGTCCACCCCGCCGCGGTTATCAGCGCGTTTCATCAAAACGTGCGTAACCGCAGGATGCGGGAGGAGATGGCGATGTGCAGGATCAGAGACGTCAGCGAGCTATATGCCCTGGCCGACAAGTGTGCACGCGCTGAAGAAGGGAGGAGACTCCCCGGAGAGAATGCAGGAATGGGAGGATCTGACAGTGAGGATGCTGCCCCGGCAAAGAAAAACCAGCGGCGGAACAGGAAGAAGAAAGGCAAAGAGGTGCTAGTCGTTGAACAGTCCGGCAATGAAGGTGGCGCCAAGAAAGCCAAAGTTGATAGCTCCGGCAAGGAGGTTGCCGCGTGCACCAACTGCCAGGCTGTGGCGGTCGCCGACAAGCAGGACGGCTCCGACAAGCAGTATTGCAAGATTCACCGCACCAAGGGCCATGACCTCCAAAGCTGCAAGAAAGTCGAGCAGCTTGTCCAGCAACAAAAGGCTGAGTACGAGCGGAGAGACAAGGAGAGGGCCCAAGGTGGCGCTGCAGAATCTGGCAAGAAGCGCGCCGGCCGAGGAGGACGCGCGGCAAGGCCAAGCAGCGGCAAGGAGACAGACCTCCCCGCGGCCGCGATAACGATGAAGACGACGACTACGAAGACATGGATGATGTTGAGACCAGTGAGCAGGAGTTCCAGAAAGCCACAGAGGTCTTGTGCGTTGACGGCGGCGCTTCCCTGCATACTTCGCACCGCCAACTCAAGCAGTGGGTGCGGGAAGTCAATGCAGCGGAACCACCTGTCGAATCGCGCAAACTTCTGAAATGGTCCAGCACGCCTATCATCTTCGACATTGAGGATCACCCTGATCGCACAACTGCGGTCGGGTGTTTGCCGATGTTGGTATCACCAACTATCCGCAACCTCAAAGTCACCAAGATGCTAGTTGACGGCGGGGCCGGCTTGAACCTGATCTCCTCCGCTGTACTCCAAAAACTCCAAATCCCTGACAGCGAGCTCGAAGAGACCGGCACATTCCAAGGAATCAATCCGGGAAGGAGAAAGCCGAAGGGGAAGGTCACGCTGCCGGTAACATTTGGCAACGAGCTGAACTACAGGACTGAGAGGGTCACATTTGACGTTGCCGATATTCCATTGCCTTACAATGGGATACTTGGCCGTCCAGCACTCGCCAAGTTCATGGCAGCCTCTCACTATGCGTATAACATGCTAAAGATGCCAGGCCCGATAAGCGTCATCTCTGTCCCTGGCGACAAGAAGGATGCTCTTATCTGTGCCGACAAGATCTACCGGGAAGCAGCAGCCGCAGCAGATCACAAGCCACTTGCCGCTGAAGCTCCCGGGGGGAAGAAGACTAAGTCCGGCAAGAGCTCTGATGCCCACTCCGGCAAGCGCACCTCTTTGGAGTGCTGCGCTGCCGTCGAGGACGCACCATCGAGCTCCACCGGCAAGTGCAAGAAAACAATGGCAGCTCCGCCAGAGACGAAAAAGGTGTCCGCCAAGGAGGATGGCACTGGTGGTACCTTCACCATCAGTGCCACGCTTGATCCTAAATAGGAAAGCGCGCTCGTTGCTTTCCTGCGGGCGAATGTCGACGTGTTTGCATGGCAACTGTCTGACATCCCCGGTGTTCCCAGGAAAGTGATTGAGCACCACCTTGCCGTTTGTCCTCATGCGCGGCCCGTCAAGCAGAAAGTCAGGAAGCAAGCAGTGGAGCGCCAAGAATTCATTACAAAAGAGATCAAGAAGTTGGAAGCAGCAGGCCTTGTCAGAGGAGTGCTCCATCCTACGTGGTTGGCCAATCCTGTAGTCGTGCGCAAGGCAAACGGGAAATGGAGACTTTGTATCGATTTTACTGATGTTAACAAAGCTTGTCCCAAAGACCCATTTCCCTTGCCGCGCATTGACCAGATTGTTGACTCCACAGCCGGATGTGATTTGCTTTCACTTCTTGACGCATACTCAGGATACCATCAGATCTTCATGGCAGAAGAGGATGAGGAGAAGACCGCATTTATTACTCCATGTGGCGCGTACTGTTTCGTACGGATGCCTTTCGGATTAAAAAATGCTGGTTCAACATTTGCAAGAGTAGTCCATGTCGCTCTCGAGCCACAAATACACAGAAATGTGGAAGCCTACATGGATGATATAGTGGTCAAGAGCAAAGAGAGAGCAACCCTGATTCAAGATTTAGACGAGACCTTTGCAAATCTGCGCAAGATCAGCCTCAAGCTCAACCCAGAGAAGTGTGTGTTTGGAGTTCCCTCCAGCAAGCTTCTCGGGTTCTTTGTGTCTCAGCGGGGAATTGAAGCCAATCCCGACAAGATCAAGGCCATTGAGCAGATTGAAGCACCCAAGCGCGTCAAGGATGTACAAAGACTTGCCGGTTGTGTGGCTGCTCTCAGCAGGTTTATCTCTCGGTCTGCTGAGCGCACCCTGCCATTTTTCAAATTATTGAAAAAGGCAGGTCCAATGAGATGGACACCGGAAGCGGACGCTGCGCTGCAAGACTTGAAGAGATACCTGTCCTCCCCTCCAATACTTGTCGCACCTAAGCCACAAGAAAAGTTGCTGCTTTATATAGCGGCAACCAATCAAGTGGTTAGTGCTGCGCTAGTAGCAGAGAGGGAGGCAGATGACGAGCCAGCAACCACGGCAAGCGAGTCCAGCGACAAGCAGAGGGCTTCCCCGACAAGCTCTGGTCCCGACAAAGATGAATCTGCGCAAATGCACAACAAGATACAGAAGAAGATGGTGCAGCGCCCAGTTTACTTTGTCAGTTCCCTTCTGCAGGGGGCTAGGTCAAGGTACTCTGGCGTGCAGAAATTGCTTTTCGGCCTTCTCATGGCCTCGAGAAAGCTGCGCCATTACTTCCAAGCACATGAGATAACAGTTGTCACTCGCTTTCCGCTGAAGAGGATACTGCAGAATCCAGAAGCGACATGCAGGATTATTGAGTGGGCACTGGAACTGTCAAGCTTTGGCCTCAAGTTTGAAAGTACTTTAACTATCCAGAGCAGAGCATTGGCAGAATTCATAGCAGAATGGACGCCAACACCAGATGAAGAAATTCCAGAAACGAGCATCCCCGTCAAGGAAGCAAGCAAAGAGTGGCTGATATACATTGATGGTGCCTTTTCGCTGCAAGGCGCCGGCGCTGGTGTGCTGCTTGTCGCACCCACCGGAGAGCACCTCAAGTACGTAGTCCAGATGCACTTTCCCAAGGAGCAAGCAACAAACAATACTGCAGAGTATGAGAGCTTGCTTGCCGGTCTACGGATCGCGGCAGACCTTGGGATCAAGAAGCTCATTGTCAGGGGTGACTCACATCTTGTCGTCCGCCAAGTAAACAAGAGTTATCAGAGTCCGTTGATGGAAGCTTACGTCGACGAAGTGAGAAAGCTGGAAGAGCACTTTGACGGCCTACAAATGGAACATGTTCCAAGAGCTCAGAACGCCATTGCTGATGGCCTGTCAAAGTGTGCTGCACTTAAGTTACCTGTGGAACCAGGGATCTTTGTGCTCAAGCTGACTCAGCCGTCCGTAACGCCATCAACTAGACAGACCAAGAAGAGGAAGTTTCTTTCTGGTGACTGTTTGCCGGCAGAGCTTCCCGAAGCCGCCGTCAAGAAAGTCCCTAAAATCAACGCCAAGAGTGCTGAGGAGCAGTCTGCTCCGGCAAGCCCTAGGGTTTGTTCCGTTGTAGCAGAAGCTCCCGACAAGTTTTGCTCCGGCAAGCTTGCCGGGGGGCGTCAAGCTCCGGCAGAGGCCCAGGTTCTCGCCGTAGAAGCGGACGTTCCCGCAGCCGCAGATTTGCCTTTAGTCCTTGTTGTCGAGCCACAAGCTCCAGCATGGGCACAGCAGATTGTCCATTTTCTTCAGACAGGAGAACTTCTCGAAGAGCAAGAAGAAGCGGAAAGAGTAGCCCGGCAGTCAAGTATGTACCAGTTTGTTGACAAGACACTGTACAGAAGAAGACTCAACGGTGTGAAATTGAAGTGTATTCAACGGGAAGATGGACAAAAGCTGTTGGCAGAGATACATGGAGGCGTATGTGGTCACCACATTGGCGCAAGAGCACTTGTTGGTAAAGCTTTCCGGCAAGGTTTCTTCTGGCCAACAGCCCTCCAGGATGCAACTGCACAAGTAACCAAGTGTGAAGCGTGCCAGTTCCATTCCAAGCAGATACACCAGCCAGCTCAAGCTCTCCAGACGATCCCTTTATCCTGGCCATTTTCGGTCTGGGGGCTCGATATCCTCGGCCCCTTTCCCCGAGCTGTCGGGGGCTTTGAGTACTTGTACGTTGCAATCGACAAGTTCACAAAGTGGCCGGAAGTGGAACCAGTGAGGAAGGTGACCGCACAGTCAGCCGTCAAGTTCTTCAGGTCGATTGTTTGCCGCTTCGGGATCCCTAACAGGATAATCACCGACAACGGTACACAGTTCACGAGCCGCACCTTCATGCAGTACGTCCAAGATCTTGGCGCCAAGGTCTGCTTCGCTTCTGTTGCTCACCCAAGAAGCAACGGTCAAGCGGAGAGGGCAAATGCTGAAGTGCTGCGCGGGCTCAAGACCAGAACTTTCGACAGGCTGCACAAGTGCGGAAGAAACTGGATCGAGGAGCTGCCGGTGGTTCTTTGGTCGATCAGGACGACGCCAAATCGAGCCACTGGCCAGACACCTTTTGCTCTAGTCTATGGAGCAGAGGCAGTTATCCCCACGGAACTCGTATACGGGTCACCTCGAGTGCTCGCTTATGATGAGCTTGAGCAAGAGCAGCTGCGACAAGATGACGCGCTGCTCCTTGAGGAAGACCGTCTTCAGGCTGCTGTGCGAGCTGCTCGCTACCAGCAAGCTTTGTGCCGCTACCATAGCCGCAAAGTTAATGCCAGAAGTCTCGAGGAAGGCGACCTTGTTCTTCGGCGCGTTCAGTCCGCCAAGAATTCCAACAAGTTGACGCCGAAGTGGGAAGGCCCTTACCGGGTGAAACGAGTCACTAGGCCTGGCGCTGTCCGCCTTGAGACCGAAGATGGCATTCCGGTGAGCAACTCCTGGAACATTGAGCATCTTCGTAAGTTTTACCCGTAAGGCGCGGTTGTCGGAACCTGTTCCGGCAACCACCTTTTGTACAAGTCTTGCCGTTGTTGCATGTAATCCTTTGTACAAAGCCGGGCGCAGACCCCGTGCGTAAATAAAGCTCATGTGCTCCGCACATTTTGTCGATTTTATGCTTTCTATTTTTTGGCATATATGATCTGACATTTGTGCAGCACCTACTCCACGGTAAGCAATAACGAGCCGTAAAGCTCCATATCTGTGTTGTCTCTTCTTCCTTCTGAAAGCAAGGTTCCCCTCGCCCACAAGTTTGCCGGGGGGGAAAGGAAAGGATGATGGTATGGACCAGGCGTCGTTCAAGAAAGCTTCGCCTTGCCGGGAAGCAAACAAAAGAAAAGCTAAGTTGCCAAAGTTTGAGCAATCAAATTTTTTAAATTCTAAGTTATCTCCCTTGAACGACCGCGCTTTGTATGGAAAACCTGTGCGCGGAGGAACCAACTCGCAGCTAGTTGCGCCTTTACTTTGTTTCGAGTCCGCTCAACAACTTAAGTGAGCTGCTAGCGCCCTTACTTTGCTTCGAGTCCGCTCGGCAACTTAAGTCAGCTGCTAGCGCCCTTACTTTGTTTCGAGTTCGCTCAGCAACTTAAGTGAGCTACAACTAGTTCTGACAAGGTTTCTTGTCGGTAGTGGCACCGCCAGCAGGCTGCTGACGTTCCGCACTCAGCGCTCGCGGCTCAGGTGCCTGCACTGGCAAGTTCCCTAAAAGCGTAGGGTAAAAGCATACAAAGCAAAGAGTCAAGTAAAGGGAATAACGTTGCAATCATTCCATAGAACCAAGCTATATTACAAAGATAGCTTGTCGCAGCTCTAACAGATTGTTTTCATGACATGGTGAGCAGCGACAAGGAAAGAAGAAATGGGCGGCCTAATCTACGCGATCGCCTTCGACCCGCTTGATCCCACTCACCTTGTCCACAATGGGTGCGACAAGGGCCTTGAGCTCCTCCAGATCAGCCTCCGGCGGCAAGGTCCTGAGAATTTTGGTGAGGCGGAGGCCCGGATTGCGGAAGGCCACCTTCATCAACACCTTCTGGAGGGCTCCTGCGCAGATCTTGCGTGACTCGTCGGCCAGCTGCTTGGGGATCCTCTCCCGGAGTCGCTGGAGGGCTGTCGCCACGCCCTTGAAGAACAGGACGAGCTTGGCGCTGGGTTGGAGATTGTCGTCGGAGGGATACCCAAGATCCACCATTCCCAACTGCGCCAGCTCCTTGTCGATATCTGTGGCGGCGTTCACCAGACTATCCGTCCAGTGCGTCACAGT